>NW_027526361.1:207011595-208211595 GCF_048455015.1 Haemaphysalis longicornis | reverse complement strand
ACCCAAGGAGGAGATCTCGGTGGCTCGTAACACAGCCTTTTTGTTCAAGCAAAAGTTCCTTGTGTCCTCCTAGGGAATTCAGCTGTCAAATGTCTGCTCCAATCAGAGACCCTCAATCTCACGCACATTGGCACTTCCTTCGCGCGAAGCCGTTCTGGTTTTTAGCCCACGCGAGGGAAAGGCCGCGTGATCACGAGGGAGGGGAAGCGATGGTGCCGCCGGTACGAGAAGACCCTTTTTCAAGGTACGAGGTGCGCTGGGTGCTTGATCCACACTGCTCACCGATGACCGATTTTGCGGCTCACCCCTCCAAAGCCGTCGGTGCTGCTTCATTAGATTCGCCCTGGCGGAGATGGCTCAGGCAGCTGCGTGCCTGGACACGCCTGCTCTTCTCCGCACACGTCTGGCATAGGTGAAGGGGCACGGTTTACGCAGGGTTGATGCACCGCTGAATTCAATGCGGATTGGCACGTGGCGTGAGCCGATACCGAAGAACGCGTTAGTAGCGCCGAGGTCCGTGCTTGGCTGTGCTGCGTCCGCAGCCCGGTCATAACAGGCATAAGATCAACGGGGTCATGTTACAAAAAACACCACCATTGCTATGCTCGTATAAAGAATTCCTGAGCAGCATCGTCAGAAATGTCTGTAGATAGATTTAACAAAGTGTAAAGGAAGGTTGTACAATTTGGATTTGAAAAACGAAAAACGATATGAAACATACAGATGCTGCCAGAAACAGTGTAATGTTTCGGCAAAACAGAATGTAATAATTAGTGGCGTACAGAAAACATGAAGATACTGAAATAGAGATTTTGCAAACTCGCAAGAGGTGACGGCTCGCAGCCGAGCTCTTTTTGGGCAATTGAATGCTTTCTACTTTCACACGTTGCTATCGCTAAAAACTAGTCAGCTACCGAAGGGTGCTTGCTTCATCAGCCGAAACTTCCAAAACATAACCAGTCTTCAAGCAATGAAGGGAAAGTGGTAGATTGCCAGAGAATGATTGCTGCTTTCAAATAGCTTCAAAGCCAATGACCAGAGTCTACTTATGAAATACATGTTTTCCCTTACAGGTCTAAACTTTCACCAGAGCCAATATTCGGAACTGGTATTGCGTTGCCTTCGAATGGTTGATGAACAAATTTTCAGCAATCTGCGCATTTTGAAGGCGAAGATTGGTCTCTACGAGGAACAAACCGAACATGCCACACGAAGAATAATATGTAGCATTATGTACCTGCGATGGCCCAAATGTAAATAGAGAAGTATAACAGGGCGCTGTCCCCAATACAGGTTGTACAATAATAACTTTAAAAACCGGTCATTACTTATTTTTAATAAAAAGTATGTTTTCTCCAGTTTTAAAATGAAGCTCTGACCTGATTTCTTGTGGTACAGAACTTAAGGACATTTTTTAATCCACCAGAAACACTTTTTTCATGAAATAAGTCCCAGCCTCTACATAGTTTGCGGGAAACGCTTTAGTTGTCTCTTTGAATGCTATCATATTTTTATTTGTAGAAAACAACACCAAAAAAGGCATTTAAGAACTGCACCAGGTGAACTGAAAATTTCGCCTTTAGCTTTAGGCCGGACAGCGCGCATAACGATTATTTATTGATGTATTTACTTATTTATTTTGGTATTTGCTTGTTTTTTATTTGTTTTATTTATTTATGCTACCCATCAGCGCCAGATGCATTGCAGAGGTGATGTAATTTATAGTTTATTCGTTTTTGGAGAAAAAATTGCAACCAATCTGAAATCAATCTTTTTTGTGAGTTGAAGAGTTTTTTTTGGAGAGAATAAAAGCATTTGCAAACTTACATAGTTAACACCCTGCAATAAGAAAAGATAAAAAAGAACGCGTTATCTTTGCATTTGGCTGCAACGTTATTACGCTAACCAAAAACCGGCCGGTGAATATTTTATATTTCCCCGCACGGCGCACCTTGAGTAATCTTGGTGACGGTGTTGGCGACACCGCGGACCCCGAGCCCCCACACCCACGCTGTAACCGACCGCGGTAATGGGTTTTAAAGTGAAGGGTAGAAACCTCAAACGGTGGCCGTCGGAGCCCATCCGGAGCCAATCCGGCGGATGGGCTCCCTGCCTGTCTACCAGGCAGGGAGCTCCGGGACCTCTTTGGCTACCAGGGTAAGGTCAACGAAGAAAGTACCCCCGTCTCCCTGCTTCTATGCTATGCCCCCTCCAAACGTGATCGGCCTCCGAAAAGGGGCCGCACTGAAGTTTCATTTCCAGCTCTTCCAACAACTGTCTTTCCAACAACCGTAAACAGCTATTCCCGTTTTCTTGTAATTGAGTCAACTGACACAGAAAGATCTGTCGCTTCATTGTCTGTCTTCTAGGTATCAAAGTTCCTGACAAGTATAATTGGTGAGGCGTACAAAGCCAAGAAACAAAGAAATGGGCAATTGCTGGTCGAAGTCGCCAAGCAGCAGCAGGCAGAAAAACTCTTGAGCCAGACCCGAATCGCTGATCTTGATATCAGGGTCACGCCCCACCGCAGCTTAAACAGCTCCCAGGGCGTGGTCTCCGATCCCGATCTACTGAACGAAACTGAAGCCGACCTGCTGGAGGGCCTTCGAGGTCAGGGCGTAACAGCGGTCAGGCGCATAAACATACGTAGAGAGGACAAACAAATACCTACAAAGTATCTTATCTTAACTTTTGACAGGTCGAGCCTTCCAGAATACATCAATGCAGGTTTTGTTCGATGTCCGGTCCGGCCTTACATCCCAAACCCGCGGCCCTGTTTTAAGTGCCAACGGTTTGGGCATGGCACCAACTCCTGCCGCGGCCACCTTACCTGTGCAAAATGCGGCCAACATGACCACCCGTCCGAACACTGCAACACCCAGAGTTTCACCTGTGCCAACGGCCAGGGGCCCCACGCAGCGTGGTCCCGAACTTGTGAGAAATTTAAGCAGGAAAAACAAATCATCAATGTAAAGGTCACTGAGAACATCACCTTACCCGAGGCGAGAAAGAGGTTCGCCTCTTTCCCTCTGGGGAGGTATGCCGACGCAGCTCGCCGGGGGGCGGAGCGGCGTCTGGTTTCGGCGGGGACCCAGTACCGCGAGTCGACTTGGTCCCGCCAGTACCCCCCCCCCCCCCCTGGGCTGCCTCTTGCAGCCCAACCGGCCTCTGCACCGCTCGCTCACCCAGCAGCGGCTGTGGTGGCAACAACGTCTGTTGGGGATGCCCCTGCATCCACTGCTTCCTCTCCACCGGCCCAAAGCACACGCAAGGGCACGGAGATGGAGACGGAGGCAGTCGCAGCGACCCCCTCCCCCGCCTCACTGCCTGTGCCATCTGTCGTTCTCCCCACGCCTTCGGCACTCGCAGTGCAGGCAAAGAACACCCGAAAGGGTACCGCGTCAAGGGGGTCCAGTCCAAAGGGGACCCCCTTGCCTTCAGATGACGACATGGACGTCGAGTCCTTCCGGCTTTCATCGCAACGGAAGGAACGGGCTGCGACGTCCAGGTCAGTAGAGAAGGTCAGAAAACCCCTCCCAAGAGTCCAAGCCCCGAAAGACCCTACATAAATAATCACACTCCAGTAGCTCTAACACATCATAATGGGAAGAGAAAACATAGTTCAATGGAACTGCAGAGGCCTTCTGAATAATCTTGACGACGTGTATGAGATTCTGCTTGCCAATCAGCCAAGTTTAATGTGTGTCCAGGAAACACATCTGAATTGCAAATACACAAATTTCTTGAATAGTTACCGGGTATACAGGAAAGACAGGGATGGCTGCACACACTCTTCTGGCGGTGTGGCCATAATCGCCCGCAAATCCTTAGCATGCCACCCTGTCACCTTGAACACCGTCCTTGAGGCTGTAGCCATTCGCACAATAATATTTAATAGGTTGATAACTGTATGCTCCATATACATTCCTCCTGATGTTGCACTTACGAGCTCCGACTTCGAGGCGCTGGTTGACCAGCTGCTGGAACCGTACATCCTTGCAGGCGACCTTGATGCTCACAACTCTCTTTGGGGCTCTTCCAAAACGGATGTCCGAGGTCGCCTGATAGAGAAACTCCTTACATCTTCTGGAGCATGCCTTTTCAACAATAAACAGCCTGCATACCATAGCATAGGTCACAACACATTCTCACATCTTGACCTGGCTATTGGTTCTGCAATTCTCTTTCCATGTCTTGAGTGGGGTTGTGGGCACGGACCCATATGGTAGTGACCATTTCCCCACTTCATTAACGTATATAGGTACAGGCCTGAGCAGTCCATCTTCCCATAAAAGGTTTAATGAAGCAAGAGCTAACTGGAATACATTTACAGAGACATCCCAACTACACCACACATCCATAGGACACCTACACGTTGAAAAAGCTACCCAACTGCTCACGGCGCACATCCTCGACGCCGCCGAAAAGTCCATTCCCCACGCCTCTGGTGCCCCGCCCAACCAGCGGAGGCCGTGGTGGAATGAGGACTGTAGGCGGGCGCGAGAGGCCCAGAACAAGGCGTGGGGTGTGCTTCGTCGGTACCCCACATCGGGTAACCTCATTTTGTTCAAACGGGCCAAGGCGTTAGGAAACCGTGTGCGCCGTGAGGCAAAACGAGAGAGTTGGCACACCTTCTTGACATCCAATAATCCATACACGAACACACACAAAGCCTGGACACGTATACGCAAGCTCAAAGGAGAACAGACACACAGCCTGCCCCTGGTTACCACAACAGGGGACACACTTGAAGACCAGGCTAACACGCTTGCACAACACTTTGAACACGTGTCAAGTTCAGCACACTACACGAACACTTTCATGAAACACAAAACATCTGCAGAAAAAAAGACAGATCAAAAACTTCTTACAACTCTGAATTCCCTGAGCTCGTGCAAACCTTCAGCTCCAGGCGCAGATAAGATTACATACACCATGATACAACACCTACACCAAGACACTCTTGAAACACTCTTACACCTATACAATAAAATATGGCTTTCGGGGCACATTCCACGCTCTTGGAGGGAGGCCATAGTAGTGGCTGTCCTAAAGGAAGGGAAGGACCCTTCCTCTCCCGCCAGTTATCGTCCCATTGCCCTGACAAGCTGCCTGTGTAAGCTCTTCGAGAAGATGATAAACAGGAGACTCGTGTACTTCTTAGAGTACAATGGTCTTCTCGAGAGCTGCCAGGCAGGCTTCAGGACAGAACGATCTACCAACGATCAACTCGTTGCATTAGAGTCTTATATCAAAGATGCTTTCCTCCACAAGCAGTACTGTATGACAGTCTTCTTTGATCTTGAAAAGGCGTACGACACTGCTTGGCGGTACGGCATCCTAAGCGATTTGAAGTCCTTTGGCATGTCGGGTAACATGATGAACACGCTTGCCAGTTACCTGTCTGAAAGAACCTTTCGCGTGCGAGTTGGAACTGCACTTTCTAGGGTTCATGTGCAGGAAAACGGCGTGCCACAAGGTGGTGTTTTGAGTTGCACTTTGTTTATTGTAAAAATGAATTCTCTTCAGAAGGCGCTACCACCATTAATTTCATGTTCAGTTTATGTAGACGACGTTCAACTCTCTTTCAAATCGTGTACCTTGTTTATCTGCGAGCGGCAAGTCCAGCTTGGTGTGAACAAGCTTGCCGGCTGGGCAGATAGCAACGGTTTTAAATTTAATCCAGGGAAGTGCACTTGTGTTCTGTTTTCTAACAGGCGTGGCATTCGGCCGGATCCAGACATTCGACTCCACGGTGCCTGTATTCCTGTCAAAAAGGAACACAAGTTTTTAGGTATAATCTCTGACGAAAAGCTCACATTCATCCCACACATAAACAACTAAAACATAAATGCTTAAAAACCATGAATATCCTGAAGGTTCTGTCGCACATCTCTTTTGGTGCTGACAAACAACTTCTTTTAGGTGTTTTTACCAGGCTAATAGGTTCACGACTGGACTATGGTAGCGTCGTCTATGGGTCAGCCACTAAAACATCCCTCAGATTGCTGGACCCTGTGCTTCATCTAGGGCTCCGCTTGTCATGTGGTGCCTTCCGAGCTAGTCCAGTTGAAAGCCTGTATGTAGAGTGCAACAAATGGAACCTACAACGTCAGCGAGCAAACACAGACCTCCTTTATGCTTTTAAAATGTCATCCTTGCCCCACCATCCTTTTAAATCAGTTTTTTATGATACCTCCATGACTGCACTCCTTTTAAATCGACCATCGTTCTCTGCGCCCTTTTCTTACAGAGTTAGAGAGGAAGCGTCAGAGCTTGCTGTCTCCTTTTCAGACACCATCCAAAGTTCTGTAACAGATTTCATAGCACCATGGCATCTCCGCCCTGTGTTATGCGACACATCTTTCACACATGTAGATAAAAACCGAGCTCCCACATGTGCAATTCAGCAGCACTTCTTGTATTTGCAGGAGAAGTATCATTATTCTGAATTTTATACGGATGCCTTTAAGACTTCCATCTCTGTATCCTGCGCGGCGCATGGGCCCGGCCTTAGTGTCACCAAAACTCAGAATAGTCATACTAGTATCTTTACGGCAGAGGCTTACGGTGTACTTCTTGTTGTCAATCATATACTTCAAAGCCACATCCCACAATCCATTATCTATACAGATTCCCTCAGTGTTGTGCGGGCACTGTCGTCAACAATGCCTTCGAAAAATCACGTTGTCAATCTGATCGTCAAGGGTATTATGTCTGTGTACGTACCCAAATTTAAACTGGTTCTTTGCTTGGTCCCTGGCCACTATGGTATAGCCGGGAACGAAGCAGCGGACCGAATGGCTGCTGCTGCTACACGCTCGAATACAGTAGACATAACCACATTACCCTACACCGACGTGAAACCACACATCAGACAACTTCGCAAAACATGGCAAACACACTGGAGTGAACAAACAGACAACAAGTTACACGTAATGAAACCACACTTGGGACCATACACCACCGACACACGTAATAGATACACTGAAGTTGCCTTGGCTAGATTACGGATAGGGCACACTCATGCAACGCACTCGCACCTTCTCACGGGGTCTCCAAGACCTCTGTGCAGCAGGTGCGGAGAGGCCCTATCCGTGATCCACATCCTTATACAATGTAAGGCACTTGACACACCACGACACAAATACTTCCCACAACTACACACGCGACATATTCCAACACACCCTTCATACTTCTTAGGAGATGAAGCCATGTTTTCAATCAAACCCGTTTTCGAGTTTCTTACCGACGTAAAAGTTTTACATCTGATTTCTTATCATGCATGTTGACAACCTGGCCCTTTACACCAGTCATGTTCATTACGTTGTGTTTTACTTTGTTTATTTTTACTGAAATGTTCTACTTTACTTCCATGCCACTTTCATGTAATCACTATTGTTTGGCGCTCTTTGCCCTTAGTCGGCCTTGCGCCGTTAAACTCCAAACATCATCATCAATATTTTATATTTGACCGATACTTCTAATGAAATCGTAGGGTGAAGCCTAATTGGTGAATTAGCGTATATTATGCACAAATGAAGAATGGTGGTGCCAGTAGAATAACATAATCCCTGAAGTAGAAGAAATATCCTAAGTCGCCAGAACTTGATTGGTTTGAAAGTAAAGAATGTCTCAAATATAAAAATTTGCGCATACCTAAAACAGACAAAAAAGCAAGGGTATGATACTGAGGAACTTTGTAAAAAGAATTGGAAATATATTTTTTGTACATATCACACGGAGTAAGGTACTTAAATAAAATATAGAAATTCTTCTAATTATTAGGCTGGGCAAAGCAATTACAAATACTACAGAAAGCAGTCACTCCCGAAGAAGCGTACGTTTGCATGTAAGCCACCCCAGCGCTTCTCGAAACAGGGGCTTTATCTCGAGTAACTAATTACACAAATCACTCTATCGGGAGGTTCGATACTCGTATTAGCCTTCGCGCAGTACTAGTGGCTAGTATGGCAAGCTAAACCACACAACTAGAGCCTAACGACGAATAAGCTGTGTGTTCCGTTACCATAGCTGTTTGCGGGGTTTTCGTGCCACTAGTGCGACGCTTCGGAACATTTTTTTTACCCCTCTGGCCGCAGCTGTAGTTCCCTTGAGGTTAATGTTTAGCCTGTGGTGAGCAACCTCCAGTAATGTTCGGGGGGACTGTGGTTAGAGTGAGCAAGCTATCCCCGCCGTTCCACCGTTTTTACCCTGACGCTTGCTACGCAATTTGTTACCTCGATGGACTCATTACACATGACTTGTCCTTCCTACATCTGTTCGGGATTTATACATGTTGCACTTGCCTTCAAATCCTCACACTCACTGGCCCCCACACTCACCACTCACCCTCACCGCTCGACTCACTAGCGGGCAAACTCATCCCACACCGTATCTACTCGCCCTTACCACTCGTAGCCACAACTCATGCCCACTTGCGCCCAAGCTCCCCACTCACGACCACCAATCGAACTCAATCGCGCTCAGGCTCACCACTCAAATTCGGCTCTCACACTAACTCAAACTCACCACATTGGCCACTCCGACCCACTCACACTCGCGTTCACAACTCTCATCCTGCTCTCACACGCACTCGCAATGTCGTTTACCACTCCCATTCCCCGCTTCCAGACAACTGACAAGAGTCCCAAATACCTATTCGCCCTGCCACTGATTTTTCTTCTTTCTTTGCAGCAATGGAATATAACTTAATTGAGTTTTGTAAACGACATAATTAGTCAACTTTGTGGGAATCTCCAATGTGGCGAATTTGAGGATTATACTAAAATGATACCAATCCGCAATGCGGCAGGTAGAGGAAAACATTACAGTGTACAAAGCATGGTTAAAAGAAGGGATACGTAGTTAATCCTCTGTAGCGTTGTAAATGTTCCTTAGACCGGGATTCCATTGGTTCAGGCTGCTTCCCATGTCCGCTGGACCAGAGCCGGCTGAGACACCTGGTCCCACCAGCCGTACAGAGCGGTTCCTAACCCTCCTACGCTGACTTCACTTTGGGGTTCATTCCTCAATTATATTGGCTGGTCCATACCTTGTGTTTGTATCTGCCCACTGGCCGCTGAATTTACAGGAACCTGAACTGGACGAGTTGTGTTTAAGTTTTGAAGCCTGTAGAATATCCACGTCTGGAGTTTGCGAAAATGGAGCTCCTCAGGTCTATCAAGGCATTGGAGTGCCGGGAAACACCTGCCTAGCGTGGCGAGGACACAACTGTGGTGTTCTGGAAGCTTAGCTTCACATTGGCTATAACACATGCCTTATTAGAGGGCTAAAGAATAACTTCCAGTGACTTGGAATGAAAGGGTGTTCATCAGCCGAGCTTTCTAACGTCTTCGTTCCGCCGTACTGCGCCAACAGGAGAAAGCACCACGAAAAAATACCGATCGCACGTGAGCGTGCGATACGTGAGTCATGGCCGGCAAAGACTTTCATGAACACTCTGCCAAGCGTTCATGGCGTGCTATCTCGGGTGTGGTTCTCTTCACTAGTTCACCTGCATTCGTGCCGGCCATGGGGCACACGGACGAGCCATTCGCGCTACACTCGCCCACTTAGCGAAGCCGAATGCCCCAGGATGTAGCGCGCACTCACGGCGTTCACTTTAGGAGAGATGTGAAAGCCTGTTGACAAAGTGATCCGGCCTGCAAGTCATTGAGAACTTTTCGGGGAAAGTTGGGAAATCTATGTATGGGCCAACAGCTGGGCGTCTCATGAAGGGAGGCCGGCCATTTTTAATTACTAAAAGAAGGCTATAAAATAGGGGAAGGCTGGTCACACAGAAAGCCCAGGGGAAGCTTTGGCAGCATTTACACTAAGAGAGAGCTCCAAAAGCGTGTCGGGCTTCTCTAGCAGCCATGAGGCGGGAGCGCGGTGGCGTAGCCACCCGTTACATGGTTTCATTGCAAACTTTGTGTGGCCATTATTGATTTACGATAGATTACCACTGCAAGTGTACGATACCTGCTGCTACGACTGGCGGATATCAAAGGTTCCTGCATCTTTACGCGGAATAAAAAGCACCGGAAAAACCACACTTGCACCAATTTTGACGTTATGCAAGCTATATTTTTTGAGTGACTTAGGGAAATATGCAAACATGCCCCTTCTGAGCATAGATCCATCCGCTTAGAATTTATTATAACAAGAAACATTGTAGTGGCTCTTTTCCGTGCTGAAAAACGGCACTTATTTCTTAATAAGTTTCATAAATCGTCCAAAAATGCTGGCAAAGTCTCGTCAATAGTGAAACAACTGAAATTTTGCGAAGAAAATTATTTTAGCGAACATTTCTTCGGACGCCGGGATGAAACTTCCAATTTGTTCAATCATTCTTTTCCAGTCTTCAACAGCGGCGTCCGTTAGTTTGAGGGTGATACGCCGTGCTTTTACGATGCTCGCAGTTAGCGTATGGACGTTTTCCGTGAACGAAGCAGTATATGCAGTTCCCCAATCTCAAATGACAGTGGCAATTGCGGAGTGTTGCAGAACGATGTCCTCCATGAAGCAGTTGGCGACTTATGCGGCGTTTCCTAGAGAAAGAGCCGTCGTTTCGGCATATCGTGTTAAGTAGTCGGTGGCTACAATAATACATTTGTTTCCCAGAGACGAGGCTGGGAATGTTCAAAATACATTCATGCCAACTTGCCTGAATGGCGCGTCGGAGGGATCAACTGAATGAAGCATTCCGGATAGTTTTACATGAGTTGTCTTCCTGCGCTGGCAATCGCGGGTCGTCCAATTCTATTGCCTTACCGATTTAAGCAGGTTCGGCCAAATGTAACTCTTGTGGATCTCCGCAAATGTGCGACTCACGCCGAGATGGCCGGCGGAAGCCTTATCGTGACAGGCTTTTTGAGGATTTCCGCCTGTAGCGCAGTTGGCACGACGAGGAGAAATTTCTGCTGGCTGTCATAGCTCCGTTTATACAGGACATTGTTCCTCAGGCAGTACGCGGCTACATTTCTAACGAAGGAACGCAGTAGGGTGGAGTTCCTGCGGCCCAGGTGCTCGATTAGTGGCCGCAACATGGCGTCCTGCAGCTCTTAGTAAGCCATGTTAGTGCTGTGGAGCACTCCGAGAAACTAGTTGCCCTCTTCAGATTCACGTGTGCGGCATAAAACGGGCGCCCGCGATAAACAGTCTGAATCGGTGTTTTCTTCCCGACTTTATTATTTATTTTTTATTTATTTACAGATTCTGCCAATCCCATTTGGGATTTTAGCAGGAAGGGCATTTCATAGAAGGTGAACAATAACAAAAAAAAACAAATCATTTGGGCTTTCAAGTTATAACACATACATACACGAGGGGAATACATGTTGAGAGCTAGTCACTTTTTAACACAGGGTCATTGTTTGAAAAAGGAATGAACAGTAAAGGAGTAACATAAGTTGCATCGTACCTAGTATGACGTAGCATGACAAACAAGTCCCGCAGTATATTGAATAAAACAACAATCAATGTTCGTACTTGTACCCATGACAACCTGACAACAACTACCTTCTTTTATTGATTTAACAAAAGCACAAAATTCGTACAGAACACGAGTAATTCAGAGAATCTGGAATGTAGTCGGGTTATTCGTTGTCGCCTTGTAAATGCTCTTTTACTGCCGCAGTAAAATTATCCAGTGAAGTACAGTGTATTATAAAGGGCTCAGCCGGTTCCATTCCCTTGTTGCCAATGGGAAGAATGAATATTTACCCGCCGCGGTGGCTCAGTGGGTAAGGCGTTGCGCTGCTGAGCACGAGGTCGCGGGTTCGATTCCCGGCCGCGGCGACCGCTTTTCTGATGGAGGCGAAAAGCAAAAACGCCCGTGTGTACGAGATTTCGGCGCACGTTAAAGATCCCCAGGTGGTCAAAATTAATCCGGAGCCCTCCACTACGGCGCGCCTCATCGCCTGCGTTGCGTCGGCGCGTTAAACCCCCACAATCAATAAATCAAATCAGAATGAATATTTAAATGAATCTGTGTGAAATGAGCACTCGTCAAGCATTTCGGAAAGTGTGTAACGTGTCAGTCTTGTTTGTGCAATAGAAATGTATTTGGATTTATTAATCTTTATCTCTCCATGTATCAGTTGGTACATGAACCGTAGTCGTGCTATTTTGGCTCTGTTTTGAAGAGTTAGGATTCCAGCTTTTTTAATAAGTTCAGTGGGTAAGTCAGATAATCGATACTTATTGTATATAAACCTAATTGCTTTCCTCTGAATTCCTTCTAACTTGTTAATTTTAGTGACAGAAAATGGGAACCAATCAATATTGGCATACTCTAAAACAGGTCTGACGAAAGTTTTGTACGCAATTAGTTTTGTTTCTGCAGAAGCTAACCGAAGGCGTCGTCAAGGAACATCAAGCGCCGTAACGCAGCTGAGGTTACTATGGATATGTGGGAGTCCCACCTGAGATCCTGGGTTATTGTTAGGCCGAGGTATTTATGTTCGTAAACTCGTGGAAGGGGAATGTTATTAATAGTGTAGGAGAAATTAAACCTGTTTTGTTTTCTAGTTATTGTCAGCAGAGCGGATTTTTGGGCGTTAATTGTCATTTGCCAATCAGCGCACCATTTTGACACGGTTTCTAGGGCATTGTTTAGCGCTATATGATCTTCGTGGGAGGTAATTTCATTGTACAGTATGCAATCGTCGGCGAAAGGCTTTACGGTAACAGGAATATTCAGGGGTAAGTCATTAATAAATATAAGAAACCGCAAAGGTGCTAGGACGCTGCCTTGAGGTACTCCGGAAGGTACTGTTGCTATAGAGGAAGTTTCATTATTTATCTCGACGTACTGTGTCCTATCAGATAGGTAATTTTTAATCCAGCGAACAACCGAGCAATTTCCTATAGCTGACTGAAGTTTCTTAATTAATTTTTCGTGTGAGACACAATCGAAAGCTTTTGAAAGGTCTAGTAGGATGAGGTCTACTTGTTTTTGGTTATCAATGCTCGAAGACAAGTCGTGTATCAGTTCAGCTAGCTGAGTTACTGTCGATAGCCCTCTACGAAACACATGTTGGGAAGGTGACAAAAAGCGTTTTTGCTCGAGGTAAGTGGTCAAATGTTTAAGAATTATGTGTTCGAAAATTTTGCATAATGTGCATGTTAAAGAAATTGGTCTGTAGTTTGATTCATCATTTGTGTTATCGCATTTAGGTATAGCTATTATTTTTGCCTTCTTCCATTCTTTTGGAACAGTACCTGTCAGGAGGGATTTGTTGAAGATGACATATAAATACTTTGCTATCCATTCGGCATACCTTCTTAGAAATTGGTTTGAAAACTTGTCAGGGCCAAGGCTTTTTTTTATGTCAAGACTTAGCAAAAGGTTGAGTACGCCTGCTTCAGTTACAGAGACTGGTTCGAGGTGATTTTCGTCATATGAGTCAATATGCGGTAGTTTACCATCATCGATAGTGAAAGCAGATGTAAAGTACGTGTTTAAGGACTCTGCTGTTGTGCGGTTTGTTCCCGTGGTCAGTTTGTCAGTACGTTTTTTAGAGTTAAGATAATCCCAAAATTTCTTTGGCGCGTTTTGAATAAAGCTCGGTAGAACGTTTTTAAAATAGTGACATTTCGCCATCTTAATTTTAGACTTCATTTCAACTATGGCAGTGCAAAGTGAATTCCTAGAAGGATTAGGTTTATGCTTCAGTGATTTCCTAAGTCTTCTAACCCTGCGTTTGGCATGAATAACGTCTCGCGTTATTCATGGGTCATGCTTATTAGTTCTTTTTGTTTTTACTGCTACGTAATTGTGAAGGCAGTGTAGTACAATGTTTTTAAATAATTGCCACAATGTATCTATATCGGCGGAGGGATGATCTGAAGCATTTACGAATGACTCTAACTGAAAGGAAAGAGAATCAATTAAAGTTGTATCGTCAGCGTTTTTGAAGTCCGCAAATGTGGTCCGTGATACTGAATCAGTTTTACTTCTTTGAATGTGGGAGGTACATAGAACTAGTTTGTGATCTGATATACCGGTCATTATTTCAATTTTAGAGTCATGTGTTGGGAAATGGTTGCTTGTAAAAATCAGGTCAAGTATGTTTGATTTCGTTCCTTGAACACGGGTTGGCTCTTTCACGATCTGGCTGAGGTTAAAGGACCACATCAAATCAAAAAGTATTTCCGAGCGTGCGCACTGGAATCGTAATGTTTCTGAGTTAATAGTCGGGAGATTGAAATCCCCAACAAGATAACCCTTGCACCAGCAACATGTCGTTGCATGTAGCCATGCAGGGCTTGCAAGCTATCTGTTCCGGAATTGGGGCTTAGATAAACACACCCTACAATAACGTTACATGAACCAAACATCAGTTTACAGAATATTGCCTCTACATCGAAAGCTTCAGGCATAACAGTATAAGGTATGTTTTTGTTAATAAGGATGGCCACGCCTCCTCCACGTGATGTTCTATCTTTCCGTACGATAACATAGCCGGGCGGTGTAATTTCAAAATTCATAACGACGTGTGTGAGCCATGTTTCGGTTATTGCTAAGAAGTCGGGTTTTATGCAAAGCGGTAACAATTCAACAGCCTCGAATTTATTTAGAATGCTTCGTGCGTTCACATTGGCAAAGACTATAGTTTGGTAGGTTGATTTGGGCACCGAGGGCGTAGTGCCGGTGCTTCGACTTGCTGCTTTTTTACCGCAAAGCTGTAAATGGCTAGGATCCAGCAGATCGTCTCCTGTCCCAGAGCGATGTAGACAGGAATCGCTAGCGAGCGTAGCGCCACGTTGCGGAGCCGACTCAAATCCCCGGAATCGTAAAACTTCCCGCAACACCCCGGGGCATAGAAAAAATCATACAAAATTAAAACGTTCCTAGGGCCTTCATAGAGCATGTGCCGTGATTACGATACCCGCGCTATAATAAATGTCTACCCAGGATTCATGTGTGTTTTGTAGCGTAGGCTACACTGCCCGAGGTTGAGCAGTTTCGCGTGTGCCGTGAAGGGCCGTTCTGCGCAAGCGCGAGGGGCATTGGATTGGATTCGATTCGATTTGCTTGCCTTTGCTTGGCTGGGCGTGGATTAGATTATATTAAGTTGGATTTGGATTGGATTGGATTAAAGTGGATTGTGTTGGATTGTGTTGCGTCATAGCCGCGGCAGACACACTGGCGCCGGTGCGTGCCCAGGTGTGCGCCTCAATTGCGCTGTAGCGAAGTCTGACGCTGCGTCGGAGCCGCTTGATAACCGTTTCACGTGGCTTGTGAAGAGGCGTGCTGAGCATGCGCGAGGAGCAGTGACTGGACACGACTGGACTTTCAGTTAATAAGCAGGAACAATGCTCAATCGCAGGTTACAAACATACGTGTTTTGCTTTGTGCACCCCTTGGACTACGACCCAGTCAAACCTCACGTGGAGGCTCGGCACCGCAGCTTTGCTGGCCATCCCTCTTCACGGGGTGGAAGGGCTCTGAATTTTTTTAATTGAAGGAGCACTCGAGTCGGTACGTACAGCAACTTTGTCTTTTTTTGCTTCATCCCATTGATACCAGACTTTGTTTATTCGGAGTTTATCATAGGCTAGTGAAACTTTGTCCCCTGACTGTTTTATAGCCTTTGCACAGTTCCACAAGTTTCTTCTTATGCCCCGTACCCGCACCGAGAAATATTCGCTAACCGATAAGTCTGTTCCTTTTAACTTGTGGCAGTTTTTGAACACTCGCGATTTGTCTCGAAGGTCGTGCAGCTTAAGAATTATGGGCCTAGCTTTATTTGTGGCTGGCTTCCCTAGTCTGTGTATTCGTTCAATACCGACACCATCAATTTCAAGCTTCGCTTTAAACACCGTTTCAGTTACAGTTTCTGCTAGGGCGGAATTATCCTCATTTTGGTTTTCAGGTATTCCGTATATTATTAAGTTGCCCCTCCGTGAACGGTTTTCTAAATCGTCTACCTTTAGTTCGAGGGCAGACACAACTTCCTGTAAATGTTCAAATTATTCAACACAGCTCGAAATTTTCGTGGCCAAAACATCAAGATTTTCTAGTTTTTTGTCAATTGAATTGAATACCTGTTTTCAGGTATTCCGTATATTATTAGGTTGCACCTCCGTGAACGGTTTTCTAAATCGTCTACCTTTAGTTCGAGGGCAGACACAACTTCCTCTAAATGTGCAAATTTTTCAACACAGCTCGAAATTTTCATGGCCAAAACATCAGGATTTTCTAGTGTTTTGTCAATTGAAGTCAGTCTATCTTCTTCAATTTCCTTGATGTCGCCAGCAATCAGTTCTAACTTTTGTAGCAGCTCGTCCGTTTTAGGTCGGGGGTTGGTTTTGACATCGCCAGCCAGCAATAGTAATTCGGTAAGGCACGACGCTAGTTCATAAACACATGAGCACAGCAGCCTTGGGCACGGCAGCACAATTATGCAGGGGTTATCGGAACGGAAGCATTTACACTAATGTTTTCTCACCTGCATGAAAAATACGAAGGGGTTATCCGCCCGCATGCCAAGAGTGCCACCGTGCCTTTTGCTGCGCAGAGGATCGTGGATGGCCTTCATACTTTGCAGAGCGGGCACCGCCAGGGCGCCACATGTTTTCGCGCCGCCGCAGAATGTCTCCGACGACGAGTGGTAGTGACGATTCCAGTTGTTATCCAAGATCGTGGGCGTGGGACACAATATGGGGCCTGCGCCGTTGACCATGATCGTCGCCTCCGCTTGCTGGTGTTCTGCGTTGCTCCTTGCCGGTATCAGCAGCAAGGCAACGATTAGCTGCATGAAAGATACTAAGGGGTTATCCACCCGCATTCCAAGTGTGCCGCCGTGCCCTTTTCAACAGTGATGTCGTACTCTTGGAACCGTAGCCTCTACCAAGCAAGTCGTCCAGATGGGGTCCTAAGGCTGGGCAGCCTGCATAAGGAGTGGTGATCGCTTACCGCCGAGAAAAGGCGGCCGAACAGGTAGGGGGGAATTTGGTTGGGACCCAGATCACCGCTAGGCATTCCTTGTGTCTCCGCTTTTGAAAGCGTCATCAGAAATAAGGGTTGGCAGTCAAGAAAACCACTGAAAGCAAAGCGGAGGATGTCGCAGGTCATTGAAACAGATAAAAAAATAGGAAAGAACGTGTGAAAGGGGAAAAGATGTGGGTTCCGGTCACCCGGCGCCCATTTTTTTCTCCACTTTCTTCTTTTGTTTCCAAATTGTCTATCTGTTTCAATGACCTACCACAACCTCCGCTTTGATTTCCGAGGTTTTCTGGACTGCCAACCCTTATTACTGTCTTATTTCAACGAGCCCCTCGTTTCCTATTCTGATTGGCTACTTGCAGAGCGAGGGCCTCTGTTCTGGCCGTCTTGGTGCCATAATAAGCTTAAGAGAGTTCAACGCTGGTTGACCACTGGTTCAACCGTGACCTAGAAAATTTCTAGGTATGTCGCCAACATTATAAGGGAAATCCCGCCCACAATAAATTCGTACATAAAGGACACTACTCATTTTCTAAGTAAAATAAAAGACCTCACGATACCGGACAACTCCTTCCTTGTAGCATTAGACGTAGCCTATCTGTATACAAACATACCTCACACCGCTGGTATCGAATCCGTCATAAGCGTCAATGAAAATTTAGAAGGGGACAAACCTATTGACAGCAACCCTTTGGTCAAACTATAACCTTTATAATTTAATTAAACAATTTTGAATTCAATAACCAGCACTACGTCCAAATAGGTGCCACATATATGGGGACAAAAACAGGCCCAAATTAGGCAAACATATTCACGGGAACCATTGAGACATAGTTCCTGGAGAACTTCCCTTTAAAACAACTGTTTTACAAGCGGTACATCGACAACATTTTCTTGGTTTGGTCTCATGGTGAGGAAACCACGAATCAATTCATATCCGATTTTAACAGTGCTCACAGTGATATCGCATTCTCACATGAGTATTCAACTGCTACAAAAAATTTTCTTGACGTGCAGATAACAACTAACGGACATAGACTGGAGACTTCGCTGTACAGCGAACCCACTGACCGACACCAATACTTGAACTTTCACAGCAGCCATGTGAGACACTGCAAAACGGCCATTCCATACATCGAAGCCCTACGCTTCCGCAAAATTTGCTCTAACCAAAATGACGTCGGCTTTAATTGTGATCAGCTCCGCATTGACCTCGCACGACAAAACTCTCCACTACCGCTCATTGAAGATTCAATCAGGAAGGCATCAGTACAGGAGCGTTCTAGACTTATTAATGGCAATAAAACCTCCACTTCGAGGTCACAAACCAATCTGGTTCTGACATATTCGGCATCTGGTCCAAACGTCAATAAAATTTTAAGGAGACACGACAACATCTTACTCCAGAGCGTAAGAATGAAGCACGTCATCCCAGACCCACCACGCATGGTGTATCGCCGAGCAAGAAACATCACAGACTTTGTAACATCATCTCGATCAAACGAAACTAGTTTTACAGGTTCCACACGATGTGGAAAACCGCGGTGCAAATTGTCTGATGATGACACCAACAACAAGCACTCCGAGCAGGGAATCTGACCTTTCCATGCAGATAAGGGGCAGCATTAATTGTGACACTGCAAATAAAGTTTACCTCCTAGAATGTGGCGCTTGTGTGGTGCACAATACATTGGACAGACTCAAAATTCTTTTAGAAGTCGCGTCAATAATCACAGATCCGATACAAAAATATGGTTGTTTCCTCTTCCATAGGAACCGTTAAAACACGAAAGTGAAATGTGTATTCACAGGAGCAGCTGAATGTTTACTGTGCATTGATATGAAATTGCACGTCGCTATTTTCATTTCATCGGTATTGCACCGTTAGACGCCTGAACGTTAGACACTGGATTGCACGCGCTGGAGCATTGCGTAAATCCGACTGAAACCACAGGCGCTCGCAAACCGTAATCGCGAACGAAAAGAAACGTGTTGTCAGCTAATCGTTTGGTGAACACACGGTCCACTGAAGCGAAAGGAACAAAGGACCAGCGGACCGGCTCCGGCGGCGTGCCAGCGCACCGCCGTCAGCAGATCGCGGAGGCCACGCAGCACCATCTGCAAGGCTATAACGCGCATTTGTCGTTCAATTCACGCGTTCGTTGATAGCGCAGTCGAGAGCGCGCTTCGTACATACCGTCGCGGCCAGAGAGTCGTGGGATCGAAACCAGGCGCCGCCTCGTCAATTGCACTTTTTCTGGCGACGTCACTTCCGTGACGGATGTCACGTCAACAAACTCGTTCTGTAGCCGGGAATAAAACACTTTCGGGTTAAAACAAAAGCCTATCTCCCCCTTTCAAAACATATGAAATCTTCGAAACACCCGTTCGACCAATTTAATTCCACAGTGCTCCCATCAGGATTTAAAACACATTTAGACAGTAAAGCCTGCGAATCTTAACTGATCCACAAATACAATACTCTCACAGGGGGTATCAATGAGTCTCCGGGAAGGCTGTCATGCCTTCCAACTTAGACCTTGTAGCGGCACATATAGCATGTTACCACTTCTCAAGCTCTGGATGGTTCATCGTTGTCAGCAGGTTACCTTTGCGTATGCTTTATTGCTTCTTGCGCACGAAATCTTGCTTTATCACATCATTACACTTTCCAAGCCCTATTTGGTCCAGTGTTGTGAATAAGTTATTCTTTAGGTATGCTTCATTGCTCTTATGCCCGAAATGTCACCTTGTAAGCTATCTTTGTTCACTAATATGGTTCACAATGTCCTACATTTTGTACGCGCGTATTCTTGTTCTTTCGTTTGTCAGTTTGTTTAATAAAGAATGCTGTGTGCGAATTCGTACTGCCCTTGATGACTAGCAGCGAAGTGTCATTTGTTTCCTAGATCACTGGAGATTGGTTCTTCTACGTGCGTCACATTTGTGTTTGTTTTTTCATAAAGTGTTACTTGCAAAAATACAAAATGTAAGCTACAAATTCTTTGTATCTATCCATTTCCTGTCATGAGCCGGGGGCTAATTCAACTGCTTTTTTCTGTGTGCTGTTTCTTTGTATATTTCCCGCCTTGCATGTCATTTCTCAAGACACTCGTTAACCTGTGCTCCTCTGGAGTGGCTCCCGCACCCCGCTCTCGTCGTCGGCGGCCATCGAGGGGTCGTCATTGTCCGCTTTGTGCCCGGAACGCCAGCTATGGATAAGCCACTTGTGTTTATTAAGTGCGAATGCACTTTATAAGCGACCCTGAATTCGCTTGACCGCCGTCCGTCCACATAGCAACAGCTGCGGGTGCGCGCGCTCCTCGTCTTCTTTGGCAGAGGGGGGAGATGGGCGACATGGCACATACCCACGTGGGGGATTGGCCAGGAATCTCCTCGTCTTCCTTGGCAACGGGGGGAGATGGGCGCGCGCTGCCTGGCCGCTGACATGGCACATATCCACGTGGGGGATTGGCAGGAATCGGGCGTGAGAAGGGCCAATGCACCCGCTTAAAGGAGTACTGACACGAAATTTCAAAGTTGAGATCCGCTCTAGCAATCAAGTACAACGACAACACAAATAGGTGTCTGTGCATGGCACATACCCACGTGGGGGATTGGCCAGGAATCGGGCGTGAGAAGGGCTAATGCACCCGCTTAAAGGAGTACTGACACGAAATTGCAAAGCTGAGATCCGCTCTAGCAATCAAGTACAACGACAACACAAATAGGCGTCTGTGAATAAATGCATCTTTCTTTCTTTGTAGTTGTGTGTGTGTGTGTGATCTCTCTTTCGCGAACATTACCGAACCGCGCAAATTCAACTCCTGCGTTCGCACTTTCACATTCTTCTCCTCGGGGAAATGCGGGGAAATTTTTATATGGTCTCCTCGGGAAGCGGCGGCATTTTTCTTTGCGGACGTGGCCCCCTCGCTAATCCGCACGCCTGGGTTCTGGAACTTTAACGGCGCCTTGTGCCCAGACATAGCTGGCGCTTTGCGTTCCCCAGTGTCTGGAGGATAGTGTCTGGAGGACTAATTCTGCGCTTCCGCCTTTTGTGGCACGTTGTTATCGCTCCTTTCGAGTAAGATGCCAGTACCCCTTCCTTATTTGTCTACTTTTCTTAATATTGCGCTGCGTGGGTGGGCGGCGGCTGAAGTAAACACACTTCCTAAGTACCTCGCTTTGGCTTTTCCGCGCGTTGTATATTGAGATGGATTACCGCGCGCCCAGTCTTGCAGTACGTTTTTTTCAACTTGTATCTTGCCGTATTTTTTTGTACCTTTTTGAAACCATGCGTCCACGTGCTCGCAGCGCTCCCTACGAGCCTTTATATACCCTGTATTCGACCATTGTATTCACTTGAAAAAGGCTGGATCCCACCCGAAACGTCGTAGTAAATACTGTTATGTTTTTCGTGGTAATATATATATATATATATATATATATATATATATATATATATATATATATATATATTGTGACGTGGCAACGAAGGAGATGTATTCAGACCTTGTAATTACAAAAATAGAAGGGATAGTGAAGGCAGACAAGGCAGCCGCAACGTCCCAGGAACTGAACGCACACCAACATCAGCGAGCGTTGTCTTCTTCTCTAGCCTATAGCTTCACTCATCCCAGAGGGCGCATACCCGCAGAGCGGGGTTGGACACTGGTTCCGTTTATAGTAAGGAGCCAAGGAACGGATCTCATGACATGACCCCCGGCGGTAGAAGCAACGTCCCGCTGCTGAAGGCTGTAGAAGTTGTGGGCTGAACTTAATCACGGACGAAGTAGGGCTTCAGGTGGGACACATGCACAATTTGAGACGCTGGTTGCACAGTTGACGGCTGGGGCGTGACTGGAATAATTTCGTACGTCACAGGAGTAAGCAAGCGAATGATGCGGTCGGGGCCTGTGAAGCGGGACAGTAGTTTTTCAGATAGCCCAACACGGCGTGAACCCGTCCGAAGGATGACCAGGGAGTCAGGTGGGAAGCACATGTCACGGTGGGTCTCGTCGTAGCGGTGCTTATGACTTCCCTGTGACGCCGTAACCTTGGCGCGGGCGATCTGGCGGGCCACATCAGCCTGGGCAATGAGATCACGTGCATACTCAGTTCGTGGCGTGGTGGAGTCAGGCAGCATGGTGTCCAAGGGCAGGACAGGGTCGCGGCCGTAAAGGAGGAAGAAAGGAGAGAAGCCCGCATTGTCGAGGCGTGACGAATTGTAGGCGAAAGTAACGTAGGGAAGGGAACGTCCCAGTCACGGTGGTCGCTGGATACGTACATAGTGAGCATATCCGTGAACGTCTTGTTAAATTGTTCAGCGAGCCCATTGGTCTGCGGATGATAGGCCGTGGTGAGGTTTTGCTTAATGCGGCAGGACCGAAGAAGCTCGTCGACGACCTGAAATAAGAAGCACCGACCACGGTCCGTGATCAGCTGATGAGGAGCACCGTGATGCAGAATGACGGCGTGTAGTAGAAACTCGGCGACGACCGTGGCACAGCTGGTAGGAAGGGCACGTGTGATGGCGTAACGCGTGGGGTATACGGTGGCAACGGCAATCCACCTGTTACCACAGCGGGATAAGGGCAAAGGACCGAGAAGGTCCAATCCAACCCGGCAAAATGGTTCAGGAGGAACATCAATTTGTTGAAGTGTGCCTGTTGGAAGTGACCGAGGCGTCTTGCGGCGTTGGCAAACGTCACAAGCCGTGACGTACCTTCGCACAGACTGGTAAGTTAAGCATCGCCCCCCCGCAGGGGGCATCTGCTAAAGCAGATGTTTGCGTGTACTGTGCGACACCACGGACCCCGAGCACCCACGTCTAGCCGTACGTGGCAGCGCCGTGACCGGGGAAAAGAGGGTCCTGGTGGTTGAGCCGACGCCGAGTGCTTGGACCTTTAAGGCCCCTTGGCGAAGGCAACACACCACTTTGGCCTCCGCTTCTCGTAGACGGCACCTCCGGTCTGACCCGCCCGGGGGGAATCGGCAGTCGCCTTTTCCTGTCCTCCCCTTCAACCTTTCACTTTCCTATCTTCTCTCTAACTTTCCTGTCGTCTCGTTCTTTCTCAGTTTCCTTTTTTCCTGGCGGCTAGGGTTAACCTTGTGTGGCGGACAACCCTGTGTTCAGCCATATTTGGTTATAGTCGCGGTGTACAGCTGGCGTAGGCATGACTTGGTCACGAGTTCATGTCCCGTCCCCTTGTTGGGCTCCATGGTGGGTGGCTGGCACCATGGCCGAACAGTTTTTTCAATTTATGGCTTCCTTTTTTCGCCCATCTGATCCCTCTCGTAAAAGAGGAGGCACCGATGCAACCGCCCAGTTTTTCACGAAGAACGTTGCCAACTTTCCACGCTTCCACGTAATGCACAGCAGTGACGAAGAGAAGACTGCCCGACTTGTATCGCCATTTCTAGTCGCAAAGACCCTAACTGCCACCATTGGGGAAGGCTATAAGATCAAGAAGCTTGCAAATGGAGACCTTCTACTCGAAGTACTTTACAAACATCAGCTCGACAAGCTCTCAGCGTTAACTTCTTTCGGAGAAATTCCTGTAACTGTCAGTGAGCACCGATCACTAAATACAGTCCGCGGAGTCATCTCAGATGACGACCTAAAGTATGTGTCCGAGGAAGAGCTTCTAGAAGGTCTGAAGGAACAAAATGTGACAAATGTCTACCGTATCAAAATCAAAAGAGAAAACAAAGAAATTCAGACAAGGCATATCGTCCTCACCTTTGCATCAAGCATCCTCCCAGAATCTGTGGAGGTGGGCTATACCAAAATGAAACTTCGACCCTACATCCCCAACCCACGGCGATGCTACAAATGCCAACGCTATGGCCACGGCTCATTGAACTGCCGGGGCCAACAGACATGTGCGAAATGTGCCTCTCATGAACACCCTCCTGAAAACTGTCAAGCCCAAACATATCTTTGTGTTAACTGTGAGGGCAACCACGCAGCGTACTCACGTGTTTGCCCTGCATGGAAAAAAGAAAAAGAGATAATAACACTCAAAGTAACAGAGAACCTGACATTTCGCGAAGCACGGAGGCGACTCTCCTCGGCGCATACGCGACCCTACTCCGTTGTGGTGCAACAGGGCGCAGCATCACAGCGGTCTTCGGCGCTTGCTGAAGCCACACAGAGTGAGGTTCCAGCAAGGCACCCCGCGCCCCCGGTGGAAGCAGCTAGCGCTGCGCCACCACCTCCAAAGCGGGCTGCACGGACCCCTGGTTCGGCAGTCTCCAAGGCCTCACCCCACACGGTGAGGTCAAACAGTTCGACACACGTGTGTTCTGCACGAACCTCCAGCGTCTCCGAAGAGACGATGGACACAACTGAAGGAGGTTCTGCGCCCTCTACGTCGGATGGGCGGCGGAACTCCTTAGACAACATAAAGAGAAACAAGCCCCGAATCACAGGACCGAAAACCTAGTTTTCACTCCACCAAAAAAAGCAGCATGGCATTCATCGTCCACTGGAATTGCAGAGGACTTTTAAATAATTTAAATGACATCAAAGACATCTTCGCCACACACTCTCCTGTAGCCGTTTGTGTTCAGGAAACAAACTTAGGTCCTAAACACCATAATATACTCAAAGGTTACCAGGTCTTTCGCTGCGACCGAGAGCAGGCGAGTAGGCTCTCGGGCGGAGTGGCAATAATTGTCCGAAATGGCATAGCAACTCGTGAAGACAAACTTAAAACTAGGCTAGAAGCAGTGGCGGTCACCCTGCTTGCATTTAAAACAATTACAGTGTGCTGCGTGTACATTGAACCACACCTCACAGTAACACTGCAAGATTTTGAAGACTTGGTAAACCAACTACCGGAGCCTTTTTTAATAGTTGGCGATTTTAATGCCCACTCTTCTTTTTGGGGGAGCGAAAAAACTGACGCAAGGGGGCAGATTTTAGAGGATTTTATTTTATCCAATAATGTTTGTCTTTTAAACACCGGAAAACCTACATACTGCTCTCCAAGCTCAGGGAAAATGAGCTGCATAGATTTATCCTTTAGTTCACCGAGTGTTTTTAGCGATATTAAGTGGGATGTCATTGATAACCCATACGGGAGCGATCATCTACCTGTAATCATTAGCGTAACATCATCATCACCAACCATTATCCCGACAAAACCACGCAGGTGGAAACTTCAGTTTGCCGACTGGGGTCTTTTTACTTCCGAAGCTACTTTAGACCAAGTTTTTTCGGACACACTGAGCATCGACGAATTGAATGAAAGGTTTACATCTTGCATTCTTAAGGCTGCACGCTTAGCTATTCCACAGTCCTCGGGAATGGTGAGACAAAACAACAAAGTATGGTGGACACAAGAGTGTAAGGAAGCCAAAAAGCAGCAAAACAAAGCATGGGGAGTCTTGCGAAGATATCCATCGCAAGAAAATTTATTTATTTTAAATTTATTTTAAAATTTAGTTTAAAAGGAAACGAGCTAAAGCCCGATACATTCGGCGGAATGCCGAGAAAGATTCATGGAAAAATTACGTCTCGTCTATAAACAGCTCAGTCACATCAAAAAAAATGTGGGAGAAAGTTCGGAAACTCAATGGCACGTACTCCCCTTTTACAGTTCCTCTTCTAACAGCACCTGGTGTACAAAGTAGCCTAGAAGAGCAGGCGGATATACTGGGTGAACATTTCTCCAGCGTCTCCAGTTCTGTGCATTATGCAGAAGCATTTTTAAAATACAAACACACTGTAGAGAAACAAAAACTTCCAACACACGGTGGTATAAACGAACCTTATAATAGTTTAATAACGCTCCAAGAATTGAAGAGAGCTCTATCGGCCGGTAAGCAGACTGCACCCGGCCCAGATGATATACATTATGAATTGCTCGCACATCTTTCGGGTCCTTCTGTAGAAGTACTTCTGAAGTTTTTTAATAAAGTTTGGGTATCGGGAAGGATGCCGGTAGCCTGGAAAAAAGCATTCATTGTAGCTTTACTCAAACCCGGAAAGCCGCCAACCTCCCCAAGTAGTTATAGACCAATAGCCCTCACGAGCTGTCTAGCCAAAACGTTTGAACTTGTCGTGAATACCAGGCTAAGTTTTGTACTACAATCAAACGAACTTCTTGACATTCACCAGTGCGGGTTTAAAAAGGCGTGCTCAACAACTGATCATCTTGTCCGCCTTGAAAATACCGTACGAGAAGCATTCATACACAAACAACACTGTCTTGCTGTCTTTTTTGATCTGGAGAAGGCTTATGACACTACGTGGAGGTTTGGAATAATGCGGGATTTAGTAGAGTTAGGCATCCGTGGAAGAATGTTGAATTGCCTGAATGACTTCATGGCAAACCGTTCATTTCAAGTACGCCTGGGCTCAACCCTCTCGAGAACATTTGTACAGGAGAACGGGGTCCCTCAAGGGTGTATTCTAAGCACAACACTGTTCGTTGTAAAAATGAACTCCATATGCAAAATAATTCCAAAGTCGATTATGTACTCTGTCTATGTTGATGATCTTCAAATTGCTTGTACATCTTCCAATGTAGCAACATGCGAGAGACAAGTACAGTTGACTATAAACAAACTGACAACATGGGCAGACAGAAATGGTTTCCAGTTTTCAGCACGCAAAACAGTGGCTATTCTCTTCTCTCTCAAAAGAGGCTTACAGACCAATCCGACCCTACACCTCAAGGAAACCGACTTACCCATACAAAACGAACACAAATTTCTAGGCATAATGTTCGACAAAAAACTCACTTTCCTGCCCCACATCAATATGCTTAAAAAGAAAGCTTCGCGAGCTGTAAATATACTTAAGGTTCTGTCACGGAAACACTGGGGTTCCGACAGATCATGCCTTCTACAAGTTTATCGCTCCGTTGTTCGCTCCTGCCTAGACTATGGTAGCATTGTTTATGGCTCCGCGAGACAGTCCTACTTGAAACGATTGGATCCCGTTCACAATTTAGGTTTACGTCTCTCGTCTGGGGCGTATAGGACATCCCCAATAAACAGCCTCTACGTAGAAACAAATGAACCACCACTCACATATAGAAGAACAATGCTCACATGCTCATACGTACTAAAGGTCCGTTCACTGCCGAAACATCTGTGTTACCCCATAGTTACAAAATGCCCATCTAGAACACTGTTCAATAATAAACCCCAAGCTATCAGACCATTGCTTCTTCGGTTTGAAGAGAGATGCCAAGAATTCACTACGCTGCACACATTACCTCAAATTTCCCATAGACAGAACCAACTACCCCCTTGGTATAGTTTTCCTACAACATGTGACTTCACACTAACACGCCTTCAAAAAAAGCAGACACCGCAAGAACATATTTTGCAGGAATTTTTGGCACTAAACGAAAAATACAAAGACTACACCTCATTTTACACAGACGGTTCCAAAACATCATGCTATGTTGGGAGTGCAGTAGTGCAAGGGAAATGGGAAAAGGTGATCAGGCTACCCCAGTGCGCTTCGGTTTACACAGCTGAATGTTATGCCATTGCTGTGGCGGTAGAAAGGATAATGAGGAATAAAATTAAACGCAGTATTATATATACAGACTCTCTCAGCGCAGTCACAGCAGTGCAATACAAAAATGCAGCTCAACCTCTAGTAGGAGAAATAATACACAATTTGGTAACAATCACAACACAAGCACAGGAAATTAAGTTGTGCTGGGTCCCTAGCCATGTGGGAATCAAAGGAAATGAGAGAGCCGACGTATGTGCCGCACAGGCGGGTAACGGAACAATAGAGACAGTACAGATTCCTCACAGCGACTGCATGAAATTTATACAGAGCAAACTGAGGGAAACTTGGCAGTCCTCATGGGATAAAGAAATCGACAACAAACTCCACCTGGTTAAACCCACGATAGAAGAGTGGGAATCAAGCAGACATGAAGAACGCCTCAAAGAAGTGATTTTATGCCGTCTCCGCATTGGACACACACATCTTACACATAACTTTCTTCTTATGAAACAAGACAAACCGAGATGTGAAGATTGTGACCAGGAACTTACAGTAAATCACATCTTATTCTCATGTACGAAATTCGAGGCCTTGAGGAAAAAACATTTTAGGCTGTTCTACAGCGAGCAAATTCCATTTCACCCCAGCCTACTTCTAGGAGAGAATGCTGTTGTCAAACTTCCCTCTGTCTTTAGTTTTTTAAAAGAAGCTACACTTCTAAACAAGCTATAACAAGATAAAGCAATCGGTTATTATCCACAAAAAACACAAAACCTTTTGTTTGGCGCATGATAGCCTTAGTTGCTTATGCGCCATAAAACACAACACAACAACACATAAGCATCGCCCGGCAAGTAAAAGCATCGCCGCACCCAGTCGGAGGTCCGAGTGACACCCAGATGGCCAGCAGTCGACACGTCGTGAAGCTGGTGGAGTATGTCGGGACGGAGATGCTGAGGTACGGCAAGAAGGGCGTCAGGGCCATCCGCCCGGAAGTTGCGGCGAAACAGGACGCCATTACGCAGTGTAAAGGCGTGCAGAGATGGGTCGGACGGCTCTGAGCTAAGACGGTCTAACACCTGCCGAAGCAATGGGTCGCGTCGTTGGTGGGCGGCTATGTCTTGCAAGTCGGACAGGTCAAATACGCAGGGGTCATCATCGTTTCACGTTTGATCAGGCGGATCAACAGGATGACGAGACAAGCAGTCAGCATCCCGGTGCATGCGACGAGACCTGTAGACCACCGAAAAGTCATAGACCTGCAGTCTTAACGCCCAGCGGCCGAGTCTTCCGGGCGGATCTTTTAGCGAAGAAAGTCAACTTAGGGCATAATAGTCGGTAATGACCGCGAACGATTTGCCGTACACATATGGGCGGAACTTGCTGACTGCCCAGACGAGTGCGAGGCATTCAGGTTCCATATGGAATAGTTACGTTCAGCGGGAGGCAGAAGTCGGCTGGCGTAGGCTATCACCCGGTCGTGACCAGTCTGTTTCTGAACTAATACTGCCCCTATTCCGTGGCCACTCGCGTCCGTGCGTACTTCTGTGGGAGCCGGAGGCACGTGCTGACGCGTTCCACTTTGGGAAAGCTTCGCATGCGCTCCGTCATTTTTCACTGATTTCACTGGTTAATTGACCCGCAGCTTTATGAAAGGGCATCGATTAGATGTATGAAGTTGGATGGAGCACTGCAAACCCGAATTCCGAGGTAGGGGGACCATTTTTTCGGAAATTTGAGGACTTTTTTGTGCCCGCGAGCCGCTAGGCCTAACGACAACTTCGGCCTCGGCCGGGGGAAGCGGTAGGCCTAGGCCGAGCCCCGGCGACGCCGAAAGCCGATCACCGATTCATCGGTTGCTACGCAAGCGCGCAACGACCCAAGATGTCTACCGCTATGCGAGTAGAAGTGGATGGCGTAGAAATTTCGCCGGATCAGTTCACTAGAGCGCAGGGGTGGAAAACCGCTGGCGAAAAAGTGAAGCAAGGTGGCGTAGGATTGCTAAGCCTAACGCCCGTACTCCAAGTGAGCCAAGATGGCGCCAAGGCCCCGACCGACGTCAACGGTCGGGGCAACGACCTCGGTGGCGCCACCGGCAACGATCTACGTCAGCAGAGGACGAAGAAACGAATAAACAAGGGCAAGCTGCTGAAGGGCGCGCGCATGCCAGACCTGCCGCGCGCAGATATGAAGATTGTCATGCGGCCACGAGGCGGGCTCCGCGTAAGCGAGGTGGCCCGCGTGGAAATAAGCCGAGCTGTAACGGCGGCGGCGCAAGTCGACGCAATTGCTGCTAGAGAAGATGTGATATGCCTAAACCACCAACAGAACATCATAGTCGTGAGTACCTCGAAGAGGGAGCACGCCGACAGATACGCCATGGTGGAGCGAATCGACATTCGGGGAACGTCCCACGAAGTCAGCGCGTACGAGTCGGCCCCTTACGGAACAGTGAAAGGAGTAATACGGGGCATCCCACTGGAGGACACCGCCCAAGAAATACAAGATTTAGTCGTGGACAAGCACAATCCCACGGCCTTGCAGGCGAACCGCATCGGCAAGTCCAGGTCGGTGGTGATCGCCTTCGAGGGACACAAAGTGCCCAACTACGTCCGGTATGGGAACCTGATAGTTGAGTGCTCCCTGCACAGGAAGCAGATTGACGTGTGCTACGCATGCGGCCGAGTGGGGCACACGATGGACGTGTGCCCAAATCCTCAAGACAAGATTTGCCGGGGCTGCGGTGTCGCCAAGCCCGGAGAAGACCACAAGTGCGTACCCAAGTGTGGCCTGTGCGGGGGGAAACATCTCACCGCCGACAAGGCTTGCAAGGCAAGATTCAAAACGCCTTACGTCGTCCGTCGACGGCGCTGGGAACGGCGCCGGGCGGAAGAAGACATCGAGGACGAAAAGCAAGGCAAAAGAGGTCCTACAAGGCGACCCCAACGTAGCGCCTCTTCGCAACGGGGTCGGTCCCAGACGCCGGTCCGCAACAGCAACGGCGGCGGCCGCCAGAGCCGCTCGCGATCGAAGTCACGATCCGGGGGCGGCGGCGGCGACGGCGGCAACCGCCGCCGGGAAACGGCGGGTCGAGGTTCGAGCGGAAGATCCAGGTCTCGGACCAAGTCCCGTTCGAGATCCAGGGCCGGTTCGAGATCCAGGGCCGGATCGAGACTCCGGGCCGAGTCTACCGGACGACGAGGGACAACCGCCGAGAAAAAGGTGGGCTGGACCGGCAGGTCTTCTGTCGCTCCGGTTAGCGAAACCGAATTCCCGCCCCTCACCCCCTTCCAACCCCTTAACGTAAGAGCTAGTCCGCAACGGGATTGCAATGAAGTAAAAGAGCTCAAGAAAGTCATAGAGCGGCAGAACGCTCAGATACAAGAGCAGAACGCCCAACCAAATTAGGGCCTTAATGAGCAAAATCGATGCGCTAGCTAGCGGCAGCTCAGCAAACACGAGACCCCAAGGCGATAACAACATGGTGGAGAACGCCGGAGGAATGCGCAAGGTGCCGCGGAGGGACCCCCCGTCGCCCCGCTTAGGGCGGGATGCGGGGGTTGCACGGCCGGCGCAACAAGCGCCGAGCAACCAAGAAGCAATGGACTCCGAAGAAAGCACCGTCAACCGCGAGACGGCGACAGCGGCGGCGCAGATTCCAAAGGGAGGAGAGCTTACAGCGATCCTAACGGCCATCACCCAAATCAACGAGAAACTGAGCGCGATAGACACCAGATTCGAGGCCCTCGAAGGCCAAGTGCGAACGCTGTCGATCAAACACGAACGGCCTGCGACCAAAGTAGCAACCCTTACCGCAAGGAACCGCTTCGCGTCCCTGAAGAAAGAACGGGCGGAAAAAATCAAGGCATCGATCGCGTGTAGGCGCGGCCGCCTAGAAACATCCGAAGAAGATGAAGCAGGGACCAAATAAGAAAAAGAAGACCAACGGGGGGGACGTTACAGTAATTTATCAATGGAACTGCCGGGGGATCCGCAACAAGGAGGCGGAACTGTTACTCCACATTGACGGGCTCGAACACAAGCCCGATGTAATAGCACTACAAGAAACGAACAGCAAGCCCAGACTCCCGGGATACGTGTCGTACAAGGACTCGACGGAGGAAGGGACAGCGGTGCTCGTCCGCAGCAACGTGGCGGCTACTCAACACGTCACGGCGCAGGGCGGATGCGAGCACACGCTCGTCGAGATTCACGCAAGAACAATTGGCAACACGGGAAATCTATACGTCATGAGCGCGTACTGCCACCCGTCACAGAGGCAGTACGACTTTGATCGAGTAGTGAGCCAGGCGAAAAGGTTGGCGGGGAGCAGGCCGCTCCTGATCCTCGGCGACTTCAACGCCCCTCACACAACGTGGGGGTACAAGTACCAATCGAAGAGGGGAAAAGCTCTAGCCAACACCATGGAAGACCATGAGATGACCCTGTTAAACGAGCCAGACGTGGCCACCAGAAGGGGCAACAGTGCCAATAGGGGCACAACTCCGGATCTGCCATGGCTATCGGGGGCACTGGACGTGTCCTGGAGAAACGAAGACGTGGACCTGGGCTCCGACCACAGCGTAATCGGCATTACCATCAAGGGACCCCAATACCGCGCCATGCTGGGGACGGCACGCGTAACGGACTGGGACAAGATGCGGAAATACACGCACGAAATCGAAGAGGCTTCGGAGAACGATAAAAAAGCCGACCGAAAGCAAACGTACGCCGAATGGGCGAGGGATCAGAAAAAGGCCCTCGAGAAATTCACGCAAGAAATAACGACGACGGCGCAGACACCTTTCGTGGACGCCAGGCTGGCTCACATGTGGGCTGCCCGGCACTCGCTAACGCGAAGGTGGAAGCGCCAGCGTCACAACAAGAAGCTGGTCAAACGTATCGCGGTCCTTAACAAACAGATCGCCGAATACGCAGCCAAGCTATGCCAAGAGAACTGGCTCAGCACTTGCGATGGCTTGCAGGGTAAGCTATCGGCACGGAAGGCGTGGTGCTTACTCAGGCACCTAATCGACCCGATGAGCAGCAAGACCGCAACGAACCGCAACCTCACCAAGATCCTCAACACGTACAAGGGAGACGGCCGCAGGCTACTGGAAGACCTGAAGGCAAAATACCTCAAGACCGAGCGAGGCCAGTACCCGACGCCCGAGAGGTACGGAGGCCCTGAAAACGAAGAGATGGACAAACCGTTCACCATGACGGAACTCTGGTCGGCCATTGACGACAGCAACAGAAAGAGCGCCCCCGGCAGGGACGCGATCACGTAAAAGTTGCTTGGAAACATGAGTAAAGCGGCGGCCCGCGGCCTCCTGGGGCACATCAACGAAACCTGGCAGAGCTCGCAGCTGCCGAAAGAATGGAAAGAGGCAGAGGTTCACTTCATCCCGAAACCCGGAAAAGCGCTGACGATTGACAACATGCGGCCCATCTCCCTTACGTCGTGCGTGGGGAAGGTGATGGAACGTATGGTCCTTCGCAGACTTCAAAAACACTTGGAAGAAACAAATCAAATTCCCGAGACCATGTATGGGTTCAGACAACACCTTGGCACCCAGGACGTCCTGATCCAACTGCAAGAACTCGTCGTCAAGAAGGCGACGGGGAACGCGGCGCGGGGGATACTCGCCCTAGACCTAAAAGGGGCCTTCGACAACGTGTCTCACGCGAGCGTGCTCAAAATCTAAACAAAACGGGATGCGGTCGGAAGACCTTCGGCTACATCAAGGACTTCTTAACGAGAAGAACCGCGACCATCAGGATAGGGGAAGAGAAGTCGGAACCCGTCGAGCTCGGCGAGAGAGGCACCCCTCAGGGGTCAGTCTTGTCGCCCCTGCTCTTTAATCTGGCCCTCCTGCTTCTGCCCAGTCTACTCAGACAAATCGAAGGCGTGGACCACGCGCTGTACGCCGACGATATTACGGTGTGGACGAACCGAGCCGGGTCCGATGCCTGGGCGGAGGAAGCCTTGCAGAGGGCGGCAACTACCGTGCACGAATATGCAAAGACCTGCGGGCTGAGCTGCGCTCCCCAGAAATCTGAGCTGCTCATGGTTCAGCCGAGACGACCCAAGAAGGAACTGCCGCCGAACGTGACCATCACCATTGAAGGCACAGCCATTAAACCGGCGCAACAGATCAGAATCCTGGGTCTGCTGCTGCAAAGCGACGGACGAGCGTCCGCAGCCGTCAAGAAGATCAAGAACACCTCGGAGCAGATATTAAGCATGATCCGAAGGGTCTCTAACCGTAACAGAGGCCTGAAGGAAGACGACGCAATGCGCCTAGTGCGGGCATTCGTCGTGTCGAGGGTGACCTACTCTGCCCCGTACCTCCAGCTAACGAAGGCAAACAGAGACAGCCTGAACACGATGCTGCGTAAAGCAACCAAGCAGGCAATGGCCCTGCCGATCTACTCGTCCACGCAGAAACTGCTGGACATGGGGGCCCACAACACGGTGGAGGAGCTGATCGAGGCTCACCTGTCCAACCAAAGGGTACGGCTAAGCCAAACGGAGCATGGCCGGGTCGTCCTGCGGAAAATAGGATGGCAGATAGAACCACTGCCAACCAAGGCAGCCCTTCCCGAGCAGTGGAAAGAGGCCATTCAAACCAAGCCACTCCCCAGGAACATGCAACCGGGGAAGAACGAAGGGAGGCGGACCGCGCGAGCCAAGGCCCTGGCTCGACAGCTGGAGGAGAACCCTAGGGTACTCTACGCGGACGCCTCGCTCAGAAAACACGACGACCGAGCAACGGTGGTCGCCACGTCCATCGACAAGCTGATCGTCAGCGCGTCGCTGAGGACGACAGACCCAGCCGTTGCGGAAGAAGCAGCCGTGGCACTCGCACTCGTGCAACCGAGCGTGGACACCGTGGTCACAGATTCAAAGTCAGCCTACGGAAGCTTCCGAAGAGGAGTGATCTCTACCGCGGCGCGAGTCATTCTCTCCAAGCACAAGCCTCCGGGACGAGCCATCGAGCTCGTGTGGGTACCGGCTCACTCGAAGGTGGAAGGCAACGCCCTCACCGACCACCACGCCCGAGAACTGTCCATCCGGGCCGAGGACGAGCCGGCTGAGCTACCGCATCCCGTGACCAGCTTTAAGGAGATTACTCAGATGTATAGAAACGCGAGGTGCAAACTTCCTGAACCGCACCCACAGTTAATCAGGCAACAGCAAACGATCCTGCGGCGCATGCAGGCGGGATCGCTAGCGCATCCCGTTCTGTTACACCGAATGTACCCGGCGCAGCACGACACACTCTGCCCTTTCTGCAAAACGCAAAGAGGCACTCTGGCACACATCATAGCCGAGTGCAAAGACCTCAAGAACCCCCCACCGCCCTTTCACCCCAACACCCCCAATCCCCAACCCCCCGAGCGATGGGAGACCTTGTTGTCCAGCCCCGCCCTGCCAACACAGCTAGCACTGACGGCCAGTTGCCAGGAGTTGCTGGATACATATGGGTCCCGTGAATAGGGAACCACCCCGTCTGGTGCCTGCGCGCACCATCCAATTTTCGAGCTCAGTAAAGTTGATTCTCTCTCTCTTTCTGTGGGAGCCAACACAACGAAATAGGCTTAAACTGGGCAACGAGTCAGGCGGTCAACGAGAGTGGCAAACACTGCGCTTTGCGCGGTGCCCCAGGAGAATGAGGTATCGGCCTTAAGGAGATCCGTCAATGGCCGGGCGATCTCAGCAAAATTCTCGATAAAACGACGAAAGTAGGAGCATAGTCCTACAAAGCTGGGAACATAGTCCTACAAAGCTGCGAACATCCGAACTGCTGGAGCCAGTGCCCTCGTAATGCATGTAGCAGAAAAGTAAGATACCGCACGAGGGACTCGGTAAAGATACATATCAAGGTTGCAGTCGTCATTGCCAGTGCTATTCGGCTTTTTCTGAAATATTTATTAGGGCCGAATGACGTGTGTTTGACATGCTTCTTTGATACATTGATAAATCAGCGAAAATATAGGTCGAGAAAAAATCCGCTGTTTTTTCCGGGAGCGGGAATCAAGCCAACATCTCTGTATAGCCGGTGCGGTCCGTTGATCATTACGCTATCCCGCAGCGGCTTCTCTCTAGACTTTAACGTGGCGGTTTATATTTACAAGTGCTCTCACGCCGGTCAACTAGCGCCGCCCCTCGACCACCGCGAGAGACGTAGAATGTCTTTTTTCCAGCGACCGCCACGTAAGCCCTGGTCGGAGATCGGGGTTAGCAATTGGCATATCCTAACTGCTGCAGCCCGTGCCCTCGTAATGCATGTAGCAGAACAGAAAGATACAAGACGAGGGACTCGGTAAGGATGTCATTGCCAGTGCTACTCGGCTTTTTCTGAAATACTTATTAAGGCCGAATGACGCGTGTTTCACATGTTTCTTTGATACATTGATAAATAGGCGAAATTATAGGTGGAGACAAAATCCGCTGTTTTTTCCGGGAGCGGGAATCGAGCACACATCTCCGCATAACCGGTGCGGTGCGTTGACCATTATGCTATCCCGCAGGGGCTTCTCTCTCGATTTTAACCCGAGGGTTTATATTTACAAGTGCTCTGAGGCCGGTAAACTAGCGCCGCCCCTCGACCACCACGGGAGACGTAGAACGTCTTTTTTCCAGCGGCCGCCACGTAAGCAGTGGTCGGAGATCATGGTTAGCAATTGGCATATCCGAACTGCTGTAGCCAGTGCCCTCGTAATGCATGTAGCAGAACAGAAAGATACGGGACGAGGGACTCGGTAAAGATACATATCAAGGTTGCAGTCGTCATTCCCTGTGCTATTCGGCTTTTTCTGAAATATGTTTTAGGGCCGAATGACGTGTGTTTGACATGTTTCTCTGATACATTGATAAATTGGCGAAAATATAGGTCGAGAAAAAATCCGCTAATTTTCCGGGAGCGGGAATCGAGCCCATATCTCCGCATAACCGGTGCGGTGCGTTGACCATTATGCTATCCCGCAGCGGCTTCTCTCTAGACTTTAACGCGGGGGTGTATATTAAAAAGTGCTCTGATGCCGGTAAACTAGCGCCGCCCTTCGACCACCGCAGGAGACGTAGAACGTCTTTTTTTCAGCGGCCGCCACGTAAGCAGTGGTAGGAGATCGACGTTACCAATTGGCATATCCGAACTGCTGTGTTCCAGTGTCCTCGTAATGCATGTAGCAGAACAGAAAGATACGGGACGAGGGACTCGGTAAAGATACATATCAAGGTTGCAGTCGTCATTGCCAGTGCTATACGGCTTTTTCGGAAATAATTATTAGGGCCGAATCACGTGTGTTTGACATGTTCCTTTGATACATTCATAAAAAGGCGAAAATATAGGTCGAGAAAAAATCCGCTGTTTTTCAGGGAGCGGGAATCGAGCCCACATCTCCGCATAACCGGTGTGGTGCTATGACCATTACGCTATCCCGCAGCGGCTTCTCTCTCGACTTTAACGTGGGGGTTTATATTTACAAGTGCTCGGAGGCCGGTAAACTAGCGCCGCCCCTCGACCACCGCGCGAAACGTGGAACGTCTTTTTTGCAGCGGCCGCCCCGTAAGCAGTGGTCGGAGATCGGGGTTAGCAATTGGCATATCCGAACTGCTGTAGCCAGTGCCCTAGTAATGCATGTAGCAGAACTGGAAGATACGGGACGAGGGACTCGGTAAAGATACATATAAAGTTGCAGTCGTTATTGCCAGTGCTATTCGGTTTTTCTGAAATATTTAATAGGGCCGAATGACGTGTGTTTGACATGTTTCTTTGATACATTGATAAAAATAAAAAATCCACTGTTTTTTCCGGGAGCGGGAATCGAGCCCACATGTCTGCATAACCGGTGCGGTGCATTAACTATTGCGATATCTCGCTGCGGCTTCTCTCTCGACTTTAACGCGGGGGTTAATATTTCCAAGTGCTCTGAGGCCGGTCAACTAGCTCCGCCCCTCGACCACCACGGGAGACGTACAATATCACTTTTCCAGCGGCCGCCACGTAAGCCGTGGTCGGAGTTCGGGGTTAGCAATTGGCATATTGGAACTCCTCGAGCCAGTGCCCTCGTAATGCATGTAGCAGAACAGAAAGATACGGGACGAGGGACTCGGTAAAGATACATATCAAGGTTGCAGTCGTCATTGCCAGTGCTATTCGGCTTTTTCTGAAATATTTATTAGGGGCGAATGACGTGCGTTTGACAAGTTTCCTTGATAGATTGATAAATAAGCGAAAATATAGGTCGAGAAAAAATCCGCTTTTTTTCCGGGAGCGGGAATCGAGCCCACAACTCCGCATAACCAGTGCGGGGCGTTGACCATTACGCTATCCCGCAGCGGCTTCTCTCTCGACTTTACAGCGAGGGTTTATATTTACAAGTGCTCTGAGGCCGGTAAACTAGCGCCACCCCTCGACCATAGCGGGAGACATAGAACGTCTTTTTTCCAGCGGCCGCCACGTAAGCAGTGGTCGGAGATCGGGGTTAGCAATTGGCATATCCGAACTGCTGTAGCCAGTGCCCTCGTAATGCATGTAGCAGAACAGAAAGATACGGGACGAGGGACTCGGTAAAGATACATTTCAAGGTTGCAGTCATCATTGCCAGTGCTATTCGGCTTTTTCTGAAATATTTATTAGTGCCGAATGACGTGTGTTTGACATGTTTCTTTGATACATTGATAAACAGGCAAAAATATAGGTCGAGAAAAAATCCGCTGTTTTTTCTGCGAGCGGGAATCGAGCCCACATCTCCGCATAACCGGTGCGGTGCGTTGGCCATTACGCTATCCCGCAGCGGCTTCTCTCTCGACTTTAACGCGGGGGTTTATATTTACAAGGGCTCTGAGGCCGGTAAAATAGCGCCGCCCCTCGACCACCGCGGGAGACGTAGAACGTCTTTTTTCCAGCGCCCGCCACGTAAGCAGTGGTCGGAGATCGGGGTTAGCAATTGGCATTACCGAACTGCTGTAGCCAGTGCCCTCGTAATGCATGTAGCAGAACAGAAAGATACGGGACGAGGGACTCGTTAAAGATACATATCAAGGTTGCAGTCGTCATTGCCAGTGCTATTCGGCTTTTTTCTGAAATAGTTATTAGGGCCGAATGACGTGTGTTTGACGTGTTTCTTTGATACACGGATACCCCGCCCGGGGAAAATTGAGTAATCTTGGTGACAATACTGGCGATACCGCGGACTCCGAGCCCCCCAACATAAGCCGTGACCTACCGTGGTGATGTGTTTTTAAGGTGAAGGGTAGAAACCTCTAATGGTGGCCGTCGGAGCCTTGGTCTAAGCTCCGGCCTATGGGCTCCCTGCCTGTCTACCAGGGAGGGAGCTCCGGGACCTCTTTGACTACCAGGGTAAGGTCAAAGAAGAAAGTACCTCAGTCTCCCTGCTTTTATACTATGCCCTATGGTAATTACAAACCTCCCTCCCCCAAACGTGATCGGTCCCTGAAAAGGGGCCGCACCGTAGTATCTTTTCCTTCACTGCCATCTTTGACATTTCCTGAACCAGATCATTACACTCGATTTCTTGCATTGGAGTCCCTGAATCCAAACCACCCTCTTGCATCTCAGTCAGTCTTCTTGATCGCAAAATATCTTGAAGCCATAAAAGGAAAATCAAATAAGTGCAAAAAACAAACGTCTGGTGAACTCCTAATCGAAATAAATGACAAGGAGCAGTCCACGAAGCTTCTAGCTCAGACTAGACTGGCTGATCTAGATATCAGGGTCACACCCCATCGAAGCCTCAACAGCTCGCAAGGTGTGATATCCGAGACGGATCTCTTGAACGAAACGGATGCGGATCTCCTTGCCAGCTCGAAGGATCAGGGCGTCACTGCCGTGAGACGCATCACTATCCGCAGAGACGACAAGGAGATTCCCACCAAACACATTATCTTGACTTTCGACCGCGCAGTTCTTCCACAACACATAAATGCAGGTTTTATCCATTGCTCCATCCGTCCCTACATCCTGAACCTGCGGCGCTGTTTTAAGTGACAGCGGTTCGGGCATGGTACAAACTCTTGCCGTGGCCGAACGACGTGTGCAAAATGCGCGTGCATTACCATCCGAGCGACAACTGTCCATCCGACACCCTCTCTTGTGTAAACTGCGGGGCGGGCGCATGCAGCCTACTCCTGCAAGTGCGAAAAATTTCAAACGGAAAAAAAGATAATCAACATTAAGGTAACTGAGAACATCACCTTCCCAGAGGCGCGAAAGAGGTTCGCCTATTTCCCCCTGGGGAGGTACACCGACGCAGCTCGCCGGTGGCGGAGCGGCGTCTGGTTTCCACAGGGACCCAGTTCAGCGAGGCTGACCTGGTCCCTCCGCCGCCCCCCCCCCCTGGGTTGCCTCAGGCAGCCCAACTTGCCACCACGCCGCTTGCTGAGGCAGCAGCGGTTGTGGTGCCAACCTCTTCGGTTGGGACCGGGGCCGCTCCCGCCGCTTCCTCCCCGTCCTCCAGTGCGTTGGTGGGTGTTGAGGGGATGGACATCGGGGGCCCCGCATCGGCTCCCACCCTCACCGCACGCCCGTGCCACTTCTGGCGTCCCCGACGCCCGCGGCGGTGGCGAATCAAACGAAGGGCTCCCAAAGGGGGACCATGTCCGGGGGGCCCGGTTCGACGGGCACCCCCAGGACATCTGATGACAAAATGGACGTCGCGCCGTTCCTGCCTGCAACGCAGCGCAAGGAGCGGCCTCCGACGGCCAAGCCAGTAGAAAGGCCTAAAAAGCCTAATCCAAGAGTAACAGCCCCGAAAGACGACACATGAACACACACGAAAACACACACTCCAGTCATCCTTAAATTTAAGTAATGGGAACAGAAAACATCATCTGATAAAAAGGCAAAAATATAGGTCGAGAAAAAATCCGCTTTTTTTCCGGGAGCGGGAATTGAGCTCAAGTCTACGCATAACCGGTGCGGTGCATTGACCATTGCGCTATCCCGCAGCGCCTTCTCTCTCGACTTTAACGCGGGGGTTTATATTTACAAGTGCTTTGAGGCCGGTAAACTAGCACCGCCCCTCACACGGGATACGTAGAACGTCTTTTTTCCAGCGGCCGCCACGTAAGCAGGGGTCGGAGATCGGTGTTAGCAATCGGCATATCCGAACTGCTGTAGCCAGTGCCCTCGTAGTGCATGTAGCAGAACAGAAAGATACGGGGAGAGGGAATCCGTAAAGATACATATCAAGGTTGCAGTCGTCATTGCCAGTGCTATTCGGCTTTTTCTGTAATATATATGAGGGCCCAACGACGTGTGTTTGACATGTTTCTTTGATACATTCATAAATAGGCAAAAATACAGGTCGAGAAAAAATCCGCTGTTTTTTCCGGGAGCGGGAACCGAGCCCACATCTCCGCATAACCGGTGCGGTTCCTCGACCATTACGCTATCCCGCAGCAGCTTCTCTCTCGACTTTAACGCGGGGGTTTATATTCACAAGTGCTCTGAGGCCGGTAAACTAGCGGCGCCCCTCGACCACCGCGGGAGACGTAGAACCTCTTATTTTCAAGTGATCGCCACACAAGCAGCGGTCGGAGATCGGTGTTAGCAATTGGCATATCCGAATTGCTGTAGCCAGTGCCCTCGTAATGCATGTAGCAGAATAGAAAGATACGGGACGAGGGACTCGGTAAAGATACATATAAAGGTTGCAGTCGTCATTGCCAGTGCTATTCGGCTTTTTCTGAAATATTTATTAGGTCCGAATGACGTGTGTTTGACATGTTTTTTTGATACATTGATAAATCGGGCGAAAATATAGGTCGAGAAAAAATCTGCTTTTTTTCCGGGAGCGGGAATCGAGACCACCTCTCCGCATAACTGGTGCGGTGGATTGACCATTACGCTATCCCTCAGCAGCTTCTCTGTCGACTTTAACGCGGGGGTTTATATTTACAAGTGCTCTGAGGCCGGTAAACTAGCGCCGCCCGTCACGCGGGACACGTAGAACGTCTTTTTTTCCAGCGGCCACCGCGTAAGCAGCGGTCGCAGATCGGTGTTACTATTGGCATATGCGAAGTGCTGTAGCCAGTGCCCTCGTAATGCATGTAGCAGAACAGAAAGACACGGATGAGGGACTCGGTAAAGATACGTAAAAAGGTTGCAGTCGTCATTGCCAGTGCTATTCGGCTTTTTCTGAAATATTTATTAGGGCCGAATGACGTGTGTCTGACATGTTTATTTGATACATTGATAAATTGGCGAAAATATCAGTCGAGATAAAATACGCTGTTTTTTCCGGGAGCGAAAATCGAACCCACATCTCCGCATAACCGCTGCGGTTCCTCGACCATTACACTATCCCGCAGCAGCTTCTCTCTCGACTTTAACGCGGGGGTTTATTTTCACAAGTGCTCTGAGGCCGGTAAACTAGCGCCGCCCATCGACCACCGCGGGAGACGTAGAACGTCTCATTTTCAAGCGGCCGCCACACAAGCAGCGGTCGGAGATCGGTGTTAGCAATTGGCATATCCGAACTGCTGTAGCCAGTGCCCTCGTAATGCATGTAGCAGAATAGAAAGATACAGGACGAGGGACTCGGTAAAGATACATATAAAGGTTGCAGTCGTCATTGCCAGTGCTATTCGGCTTTTTCTGAAATATTTATTAGAGCCGAATGACGTGTGTTTCACATGTTTCTTTGATACATTGATAAATAGGCGAAAATACAGATCGAGAAAAAATCCGCTTTTTTTCCGGGAGCGGGAATCGAGACCACATTTCCGCATAACTGGTGCGGTGGATTGACCATTACGCTATCCCGCAGCAGCTTCTCTCTCGACTTTAACGCGGGGGTTTATATTCACAAGTGCTCTGAGACCGGTAAACTAGCGCCGCCCCTCGACCACTGCGGGAGACGTAAAACGTCTTTTTTTCCAGCGGCCGCCACGTAAGCAGCGGTCGGAGATCGGTGTTTGCAATTGGCATATCCGAACTGTTGTAGCCAGTGCCCTAGTAATGCATGTAGGAGAACAGAAAGATACGGGACGAGCGACTCGGTAAAGATACATATCAAGGTTGCAGTCGTCATTGCCAGTGCTATTCGGCTTTTTCTGAAATAATTTTTAGAGCCGAATGACGTGTGTTTGACATGTTTCTATGATACATTGATAAATAGGCAAAAATATAGGTAGAGAAAAATTCCGCTGTTTTTTCCGGGAGCAGAAATCGAGCTTACATCTCCGCATAACCAATGCAGTGCGTTGACCATTACACTATCCCGCTGCTCTTCTCTCTCGACTTTAACGCGGGGGTTTATATTTACAAGTGCTCTGAGGCCAGTATACTAGCGCCGCCCCTCGACCATCGCGGGAGACGTAGAACGTCTTTATTTCCAGCGGCCGTAACGTAAGCAGTGGTCGGAGATCGGTGTTAGCAATTGGCATATCCGAAATGCTGTAGCCAGTGCCCTCGTAATGCATGTTGCAGAACACAAAGATACGGGGCGAGGGACTCGGTAAAGATACATATAAAGGTTGCAGTCGTCATTGCCAGTGCTATTTGGCTTTTTCTGAAATAATTTTTAGGGCCGAATGACGTGTGTTTGACCAGTTTCTTTGATACATTGATAAATAGGCAAAAATATAGGTCGAGAAAAATTCCGCTGTTTTTTCTGGGAGCGTGCATCGAGACCACATCTCCGCATAACTGGTGCGGTGCATTGACCATTACGCTATCCCGCTGCGCTTCTCTCTGGACTTTAACGTGGGGATTTATATTTACAAGTGCTCTGAGGCCGGTAAACGAGCGCCGCCCGTCACGCGGGACACGTAGAACGTCTTTTTTTCCAGCGGCCGCCACGTAAGCAGCGGTCGGAGATCGGTGTTAGCTATTGGCATATCCGAACTGCTGTAGCCAGTGCCCTCGCAATGCAAGTACAGAACAGAAAGATACGGGACGAGGGACTCGGTAAAGATACATATAAAGGTTGCAGTCGTCATTGCCAGTGCTATTCGGCTTTTTCTGAAATATTTATTATGGTCGAATGACGTGTGTTTGACATGTTTCTTTGATACATTGATAAATAGGCGAAAATATAGGTCGAGAAAAAATCTGCTGTTTTTTCCAGAACCGAAAATCGAACCCACATCTCTGCATAACCGGTGCGGTTCCTCGACCATTACGCTATCCCGCAGCGGCTTCTCTCTCGACTTTAACACGGGGGTTTATTTTCACAAGTGCTCTGAGGCCGGTAAACTAGCGCCGCCCCTCGACCACCGCGGGAGACGTAGAACGTCTTATTTTCAAGCGACCGCCACACAAGCAGCGATCGGAGATCGGTGTTAGCAATTGGCATATCCGAATTGCTGTAGCCAGTGCCCTCGTAATGCATGTAGCAGAATAGAAAGGTACGGGACGAGGGACTCGGTAAAGATACATATAAAGGTTGCAGTCGTCATTGCCAGTGCTATTCGGCTTTTTCTGAAATATTTATTAGGGCCGAATGACGTGTGTTTGACATGTTTCTTTGATACATTGATAAATCGGGCGAAAATATAGGTCGAGAAAAAATCCGCTTTTTTTCCGGAAGCGGGAATCGAGACCACATCTCCGCATAACTGGTGCGGTGCATTGACCATTACGCTATCCCGCAGCAGCTTCTCTCTCGACTTTAACGCGGGGGTTTATATTTACAAGTGATCTGAGGCCGGTAAACTAGCGCCGCCCGTCACGCGGGACACGTAGAACGTCTTTTTTTCCAGCGGCCACCGCGTAAGCAGCGGTCGCAGATCGGTGTTACTATTGGCATATCCGAAGTGCTGTAGCCAGTGCCCTCGTAATGCATGTTGCAGAACAGAAAGATACGGGACGAGGGACTCGGTAAAGATACATATAAAGGTTGCAGTCGCCCTTGCCAATGCTTTAACGCGGAGCTTTATTTTCACAAGTGCTCTGAGGCCGGTAAACTAGCGCCGCCCCTCGACCACCACGGGAGACGTAGAACGTCTTATTTTCAAGCGACCGCCACACAAGCAGCGATCGGACATCGGTGTTAGCAATTGGCATATCCGAATCGGCTGTTTCTGAAATATTTATTAGGGCTGAAAGACGTGTGTTTGACATGTTGCTTTGATACATTGGTAAAAAGACGAAAATATAGGTCGAGAAAAAATGCCCTGTTTTTTCCGGGAGCCGGAATCGAGCCCACTCCTCCGCATAACCGGTGCGGTGCGTTGACAATTACGCTATCCCGCAGCGGCTTCTCCCTCGAATTTAACGGGGGGGTTTATATTTACAAGTGCTCTGAGGCCGGTCAACAAGCGCCGCCCCTCGACCACCGCGGGAGACGTACAATGTCTTTTTTTCAGCGTACGCCACGTAAGCCGTGGTCGGAGTTCGGTGTTAGCAATTGGCATATCCGAAATGCTGTAGCCAGTGCCCTCGTAATGCATGTTGCAGAACACAAAGATACGGGGCGAGGGACTCGGTAAAGATGCATATAAAGGTTGCAGTCGTCATTGCCAGTGCTATTCGGCTTTTTCTGAAATATTTATTATGGCCGAATGACGTGTGTTTGACATGTTTTTTTGATACATTGATAAATAGGCGAAAATATAGGTCGAGAAAAAAATCTGCTGTTTTTTCCGGGACCGAAAATCGAACCCACATCTCCGCATAACCGGTGCGGTTCCTCAACCATTACGCTATCCCGCAGCGGCTTCTCTCTCGACTTTAACGCGGGGGTTTATTTTTACAAGTGCTCTGAGGCCGGTAAACTAGCGCCGCCTCTCGACCACCACGGGAGACATAGAACGTCTTATTTTCAAGCGGCCGCCACACAAGCAGCGGACGGAGATCGGTGTTTGCAATTGGCATATCCGAACTGCTGTAGCCTGTGCCCTAGTAATGCATGTAGCAGAATAGAAAGATACAGTACGAGGGACTCGGTAAAGATACATATAAAGGTTGCAGTCGTCATTACCAGTGCTATTCGGCTTTTTCTGAAATAATTTTTAGTGCCGAATGACATGTGTTTGACATGTTTCTTTGATACATTGATAAATAGGCAAAAATATAGGTCGAGAAAAATTCCGCTGTTTTTTCCGGGAGCGGAAATCGAGCTTACATATTCGCATAACCGGTGCAGTGCGTTGACCATTACACTATCCCGCTGCTCTTCTCTCTCGACTTTAACGCGGGAGTTTATATTTACAAATGCTCTGAGGCCGGTAAACTAGCGTCACCGTCACGCGGGACACGTAGAACGTCTTTTTTTCCAGCGGCCGCCACGTAAGCAGCGGTCGCAGATCGGTGTTAGCTATTGGCATATCCGAACTGCTGTAGCCAGTGCCTTCGTAATGCATGTACAGAACAGAAAGATACGGGACGAGGGACTCGCTAAAGATACATATAAAGGTTGCAGTCGTCATTGCCAGTGCTATTCGGCTTTTTCTGAAATATTTATAGGGGCCGAAAGACGTGTGTTTTACATGATTCTTTGATATATTGATAAATAGGCGAAAATATAGGTCGAGAAAAAATCCGCTTTTTTTTGGGAGCGGGAATCGTGCCCACATCTCCGCATAACCGGTGCAGTGCGTTGACCATTACACTATCCCGCTGCGCTTCTCTCTCGACTTTAACGCGGGGGTTTATATTTACAAGTGCTCTGAGGCCAGTATACTAGCGCCGCCCCTCGACCACCGCGGGAGACGTAGAACGTCTTTATTTCCAGCGGCCGTAACGTAAGCAGTGGTCGGAGATCGGTGTTAGCAATTGGCATAACCGAAATGCTGTAGCCAGTGCCCTCGTAATGCATCTAGCAGAACAGAAAGATGCGGGACGAGGGACTTGGTAAAGATACATATGAAGGTTGCAGTCGTCATTGCCAGTCCTATTCGGCTTTTTCTGAAATATTTATTATGGCCGAATGACGTGTGTCTGACATGTTTCTTTGATACATTGATAAATATGCGAAAATAACAGTCGAGCAAAAATCCGCTGTTTTTTCCAGGAGCGAAAATCGAACCCACATCTCCGCATAACCGCTGCGGTTCCTCGACAATTACGCTATCCCGCAGCAACTTCTCTCTCGACTTTAACGCGGAGGTTTATTTTCACAAGAGCTCTGAGGCCGGTAAACTAGCGCCGCCCGTCACGGGGGACACGTAGAACGTCTTTTTTTCCAGCGGCCACCGCGTAAGCAGCGGTCGCAGATCGGTGTTACTATTGGCATATCCGAAGTGCTGTAGCCAGTGCCCTCGTAATGCATGTACAGAACAGAAAGATACGGGACGAGGGACTCGGTAAAGATACATATAAAGGTTGGAGTCGTCATTGCCAGTGCTATTCGGCTTTTCCTGAAATATTTATTAGGGCCGAATGACGTGTGTTTGACATGTTTCTTTGATACATTGATAAATAGGCGAAAATATAGTTCGAGAAAAAATCCGCTTTTTTTCCGGGAGCGGGAATTGTGCCCACATCTCCGCATAACCGGTGCAGTGCGTTGACCATTACACTATCCCGCTGCGCTTCTCTCTCGACTTTAACGCGGGTTTTATATTTACAAGTGCTCTGAGGCCAGTATACTAGCGCCGCCCCTCGACCAACGCGGGAGACGTAGAACGTCTTTATTTCCAGCGGCCGTAACGTAAGCAGTGGTCGGAGATCGGTGTTAGCAATTGGCATATCCAAAGTGCTGTAGCCAGTGCCCTCGTAATGCATGTTGCAGAACACAAAGATACGGGACGAGGGACTCGGTAAAGATACATATAAAGGTTGCAGTCGTCATTGCGAGTGCTATTCGGCTTTTTCTGAAATATTTATTAGGGCCGAATGACGTGTGTTTGACATGTTTTTTGATACATTGATAAATAGGTGAAAATATAGGTCGAGAAAAAATCTGCTATTTTTTCTGGGACCGAAAATCGAACCCACATCTTCGCATAACCGGTGCGGTTCCTCGACCATTACGCTATCCCGCAGCGGCTTCTCTCTCGAATTTAACACGGGGGTTTATGTTCACAAGTGCTCTGAGGGCGGTAAACTAGTGCCGCCCCTCGACCACCACGGAAGACGAACGTGATTTTTCGAGCGGCCGCCACGTAAGCCCTGGTCGGACATCCGGGTTAGCAATTGGCATAACCGAACTTTTGAGCCAGTGCACTCGTAATGCATGTAGCAGAACAGAAAGATACGGACGAGGGACTCGGTAAAGATACATATCAAGGTCGTAGTCGTCATTGCCAGTGCTATTCGGCTTTTTCTGAAATATTTATTAGGGCCGAATGACGTGTGTTTGACATGTTTCTTTGATACATTGATAAAACGGCGAAAATATAGGTCGAGAAAAAATCCGCTTTTTTTCCGGGAGCGGGAATCGAGACCACATCTCCGCATAACTGGTGCGGTGCATTAACCATTACGCTATCCCGCAGCAGCTTCTCTCTCGACTTTAACGCTGGGGTTTATATTTACAAGTGCTCTGAGGCCAGCATACAAGCGCCGCCCCTCGACCACCGCAGGAGACGTAGAACGTCTTTATTTCCAGCCGCCGTAACGTAAGCAGTGGCCGGAGATCGGGGTTAGAAATTGGCATATCCGAAGTGCTGTAGCCAGTGCCCTCGTAATGCATGTTGCAGTACACAAAGATACGGGACGAGGGACTCGGTAAAGATACATATAAAGGTTGCAGTCGTCATTGCTAGTGCTTTTCGGCTTTTTCTGAAATATTTATTAGGGCCGAATGACGTGTGTCTGACATGTTTCTTTGATACATTGATAAATATGCGAAAATAACAGTCGAGCCAAAATCCGCTGTTTTTTTCAGGAGCGAAAATCGAACCCACATCTTCGCATAACCGGTGCGGTTCCTCGACCATTACGCTATCCCGCAGCAGCTTCTCTCTCGACTTTAACGCGGAGGTTTATTTTCACAAGTGCTCTGAGGCCGGTAAACTAGCGCCTCCCCTCGACCACCGCGGGAGACGTAGAACGCCTTATTTTCAAGCGGCCGCCACACAAGCAGCGGTCGAAAATCGGTGTTAGCAATTGGCATATCCGAATTGCTGTAGCCATTGCCCTCGTAATGCATGTAGCAGAATAGGAAGATACGGGACGAGGGACTCGGTAAAGATACATATAAAGGTTGCAGTCGTCATTGCCAGTGCTATTCGGCTTTTTCTGAAATATATATTAGGGCCGAATGACGTGTGTTTGACATGTTTCTTTGATACATTGATAAATCAGGCGAAAACATAGGTCGAGAAAAAATCCGCTTTTTTTCCGGGAGCGAGAATCGAGCCCACATCTCCGCATCACCGGTGCGGTGCGTTGACCATTACGCTATCCCGCAGCGACTTCTCTCTCGACTTTAACACGGGGGTTTATGTTCACAAGTGCTCTGAGGCCGGTAAACAAGTGCCGCCCCTCGACCACCGCGGGAGACGTAGAACGTCTTTTTTTCCAGCGGCCGCCACGTAAGCAGTGGTCGGAGTTCGGGGTTAGCAATTCGCATATCCGAACTCCTCGAGCCAGTGCCCTCGTAATGCATCTATCAGAGCAGAAAGATGTGGGACGAGGGACTTGGTAAAGATACATATGAAGGTTGCAGTCGTCATTGCCAGTGCTATTCGGCTTTTTCTGAAATATTTATTATGGCCGAATGACGTGTGTCTCACAGGTTTCTTTGATACATTGATAAATATGCGAAAATAACAGTCGAGCAAAAATCCGCTGTTTTTTCCAGGAGCGAAAATCGAACCCACATCTCCGCATGACCGCTGCGGTTCCTCGACAATTACGCTATCCCGCAGCAGCTTCTCTCTCGACTTTAACGCGGAGGTTTATTTTCACAAGAGCTCTGAGGCCGGTAAACTAGCGCCGCCCTTCGACCACCGCGGGAGACGTAGAACGTCTTTATTTCCAGCGGCCGTAACGTAAGCAGTGGTCGGAGATGGGTGTTAGCAATTGGCATATCCGAAGTGCTGTAGCCAGTGCCCTCGTAATGCATGTTGCAGAACAGAAAGATACGGGACGAGGGACTCGGTAAAGATACATATAAAGGTTGCAGTCGTCATTGCCAGTGCTATTCGGCTTTTTCTGAAATATTTATTAGGGCCGAATGACGTGTGTTTGACATGTTTCTTTGATACATTGATAAATCTCGCGAAAACATAAGTCGAGAAAAAATCAGCTTTTTTTTCCGGGAGCGGGAATCGAGACCACATCTCCGCACAACTGGTGCGGTGCATTGACCATTACGCTATCCCGCAGCAGCTTCTCTCTCGACTTTAACGCGGGGGTTTATATTTACAAGTGCTCTGAGGCCGGTAAACTAGCGCCGCCCGTCACGCGGGACACGTAGAACGTCTTTTTTTCCAGCGGCCACCGCGTAAGCAGCGGTCGCAGATCGGTGTTACTATTGGCATATCCGAAGTGCTGTAGCCAGTGCCCTCGTAATGCATGTACAGAACAGAAAGATACGGGACGAGGGACTCGGTAAAGATACATATAAAGGTTGCAGTCGTCATTGCCAGTGCTATTCGGCTTTTTCTGAAATATTTATTAGGTCCGAATGACGTGTGTTTGACATGTTTTTTTGATACATTGATAAATCGGGCGAAAATATAGGTCGAGAAAAAATCTGCTTTTTTTCCGGGAGCGGGAATCGAGACCACCTCTCCGCATAACTGGTGCGGTGGATTGACCATTACGCTATCCGGCAGCAGCTTCTCTCTCGACTTTAACGCGGGGGTTAATATTTCCAAGTGCTCTGAGGCCGGTCAACTAGCTCCGCCCCTCGACCACCACGGGAGACGTACAATATCACTTTTCCAGCGGCCGCCACGTAAGCCGTGGTCGGAGTTCGGGGTTAGCAATTGGCATATTGGAACTCCTCGAGCCAGTGCCCTCGTAATGCATGTAGCAGAACAGAAAGATACGGGACGAGGGACTCGGTAAAGATACATATCAAGGTTGCAGTCGTCATTGCCAGTGCTATTCGGCTTTTTCTGAAATATTTATTAGGGGCGAATGACGTGCGTTTGACAAGTTTCCTTGATAGATTGATAAATAAGCGAAAATATAGGTCGAGAAAAAATCCGCTTTTTTTCCGGGAGCGGGAATCGAGCCCACAACTCCGCATAACCAGTGCGGGGCGTTGACCATTACGCTATCCCGCAGCGGCTTCTCTCTCGACTTTACAGCGAGGGTTTATATTTACAAGTGCTCTGAGGCCGGTAAACTAGCGCCACCCCTCGACCATAGCGGGAGACGTAGAACGTCTTTTTTCCAGCGGCCGCCACGTAAGCAGTGGTCGGAGATCGGGGTTAGCAATTGGCATATCCGAACTGCTGTAGCCAGTGCCCTCGTAATGCATGTAGCAGAACAGAAAGATACGGGACGAGGGACTCGGTAAAGATACATTTCAAGGTTGCAGTCATCATTGCCAGTGCTATTCGGCTTTTTCTGAAATATTTATTAGTGCCGAATGACGTGTGTTTGACATGTTTCTTTGATACATTGATAAACAGGCAAAAATATAGGTCGAGAAAAAATCCGCTGTTTTTTCTGCGAGCGGGAATCGAGCCCACATCTCCGCATAACCGGTGCGGTGCGTTGGCCATTACGCTATCCCGCAGCGGCTTCTCTCTCGACTTTAACGCGGGGGTTTATATTTACAAGGGCTCTGAGGCCGGTAAAATAGCGCCGCCCCTCGACCACCGCGGGAGACGTAGAACGTCTTTTTTCCAGCGCCCGCCACGTAAGCAGTGGTCGGAGATCGGGGTTAGCAATTGGCATTACCGAACTGCTGTAGCCAGTGCCCTCGTAATGCATGTAGCAGAACAGAAAGATACGGGACGAGGGACTCGTTAAAGATACATATCAAGGTTGCAGTCGTCATTGCCAGTGCTATTCGGCTTTTTTCTGAAATAGTTATTAGGGCCGAATGACGTGTGTTTGACGTGTTTCTTTGATACACGGATACCCCGCCCGGGGAAAATTGAGTAATCTTGGTGACAATACTGGCGATACCGCGGACTCCGAGCCCCCCAACATAAGCCGTGACCTACCGTGGTGATGTGTTTTTAAGGTGAAGGGTAGAAACCTCTAATGGTGGCCGTCGGAGCCTTGGTCTAAGCTCCGGCCTATGGGCTCCCTGCCTGTCTACCAGGGAGGGAGCTCCGGGACCTCTTTGACTACCAGGGTAAGGTCAAAGAAGAAAGTACCTCAGTCTCCCTGCTTTTATACTATGCCCTATGGTAATTACAAACCTCCCTCCCCCAAACGTGATCGGTCCCTGAAAAGGGGCCGCACCGTAGTATCTTTTCCTTCACTGCCATCTTTGACATTTCCTGAACCAGATCATTACACTCGATTTCTTGCATTGGAGTCCCTGAATCCAAACCACCCTCTTGCATCTCAGTCAGTCTTCTTGATCGCAAAATATCTTGAAGCCATAAAAGGAAAATCAAATAAGTGCAAAAAACAAACGTCTGGTGAACTCCTAATCGAAATAAATGACAAGGAGCAGTCCACGAAGCTTCTAGCTCAGACTAGACTGGCTGATCTAGATATCAGGGTCACACCCCATCGAAGCCTCAACAGCTCGCAAGGTGTGATATCCGAGACGGATCTCTTGAACGAAACGGATGCGGATCTCCTTGCCAGCTCGAAGGATCAGGGCGTCACTGCCGTGAGACGCATCACTATCCGCAGAGACGACAAGGAGATTCCCACCAAACACATTATCTTGACTTTCGACCGCGCAGTTCTTCCACAACACATAAATGCAGGTTTTATCCGTTGCTCCATCCGTCCCTACATCCTGAACCTGCGGCGCTGTTTTAAGTGACAGCGGTTCGGGCATGGTACAAACTCTTGCCGTGGCCGAACGACGTGTGCAAAATGCGCGTGCATTACCATCTGAGCGACAACTGTCCATCCGACACCCTCTCTTGTGTAAACTGCGGGGCGGGCGCATGCAGCCTACTCCTGCAAGTGCGAAAAATTTCAAACGGAAAAAAAGATAATCAACATTAAGGTAACTGAGAACATCACCTTCCCAGAGGCGCGAAAGAGGTTCGCCTATTTCCCCCTGGGGAGGTACACCGACGCAGCTCGCCGGTGGCGGAGCGGCGGCTGGTTTCTACAGGGACCCAGTTCAGCGAGTCTGACCTGGTCCCTCCGCCGCCCCCCCCCCCCCTGGGTTGCCTCAGGCAGCCCAACTTGCCACCACGCCGCTTGCTGAGGCAGCAGCGGTTGTGGTGCCAACCTCTTCGGTTGGGACCGGGGCCGCTCCCGCCGCTTCCTCCCCGTCCTCCAGTGCGTTGGTGGGTGTTGAGGGGATGGACATCGGGGGCCCCGCATCGGCTCCCACCCTCACCGCACGCCCGTGCCACTTCTGGCGTCCCCGACGCCCGCGGCGGTGGCGAATCAAACGAAGGGCTCCCAAAGGGGGACCATGTCCGGGGGGCCCGGTTCGACGGGCACCCCCAGGACATCTGATGACAAAATGGACGTCGCGCCGTTCCTGCCTGCAACGCAGCGCAAGGAGCGGCCTCCGACGGCCAAGCCAGTAGAAAGGCCTAAAAAGCCTAATCCAAGAGTAACAGCCCCGAAAGACGACACATGAACACACACGAAAACACACACTCCAGTCATCCTTAAATTTAAGTAATGGGAACAGAAAACATCATCTGATAAAAAGGCAAAAATATAGGTCGAGAAAAAATCCGCTTTTTTTCCGGGAGCGGGAATTGAGCTCAAGTCTACGCATAACCGGTGCGGTGCATTGACCATTGCGCTATCCCGCAGCGCCTTCTCTCTCGACTTTAACGCGGGGGTTTATATTTACAAGTGCTTTGAGGCCGGTAAACTAGCACCGCCCCTCACACGGGATACGTAGAACGTCTTTTTTCCAGCGGCCGCCACGTAAGCAGGGGTCGGAGATCGGTGTTAGCAATCGGCATATCCGAACTGCTGTAGCCAGTGCCCTCGTAGTGCATGTAGCAGAACAGAAAGATACGGGGAGAGGGAATCCGTAAAGATACATATCAAGGTTGCAGTCGTCATTGCCAGTGCTATTCGGCTTTTTCTGTAATATATATGAGGGCCCAACGACGTGTGTTTGACATGTTTCTTTGATACATTCATAAATAGGCAAAAATACAGGTCGAGAAAAAATCCGGTGTTTTTTCCGGGAGCGGGAACCGAGCCCACATCTCCGCATAACCGGTGCGGTTCCTCGACCATTACGCTATCCCGCAGCAGCTTCTCTCTCGACTTTAACGCGGGGGTTTATATTCACAAGTGCTCTGAGGCCGGTAAACTAGCGGCGCCCCTCGACCACCGCGGGAGACGTAGAACGTCTTATTTTCAAGTGATCGCCACACAAGCAGCGGTCGGAGATCGGTGTTAGCAATTGGCATATCCGAATTGCTGTAGCCAGTGCCCTCGTAATGCATGTAGCAGAATAGAAAGATACGGGACGAGGGACTCGGTAAAGATACATATAAAGGTTGCAGTCGTCATTGCCAGTGCTATTCGGCTTTTTCTGAAATATTTATTAGGTCCGAATGACGTGTGTTTGACATGTTTTTTTGATACATTGATAAATCGGGCGAAAATATAGGTCGAGAAAAAATCTGCTTTTTTTCCGGGAGCGGGAATCGAGACCACCTCTCCGCATAACTGGTGCGGTGGATTGACCATTACGCTATCCCTCAGCAGCTTCTCTGTCGACTTTAACGCGGGGGTTTATATTTACAAGTGCTCTGAGGCCGGTAAACTAGCGCCGCCCGTCACGCGGGACACGTAGAACGTCTTTTTTTCCAGCGGCCACCGCGTAAGCAGCGGTCGCAGATCGGTGTTACTATTGGCATATCCGAAGTGCTGTAGCCAGTGCCCTCGTAATGCATGTAGCAGAACAGAAAGACACGGATGAGGGACTCGGTAAAGATACGTAAAAAGGTTGCAGTCGTCATTGCCAGTGCTATTCGGCTTTTTCTGAAATATTTATTAGGTCCGAATGACGTGTGTTTGACATGTTTTTTTGATACATTGATAAATCGGGCGAAAATATAGGTCGAGAAAAAATCTGCTTTTTTTCCGGGAGCGGGAATCGAGACCACCTCTCCGCATAACTGGTGCGGTGGATTGACCATTACGCTATCCCTCAGCAGCTTCTCTGTCGACTTTAACGCGGGGGTTTATATTTACAAGTGCTCTGAGGCCGGTAAACTAGCGCCGCCCGTCACGCGGGACACGTAGAACGTCTTTTTTTCCAGCGGCCACCGCGTAAGCAGCGGTCGCAGATCGGTGTTACTATTGGCATATCCGAAGTGCTGTAGCCAGTGCCCTCGTAATGCATGTAGCAGAACAGAAAGACACGGATGAGGGACTCGGTAAAGATACGTAAAAAGGTTGCAGTCGTCATTGCCAGTGCTATTCGGCTTTTTCTGAAATATTTATTAGGGCCGAATGACGTGTGTCTGACATGTTTATTTGATACATTGATAAATTGGCGAAAATATCAGTCGAGATAAAATACGCTGTTTTTTCCGGGAGCGAAAATCGAACCCACATCTCCGCATAACCGCTGCGGTTCCTCGACCATTACACTATCCCGCAGCAGCTTCTCTCTCGACTTTAACGCGGGGGTTTATTTTCACAAGTGCTCTGAGGCCGGTAAACTAGCGCCGCCCATCGACCACCGCGGGAGACGTAGAACGTCTCATTTTCAAGCGGCCGCCACACAAGCAGCGGTCGGAGATCGGTGTTAGCAATTGGCATATCCGAACTGCTGTAGCCAGTGCCCTCGTAATGCATGTAGCAGAATAGAAAGATACAGGACGAGGGACTCGGTAAAGATACATATAAAGGTTGCAGTCGTCATTGCCAGTGCTATTCGGCTTTTTCTGAAATATTTATTAGAGCCGAATGACGTGTGTTTCACATGTTTCTTTGATACATTGATAAATAGGCGAAAATACAGATCGAGAAAAAATCCGCTTTTTTTCCGGGAGCGGGAATCGAGACCACATTTCCGCATAACTGGTGCGGTGGATTGACCATTACGCTATCCCGCAGCAGCTTCTCTCTCGACTTTAACGCGGGGGTTTATATTCACAAGTGCTCTGAGACCGGTAAACTAGCGCCGCCCCTCGACCACTGCGGGAGACGTAAAACGTCTTTTTTTCCAGCGGCCGCCACGTAAGCAGCGGTCGGAGATCGGTGTTTGCAATTGGCATATCCGAACTGTTGTAGCCAGTGCCCTAGTAATGCATGTAGGAGAACAGAAAGATACGGGACGAGCGACTCGGTAAAGATACATATCAAGGTTGCAGTCGTCATTGCCAGTGCTATTCGGCTTTTTCTGAAATAATTTTTAGAGCCGAATGACGTGTGTTTGACATGTTTCTATGATACATTGATAAATAGGCAAAAATATAGGTAGAGAAAAATTCCGCTGTTTTTTCCGGGAGCAGAAATCGAGCTTACATCTCCGCATAACCAATGCAGTGCGTTGACCATTACACTATCCCGCTGCTCTTCTCTCTCGACTTTAACGCGGGGGTTTATATTTACAAGTGCTCTGAGGCCAGTATACTAGCGCCGCCCCTCGACCACCGCGGGAGACGTAGAACGTCTTTATTTCCAGCGGCCGTAACGTAAGCAGTGGTCGGAGATCGGTGTTAGCAATTGGCATATCCGAAATGCTGTAGCCAGTGCCCTCGTAATGCATGTTGCAGAACACAAAGATACGGGGCGAGGGACTCGGTAAAGATACATATAAAGGTTGCAGTCGTCATTGCCAGTGCTATTTGGCTTTTTCTGAAATAATTTTTAGGGCCGAATGACGTGTGTTTGACCAGTTTCTTTGATACATTGATAAATACGCAAAAATATAGGTCGAGAAAAATTCCGCTGTTTTTTCCGGGAGCGTGCATCGAGACCACATCTCCGCATAACTGGTGCGGTGCATTGACCATTACGCTATCCCGCTGCGCTTCTCTCTGGACTTTAACGTGGGGATTTATATTTACAAGTGCTCTGAGGCCGGTAAACGAGCGCCGCCCGTCACGCGGGACACGTAGAACGTCTTTTTTTCCAGCGGCCGCCACGTAAGCAGCGGTCGGAGATCGGTGTTAGCTATTGGCATATCCGAACTGCTGTAGCCAGTGCCCTCGCAATGCAAGTACAGAACAGAAAGATACGGGACGAGGGACTCGGTAAAGATACATATAAAGGTTGCAGTCGTCATTGCCAGTGCTATTCGGCTTTTTCTGAAATATTTATTATGGTCGAATGACGTGTGTTTGACATGTTTCTTTGATACATTGATAAATAGGCGAAAATATAGGTCGAGAAAAAATCTGCTGTTTTTTCCAGAACCGAAAATCGAACCCACATCTCTGCATAACCGGTGCGGTTCCTCGACCATTACGCTATCCCGCAGCGGCTTCTCTCTCGACTTTAACACGGGGGTTTATTTTCACAAGTGCTCTGAGGCCGGTAAACTAGCGCCGCCCCTCGACCACCGCGGGAGACGTAGAACGTCTTATTTTCAAGCGACCGCCACACAAGCAGCGATCGGAGATCGGTGTTAGCAATTGGCATATCCGAATTGCTGTAGCCAGTGCCCTCGTAATGCATGTAGCAGAATAGAAAGGTACGGGACGAGGGACTCGGTAAAGATACATATAAAGGTTGCAGTCGTCATTGCCAGTGCTATTCGGCTTTTTCTGAAATATTTATTAGGGCCGAATGACGTGTGTTTGACATGTTTCTTTGATACATTGATAAATCGGGCGAAAATATAGGTCGAGAAAAAATCCGCTTTTTTTCCGGAAGCGGGAATCGAGACCACATCTCCGCATAACTGGTGCGGTACATTGACCATTACGCTATCCCGCAGCAGCTTCTCTCTCGACTTTAACGCGGGGGTTTATATTTACAAGTGATCTGAGGCCGGTAAACTAGCGCCGCCCGTCACGCGGGACACGTAGAACGTCTTTTTTTCCAGCGGCCACCGCGTAAGCAGCGGTCGCAGATCGGTGTTACTATTGGCATATCCGAAGTGCTGTAGCCAGTGCCCTCGTAATGCATGTTGCAGAACAGAAAGATACGGGACGAGGGACTCGGTAAAGATACATATAAAGGTTGCAGTCGCCCTTGCCAATGCTTTAACGCGGAGCTTTATTTTCACAAGTGCTCTGAGGCCGGTAAACTAGCGCCGCCCCTCGACCACCACGGGAGACGTAGAACGTCTTATTTTCAAGCGACCGCCACACAAGCAGCGATCGGACATCGGTGTTAGCAATTGGCATATCCGAATCGGCTGTTTCTGAAATATTTATTAGGGCTGAAAGACGTGTGTTTGACATGTTGCTTTGATACATTGGTAAAAAGACGAAAATATAGGTCGAGAAAAAATGCCCTGTTTTTTCCGGGAGCCGGAATCGAGCCCACTCCTCCGCATAACCGGTGCGGTGCGTTGACAATTACGCTATCCCGCAGCGGCTTCTCCCTCGAATTTAACGGGGGGGTTTATATTTACAAGTGCTCTGAGGCCGGTCAACAAGCGCCGCCCCTCGACCACCGCGGGAGACGTACAATGTCTTTTTTTCAGCGTACGCCACGTAAGCCGTGGTCGGAGTTCGGTGTTAGCAATTGGCATATCCGAAATGCTGTAGCCAGTGCCCTCGTAATGCATGTTGCAGAACACAAAGATACGGGGCGAGGGACTCGGTAAAGATGCATATAAAGGTTGCAGTCGTCATTGCCAGTGCTATTCGGCTTTTTCTGAAATATTTATTATGGCCGAATGACGTGTGTTTGACATGTTTTTTTGATACATTGATAAATAGGCGAAAATATAGGTCGAGAAAAAAATCTGCTGTTTTTTCCGGGACCGAAAATCGAACCCACATCTCCGCATAACCGGTGCGGTTCCTCAACCATTACGCTATCCCGCAGCGGCTTCTCTCTCGACTTTAACGCGGGGGTTTATTTTTACAAGTGCTCTGAGGCCGGTAAACTAGCGCCGCCTCTCGACCACCACGGGAGACATAGAACGTCTTATTTTCAAGCGGCCGCCACACAAGCAGCGGACGGAGATCGGTGTTTGCAATTGGCATATCCGAACTGCTGTAGCCTGTGCCCTAGTAATGCATGTAGCAGAATAGAAAGATACAGTACGAGGGACTCGGTAAAGATACATATAAAGGTTGCAGTCGTCATTACCAGTGCTATTCGGCTTTTTCTGAAATAATTTTTAGTGCCGAATGACATGTGTTTGACATGTTTCTTTGATACATTGATAAATAGGCAAAAATATAGGTCGAGAAAAATTCCGCTGTTTTTTCCGGGAGCGGAAATCGAGCTTACATATTCGCATAACCGGTGCAGTGCGTTGACCATTACACTATCCCGCTGCTCTTCTCTCTCGACTTTAACGCGGGAGTTTATATTTACAAATGCTCTGAGGCCGGTAAACTAGCGTCACCGTCACGCGGGACACGTAGAACGTATTTTTTTCCAGCGGCCGCCACGTAAGCAGCGGTCGCAGATCGGTGTTAGCTATTGGCATATCCGAACTGCTGTAGCCAGTGCCTTCGTAATGCATGTACAGAACAGAAAGATACGGGACGAGGGACTCGCTAAAGATACATATAAAGGTTGCAGTCGTCATTGCCAGTGCTATTCGGCTTTTTCTGAAATATTTATAGGGGCCGAAAGACGTGTGTTTTACATGATTCTTTGATATATTGATAAATAGGCGAAAATATAGGTCGAGAAAAAATCCGCTTTTTTTTGGGAGCGGGAATCGTGCCCACATCTCCGCATAACCGGTGCAGTGCGTTGACCATTACACTATCCCGCTGCGCTTCTCTCTCGACTTTAACGCGGGGGTTTATATTTACAAGTGCTCTGAGGCCAGTATACTAGCGCCGCCCCTCGACCACCGCGGGAGACGTAGAACGTCTTTATTTCCAGCGGCCGTAACGTAAGCAGTGGTCGGAGATCGGTGTTAGCAATTGGCATAACCGAAATGCTGTAGCCAGTGCCCTCGTAATGCATCTAGCAGAACAGAAAGATGCGGGACGAGGGACTTGGTAAAGATACATATGAAGGTTGCAGTCGTCATTGCCAGTCCTATTCGGCTTTTTCTGAAATATTTATTATGGCCGAATGACGTGTGTCTGACATGTTTCTTTGATACATTGATAAATATGCGAAAATAACAGTCGAGCAAAAATCCGCTGTTTTTTCCAGGAGCGAAAATCGAACCCACATCTCCGCATAACCGCTGCGGTTCCTCGACAATTACGCTATCCCGCAGCAACTTCTCTCTCGACTTTAACGCGGAGGTTTATTTTCACAAGAGCTCTGAGGCCGGTAAACTAGCGCCGCCCGTCACGGGGGACACGTAGAACGTCTTTTTTTCCAGCGGCCACCGCGTAAGCAGCGGTCGCAGATCGGTGTTACTATTGGCATATCCGAAGTGCTGTAGCCAGTGCCCTCGTAATGCATGTACAGAACAGAAAGATACGGGACGAGGGACTCGGTAAAGATACATATAAAGGTTGGAGTCGTCATTGCCAGTGCTATTCGGCTTTTCCTGAAATATTTATTAGGGCCGAATGACGTGTGTTTGACATGTTTCTTTGATACATTGATAAATAGGCGAAAATATAGTTCGAGAAAAAATCCGCTTTTTTTCCGGGAGCGGGAATTGTGCCCACATCTCCGCATAACCGGTGCAGTGCGTTGACCATTACACTATCCCGCTGCGCTTCTCTCTCGACTTTAACGCGGGTTTTATATTTACAAGTGCTCTGAGGCCAGTATACTAGCGCCGCCCCTCGACCAACGCGGGAGACGTAGAACGTCTTTATTTCCAGCGGCCGTAACGTAAGCAGTGGTCGGAGATCGGTGTTAGCAATTGGCATATCCAAAGTGCTGTAGCCAGTGCCCTCGTAATGCATGTTGCAGAACACAAAGATACGGGACGAGGGACTCGGTAAAGATACATATAAAGGTTGCAGTCGTCATTGCGAGTGCTATTCGGCTTTTTCTGAAATATTTATTAGGGCCGAATGACGTGTGTTTGACATGTTTTTTGATACATTGATAAATAGGTGAAAATATAGGTCGAGAAAAAATCTGCTGTTTTTTCTGGGACCGAAAATCGAACCCACATCTTCGCATAACCGGTGCGGTTCCTCGACCATTACGCTATCCCGCAGCGGCTTCTCTCTCGAATTTAACACGGGGGTTTATGTTCACAAGTGCTCTGAGGGCGGTAAACTAGTGCCGCCCCTCGACCACCACGGAAGACGAACGTGATTTTTCGAGCGGCCGCCACGTAAGCCCTGGTCGGACATCCGGGTTAGCAATTGGCATAACCGAACTTTTGAGCCAGTGCACTCGTAATGCATGTAGCAGAACAGAAAGATACGGACGAGGGACTCGGTAAAGATACATATCAAGGTCGTAGTCGTCATTGCCAGTGCTATTCGGCTTTTTCTGAAATATTTATTAGGGCCGAATGACGTGTGTTTGACATGTTTCTTTGATACATTGATAAAACGGCGAAAATATAGGTCGAGAAAAAATCCGCTTTTTTTCCGGGAGCGGGAATCGAGACCACATCTCCGCATAACTGGTGCGGTGCATTACCCATTACGCTATCCCGCAGCAGCTTCTCTCTCGACTTTAACGCTGGGGTTTATATTTACAAGTGCTCTGAGGCCAGCATACAAGCGCCGCCCCTCGACCACCGCAGGAGACGTAGAACGTCTTTATTTCCAGCCGCCGTAACGTAAGCAGTGGCCGGAGATCGGGGTTAGAAATTGGCATATCCGAAGTGCTGTAGCCAGTGCCCTCGTAATGCATGTTGCAGTACACAAAGATACGGGACGAGGGACTCGGTAAAGATACATATAAAGGTTGCAGTCGTCATTGCTAGTGCTTTTCGGCTTTTTCTGAAATATTTATTAGGGCCGAATGACGTGTGTCTGACATGTTTCTTTGATACATTGATAAATATGCGAAAATAACAGTCGAGCCAAAATCCGCTGTTTTTTTCAGGAGCGAAAATCGAACCCACATCTTCGCATAACCGGTGCGGTTCCTCGACCATTACGCTATCCCGCAGCAGCTTCTCTCTCGACTTTAACGCGGAGGTTTATTTTCACAAGTGCTCTGAGGCCGGTAAACTAGCGCCTCCCCTCGACCACCGCGGGAGACGTAGAACGCCTTATTTTCAAGCGGCCGCCACACAAGCAGCGGTCGAAAATCGGTGTTAGCAATTGGCATATCCGAATTGCTGTAGCCAGTGCCCTCGTAATGCATGTAGCAGAATAGGAAGATACGGGACGAGGGACTCGGTAAAGATACATATAAAGGTTGCAGTCGTCATTGCCAGTGCTATTCGGCTTTTTCTGAAATATATATTAGGGCCGAATGACGTGTGTTTGACATGTTTCTTTGATACATTGATAAATCAGGCGAAAACATAGGTCGAGAAAAAATCCGCTTTTTTTCCGGGAGCGAGAATCGAGCCCACATCTCCGCATCACCGGTGCGGTGCGTTGACCATTACGCTATCCCGCAGCGACTTCTCTCTCGACTTTAACACGGGGGTTTATGTTCACAAGTGCTCTGAGGCCGGTAAACAAGTGCCGCCCCTCGACCACCGCGGGAGACGTAGAACGTCTTTTTTTCCAGCGGCCGCCACGTAAGCAGTGGTCGGAGTTCGGGGTTAGCAATTCGCATATCCGAACTCCTCGAGCCAGTGCCCTCGTAATGCATCTATCAGAGCAGAAAGATGTGGGACGAGGGACTTGGTAAAGATACATATGAAGGTTGCAGTCGTCATTGCCAGTGCTATTCGGCTTTTTCTGAAATATTTATTATGGCCGAATGACGTGTGTCTCACAGGTTTCTTTGATACATTGATAAATATGCGAAAATAACAGTCGAGCAAAAATCCGCTGTTTTTTCCAGGAGCGAAAATCGAACCCACATCTCCGCATGACCGCTGCGGTTCCTCGACAATTACGCTATCCCGCAGCAGCTTCTCTCTCGACTTTAACGCGGAGGTTTATTTTCACAAGAGCTCTGAGGCCGGTAAACTAGCGCCGCCCTTCGACCACCGCGGGAGACGTAGAACGTCTTTATTTCCAGCGGCCGTAACGTAAGCAGTGGTCGGAGATGGGTGTTAGCAATTGGCATATCCGAAGTGCTGTAGCCAGTGCCCTCGTAATGCATGTTGCAGAACAGAAAGATACGGGACGAGGGACTCGGTAAAGATACATATAAAGGTTGCAGTCGTCATTGCCAGTGCTATTCGGCTTTTTCTGAAATATTTATTAGGGCCGAATGACGTGTGTTTGACATGTTTCTTTGATACATTGATAAATCTCGCGAAAACATAAGTCGAGAAAAAATCAGCTTTTTTTTCCGGGAGCGGGAATCGAGACCACATCTCCGCACAACTGGTGCGGTGCATTGACCATTACGCTATCCCGCAGCAGCTTCTCTCTCGACTTTAACGCGGGGGTTTATATTTACAAGTGCTCTGAGGCCGGTAAACTAGCGCCGCCCGTCACGCGGGACACGTAGAACGTCTTTTTTTCCAGCGGCCACCGCGTAAGCAGCGGTCGCAGATCGGTGTTACTATTGGCATATCCGAAGTGCTGTAGCCAGTGCCCTCGTAATGCATGTACAGAACAGAAAGATACGGGACGAGGGACTCGGTAAAGATACATATAAAGGTTGCAGTCGTCATTGCCAGTGCTATTCGGCTTTTTCTGAAATATTTATTAGGTCCGAATGACGTGTGTTTGACATGTTTTTTTGATACATTGATAAATCGGGCGAAAATATAGGTCGAGAAAAAATCTGCTTTTTTTCCGGGAGCGGGAATCGAGACCACCTCTCCGCATAACTGGTGCGGTGGATTGACCATTACGCTATCCGGCAGCAGCTTCTCTGTCGACTTTAACGCGGGGGTTTATATTTACAAGTGCTCTGAGGCCGGTAAACTAGCGCCGCCCGTCACGCGGGACACGTAGAACGTCTTTTTTTCCAGCGGCCACCGCGTAAGCAGCGGTAGCAGATCGGTGTTACTATTGGCATATCCGAAGTGCTGTAGCCAGTGCCCTCGTAATGCATGTAGCAGAACAGAAAGACACGGATGAGGGACTCGGTAAAGATACGTAAAAAGGTTGCAGTCGTCATTGCCAGTGCTATTCGGCTTTTTCTGAAATATTTATTAGGGCCGAATGACGTGTGTCTGACATGTTTATTTGATACATTGATAAATTGGCGAAAATATCAGTCGAGATAAAATACGCTGTTTTTTCCGGGAGCGAAAATCGAACCCACATCTCCGCATAACCGCTGCGGTTCCTCGACCATTACACTATCCCGCAGCAGCTTCTCTCTCGACTTTAACGCGGGGGTTTATTTTCACAAGTGCTCTGAGGCCGGTAAACTAGCGCCGCCCCTCGACCACCGCGGGAGACGTAGAACGTCTCATTTTCAAGCGGCCGCCACACAAGCAGCGGTCGGAGATCGGTGTTAGCAATTGGCATATCCGAACTGCTGTAGCCAGTGCCCTCGTAATGCATGTAGCAGAATAGAAAGATACAGGACGAGGGACTCGGTAAAGATACATATAAAGGTTGCAGTCGTCATTGCCAGTGCTATTCGGCTTTTTCTGAAATATTTATTAGAGCCGAATGACGTGTGTTTCACATGTTTCTTTGATACATTGATAAATAGGCGAAAATACAGATCGAGAAAAAATCCGCTTTTTTTCCGGGAGCGGGAATCGAGACCACATTTCCGCATAACTGGTGCGGTGGATTGACCATTACGCTATCCCGCAGCAGCTTCTCTCTCGACTTTAAAGGGACACTGAAGTGATATGTAAACATTGCGGGATTACTTGCGCAAATTGTAGTCCGGAGTCCCCAGACCATGTTTCGACCACCCTGGGTGCGTTTACGCGATTTTATTTAGTAGAAAAATTAATTCGAAAATGCTGTCCTCCTCTCTTTACGCTCGCCCATTTTCTGCGGCGTTTTCGTGTGACGTCGAGAGGAGCCGAGCTCGCAATTGGCTGCGCTACTGCACGGCTCCCCGGCCTTCAGACAGAGTCAGTCGGCCCAGCGTTTCGTCCGCCGGCCGCCGACGGGTCGTCGCAATTCGTTCGCTCAGTTGAAACGAAACCAGGACACGTTTGTGAATGGTAGAATCTGCCTTTCTTTATTTGGTTAGTTTGTACTATGGTCGTTTGTACACTGTATCTAGGTCCAAGTCAAGGTCGCTTCACACAAGCGCTGCACAAGCGCACATGCGACGCTTCGCTGACTGGTACGCCAGTAGGAAAATATAAGGCCTCTTGAAGGCGGGAGAAGAGTCAGCGAAGTCAATAAATGTACTAAGGAAATGATATTTTTACCGTACAGCGTGAAACTAGGGTCCGGGAAGCACTTTTTTGCGCTGCGCGAACAAGCACAGCGGTCAGCAGCACGACTACGCATCTGCGAAAGCTTTTCCGTCTACGAAATGCAATTGCTAGACGTGAGCTATTGTAGAAACTCGGGCGACGCTTACTGCACGAGCGCAATACAACAAATAGTTGTAATGCCAAATATAAATGCCAAAAATAAATAAATGCCAAAAATAAATAAAAGTGTAAACTGGTTGTACAATATATACCCTATATTACCAAGGCCAGCGTAGCCCGCTCCGTGGCCGAGTGGTTTGCGGCGCTAGATGTGCACTGCAAGTATTTTGCAAGTCAGGAGTTCGAATCCCCGCGGGTACGTGCTTTTTTCTGTAAGTTAACTTTTTCGTTTTCCGCCGATGTTTTCTATAATGAGTTATTGAGTTATATATAATACAAACTAGTTCACAAAACGCGCGCAGGCTGGCACTGGCGCGCTAGCGAGTTCTCGTTGGCGTGCTGTTGCCATAAGCACCGACTGCTTGCAGGCAGTGAGCACAGGCCAGGATGAACAGACACTTGGCCTGGTGCGAACACGCTTTTTACGATACAGGCATGAGGGAGGCAAGCTCCAAATATGGGGGGAAAGCGCATGACATTTGGGCATCTGCGGGTACACGGAGGGCGTTCATGCACTGCGTAGGTTTCGGCTAGTGAATGCTACGATTCCAAGCCGTCCTAGGAGGCTTATCTTTATGCATTTTTACAGCTGACAACATGACAGAAGCGTGGTACGATGATTACTGAGTTATTGAGAATGCCCATCCAACAACGCCAACGGTTGTGTTTTACAGAACCGAAACCGAAACCGAAATTGTTTGGTTGCTCACCTTGGGCATCGTCCAATCACGGTGCCCGCTCCTCCTAACGTAACAGCTTTAGTTGGTGCGGCCGCCGCAAACCGCGCATGGTAGTTTTTCTTCTTTCGCGCTTTGTAAAATAATTACCGATTTGTCAATCGTAAAAACGATGAAAAGTGTGCTAATTTGAGCCAGTCTACGCAGTGCAAGCAAAAACGGGAGCTTGACAAATTCACTTCAGTGTCCCTTTAACGCGGGGGTTTATATTCACAAGTGCTCTGAGACCGGTAAACTAGCGCCGCCCCTCGACCACTGCGGGAGACGTAAAACGTCTTTTTTTCCAGCGGCCGCCACGTAAGCAGCGGTCGGAGATCGGTGTTTGCAATTGGCATATCCGAAATGCTGTAGCCAGTGCCCTCGTAATGCATGTTGCAGAACACAAAGATACGGGGCGAGGGACTCGGTAAAGATACATATAAAGGTTGCAGTCGTCATTACCAGTGCTATTCGGCTTTTTCTGAAATAATTTTTAGTGCCGAATGACATGTGTTTGACATGTTTCTTTGATACATTGATAAATAGGCAAAAATATAGGTCGAGAAAAATTCCGCTGTTTTTTCCGGGAGCGGAAATCGAGCTTACATTTCCGCATAACCGGTGCAGTGCGTTGACCATTACACTATCCCGCTGCTCTTCTCTCTCGACTTTAACGCGGGAGTTTATATTTACAAATGCTCTGAGGCCGGTAAACTAGCGTCACCGTCACGCGGGACACGTAGAACGTCTTTTTTTCCAGCGGCCGCCACGTAAGCAGCGGTCGCAGATCGGTGTTAGCTATTGGCATATCCGAACTGCTGTAGCCAGTGCCTTCGTAATGCATGTACAGAACAGAAAGATACGGGACGAGGGACTCGCTAAAGATACATATAAAGGTTGCAGTCGTCATTGCCAGTGCTATTCGGCTTTTTCTGAAATATTTATAGGGGCCGAAAGACGTGTGTTTTACATGATTCTTTGATACATTGATAAATAGGCGAAAATATAGGTCGAGAAAAAATCCGCTTTTTTTTGGCAGCGGGAATCGTGCCCACATCTCCGCATAACCGGTGCAGTGCGTTGACCATTACACTATCCCGCTGCGCTTCTCTCTCGACTTTAACGCGGGGGTTTATATTTACAAGTGCTCTGAGGCCAGTATACAACCGCCGCCCCTCGACCACCGCGGGAGACGTAGAACGTCTTTATTTCCAGCGGCCGTAACGTAAGCAGTGGTCGGAGATCGGTGTTACCAATTGGCATATCCGAAGTGCTGTAGCCAGTGCCCTCGTAATGCATGTTGCAGAACACAAAGATACGGGACGAGGGACTCGGTAAAGATACATATAAAGGTTGCAGTCGTCATTGCCAGTGCTATTCAGCTTTTTCTGAAATATTTATTAGTGCCGAATGACGTGTGTTTGACATGTTTCTTTGATACATTGATAAAAAGGCGAAAATATAGGTCGAGAAAAAATGCCCTGTTTTTTCCCGGAGCTGGAATCGAGCCCACATCTCCGCATCACCGGTGCGGTGCGTTGACCATTACGCTATCCCGCAGCGGCTTCTCTCTCGACTTTAACATTGGGGTTTATGTTCACAAGTGCTCTGAGGCCGGTAAACTAGTGCCGCCCCTCGACCACCACGGGAGACGTAGAACGTCTTTTTTTCCAGTGGCCGCCACGTAAGCAGTGGTCGGAGTTCGGGGTTAGCAATTCGCATATCCGAACTCCTTGAGCCAGTGCCCTCGTAATGCATCTAGCAGAACAGAAAGATGCGGGACGAGGGACTTGGTAAAGATACATATGAAGGTTGCAGTCGTCATTGCCAGTCCTATTCGGCTTTTTCTGAAATATTTATTATGGCCGAATGACGTGTGTCTGACATGTTTCTTTGATACATTGATAAATATGCGAAAATAACAGTCGAGCAAAAATCCGCTGTTTTTTCCAGGAGCGAAAATCGAACCCACATCTCCGCATAACCGCTGCGGTTCCTCGACAATTACGCTATCCCGCTGCAACTTCTCTCTCGACTTTAACGCGGAGGTTTATTTTCACAAAAGCTCTGAGGCCGGTAAACTAGCGCCGCCCGTCACGGGGGACACGTAGAACGTCTTTTTTTCCAGCGGCCACCGCGTAAGCAGCGGTCGCAGATCGGTGTTACTATTGGCATATCCGAAGTGCTGTAGCCAGTGCCCTCGTAATGCATGTACAGAACAGAAAGATACGGGACGAGGGACTCGGTAAAGATACATATAAAGGTTGGAGTCGTCATTGCCAGTGCTATTCGGCTTTTTCTGAAATATTTATTAGGGCCGAATGACGTGTGTTTGACATGTTTCTTTGATACATTGATAAATAGGCGAAAATATAGTTCGAGAAAAAATCCGCTTTTTTTCCGGGAGCGGGAATTGTGCCCACATCTCCGCATAACCGGTGCAGTGCGTTGACCATTACACTATCCCGCTGCGCTTCTCTCTCGACTTTAACGCGGGGGTTAATATTTACAAGTGCTCTGAGGCCAGTATACTAGCGCCGCCCCTCGACCAACGCGGGAGACGTAGAACGTCTTTATTTCCAGCGGCCGTAACGTAAGCAGTGGTCGGAGATCGGTGTTAGCAATTGGCATATCCAAAGTGCTGTAGCCAGTGCCCTCGTAATGCATGTTGCAGAACACAAAGATACGGGACGAGGGACTCGGTAAAGATACATATAAAGGATGCAGTCGTCATTGCGAGTGCTATTCGGCTTTTTCTGAAATATTTATTAGGGCCGAATGACGTGTGTTTGACATGTTTTTTGATACATTAATAAATAGGTGAAAATATAGGTCGAGAAAAAATCTGCTGTTTTTTCTGGGACCGAAAATCGAACCCACATCTTCGCATAACCGGTGCGGTTCCTCGACCATTACGCTATCCCGCAGCGGCTTCTCTCTCGACTTTAACACGGGGGTTTATGTTCACAAGTGCTCTGAGGGCGGTAAACTAGTGCCGCCCCTCGACCACCACGGAAGACGAACGTGATTTTTCGAGCGGCCGCCACGTAAGCCCTGGTCGGACATCCGGGTTAGCAATTTGCATAACCGAACTTTTCGAGCCAGTGCACTCGTAATGCATGTAGCAGAACAGAAAGATACGGACGAGGGACTCGGTAAAGATACATATCAAGGTCGTAGTCGTCATTGCCAGTGCTATTCGGCTTTTTCTGAAATATTTATTAGGGCCGAATGACGTGTGTTTGACATGTTTCTTTGATACATTGATAAATCTCGCGAAAATATAAGTCGAGAAAAAATCAGCTTTTTTTTCCGGGAGCGGGAATCGAGACCACATCTCCGCACAACTGGTGCGGTGCATTGACCATTACGCTATCCCGCAGCAGCTTCTCTCTCGACTTTAACGCGGGGGTTTATATTTACAAGTGCTCTGAGGCCGGTAAACTAGCGCCGCCCGTCACGCGGGACACGTAGAACGTCTTTTTTTCCAGCGGCCACCGCGTAAGCAGCGGTCGCAGATCGGTGTTACTATTGGCATATCCGAAGTGCTGTAGCCAGTGCCCTCGTAATGCATGTACAGAACAGAAAGATACGGGACGAGGGACTCGGTAAAGATACATATAAAGGTTGCAGTCGTCATTGCCAGTGCTATTCGGCTTTTTCTGAAATATTTATTAGGGCCGAATGACGTGTGTTTGACATGTTTCTTTGATACATTGATAAATAGGCGAAAATATAGTTCGAGAAAAAATCCGCTTTTTTTCCGGGAGCGGGAATTGTGCCCACATCTCCGCTTAACCGGTGCAGTGCGTTGACCATTACACTATCCCGCTGCGCTTCTCTCTCGACTTTAACGCGGGAGTTTATATTTACAAGTGCTCTGAGGCCAGTATACTAGCGCCGCCCCTCGACCACCGCGGGAGACGTAGAACGTCTTTATTTCCAGCGGCCGTAACGTAAGCAGTGGTCGGAGATCGGTGTTACCAATTGGCATATCCGAAGTGCTGTAGCCAGTGGCCTCGTAATGCATGTACAGAACAGAAAGATACGGGACGAGGGACTCGGTAAAGATACATATAAAGGTTGCAGTCGTCATTGCCAGTGCTATTCAGCTTTTTCTGAAATATTTATTAGTGCCGAATGACGTGTGTTTGACATGTTTCTTTGATACATTGATAAAAAGGCGAAAATATAGGTCGAGAAAAAATGCCCTGTTTTTTCCCGGAGCTGGAATCGAGCCCACATCTCCGCATCACCGGTGCGGTGCGTTGACCATTACGCTATCCCGCAGCGGCTTCTCTCTCGACTTTAACATTGGGGTTTATGTTCACAAGTGCTCTGAGGCCGGTAAACTAGTGCCGCCCCTCGACCACCACGGGAGACGTAGAACGTCTTTTTTTCCAGCGGCCGCCACGTAAGCAGTGGTCGGAGTTCGGGGTTAGCAATTCGCATATCCGAACTCCTTGAGCCAGTGCCCTCGTAATGCATCTAGCAGAACAGAAAGATGCGGGACGAGGGACTTGGTAAAGATACATATGAAGGTTGCAGTCGTCATTGCCAGTCCTATTCGGCTTTTTCTGAAATATTTATTATGGCCGAATGACGTGTGTCTGACATGTTTCTTTGATACGTTGATAAATATGCGAAAATAACAGTCGAGCAAAAATCCGCTGTTTTTTCCAGGAGCGAAAATCGAACCCACATCTCCGCATAACCGCTGCGGTTCCTCGACAATTACGCTATCCCGCTGCAACTTCTCTCTCGACTTTAACGCGGAGGTTTATTTTCACAAGAGCTCTGAGGCCGGTAAACTAGCGCCGCCCGTCACGGGGGACACGTAGAAAGTCTTTTTTTCCAGCGGCCACCGCGTAAGCAGCGGTCGCAGATCGGTGTTACTATTGGCATATCCGAAGTGCTGTAGCCAGTGCCCTCGTAATGCATGTACAGAACAGAAAGATACGGGACGAGGGACTCGGTAAAGATACATATAAAGGTTGGAGTCGTCATTGCCAGTGCTATTCGGCTTTTTCTGAAATATTTATTAGGGCCGAATGACGTGTGTTTGACATGTTTCTTTGATACATTGATAAATAGGCGAAAATATAGTTCGAGAAAAAATCCGCTTTTTTTCCGGGAGCGGGAATTGTGCCCACATCTCCGCATAACCGGTGCAGTGCGTTGACCATTACACTATCCCGCTGCGCTTCTCTCTCGACTTTAACGCGGGGGTTAATATTTACAAGTGCTCTGAGGCCAGTATACTAGCGCCGCCCCTCGACCAACGCGGGAGACGTAGAACGTCTTTATTTCCAGCGGCCGTAACGTAAGCAGTGGTCGGAGATCGGTGTTAGCAATTGGCATATCCAAAGTGCTGTAGCCAGTGCCCTCGTAATGCATGTTGCAGAACACAAAGATACGGGACGAGGGACTCGGTAAAGATACATATAAAGGTTGCAGTCGTCATTGCGAGTGCTATTCGGCTTTTTCTGAAATATTTATTAGGGCCGAATGACGTGTGTTTGACATGTTTTTTGATACATTAATAAATAGGTGAAAATATAGGTCGAGAAAAAATCTGCTGTTTTTTCTGGGACCGAAAATCGAACCCACATCTTCGCATAACCGGTGCGGTTCCTCGACCATTACGCTATCCCGCAGCGGCTTCTCTCTCGACTTTAACACGGGGGTTTATGTTCACAAGTGCTCTGAGGGCGGTAAACTAGTGCCGCCCCTCGACCACCACGGAAGACGAACGTGATTTTTCGAGCGGCCGCCACGTAAGCCCTGGTCGGACATCCGGGTTAGCAATTTGCATAACCGAACTTTTCGAGCCAGTGCACTCGTAATGCATGTAGCAGAACAGAAAGATACGGACGAGGGACTCGGTAAAGATACATATCAAGGTCGTAGTCGTCATTGCCAGTGCTATTCGGCTTTTTCTGAAATATTTATTAGGGCCGAATGACGTGTGTTTGACATGTTTCTTTGATACATTGATAAATCTCGCGAAAATATAAGTCGAGAAAAAATCAGCTTTTTTTTCCGGGAGCGGGAATCGAGACCACATCTCCGCACAACTGGTGCGGTGCATTGACCATTATGCTATCCCGCAGCAGCTTCTCTCTCGACTTTAACGCGGGGGTTTATATTTACAAGTGCTCTGAGGCCGGTAAACTAGCGCCGCCCGTCACGCGGGACACGTAGAACGTCTTTTTTTCCAGCGGCCACCGCGTAAGCAGCGGTCGCAGATCGGTGTTACTATTGGCATATCCGAAGTGCTGTAGCCAGTGCCCTCGTAATGCATGTACAGAACAGAAAGATACGGGACGAGGGACTCGGTAAAGATACATATAAAGGTTGCAGTCGTCATTGCCAGTGCTATTCGGCTTTTTCTGAAATATTTATTAGGGCCGAATGACGTGTGTTTGACATGTTTCTTTGATACATTGATAAATTGGTGAAAATATAGGTCGAGAAAAAATCTGCTGTTTTTTCTGGGACCGAAAATCGAACCCACATCTTCGCATAACCGGTGCGGTTCCTCGACCATTACGCTATCCCGCAGCGGCTTCTCTCTCGAATTTAACACGGGGGTTTATGTTCACAATTGCTCTGAGGGTGGTAAACTAGTGCCGCCCCTCGACCACCGCGGAAGACGAACGTGATTTTTCGAGCGGCCGCCACGTAAGCCCTGGCCGGACATCCGGGTTAGCAATTGGCATAACCGAACTTTTCGAGCCAGTGCCCTCGTAATGCATGTAGCAGAACAGAAAGATACGGACGAGGGACTCGGTAAAGATACATATCAAGGTCGTAGTCGTCATTGCCAGTGCTATTCGGCTTTTTCTGAAATATTTATTAGGGCCGGATGACGTGTGTTTGACATGTTTCTTTGATACATTGATATAAAGGCGAAAATATAGGTCGAGAAAAAATCCGCTTTTTTTCCGGGAGCGGGAATCGAGACCACATCTCCGCATAACTGGTGCGGTGCATTAACCATTACGCTATCCCGCAGCAGCTTCTCTCTCGACTTCAACGCGGGGGTTTATATTTACAAGTGCTCTGAGGCCAGTATACAAGCGCCGCCCCTCGACCACCGCGGGAGACGTAGAACGTCTTTATTTCCAGCCGCCGTAACGTAAGCAGTGGCCGGAGATCGGGGTTAGCAATTGGCATATCCGAAGTGCTGTAGCCAGTGCCCTCGTAATGCATGTTGCAGTACACAAAGATATGGGACGAGGGACTCGGTAAAGATACATATAAAGGTTGCAGTCGTCATTGCTAGTGCTATTCGGCTTTTTCTGAAATATTTATTAGGGCCAAATGACGTGTGTCTGACATGTTTCTTTGATACATTGATAAATATTCGAAAATATAGGTCGAGCAAAAATCCGCTGTTTTTTCCAGGAGCGAAAATCGAACCCACATCTCCGCATAACCGCTGCGGTTCCTCGACCATTACGCTATCCCGCAGCGGCTTCTCTCTCGAATTTAACACGGGGGTTTATGTTCACAAGTGCTCTGAGGGCGGTAAACTAGTGCCGCCCCTCGACCACCGCGGAAGACGAACGTGATTTTTCGAGCGGCCGCCACGTAAGCCCTGGCCGGACATCCGGGTTAGCAATTGGCATAACCGAACTTTTCGAGCCAGTGCCCTCGTAATGCAGGTAGCAGAACAGAAAGATACGGACGAGGGACTCGGTAAAGATACATATCAAGGTCGTAGTCGTCATTGCCAGTGCTATTCGGCTTTTTCTGAAATATTTATTAGGGCCGGATGACGTGTGTTTGACATGTTTCTTTGATACATTGATAAAAAGGCGAAAATATAGGTCGAGAAAAAATCCGCTTTTTTTCCGGGAGCGGGAATCGAGACCACATCTCCGCATAACTGGTGCGGTGCATTAACCATTACGCTATCCCGCAGCAGCTTCTCTCTCGACTTCAACGCGGGGGTTTATATTTACAAGTGCTCTGAGGCCAGTATACAAGCGCCGCCCCTCGACCACCGCGGGAGACGTAGAACGTCTTTATTTCCAGCCGCCGTAACGTAAGCAGTGGCCGGAGATCGGGGTTAGCAATTGGCATATCCGAAGTGCTGTAGCCAGTGCCCTCGTAATGCATGTTGCATTACACAAAGATACGGGACGAGGGACTCGGTAAAGATACATATAAAGGTTGCAGTCGTCATTGCTAGTGCTATTCGGCTTTTTCTGAAATATTTATTAGGGCCAAATGACGTGTGTCTGACATGTTTCTTTGATACATTGATAAATATTCGAAAATAACAGTCGAGCAAAAATCCGCTGTTTTTTCCAGGAGCGAAAATCGAACCCACATCTCCGCATAACCGCTGCGGTTCCTCGACAATTACGCTATCCCGCAGCAGCTTCTCTCTCGACTTTAACGCGGAGGTTTATTTTCACAAGAGCTCTGAGGACGGTAAACTAGCGCCGCCCTTCGACCACCGCGGGAGACGTAGAACGTCTTTATTTCCAGCGGCCGTAACGTAAGCAGTGGTCGGAGATCGGTGTTAGCAATTGGCATATCCGAAGTGCTGTAGCCAGTGCCCTCGTAATGCATGTTGCAGAACAGAAAGATACGGGACGAGGGACTCGGTAAAGATACATATAAAGGTTGCAGTCGTCATTGCCAATGCTATTCGGCTTTTTCTGAAATATTTATTAGGGCCGAATGACGTGTGTTTGACATGTTTCTTTGATACATTGATAAATCTCGCGAAAATATAAGTCGAGAAAAAATCAGCTTTTTTTTCCGGGAGCGGGAATCGAGACCACATCTCCGCACAACTGGTGCGGTGCATTGACCATTACGCTATCCCGCAGCAGCTTCTCTCTCGACTTTAACGCGGGGGTTTATATTTACAAGTGCTCTGAGGCCGGTAAACTAGCGCCGCCCGTCACGCGGGACACGTAGAACGTCTTTTTTTCCAGCGGCCACCGCGTAAGCAGCGGTCGCAGATCGGTGTTACTATTGGCATATCCGAAGTGCTGTAGCCAGTGCCCTCGTAATGCATGTACAGAACAGAAAGATACGGGACGAGGGACTCGGTAAAGATACATATAAAGGTTGCAGTCGTCATTGCCAGTGCTATTCGGCTTTTTCTGAAATATTTATTAGGGCCGAATGACGTGTGTTTGACATGTTTCTTTGATACATTGATAAATAGGCGAAAATATAGTTCGAGAAAAAATCCGCTTTTTTTCCGGGAGCGGGAATTGTGCCCACATCTCCGCTTAACCGGTGCAGTGCGTTGACCATTACACTATCCCGCTGCGCTTCTCTCTCGACTTTAACGCGGGGGTTTATATTTACAAGTGCTCTGAGGCCAGTATACTAGCGCCGCCCCTCGACCAACGCGGGAGACGTAGAACGTCTTTATTTCCAGCGGCCGTAACGTAAGCAGTGGTCGGAGATCGGTGTTAGCAATTGGCATATCCAAAGTGCTGTAGCCAGTGCCCTCGTAATGCATGTTGCAGAACACAAAGATACAGGACGAGGGACTCGGTAAAGATACATATAAAGGTTGCAGTCGTCATTGCCAGTGCTATCGGCTTTTTCTGAAATATTTATTAGGGCCGAATGACGTGTGTTTGACATGTTTCTTTGATACATTGATAAATTGGTTAAAATATAGGTCGAGAAAAAATCTGCTGTTTTTTCTGGGACCGAAAATCGAACCCACATCTTCGCATAACCGGTGCGGTTCCTCGACCATTACGCTATCCCGCAGCGGCTTCTCTCTCGAATTTAACACGGGGGTTTATGTTCACAAGTGCTCTTAGGGCGGTAAACTAGTGCCGCCCCTCGACCACCGCGGAAGACGAACGTGATTTTTCGAGCGGCCGCCACGTAAGCCCTGGCCGGACATCCGGGTTAGCAATTGGCATAACCGAACTTTTCGAGCCAGTGCCCTCGTAATGCATGTAGCAGAACAGAAAGATACGGACGAGGGACTCGGTAAAGATACATATCAAGGTCGTAGTCGTCATTGCCAGTGCTATTCGGCTTTTTCTGAAATATTTATTAGGGCCGGATGACGTGTGTTTGACATGTTTCTTTGATACATTGATAAAAAGGCGAAAATATAGGTCGAGAAAAAATCCGCTTTTTTTCCGGGAGCGGGAGTCGAGACCACATCTCCGCATAACTGGTGCGGTGCATTAACCATTACGCTATCCCGCAGCAGCTTCTCTCTCGACTTCAACGCGGGGGTTTATATTTACAAGTGCTCTGAGGCCAGTATACAAGCGCCGCCCCTCGACCACCGCGGGAGACGTAGAACGTCTTTATTTCCAGCCGCCGTAACGTAAGCAGTGGCCGGAGATCGGGGTTAGCAATTGGCATATCCGAAGTGCTGTAGCCAGTGCCCTCGTAATGCATGTTGCAGTACACAAAGATACGGGACGAGGGACTCGGTAAAGATACATATAAAGGTTGCAGTCGTCATTGCTAGTGCTATTCGGCTTTTTCTGAAATATTTATTAGGGCCAAATGACGTGTGTCTGACATGTTTCTTTGATACATTGATAAATATTCGAAAATAACAGTCGAGCAAAAATCCGCTGTTTTTTCCAGGAGCGAAAATCGAACCCACATCTCCGCATAACCGCTGCGGTTCCTCGACAATTACGCTATCCCGCAGCAGCTTCTCTCTCGACTTTAACACGGAGGTTTATTTTCACAAGTGCTCTGAAGCCGGTAAACTAGCGCCTCCCCTCGACCACCGCGGGAGACGTAGAACGTCTTATTTTCAAGCGGCCGCCACACAACCAGCGGTCGGAGATCGGTGTTAGCAATTGGCATATCCGAATTGCTGTAGCCAGTGCCCTCGTAATGCATGTAGCAGAATAGAAAGATACGGGACGAGGGACTCGGTAAAGATACATATAAAGGTTGCAGTCGTCATTGCCAGTGCTATTCGGCTTTTTCTGAAATATTTATTAGGGCCGAATGACGTGTGTTTGACATGTTTCTTTGATACATTGATCGGGCAAAAATATAGGTCGAGAAAAAATCAGCTTTTTTTCCGGGAGCGGGAATCGAGGCCACATCTCCGCACAACTGGTGCGGTGCATTGACCATTACGCTATCCCGCAGCAGCTTCTCTCTCGACTTTAACGCGGGGGTTTATATTTACAAGTGCTCTGAGGCCGGTGAACTAGCGCCGCCCGTCACGCGGGACACGTAGAACGTCTTTTTTTCTAGCGGCCACCGCGTAAGCAGCGGTCGCAGATCGGTGTTACTATTGGCATATCCGAAGTGCTGTAGCCAGTGCCCTCGTAATGCAGGTTGCAGAACAGAAAGATACGGGACGAGGGACTCGGTAAAGATACATATAAAGGTTGCAGTCGTCCTTGCCAGTGCTATTCGGCTGTTTCTGAAATATTTATTAGGGCCGAAAGACGTGTGTTTGACATGTTTCTTTGATACATTGATAAAAAGGCGAAAATATAGGTCGAGGAAAAATGCCCTGTTTTTTCCGGAAGCGGGAATCGAGCCCACATCTCCGCATCACCGGTGCGGTGCGTTGATCATTACACTATCCCGCAGCGGCTTCTCCCTCGAATTTAACGCGGGGGTTTATATTTACATGTGCTCTGAGGCCGGTCAACAAGTGCCGCCCCTCGACCACCGTGGGAGACGTACAATGTCTTTTTTTCCAGCGGCGGCCACCTAAGCCGTGGTCGGAGATCGGGGTTAGCAATTGGCATATCCGAACTGCTGTAGCCAGTGCCCTCGTAATGCATGTAGCAGAACAGAAAGACACGGGACGAGGGACTCGGTAAAGTTACGTATAAAGGTTGCAGTCGTCATTGCTAGTGCTATTCGGCTTTTTCTGAAATATTTATTAGGGCCGAATGACGTGTGTCTGACATGTTTCTTTGATACATTGATAAATATGCGAAAATAACAGTCGAGCAAAAATCCGCTGTTTTTTCCAGGAGCGAAAATCGAACCCACATCTCCGCATAACCGCTGCGCTTCCTCGACAATTACGCTATCCCGCAGCAGCTTCTCTCTTGACTTTAACGCGGAGGTTTATTTTCACAAGTGCTCTGAGGCCGGTACACTAGCGCCTCCCCTCGACCACCGCGGGAGACGTGGAACGTCTTATTTTCAAGCGGCCGCCACACAAGCAGCGGTCGGAGATCGGTGTTAGCAATTGGCATATCCGAATTGCTGTAGCCAGTGCCCTCGTAATGCATGTACAGAACAAAAAGATACGGGACGAGGGACTCGGTAAAGATACATATAAAGGTTGGAGTCGTCATTGCCAGTGCTATTCGAATTTTTCTGAAATATTTATTAGGGCCGAATGACGTGTGTTTGACATGATTCTTTGATACATTGATAAATAGGCGAAAAAATATGTCGAGAAAAAATCCGCTTTTTTTCCGGGAGCGGGAATTGTGCCCACATCTCTGCATAACCGGTGCAGTGCATTGACCATTACACTATCCCGCAGCGCTTCTCTCTCGACTTTAACGCGGGGGTTTATATTTACAAGTGCTCTGAGGCCAGTATACTAGCGCCGCCCCTCGACCACCGCGGGAGACGTAGAACGTCTTTATTTCCAGCCGCCGTAACGTAAGCAGTGGTCGGAGATCGGGGTTAGCAATTGGCATATCCGAAGTGCTGTAGCCAGTGCCCTCGTAATGCAGGTTGCAGAACAGAAAGATACGGGACGAGGGACTCGGTAAAGATACATATAAAGGTTGCAGTCGTCCTTCCCAGTGCTATTCGGCTGTTTCTGAAATATTTATTAGTGCCGAAAGACGTGTGTTTGACATATTTCTTTGATACATGGATAAAAAGGCGAAAATATAGGTCGAGAAAAAATGCCCTGTTTTTTCCGGGAGCCGGAATCGAGCCCACATCTCCGCATAACCGGTGCGGTGCGTTGACAATTACGCTATCCCGCAGCGGCTTCTCCCTCGAATTTAACGCGGGGGTTTATATTTACAAGTGCTCTGAGGCCGGTCAACAAGCGCCGCCCCTCGACCACCGCGGGAGACGTACAATGTCTTTTTTCCAGCGGTCGCCACGTAAGCCGTGGTCGGAGTTCGGGATTAGCAATTCGCATATCCGAACTCCTCAAACCAGTGCCCTCGTAATGCATGTTGCAGAACAGAAAGATACGGGACGAGGGACTCGGTAAAGATATATAGAAAGGTTGCAGTCGTCCTTGCCAGTGCTATTGGGCTGTTTCTGAAATATTTATTAGGGCCGAAAGACGTGTGTTTGACATGTTTCTTTGATACATTGATAAAAAGGCGAAAATATAGGTCGAGAAAAAATGCCCTGTTTTTTCCGGAAGCGGGAATCGAGCCCACATTTCCGCATAACCGGTGCGGTGCGTTGACCATTACGCTATCCCGCAGCGGCTTCTCCCTCGAATTTAACGCGGGGGTTTATATTTACATGTGCTCTGAGGCCGGTCAACAAGTGCCGCCCCTCGACCACCGTGTTAGACGTACAATGTCTTTTTTCCAGCGGCGGCCACCTAAGCCGTGGTCGGAGTTCGGGGTTAGCAATTCGCATATCCGAACTCCTCGAGCCAGTGCCCTCGCAATGCATGTAGCAGAACAGAAAGATGCGGGACGAGGGACTCGGTAAAGATACATATGAAGGTTGCAGTCGTCATTGCCAGTGCTATTCGGCTTTTTCTGAAATATTTAATATGGCCGAATGACGTGTGTTTGACATGTTTTTTTGATACATTGATAAATAGGCGAAAATATAGGTCGAGAAAAAATCTGCTGTTTTTTCCGGGACCGAAAATCGAACCCACATCTCCGCATAACCGGTGCGGTTCCTCGACCATTACGCTATCCCGCAGCGGCTTCTCTCTCGACTTTAACACGGGGGTTTATGTTCACAAGTGCTCTGAGGCCGGTAAACTAGTGCCGCCCCTCGACCACCGCGGGACACGTAGAACGTCTTTTTGTCCAGCGGCCGCCACGTAAGCAGTGGTCGGAGATCGGCGTTAGCAATTGGCATATCCGAACTGCTGTAGCCAGTGCCCTCATAATGCATGGAGCAGAACAGAAAGACACGGGACGAGGGACTCGGTAAAGTTACGTATAAAGGTTGCAGTCGTCATTGTCAGTGCTATTCGGCTTTTTCTGAAATATTTATTAGGGCTGAATGACGTGTGTCTGACATGTTTCTTTGATACATTGATAAATATGCGAAAATAACCGTCGAGCAAAAATCCGCTGTTTTTTCCAGGAGAGAAAATCGAACCCACATCTCCGCATAACCGCTGCGATTCCTCGACAATTACGCTATCCCGCAGCAGCTTCTCTCTCGACTTTAACGCGGCGGTTTATTTTCACAAGTGCTCTGAGGCCGGTAAACTAGCGCCGCCCCTCGACCACCACGGGAGACATAGAACATCTTATTTTCAAGCGGCCGCCACACAAGCAGCGGTCGGAGATCGGTGTTTGCAATTGGCATATCCGACCTGCTGTAGCCAGTACCCTAGTAATGCATGTAGCAGAATAGAAAGATTCAGAACGAGGCACTCGGTAAAGATACATATAAAGGTTGCAGTCGTCATTACCAGTGCTATGTGGCTTTTTCTGAAATATTTATTAGAGCCGAATGACGTGTGTTTCACATGTTTCTTTGATACATTGATAAATAAGCGAAAATACAGGTCGAGAAAAAACCGCTTTTTTTCCGGGAGCGGGAATCGAGACATCTCCGCATAACTGGTGCGGTGCATTGACCATTACGCTATCCCGCAGCAGCTTCTCTCTCGACTTTAACGCGGGGGTTTATATTTACAAGTGCTCTGAGGCCGGTAAACTCGCGCCGCCCCTCGACCACCAAGGGAGACATAGAAAGTCTTATTTTCAAGCGGCCGCCACGTAAGCAGCGGTCGCAGATCGGTGTTAGCTATTGGCATATCCGAACTGCCGTAGCCAGTGCCTTCGTAATGCATGTACAGAACAGGAAGATACGGGACGAGGGAGTCGGTAAAGATACATATAAAGGTGGCAGTCGTCATTACCAGTGCTATGTGGCTTTTTCTGAAATATTTATTAGAGCCGAATGACGTGTGTTTCACATGTTTCTTTGATACATTGATAAATAAGCGAAAATACAGGTCGAGAAAAAACCGCTTTTTTTCCGGGAGCGGGAATCGAGACATCTCCGCATAACTGGTGCGGTGCATTGACCATTACGCTATCCCGCAGCAGCTTCTCTCTCGACTTTAACGCGGGGGTTTATATTTACAAGTGCTCTGAGGCCGGTAAACTCGCGCCGCCCCTCGACCACCACGGGAGACATAGAAAGTCTTATTTTCAAGCGGCCGCCACGTAAGCAGCGGTCGCAGATCGGTGTTAGCTATTGGCATATCCGAACTGCCGTAGCCAGTGCCTTCGTAATGCATGTACAGAACAGGAAGATACGGGACGAGGGAGTCGGCAAAGATACATATAAAGGTGGCAGTCGTCATTGCCAGTGCTATTCGGCTTTTTCTGAAATATTTATTAGGGCCGAAAGACGTGTGTTTGACATGTTTCTTTGATACATTGATAAAAAGGCGAAAATATAGTTCGAGAAAAAATCCGCTTTTTTTCCGGGAGCGGGAATCGAGGCCACATCTCCGCATAACAGGTGCAGTGCGTTGACCATTACACTATCCCGCAGCGCTTCTGTCTCGACTTTAACGCGGGGGTTTATATTTACAAGTGCTATGAGGTCAGTATACTATCTCTGCCCCTCGACCACCGGGGGAGACGTAGAACGTCTTTATTTCCAGCCGCCGTAACGTACGCAGTGGTTGGAGATCGGGGTTAGCAATTGGCATATCCGAAGTGCTGTAGCCAGTGCCCTCGTAATGCATGTTGCAGAACAGAAAGATACGGGACGAGGGACTCGGTAAAGATACATATAAAGGTTGCAGTCGTCCTTGCCAGTGCTATTCGGCTGTTTCTGAAATATTTATTAGGGCCGAAAGACGTGTGTTTGACATGTTTCTTTGATACATTGATAAGAAGGCGAAAATACAGGTCGAGAAAAAATCCGCTTTTTTTCCGGGAGCGGGAGTCGAGGCCACATCTCCGCATAACCGGTGCAGTGCGTTGACCATTACACTATCCCGCAGCGCTTCTCTCTCGACTTTAACGCGGGGGTTTATATTTACAAGTGCTCTGAGGTCAGTATACTATCTCTGCCCCTCGACCACCGCGGGAGACGTAGAACGTCTTTATTTCCAGCCGCCGTAACGTACGCAGTGGTCGGAGATCGGGGTTAGCAATTGGCATATCCGAAGTGCTGTAGCCAGTGCCCTCGTAATGCATGTTGCAGAACAGAAAGATACGGGACGAGGGACTCGGTAAAGATACATATAAAGGTTGGAGTCGTCATTGCCAGTGCTATTCGAATTTTTCTGAAATATTTATTAGGGCCGAATGACGTGTGTTTGACATGATTCTTTGATACATTGATAAATAGGCGAAAAAATATGTCGAGAAAAAATCCGCTTTTTTTCCGGGAGCGGGAATTGTGCCCACATCTCTGCATAACCGGTGCAGTGCATTGACCATTACACTATGCCGCAGTGCTTCTCTCTCGACTTTAACGCGGGGGTTTATATTTACAAGTGCTCTGAGGCCACTATACTAGCGCCGCCGCTCGACCACCGCGGGAGACGTAGAACGTCTTTATTTCCAGCCGCCGTAAAGTAAGCAGTGGTCGGAGATCGGGGTTAGCAATTGGCATATCCGAAGTGCTGTAGCCAGTGCCCTCGTAATGCAGGTTGCAGAACAGAAAGATACGGGACGAGGGACTCGGTAAAGATACATATAAAGGTTGCAGTCGTCCTTCCCAGTGCTATTCGGCTGTTTCTGAAATATTTATTAGTGCCGAAAGACGTGTGTTTGACATATTTCTTTGATACATGGATAAAAAGGCGAAAATATAGGTCGAGAAAAAATGCCCTGTTTTTTTCGGGAGCCGGAATCGAGCCCACATCTCCGCATAACCGGTGCGGTGCGTTGACAATTACGCTATCCCGCAGCGGCTTCTCCCTCGAATTTAACGCGGGGGTTTATATTTACAAGTGCTCTGAGGCCGGTCAACAAGTGCCGCCCCTCGACCACCGTGTTAGACGTACAATGTCTTTTTTCCAGCGGCGGCCACCTAAGCCGTGGTCGGAGTTCGGGGTTAGCAATTCGCATATCCGAACTCCTCGAGCCAGTGCCCTCGTAATGCATGTAGCAGAACAGAAAGATGCGGGACGAGGGACTCGGTAAAGATACATATGAAGGTTGCAGTCGTCATTGCCAGTGCTATTCGGCTTTTTCTGAAATATTTATTATGGCCGAATGACGTGTGTTTGACATGTTTTTTTGATACATTGATAAATAGGCGAAAATATAGGTCGAGAAAAAATCTGCTGTTTTTTCCGGGACCGAAAATCGAACCCACATCTCCGCATAACCGGTGCGGTTCCTCGACCATTACGCTATCCCGCAGCGGCTTCTCTCTCGACTTTAACAGGGGGGTTTATGTTCACAAGTGCTCTGAGGCCGGTAAACTAGTGCCGCCCCTCGACCACCGCGGGAGACGTAGAACGTCTTTTTTTCCAGCGGCCGCCACGTAAGCAGTGGTCGGAGATCGGGGTTAGCAATTGGCATATCCGAACTGCTGTAGCCAGTGCCCTCATATTGCATGTAGCAGAACAGAAAGACACGGGACGAGGGACTCGGTAAAGTTACGTATAAAGGTTGCAGTCGTCATTGTCAGTGCTATTCGGCTTTTTCTGAAATATTTATTAGGGCCGAATGACGTGTGTCTGACATGTTTCTTTGATACATTGATAAATATGCGAAAATAACCGTCGAGCAAAAATCCGCTGTTTTTTCCAGGAGCGAAAATCGAACCCACATCTCCGCATAACCGCTGCGATTCCTCGACAATTACGCTATCCCGCAGCAGCTTCTCTCTCGACTTTAACGCGGCGGTTTATTTTCACAAGTGCTCTGAGGCCGGTAAACTAGCGCCGACCCTCGACCACCACGGGAGACATAGAACATCTTATTTTCAAGCGGCCGCCACACAAGCAGCGGTCGGAGATCGGTGTTTGCAATTGGCATATCCGACCTGCTGTAGCCAGTACCCTAGTAATGCATGTAGCAGAATAGAAAGATACAGTACGAGGCACTCGGTAAAGATACATATAAAGGTTGCAGTCGTCATTACCAGTGCTATGTGGCTTTTTCTGAAATATTTATTAGAGCCGAATGACGTGTGTTTCACATGTTTCTTTGATACATTGATAAATAAGCGAAAATACAGGTCGAGAAAAAAACGCTTTTTTTCCGGGAGCGGGAATCGAGACATCTCCGCATAACTGGTGCGGTGCATTGACCATTACGCTATCCCGCAGCAGCTTCTCTCTCGACTTTAACGCGGGGGTTTATATTTACAAGTGCTCTGAGGCCGGTAAACTCGCGCCGCCCCTCGACCACCACGGGAGACATAGAAAGTCTTATTTTCAAGCGGCCGCCACGTAAGCAGCGGTCGCAGATCGGTGTTAGCTATTGTCATATCCGAACTGCCGTAGCCAGTGCCTTCGTAATGCATGTACAGAACAGGAAGATACGGGACGAGGGAGTCGGCAAAGATACATATAAAGGTGGCAGTCGTCATTGCCAGTGCTATTCGGCTTTTTCTGAAATATTTATTAGGGCCGAAAGACGTTTGTTTGACATGTTTCTTTGATACATTGATAAAAAGGCGAAAATATAGTTCGAGAAAAAATCCGCTTTTTTTCCGGGAGCGGGAATCGAGGCCACATCTCCGCATAACAGGTGCAGTGCGTTGACCATTACACTATCCCGCAGCGCTTCTGTCTCGACTTTAACGCGGGGGTTTATATTTACAAGTGCTCTGAGGTCAGTATACTATCTCTGCCCCTCGACCACCGCGGGAGACGTAGAACGTCTTTATTTCCAGCCGCCGTAACGTACGCAGTGGTTGGAGATCGGGGTTAGCAATTGGCATATCCGAAGTGCTGTAGCCAGTGCCCTCGTAATGCATGTTGCAGAACAGAAAGATACGGGACGAGGGACTCGGTAAAGATACATATAAAGGTTGCAGTCGTCCTTGCCAGTGCTATTCGGCTGTTTCTGAAATATTTATTAGGGCCGAAAGACGTGTGTTTGACATGTTTCTTTGATACATTGATAAAAAGGCGAAAATACAGGTCGAGAAAAAATCCGCTTTTTTTCCGGGAGCGGGAGTCGAGGCCACATCTCCGCATAACCGGTGCAGTGCGTTGACCATTACACTATCCCGCAGCGCTTCTCTCTCGACTTTAACGCGGGGGTTTATATTTACAAGTGCTCTGAGGTCAGTATACTATCTCTGCCCCTCGACCACCGCGGGAGACGTAGAACGTCTTTATTTCCAGCCGCCGTAACGTACGCAGTGGTCGGAGATCGGGGTTAGCAATTGGCATATCCGAAGTGCTGTAGCCAGTGCCCTCGTAATGCATGTTGCAGAACAGAAAGATACGGGACGAGGGACTCGGTAAAGATACATATAAAGGTTGCAGTCGTCCTTGCCAGTGCTATTCGGCTGTTTCTGAAATATTTATTAGGGCCGAAAGACGTGTGTTTGACATGTTTCTTTGATACATTGATAAAAAGGCGAAAATATAGGTCGAGAAAAAATCCGCTTTTTTCCGGGAGCGGGAATCGAGGCCACATCTCCGCATAACCGGTGCCGTGCGTTGACCATTACACTATCCCGCAGCGCTTCTCTCTCGACTTTCACGCGGGGGTTTATATTTACAAGTGCTCTGAGGCCGGTCAACAAGCGCCGCCCCTCGACCACCGCGAGAGACGTACAATGTCTTTTCTCCAGCGGCCGCCACGTAAGCCGTGGTCGGAGTTCGGGGTTAGCAATTCGTATATCCGAACTCCTCGAGCCAGTGCCCTCGTAATGCATGTAGCAGAACAGAAACATGCGGGACGAGGGACTCGATAAAGATACTTATGAAGGTTGCAGTCGTCATTGCCAGTGCTATTCGGCTTTTTCTGAAATATTTATTATGGCCGAATGACGTGTGTTTGACATGTTTCTTTGATACATTGATAAATAGGCGAAAATATAGGTGGAGAAAAAATCTGCTGTTTTTTCCGGGACCGAAAATCGAACCCACATCTCTGCATAACCGGTGCAGTTCCTCGACCATTACGCTATCCCGCAGCGGCTTCTCTCTCGACTTTAACACGGGGTATTATGTTCACAAGTGCTCTGAGGCCGGTAAACTAGTGCCGCCCCTCGACCACCGCGGGAGACGTAGAACGTCTTTTTTTTCCGCGGCCGCCACGTAAGCAGTGGTCGGAGATCGGGGTTAGCAATTGGCATATCCGAACTGCTGTAGCCAGTGCCCTCGTAATGCATGTACAGAACAGAAAGATACGGGACGAGGGACTCGGTAAAGATACATATAAAAGTTGCAGTCGTCAATGCCTGTGCTATTCGGCTTTTTCTGAAATATTTATTAGGGCCGAATGACGTTTGTTTGACATGTTTCTTTGATACATTGATAAATATGCGAAAATAACATTCGAGCAAAAATCCGCTGTTTTTTCCAGGAGCGAAAATCGAACCCACATCTCCGCATAACCGCTGCGGTTCCTCGACAATTACGCTATCCCGCAGCAGCTTCTCTCTCGACTTTAACGCGGGGGTTTATATTTACAAGTGCTCTGAGGCCGGTAAACTAGCGCCGCCCCTCGACCACCACGGGAGACATAGAACGTCTTATTTTCAAGCGGCCGCCACGTAAGCAGCGGTCGCAGATCGGTGTTAGCTATTGGCATATCCGAACTGCCGTAGCCAGTGCCTTCGTAATGCATGTACAGAACAGGAAGATACGGGACGAGGGACTCGGTAAAGATACATATAAAGGTGGCAGTCGTCATTGCCAGTGCTATTCGGCTTTTTCTGAAATATTTATTAGGGCCGAAAGACGTGTGTTTGACATGTTTCTTTGATACATTGATAAAAAGGCGAAAATATAGTTCGAGAAAAAATCCGCTTTTTTTACGGGAGCGGGAATCGAGGCCACATCTCCGCATAACAGGTGCAGTGCGTTGACCATTACACTATCCCGCAGCGCTTCTCTCTCGACTTTAACGCGGGGGTTTATATTTACAAGTGCTCTGAGGTCAGTATACTATCTCTGCCCCTCGACCACCGCGGGAGACGTAGAACGTCTTTATTTCCAGCCGCCGTAACGTACGCAGTGGTCGGAGATCGGGGTTAGCAATTGGCATATCCGAAGTGCTGTAGCCAGTGCCCTCGTAATGCATGTTGCAGAACAGAAAGATACGGGACGAGGGACTCGGTAAAGATACATATAAAGGTTGCAGTCGTCCTTGCCAGTGCTATTCGGCTGTTTCTGAGATATTTATTAGGGCCGAAAGACGTGTGTTTGACATGTTTCTTTGATACATTGATAAAAAGGCGAAAATATAGGTCGAGAAAAAATCCGCTTTTCTTCCGGGAGCGGGAGTCGAGGCCACATCTCCGCATAACCGGTGCAGTGCGTTGACCATTACACTATCCCGCAGCAGCTTCTCTCTCGACTTTAACGCGGGGGTTTATATTTACAGGTGCTCTGAGGCCGGTAAACTAGCGCCGCCCCTCGACCACCACGGGAGACATAGAACGTCTTATTTTCAAGCGGCCACCACGTAAGCAGCGGTCGCAGATCGGTGTTAGCTATTGACATATCCGAACTGCCGTAGCCAGTGCCTTTGTAATGCATGTACAGAACAGGAAGATACGGGACGAGGGACTCGGTAAAGATACATATAAAGGTGGCAGTCGTCATTGCCAGTGCTATTCGGCTTTTTCTGAAATATTTATTAGGGCCGAATGACGTGTGTTTGACATGTTTCTTTGATACATTAATAAATCGGGCGAAAATATAGGTCGAGAAAAAATCCGCTTTTTTTCCGGGAGCGGGAATCGAGACCACATCTCCGCATAACTGGTGCGGTGCATTGACCATTACGCTATCCCGCAGCAGCTTCTCTCTCGACTTTAACGCGGGGGTTTATATTTACAAGTGCTCTGAGGACGGTAAACTAGCGCCGCCCGTCACGCGGGACACGTAGAACGTCTTTTTTTCCAGCGGCCACCGCGTAAGCAGCGGTCGCAGATCGGTGTTACTATTGGCATATCCGAAGTGCTGTAGCCAGTGCCCTCGTAATGCATGTACAGAACAGAAAGATACGGGACGAGGGACTCGGTAAAGATACATATAAAGGTTGGAGTCGTCATTGCCAGTGCTATCCGGCTTTTTCTGAAATATTTATTAGGGCCGAATGACGTCTGTTTGACATGATTCTTTGATACATTGATAAATAGGCGAAAAAATATGTCGAGAAAAAATCCGCTTTTTTACCGGGAGCGGGAATTGTGCCCACATCTCTGCATAACCGGAGCAGTGCATTGACCATTACACTATCCCGCAGCGCTTCTCTCTCGACTTTAACGCGGGGGTTTATATTTACAAGTGCTCTGAGGCCGGTCAACAAGTGCCGCCCCTCGACCACCGTGGGAGACGTACAATGTCTTTTTTCCAGCGGTCGCCACGTAAGCCGCGGTCGGAGTTCGGGGTTAGCAATTCGCATATCCGAACTCCTCAAACCAGTGCCCTCGTAATGCATGTTGCAGAACAGAAAGATACGGGACGAGGGACTCGGTAAAGATATATAGAAAGGTTGCAGTCGTCCTTGCCAGTGCTATTGGGCTGTTTCTGAAATATTTATTAGGGCCGAAAGACGTGTGTTTGACATGTTTCTTTGATACATTGATAAAAAGGCGAAAATATAGGTCGAGAAAAAATGCCCTGTTTTTTCCGGAAGCGGGAATCGAGCCCACATCTCCGCATAACCGGTGCGGTGCGTTGACCATTACGCTATCCCGCAGCGGCTTCTCCCTCGAATTTAACGCGGGGGTTTATATTTACATGTGCTCTGAGGCCGGTCAACAAGTGACGCCCCTCGACCACCGTGGGAGACGTACAATGTCTTTTTTCCAGCGGCGGCCACCTAAGCCGTGGTCGGAGTTCGGGGTTAGCAATTCGCATATCCGAACTCCTCGAGCCAGTGCCCTCGTAATGCATGTAGCAGAACAGAAAGATGCGGGACGAGGGACTCGGTAAAGATACATATGAAGGTTGCAGTCGTCATTGCCAGTGCTATTCGGCTTTTTCTAAAATATTTATTATTGCCGAATGACGTGTGTTTGACATGTTTTTTTGATACATTGATAAATAGGCGAAAATATAGGTCGAGAAAAAATCTGCTGTTTTTTCCGGGACCGAAAATCGAACCCACATCTCCGCATAACCGGTGTGGTTCCTCGACCATTACGCTATCCCGCAGCGGCTTCTCTCTCGACTTTAACACGGGGGTTTATGTTCACAAGTGCTCTGAGGCCGGTAAACTAGTGCCGCCCCTCGACCACCGCGGGAGACGTAGAACGTCTTTCTTTCCAGCGGCCGCCACGTAAGCAGTGGTCGGAGATCGGGGTTAGCAATTGGCATATCCGAACTGCTGTAGCCAGTGCCCTCATAATGCATGTAGCAGAACAGAAAGACACGGGACGAGGGACTCGGTAAAGTTACGTATAAAGGTTGCAGTCGTCATTGTCAGTGCTATTCGGCTTTTTCTGAAATTTTTATTATGGCCGAATGACGTGTGTCTGACATGTTTCTTTGATACATTGATAAATATGCGAAAATAACAGTCGAGCAAAAATCCGCTGTTTTTTCCAGGAGCGTAAATCGAACCCACATCTCCGCATAACCGCTGCGATTCCTCGACAATTACGCTATCCCGCAGCAGCTTCTCTCTCGACTTTAACGCGGCAGTTTATTTTCACAAGTGCTCTGAGGCCGGTAAACTAGCGCCGCCCCTCGACCACCACGGGAGACATAGAACATCTTATTTTCAAGCGGCCGCCACACAAGCAGCGGTCGGAGATCGGTGTTTGCAATTGGCATATCCGACCTGCTGTAGCCAGTACCCTAGTAATGCATGTAGCAGAATAGAAAGATACAGTACGAGGCACTCGGTAGAGATTCATATAAAGGTTGCAGTCGTCATTACCAGTGCTATGTGGCTTTTTCTGAAATATTTATTAGAGCCGAATGACGTGTGTTTCACATGTTTCTTTGATACATTGATAAATAAGCGAAAATACAGGTCAAGAAAAAACCGCTTTTTTTCCGGGAGCGGGAATCGAGACATCTCCGCATAACTAAACACCGTATAGCGCAGTAGGCAAGACACAGGACGAAGGGGACACGGACGAGCGCTAACTTACAACTGAATTTTATTAACAACACGAAAACATATAAATAGGAAAGATTATCACGCTCATGTGATCACGAAAGGTTGCGAAGCCACCTCGTCATGCAGGCATAATCAGCAGCGTCCATCCAAGAAAGCCAGCTCCTTCGAGGTCAAAGATATGGACGTCGTGCTTACGCAGTCACCAATCTTCGAATGCGGCGAGTGTGAACCATTGTTCGATGCATGCACTGTGCTATTTCGAGACTCTGATCAGCGCACGCGGGAGATTATCGAAGCAGCGGAAATGCAGAAGATTGGTGACTGCGTAAGCACGACGTCCATATCTTTGACCTCGAAGGAGCTGGCTTTCTTGGATGGACGCTGCTGATTATGCCTGCATGACGAGGTGGCTTCGCAACCTTTCGTGATCACATGAGCGTGATAATCTTTCCTATTTATATGTTTTCGTGTTGTTAATAAAATTCAGTTGTAAGTTAGCGCTCGTCCGTGTCCCCTTCGTCCTGTGTCTTGCCTACTGCGCTATACGGTGTTTAGGTGGAGTACCAACTAGCTCGTACCCATACGTTGTTAAATTATATTTCTAAGTCAACGAGCCCCTTTATGTTCTCTTCTGTTCAACCCTCTATTCTCATCACGCTCATCGCCATCACTGTTTGCAAGTCCCGCACCTTTGCCTGTTGCCTTCGCCGGAGACAGCTTCCACCGGACACAGCCGCGCTCTTTGGTGGGTTCAGCCCTACCGCTAGCCATGCGGCTAGTATGTGCCGAATTCTCCGTTCGGAGTGGGAAAAACAACGACGCTTCTACCGTGATGCGCTCTTCAACCTGGTACAAGGTCAGCGAGTGTCTTCGTTCGGCAAGAAAAGAAGATGGCGTGAATACAACGCACAGATTGACTCTGCAGCCGAGAGTATGTGGCAGTCGGCCCTCCTTGGACTTCGGGTGCGTCGTCCCAAGGCACCTCCCGCTCTGGATAAACCCGTCTTCACTGACAGCGGCGTCACCCTTCCAGACTACGTGCAACACACGCTCAGCTTCGGTCCGAAGTTCGCCGTTCAGCCCAAGGCTTCTGCGGCAAAACTCTTGTCGTTTGTACGTCGAGTATCAAGCCTGGCGCCGGACAACGAGAAAGAAAGGTGTGTGTCTGAAGGTGTTGATGTACTGATGAGGTGTGGGAAGCAGAAAGCAGGGTTGCCTGTAAAACGGGTTGCTTCATACTTAAAAGAGAACAACTTGTGTGTTGTGCAGTCAGACAAAGAAGGGGGTTTTGGGGTGTTCTCCCACGTCAAGTTCCTCGCTAAAGCCGAAGAAGCGATCGATTCTGTTTTTAGATCTTGTCCTCATGTGTCCTTGAACAAGGTTAAAAAGGTAGCCAAAGAACTCTTGGAAAACCTTAACCTGCACAAGTTGGCGAAGCAGGTTGATTGCAGCACTAAGGCAGGCCTCGACATGTTTTTTAGCGCCAAAACCCATAAGATTGGTACGCCTTTTCGGGTCATAGTGTCTGAAAGACACACTTGGCAAAGATGCATGGCGAGGTTCCTCCAGCGCAACCTGGGGGTGTTGAAAATGGATGACCCTTTTGACACAAAAAACTCTGAGCAAGTAATAGATTTTCTTATGAAGAATTCAGGAGAAGAGTTCAAAGCTTTTTCAGTAGACGTTAAAGACCTCTATTACTCTCTCCCCCATGACCTGATGCTATCGAGTGTTGAAGAGGCGATCCACGGGTTTGGCCCAGTACGGTTTTCTAATGAATGTGGTGTCTCTGTTCAGGGGTTTCTGGAGCTGTTGAATTTGTACCTGAAGTCAACGTATGTGCAATGGAATGGGGGTACTTACATACAGAAGAAAGGGGTGTGTATTGGGTCCTGCGTTGCTCCGGCACTAAGTAACCTCGTCATGGCCCATTTGGACAGGATTGTTGCAGACAAGTTGAAAGGCACATGTGTGATAAAAGTGTTTCGCTATGTCGACGATTTTTTGGTGGTAATGAATAGTAACGTGGGAGCCTTTCATCGGGACGTGGAAAGCACTCTGGGGATTTTTAAAGAATGCCTCAGGCCACTTGAGGTTACTCACGAGATGCCTCAACAGGACCTCCTGAAGTTTTTGGATTTATGCCTGAAATTCTCACCCTCCCATGTGTGTTGGCGTTACGAACCCCGAAGCAAAAAACCCATATTACCGTTTACGTCTGCGCATACGAAGCTCCTAAAGAGAGGCATTGCCAGTACATGTCTGACAAATGCGCTTAAGAAATCATGCCATCACCTCTCGGACAGCAGTTTTCACGCGCAAGTATGTCGCCTCACCTCAGCAGGTTACCCTGAGAATCTGATCGTGGCAGTGGCTGACTCCATCCGTAGGAAAGAAAAACGAGCGCAGACTGATCTGAGACAGGACGGTGATCAGGTGGCTGAAAAGAACCAACAGGTAGCGGTCATCCCGTACATGCACGGCTTATCACACAACCTGAAAAGAATTGGTGGTAAGGCCGGCGTGAAAGTTGTCATGTCCGCCCCTGACAAGCTGTCCAGTCTCTGCAGCAGAACGTGCCCCGTGAGGAAGGGAAAGACTAAATGCTCCGTCAACCACAAAAACCAGTACGTGCATTGCGCGGAAGGTGTTGTCTACAAGTTACCCCTCTCCTGTAAAAGAGCGTACATTGGCCAAACGGGTCGATGCCTTAACACGCGCCTGCGGGAGCACCACAACAAAGTGCAGAAAGGAAAGGAGGGCAATCTGGCAATTCATTGCCACGAATGCGGCGAGTGTGAACCATTGTTCGATGCATGCACTGTGCTATTTCGAGACTCTGATCAGCGCACGCGGGAGATTATCGAAGCAGCGGAAATGCAGAAGATTGGTGACTGCGTAAGCACGACGTCCATATCTTTGACCTCGAAGGAGCTGGCTTTCTTGGATGGACGCTGCTGATTATGCCTGCATGACGAGGTGGCTTCGCAACCTTTCGTGATCACATGAGCGTGATAATCTTTCCTATTTATATGTTTTCGTGTTGTTAATAAAATTCAGTTGTAAGTTAGCGCTCGTCCGTGTCCCCTTCGTCCTGTGTCTTGCCTACTGCGCTATACGGTGTTTAGATGGAGTACCAACTAGCTCGTACCCATACGTTCCGCATAACTGGTGCGGTGCATTGACCATTACGCTATCCCGCAGCAGCTTCTCTCTCGACTTTAACGCGGGGGTTTATATTCACAAGTGCTCTGAGGCCGGTAAACTAGCGCCGCCCCTCGACCACCACGGGAGACATAGAACGTCTTATTTTCAAGCGGCCGCCACGTAGGCAGCGGTCGCAGATCGGTGTTAGCTATTGGCATATCCGAACTGCCGTAGCCAGTGCCTTCGTAATGCATGTACAGAACAGGAAGATACGGGACGAGGGACTCGGTAAAGATACATATAAAGGTGGCAGTCGTCATTGCCAGTGCTATTCGGCTTTTTCTGAAATATTTATTAGGGCCGAAAGACGTGTGTTTGACATGTTTCTTTGATACATTGATAAAAAGGCGAAAATATAGTTCGAGAAAAAATCCGCTTTTTTTCCGGGAGCGGGAATCGAGGCCACATCTTCGCATAACAGGTGCAGTGCGTTGACCATTACACTATCCCGCAGCGCTTCTCTCTCGACTTTAACGCGGGGGTTTATATTTACAAGTGCTCTGAGGTCAGTATACTATCTCTGCCCCTCGACCACCGCGGGAGACGTAGAACGTCTTTATTTCCAGCCGCCGTAACGTACGCAGTGGTCGGAGATCGGGGTTAGCAATTGGCATATCCGAAGTGCTGTAGCCAGTGCCCTCGTAATGCATGTTGCAGAATAGAAAGATACGGGACGAGGGACTCGGTAAAGATACATATAAAGGTTGCAATCGTCCTTGCCAGTGCTATTCGGCTGTTTCTAAAATATTTATTAGGGCCGAAAGACGTGTGTTTGACATGTTTCTTTGATACATTGATAAAAAGGCGAAAATATAGGTTGAGAAAAAATCCGCTTTTTTTCTGGGAGCGGGAATCGAGGCCACATCTCCGCATAACCGCTGCGGTTCCTCGACAATTCCGCTATCCCGGAGCAGCTTCTCTCTCGACTTTAACGCGGAGGTTTATTTTCACAAGTGCTCTGAGGCCGGTAAACTAGCGCCGCCCCTCGACCACCGCGGGAGACGTAGAACGTCTTATTTTCAAGCGACCGCCACACAAGCAGCGGTCGGAGATCGGTGTTAGCAATTGGCATATCCGAATTGCTGTAGCCAGTGCCCTCGTAATGCATGTAGCAGAATAGAAAGATACGGGACGAGGGACTCGGTAAAGATACATATAAAGGTCGCAGTCGTCATTGCCAGTGCTATTCGGCTTTTTCTGAAATATTTATTAGGGCCGAATGACGTGTGTTTGACATGTTTCTTTGATACATTGATAAATCGGGCGAAAATATAGGTAGAGAAAAAATCCGCTTTTTTTCCGGGAGCGGGAATCGAGACCACATCTCCGCATAACTGGTGCGGTGCATTGACCATTACGCTATCCCGCAGCAGCTTCTCTCTCGACTTTAACGCGGGGGTTTATATTTACAAGTGCTCTGAGGACGGTAAACTAGCGCCGCCCGTCACGCGGGACACGTAGAACGTCTTTTTTTCAAGCGGCCACCGCGTAAGCAGCGGTCGCAGATCGGTGTTACTATTGGCATATCCGAAGTGCTGTAGCCAGTGCCCTCGTAATTCATGTACAGAACAGAAAGATACGGGACGAGGGACTCGGTAAAGATACATATAAAGGTTGGAGTCGTCATTGCCAGTGCTATTCGGCTTTTTCTGAAATATTTATTAGGGCCGAATGACGTCCGTTTGACATGATTCTTCGATACATTGATAAATAGGCGAAAAAATATGTCGAGAAAAAATCCGCTTTTTTACCGGGAGCGGGAATTGTGCCCACATCTCTGCATAACCGGTGCAGTGCATTGACCATTACACTATCCCGCAGCGCTTCTCTCTCGACTTTAACGCGGGGGTTTATATTTACAAGTGCTCTGAGGCCAGTATACTAGCGCCGCCCCTCGACCACCGCGGGAGACTTAGAACGTCTTTATTTCCAGCCGCCGTAACGTAAGCAGTGGTCGGAGATCGGGGTTAGCAATTGGCATATCCGAAGTGCTGTAGCCAGTGCCCTCGTAATGCATGTTGCAGAACAGAAAGATACGGGACGAGGGTCTCGGTAAAGATACATATAAAGGTTGCAGTCGCCCTTGCCAATGCTATTCGGCTGTTTCTGAAATATTTATTAGGGCCGAAAGACGTGTGTTTGACATGTTGCTTTGATACATTGATAAAAAGGCGAAAATATAGGTCGAGAAAAAATGCCCTGTTTTTTCCGGGAGCCGGAATCGAGCCCACTTCTCCGCATAACCGGTGCGGTGCGTTGACAATTACGCTATCCCGCAGCGGCTTCTCCCTCGAATTTAACGCAAGGGTTTATATTTACAATTGCTCTGAGGCCGGTAAACTAGCGCCGCCCGTCACGCGGGACACGTAGGACGTCTTTTTTTCCAGCGGCCACCGCGTAAGCAGCGGTCGCAGATCGGTGTTACTATTGGCATATCCGAAGTGCTGTAGCCAGTGCCCTCGTAATGCATGTACAGAACAGAAAGATACGGGAGGAGGGACTCGGTAAAGATACATATAAAGGTTGAGTCGTCATTGCCAGTGCTATTCGGCTTTTTCTGAAATATTTATTAGGCCCGAATGACGTGTGTTTGACATGATTCTTTGATACATTGATAAATAGGCGAAAAAATAGGTCGAGAAAAATCCGCTTTTTTTCCGGGAGCGGGAATTGTGCCTACATCTCTGCATAACCGGTGCAGTGCATTGACCATTACACTATCCCGCAGCGCTTCTCTCTCGACTTTAACGCGGGGGTTTATATTTACAAGTGCTCTGAGGCCAGTATACTAGCGCCGCCCCTCGACCACCGCGGGAGACGTAGAACGTCTTTATTTCCAGAGGCCGTAACGTAAGCAGTGGTCGGAGATCGGGGTTAGCAATTCGCATATCCGAACTCCTCGAGCCAGTGCCCTCGTAATGCATGTAGCAGAACGGAAAGATGCGGGACGAGGTACTCGGTAAAGATACATATGAAGGTTGCAGTTGTCATTACCAGTGATATTCGGCTTTTTCTGAAATATTTATTATGGCCGAATGACGTGTGTTTGATATGTTTTTTTGACACATTGATAAATAGGCGAAAATATAGGTCGAGAAAAAATCTGCTGTTTTTTCCGGGACCCAGAATCGAACCCACATCTCCGCATAACCGGTGCGGTTCCTGACCATTACGCTATCCCGCAGCGGCTTCTCTCTCGACTTTAACGCGGGGGTTTATATTTACAAGTGCTCTGAGGTCAGTATACTATCTCTGCCCCTCGACCACCGCGGGAGACGTAGAACGTCTTTATTTCCAGCCGCCGTAACGTACGCAGTGGTCGGAGATCGGGGTTAGCAATTGGCATATCCGAAGTGCTGTAGCCAGTGCCCTCGTAATGCATGTTGCAGAACAGAAAGATACGGGACGAGGGACTCGGTAAAGATACATATAAAGGTTGCAGTCGTCCTTGCCAGTGCTATTCGGCTGTTTCTGAAATATTTATTAGGGCCGAAAGACGTGTGTTTGACATGTTTCTTTGATACATTGATAAATAGTCGAAAATATAGGTCGAGAAAAATTCGCTGTTTTTTCCGGGACCGAAAATCCAACCCACATCTCCGCATAACCGGTGCGGTTCCTCGACCATTACGCTATCCCGCAGCGGCTTCTCTCTCGACTTTAACACGGGGGTTTATGTTCACAAGTGCTATGAGGCCGGTAAACTGGTGCCGCCCCTCGACCACCGCGGGAGACGTAGAACGTCTTTTTTTCCAGCGGCCGCCACGTAAGCAGTGGTCGGAGATCGGGGTTAGCAATTGGCATATCCGAACTGCTGTAGCCAGTGCCCTCGTAATGCATGTAGCAGAACAGAAAGACACGGGACGAGGGACTCGGTAAAGTAACGTATAAAGGTTGCAGTCGTCATTGCCAGTGCTATTCGGCTTTTTCTGAAATATTTATTAGGGCCGAATGACGTGCGTCTGACATGTTTCTTTGATACATTGATAAATATGCGAAAATTACAGTCGAGCAAATATACGCTGTTTTTTCCAGGAGCGAAAATCGAACCCACATCTCCGCATAACCGCTGCGATTCCTCGACAATTACGCTATCCCGCAGCAGCTTCTCTATCGACTTTAACGCGGGGGTTTATTTTCACAAGTGCTCTGAGGCCGGTAAACTAGCGCCGCCCCTCGACCACCACGGGAGACATAGAACGTCTTATTTTCAAGCGGCCGCCACACAAGCAGCGGTCGGAGTTCGGTGTTTGCAATTGGCATATCCGAACTGCTGTAGCCAGTGCCCTAGTAATGCATGTAGCAGAATAGAAAGATACAGTACGAGGGACTCGGTAAAGATACATATAAAGGTTGCAGTCGTCATTACCAGTGCTATTCGGCTTTTTCTGAAATATTTATTAGAGCCGAATGACCTGTGTTTCACATGTTTCTTTGATACATTGATAAATAAGCGAAAATACAGGTCGAGAAAAAATCCGCTTTTTTTCCGGGAGCGGGAATCGAGACATCTCCGCATAACTTGTGCGGTGCATTGACCATTACGCTATCCGGCAGCAGCTTCTCTCTCGACTTTAAGGCGGGGGTTTTTATTTACAAGTGCTCTGAGGCCGGTAAACTAGCGCCGCCCGTCGCGCGGGACACGTAGAACGTCTTTTTTTCCAGCGGCCGCCACCTAAGCAGCGGTCGCAGATCGGTGTTAGCTATTGGCATATCCGAACTGCTGTAGCCAGTGCCCTCGCAATGCAAGTACAGAACAGAAAGATACGGGACGAGGGACTCGGTAAAGATACATATAAAGGTTGCAGTCGTCATTGCCAGTGCTATTCGGCTTTTTCTGAATTATTTATTAGGGCCGAATGACGTGTGTTTGACATGTTTCTTTGATACATTGATAAATAGCGAAAGTATAGGTCGAGAAAAAATCCGCTTTTTTTCCGGGAGCGGGAATCGAGACCACATCTCCGCATAACTGGTGCGGTGCATTGACCATTACGCTATCCCGGAGCAGCTTCTCTCTCTACTTTAACGCGGGGGTTTATATTTACAAGTGCTCTGAGGCCAGTAAACTAGCGCCGCCCGTCACGCGGGACACGTAGAACCCCTTTTTTTCCAGAGGCCGCCACGTAAGCAGCGGTCGCAGATCGGTGTTACTATTGGCATATCGGAACTGCTGTAGCCAGTGCCCTCGTAATGCATGTACAGAACAGAAAGATACGGGACGAGGGACTCGGTAAAGATACATATAAAGGTTGCAGTCGTCATTGCCAGTGCTGTTCGGCTTTTTCTGAAATATTTATTAGGGCCGAATGACGTATGTTTGACATATTTCTTTGATACATTATAAATCGGCGAAAATATAGGTCGAGAAAAAATCCGCTTTTTTTTCCGGGAGCGGGAATCGAGCCCACATCTCCGCATAACCGGTGCGGTGCGTTGACCATTACACTATCCCGCAGCGCTTCTCTCTCGAGTTTAACGCGAGGGTTTATATTTACAGGTGCTCTGAGGCCAGTATACTAGCGACGCCCCTCGACCACCGCGGGAGACGTAGAACGTCTTTATTTCCAGCGGCCGCCATGTAAGCAGTGGTGGGAGATCGGCATTACCAATTGGCATATCCGATCTGCTGGAGCAAGTGCCCTCGTAATGCATGTAGCAGAACAGAAAGATACGGGACGAGGGACTCGGTAAAGATACATATAAAGGTTGCAGTCGTCATTGCCAGTGCTATTCGGCTTTTCTGAAATATTTATTAGGGCTGAATGACGTGTGTTTTCATGTTTCTTTGATACATTGATAAATAAGCGAAAATATAGGTCGAGAAAAAATCCGCTTTTTTTTCCGGGAGCAGGAATCGAGCCCACATCTCCGCATAACCGGTGCAGTGCGTTGACCATTACGCTATCCCGCAGCGCTCCTGTCTCGACTTTAACGCGGGGGTTTATATTTACAAGTGCTCTGAGGCCAGTAAACTAGCGCCGCCCCTCGACCGCCGCGGGAGACGTAGAACGTCTTTATTTCCAGTGGCCGTAACGTAAGCAGTGGTCGGAGATCGGGGTTAGGAATTGGCATATCCGAAGTGCTGTAGCCAGTGCCCTCGTAATTCATGTTGCAGAACAGAAAGATACGGGACGAGGGACTCGGTAAAGATACATATAAAGGTTGCAGTCGTCCTTCCCAGTGCTATTCGGCTTTTTCTGAAATATTTATTAGGGCCGAAAGACACGTGTTTGACATGTTTCTTTGATACATTGATAAATAAGCGAAAATATAGGTCGAGAAAAAATCCGCTTTTTTTCCGGGAGCCGGAATCGAGCCCACATCTCCGCATAACCGGTGCAGTACGTTGACCATTACGCTATCCCGCAGGGCTTCTCTCTCGACTTTAACGCGGGGGTTTATATTTACAAGTGCTTTGAGGCCAGTAAACTAGCGCCGCCCCTTGACCGCCGCGGGAGACGTAGAACGTCTTTATTTCCAGTGGCTGTAACGTAAGCAGTGGTCGGAGATCGGGGTTAGCAATTGGCATATCCGAAGTGCTGTAGCCAGTGCCCTCGTAATTCATGTTGCAGAACAGAAAGATACGGGACGAGGGACTCGGTAAAGATACATATAAAGGTTGCAGTCGTCCTTCCCAGTGCTATTCGGCTTTTTCTGAAATATTTATTAGGGCCAAAAGACACGTGTTTGACATGTTTCTTTGATACATTGATAAATAAGCGAAAATATAGGTCGAGAAAAAAATCCGTTTTTTTTTCCGGGAGCCGGAATCGAGCCCACATCTCCGCATAACCGGTGCAGTGCGTTGACCATTACGCTATCCCGCAGCGCTTCTCTCTCGACTTTAACGCGGGGGTTTATATTTACAAGTGCTCTGAGGCCAGTAAACTAGCGCCGCCCCGCGACCGCCGCGGGAGACGCAGAACGTCTTTATTTCCAGTGGCCGTAACGTAAGCAGTGGTCGGAGATCGGGGTTAGCAATTGGCATATCGGAAGTGCGGTAGCCAGTGCCCTCGTAATGCATGTTTCAGAACAGAAAGATACGGGACGAGGGACTCGGTAAAGATACATATATTTATTTTTATTTATTTGTACATACTGCAGCCCCATGGGGCTATAGCAGGAGTGGGGGGTAGAGAAAGCATACATCCAGAGTTAACTACCAAGAGACCGAGGCACATGACAACAAAAAGTGGGAGGGGAGATGACCAAAGGAAAAAGTACAAAAGGAAAAAGTACACAGAAATCACAGAAAAAAAAGAAAACAAGCAAATACCCCATATATGTATTGTAATGGAAAACGAGCACTGGCATGAACACTTTAATACGTATTAGGACGAGGAAAGCGCGGACAGGAATTCAGTCAAAGGAAGACAGCGGGTGGAATAGGGCATCAAGTTCCATTGTTCTACGGCAAGTGGAAAAAAACTATATTTGAAAGTGTTGGTGCGGGCGAAGTAGGGGACCAGGTTTAATTTTGATTGGCTTCTAGTCGTATGTGGTTCGGCGTAACTTATTAGGGTATTTTGAGAAAGGCGACAGGAGCCATTTATGATGCAATGCATAAATTTTAGTGCATCAACGCGCCTGCGATCTGAGAGTGGTGTCAAATTCAATGAAGACAGTGTTGATGACGGCGAAAAATAATGGTCGTAGCGGCGACAAACAAATCGAAGCGCTTTCTTTTGAATGCCCTCAATTTGATTTATTTCCATATGTTTGTAAGGGCTCCAGACTGGGGAGGCGTATTCGAGAACAGGCCGGATTAGAGACTTGTAGAGCATTAATTTAGTTTCTTTAGGAGAGTTCCTTAGTGTACGGCGGAGGTGACCTAACTTTTTTAATGATTTATTGCAGATGTAGTCAATGTGTGACGACCAAGATAAATTATGCGTAATTATGACACCCAAATACTTATATTTTGAGACCCTCTGTAAAGTTTCCTGGTCAATTCTGTAATCGAAATTGGAGGGAAAAGAGCTCTTTTGGAAGGAGAGTATAACAGTCTTGCGGAAGTTAATTTTCATGCCCCAGCTATCACACCACCTGCAAAACAATGCGAATGACTCCTGTAGGTGGCAGTGATCCGCAGGTGAAGTGATTGTGTGGTATAGAACGGAATCATCAGCGTAAAGGCCAATTTTACAATCGAAGGCAGATGGCAGGTCATTATGAATATTAAAAACAGTAATGGTCCCAGGACTGAGCCCTGTGGTACTCAAGAGGTTACAGTAACAGTGCTAGAGTTTTTTGTGCTATATGTTACGTACAGGGAACGATCGGAAAGGAAACTGGCGATACATGAGACAAGAAGCCGGTTTTTTAAAATAGCATCCAGTTTAGACAGAAGTTTTTTGTGGGGCACACAATCAAAGGCTTTAGCAAAGTCAATGAATATGGCGTCAACCTGATTTCCGGAGTCTAATGCAGAGGCGATATCGTGTACGAATTCACTTAATTGTGTTAGAGTGCTAAAACCATGTCTGAAACCATGCTGAGCATTAGTCAAAATGTTGTTTTTTTCGAGAAATTCTATTATGTGTTTGTGTATGATGTCCTCTAGGATTTTGCATGAATAGGGCGTTAAGGAAATCGGCCGGTAATTGTTCAACAGCTGTTTGTCCCCCGACTTAAACAATGGAATTATTTTAGCACGTTTCCAAGATTTTGGAACAACACCCGTGGCCAATGATTTCCTGAATATAATTGTTAAGTATTGAGACATCCATAAGGCGTAACGAACTAAGAACTGGTTAGGAATGCCGTCTGGGCCAGCGGATGTTTTTATGTTTAGGTTCAAAACAAGGTTTAATACTCCATCCTCACTAATGTTTATATTAGTGATTGAAGAATGCTTGAGCCCCGTAAAGGGGGGACCAGCTATACTGTCGCAGGAGAATACTGACTGAAAATAAGAGTTAAAAGCATTTGCTATGGTTACTGGATCATTTGTGGCCTCACTACCGACTATAATTGATGTAGAAGACGAGTCCCGTGGCAAAACTGAACTCCAAAATTTACGAGGATTGTTTGCTAGTAAGTTCTTTATTTCTACGCGAAAAAAAGAAATCCTTAGTTGTGCTAGTTTTAGTTCGAAGTTCTTCCTTTGCTTCGTTAAATCGGGAGATGCTTTCCGGCCTATTCAGTCTCCTCTTTCGCCATAATGTGGAAACACGGCGTGATAGATGCAGGATATCTCGCGAGATACAAGGGAGTCTAGCATTTTTCTTTTTGGTTTTAAGAGGAATGAAACGCCTAATGCAAGTTTTAACAATGTGTTCAAAACGATCAACCAGTAAATCTACCTCACTGGTTTCGGCGAGCTCATTGAACGCGTCGAAATTATCTGACAAATAGTCAGTAATTGAAACATCGTCAGCATTGCTAATATCCGGAAATGTGGTAAACGAGAAGCGTGCTTTTGAAACTGATGAGTTTAAATAAACGATAACTGCCCTGTGATCTGAAATACCGTCAATTATCTCATATTTGTAGCCTCTCTCAATGATACTAGAACTGAGGAATACCAAGTCCAAAATGGCTTGCTCTCTAGTGAAATCGCGGACAATTTGAGTAAGGTCGCAAGCCAAAGAAAAGTTAATGATTTCTCGGCTAACACATGAATCGCGAGCAGAGTACGTTAAGGCTGGCCAGCGTATACCGGGAGCGTTGAAATCACCCATAAAAATAAATTCAGAAGAAAACAGACTGTGATCATAAATGTGCTGGAGAACATTATGCAATAACTCTACTGAAGATCCTGGCGGACGATAAAACACAGCAATCACGAAAGTTCGGCTATCTAGGTACAGTTTACAAAAAAGTGACTCTGTCTGAACAGGTGCAGGTAATACTGAAAACTTTACATCTGCACGGAATAAATAGGCGACACCGCCACCTCTCCCATGCTCCCGGTATCCCCGAACAGCAATGTAGCCTGGAGGAGTGAATTCTGAATCATGTACGTCCTCACTCAACCAGGTCTCTGTGATTCCAATGACATGAGGCTCATACAAAGAAACAACTGACAAGAAACTAGGAAACTTGTTTATGATACTTCTGGCATTAATGTTAATTATTGAAAGTTTATTCAGTCATTCAGGCGGTGTGACCAGGGCAGACGACGAAGGAGCACCGTTGCTAAGTAAGGTAGCTTCATTAGCAGAAGACCTCTGCTGCTCACGAGGTTTTCCACGCCGTTTTTTCATAGAATTAGTCGCCTCATCCCAGTCATGCCGAACGTCATCGATGAATACGTGGTCAAACCTCAATTTTACAGTGGAACCATTATATCGAAAACAGGTGGATGCATCCCATAGGTTCTTACGGATGGAGCGAACCCTAGCTGAGAAATCTTCTGTTACGTGCAAACCCAGGTCTTTTAGTTTGAACGCATTTTTAAGGACTGAAAATTTGCTGTTAAAATTAAGTAGTTTCAGTATCACAGGTCGAGGATGGCCTTCGCGTACCCTTCCAATACGGTGACAGCGCTCGATTTGAGGACATTCAATCTTAAGTGTGGAAGTTATCAGGCGAGAAATATTGGCTAGGAGATAAGCTCTAGTTTCTTTAGACTGCTCTGCCAAACCATGAAAGATAATGTTGTTCCGCCTTGACCGGTTTTCTAGATCGTCGTTTTTCGAAATCGGCTCTGTCACAATACCGGAAAGGTTGGTCGATTTGGGAGCGCAAGTGTTCCTGAAGCCCTCCGTCTTCCAAAACAGGGATAGACGATTAAAGCACTGTCACAAGGGATTCGAGTTTGTCAAATCGTGAGAGAACCGACTCCTGAAAAGATTTTATACAAGCAATATCTTCAGCCATTTCCTTCTGTCCCACCATAAGTTGATTGAACATTTCAATGACCGTTGAGATTTCAGAAGGCTGTGTTGCAGCAGCAATTTGCCGAGCGGGGTTTGAATCAGTTTGGGAGCGAGTTATTGGGCCAGAATTAATTACCTCTGTGGGTTGTAAATTCAATGATGGGTCGGGTTTAGGGGTCCAGGGTTCTGTTTAATATCCCCGCTCAGCAAAAGACGACTGATGCAAAATAAAACGTTCGAGCATAACGAAACAACGTCAAGTGGGCGAGGAAGCAGCAACAAAAAGCGGTTGTCAGATCGCACACATGCAGCGTTTTGATAGTAACATACCTGCACAAAAAGCAGACGATGCGTGAACATGCTGCCGGCGTTGCTGCCGCCTAGCCCACTGACGAGAGATGACGGGCGCTGGGCTTTTATACCCCTTACGAATGACGTCACGGTCCAGCTGGCATCGGTGTAGACTTGAACTGCGCAGGTGATGCTGTACCAGGAGTCCAGTTGGGGAGCCGTAGGGTTGTCCAAGTACGTGCCGTTGCTATCGCAGGCATGCGCACCAGACCAGTCCCGGTGAGCACCGTTGCAATCAGACACGAGCCAGCACTGTTGATTATGAAGGGGCAGCCACGATGCTTTCGTTGATGGCACGGCGGCATTCCGGGAGGCTGGTGCAGTGATGAAGTGAAGAAACTGCGCAAAAAGCAGACGATGCGTGAACATGCTGCCGCCGTTGCTGCCGCCTAGCCCACTGACGAGAGATGCCGGGCGCTGGGCTTTTATACCCCTTGCGAATGACGTCACGGTTCAGCTGGCATCGGTGTAGACTTGATCTGCGCAGGTGATGCTGTACCAGGAGTCCAGTTGGGGAGCCGTAGGGTTGTCCAAGTACGTGCCGTTGCTATCGCAGGCATGCGCACCAGACCAGTCCCGGTGAGCACCGTTGCAATCAGACACGAGCCAGCACTGTTGATTATGAAGGGGCAGCCACGATGCTTTCGTTGATGGCACGGCGGCATTCCGGGAGGCTAGTGCAGTGATGAAGTGAAGAAACTGCGCAAAAAGCAGACGATGCGTGAACATGCTGCCGGCGTTGTTGCCGCCTAGCCCACTGACGAGAGATGCCGGGCGCTGGGCTTTTCTACCCCTTGCGAATGACGTCACGGTCCAGCTGGCATTGCTGTAGACTTGATCTGCGCAGGTGATGCTGTACCAGGAGTCCAGTTGGGGAGCCGTAGGGTTGTCCAAGTACGCGCCGTTGCTATCGCAGGCATGCGCACCAGACCAGTCCCGGTGAGCACCGTTGCAATCAGACACGAGCCAGCACTGTTGATTATGAAGGGGCAGCCACGATGTTTTCGTTGATGGCACGGCGGCATTCCGGGAGGCTGGTGCAGTGATGAAGTGAAGAAACTGCGCAAAAAGCAGACGATGCGTGAACATGCTGCCGGCACTGCTGCCGCCTAGCCCACTGACGAGAGATGCCGGGCGCTGGGCTTTTATACCCCTTGCGAATGACGTCACGGTCCAGCTGGCATTGCTGTAGACTTGATCTGCGCAGGTGATGCTGTACCAGGAGTCCAGTTGGGGAGCCGTAGGGTTGTCCAAGTACGCACCGTTGCTATCGCAGGCATGCGCACCAGACCAGTCCCGGTGAGCACCGTTGCAATCAGACACGAGCCAGCACTGTTGATTATGAAGGGGCAGCCACGATGCTTTTGTTGATGGCACGGCGGCATTCCGGGAGGCTGGTGCAGTGATGAAGTGAAGAAACTGCGCAAAAAGCAGACGATGCGTGAACATGCTGCGGCGTTGCTGCCGCCTAGCCCGCTAAAGGTTGCAGTCGTCCTTGCCAGTGCTATTCGGCTTTTTCTGAAATATTTATTAGGGCCGAAAGACGTGTGTTTGACATGTTTCTTTGATACATTGATAAAAAGGCGAAAATATAGGTCGAGAAAAAATGCCCTGTTTTTTCTGGGAGCCGGAATCGAGCCCACATCTCCGCATAACCGGTGCGGTGTGTTGACCATTACGCTATCCCGCAACGGATTCTCCCTCGAATTTACCGCGGGGGTTTATATTTACAAGTGCTCTGAGGCCGGTCAACAAGCGCCGCCTCTCGACCACCGCGGGAGACGTACAATGTCTTTTTTTCCAGCGGCCGCCACGTAACCCGTGGTCGGAGTTCGGGGTTAGCAATTCGCATATCCGAACTCCTCGAGCCAGTGCCCTCGTAATGCATGTAGCAGAACGGAAAGATGCGGGACGAGGGACTCGGTAAAGATACATATGAAGGTTGCAGTCGTCATTGCCAGTGCTATTCGGCTTTTTCTGAAATATTTATTATGGCCGAATGACGTGTGTTTGACATGTTTCTTTTATACATTGATAAATAGGCGAAAATATAGGTCAAGAAAAAATCTGCTGTTTTTTCCGGGAGCGAAAATCGAACCCACATCTCCACATAACCGGTGCGGTTCCTCGACCATTACGCTATCCCGCAGCGGCTTCTCTCTCGACTTTAACGTGGGGGTTTATATTCACAAGTGCTCTGAGGCCGGTAAACTAGCGCCGCCCCTCGACCACCGCGGGAGATGTAGAACTTCTTTTATTCAAGCGGCCGCCACGTAAGCAGCGGTCGGAGATCGGTTTTAGCAATTGGCATATCCGAACTGCTGTAGCCAGTGCCCTCGTAATGCATGTAGCAGAATATAAAGATACGGGACGAGGGACTCAATAAAGATAGATATAAAGGTTGCAGTCATCATTGCCAGTGCTATTCGGCTTTTTCTGAAATATTTATTAGGGCCGAATGACGTGTGTTTGACATGTTTCTTTGATACATTGATAAATAGCGAAAGTATAGGTCGAGAAAAAATCCGCTTTTTTTCCAGGAGCGGGGAATCGTGCCCACATCTCCGCATAACCGGTGCAGTGCGTTGACCATTACACTATTACGCAGCGCTCCTGTCTCGACTTTAACGCGGGGGTTTATATTTACAAGTGCTCTGAGTCCAGTATACTAGCGCCGCCCCTCGACCACCGCGGGACACGTAGAACGTCTTTTTTTCCAGCGGCCGCCACGTAAGCAGCGGTCGCAGATCAGTGTTAGCTATTGGCATATCCGAACTGCTGTAGCCAGTGGCCTCGTAATGCATGTACAGAACAGAAAAATACGGGACGAGGGACTCGGTAAAGATACATATAAAGGTTGAAGTCGTCATTGCCAGTGCTATTCGGCTTTTTCTGAAATATTTATTAGGGCCGAATGACGTGTGTTTGACATGTTTCTTTGATACATTATAAATCGGCGAAAATATAGGTCGAGAAAAAATCCGCTTTTTTTCCGGGAGCGGGAATCGAGCCCACATCTCCGCATAACCGGTGCGGTGCGTTGACCATTACACTATCCCGCAGCGCTTCTCTCTCGAGTTTAACGCGAGGGTTTATATTTACAAGTGCTCTGAGGCCAGTATACTAGCGCCGCCCCTCGACCACCGCGGGAGACGTAGAACGTCTTTATTTCCAGCGGCCGCCATCTAAGCAGTGGTCGGAGATCGGCATTACCAATTGGCATATCCGAACTGCTGGAGCAAGTGCCCTCGTAATGCATGTAGCAGAACAGAAAGATACGGGACGAGAGACTCGGTAAAGATACATATAAAGGTTGCAGTCGTCATTGCCAGTGCTATTCGGCTTTTTCTGAAATATTTATTAGGGCCGAATGACGTGTGTTTTCATGTTTCTTTGATACATTGATAAATAAGCGAAAATATAGGTCGAGAAAAAATCCGCTTTTTTTCCGGGAGCCGGAATCGAGCCCACATCTCCGCATAACCGGTGCAGTGCGTTGACCATTACGCTATCCCGCAGCGCTTCTCTCTCGACTTCAACGCGGGGGTTTATATTTACAAGTGCTCTGAGGCCAGTAAACTAGCGCCGCCCCGCGACCGCCGCGGGAGACGTAGAACGTCTTTATTTCCAGTGGCCGTAACGTAAGCAGTGGTCGGAGATCGGGGTTAGCAATTGGCATATCCGAAGTGCTGTAGCCAGTGCCCTCGTAATTCATGTTGCAGAACAGAAAGATACGGGACGAGGGACTCGGTAAAGATACATATAAAGGTTGCAGTCGTCCTTCCCAGTGCTATTCGGCTTTTTCTGAAATATTTATTAGGGCCGAAAGACACGTGTTTGACATGTTTCTTTGATACATTGATAAATAAGCGAAAATATAGGTCGAGAAAAAATCCGTTTTTTTTTCCGGGAGCCGGAATCGAGCCCACATCTCCGCATAACCGGTGCAGTGCGTTCACCATTACGCCATCCCGCAGCGCTTCTCTCTCGACTTTAACGCGGGGGTTTATATTTACAAGTGCTCTGAGGACAGTAAACTAGAGCCGCCCCGCGACCGCCGCGGGAGACGCAGAACGTCTTTATTTCCAGTGGCCGTAACGTAAGCAGTGGTCGGAGATCGGGGTTAGCAATTGGCATATCCGAAGTGCTGTAGCCAGTGCCCTCGTAATGCATGTTTCAGAAGAGAAAGATACGCGACGAAGGACTCGGTAAAGATACATATATTTATTTTTATTTATTTGTACATACTGCAGCCCCATGGGGCTATAGCAGGAGTGGGGGGTACAGAAAGCATACATCCAGAGTTAACTACCAAGAGACCGAGGCACATGACAACAAAAAGAGGGAGGGGAGATGACCAAAGGAAAAAGTACAAAAGGAAAAAGTACACAGAAATCACAGAAAAAAAAGAAAAAAAGCAAATACCCCATATATGTATTGTAATGGAAAACGAGCACTGGCATGAACACTTTAATACGTATTAGGACGAGGAAAGCGCGGACAGGAATTCAGTCAAAGGAAGACAGCGGGTGGAATAGGGCATCAAGTTCCATTGTTCTACGGCAAGTGGAAAAAAACTATATTTGAAAGTGTTGGTGCGGGCGAAGTAGGGGACCAGGTTTAATTTTGATTGGCTTCTAGTCGTATGTGGTTCGGCGTAACTTATTAGGGTATTTTGAGAAAGGCGACAGGAGCCATTTATGATGCAATGCATAAATTTTAGCGCATCAACGCGCCTGCGATCTGAGAGTGGTGTCAAATTCAATGAAGACAGTTTTGATGACGGCGAAAAATAATGGTCGTAGCGGCGACAAATAAATGGAACTGCTTTCTTTTGAATGCCCTCAATTTGATTTATTTCCATATGTTTGTAAGGGCTCCAGACTGGGGAGGCGTATTCGAGAACAGGCCGGATTAGAGACTTGTAGAGCATTATTTAGTTTCTTTAGGAGAGTTCCTTTGTGTACGGCGGAGGTAACCTAACTTTTTTAATGATTTATTGCAGATGTAGTCAATGTGTGACGACCAAGATAAATTATGCGTAATTATGACAACCAAATACTTATATTTTCAGACCCTCTGTAAAGTTTCCTGGTCAATTCTGTAATCGAAATTGGAGGGAAAAGAGCTCTTTTGGAAGGAGAGTATAACAGTCTTGCGGAAGTTAATTTTCATGCCCCAGCTATCACACCACCTGCAAAACAATGCGAATGACTCCTGTAGGTGGCAGTGATCCGCAGGTGAAGTGATTGTGTGGTATAGAACGGAATCATCAGCGTAAAGGCAAATTTTACAATCGAAGGCAGATGGCAGGTCATTATGAATATTAAAAACAGTAATGGTCCCAGGACTGAGCCCTGTGGTACTCCAGAGGTTACAGTAACAGTGCTAGAGTTTTTTGTGCTATTTGTTACGTACATGGAACGATCGGAAAGGAAACTGGCGATACATGAGACAAGAAGCCGGTTTTTTAAAATAGCATCCAGTTTAGACAGAAGTTTTTTGTGGGGCACACAATCAAAGGCTTTAGCAAAGTCAATGAATATGGCGTCAACCTGATTTCCGGAGTCTAATGCAGAGGCGATATCGTGTACGAATTCACTTAATTGTGTTAGAGTGCTAAAACCATGTCTGAAACCATGCTGAGCATTAGTCAAAATGTTGTTTTCTTCGAGAAATTCTATTATGTGTTTGTGTATGATGTCCTCTAGGATTTTGCATGAATAGGGCGTTAAGGAAATCGGCCGGTAATTGTTCAACAGCTGTTTGTCCCCCGACTTAAACAATGGAATTATTTTAGCACGTTTCCAAGATTTTGGAACAACACCCGTGGCCAATGATTTCCTGAATATAATTGTTAAGTGTTGAGACATCCATAAGGCGTAACGAACTAAGAACTTGTTAGGAATGCCGTCTGGGCCAGCGGATGTTTTTATGTTTAGGTTCAAAACAAGGTTTAATACTCCATCCTCACTAATGTTTATATTAGTGATTGAAGAATGCTTGAGCCCCGTAAAGGGGGGACCAGCTATACTGTCGCAGGAGAATACTGACTGAAAATAAGAGTTAAAAGCATTTGCTATGGTTACCGGATCATTTGTGGCCTCACTACCGACTATAATTGATGTAGAAGACGAGTCCCGTGGCAAAACTGAACTCCAAAATTTACGAGGATTGTTTGCTAGTAAGTTCTTTATTTCTACGCGAAAAAAAGAAATCCTTAGTTGTGCTAGTTTTAGTTCGAAGTTCTTCCTTTGCTTCGTTAAATCGGGAGATGCTTTCCGGCCTCTTCAGTCTCCTCTTTCGCCATAATGTGGAAACACGGCGTGATAGATGCAGGATATCTCGCGAGATACAAGGGATTCTAGCATTTTTCTTTTTGGTTTTAAGAGGAATGAAACGCCTAATGCAAGTTTTAACAATGTGTTCAAAACAATCAACCAGTAAATCTACCTCACTGGTTTCGGCGAGCTCATTGAACACGTCGAAATTATCTGACAAATAGTCAGTAATTGAAACATCGTCAGCATTGCTAATATCCGGAAATGTGGTGAACGAGAAGCGTGCTTTTGAAACTGCTGAGTTTAAATAAACGATAACTGCCCTGTGATCTGAAATACCGTCAATTATCGCATATTTGTAGCCTCTCTCAATGATACTAGAACTGAGGAATACCAAGTCCAAAATGGCTTGCTCTCTAGTGAAATAGCGGACAATTTGAGTAAGGTCGCAAGCCAAAGAAAAGTAATGATTTCTCGGCTAACACATGAATCGCGAGCAGAGTACGTTAAGGCTGGCCAGCGTATACCGGGAGCGTTGAAATCACCCATAAAAATAAATTCAGAAGAAAACAGACTGTGATCATAAATGTGCTGGAGAACATTATGCAATAACTCTACTGAAGATCCTGGCGGACGATAAAACACACCAATCACGAAAGTTCGGCTATCTAGGTACAGTTTACAAAAAAGTGACTCTGTCTGAACAGGTGCAGGTAATACTGAAAACTTTACATCTGCACGGAATAGCAAGGCGACACCGCCACCTCTCCCATGCTCCCGGTATCCCCGAACAGGAATGTAGCCTGGAGGAGTGAATTCTGAATCATGTACGTCCTCACTCAACCAGGTCTCTGTGATTCCAATGACATGAGGCTCATACGAAGAAACAACTGACAAGACACTAGGAAACTTGTTTATGATACTTCTGGCATTAATGTTCATTATTGAAAGATTATTCAGTCATTCAGGCGGTGTGACCAGGGCAGACGACGAAGGAGCACCGTTGCTAAGTAAGGTAGCTTCATTAGCAGAAGACCTCTGCTGCTCACGAGGTTTTCCACGCCGTTTTTTCATAGAATTAGTCGCCTCATCCCAGTCATGCCGAACGTCATCGATGAATACGTGGTCAAACCTCAATTTTACAGTGGAACCATTATATCGAAAACAGGTAGATGCATCCCATAGGTTCTTACGGATGGAGCGAACCCTAGCTGAGAAATCTTCTGTTACGTGCAAACCCAGGTCTTTCAGTTTGAACGCATTTTTAAGGACTGAAAATTTGCTGTTAAAATTAAGTAGTTTCAGTATCACAGGTCGAGGATGGCCTTCGCGTACCCTGCCAATACGGTGACAGCGCTCGATTTGAGGACATTCAATCTTAAGTGTGGAAGTTATCATCCGAGAAATATTGGCTAGGAGATAAGCACTAGTTTCTTTAGACTGCTCTGCCAAACCATGAAAGATAATGTTGTTCCGCCTTGACCGGTTTTCTAGATCGTTGTTTTTCGAAATCGGCTCTGTCACAATACCGGAAAGGTTGTCGATTTGGGAGCGCAAGTGCTCCTGAAGCCCTCCGTCTTCCAAAACAGGGATAGACGATTAAAGCACTGTCACAAGGGATTCGAGTTTGTCAAATCGTGAGAGAACCGACTCCTGAAAAGATTTTATACAAGCAATATCTTCAGCCATTTCCTTCTGTCCCACCATAAGTTGATTGAACATTTCAATGACCGTTGAGATTTCAGAAGGCTGTGTTGCAGCAGCAATTTGCCGATCGGGGTTTGAATCAGTTTGGGAGCGAGTTATTGGGCCAGAATAATTACCTCTGTGGGTTGTAAATTCAATGATGGGTCGGGTTTAGGGGTCCAGGGTTCTGTTTAATATCCCCGCTCAGCAAAAGACAACTGATGCAAAATAAAACGTTCGAGCATAACGAAACAACGTCAAGTGGGCGAGGAAGCAGCAACAAAAAGCGGTTGTCAGATCGCACGCATGCAGCGTTTTGATAGTAACAAACCTGCACAAAAAGCAGACGATGCGTGAACATGCTGCCGGCGTTGCTGCCGCCTAGCCCACTGACGAGAGATGCCGGGCGCTGGGCTTTTATACCCCTTGCGAATGACGTCACGGTCCAGCTGGCATTGCTGTAGACTTGATCAGCGCAGGTGATGCTGTACCAGGAGTCCAGTTGGGGAGCCGTAGGGTTGTCCAAGTACGCGCCGTTGCTATCGCAAGCATGCGCACCAGACCAGTCCCGGTGAGCACCGTTGCAATCAGACACGAGCCAGCACTGTTGATTATGAAGGGGCAGCCACGATGCTTTCGTTGATGGCACGGCGGCATTCCGGGAGGCTGGTGCAGTGATGAAGTAAAGAAACTGCGCAAAAAGCAGACGATGCGTGAACATGCTGCGGCGTTGCTGCCGCCTAGCCCACTAAAGGTTGCAGTCGTCCTTGCCAGTGCTATTCGGCTTTTTCTGAAATATTTATTAGGGCCGAAAGACGTGTGTTTGACATGTTTTTTTGATACATTGATAAAAAGGCGAAAATATAGGTCGAGAAAAAATGCCCTGTTTTTTCTGGGAGCCGGAATCGAGCCCACATCTCCGCATAACCGGTGCGGTGTGTTGACCATTACGCTATCCCGCAGCGGATTCTCCCTCGAATTTACCGCGGGGGTTTATATTTACAAGTGCTCTGAGGCCGGTCAACAAGCGCCGCCTCTCGACCACCGCGGGAGACGTACAATGTCTTTTTTTCCAGCGGCCGCCACGTAACCCGTGGTCGGAGTTCGGGGTTAGCAATTCGCATATCCGAACTCCTCGAGCCAGTGCCCTCGTAATGCATGTAGCAGAACGGAAAGATGCGGGACGAGGGACTCGGTAAAGATACATATGAAGGTTGCAGTCGTCATTGCCAGTGCTATTCGGCTTTTTCTGAAATATTTATTATGGCCGAATGACGTGTGTTTGACATGTTTCTTTGATACATTGATAAATAGGCGAAAATATAGGTCAAGAAAAAATCTGCTGTTTTTTCCGGGAGCGAAAATCGAACCCACATCTCCACATAACCGGTGCGGTTCTTCGACCATTACGCTATCCCGCAGCGGCTTCTCTCTCGACTTTAACGTGGGGGTTTATATTCACAAGTGCTCTGAGGCCGGTAAACTAGCGCCGCCCCTCGACCCCCGCGGGAGATGTAGAACGTCTTTTATTCAAGCGGCCGCCACGTAAGCAGCGGTCGGAGATCGGTTTTAGCAATTGGCATATCCAAACTGCTGTAGCCAGTGCCCTCGTAATGCATGTAGCAGAATAGAAAGATACGGGACGAGGGACTCAATAAAGATAGATATAAAGGTTGCACTCGTCATTGCCAGTGCTATTCGGCTTTTTCTGAAATATTTATTAGGGCCGAATGACGTGTGTTTGACATGTTTTTTTGATACATTGATAAATAGCGAAAGTATAGGTCGAGAAAAAATCCGCTTTTTTTCCAGGAGCGGGAATCGTGCCCACATCTCCGCATAACTGGTGCAGTGCGTTGACCATAACACTATCCCGCAGTGCTTCTCTATCGACTTTAACGCGGGGGTTTATATTTACAAGTGCTCGGAGGTCAGTATACTAGCGCCGCCCCTCGACCACCGCGGGAGACGTAGAACGTTTTTATTTCCAGCCGCCGTAACGTAAGCAGTGGTCGGAGATCGGGGTTAGCAATTGGCATATCCGAAGTGCTGTAGCCCGTGCCCTCGTAATGCATGTTGCAGAACACAAAGATACGGGACGAGGGACTCGGTGAAGATACATATAAAGGTGGCAGTCGTCATTGCCAGTGCTATTCGGCTTTTTCTGAAATATTTATTAGTGCCGAATGACGTGTGTTTGACATGTTTCTTTGATACATTGATAAATAGGCGAAAATATAGGTCGAGAAAAAATCTGCTGTTTTTGACGGGAGCGAAAATTGAACCCACATCTCCGCATAACCGTTGCGGTTCCTCGACCATTAAGCTATCCCGCAGTGGCTTCTCTCTCGCCTTTAACGCGGGGGTTTATGTTCACAAGTGCTCTGAGGCCGGTAAACTAGCGCTGCTCCTCGACCACCGCGGGAGACGTAGAACGTCTTTTTTTCCAGCGGCCGCCACGTAAGCAGTGGTCGGAGATCGGGGTTAGAAATTGGCATATCCGAAGTGCTGTAGCCAGTGCCCTCGTAATGCATGTTGCAGAACAGAAAGATACGGGACGAGAGACTTGGTAAATATAGATATAAAGGTTGCAGTCGTCATTGCCAGTGCTATTCGGCTTTTTCTGAAATATTTATTAGGGCCGAAAGACGTGTGTTTGACATGTTTCTTTTATACATTGATAAAAAGGCGAAAATATAGGTCGAGAAAAAATCCGCTTTTTTTCCGGGAGCGGGAATCGAGGCCACATCTCCGCATAACCGGTGCTGTGCGTTGACCATTACACTATCCCGCAGCGCTTCTCTCTCGACTTTAACGCGGGGGTTTATATTTACAAGTGCTCTGAAGCCGGTCAACAAGCGCCGCCCCTCGAACACCGCGGGAGACGTACAATGTCTTTTTTCCAGCGGCCGCCACGTAAGCCGTGGTCGGAGTTCAGGGTTAGCAATTCGCATATCCGAACTCCTCGAGCCAGTGCCCTCGTAATGCATGTAGCAGAATAGAAAGATACGGGACGAGGGACTCGGTAAAGATACATATAAAGGTTGCAGTCGTCATTGCCACTGCTATTCGGCTTTTTCTGAAATATTTATTAGAGCCGAATGACGTGTGTTTTACATGTTTCTTTGATACATTGATAAATAAGCGAAAATACAGGTCGAGAAAAAATCCGCTTTTTTTCCGGGAGCGGGAATCGAGACATCTCCGCATGACGGGTGCGGTGCATTGACCATTACGCTATCCCGCAGCAGCTTCTCTCTCGACTTTAACGTGGGGGTTTAAATTTACAAGTGCTCTGAAGCCGGTAAACTGGCGCCGCCCGTCACGCGGGACACGTAGAACGTCTTTTTTTCAAGTGGCCGCCACGTAAGCAGTGGTCGCAGATGGGTGTTAGCTATTGGCATATCCGAACTGCTGTAGCGAGTGCCCTCGTAATGCATGTACAGAACAGAAAGATACGGGACGAGGGACTCGGTAAAGATACATATAAAGGTTGCAGTCGTCATTGCCAGTGCTATTCGGCTTTTTCTGAAATATTTATTAGGGCCGAATGACGTGTGTTTGACATGATTCTTTGATACATTGACAAATAGGCGAAAATATAGGTCGAGAAAAAATCCGCTTTTTTTCCTGGAGCGGGAATCGTGCCCACATCTCCGCATAACCGGTGCAGTGCGTTGACCAATACACTATCCCGCAGCGCTTCTCTCTCGACTTTAACGCGGTGGTTTATATTTACAAGTGCTCTGAGGTCAGTATACTAGTGCCACCCCTCAAACACCGCGGGAGACATAGAACGTCTCTATTTCCAGCGGCAGTAACGTAAGCAGTGGTGGGAGATCGGGGTTAGCAATTGTCATTTCCGAAGTGCTGTAGCCAGTGCCCTCGTAATGCATGTTGCAGAACACAAAGATACGGGACGAGGGACTCGGTGAAGATACATATAAAGGTTGCAGTCGTCATTGCCAGTGCTATTCGGCTTTTTCTGAAATATTTATTAGAGCCGAATGACGTGTGTTTCACATGTTTCTTTGTTACATTGATAAATAGGCGAAAATATAGGTCGAGAAAAAACCCGCTTTTTTTCCGGGACCGGGAATCGAGCCCACATCTCCGCATAACCGGTGCAGTGCGTTGACAATTACGCTATCCCGCAGTGGCTTCTCCCTCGAATTTAACGCGGGGGTTTATATTTACAAGTGCTCTGAGGCCGGTCAACAAGCGCCGCCCCTCGACCACCGCCGGCGACGTAGAACGTCTTTATTTCCAGCGGCCGTAACGTAAGCAGTGGTCGGAGATCGGTGTTAGCAATTGGCATATCCGAACTGCTGTAGCCAGTGCCCTCGTAATGCATGTTGCAGAACAGAAAGATACGGGACGAGGGACTCGGTAAAGATACATATAAAGGTTGCAGTCGTCATTGCCAGTGCTATTCGGCTTTTTCTGAAATATTTATTAGGGCCGAATGACGTGTGTTTCACATGTTTCTTTGATACATTGATAAATAAGCGAAAATATAGGTCGAGAAAAAATCCGCTTTTTTTCCGGGAGCAGGAATCGAGCCCACATCTCCGCATAACCGGTGCAGTGCGTTGACCATTACGCTATCCCGCCGCGCTTCTCTCTCGACTTTAACGCGGGGGTTTATATTTACAAGTGCTCTGAGGCCAGTAAACTAGCGCCGCCCCTCGACGGCCGCGGGAGACGTAGAACGTCTTTATTTCCAGTGGCCGTAACGTAAGCAGTGGTCGGACATCGGGGTCACCAATTGGCATATCTGAAGTGCTGTAGTCAGTGCCCTCGTAATTCATGTTGCAGAACAGAAAGATACGGGACGAGGGACTCGGTAAAGATATATATAAAGGTTGCAGTCATCCTTGCCAGTGCTATTCGGCTTTTTCTGAAATATTTATTCGGGCCGAAAGACGTGTGTTTGACATGTTTCTTTGATACATTGATAAATAAGCGAAAATATAGGTCGAGAAAAAATCCGCTTTTTTTCCGGGAGCTGGAATCGAGCCCATATCTCCGCATAACCGTTGCAGTGCGTTGACCATTACGCAATCCCGCAGCGCTTCTCTCTGGACTTTAACGCGGGGGTTTATATTTACAACTGCTCTGAGGCCAATAAACTAGCGCCGCCCCTCGACCGCCGCGGGAGACGTAGGACGTCTTTATTTCCAGTGGCCGTAACGTAAGCAGTGGTCGGAGATCGGGGTTAGCAATTGGCATATCCGAAGTGCTGTAGCCAGTGCCCTCGTAATGCATGTTGCAGAACAGAAGGATACGGGACGAGGGACTCGGTAAAGATACATATAAAGGTTGCAGTCGTCCTTGCCAGTGCTATTCGGCTTTTTCTGAAATATTTATTAGGGCCGAAAGACGTGTGTTTGACATGCTTCTTTGATACATTGATAAAAAGGCGAAAATATAGGTCGAGAAAAAATGCCCTGTATTTTTCGGGAGCCGGAATCGAGCCCACATCTCCGTATAACCGGTGCGGTGCATTGACCATAACGCTATCCCGCAGCGGCTTCTGCCTCGAATTTACCGCGGGGGTTTATATTTACAAGTGCTCTAAAGCCGGTCAACAAGCGCCGCCTCTCGACCACCGCGGAAGACGTACAATGTCTTTTTTCCAGCGGCCGCCACGTAAGCCGTGGTCGGAGTTCGGGTTAGCAATTCGCATATCCGAACTCCTCGAGCCAGTGCCCTCGTAATGCATGTAGCAGAACAGAATGATGCGGGACGAGGGACTCGGTAACGATACATATGAAGGTTGCAGTCGTCATTGCCAGTGCTATTCGGCTTTTTCTGAAATATTTATTAGGGCCGAATGACGTGTGTCTGACATGTTTCTTTGATACATTGATAAATAAGCGAAAATACCAGTCGAGCAAAAATCCGCTGTTTTTTCCAGGAGCGAAAATCGAACCCACATCTCCGCATAACCGCTGCGATTCCTCGACAATTACGCTATCCCGCAGCACCTTCTCTCTCGACTTTAACGCGGGGGTTTATTTTCACAAGTGCTCTGAGGCCGGTAAACTAGCGCCGCCCCTCGACCACCGCGGGAGACGTAGAACGTCTTATTTTCAAACGGCCGCCACACAAGCAGCGGTCGGAGATCGGTGTTAGCAATTGGCATATCCGAACTGCTGTAGCCAGTGCCCTCGTAATGCATGTAGCACAATAGAAAGACACGGGACGAGGGACGAGGGTAAGATACATATAAAGGTTGCAGTCGTCATTGCCAGTGCTATTCGGCTTTTTCTGAAATATTTATTAGAACCGAATGACGTGTGTTTTACATGTTTCTTTGATACATTGATAAATAAGCGAAAATACAGGTCGAGAAAAAATCCGCTTTTTTTCCGGGAGCGAAATAGACATCTCCGCATAACTGTTGCGGTGCATTGACCATTACGCTATCCCGCAGCAGCTTCTCTCTCGACTTTAACGTGGGGGTTTAAATTTACAAGTGCTCTGAAGCCGGTAAACTGGCGCCGCCCGTCACGCGGGACACGTAGAACGTCTTTTTTTCAAGCGGCCGCCACGTAAGCAGTGGTCGCAGATGGGTGTTAGCTATTGGCATATCCGAACTGCTGTAGCGAGTGCCCTCGTAATGCATGTACAGAACAGAAAGATACGGGACGAGGGACTCGGTAAAGATACATATAAAGGTTGCAGTCGTCATTGCCAGTGCTATTCGGCTTTTTCTGAAATATTTATTAGGGCCGAATGACGTGTGTTTCACATGTTTCTTTGATACATTGATAAATAAGCGAAAATATATGTCGAGAAAAAATCCGCTTTTTTTCCGGGAGCAGGAATCGAGCCCACATCTCCGCATAACCGGTGCAGTGCGTTGACCATTACGCTATCCCGCCGCGCTTCTCTCTCGACTTTAACGCGGGGGTTTATATTTACAAGTGCTCTGAGGCCAGTAAACTAGCGCCGCCCCTCGACGGCCGCGGGAGACGTAGAACGTCTTTATTTCCAGTGGCCGTAACGTAAGCAGTGGTCGGACATCGGGGTCACCAATTGGCATATCTGAAGTGCTGTAGTCAGTGCCCTCGTAATTCATGTTGCAGAACAGAAAGATACGGGACGAGGGACTCGGTAAAGATATATATAAAGGTTGCAGTCGTCCTTGCCAGTGCTATTCGGCTTTTTCTGAAATATTTATTCGGGCCGAAAGACGTGTGTTTGACATGTTTCTTTGATACATTGATAAATAAGCGAAAATATAGGTCGAGAAAAAATCCGCTTTTTTTCCGGGAGCTGGAATCGAGCCCATATCTCCGCATAACCGGTGCAGTGCGTTGACCATTACGCAATCCCGCAGCGCTTCTCTCTGGACTTTAACGCGGGGGTTTATATTTACAACTGCTCTGAGGCCAATAAACTAGCGCCGCCCCTCGACCGCCGCGGGAGACGTAGGACGTCTTTATTTCCAGTGGCCGTAACGTAAGCAGTGGTCGGAGATCGGGGTTAGCAATTGGCATATCCGAAGTGCTGTAGCCAGTGCCCTCGTAATGCATGTTGCAGAACAGAAGGATACGGGACGAGGGACTCGGTAAAGATACATATAAAGGTTGCAGTCGTCCTTGCCAGTGCTATTCGGCTTTTTCTGAAATATTTATTAGAGCCGAATCACGTGCGTTTCACATGTTCCTTTGATACATTGATAAATAGGCGAAAAGATAGGCCGAGCAAAAATCCGCTTTTTTTCCGGGAACGTGAATCGAGCCCACATCTTCGCATAACCGGTGCAGTGTGTTGACCATTACACGGGGGTTTATATTCACAAGTGCTCTGAGGCCAGGAAACTAGCGCCGCCCCTCGACCACCGCGGGAGACGTACAATGTCTTTTTTCCAGCGGCGGCCACGTAAGCCGTGGTCGGAGTTCGGGGTTAGCAGTTCGCATATCAGAACTCCTCGAGCCAGTGCCCTCGTAATGCAATGAGCAGAACAGAAAGATGCGGGACGAGGGACTCGGTAAAGATACATATGAAGGTTGCAGTCGTCATTGCCAGTGCTAGTCGGCTTTTTCTGAAATATTCATTATGGCCGAATGACGTGTGTTTGACATGTTTCTTTGATACATTGATAAATAAGCGAAAATATAGGTCGAGAAAAAATCTGCTGTTTTTTACGGGAGCGAAAATCGAACCCACATCTCCGCATAACCGGTGCGGTTCCTCGATCATTACGCTATCCCGCAGCGGCTTCTCTCTCGACTTTAACGCGGGGTTTATGTTCACAAGTGCTCTGATGCCGGTAAACTAGCGCCGCCCCTCGACCACCGCGGGAGATGTAGAACGTATTTCTTTCCAGGGGCCGCCACGTAAGCAGTGGTCGGAGATCGGGGTTAGCAATTGGCATATTCGAACTGCTGTAGCCAGTGCCCTCGTAGCATGTAGCAGAACAGAAAGACACGGGACGAGGGACTCGGTAAAGATACGTATAAAGGTTGCAGTCGTCATTGCCAGTGCTATTCGGCTTTTTCTGAAATATTTATTAGGGCCGAATGACGTGTGTCTGACATGTTTCTTTGGTACATTGATAAATAGGCGAAAATATAGGTCGAGAAAAAATCCGCTGTTTTTTCCGGGAGCGAAAATCAAACCCACATCTCCGCATAACCGCTGCGGTTCCTCGACCATTACGCTATATCGCAGCAGATTCTCTCTCGACTTTAACGCGGGGGTTTATATTCACAAGTGCTCTGAGGCCGGTAAACTAGCACCGCCCCTCGACCACCACGGGAGACGTAGAACGTCTTTTTTTCAAGCGGCCGCCACACATGCAGCGGTCGGAGATCAGTGTTAGCAATTGGCATATCCGAACTGCTGTAGCCAGTGCCCTCGTAATGCATGTAGCAGATTAGAAAGATACGGGACGAGGGACTCGGTAAAGATACATCTAAAGGTTGTAGTCGCCATTGCCAGTGCTATTCGGCTTTTTCTGAAATATTAATTAGAGCCGAATGACGTGTGTTTCACATGTTTCTTTGATACATTGATAAATAAGGGAAAATACAGGTAGAGAAAAAATCCGCTTTTTTTCCGGGAGCGAGAATCGAGACCACATTTCCGCATAACCGCTGCGGTGCGTTGACCATTACGCTATCCCGCAGCGCCTTCTCTCTCGACTTTAACGCGGGGGCTTATATTTACAAGTGCTCTTAGGCCGCTAAACTAGCGCCGCCCCTCGACCACCGCGGGAGACGTGAACGTCTTTATTTCCAGCGGCCGCCCCGTAAGCACTGGTCGGAGATGGGGGTTAGCAATTGGCATACCCGAACTGCTGTAGCCAGTGCCCTCGTAATGCATGTAGCAGAACAGAAAGATACGGGACGAGGGACTCGGTAAAGATACATATAAAGGTTGCAGTCGTCATTGCCAGTGCTATTCGGCTTTTTCTAAAATATTTATTAGGGCCGAATGACGTTTGTTCGACATGTTTCTTTGATACATTGATAAAAAAGCAAAAATAAGTCGAGAAAAATCCACTGTTTTTTACAGGAGCGGGAATCGAGCCCACATCTCCGCATAACCAGTGCAGTGCGTTGACCACTACGGTATCCCGCAGCGGCTTCTCTGGAATTTAACGCGGAGGTTTATATTTACCAGTTCTCTTTGGCCGGTCAACTAGCGCCGCCCCTGGACCACCACGGGAGACGTAGAACGTGATTTTTCGAGCGGCCGCCACGTAAGCCCTGGTCGGACATCGGTGTTAGCTATTGGCATATCCGAACTGCTGTAGCCAGTGCCCTCGTAATGCATGTACAGAACAGAAAGATACGGGACGAGGGACTCGGTAAAGATACGTATAAAGGTTGCAGTCGTCAATGCCAGTGCTATTCGGCTTTTTTTGAAATATTTATTAGGGCCGAATGATGTGTGTTTGACATGTTTCTTTGATACATTGATAAATAGGCGAAAATATAGGTCGAGAAAAATCCTCTGTTTTTTCCGGGAGCGAAAATCAAACCCACATCTCCGCATAACCGCTGCGGTTCCTCGACCATTACGCTATATCGCAGCAGATTCTCTCTCGACTTTAACGCGGGGGTTTATATTCACAAGTGCTCTGAGGCCGGTAAACTAGCGCCGCCACTCGACCACCACGGGAGACGTACAATGTCTTTTTTCCAGCGGCCGCCACGTAAGCCGTGGTCGGAGTTCGGGGTTAGCAATACACATATCCGAACTCCTCCAGCCAGTGCCCTCGTAATGCATGTAGCAGAACAGAAAGATACGGGACGAGGGACTCGGTAAAGATACATATAAAGGTTGCAGTCGTCATTGCCAGTGCTATTCGGCTTTTTCTGAAATATTTATAGGGCCGAATGACGTGTGTTTCAGATGTTTCTTTCATACATTGATAAATAAGCGAAAATATAGGTGGAGAAAAAATCCCCTTTTTTTCCGGGAGCGGGAATGGAGCCCACCTCTCCGCATAACCGGTGCGGTGCGTTGACCATTACGCTATCCCGCAGCGTCTTCTATCTCAACATTAATGGGGGGGTTATATTTACAAGGGCTCTGAGGCCGGTAAACTAGCGCCGTCCCTCGACCACCACGGGAGACTTAAAACGTCTTTTTTTCCAGCGGCCGCCACGTAAGCCGTGGTCGGAGTTCTGGGTTAGCAATTCGCACATCCGAACTCCTCCAGCCAGCGCCGTCGTAATGCATGTAGCAGAACCGAAAGATACTGGACGAGGGACTTGGTAAAGATACAGATCAAGGTTGCAGTCGTCATTGCCAGTGCTGTTTGGCTTTTTCTGAAATATTTTTTATGGCCGAATGACGTGTGTTTGACATGTTTCTTTGATACATTGATAAATAAGCGAAAATATAGGTCGAGAAAAAATCCCCTTTTTTTCCGGGAGCGGGAATCGAGCCCACATCTCCGTATAACCGGTGCGGTTCCTCGACCATTACGCTATCCCGCAGTGGCTTCTCTCTCGACTTTAACGTGGGTGTTTATATTCACAAGTGCTCTGCGACCGGTAAACTAGCGCCGCCCCTCGACCACCGCGGGAGATGTAGAACGTCTTTTATTCGAGCGCCTGCCAGGTAAGCAGCGGTCGGAGATCGGTGTTAGCAATTGGCATATCTGAACTGCTGTAGCCAGTGCCCTCAATGCATGTAGCAGAATAGAAAGATACGGGACGAGGGACTCGGTAAAGATACATATAAAGGTTGCAGTCGTCATTGCCAGTGCTATTCGGCTTTTTCTGAAATATTTATTAGGGCCGAATGACGTTTGTTTGATAGGTTTGCTTGATACATTGATAAATAGGCGAAAATATAGGTCGAGAAAAAATCCCCTTTTTTTTCCGGGAGCGGGAATCGAGACCACATCTCCGCACAACCGGTGCGGTGCATTGACCATTACGCTATCCCGCAGCGCCTTCTCTCTCGACTTTAACGCGGGGGCTTATATTTACAAGTGCTCTTAGGCCGCTAAACTAGCGCCGCCCCTCGACCACCGCGGGAGACGTGAACGTCTTTATTTCCAGCGGCCGCCCCGTAAGCACTGGTCGGAGATGGGGGTTAGCAATTGGCATACCCGAACTGCTGTAGCCAGTGCCCTCGTAATGCATGTAGCAGAACAGAAAGATACGGGACGAGGGACTCGGTAAAGATACATATAAAGGTTGCAGTCGTCATTGCCAGTGCTATTCGGCTTTTTCTAAAATATTTATTACGGCCGAATGACCTTTGTTCGACATGTTTCTTTGATACATTGATAAAAAAGCAAAAATAAGTCGAGAAAAAATCCACTGTTTTTTACAGGAGCGGGAATCGAGCTCACATCTCCGCATAACCAGTGTAGTGCGTTGACCACTACGGTATCCCGCAGCGGCTTCTCTGGAATTTAACGCGGAGGTTTATATTTACCAGTTCTCTGAGGCCGGTCAACTAGCGCCGCCCCTGGACCACCACGGGAGACGTAGAACGTGATTTTTCGAGCGGCCGCCACGTAAGCCCTGGTCGGACATCGGTGTTAGCTATTGGCATATCCGAACTGCTGTAGCCAGTGCCCTCGTAATGCATGTACAGAACAGAAAGATACGGGACGAGGGACTCGGTAAATTTACATATAAAGGTTGCAGTCGTCATTGCCAGTGCTATTCGACATTTTCTGAAATATTTATAAGGGCCGAATGACGTGTGTTTGACATGTTTTTTTGATACATTGATAAATAGGGGAAAATATAGGTCGAGAAAAAATCCGCTTTTTTTTCCGGGAGCGGGAATCGGCCCACATCTCCACATAACCGGTGCGGTGCGTTGACCATTACGCTATCCCGCAGCAACTTCTCTCTGGACATTAACGCGGGGGTTTATATTTACAAGTGCTCTGAGGAAAGTAAACTAGCGCCGCCCCTCGACCACCGCGCGAGACGTAGAACGTCTTTATTTCCAGCGGACGTAACGCAAGCAGTGGTCGGAGATCGGGGTTAGCAATTGGCATATCCGAAGTGCTGTAGCCAGTGCCCTCGTAATGCATGTTGCAGAACAGAAAGACACGGGACGAGGGACTCGGTAAAGATACGTATAAAGGTTGCAGTCGTCAATGCCAGTGCTATTCGGCTTTTTTTGAAATATTTATTAGGGCCGAATGATGTGTGTTTCACATGTTTCTTTGATACATTGATAAATAAGCGAAAATACCAGTCGAGCAAAAATCCGCTGTTTTTTCCAGGAGCGAAAATCGAACCCACATCTCCGCATAACCGCTGCGATTCCTCGACAATTACGCTATCCCGCAGCACCTTCTCTCTCGACTTTAACGCGGGGGTTTATTTTCACAAGTGCTCTGAGGCCGGTAAACTAGCGCCGCCCCTCGACCACCGCGGGAGACGTAGAACGTCTTATTTTCAAACGGCCGCCACACAAGCAGCGGTCGGAGATCGGTGTTAGCAATTGGCATATCCGAACTGCTGTAGCCAGTGCCCTCGTAATGCATGTAGCACAATAGAAAGATACGGGACGAGGGACGAGGGTAAGATACATATAAAGGTTGCAGTCGTCATTGCCAGTGCTATTCGGCTTTTTCTGAAATATTTATTAGAGCCGAATGACGTGTGTTTTACATGTTTCTTTGATACATTGATAAATAAGCGAAAATACAGGTCGAGAAAAAATCCGCTTTTTTTCCGGGAGCGAAATAGAGACATCTCCGCATAACTGTTGCGGTGCATTGACCATTACGCTATCCCGCAGCAGCTTCTCTCTCGACTTTAACGTGGGGGTTTAAATTTACAAGTGCTCTGAAGCCGGTAAACTGGCGCCGCCCGTCACGCGGGACACGTAGAACGTCTTTTTTTCAAGCGGCCGCCACGTAAGCAGTGGTCGCAGATGGGTGTTAGCTATTGGCATATCCGAACTGCTGTAGCGAGTGCCCTCGTAATGCATGTACAGAACAGAAAGATACGGGACGAGGGACTCGGTAAAGATACATATAAAGGTTGCAGTCGTCATTGCCAGTGCTATTCGGCTTTTTCTGAAATATTTATTCGGGCCGAAAGACGTGTGTTTGACATGTTTCTTTGATACATTGATAAATAAGCGAAAATATAGGTCGAGAAAAAATCCGCTTTTTTTCCGGGAGCTGGAATCGAGCCCATATCTCCGCATAACCGGTGCAGTGCGTTGACCATTACGCAATCCCGCAGCGCTTCTCTCTGGACTTTAACGCGGGGGTTTATATTTACAACTGCTCTGAGGCCAATAAACTAGCGCCGCCCCTCGACCGCCGCGGGAGACGTAGGACGTCTTTATTTCCAGTGGCCGTAACGTAAGCAGTGGTCGGAGATCGGGGTTAGCAATTGGCATATCCGAAGTGCTGTAGCCAGTGCCCTCGTAATGCATGTTGCAGAACAGAAGGATACGGGACGAGGGACTCGGTAAAGATACATATAAAGGTTGCAGTCGTCCTTGCCAGTGCTATTCGGCTTTTTCTGAAATATTTATTAGAGCCGAATCACGTGCGTTTCACATGTTCCTTTGATACATTGATAAATAGGCGAAAAGATAGGCCGAGCAAAAATCCGCTTTTTTTCCGGGAACGTGAATCGAGCCCACATCTTCGCATAACCGGTGCAGTGTGTTGACCATTACACGGGGGTTTATATTCACAAGTGCTCTGAGGCCAGGAAACTAGCGCCGCCCCTCGACCACCGCGGGAGACGTACAATGTCTTTTTTCCAGCGGCGGCCACGTAAGCCGTCGTCGGAGTTCGGGGTTAGCAGTTCGCATATCAGAACTCCTCGAGCCAGTGCCCTCGTAATGCATGTAGCAGAACAGAAAGATGCGGGACGAGGGACTCGGTAAAGATACATATGAAGGTTGCAGTCGTCATTGCCAGTGCTAGTCGGCTTTTTCTGAAATATTCATTATGGCCGAATGACGTGTGTTTGACATGTTTCTTTGATACATTGATAAATAAGCGAAAATATAGGTCGAGAAAAAATCTGCTGTTTTTTACGGGAGCGAAAATCGAACCCACATCTCCGCATAACCGGTGCGGTTCCTCGATCATTACGCTATCCCGCAGCGGCTTCTCTCTCGACTTTAACGCGGGGGTTTATGTTCACAAGTGCTCTGATGCCGGTAAACTAGCGCCGCCCCTCGACCACCGCGGGAGATGTAGAACGTATTTCTTTCCAGGGGCCGCCACGTAAGCAGTGGTCGGAGATCGGGGTTAGCAATTGGCATATTCGAACTGCTGTAGCCAGTGCCCTCGTAGCATGTAGCAGAACAGAAAGACACGGGACGAGGGACTCGGTAAAGATACGTATAAAGGTTTCAGTCGTCATTGCCAGTGCTATTCGGCTTTTTCTGAAATATTTATTAGGGCCGAATGACGTGTGTCTGACATGTTTCTTTGGTACATTGATAAATAGGCGAAAATATAGGTCGAGAAAAAATCCGCTGTTTTTTCCGGGAGCGAAAATCAAACCCACATCTCCGCATAACCGCTGCGGTTCCTCGACCATTACGCTATATCGCAGCAGATTCTCTCTCGACTTTAACGCGGGGGTTTATATTCACAAGTGCTCTGAGGCCGGTAAACTAGCACCGCCCCTCGACCACCACGGGAGACGTAGAACGTCTTTTTTTCAAGCGGCCGCCACACATGCAGCGGTCGGAGATCAGTGTTAGCAATTGGCATATCCGAACTGCTGTAGCCAGTGCCCTCGTAATGCATGTAGCAGATTAGAAAGATACGGGACGAGGGACTCGGTAAAGATACATCTAAAGGTTGTAGTCGCCATTGCCAGTGCTATTCGGCTTTTTCTGAAATATTAATTAGAGCCGAATGACGTGTGTTTCACATGTTTCTTTGATACATTGATAAATAAGGGAAAATACAGGTAGAGAAAAAATCCGCTTTTTTTCCGGGAGCGAGAATCGAGACCACATTTCCGCATAACCGCTGCGGTGCGTTGACCATTACGCTATCCCGCAGCGCCTTCTCTCTCGACTTTAACGCGGGGGCTCATATTTACAAGTGCTCTTAGGCCGCTAAACTAGCGCCGCCCCTCGACCACCGCGGGAGACGTGAATGTCTTTATTTCCAGCGGCCGCCCCGTAAGCACTGGTCGGAGATGGGGGTTAGCAATTGGCATACCCGAACTGCTGTAGCCAGTGCCCTCGTAATGCATGTAGCAGAACAGAAAGATACGGGACGAGGGACTCGGTAAAGATACATATAAAGGTTGCAGTCGTCATTGCCAGTGCTATTCGGCTTTTTCTAAAATATTTATTAGGGCCGAATGACGTTTGTTCGACATGTTTCTTTGATACATTGATAAAAAAGCAAAAATAAGTCGAGAAAAATCCACTGTTTTTTACAGGAGCGGGAATCGAGCCCACATCTCCGCATAACCAGTGCAGTGCGTTGACCACTACGGTATCCCGCAGCGGCTTCTCTGGAATTTAACGCGGAGGTTTATATTTACCAGTTCTCTTTGGCCGGTCAACTAGCGCCGCCCCTGGACCACCACGGGAGACGTAGAACGTGATTTTTCGAGCGGCCGCCACGTAAGCCCTGGTCGGACATCGGTGTTAGCTATTGGCATATCCGAACTGCTGTAGCCAGTGCCCTCGTAATGCATGTACAGAACAGAAAGATACGGGACGAGGGACTCGGTAAAGATACGTATAAAGGTTGCAGTCGTCAATGCCAGTGCTATTCGGCTTTTTTTGAAATATTTATTAGGGCCGAATGATGTGTGTTTGACATGTTTCTTTGATACATTGATAAATAGGCGAAAATATAGGTCGAGAAAAATCCTCTGTTTTTTCCGGGAGCGAAAATCAAACCCACATCTCCGCATAACCGCTGCGGTTCCTCGACCATTACGCTATATCGCAGCAGATTCTCTCTCGACTTTAACGCGGGGGTTTATATTCACAAGTGCTCTGAGGCCGGTAAACTAGCGCCGCCACTCGACCACCACGGGAGACGTACAATGTCTTTTTTCCAGCGGCCGCCACGTAAGCCGTGGTCGGAGTTCGGGGTTAGCAATACACATATCCGAACTCCTCCAGCCAGTGCCCTCGTAATGCATGTAGCAGAACAGAAAGATACGGGACGAGGGACTCGGTAAAGATACATATAAAGGTTGCAGTCGTCATTGCCAGTGCTATTCGGCTTTTTCTGAAATATTTATAGGGCCGAATGACGTGTGTTTCAGATGTTTCTTTCATACATTGATAAATAAGCGAAAATATAGGTGGAGAAAAAATCCCCTTTTTTTCCGGGAGCGGGAATGGAGCCCACCTCTCCGCATAACCGGTGCGGTGCGTTGACCATTACGCTATCCCGCAGCGTCTTCTCTCTCAACATTAATGGGGGGGTTATATTTACAAGGGCTCTGAGGCCGGTAAACTAGCGCCGTCCCTCGACCACCACGGGAGACTTAAAACGTCTTTTTTTCCAGCGGCCGCCACGTAAGCCGTGGTCGGAGTTTTGGGTTAGCAATTCGCATATCCGAACTCCTCCAGCCAGTGCCGTCGTAATGCATGTAGCAGAACAGAAAGATACTGGACGAGGGACTTGGTAAAGATACAGATCAAGGTTGCAGTCGTCATTGCCAGTGCTGTTTGGCTTTTTCTGAAATATTTTTTATGGCCGAATGACGTGTGTTTGACATGTTTCTTTGATACATTGATAAATAAGCGAAAATATAGGTCGAGAAAAAATCCCCTTTTTTTCCGGGAGCGGGAATCGAGCCCACATCTCCGTATAACCGGTGCGGTTCCTCGACCATTACGCTATCCCGCAGTGGCTTCTCTCTCGACTTTAACGTGGGTGTTTATATTCACAAGTGCTCTGCGACCGGTAAACTAGCGCCGCCCCTCGACCACCGCGGGAGATGTAGAACGTCTTTTATTCGAGCGCCTGCCAGGTAAGCAGCGGTCGGAGATCGGTGTTAGCAATTGGCATATCTGAACTGCTGTAGCCAGTGCCCTCAATGCATGTAGCAGAATAGAAAGATACGGGACGAGGGACTCGGTAAAGATACATATAAAGGTTGCAGTCGTCATTGCCAGTGCTATTCGGCTTTTTCTGAAATATTTATTAGGGCCGAATGACGTTTGTTTGATAGGTTTGCTTGATACATTGATAAATAGGCGAAAATATAGGTCGAGAAAAAATCCCCTTTTTTTTCCGGGAGCGGGAATCGAGACCACATCTCCGCACAACCGGTGCGGTGCATTGATTATTACGCTATCCCGCAGCGCCTTCTCTCTCGACTTTAACGCGGGGGCTTATATTTACAAGTGCTCTTAGGCCGCTAAACTAGCGCCGCCCCTCGACCACCGCGGGAGACGTGAACGTCTTTATTTCCAGCGGCCGCCCCGTAAGCACTGGTCGGAGATGGGGGTTAGCAATTGGCATACCCGAACTGCTGTAGCCAGTGCCCTCGTAATGCATGTAGCAGAACAGAAAGATACGGGACGAGGGACTCGGTAAAGATACATATAAAGGTTGCAGTCGTCATTGCCAGTGCTATTCGGCTTTTTCTAAAATATTTATTAGGGCCGAATGACGTTTGTTCGACATGTTTCTTTGATACATTGATAAAAAAGCAAAAATAAGTCGAGAAAAAATCCACTGTTTTTTACAGGAGCGGGAATCGAGCCCACATCTCCGCATAACCAGTGTAGTGCGTTGACCACTACGGTATCCCGCAGCGGCTTCTCTGGAACTTAACGCGGAGATTTATATTTACCAGTTCTCTGAGGCCGGTCAACTAGCGCCGCCCCTGGACCACCACGGGAGACGTAGAACGTGATTTTTCGAGCGGCCGCCACGTAAGCCCTGGTCGGACATCGGTGTTAGCTATTGGCATATCCGAACTGCTGTAGCCAGTGCCCTCGTAATGCATGTACAGAACAGAAAGATACGGGACGAGGGACTCGGTAAATTTACATATAAAGGTTGCAGTCGTCATTGCCAGTGCTATTCGACATTTTCTGAAATATTTATAAGGGCCGAATGACGTGTGTTTGACATGTTTTTTTGATACATTGATAAATAGGGGAAAATATAGGTCGAGAAAAAATCCGCTTTTTTTTCCGGGAGCGGGAATCGGCCCACATCTCCACATAACCGGTGCGGTGCGTTGACCATTACGCTATCCCGCAGCAACTTCTCTCTGGACATTAACGCGGGGGTTTATATTTACAAGTGCTCTGAGGAAAGTAAACTAGCGCCGCCCCTCGACCACCGCGCGAGACGTAGAACGTCTTTATTTCCAGCGGCCGTAACGCAAGCAGTGGTCGGAGATCGGGGTTAGCAATTGGCATATCCGAAGTGCTGTAGCCAGTGCCCTCGTAATGCATGTTGCAGAACAGAAAGACACGGGACGAGGGACTCGGTAAAGATACGTATAAAGGTTGCAGTCGTCAATGCCAGTGCTATTCGGCTTTTTTTGAAATATTTATTAGGGCCGAATGATGTGTGTTTCACATGTTTCTTTGATACATTGATAAATAAGCGAAAATACCAGTCGAGCAAAAATCCGCTGTTTTTTCCAGGAGCGAAAATCGAACCCACATCTCCGCATAACCGCTGCGATTCCTCGACAATTACGCTATCCCGCAGCACCTTCTCTCTCGACTTTAACGCGGGGGTTTATTTTCACAAGTGCTCTGAGGCCGGTAAACTAGCGCCGCCCCTCGACCACCGCGGGAGACGTAGAACGTCTTATTTTCAAACGGCCGCCACACAAGCAGCGGTCGGAGATCGGTGTTAGCAATTGGCATATCCGAACTGCTGTAGCCAGTGCCCTCGTAATGCATGTAGCACAATAGAAAGATACGGGACGAGGGACGAGGGTAAGATACATATAAAGGTTGCAGTCGTCATTGCCAGTGCTATTCGGCTTTTTCTGAAATATTTATTAGAGCCGAATGACGTGTGTTTTACATGTTTCTTTGATACATTGATAAATAAGCGAAAATACAGGTCGAGAAAAAATCCGCTTTTTTTCCGGGAGCGAAATAGAGACATCTCCGCATAACTGTTGCGGTGCATTGACCATTACGCTATCCCGCAGCAGCTTCTCTCTCGACTTTAACGTGGGGGTTTAAATTTACAAGTGCTCTGAAGCCGGTAAACTGGCGCCGCCCGTCACGCGGGACACGTAGAACGTCTTTTTTTCAAGCGGCCGCCACGTAAGCAGTGGTCGCAGATGGGTGTTAGCTATTGGCATATCCGAACTGCTGTAGCGAGTGCCCTCGTAATGCATGTACAGAACAGAAAGATACGGGACGAGGGACTCGGTAAAGATACATATAAAGGTTGCAGTCGTCATTGCCAGTGCTATTCGGCTTTTTCTGAAATATTTATTCGGGCCGAAAGACGTGTGTTTGACATGTTTCTTTGATACATTGATAAATAAGCGAAAATATAGGTCGAGAAAAAATCCGCTTTTTTTCCGGGAGCTGGAATCGAGCCCATATCTCCGCATAACCGGTGCAGTGCGTTGACCATTACGCAATCCCGCAGCGCTTCTCTCTGGACTTTAACGCGGGGGTTTATATTTACAACTGCTCTGAGGCCAATAAACTAGCGCCGCCCCTCGACCGCCGCGGGAGACGTAGGACGTCTTTATTTCCAGTGGCCGTAACGTAAGCAGTGGTCGGAGATCGGGGTTAGCAATTGGCATATCCGAAGTGCTGTAGCCAGTGCCCTCGTAATGCATGTTGCAGAACAGAAGGATACGGGACGAGGGACTCGGTAAAGATACATATAAAGGTTGCAGTCGTCCTTGCCAGTGCTATTCGGCTTTTTCTGAAATATTTATTAGAGCCGAATCACGTGCGTTTCACATGTTCCTTTGATACATTGATAAATAGGCGAAAAGATAGGCCGAGCAAAAATCCGCTTTTTTTCCGGGAACGTGAATCGAGCCCACATCTTCGCATAACCGGTGCAGTGTGTTGACCATTACACGGGGGTTTATATTCACAAGTGCTCTGAGGCCAGGAAACTAGCGCCGCCCCTCGACCACCGCGGGAGACGTACAATGTCTTTTTTCCAGCGGCGGCCACGTAAGCCGTGGTCGGAGTTCGGGGTTAGCAGTTCGCATATCAGAACTCCTCGAGCCAGTGCCCTCGTAATGCATGTAGCAGAACAGAAAGATGCGGGACGAGGGACTCGGTAAAGATACATATGAAGGTTGCAGTCGTCATTGCCAGTGCTAGTCGGCTTTTTCTGAAATATTCATTATGGCCGAATGACGTGTGTTTGACATGTTTCTTTGATACATTGATAAATAAGCGAAAATATAGGTCGAGAAAAAATCTGCTGTTTTTTACGGGAGCGAAAATCGAACCCACATCTCCGCATAACCGGTGCGGTTCCTCGATCATTACGCTATCCCGCAGCGGCTTCTCTCTCGACTTTAACGCGGGGGTTTATGTTCACAAGTGCTCTGATGCCGGTAAACTAGCGCCGCCCCTCGACCACCGCGGGAGATGTAGAACGTATTTCTTTCCAGGGGCCGCCACGTAAGCAGTGGTCGGAGATCGGGGTTAGCAATTGGCATATTCGAACTGCTGTAGCCAGTGCCCTCGTAGCATGTAGCAGAACAGAAAGACACGGGACGAGGGACTCGGTAAAGATACGTATAAAGGTTGCAGTCGTCATTGCCAGTGCTATTCGGCTTTTTCTGAAATATTTATTAGGGCCGAATGACGTGTGTCTGACATGTTTCTTTGGTACATTGATAAATAGGCGAAAATATAGGTCGAGAAAAAATCCGCTGTTTTTTCCGGGAGCGAAAATCAAACCCACATCTCCGCATAACCGCTGCGGTTCCTCGACCATTACGCTATATCGCAGCAGATTCTCTCTCGACTTTAACGCGGGGGTTTATATTCACAAGTGCTCTGAGGCCGGTAAACTAGCACCGCCCCTCGACCACCACGGGAGACGTAGAACGTCTTTTTTTCAAGCGGCCGCCACACATGCAGCGGTCGGAGATCAGTGTTAGCAATTGGCATATCCGAACTGCTGTAGCCAGTGCCCTCGTAATGCATGTAGCAGATTAGAAAGATACGGGACGAGGGACTCGGTAAAGATACATCTAAAGGTTGTAGTCGCCATTGCCAGTGCTATTCGGCTTTTTCTGAAATATTAATTAGAGCCGAATGACGTGTGTTTCACATGTTTCTTTGATACATTGATAAATAAGGGAAAATACAGGTAGAGAAAAAATCCGCTTTTTTTCCGGGAGCGAGAATCGAGACCACATTTCCGCATAACCGCTGCGGTGCGTTGACCATTACGCTATCCCGCAGCGCCTTCTCTCTCGACTTTAACGCGGGGGCTCATATTTACAAGTGCTCTTAGGCCGCTAAACTAGCGCCGCCCCTCGACCACCGCGGGAGACGTGAATGTCTTTATTTCCAGCGGCCGCCCCGTAAGCACTGGTCGGAGATGGGGGTTAGCAATTGGCATACCCGAACTGCTGTCGCCAGTGCCCTCGTAATGCATGTAGCAGAACAGAAAGATACGGGACGAGGGACTCGGTAAAGATACATATAAAGGTTGCAGTCGTCATTGCCAGTGCTATTCGGCTTTTTCTAAAATATTTATTAGGGCCGAATGACGTTTGTTCGACATGTTTCTTTGATACATTGATAAAAAAGCAAAAATAAGTCGAGAAAAATCCACTGTTTTTTACAGGAGCGGGAATCGAGCCCACATCTCCGCATAACCAGTGCAGTGCGTTGACCACTACGGTATCCCGCAGCGGCTTCTCTGGAATTTAACGCGGAGGTTTATATTTACCAGTTCTCTTTGGCCGGTCAACTAGCGCCGCCCCTGGACCACCACGGGAGACGTAGAACGTGATTTTTCGAGCGGCCGCCACGTAAGCCCTGGTCGGACATCGGTGTTAGCTATTGGCATATCCGAACTGCTGTAGCCAGTGCCCTCGTAATGCATGTACAGAACAGAAAGATACGGGACGAGGGACTCGGTAAAGATACGTATAAAGGTTGCAGTCGTCAATGCCAGTGCTATTCGGCTTTTTTTGAAATATTTATTAGGGCCGAATGATGTGTGTTTGACATGTTTCTTTGATACATTGATAAATAGGCGAAAATATAGGTCGAGAAAAATCCTCTGTTTTTTCCGGGAGCGAAAATCAAACCCACATCTCCGCATAACCGCTGCGGTTCCTCGACCATTACGCTATATCGCAGCAGATTCTCTCTCGACTTTAACGCGGGGGTTTATATTCACAAGTGCTCTGAGGCCGGTAAACTAGCGCCGCCACTCGACCACCACGGGAGACGTACAATGTCTTTTTTCCAGCGGCCGCCACGTAAGCCGTGGTCGGAGTTCGGGGTTAGCAATACACATATCCGAACTCCTCCAGCCAGTGCCCTCGTAATGCATGTAGCAGAACAGAAAGATACGGGACGAGGGACTCGGTAAAGATACATATAAAGGTTGCAGTCGTCATTGCCAGTGCTATTCGGCTTTTTCTGAAATATTTATAGGGCCGAATGACGTGTGTTTCAGATGTTTCTTTCATACATTGATAAATAAGCGAAAATATAGGTGGAGAAAAAATCCCCTTTTTTTCCGGGAGCGGGAATGGAGCCCACCTCTCCGCATAACCGGTGCGGTGCGTTGACCATTACGCTATCCCGCAGCGTCTTCTCTCTCAACATTAATGGGGGGGTTATATTTACAAGGGCTCTGAGGCCGGTAAACTAGCGCCGTCCCTCGACCACCACGGGAGACTTAAAACGTCTTTTTTTCCAGCGGCCGCCACGTAAGCCGTGGTCGGAGTTCTGGGTTAGCAATTCGCATATCCGAACTGCTCCAGCCAGTGCCGTCGTAATGCATGTAGCAGAACAGAAAGATACTGGACGAGGGACTTGGTAAAGATACAGATCAAGGTTGCAGTCGTCATTGCCAGTGCTGTTTGGCTTTTTCTGAAATATTTTTTATGGCCGAATGACGTGTGTTTGACATGTTTCTTTGATACATTGATAAATAAGCGAAAATATAGGTCGAGAAAAAATCCCCTTTTTTTCCGGGAGCGGGAATCGAGCCCACATCTCCGTATAACCGGTGCGGTTCCTCGACCATTACGCTATCCCGCAGTGGCTTCTCTCTCGACTTTAACGTGGGTGTTTATATTCACAAGTGCTCTGCGACCGGTAAACTAGCGCCGCCCCTCGACCACCGCGGGAGATGTAGAACGTCTTTTATTCGAGCGCCTGCCAGGTAAGCAGCGGTCGGAGATCGGTGTTAGCAATTGGCATATCTGAACTGCTGTAGCCAGTGCCCTCAATGCATGTAGCAGAATAGAAAGATACGGGACGAGGGACTCGGTAAAGATACATATAAAGGTTGCAGTCGTCATTGCCAGTGCTATTCGGCTTTTTCTGAAATATTTATTAGGGCCGAATGACGTTTGTTTGATAGGTTTGCTTGATACATTGATAAATAGGCGAAAATATAGGTCGAGAAAAAATCCCCTTTTTTTTCCGGGAGCGGGAATCGAGACCACATCTCCGCACAACCGGTGCGGTGCATTGATTATTACGCTATCCCGCAGCGCCTTCTCTCTCGACTTTAACGCGGGGGCTTATATTTACAAGTGCTCTTAGGCCGCTAAACTAGCGCCGCCCCTCGACCACCGCGGGAGACGTGAACGTCTTTATTTCCAGCGGCCGCCCCGTAAGCACTGGTCGGAGATGGGGGTTAGCAATTGGCATACCCGAACTGCTGTAGCCAGTGCCCTCGTAATGCATGTAGCAGAACAGAAAGATACGGGACGAGGGACTCGGTAAAGATACATATAAAGGTTGCAGTCGTCATTGCCAGTGCTATTCGGCTTTTTCTAAAATATTTATTAGGGCCGAATGACGTTTGTTCGACATGTTTCTTTGATACATTGATAAAAAAGCAAAAATAAGTCGAGAAAAAATCCACTGTTTTTTACAGGAGCGGGAATCGAGCCCACATCTCCGCATAACCAGTGTAGTGCGTTGACCACTAGGGTATCCCGCAGCGGCTTCTCTGGAATTTAACGCGGAGATTTATATTTACCAGTTCTCTGAGGCCGGTCAACTAGCGCCGCCCCTGGACCACCACGGGAGACGTAGAACGTGATTTTTCGAGCGGCCGCCACGTAAGCCCTGGTCGGACATCGGTGTTAGCTATTGGCATATCCGAACTGCTGTAGCCAGTGCCCTCGTAATGCATGTACAGAACAGAAAGATACGGGACGAGGGACTCGGTAAATTTACATATAAAGGTTGCAGTCGTCATTGCCAGTGCTATTCGACATTTTCTGAAATATTTATAAGGGCCGAATGACGTGTGTTTGACATGTTTTTTTGATACATTGATAAATAAGGGAAAATATAGGTCGAGAAAAAATCCGCTTTTTTTTCCGGGAGCGGGAATCGGCCCACATCTCCACATAACCGGTGCGGTGCGTTGACCATTACGCTATCCCGCAGCAACTTCTCTCTGGACATTAACGCGGGGGTTTATATTTACAAGTGCTCTGAGGAAAGTAAACTAGCGCCGCCCCTCGACCACCGCGCGAGACGTAGAACGTCTTTATTTCCAGCGGCCGTAACGCAAGCAGTGGTCGGAGATCGGGGTTAGCAATTGGCATATCCGAAGTGCTGTAGCCAGTGCCCTCGTAATGCATGTTGCAGAACAGAAAGACACGGGACGAGGGACTCGGTAAAGATACGTATAAAGGTTGCAGTCGTCAATGCCAGTGCTATTCGGCTTTTTTTGAAATATTTATTAGGGCCGAATGATGTGTGTTTGACATGTTTCTTTGATACATTGATAAATAGGCAAAAATATAGGTCGAGAAAAATCCGCTGTTTTTTCCGGGAGCGAAAATCAAACCCACATCTCCGCATAACCGCTGCGGTTCCTCGACCATTACGCTATATCGCAGCAGATTCTCTCTCGACTTTAACGCGGGGGTTTATATTCACAAGTGCTCTGAGGCCGGTAAACTAGCGCCGCCACTCGACCACCGCGGGAGACGTAGAACGTCTTATTTTCAAGCGGCCGCCACGTAAGCAGCGGTCGGAGATCGTTGTTAGCTATTGGCATCTCCGAACTGCTGTAGCCAGTGCCCTCGTAATGCATGTACAGAACAGAAAGATACGGGACGAGGGACTCGGTAAAGATACATATAAAAGTTGCAGTCGTCAATGCCTGTGCTATTCGGCTTTTTCTGAAATATTTATTAGGGCCGAATGACGTTTGTTTGACATGTTTCTTGGACACATTCATAAATAAGCGAAAATATAGGTCGAGAAAAAATCCGCTTTTTTTTCCGGAAGCGAAAATCGAACCCACATCTCTGCATAACTGGTATGGTTCCTCGACCTGTACGCTATCCCGCAGAGGCTTCTCTCTCGACTTTAACGTGGGGGTTTATATTCACAAGTGCTCTGCGGCCGGTAAACTAGTGCCGCCCCTTGACCACCGCGGGAGATGTAGAACGTCTTTTTTTCATGCGGGCGCCACGTAAGCAGCGGTCGGAGATCGGTGTTAGCTATTGGCATCTCCGAACTGCTGTAGCCAGTGCCCTCGTAATGCATGTAGCAGAATAGAAAGATACGGGACGAGGGACTCGGTAAAGATACATATAAAGGTTGCAGTCGTCATTGCCAGTGCTATTCGGCTTTTTCTGAAATATTTATTAGGGCCGAATGACGTGTGTTTGACATGTTTCTTTGATACATTGATAAAAAAGCGAAAATATAGGTCGAGAAAAAATGCTTTTTTTCCGGGAGCGGGAATCCAGCCCACATCTTCGCATAACCGGTGCAGTGCGTTGACCATTACACTATCCCGCAGCGCTTCTCTCTCGACTTTAACGCGGGGGTTTATATTTACAAGTGCTCTGAGGCCAATAAACTAGCGCCGCCCCTTGAACACCGCGGGAGATGTAGAACGTCTTTATTTCCAGCGGCCGTAACGTAAGCAGTGGTCGGAGATCGGGGTTAGCAATTGGCATATCCGAAGTGCTGTAGCCAGTGCCCTCGTAATGCATGTAGCAGAATAGAAAGATACGGGACGAGGGACTCGGTAAAGATACATATTAAGGTTGCAGTCGTCCTTGCCAGTGCTATTCATCTTTTTCTGAAATATTTATTAGGGCCGAATGACTTGTGTTTGACATGTTTTTTTGTTATATTGATAAATAGGCGAAAATATAGGACGAGAAAAATCCGCTTCTTTTCCGGGAGCGGGAATCCAGCCCACATCTTCGCATAACCGGTGCGGTTCCTCGACCATTACGCTATCCCGCAGTGGCTTCTCTCTCGACTTTAACGTGGGGGTTTATATTCACAAGTGCTCTGCTGCCGGTAAACTAGCGCCGCCCCTCGAAAACCGCGGGAGATGTAGAACGTCTTTTTTTCAAGCGGCCGCCACGTAAGCAGCGGTCGGAGATCGGTGTTAGCTATTGGCATCTCCGAACTGCTGTAGCCAGTGCCCTCGTAATGCATGTACAGAATAGAAAGATATGGGACGAGGGACTCGGTAAAGATACCTATAAAGGTTGCAGTCGTCATTGCCAGTGCTATTCAACTTTTTCTGAAATATTTATTAGGGCCGAATGACGTGTGTTTGACATGTTTCTTTGATACATTGATAAATAGGCGAAAATATAGGTCGAGAAAAATCCACAGTTTTTTTCCGGGAGCGAAAATCGAACCCACATCTCCGCATAACCGGTACGGTTCCTCGACCATTACGCTATCCCGCAGTGGCTTCTCTCTCGACTTTAACGTGGGGGTTTATATCTACAAGTGCTCTGCGGCCGGTAAACTAGCACCGCCCCTCGACCACCGCGGGAGATGTAGAACGTCTTTTTTTCATGCGGCCACCATGTAAGCAGCGGTCGGAGATCGCTGTTAGCTATTGGCATCTCCGAACTGCTGTAGCCAGTGCCTTCGTAATGCATGTAGCAGAATAGACAGATACGGGACGAGGGACTCGGTAAAGATACATATAAAGGTTGCAGTCGTCCTTGCCAGTGCTATTCAACTTTTTCTGAAATAGTTATTAGGGCCGAATGACGTGTGTTTGACATGTTTCTTTGATACATTGATAAATAGGCGAAAATATAGGTCGAGAAAAAATCCGCTGTTTTTTTCCGGGAGCGAAAATCGAACCCACATCTCCGCATAACCGGTACGGTTCCTCGACCATTACGCTATCCCGCAATGACTTCTCTCTCGATTTTAACGTGGGGGTTTATATTCACAGGTGCTCTGCGGCCGGTAAACTAGCGCCGCCCCTCGACCACCGCGGGAGATGTAGAACGTCTTATTGTCATGCGGCCGCCACGTAAGCAGCGGTCGGAGATCGGTGTTAGCTATTGGCATATCCGAACTGCTGTAGCCAGTGCCCTCGTAATGCATGTAGCAGAATAGAAAGATACGGGACGAGGGACTCGGTAAAGATACATATAAAGGTTGCAGTCGTCATTGCCAGTGCTATTCTGCTTTTTCTGAAATATTTATTAGGGCCGAATGACGTGTGTTTGACATGTTTCTTTGATACATTGATAAATTAGCGAAAATATAGGTCGAGAAAAAATCCGCTTTTTTTCCGGGAGCGCGAATCCAGCCCTCATCTTCGCATAACCGGTGCAGTGCGTTGACCATTACACTATCCCGCGGGGCTTCTCTCTCGACTTTAACGCGGGGGTTTATATTTACAAGTGCTCTGAGGCCAATAAACTAGCGCCGCCCCTTGAACACCGCGGGAGACGTAGAACGTCTTTATTTCCAGCGGCCGTAACGTAAGCAGTGGTCGGAGATCGATGTTAGCAATTGGCATATCCGAAGTGCTGTAGCCAGTGCCCTCGTAATGCATGTAGCAGAATAGAAAGATACGGGACGAGGGACTCGGTAAAGATACATATTAAGGTTGCAGTCGTCCTTGCCAGTGCTATTCATCTTTTTCTGAAATATTTATTAGGGCCGAATGACTTGTGTTTGACATGTTTTTTTTATATATTGATAAATAGGCGAAAATATAGGACGAGAAAAATCCGCTTCTTTTCCGGGAGCGGGAATCCAGCCCACATCTTTGCATAACCGGTGCGGTTCCTCGACCATTACGCTATCCCGCAGTGGCTTCTCTCTCGACTTTAACGTGGGGGTTTATATTCACAAGTGCTCTGCTGCCGGTAAACTAGCACCGCCCATCGAAAACCGCGGGAGATGTAGAACGTCTTTTTTTCAAGCGGCCGCCACGTAAGCAGCGGTCGGAGATCGTTGTTAGCTATTGGCATCTCCGAACTGCTGTAGCCAGTGCCCTCGTAATGCATGTACAGAACAGAAAGATACGGGACGAGGGACTCGGTAAAGATGCATATAAAAGTTGCAGTCGTCAATGCCTGTGCTATTCGGCTTTTTCTGAAATATTTATTAGGGCCGAATGACGTTTGTTTGACATGTTTCTTGGACACATTCATAAATAAGCGAAAATATAGGTCGAGAAAAAATCCGCTTTTTTTTCCGGGAGCGAAAATCGAACCCACATCTCCGCATAACCGGTACGGTTCCTCGACCATTACGCTATCCCGCAGTGGCTTCTCTCTCGACTTTAACGTGGGGGTTTATATTTACAAGTGCTCTGCGGCCGGTAAACTAGCACCGCCCCTCGACCACCGCGGGAGATGTAGAACGTCTTTTTTTCATGCGACCACCATGTAAGCAGCAGTCGGAGATCGGTGTTAGCTATTGGCATCTCCGAACTGCTGTAGCCAGTGCCCTCGTAATGCATGTAGCAGAATAGAAAGATACGGGACGAGGGACTCGGTAAAGATACATATAAAGGTTGCAGTCGTCCTTGCCAGTGCTATTTAACTTTTTCTGAAATATTTATTAGGGCCGAATGACGTGTGTTTGACATGTTTCTTTGATACATTGATAAATAGGCGAAAATATAGGTCGAGAAAAAATCCGCTGTTTTTTTCCGAGAGCGAAAATCGAACCCACATCTCCGCATAACCGGTACGGTTCCTCGACCATTACGCTATCCCGCAATGGCTTCTCTCTCGACTTTAACGTGGGGGTTTATATTCACAAGTGCTCTGCGGCCGGTAAACAAGCACCGCCCCTCGACCACCGCGGGAGATGTAGAACGACTTTTTGTCATGCGGCCGCCACGTAAGCAGCGGTCGGAGATCGGTGTTAGCTATTGGCATCTCCGAACTGCTGTAGCCAGTGCCCTCGTAATGCATGTAGCAGAATAGAAAGATACGGGACGAGGGACTCGGTAAAGATACATATAAAGGTTGCAGTCGTCATTGCCAGTGCTATTCGGCTTTTTCTGAAATATTTATTAGGGCCGAATGACGTGTGTTTGACATGTTTCTTTGATACATTGATAAATAAGCGAAAATATAGGTCGAGAAAAAATCTGCTTTTTTTCCGGGAGCGGGAATCCAACCCACATCTTCGCATAACCGGAGCAGTGCGTTGACCATTACACTATCCCGCAGCGCTTCTCTCTCGACTTTAACGCGGGGGTTTATATTTACAAGTGCTCTGAGGCCAATAAACTAGCGCCGCCCCTTGAACACCGCGGGAGACGTAGAACGTCTTTATTTCCAGCGGCCGTAACGTAAGCAGTGGTCGGAGATCGGGGTTAGCAATTGGCATATCCGAAGTGCTGTAGCCAGTGCCCTCGTAATGCATGTAGCAGAATAGAAAGATACGGGACGAGGGACTCGGTAAAGATACATATTAAGGTTGCAGTCGTCCTTGCCAGTGCTATTCATCTTTTTCTGAAATATTTATTAGGGCCGAATGACTTGTGTTTGACATGTTTTTTTTATATATTGATAAATAGGCGAAAATATAGGACGAGAAAAATCCGCTTCTTTTCCGGGAGCGGGAATCCAGCCCACATCTTTGCATAACCGGTGCGGTTCCTCGACCATTACGCTATCCCGCAGTGGCTTCTCTCTCGACTTTAACGTGGGGGTTTATATTCACAAGTGCTCTGCTGCCGGTAAACTAGCACCGCCCATCGAAAACCGCGGGAGATGTAGAACGTCTTTTTTTCAAGCGGCCGCCACGTAAGCAGCGGTCGGAGATCGTTGTTAGCTATTGGCATCTCCGAACTGCTGTAGCCAGTGCCCTCGTAATGCATGTACAGAACAGAAAGATACGGGACGAGGGACTCGGTAAAGATGCATATAAAAGTTGCAGTCGTCAATGCCTGTGCTATTCGGCTTTTTCTGAAATATTTATTAGGGCCGAATGACGTTTGTTTGACATGTTTCTTGGACACATTCATAAATAAGCGAAAATATAGGTCGAGAAAAAATCCGCTTTTTTTTCCGGGAGCGAAAATCGAACCCACATCTCCGCATAACCGGTACGGTTCCTCGACCATTACGCTATCCCGCAGTGGCTTCTCTCTCGACTTTAACGTGGGGGTTTATATTTACAAGTGCTCTGCGGCCGGTAAACTAGCACCGCCCCTCGACCACCGCGGGAGATGTAGAACGTCTTTTTTTCATGCGACCACCATGTAAGCAGCAGTCGGAGATCGGTGTTAGCTATTGGCATCTCCGAACTGCTGTAGCCAGTGCCCTCGTAATGCATGTAGCAGAATAGAAAGATACGGGACGAGGGACTCGGTAAAGATACATATAAAGGTTGCAGTCGTCCTTGCCAGTGCTATTTAACTTTTTCTGAAATATTTATTAGGGCCGAATGACGTGTGTTTGACATGTTTCTTTGATACATTGATAAATAGGCGAAAATATAGGTCGAGAAAAAATCCGCTGTTTTTTTCCGAGAGCGAAAATCGAACCCACATCTCCGCATAACCGGTACGGTTCCTCGACCATTACGCTATCCCGCAATGGCTTCTCTCTCGACTTTAACGTGGGGGTTTATATTCACAAGTGCTCTGCGGCCGGTAAACAAGCACCGCCCCTCGACCACCGCGGGAGATGTAGAACGACTTTTTGTCATGCGGCCGCCACGTAAGCAGCGGTCGGAGATCGGTGTTAGCTATTGGCATCTCCGAACTGCTGTAGCCAGTGCCCTCGTAATGCATGTAGCAGAATAGAAAGATACGGGACGAGGGACTCGGTAAAGATACATATAAAGGTTGCAGTCGTCATTGCCAGTGCTATTCGGCTTTTTCTGAAATATTTATTAGGGCCGAATGACGTGTGTTTGACATGTTTCTTTGATACATTGATAAATAAGCGAAAATATAGGTCGAGAAAAAATCTGCTTTTTTTCCGGGAGCGGGAATCCAACCCACATCTTCGCATAACCGGAGCAGTGCGTTGACCATTACACTATCCCGCAGCGCTTCTCTCTCGACTTTAACGCGGGGGTTTATATTTACAAGTGCTCTGAGGCCAATAAACTAGCGCCGCCCCTTGAACACCGCGGGAGACGTAGAACGTCTTTATTTCCAGCGGCCGTAACGTAAGCAGTGGTCGGAGATCGGGGTTAGCAATTGGCATATCCGAAGTGCTGTAGCCAGTGCCCTCGTAATGCATGTAGCAGAATAGAAAGATACGGGACGAGGGACTCGGTAAAGATACATATTAAGGTTGCAGTCGTCCTTGCCAGTGCTATTCATCTTTTTCTGAAATATTTATTAGGGCCGAATGACTTGTGTTTGACATGTTTTTTTGTTATATTGATAAATAGGCGAAAATATAGGACGAGAAAAATCCGCTTCTTTTCCGGGAGCGGGAATCCAGCCCACATCTTCGCATAACCGGTGCGGTTCCTCGACCATTACGCTATCCCGCAGTGGCTTCTCTCTCGACTTTAACGTGGGGGTTTATATTCACAAGTCCTCTGCTGCCGGTAAACGAGCGCCGCCCCTCGAAAACCGCGGGAGATGTAGAACGTCTTTTTTTCAAGCGGCCGCCACGTAAGCAGCGGTCGGAGATCGGTGTTAGCTATTGGCATCTCCGAACTGCTGTAGCCAGTGCCCTCGTAATGCATGTACAGAATAGAAAGATACGGGACGAGGGACTCGGTAAAGATACCTATAAAGGTTGCAGTCGTCATTGCCAGTGCTATTCAACTTTTTCCGAAATATTTATTAGGGCCGAATGACTTGTGTTTGACATGTGTTTTTGATATATTGATAAATAGGCGAAAATATAGGACGAGAAAAATCCGCTTCTTTTCCGGGAGCGGGAATCCAGCCCACATCTTCGCATAACCGGTGCGGTTCCTCGACCATTACGCTATCCCGCAGTGGCTTCTCTCTCGACTTTAACGTGGGGGTTTATATTCACAAGTGCTCTGCTGCCGGTAAACTAGTGCCGCCCCTCGACCACCGCGGGAGATGTAGAACGTCTTTTTTTCATGCGGCCGTCACGTAAGCAGCGGTCGGAGATCGGTGTTAGCAATTGGCTTATCCGAACTGCTGTAGGCAGTGCCCTCGTAATGCATGTACAGAACAGAAAGATACGGGACGAGGGACTCGGTAAAGATACATATAAAGGTTGCAGTCGTCAATGCCTGTGCCATTCGGCTTTTTCTGAAATATTTATTAGGGCCGAATGACGTGTGTTTGACATGTTTCTTTAATATATTGATAAATAAGCGAAAATATAGGTCGAGAAAAAATCCGCTTTTTTTCCGGGAGCGCGAATCCAGCCCACATCTTCGCATAACCGGTGCAGTGCGTTGACCATTACACTATCCCGCAGGGCTTCTCTCTCGACTTTAACGCGGGGGTTTATATTTACAAGTGCTCTGAGGCCAATAAACTAGCGCCGCCCCTTGAACACCGCGGGAGACGTAGAACGTCTTTATTTCCAGCGGCCGTAACGTAAGCAGTGGTCGGAGATCGGGGTTAGCAATTGGCATATCCGAAGTGCTGTAGCCAGTGCCCTCGTAATGCATGTAGCAGAATAGAAAGATACGGGACGAGGGACTCGGTAAAGATACATATTAAGGTTGCAGTCGTCCTTGCCAGTGCTATTCATCTTTTTCTGAAATATTTATTAGGGCCGAATGACTTGTGTTTGACATGTGTTTTTGATATATTGATAAATAGGCGAAAATATAGGACGAGAAAAATCCGCTTCTTTTCCGGGAGCGGGAATCCAGCCCACATCTTCGCATAACCGGTGCGGTTCCTCGACCATTACGCTATCCCGCAGTGGCTTCTCTCTCGACTTTAACGTGGGGGTTTATATTCACAAGTGCTCTGCTACCGGTAAACTAGCGCCGCCCCTCGAAAACCGCGGGAGATGTAGAACGTCTTTTTTTCAAGCGGCCGCCACGTAAGCAGCGGTCGGAGATCGGTGTTAGCTATTGGCATCTCCGAACTGCTGTAGCCAGTGCCCTCGTAATGCATGTACAGAACAGAAAGATACGGGACGAGGAACTCGGTAAAGATACATATAAAAGTTGCAGTCGTCAATGCCTGTGCTATTCGGCTTTTTCTGAAATATTTATTACGGGGCCGAATGACGTTTGTTTGACATGTTTCTTTGATACATTCATAAATAGGCGAAAATATAGGTCGAGAAAAAATCCGCTTTTTTTCCGGGAGAGGGAATCGAGCCCACATCTCCGCATAACCGGTGCGGTTCCTCGACCATTACGCTATCCCGCAGTGGCTTCTCTCGCGACTTTAACGTGGGGGTTTATACGCCTCGAGCGCGGCCTTTAGGGGCGCCACTGAAATCCCCCTAGCGGCCCGTTTCAAAAGCAGGCGCGGGAGTCCCCGGCCTGCTCCCCCCTGTCGCCGTTGCTTTTGGGGCTCTTTCAAGACAGCGATTTACCGTTTGTCCGCGTTCGAAATGCCGAATAACGTGGAGCGGGCACTCTGTTTGCAAGCATGGTGTGTTCACGAGAGTATAAATGTTTATCACGCGATCTTAGTGAGATCTATATGAGCGCCGGGCGTGTGTCACAGGCTGGCCTCCCGAAGCTAGCATTTGCATGCAGCTGATTGCAATTCCGCTGCCCTGAAATTTAGTGGCAGTGTCTCCGTAAGCAGTGTTTCCTCCGATGGTCATCTTGCGGCCATACACGCTATGATGTAAATCGACTTATGATGTAAATTACAAAATCCAGTGGAGCACTCATACCTGACAGCACGCAGGTTACGCCTGCCAATATCACATATCAGATAGTGATCAGTACCATGAACAATCCAATGCGGCATAAATTTCAGAAACGGTACCAAAGAAGTATGATGGATAATGCAAAATTACACTCCGGAGTCAGCACACGACGACAAATTTAATGCTGTGTCGTCTTGTGCCGAGGTGAGCGCTCGCAAAGATTCATCTGTTACATCTATCCTCCACGATAAGCGCGAAGATGGTCTTATAGAGTAATCCGCGTCCGTGACCAAACTCTTCTTCGAAACATCGTCATATGACACAGGGAGACTGCAGAATCTAGCATAAACCGAAATCAGAGACCCTTATCAGATACGACACTCTTCCAACAAGCCTGTGTGTACGAGATTTCGGCGCACGTTAAGGATCTCCAGGTGGTCAAAATTAATCCGGAGCCCGCCACTACGGCGTGCCTCGTCGTCTCCGTTGCGTCGGCGCGTTAAAACCTGCAATCAATCAATCAACTCTTCCAACGACACGTCGTAGCGCTTGTGAACTGCCTACCCTGTATTCTTCAAAAAATGCGTCCGCCGAGTGATCAGCCGTTCGTTGAAGGTGAAAAACAAACGAAAAGTGAACACACAGCTTGTGTGTGTGATTACTAAAACGTTCATTCGTTGATTTCGCCACGAATTTGTAAGCAACAATAGCTGAGCGTCCTCTATCTCCCCCCCCCATGTCTAGCGAAATAGTGCATTTCGCATCTAGTTGGTCTGGTAAATACTACCTTGCTCAAACAAACTTCTTTAGCATTTCAGAGGCTGCACTCGGTTTTTTTGTTCATTCTTGTACGACTATTCTATTTATTCCTGACTTGCAGACCATTCATTTTCCCGTGGTTTCATTAACATATACCTTGGTTCTTACTATAAGGCATGAGTGGGCACAAATCGGACAATGCACAACCTTTGAGTGTACTTAACATTTTCGCGTGGCCTATATTCCCATAAAAGGCACACGTTTTTGTCAGCGATTGGATTTTCACATCCCCGAAACATATTTTTCTACGACGTACATATTCGAAGCAAAGACGCATTGGTTGTCTGCGCTGCAAAACGAACCAACCACTTACAGTGCCAATATCACGTCTAAACGAGGCGACAATATAGAATTCACTTGTGCTGACGTGTTCGAAGGTGACCTCGGTGATATGCTGCTGCCGTCGCTGACGCCCGCAAGAGCGGCCAAGAAGCCCGCAGAACCGCCTCCCCGGGTAGCTCTTGTTGGCGTTAGGGCGCTCTACCAAGAGACGCAGCTGTTTTTTTTAAGTGCCCTAAACGTGCAGTTAGCTTACAGACGTCACCATCACAAGTTGTTTAGTGCGCGGAAAGGCAAAGAGAAGCGAAAGAGAACCAAAACACTGCATGACCGCCTATCAGCCACGCAGCGCTAATCCCGCAAACGCCGCGGAGAAGCGGCGGCAGGCGGCGCAGCGATCGCGAATCTCGAGGCGTATATTCACAAGTGCTCTGCGGCCGGTAAACTAGCGCCGCCCCTCGACCACCGCGGGAGATGTAGAACGTCTTTTTTTCATGCGGCCGCCACGTAAGCAGCGGTCGGAGATCGGTGTTAGCTATTGGCATCTCCGAACTGCTGTAGCCAGTGCCCTCGTAATGCATGTACAGAACAGAAAGATACGGGACGAGGGACTCGGTAAAGATACATATAAAAGTTGCAGTCGTCAATGCCTGTGCTATTCGGCTTTTTCTGAAATATTTATTAGGGCCGAATGACGTTTGTTTGACATGTTTCTTTGACACATTCATAAATAAGCGAAAATATAGGTCGAGAAAAAATCCGCTTTTTTTTCCGGGAGCGAAAATCGAACCCACATCTCCGCATAACTGGTATGGTTCCTCGACCATTACGCTATCCCGCAGAGGCTTCTCTCTCGACTTTAACGTGGGGGTTTATATTCACAAGTGCTCTGCGGCCGGTAAACTAGCGCCGCCCCTCGACCACCGCGGGAGATGTAAAACGTCTTTTTTTCAAGCGGCCGCCACGTAAGCAGCGGTCGGAGATCGTTGTTAGCTATTGGCATCTCCGAACTGCTGTAGCCAGTGCCCTCGTAATGCATGTACAGAACAGAAAGATACGGGACGAGGGACTCGGTAAAGATACATATAAAGGTTGCAGTCGTCAATGCCTATGCTATTCGGCTTTTTCTGAAATATTTATTAGGGCCGAATGACGTGTGTTTGACATGTTTCTTTGATACATTGATAAATAGGCGAAAATATAGGTCGAGAAAAAATCCGCAGTTTTTTTCCGGGAGCGAAAATCGAACCGACATCTCCGCATGACCGGTACGGTTCCTCGACCATTACGCTATCCCGCAGTGGCTTCTCTCTCGACTTTAACGTGGGGGTTTATATTTACAAGTGCTCTGCGGCCGGTAAACTAGCACCGCCCCTCGACCACCGCGGGAGATGTAGAACGTCTTTTTTTCATGCGACCACCATGTAAGCAGCGGTCGGAGATCGGTGTTAGCTATTGGCATCTCCGAACTGCTGTAGCTAGTGCCCTCGTAATGCATGTAGCAGAATAGAAAGATACGGGACGAGGGACTCGGTAAAGATACATATAAAGGTTGCAGTCGTCCTTGCCAGTGCTATTCAACTTTTTCTGAAATATTTATTAGGGCCGAATGACGTGTGTTTGACATGTTTCTTTGATACATTGATAAATAGGCGAAAATATAGGTCGAGAAAAAATCCGCTGTTTTTTTCCGGGAGCGAAAATCGAACCCACATCTCCGCATAACCGGTACGGTTCCTCGACCATTACGCTATCCCGCAATGGCTTCTCTCTCGACTTTAACGTGGGGGTTTATATTCACAAGTGCTCTGCGGCCGGTAAACAAGCCCCGCCCCTCGACCACCGCCGGAGATGTAGAACGACTTTTTGTCATGCGGCCGCCACGTAAGCAGCGGTCGGAGATCGGTGTTAGCTATTGGCATCTCCGAACTGCTGTAGCCAGTGCCCTCGTACTGCATGTAGCAGAATAGAAAGATACGGGACGAGGGACTCGGTAAAGATACATATAAAGGTTGCAGTCGTCATTGCCAGTGCTATTCGGCTTTTTCTGAAATATTTATTAGGGCCGAATGACGTGTGTTTGACATGTTTCTTTGATACATTGATAAATAAGCGAAAATATAGGTCGAGAAAAAATCCGCTTTTTTTCCGGGAGCGGGAATCGAACCCACATCTCCGCATAACTGGTATGGTTCCTCGACCATTACGCTATCCCGCAGAGGCTTCTCTCTCGACTTTAACGTGGGGGTTTATATTCACAAGTGCTCTGCGGCCGGTAAACTAGCGCCGCCCCTCGACCTCCGCGGGAGATGTAGAACGTCTTTTTTTCATGTGGCCGCCACGTAAGCAGCGGTCGGAGATCGGTGTTAGCAATTGGCATATTCGAACTGCTGTAGCCAGTGCCCTCGTAATGCATGTAGCAGAATAGAAAGATATGGGACGAGGGACTCGGTAAAGATACATATAAAGGTTGCAGTCGTCATTGCCAGTGCTATTCAACTTTTTCTGAAATATATATTAGGGCCGAATGACGTGTGTTTGACATGTTTCCTTGATACATTGATAAATAGGCGAAAATATAGGTCGAGAAAAAATCCTGTTTTTTTCCGGGAGCGAAAATCGAACCCACATATCCGCATAACCGGTACGGTTCCTCGACCATTACGCTATCCCGCAGTGGCTTCTCTCTCGAATTTAACGTAGGGGTTTATATTCACAAGTGCTCTGCGGCCGGTAAACTAGCGCCGCCCCTCGACCACCGCGGGAGATGTAGAACGTCTTTTTTTCATGCAGGCGCCACGTAAGCAGCAGTCGGAGATCGGTGTTAGCTATTGGCATCTCCAAACTGCTGTAGCCAGTGCCCTCGTAATGCATGTACAGAACAGAAAGATACGGGACGAGGGACTCGGTAAAGATACATATAAAGGTTGCAGTCGTCAATGCCTGTGCCATTCGGCTTTTTCTGAAATATTTATTAGGGCCGAATGACGTGTGTTTGACATGTTTCTTTGATATATTGATAAATTATCGAAAATATAGGTCGAGAAAAAATCCGCTTTTTTTCCGGGAGCGCGAATCCAGCCCACATCTTCGCATAACCGGTGCAGTGCGTTGACCATTACACTATCCCGCAGGGCTTCTCTCTCGACTTTAACGCGGGGGTTTATATTTACAAGTGCTCTGAGGCCAATAAACTAGCGCCGCCCCTTGAACACCGCGGGAGACGTAGAACGTCTTTATTTCCAGCGGCCGTAACGTAAGCAGTGGTCGGAGATCGGGGTTAGCAATTGGCATATCCGAAGTGCTGTAGCCAGTGCCCTCGTAATGCATTTAGCAGAATAGAAAGATACGGGACGAGGGACTCGGTAAAGATACATGTTAAGGTTGCAGTCGTCCTTGCCAGTGCAATTCATCTTTTTCTGAAATATTTATTAGGGCCGAATGACTTGTGTTTGACATGTTTTTTGTTATATTGATAAATAGGCGAAAATATAGGACGAGAAAAATCCGCTTCTTTTCCGGGAGCGGGAATCCAGCCCACATCCTCGCATAACCGGTGCGGTTCCTCGACCATTACGCTATCCCGCAGTGGCTTCTCTCTCGACTTTAACGTGGGGGTTTATATTCACAAGTGCTCTGCTGCCGGTAAACTAGCGCCGCCCCTCGAAAACCGCGGGAGATGTAGGACGTCTTTTTTTCAAGCGGCCGCCACGTAAGCAGCGGTTGGAGATCGGTGTTAGCTATTGGCATCTCCGAACTGCTGTAGCCAGTGCCCTCGTAATGCATGTACAGAATAGAAAGATACGGGACGAGGGACTCGGTAAAGATACCTATAAAGGTTGCAGTCGTCATTGCCAGCGCTATTCAACTTTTTCTGAAATATTTATTAGGGCCGAATGACGTGTGTTTGACATGTTTCTTTGATACATTGATAAATAGGCGAAAATATAGGTCGAGAAAAAAATCCGTTGTTTTTTTCCGGGAGCGAAAATCGAACCCACATCTCCGCATAACCGGTACGGTTCCTCGACCATTACGCTATCCCGCAGAGGCTTTTCTCTCGACTTTAACGTGGGGGTTTATATTCACAAGTGCTCTGCGGCCGGTAAACTAGTGCCGCCCCTCGACCACCGCAGGAGATGTAGAACGTCTGTTTTTCATGCGGCCGTCACGTAAGCAGCGGTCGGAGATCAGTGTTAGCAATTGGCTTATCCGAACTGCTGTAGGCAGTGCCCTCGTAATGCATGTAGCAGAATAGAAAGATACGGGACGAGGGACTCGGTAAAGATACATATAAAGGTTGCAGTCGTCATTGCCAGTGCTATTCAACTTTTTCTGAAATATTTATTAGGGCCGAATGACGTGTGTTTGACATGTTTCCTTGATACATTGATAAATAGGCGAAAATATAGGTCGAGAAAAAATCCTGTTTTTTCCGGGAGCGAAAATCGAACCCACATCTCCGCATAACCGGTACGGTTCCTCGACCATTACGCTATCCCGCAGTGTCTTCTCTCTCGAATTTAACGTAGGGGTTTATATTCACAAGTGCTCTGCGGCCGGTAAACTAGCGCCGCCCCTCGACCACCGCGGGAGATGTAGAACGTCTTTTTTTCATGCAGGCGCCACGTAAGCAGCAGTCGGAGATCGGTGTTAGCTATTGGCATCTCCGAACTGCTGTAGCCAGTGCCCTCGTAATGTATGTACAGAACAGAAAGATACGGGACGAGGGACTCGGTAAAGATACATATAAAGGTTGCAGTCGTCAATGCCTGTGCCATTCGGCTTTTTCTGAAATATTTATTAGGGCCGAATGACGTGTGTTTGACATGTTTCTTTGATATATTGATAAATAAGCGAAAATATAGGTCGAGAAAAAATCCGCTTTTTTTCCGGGAGCGCGAATCCAGCCCACATCTTCGCATAACCGGTGCAGTGCGTTGACCATTACACTATCCCGCAGGGCTTCTCTCTGGACTTTAACGCGGGGGTTTATATTTACAAGTGCTCTGAGGCCAATAAACTAGGGCCGCCCATTGAACACCGCGGGAGACGTAGAACGTCTTTATTTCCAGCGGCCGTAACGTAAGCAGTGGTCGGAGATCGGGGTTAGCAATTGGCATATCCGAAGTGCTGTAGCCAGTGCCCTCGTAATGCATGTAGCACAATAGAAAGATACGGGACGAGGAACTCGGTAAAGATACATATTAAGGTTGCAGTCGTCCTTGCCAGTGCTATTCATCTTTTTCTGAAATATTTATTAGGGCCGAATGACTTGTGTTTGACATGTTTTTTTGATATATTGATAAATAGGCGAAAATATAGGACGAGAAAAATCCGCTTCTTTTCCGGGAGCGGGAATCCAGCCCACATCTTCGCATAACCGGTGCGGTTCCTCGACCATTACGCTATCCCGCAGTGGCTTCTGTCTCGACTTTAACGTGGGGGTTTATATTCACAAGTGCTCTGCTGCCGGTAAACTAGCGCCGCCCCTCGAAAACCGCGGGAGATGTAGAACGTCTTTTTTTCAAGCGGCCACCACGTAAGCAGTGGTCGGAGATCGGGGTTAGCAATTGGCATATCCGAAGTGCTGTAGCCAGTGCCCTCGTAATGCATGTAGCAGAATAGAAAGATACGGGACGAGGAACTCGGTAAAGATACATATTAAGGTTGCAGTCGTCCTTGCCAGTGCTATTCATCTTTTTCTGAAATATTTATTAGGGCCGAATGACTTATGTTTGACATGTTTTTTTGATATATTGATAAATAGGCGAAAATATAGGACGAGAAAAATCCGCTTCTTTTCCGGGAGCGGGAATCCAGCCCACATCTTCGCATAACCGGTGCGGTTCCTCGACCATTACGCTATCCCGCAGTGGCTTCTGTCTCGACTTTAACGTGGGGGTTTATATTCACAAGTGCTCTGCTGCCGGTAAACTAGCGCCGCCCCTCGAAAACCGCGGGAGATGTAGAACGTCTTTTTTTCAAGCGGCCACCACGTAAGCAGCGGTCGGAGATCGGTGTTAGCTATTGGCATCTCCGAACTGCTGTAGCCAGTGCCCTCGTAATGCATGTACAGAACAGAAAGATACGGGACGAGGGACTCGGTAAAGATACATATAAAAGTTGCAGTCGTCAATGCCTGTGCTATTCGGCTTTTTCTGAAATATTTATTAGGGCCGAATGACGTTTGTTTGACATGTTTCTTTGATACATTCATAAATAAGCGAAAATATAGGTCGAGAAAAAATCCGCTTTTTTTTCCGGGAGAGGGAATCGAGCCCACATCTCCGCATAACCGGTGCGGTTCCTCGACCATTACGCTATCCCGCAGTGTCTTCTCTCGCGACTTTAACGTGGGGGTTTATACGCCTCGAGCGCGGCCTTTAGGGGCGCCACTGAAATCCCCCTAGCGGCCCGTTTCAAAAGCAGGCGCGGGAGTCCCCGGCCCGCTCCCCCTGTCGCCGTTGCTTTTGGGGCTCTTTCAAGACAGCGATTTACCGTTTGTCCGCGTTCGAAATACCAAATAACGTGGAGCGGGCACTCTGTTTGCAAGCATGGTGTGTTCACGAGAGTATAAATGTTTATGACGCGATCTTAGTGAGATCTATATGAGCGCCGGGCGTGTGTCACAGGCTGGCCTCCCGAAGCTAGCATTTGCATGCAGCTGATTGCAATTCCGCTGCCCTGAAATTTAGTGGCAGTGTCTCCGTAAGCAGTGTTTCCTCCGATGGTCATGTTGCGGCCATACACGCTATGATGTAAATCGACTTATGATGTAAATTACAAAATCCAGTGGAGCACTCATACCTGACAGCACGCAAGTTACGCCTGCCAATATCACATATCAGATAGTGATCAGTACCATGAACAATCCAATGCGGCATAAATTTCAGAAACGGTACCAAAGAAGTATGATGGATAATGCAAAATTACACTCCGGAGTCAGCACACGACGACAAATTTAATGCTGTGTCGTCTTGTGCCGAGGTGAGCGCTCGCAAAGATTCATCTGTTACATCTATCCTCCACGATAAGCGCGAAGATGGTCTTATAGAGTAATCCGCGTCCGTGACCAAACTCTTCTTCGAAACATCGTCATATGACACAGGGAGACTGCAGAATCTAGCATAAACCGAAATCAGAGACCCTTATCAGATACGACACTCTTCCAACAAGCCCGTGTGTACGAGATTTCGGCGCACGTTAAGGATCTCCAGGTGGTCAAAATTAATCCGGAGCCCGCCACTACGGCGTGCCTCGTCGTCTCCGTTGCGTCGGCGCGTTAAAACCTGCAATCAATCAATCAACTCTTCCAACGACACGTCGTAGCGCTTGTGAACTGCCTACCCTGTATTCTTCAAAAAATGCGTCCGCCGAGTGATCAGCCGTTCGTTGAAGGTGAAAAACAAACGAAAAGTGAACACACAGCTTGTGTGTGTGATTACTAAAACGTTCATTCGTTGATTTCGCCACGAATTTGTAAGCAACAATAGCTGAGCGTCCTCCATCTCCCCCCCCCATGTCTAGCGAAATAGTGCATTTCGCATCTAGTTGGTCTGGTAAATACTACCTTGCTCAAACAAACTTCTTTAGCATTTCAGAGGCTGCACTCGGTTTTTTTGTTCACTCCTGTACGACTATTCTATTTATTCCTGACTTGCAGACCATTCAGTTTCCCGTGGTTTCATTAACATATACCTTGGTTCTTACTATAAGGCATGATTGGGCGCAAATCGGACAATGCACAACCTTTGAGTGTACTTAACATTTTCGCGTGGCTTATATTCCCATGAAAGGCACACGTTTTTGTCAGCGATTGGATTATCACATCCCCGAAACATATTTTTCTACGACGTACATATTCGAAGCAAAGACGCATTGGTTGTCTGCGCTGCAAAACGAACCAACCACTTACAGTGCCAATATCACGTCTAAACGAGGCGACAATATAGAATTTACTTGTGCTGACGTGTTCGAAGGTGACCTCGGTGATATGCTGCTGCCGTCGCTGACGCCCGCAAGAGCGGCCAAGAAGCGCGCAGAACCGCCTCCCCGGGTAGCTCTTGTTGGCGTTAGGGCGCTCTACCAAGAGACGCAGCTGTTTTTTTTAAGTGCCCTAAACGTGCAGTTAGCTTACAGACGTCACCATCACAAGTTGTTTAGTGCGCGGAAAGGCAAAGAGAAGCGAAAGAGAACCAAAACACTGCATGACCGCCTATCAGCCACGCAGCGCTAATCCCGCAAACGCCGCGGAGAAGCGGCGGCAGGCGGCGCAGCGATCGCGAATCTCGAGGCGTATATTCACAAGTGCTCTGCGGCCGGTAAACTAGCGCCGCCCCTCGACCACCGCGGGAGATGTAGAACGTCTTTTTTTCATGCGGCCGCCACGTAAGCAGCGGTCGGAGATCGGTGTTAGCAATTGGCATCTCCGAACTGCTGTACCCAGTGCCCTCGTAATGCATGTAGCAGAATAGAAAGATACGGGACGAGGGACTCGGTAAAGATACATATAAAGGTTGCAGTCGTGCTTGCCAGTGCTATTCAACTTTTTCTGAAATATTTATTAGGGTCGAATGACGTGTGTTTGACATGTTTCTTTGATACATTGATAAATAAGCGAAAATATAGGTCGAGAAAAAATCCGCTGTTTTTTTCCGGGAGCGAAAATCGAACCCACATCTCCGCATAACCGGTACGGTTCCTCGACCATTACGCTATCCCGCAGTGGCTTCTCTCTAGACTTTAACGTGGGGGTTTATATCTACAAGTGCTCTGCGGCCGGTAAACTAGCACCGCCCCTCGACCACCGCGGGAGATGTAGAACGTCTTATTGTCTTGCGGCCGCCACGTAAGCAGCGGTCGGAGATCGGTGTTAGCTATTGGCATCTCCGAACTGCTGTAGCCAGTGCCCTCGTAATGCATGTAGCAGAATAGAAAGATACGGGACGAGGGACTCGGTAAAGATACATATAAAGGTTGCAGTCGTCATTGCCAGTGCTATTCGGCTTTTTCTGAAATATTTATTAGGGCCGAATGACGTGTGTTTGACATGTTTCTTTGATACATTGATAAATAAGCGAAAATATAGGTTGAGAAAAAATCCGCTTTTTTTCCGGGAGCGCGAATCCAGCCCTCATTTTCGCATAACCGGTGCAGTGCGTTGACCATTACACTATCCCGCAGGGCTTCTCTCTCGACTTTAACGCGGGGGTTTATATTTACAAGTGCTCTGAGGCCAATAAACTAGCGCCGCCCCTTGAACACCGCGGGAGACGTAGAACGTCTTTATTTCCAGCGGCCGTAACGTAAGCAGTGGTCGGAGATCGGGGTTAGCAATTGGCATATCCGAAGTGCTGTAGCCAGTGCCCTCGTAATGCATGTAGCAGAATAGAAAGATACGGGACGAGGGACTCGGTAAAGATACATATTAAGGTTGCAGTCGTCCTTACCAGTGCTATTCATCTTTTTCTGAAATATTTATTAGGGCCGAATGACTTGTGTTTGACATGTTTTTTTGATATATTGATAAATAGGCGAAAATATAGGACGATAAAAATCCGCTTCTTTTCCGGGAGCGGGAATCCAGCCCACATCTTCGCATAACCGGTGCGGTTCCTCGACCATTACGCTATCCCGCAGTGGCTTCTCTCTCTTCTTTAACGTGGGGGTTTATATTCACAAGTGCTCTGCGGCCGGTAAACTAGCGCCGCCCCTCGACCACCGCGGGAGATGTAGAACGTCTTTTTTTCATGCGGCCGCCATGTAAGCAGCGGTCGGAGATCGGTGTTAGCAATTGGCATATCCGAACTGCTGTAGCCAGTGCCCTCGTAATGCATGTAGCAGAAGAGAAAGATACGGGACGAGGGACTCGGTAAAGATACATATAAAGGTTGCAGTCGTCATTGCAAGTGCTATTCGGCTTTTTCTGAAATATTTATTAGGGCCGAATGACGTGTGTTTGACATGTTTCTTTGATACATTCATAAATAAGCGAAAATATAGGTCGAGAAAAAATCCGCTTTTTTTTCCGGGAGCGGGAATCGAGCCCACATCTCCGCATAACCGGTGCGGTTCCTCGACCATTACGCTATCCCGCAGTGGCTTCTCTCTCGACTTTAACGTGGGGGTTTATATTCACAAGTGCTCTGCGGCCGGTAAACTAGCGCCGCCCCTCGACCACCGCGGGAGATGTAGAACGTCTTTTTTTCATGCGGGCGCCACGTAAGCAGCGGTCGGAGATCGGTGTTAGCTATTGGCATCTCCGAACTGCTGTAGCCAGTGCCCTCGTAATGCATGTACAGAACAGAAAGATACGGGACGAGGGACTCGGTAAAGATACATATAAAGGTTGCAGTCGTCATTGCCAGTGCTATTCGGCTTTTTCTGAAATATTTATTAGGGCCGAATGACGTGTGTTTGACCAGTTTCTTTGATACATTGATAAATAAGCGAAAATATAGGTTGAGAAAAAATCCGCTTTTTTTCCGGGAGCGCGAATCCAGCCCTCATTTTCGCATAACCGGTGCAGTGCGTTGACCATTACACTATCCCGCAGGGCTTCTCTCTCGACTTTAACGCGGGGGTTTATATTTACAAGTGCTCTGAGGCCAATAAACTAGCGCCGCCCCTTGAACACCGCGGGAGACGTAGAACGTCTTTATTTCCAGCGGCCGTAACGTAAGCAGTGGTCGGAGATCGGGGTTAGCAATTGGCATATCCGAAGTGCTGTAGCCAGTGCCCTCGTAATGCATGTAGCAGAATAGAAAGATACGGGACGAGGGACTCGGTAAAGATACATATTAAGGTTGCAGTCGTCCTTACCAGTGCTATTCATCTTTTTCTGAAATATTTATTAGGGCCGAATGACTTGTGTTTGACATGTTTTTTTGATATATTGATAAATAGGCGAAAATATAGGACGATAAAAATCCGCTTCTTTTCCGGGAGCGGGAATCCAGCCCACATCTTCGCATAACCGGTGCGGTTCCTCGAGCATTACGCTATCCCGCAGTGGCTTCTCTCTCTTCTTTAACGTGGGGGTTTATATTCACAAGTGCTCTGCGGCCGGTAAACTAGCGCCGCCCCTCGACCACCGCGGGAGATGTAGAACGTCTTTTTTTCATGCGGCCGCCATGTAAGCAGCGGTCGGAGATCGGTGTTAGCAATTGGCATATCCGAACTGCTGTAGCCAGTGCCCTCGTAATGCATGTAGCAGAAGAGAAAGATACGGGACGAGGGACTCGGTAAAGATACATATAAAGGTTGCAGTCGTCATTGCAAGTGCTATTCGGCTTTTTCTGAACTATTTATTAGGGCCGAATGACGTGTGTTTGACATGTTTCTTTGATACATTCATAAATAAGCGAAAATATAGGTCGAGAAAAAATCCGCTTTTTTTTCCGGGAGCGGGAATCGAGCCCACATCTCCGCATAACCGGTGCGGTTCCTCGACCATTACGCTATCCCGCAGTGGCTTCTCTCTCGACTTTAACGTGGGGGTTTATATTCACAAGTGCTCTGCGGCCGGTAAACTAGCGCCGCCCCTCGACCACCGCGGGAGATGTAGAACGTCTTTTTTTCATGCGGGCGCCACGTAAGCAGCGGTCGGAGATCGGTGTTAGCTATTGGCATCTCCGAACTGCTGTAGCCAGTGCCCTCGTAATGCATGTACAGAACAGAAAGATACGGGACGAGGGACTCGGTAAAGATACATATAAAGGTTGCAGTCGTCAATGCCTATGCTTTTCGGCTTTTTCTGAACTATTTATTAGGGCCGAATGACGTGTGTTTGACATGTTTCTTTGATACATTGATAAATAGGCGAAAATATAGGTCGAGAAAAAATCCGCAGTTTTTTTCCGGGAGCGAAAATCGAACCCACATCTCCGCATAACCGGTAGGGTTCCTCGACCATTACGCTATCCCGCAGTGGCTTCTCTCTCGACTTTAACGTGGGGGTTTATATTTACAAGTGCTCTGCGGCCGGTAAACTAGCACCGCCCCTCGACCACCGCGGGAGATGTAGAACGTCTTTTTTTCATGCGACCACCATGTAAGCAGCGGTCGGAGATCGGTGTTAGCTATTGGCATCTCCGAACTGCTGTAGCCAGTGCCCTCGTAATGCATGTAGCAGAATAGAAAGATACGGGACGAGGGACTCGGTAAAGATACATATAAAGGTTGCAGTCGTCCTTGCCAGTGCTATTCAACTTTTTCTGAAATATTTATTAGGGCCGAATGACGTGTGTTTGACATGTTTCTTTGATACATTGATAAATAGGCGAAAATATAGGTCGAGAAAAAATCCGCTGTTTTTTTCCGGGAGCGAAAATCGAACCCACATCTCCGCATAACCGGTACGGTTCCTCGACCATTACGCTATCCCGCAATGGCTTCTCTCTCGACTTTAACGTGGGGGTTTATATTCACAAGTGCTCTGCGGCCGGTAAACAAGCGCCGCCCCTCGACCACCGCGGGAGATGTAGAACGACTTTTTGTCATGCGGCCGCCACGTAAGCAGCGGTCGGAGATCGGTGTTAGCTATTGGCATCTCCGAACTGCTGTAGCCAGTGCCCTCGTAATGCATGTAGCAGAATAGAAAGATACGGGACGAGGGACTCGGTAAAGATACACATAAAGGTTGCAGTCGTCATTCCCAGTGCTATTCGGCTTTTTCTGAAATATTTATTAGGGCCGAATGACGTGTGTTTGACATGTTTCTTTAATACATTGATAAATAAGCGAAAATATAGGTCGAGAAAAAATCCGCTTTTTTTCCGGGAGCGGGAATCCAGCCCACATCTTCGCATAACCGGAGCAGTGCGTTGACCATTACACTATCTCGCAGCGCTTCTCTCTCGACTTTAACGCGGGGGTTTATATTTACAAGTGCTCTGAGGCCAATAAACTAGCGCCGCCCCTTGAACACCGCGGGAGACGTAGAACGTCTTTATTTCCAGCGGCCGTAACGTAAGCAGTGGTCGGAGATCGGGGTTAGCAATTGGCATATCCGAAGTGCTGTAGGCAGTGCCCTCGTAATGCATGTAGCAGAATAGAAAGATACGGGACGAGATACTCGGTAAAGATACCTATAAAGGTTGCAGTCGTCATTGCCAGTGCTATTCAACTTTTTCTGAAATATTTATTAGGGCCGAATGACGTGTGTTTGACATGTTTCTTTGATATATTGATAAAAAGGCGGAAATATAGGTCGAGAAAAAAATCCGCTGTTTTTTTCCGGGAGCGAAAATCGAACCCACATCTCCGCATAACTGGTATGGTTCTTCGACCATTACGCTATCCCGCAGAGGCTTCTCTCTCGACTTTAACGTGGGGGTTTATATTCACAAGTGCTCTGCGGCCGGTAAACTAGCGCCACCCCTCGACCACCGTGGGAGATGTAGAACGTCTTTTTTTCATGTGGCCGCCACGTAAGCAGCGGTCGGAGATCGGTGTTAGCAATTGGCATATTCGAACTGCTGTAGCCAGTGCCCTCGTAATGCATGTAGCAGAATAGAAAGATACGAGACGAGGGACTCGGTAAAGATACATATAAAGGTTGCAGTCGTCATTGCCAGTGCTATTCAACGTTTTCTGAAATATTTATTAGGGCCGAATGACGTGTGTTTGACATGTTTCTTTGATACATTGATAAATAGGCGAAAATATAGGTCGACAAAAAACCCGCTGTTTTTTTCCGGGAGCGAAAATCGAACCCACATCTCCGCATAACCGGTACGGTTCCTCGACCATTACGCTATCCCGCAATGGCTTCTCTCTCGACTTTAACGTGGGGCTTTATATTCACAAGTGCACTGCGGCCGGTAAACAAGCGCCGCCCCTCGACCACCGCGGGAGATGTAGAACGACTTTTTGTCATGCGGCCGCCACGTAAGCAGCGGTCGGAGATCGGTGTTAGCTATTGGCATCTCCGAACTGCTGTAGCCAGTGCCCTCGTAATGCATGTAGCAGAATAGAAAGATACGGGACGAGGGACTCGGTAAAGATACATATAAAGGTTGCAGTCGTCATTCCCAGTGCTATTCGGCTTTTTCTGAAATATTTATTAGGGCCGAATGACGTGTGTTGGACATGTTTCTTTGATACATTGATGAATAAGCGAAAATATAGGTCGAGAAAAAATCCGCTTTTTTTCCGGGAGCGGGAATCCAGCCCACATCTTCGCATAACCGGTGCAGTGCGTTGACCATTACACTATCCCGCAGCGCTTCTCTCTCGACTTTAACGCGGGGGTTTATATTTACAAGTGCTCTGAGGCCAATAAACTAGCGCCGCCCCTTGAACACCGCGGGAGACGTAGAACGTCTTTATTTCCAGCGGCCGTAACGTAAGCAGTGGTCGGAGATCGGGGTTAGCAATTGGCATATCCGAAGTGCTGTAGCCAGTGCCCTCGTAATGCATGTAGCAGAATAGAAAGATACGGGACGAGGGACTCGGTAAAGATACATATTGAGGTTGCAGTCGTCCTTACCAGTGCTATTCATCTTTTTCTGAAATATTTATTAGGGCCGAATGACTTGTGTTTGACATGTTTTTTTGATATATTGATAAATAGGCGAAAATATAGGACGAGAAAAATCCGCTTCTTTTCCGGGAGCGGGAATCCAGCCCACATCTTCGCATAACCGGTGCGGTTCCTCGACCATTACGCTATCCCGCAGTGGCTTCTCTCTCGAATTTAACGTAGGGGTTTATATTCACAAGTGCTCTGCGGCCGGTAAACTAGCGCCGCCCCTCGACCACCGCGGGAGATGTAGAACGTCTTTTCTTCATGCGGGCGCCACGTAAGCAGCGGTCGGAGATCGGTGTTAGCTATTGGCATCTCCGAACTGCTGTAGCCAGTGCCCTCGTAATGCATGTACAGAACAGAAAGATACGGGACGAGGGACTCGGTAAAGATACATATAAAGGTTGCAGTCGTCAATGCCTATGCTATTCAACTTTTTCTGAAATATTTATTAGGGCCGAATGACGTGTGTTTGACATGTTTCTTTGATACATTGATAAATAGGCGAAAATATAGGTCGAGAAAAAATCCGCTGTTTTTTTCCGGGAGCGAAAATCGAACCCACATCTCCGCATAACCGGTACGGTTCCTCGACCATTACGCTATCCCGCAGTGGCTTCTCTCTCGACTTTAACGTGGGGGTTTATATTCACAAGTGCTCTGCGGCCGGTAAACAAGCGCCGCCCCTCGACCACCGCGGGAGATGTAGAACGACTTTTTGTCATGCGGCCGCCACGTAAGCAGCGGTCGGAGATCGGTGTTAGCTATTGGCATCTCCGAACTGCTGTAGCCAGTGCCCTCGTAATGCATGTAGCAGAATAGAAACATACGGGACGAGGGACTCGGTAAAGATACATATAAAGGTTGCAGTGGTCATTGCCAGTTCTATTCAACTTTTTCTGAAATATTTATTAGGGCCGAATGACGTGTGTTTGACATGTTTCTTTGATACATTGATAAATAGGCGAAAATGGAGGTCGAGAAAAAATCCGCTGTTTTTTTCCGGGAGCGAAAATCGAACCCACATCTCCGCATAACCGGTATGGTTCCTCGACCATTACGCTATCCAGCAGTGGCTTCTCGCTCGAATTTAACGTACGGGTTTATATTCACAAGTGCTCTGCGGCCGGTGAACTAGCGGCGCCCCTCGACCACCGCGGGAGATGTAGAACGTCTTTTTTTCATGCGGGCGCCACGTAAGCAGCAGTCGGGGATCGGTGTTAGCTATTGGCATCTCCGAACTGCTGTAGCCAGTGCCCTCGTAATGCATGTAGCAGAATAGAAAGATACGGGACGAGGGACTCGGTAAAGATACGTAAAAAGGTTGCAGTCGTCATTGCCAGTGCTATTCGGCTTTTTCTGAAATATTTATTAGGGCCGAATGACGTGTGTTTGACATGTTTCTTTGATACATTGATAAATAAGCGAAAATATAGGTCGAGAAAAAATCCGCTTTTTTTCCGGGAGCGCGAATTTAGCCCTCATCTTCGCATAACCGGTGCAGTGCGTTGACCATTACACTATCCCGCAGGGCTTCTCTCTCGACCTTAACGCGGGGGTTTATATTTACAAGTGCTCTGAGGCCAATAAACTAGCACCGCCCCTTGAACACCGCGGGAGACGTAGAACGTCTTTATTTCCAGCGGCCGTAACGTAAGCAGTGGTCGGAGATCGGGGTTAGCAATTGGCATATCCGAAGTGCTGTAGCCAGTGCCCTCGTAATGCATGTAGCAGAATAGAAAGATACGGGACGAGGGACTCGGTAAAGATACATATTGAGGTTGCAGTCGTCCTTACCAGTGCTATTCATCTTTTTCTGAAATATTTATTATGGCCGAATGACTTGTGTTTGACATGTTTTTTTGATATATTGATAAATAGGCGAAAATATAGGACGAGAAAAATCCGCTTTTTTTCCGGGAGAGGGAATCCAGCCCACATCTTCGCATAACCGGTGCGGTTCCTCGACCATTACGCTATCCCGCAGTGGCTTCTCTCTCGACTTTAACGTGGGCGTTTTTATTCACAAGTGCTCTGCTGCCGGTAAACTAGCGCCGCCCCTCGAAAACCGCGGGAGATGTAGAACGTCTTTTTTTCAAGCGGCCGCCACGTAAGCAGCGGTCGGAGATCGGTGTTAGCTATTGGCATCTCCGAACTGCTGTAGCCAGTGCCCTCGTAATGCATGTACAGAACAGAAAGATACGGGACGAGGGACTCGGTAAAGATACATATAAAGGTTGCAGTGGTCATTGCCAGTGCTATTCGGCTTTTTCTGAAATATTTATTAGGGCCGAATGACGTGTGTTTGACATGTTTCTTTGATACATTGATAAATAAGCGAAAATATAGGTCGAGAAAAAATCCGCTTTTTTCCGGGAGCGGGAATCGAGCCCACATCTCCGCATAACCGGTGCGGTTCCTCGACCATTACGCTATCCCGCAGTGGCTTCTCTCTCGACTTTAACGTGGGGGTTTATATTCACAAGTGCTCTGCGGCCGGTAAACTAGCGCCGCCCCTCGACCACCGCGGGAGATGTAGAACGTCTTTTTTTCATGCGGCCACCATGTAAGCAGCGGTCGGAGATCGGTGTTAGCTATTGGCATCTCCGAACTGCTGTACCCAGTGCCCTCGTAATGCATGTAGCAGAATAGAAAGATACGGGACGAGGGACTCGGTAAAGATACATATAAAGGTTGCAGTCGTCAATGCCTGTGCTATTCAGCTTTTTCTGAAATATTTATTAGGGCCGAATGACGTGTGTTTGACATGTTTCTTTGATACATTGATAAATAGGCGAAAATATAGGTCGAGAAAAAATCCGCTGTTTTTTTCCGGGAGCGAAAATCGAACCCACATCTCCGCATAACCGTTACGGTTCCTCGACCAATACGCTATCCCGCAATGGCTTCTCTCTCGAATTTAACGTAGGGGTTTATATTCACAAGTGCTCTGCGGCCGGTGAACTAGCGCCGCCCCTCGACCACCGCGGGAGATGTAGAACGTCTTTTTTTCATGCGGGCGCCACGTAAGCAGCAGTCGGGGATCGGTGTTAGCTATTGGTATCTCCGAACTGCTGTAGCCAGTGCCCTCGTAATGCATGTACAGAACAGAAAGATACGGGACGAGGGACTCGGTAAAGATACATATAAAGGTTGCAGTCGTCAATGCCTGTGCTATTCGGCTTTTTCTGAAATATTTATTATGGCCGAATGACGTGTGTTTGACATGTTTCTTTGATACATTGATAAATAGGCGAAAATATCGGTCGAGAAAAAATCCGCAGTTTTTTCCGGGAGCGAAAATCGAACCCACATCTCCGCATAACCGGTACGGTTCCTCGACCATTACGCTATCCCGCAGGGCTTCTCTCTCGACTTTAACGCGGGGGTTTATATTTACAAGTGCTCTGAGGCCAATAAAATAGCGCCGGGCCTTGAACACCGCGGGAGACGTAGAACGTCTTTATTTCCAGCGGCCGTAACGTAAGCAGTGGTCGGAGATCGGGGTTAGCAATTGGCATATCCAAAGTGCTGTAGCCAGTGCCCTCGTAATGCATGTAGCAGAATAGAAAGATACGGGACGAGGGACTCGGTAAAGATAGATATTAAGGTTGCAGTCGTCCTTGCCAGTGCTATTCATCTTTTTCTGAAATATTTATTAGGGCCGAATGACTTGTGTTTGACATGTTTTTTTGATATATTGATAAATAGGCGAAAATATAGGACGAGAAAAATCCGCTTCTTTTCCGGGAGCGGGAATCCAGCCCACATCTTCGCATAACCGGTGCGGTTCCTCGACCATTACGCTATCCCGCAGTGGCTTCTCTCTCGACTTTAACGTGGGGGTTTATATTCACAAGTGCTCTGCTGCCGGTAAACTAGCGCCGCCCCTCAAAAACCGCGGGAGATGTAGAGCGTCTTTTTTTCAAGCGGCCGCCACGTAAGCAGCGGTCGGAGATCGGTGTTAGCTATTGGCATCTCCGAACTGCTGTAGCCAGTGCCCTCGTAATGCATGTACAGAACAGAAAGATACGGGACGGGGGACTCGGTAAAGATACATATAAAAGTTGCAGTCGTCAATGCCTGTGCTATTCGGCTTTTTCTGAAATATTTATTAGGGCCGAATGACGTTTGTTTGACATGTTTCTTTGACACATTCATAAATAAGCGAAAATATAGATCGAGAAAAAATCCGCTTTTTTTCCGGGAGTGGGAATCGAGCCCACATCTCCGCATAACTGGTATGGTTCCTCGACCATTACGCTATCCCGCAGAGGCTTCTCTCTCGACTTTAACGTGGGGGTTTATATTCACAAGTGCTCTGCGGCCGGTAAACTAGCGCCGCCCCTCGACCTCCGCGGGAGATGTAGAACGTCTTTTTTTCATGTGGCCGCCACGTAAGCAGCGGTCGGAGATCGGTGTTAGCAATTGGCATATTCGAACTGCTGTAGCCAGTGCCCTCGTAATGCATGTAGCAGAATAGAAAGATATGGGACGAGGGACTCGGTAAAGATACATATAAAGGTTGCAGTCGTCATTGCCAGTGCTATTCAACTTTTTCTGAAATATATATTAGGGCCGAATGACGTGTGTTTGACATGTTTCCTTGATACATTGATAAATAGGCGAAAATATAGGTCGAGAAAAAATCCTGTTTTTTTCCGGGAGCGAAAATCGAACCCACATATCCGCATAACCGGTACGGTTCCTCGACCATTACGCTATCCCGCAGTGGCTTCTCTCTCGAATTTAACGTAGGGGTTTATATTCACAAGTGCTCTGCGGCCGGTAAACTAGCGCCGCCCCTCGACCACCGCGGGAGATGTAGAACGTCTTTTTTTCATGCAGGCGCCACGTAAGCAGCAGTCGGAGATCGGTGTTAGCTATTGGCATCTCCAAACTGCTGTAGCCAGTGCCCTCGTAATGCATGTACAGAACAGAAAGATACGGGACGAGGGACTCGGTAAAGATACATATAAAGGTTGCAGTCGTCAATGCCTGTGCCATTCGGCTTTTTCTGAAATATTTATTAGGGCCGAATGACGTGTGTTTGACATGTTTCTTTGATATATTGATAAATTATCGAAAATATAGGTCGAGAAAAAATCCGCTTTTTTTCCGGGAGCGCGAATCCAGCCCACATCTTCGCATAACCGGTGCAGTGCGTTGACCATTACACTATCCCGCAGGGCTTCTCTCTCGACTTTAACGCGGGGGTTTATATTTACAAGTGCTCTGAGGCCAATAAACTAGCGCCGCCCCTTGAACACCGCGGGAGACGTAGAACGTCTTTATTTCCAGCGGCCGTAACGTAAGCAGTGGTCGGAGATCGGGGTTAGCAATTGGCATATCCGAAGTGCTGTAGCCAGTGCCCTCGTAATGCATTTAGCAGAATAGAAAGATACGGGACGAGGGACTCGGTAAAGATACATGTTAAGGTTGCAGTCGTCCTTGCCAGTGCAATTCATCTTTTTCTGAAATATTTATTAGGGCCGAATGACTTGTGTTTGACATGTTTTTTGTTATATTGATAAATAGGCGAAAATATAGGACGAGAAAAATCCGCTTCTTTTCCGGGAGCGGGAATCCAGCCCACATCCTCGCATAACCGGTGCGGTTCCTCGACCATTACGCTATCCCGCAGTGGCTTCTCTCTCGACTTTAACGTGGGGGTTTATATTCACAAGTGCTCTGCTGCCGGTAAACTAGCGCCGCCCCTCGAAAACCGCGGGAGATGTAGGACGTCTTTTTTTCAAGCGGCCGCCACGTAAGCAGCGGTTGGAGATCGGTGTTAGCTATTGGCATCTCCGAACTGCTGTAGCCAGTGCCCTCGTAATGCATGTACAGAATAGAAAGATACGGGACGAGGGACTCGGTAAAGATACCTATAAAGGTTGCAGTCGTCATTGCCAGCGCTATTCAACTTTTTCTGAAATATTTATTAGGGCCGAATGACGTGTGTTTGACATGTTTCTTTGATACATTGATAAATAGGCGAAAATATAGGTCGAGAAAAAAATCCGTTGTTTTTTTCCGGGAGCGAAAATCGAACCCACATCTCCGCATAACCGGTACGGTTCCTCGACCATTACGCTATCCCGCAGAGGCTTTTCTCTCGACTTTAACGTGGGGGTTTATATTCACAAGTGCTCTGCGGCCGGTAAACTAGTGCCGCCCCTCGACCACCGCAGGAGATGTAGAACGTCTGTTTTTCATGCGGCCGTCACGTAAGCAGCGGTCGGAGATCAGTGTTAGCAATTGGCTTATCCGAACTGCTGTAGGCAGTGCCCTCGTAATGCATGTAGCAGAATAGAAAGATACGGGACGAGGGACTCGGTAAAGATACATATAAAGGTTGCAGTCGTCATTGCCAGTGCTATTCAACTTTTTCTGAAATATTTATTAGGGCCGAATGACGTGTGTTTGACATGTTTCCTTGATACATTGATAAATAGGCGAAAATATAGGTCGAGAAAAAATCCTGTTTTTTCCGGGAGCGAAAATCGAACCCACATCTCCGCATAACCGGTACGGTTCCTCGACCATTACGCTATCCCGCAGTGTCTTCTCTCTCGAATTTAACGTAGGGGTTTATATTCACAAGTGCTCTGCGGCCGGTAAACTAGCGCCGCCCCTCGACCACCGCGGGAGATGTAGAACGTCTTTTTTTCATGCAGGCGCCACGTAAGCAGCAGTCGGAGATCGGTGTTAGCTATTGGCATCTCCGAACTGCTGTAGCCAGTGCCCTCGTAATGTATGTACAGAACAGAAAGATACGGGACGAGGGACTCGGTAAAGATACATATAAAGGTTGCAGTCGTCAATGCCTGTGCCATTCGGCTTTTTCTGAAATATTTATTAGGGCCGAATGACGTGTGTTTGACATGTTTCTTTGATATATTGATAAATAAGCGAAAATATAGGTCGAGAAAAAATCCGTTTTTTTTCCGGGAGCGCGAATCCAGCCCACATCTTCGCATAACCGGTGCAGTGCGTTGACCATTACACTATCCCGCAGGGCTTCTCTCTGGACTTTAACGCGGGGGTTTATATTTACAAGTGCTCTGAGGCCAATAAACTAGGGCCGCCCATTGAACACCGCGGGAGACGTAGAACGTCTTTATTTCCAGCGGCCGTAACGTAAGCAGTGGTCGGAGATCGGGGTTAGCAATTGGCATATCCGAAGTGCTGTAGCCAGTGCCCTCGTAATGCATGTAGCACAATAGAAAGATACGGGACGAGGAACTCGGTAAAGATACATATTAAGGTTGCAGTCGTCCTTGCCAGTGCTATTCATCTTTTTCTGAAATATTTATTAGGGCCGAATGACTTGTGTTTGACATGTTTTTTTGATATATTGATAAATAGGCGAAAACATAGGACGAGAAAAATCCGCTTCTTTTCCGGGAGCGGGAATCCAGCCCACATCTTCGCATAACCGGTGCGGTTCCTCGACCATTACGCTATCCCGCAGTGGCTTCTGTCTCGACTTTAACGTGGGGGTTTATATTCACAAGTGCTCTGCTGCCGGTAAACTAGCGCCGCCCCTCGAAAACCGCGGGAGATGTAGAACGTCTTTTTTTCAAGCGGCCACCACGTAAGCAGTGGTCGGAGATCGGGGTTAGCAATTGGCATATCCGAAGTGCTGTAGCCAGTGCCCTCGTAATGCATGTAGCAGAATAGAAAGATACGGGACGAGGAACTCGGTAAAGATACATATTAAGGTTGCAGTCGTCCTTGCCAGTGCTATTCATCTTTTTCTGAAATATTTATTAGGGCCGAATGACTTATGTTTGACATGTTTTTTTGATATATTGATAAATAGGCGAAAATATAGGACGAGAAAAATCCGCTTCTTTTCCGGGAGCGGGAATCCAGCCCACATCTTCGCATAACCGGTGCGGTTCCTCGACCATTACGCTATCCCGCAGTGGCTTCTGTCTCGACTTTAACGTGGGGGTTTATATTCACAAGTGCTCTGCTGCCGGTAAACTAGCGCCGCCCCTCGAAAACCGCGGGAGATGTAGAACGTCTTTTTTTCAAGCGGCCACCACGTAAGCAGCGGTCGGAGATCGGTGTTAGCTATTGGCATCTCCGAACTGCTGTAGCCAGTGCCCTCGTAATGCATGTACAGAACAGAAAGATACGGGACGAGGGACTCGGTAAAGATACATATAAAAGTTGCAGTCGTCAATGCCTGTGCTATTCGGCTTTTTCTGAAATATTTATTAGGGCCGAATGACGTTTGTTTGACATGTTTCTTTGATACATTCATAAATAAGCGAAAATATAGGTCGAGAAAAAATCCGCTTTTTTTTCCGGGAGAGGGAATCGAGCCCACATCTCCGCATAACCGGTGCGGTTCCTCGACCATTACGCTATCCCGCAGTGTCTTCTCTCGCGACTTTAACGTGGGGGTTTATACGCCTCGAGCGCGGCCTTTAGGGGCGCCACTGAAATCCCCCTAGCGGCCCGTTTCAAAAGCAGGCGCGGGAGTCCCCGGCCCGCTCCCCCTGTCGCCGTTGCTTTTGGGGCTCTTTCAAGACAGCGATTTACCGTTTGTCCGCGTTCGAAATACCAAATAACGTGGAGCGGGCACTCTGTTTGCAAGCATGGTGTGTTCACGAGAGTATAAATGTTTATGACGCGATCTTAGTGAGATCTATATGAGCGCCGGGCGTGTGTCACAGGCTGGCCTCCCGAAGCTAGCATTTGCATGCAGCTGATTGCAATTCCGCTGCCCTGAAATTTAGTGGCAGTGTCTCCGTAAGCAGTGTTTCCTCCGATGGTCATGTTGCGGCCATACACGCTATGATGTAAATCGACTTATGATGTAAATTACAAAATCCAGTGGAGCACTCATACCTGACAGCACGCAAGTTACGCCTGCCAATATCACATATCAGATAGTGATCAGTACCATGAACAATCCAATGCGGCATAAATTTCAGAAACGGTACCAAAGAAGTATGATGGATAATGCAAAATTACACTCCGGAGTCAGCACACGACGACAAATTTAATGCTGTGTCGTCTTGTGCCGAGGTGAGCGCTCGCAAAGATTCATCTGTTACATCTATCCTCCACGATAAGCGCGAAGATGGTCTTATAGAGTAATCCGCGTCCGTGACCAAACTCTTCTTCGAAACATCGTCATATGACACAGGGAGACTGCAGAATCTAGCATAAACCGAAATCAGAGACCCTTATCAGATACGACACTCTTCCAACAAGCCCGTGTGTACGAGATTTCGGCGCACGTTAAGGATCTCCAGGTGGTCAAAATTAATCCGGAGCCCGCCACTACGGCGTGCCTCGTCGTCTCCGTTGCGTCGGCGCGTTAAAACCTGCAATCAATCAATCAACTCTTCCAACGACACGTCGTAGCGCTTGTGAACTGCCTACCCTGTATTCTTCAAAAAATGCGTCCGCCGAGTGATCAGCCGTTCGTTGAAGGTGAAAAACAAACGAAAAGTGAACACACAGCTTGTGTGTGTGATTACTAAAACGTTCATTCGTTGATTTCGCCACGAATTTGTAAGCAACAATAGCTGAGCGTCCTCCATCTCCCCCCCCCATGTCTAGCGAAATAGTGCATTTCGCATCTAGTTGGTCTGGTAAATACTACCTTGCTCAAACAAACTTCTTTAGCATTTCAGAGGCTGCACTCGGTTTTTTTGTTCACTCCTGTACGACTATTCTATTTATTCCTGACTTGCAGACCATTCATTTTCCCGTGGTTTCATTAACATATACCTTGGTTCTTACTATAAGGCATGATTGGGCGCAAATCGGACAATGCACAACCTTTGAGTGTACTTAACATTTTCGCGTGGCTTATATTCCCATGAAAGGCACACGTTTTTGTCAGCGATTGGATTATCACATCCCCGAAACATATTTTTCTACGACGTACATATTCGAAGCAAAGACGCATTGGTTGTCTGCGCTGCAAAACGAACCAACCACTTACAGTGCCAATATCACGTCTAAACGAGGCGACAATATAGAATTTACTTGTGCTGACGTGTTCGAAGGTGACCTCGGTGATATGCTGCTGCCGTCGCTGACGCCCGCAAGAGCGGCCAAGAAGCGCGCAGAACCGCCTCCCCGGGTAGCTCTTGTTGGCGTTAGGGCGCTCTACCAAGAGACGCAGCTGTTTTTTTTAAGTGCCCTAAACGTGCAGTTAGCTTACAGACGTCACCATCACAAGTTGTTTAGTGCGCGGAAAGGCAAAGAGAAGCGAAAGAGAACCAAAACACTGCATGACCGCCTATCAGCCACGCAGCGCTAATCCCGCAAACGCCGCGGAGAAGCGGCGGCAGGCGGCGCAGCGATCGCGAATCTCGAGGCGTATATTCACAAGTGCTCTGCGGCCGGTAAACTAGCGCCGCCCCTCGACCACCGCGGGAGATGTAGAACGTCTTTTTTTCATGCGGCCGCCACGTAAGCAGCGGTCGGAGATCGGTGTTAGCAATTGGCATCTCCGAACTGCTGTACCCAGTGCCCTCGTAATGCATGTAGCAGAATAGAAAGATACGGGACGAGGGACTCGGTAAAGATACATATAAAGGTTGCAGTCGTGCTTGCCAGTGCTATTCAACTTTTTCTGAAATATTTATTAGGGTCGAATGACGTGTGTTTGACATGTTTCTTTGATACATTGATAAATAAGCGAAAATATAGGTCGAGAAAAAATCCGCTGTTTTTTTCCGGGAGCGAAAATCGAACCCACATCTCCGCATAACCGGTACGGTTCCTCGACCATTACGCTATCCCGCAGTGGCTTCTCTCTAGACTTTAACGTGGGGGTTTATATCTACAAGTGCTCTGCGGCCGGTAAACTAGCACCGCCCCTCGACCACCGCGGGAGATGTAGAACGTCTTATTGTCTTGCGGCCGCCACGTAAGCAGCGGTCGGAGATCGGTGTTAGCTATTGGCATCTCCGAACTGCTGTAGCCAGTGCCCTCGTAATGCATGTAGCAGAATAGAAAGATACGGGACGAGGGACTCGGTAAAGATACATATAAAGGTTGCAGTCGTCATTGCCAGTGCTATTCGGCTTTTTCTGAAATATTTATTAGGGCCGAATGACGTGTGTTTGACATGTTTCTTTGATACATTGATAAATAAGCGAAAATATAGGTTGAGAAAAAATCCGCTTTTTTTCCGGGAGCGCGAATCCAGCCCTCATTTTCGCATAACCGGTGCAGTGCGTTGACCATTACACTATCCCGCAGGGCTTCTCTCTCGACTTTAACGCGGGGGTTTATATTTACAAGTGCTCTGAGGCCAATAAACTAGCGCCGCCCCTTGAACACCGCGGGAGACGTAGAACGTCTTTATTTCCAGCGGCCGTAACGTAAGCAGTGGTCGGAGATCGGGGTTAGCAATTGGCATATCCGAAGTGCTGTAGCCAGTGCCCTCGTAATGCATGTAGCAGAATAGAAAGATACGGGACGAGGGACTCGGTAAAGATACATATTAAGGTTGCAGTCGTCCTTACCAGTGCTATTCATCTTTTTCTGAAATATTTATTAGGGCCGAATGACTTGTGTTTGACATGTTTTTTTGATATATTGATAAATAGGCGAAAATATAGGACGATAAAAATCCGCTTCTTTTCCGGGAGCGGGAATCCAGCCCACATCTTCGCATAACCGGTGCGGTTCCTCGAGCATTACGCTATCCCGCAGTGGCTTCTCTCTCTTCTTTAACGTGGGGGTTTATATTCACAAGTGCTCTGCGGCCGGTAAACTAGCGCCGCCCCTCGACCACCGCGGGAGATGTAGAACGTCTTTTTTTCATGCGGCCGCCATGTAAGCAGCGGTCGGAGATCGGTGTTAGCAATTGGCATATCCGAACTGCTGTAGCCAGTGCCCTCGTAATGCATGTAGCAGAAGAGAAAGATACGGGACGAGGGACTCGGTAAAGATACATATAAAGGTTGCAGTCGTCATTGCAAGTGCTATTCGGCTTTTTCTGAACTATTTATTAGGGCCGAATGACGTGTGTTTGACATGTTTCTTTGATACATTCATAAATAAGCGAAAATATAGGTCGAGAAAAAATCCGCTTTTTTTTCCGGGAGCGGGAATCGAGCCCACATCTCCGCATAACCGGTGCGGTTCCTCGACCATTACGCTATCCCGCAGTGGCTTCTCTCTCGACTTTAACGTGGGGGTTTATATTCACAAGTGCTCTGCGGCCGGTAAACTAGCGCCGCCCCTCGACCACCGCGGGAGATGTAGAACGTCTTTTTTTCATGCGGGCGCCACGTAAGCAGCGGTCGGAGATCGGTGTTAGCTATTGGCATCTCCGAACTGCTGTAGCCAGTGCCCTCGTAATGCATGTACAGAACAGAAAGATACGGGACGAGGGACTCGGTAAAGATACATATAAAGGTTGCAGTCGTCAATGCCTATGCTTTTCGGCTTTTTCTGAACTATTTATTAGGGCCGAATGACGTGTGTTTGACATGTTTCTTTGATACATTGATAAATAGGCGAAAATATAGGTCGAGAAAAAATCCGCAGTTTTTTTCCGGGAGCGAAAATCGAACCCACATCTCCGCATAACCGGTAGGGTTCCTCGACCATTACGCTATCCCGCAGTGGCTTCTCTCTCGACTTTAACGTGGGGGTTTATATTTACAAGTGCTCTGCGGCCGGTAAACTAGCACCGCCCCTCGACCACCGCGGGAGATGTAGAACGTCTTTTTTTCATGCGACCACCATGTAAGCAGCGGTCGGAGATCGGTGTTAGCTATTGGCATCTCCGAACTGCTGTAGCCAGTGCCCTCGTAATGCATGTAGCAGAATAGAAAGATACGGGACGAGGGACTCGGTAAAGATACATATAAAGGTTGCAGTCGTCCTTGCCAGTGCTATTCAACTTTTTCTGAAATATTTATTAGGGCCGAATGACGTGTGTTTGACATGTTTCTTTGATACATTGATAAATAGGCGAAAATATAGGTCGAGAAAAAATCCGCTGTTTTTTTCCGGGAGCGAAAATCGAACCCACATCTCCGCATAACCGGTACGGTTCCTCGACCATTACGCTATCCCGCAATGGCTTCTCTCTCGACTTTAACGTGGGGGTTTATATTCACAAGTGCTCTGCGGCCGGTAAACAAGCGCCGCCCCTCGACCACCGCGGGAGATGTAGAACGACTTTTTGTCATGCGGCCGCCACGTAAGCAGCGGTCGGAGATCGGTGTTAGCTATTGGCATCTCCGAACTGCTGTAGCCAGTGCCCTCGTAATGCATGTAGCAGAATAGAAAGATACGGGACGAGGGACTCGGTAAAGATACACATAAAGGTTGCAGTCGTCATTCCCAGTGCTATTCGGCTTTTTCTGAAATATTTATTAGGGCCGAATGACGTGTGTTTGACATGTTTCTTTAATACATTGATAAATAAGCGAAAATATAGGTCGAGAAAAAATCCGCTTTTTTTCCGGGAGCGGGAATCCAGCCCACATCTTCGCATAACCGGAGCAGTGCGTTGACCATTACACTATCTCGCAGCGCTTCTCTCTCGACTTTAACGCGGGGGTTTATATTTACAAGTGCTCTGAGGCCAATAAACTAGCGCCGCCCCTTGAACACCGCGGGAGACGTAGAACGTCTTTATTTCCAGCGGCCGTAACGTAAGCAGTGGTCGGAGATCGGGGTTAGCAATTGGCATATCCGAAGTGCTGTAGGCAGTGCCCTCGTAATGCATGTAGCAGAATAGAAAGATACGGGACGAGATACTCGGTAAAGATACCTATAAAGGTTGCAGTCGTCATTGCCAGTGCTATTCAACTTTTTCTGAAATATTTATTAGGGCCGAATGACGTGTGTTTGACATGTTTCTTTGATATATTGATAAAAAGGCGGAAATATAGGTCGAGAAAAAAATCCGCTGTTTTTTTCCGGGAGCGAAAATCGAACCCACATCTCCGCATAACTGGTATGGTTCTTCGACCATTACGCTATCCCGCAGAGGCTTCTCTCTCGACTTTAACGTGGGGGTTTATATTCACAAGTGCTCTGCGGCCGGTAAACTAGCGCCACCCCTCGACCACCGTGGGAGATGTAGAACGTCTTTTTTTCATGTGGCCGCCACGTAAGCAGCGGTCGGAGATCGGTGTTAGCAATTGGCATATTCGAACTGCTGTAGCCAGTGCCCTCGTAATGCATGTAGCAGAATAGAAAGATACGAGACGAGGGACTCGGTAAAGATACATATAAAGGTTGCAGTCGTCATTGCCAGTGCTATTCAACGTTTTCTGAAATATTTATTAGGGCCGAATGACGTGTGTTTGACATGTTTCTTTGATACATTGATAAATAGGCGAAAATATAGGTCGACAAAAAACCCGCTGTTTTTTTCCGGGAGCGAAAATCGAACCCACATCTCCGCATAACCGGTACGGTTCCTCGACCATTACGCTATCCCGCAATGGCTTCTCTCTCGACTTTAACGTGGGGCTTTATATTCACAAGTGCACTGCGGCCGGTAAACAAGCGCCGCCCCTCGACCACCGCGGGAGATGTAGAACGACTTTTTGTCATGCGGCCGCCACGTAAGCAGCGGTCGGAGATCGGTGTTAGCTATTGGCATCTCCGAACTGCTGTAGCCAGTGCCCTCGTAATGCATGTAGCAGAATAGAAAGATACGGGACGAGGGACTCGGTAAAGATACATATAAAGGTTGCAGTCGTCATTCCCAGTGCTATTCGGCTTTTTCTGAAATATTTATTAGGGCCGAATGACGTGTGTTGGACATGTTTCTTTGATACATTGATGAATAAGCGAAAATATAGGTCGAGAAAAAATCCGCTTTTTTTCCGGGAGCGGGAATCCAGCCCACATCTTCGCATAACCGGTGCAGTGCGTTGACCATTACACTATCCCGCAGCGCTTCTCTCTCGACTTTAACGCGGGGGTTTATATTTACAAGTGCTCTGAGGCCAATAAACTAGCGCCGCCCCTTGAACACCGCGGGAGACGTAGAACGTCTTTATTTCCAGCGGCCGTAACGTAAGCAGTGGTCGGAGATCGGGGTTAGCAATTGGCATATCCGAAGTGCTGTAGCCAGTGCCCTCGTAATGCATGTAGCAGAATAGAAAGATACGGGACGAGGGACTCGGTAAAGATACATATTGAGGTTGCAGTCGTCCTTACCAGTGCTATTCATCTTTTTCTGAAATATTTATTAGGGCCGAATGACTTGTGTTTGACATGTTTTTTTGATATATTGATAAATAGGCGAAAATATAGGACGAGAAAAATCCGCTTCTTTTCCGGGAGCGGGAATCCAGCCCACATCTTCGCATAACCGGTGCGGTTCCTCGACCATTACGCTATCCCGCAGTGGCTTCTCTCTCGAATTTAACGTAGGGGTTTATATTCACAAGTGCTCTGCGGCCGGTAAACTAGCGCCGCCCCTCGACCACCGCGGGAGATGTAGAACGTCTTTTCTTCATGCGGGCGCCACGTAAGCAGCGGTCGGAGATCGGTGTTAGCTATTGGCATCTCCGAACTGCTGTAGCCAGTGCCCTCGTAATGCATGTACAGAACAGAAAGATACGGGACGAGGGACTCGGTAAAGATACATATAAAGGTTGCAGTCGTCAATGCCTATGCTATTCAACTTTTTCTGAAATATTTATTAGGGCCGAATGACGTGTGTTTGACATGTTTCTTTGATACATTGATAAATAGGCGAAAATATAGGTCGAGAAAAAATCCGCTGTTTTTTTCCGGGAGCGAAAATCGAACCCACATCTCCGCATAACCGGTACGGTTCCTCGACCATTACGCTATCCCGCAGTGGCTTCTCTCTCGACTTTAACGTGGGGGTTTATATTCACAAGTGCTCTGCGGCCGGTAAACAAGCGCCGCCCCTCGACCACCGCGGGAGATGTAGAACGACTTTTTGTCATGCGGCCGCCACGTAAGCAGCGGTCGGAGATCGGTGTTAGCTATTGGCATCTCCGAACTGCTGTAGCCAGTGCCCTCGTAATGCATGTAGCAGAATAGAAACATACGGGACGAGGGACTCGGTAAAGATACATATAAAGGTTGCAGTGGTCATTGCCAGTTCTATTCAACTTTTTCTGAAATATTTATTAGGGCCGAATGACGTGTGTTTGACATGTTTCTTTGATACATTGATAAATAGGCGAAAATGGAGGTCGAGAAAAAATCCGCTGTTTTTTTCCGGGAGCGAAAATCGAACCCACATCTCCGCATAACCGGTATGGTTCCTCGACCATTACGCTATCCAGCAGTGGCTTCTCGCTCGAATTTAACGTACGGGTTTATATTCACAAGTGCTCTGCGGCCGGTGAACTAGCGGCGCCCCTCGACCACCGCGGGAGATGTAGAACGTCTTTTTTTCATGCGGGCGCCACGTAAGCAGCAGTCGGGGATCGGTGTTAGCTATTGGCATCTCCGAACTGCTGTAGCCAGTGCCCTCGTAATGCATGTAGCAGAATAGAAAGATACGGGACGAGGGACTCGGTAAAGATACGTAAAAAGGTTGCAGTCGTCATTGCCAGTGCTATTCGGCTTTTTCTGAAATATTTATTAGGGCCGAATGACGTGTGTTTGACATGTTTCTTTGATACATTGATAAATAAGCGAAAATATAGGTCGAGAAAAAATCCGCTTTTTTTCCGGGAGCGCGAATTTAGCCCTCATCTTCGCATAACCGGTGCAGTGCGTTGACCATTACACTATCCCGCAGGGCTTCTCTCTCGACCTTAACGCGGGGGTTTATATTTACAAGTGCTCTGAGGCCAATAAACTAGCACCGCCCCTTGAACACCGCGGGAGACGTAGAACGTCTTTATTTCCAGCGGCCGTAACGTAAGCAGTGGTCGGAGATCGGGGTTAGCAATTGGCATATCCGAAGTGCTGTAGCCAGTGCCCTCGTAATGCATGTAGCAGAATAGAAAGATACGGGACGAGGGACTCGGTAAAGATACATATTGAGGTTGCAGTCGTCCTTACCAGTGCTATTCATCTTTTTCTGAAATATTTATTATGGCCGAATGACTTGTGTTTGACATGTTTTTTTGATATATTGATAAATAGGCGAAAATATAGGACGAGAAAAATCCGCTTTTTTTCCGGGAGAGGGAATCCAGCCCACATCTTCGCATAACCGGTGCGGTTCCTCGACCATTACGCTATCCCGCAGTGGCTTCTCTCTCGACTTTAACGTGGGCGTTTTTATTCACAAGTGCTCTGCTGCCGGTAAACTAGCGCCGCCCCTCGAAAACCGCGGGAGATGTAGAACGTCTTTTTTTCAAGCGGCCGCCACGTAAGCAGCGGTCGGAGATCGGTGTTAGCTATTGGCATCTCCGAACTGCTGTAGCCAGTGCCCTCGTAATGCATGTACAGAACAGAAAGATACGGGACGAGGGACTCGGTAAAGATACATATAAAGGTTGCAGTGGTCATTGCCAGTGCTATTCGGCTTTTTCTGAAATATTTATTAGGGCCGAATGACGTGTGTTTGACATGTTTCTTTGATACATTGATAAATAAGCGAAAATATAGGTCGAGAAAAAATCCGCTTTTTTCCGGGAGCGGGAATCGAGCCCACATCTCCGCATAACCGGTGCGGTTCCTCGACCATTACGCTATCCCGCAGTGGCTTCTCTCTCGACTTTAACGTGGGGGTTTATATTCACAAGTGCTCTGCGGCCGGTAAACTAGCGCCGCCCCTCGACCACCGCGGGAGATGTAGAACGTCTTTTTTTCATGCGGCCACCATGTAAGCAGCGGTCGGAGATCGGTGTTAGCTATTGGCATCTCCGAACTGCTGTACCCAGTGCCCTCGTAATGCATGTAGCAGAATAGAAAGATACGGGACGAGGGACTCGGTAAAGATACATATAAAGGTTGCAGTCGTCAATGCCTGTGCTATTCAGCTTTTTCTGAAATATTTATTAGGGCCGAATGACGTGTGTTTGACATGTTTCTTTGATACATTGATAAATAGGCGAAAATATAGGTCGAGAAAAAATCCGCTGTTTTTTTCCGGGAGCGAAAATCGAACCCACATCTCCGCATAACCGGTACGGTTCCTCGACCAATACGCTATCCCGCAATGGCTTCTCTCTCGAATTTAACGTAGGGGTTTATATTCACAAGTGCTCTGCGGCCGGTGAACTAGCGCCGCCCCTCGACCACCGCGGGAGATGTAGAACGTCTTTTTTTCATGCGGGCGCCACGTAAGCAGCAGTCGGGGATCGGTGTTAGCTATTGGTATCTCCGAACTGCTGTAGCCAGTGCCCTCGTAATGCATGTACAGAACAGAAAGATACGGGACGAGGGACTCGGTAAAGATACATATAAAGGTTGCAGTCGTCAATGCCTGTGCTATTCGGCTTTTTCTGAAATATTTATTATGGCCGAATGACGTGTGTTTGACATGTTTCTTTGATACATTGATAAATAGGCGAAAATATCGGTCGAGAAAAAATCCGCAGTTTTTTCCGGGAGCGAAAATCGAACCCACATCTCCGCATAACCGGTACGGTTCCTCGACCATTACGCTATCCCGCAGGGCTTCTCTCTCGACTTTAACGCGGGGGTTTATATTTACAAGTGCTCTGAGGCCAATAAAATAGCGCCGGGCCTTGAACACCGCGGGAGACGTAGAACGTCTTTATTTCCAGCGGCCGTAACGTAAGCAGTGGTCGGAGATCGGGGTTAGCAATTGGCATATCCAAAGTGCTGTAGCCAGTGCCCTCGTAATGCATGTAGCAGAATAGAAAGATACGGGACGAGGGACTCGGTAAAGATAGATATTAAGGTTGCAGTCGTCCTTGCCAGTGCTATTCATCTTTTTCTGAAATATTTATTAGGGCCGAATGACTTGTGTTTGACATGTTTTTTTGATATATTGATAAATAGGCGAAAATATAGGACGAGAAAAATCCGCTTCTTTTCCGGGAGCGGGAATCCAGCCCACATCTTCGCATAACCGGTGCGGTTCCTCGACCATTACGCTATCCCGCAGTGGCTTCTCTCTCGACTTTAACGTGGGGGTTTATATTCACAAGTGCTCTGCTGCCGGTAAACTAGCGCCGCCCCTCAAAAACCGCGGGAGATGTAGAGCGTCTTTTTTTCAAGCGGCCGCCACGTAAGCAGCGGTCGGAGATCGGTGTTAGCTATTGGCATCTCCGAACTGCTGTAGCCAGTGCCCTCGTAATGCATGTACAGAACAGAAAGATACGGGACGGGGGACTCGGTAAAGATACATATAAAAGTTGCAGTCGTCAATGCCTGTGCTATTCGGCTTTTTCTGAAATATTTATTAGGGCCGAATGACGTTTGTTTGACATGTTTCTTTGACACATTCATAAATAAGCGAAAATATAGATCGAGAAAAAATCCGCTTTTTTTCCGGGAGTGGGAATCGAGCCCACATCTCCGCATAACCGGTGCGGTTCCTCGACCATTACGCTATCCCGCAGTGGATTCTCTCTCGACTTTCACGTGGGGGTTTATATTCACAAGTGCTCTGCGGCCGGTAAACTAGCGCCGCCCCTCGACCACCGCGGGAGATGTAGAACGACTTTTTTTCATGCGGCCGCCACGTAAGCAGCGGTCGGAGATCGGTGTTAGCAATTGGCATATCCGAACTGCTGTAGCCAGTGCGCTCGTAATGCATGTAGCAGAAGAGAAAGATACGGGATGAGGGACTCGGTAAAGATACATATAAAGGTTGCAGTCGTCATTGCAAGTGCTATTCGGCTTTTTCTGAAATATTTATTAGGGCCGAATGACGTGTGTTTGACATGTTTCTTCGATACATTCATAAATAAGCGAAAATATAGGTCGAGAAAAAATCCGCTTTTTTTTCCGTTAGTGGGAATCGAGCCCACATCTCCGCATAACCGGTGCGGTTCCTCGACCATTACGCTATCCCGCAGTGGCTTCTCTCTCGACTTTAACGTGGGGGTTTATATTCACAAGTGCTCTGCGGCCGGTAAACTAGCGCCGCCCCTCGACCACCGCGGGAGATGTAGAACGTCTTTTTTTCATGCGGGCGACACGTAAGCAGCGGTAGGAGATCGGTGTTAGCTATTGGCATCTCCGAACTGCTGTAGCCAGTGCCCTCGTAATGCATGTACAGAACAGAAAGATACGGGACGAGGGACTTGGTAAAGATACACATAAAGGTAGCAGTCGTCAATGCCTATGCTATTCGGCTTTTTGTGAAATATTTATTAGGGCCGAATGACGTGTGTTTGACATGTTTCTTTGATACATTGATAAATAGGCGAAAATATAGGTCGAGAAAAAATCCGCTTTTTTTCCGGGAGCGCGAATCCAGCCCACATCTTCGCATAACCGGTGCAGTGCGTTGACCATTACACTATCCCGCAGGGCTTCTCTCTGGACTTTAACGCGGGGGTTTATATTTACAAGTGCTCTGAGGCCAATAAACTAGGGCCGCCCATTGAACACCGCGGGAGACGTAGAACGTCTTTATTTCCAGCGGCCGTAACGTAAGCAGTGGTCTGAGATCGGGGTTAGCAATTGGCATATCCGAAGTGCTGTAGCCAGTGCCCTCGTAATGCATGTAGCAGAATAGAAAGATACGGGACGAGGAACTCGGTAAAGATACATATTAAGGTTGCAGTCGTCCTTGCCAGTGCTATTCATCTTTTTCTGAAATATTTATTAGGGCCGAATGACTTGTGTTTGACATGTTTTTTTGATATATTGATAAATAGGCGAAAATATAGGACGAGAAAAATCCGCTTCTTTTCCGGGAGCGGGAATCCAGCCCACATCTTCGCATAACCGGTGCGGTTCCTCGACCATTACGCTATCCCGCAGTGGCTTCTGTCTCGACTTTAACGTGGGGGTTTATATTCACAAGTGCTCTGCTGCCGGTAAACTAGCGCCGCCCCTCGAAAACCGCGGGAGATGTAGAACGTCTTTTTTTCAAGCGGCCACCACGTAAGCAGCGGTCGGAGATCGGTGTTAGCTATTGGCATCTCCGAACTGCTGTAGCCAGTGCCCTCGTAATGCATGTACAGAACAGAAAGATACGGGACGAGGGACTCGGTAAAGATACATATAAAAGTTGCAGTCGTCAATGCCTGTGCTATTCGGCTTTTTCTGAAATATTTATTAGGGCCGAATGACGTTTGTTTGACATGTTTCTTTGATACATTCATAAATAAGCGAAAATATAGGTCGAGAAAAAATCCGCTTTTTTTTCCGGGAGAGGGAATCGAGCCCACATCTCCGCATAACCGGTGCGGTTCCTCGACCATTACGCTATCCCGCAGTGGCTTCTCTCGCGACTTTAACGTGGGGGTTTATACGCCTCGAGCGCGGCCTTTAGGGGCGCCACTGAAATCCCCCTAGCGGCCCGTTTCAAAAGCAGGCGCGGGAGTCCCCGGCCCGCTCCCCCTGTCGCCGTTGCTTTTGGGGCTCTTTCAAGACAGCGATTTACCGTTTGTCCGCGTTCGAAATACCAAATAACGTGGAGCGGGCACTCTGTTTGCAAGCATGGTGTGTTCACGAGAGTATAAATGTTTATGACGCGATCTTAGTGAGATCTATATGAGCGCCGGGCGTGTGTCACAGGCTGGCCTCCCGAAGCTAGCATTTGCATGCAGCTGATTGCAATTCCGCTGCCCTGAAATTTAGTGGCAGTGTCTCCGTAAGCAGTGTTTCCTCCGATGGTCATGTTGCGGCCATACACGCTATGATGTAAATCGACTTATGATGTAAATTACAAAATCCAGTGGAGCACTCATACCTGACAGCACGCAAGTTACGCCTGCCAATATCACATATCAGATAGTGATCGGTACCATGAACAATCCAATGCGGCATAAATTTCAGAAACGGTACCAAAGAAGTATGATGGATAATGCAAAATTACACTCCGGAGTCAGCACACGACGACAAATTTAATGCTGTGTCGTCTTGTGCCGAGGTGAGCGCTCGCAAAGATTCATCTGTTACATCTATCCTCCACGATAAGCGCGAAGATGGTCTTATAGAGTAATCCGCGTCCGTGACCAAACTCTTCTTCGAAACATCGTCATATGACACAGGGAGACTGCAGAATCTAGCATAAACCGAAATCAGAGACCCTTATCAGATACGACACTCTTCCAACAAGCCCGTGTGTACGAGATTTCGGCGCACGTTAAGGATCTCCAGGTGGTCAAAATTAATCCGGAGCCCGCCACTACGGCGTGCCTCGTCGTCTCCGTTGCGTCGGCGCGTTAAAACCTGCAATCAATCAATCAACTCTTCCAACGACACGTCGTAGCGCTTGTGAACTGCCTACCCTGTATTCTTCAAAAAATGCGTCCGCCGAGTGATCAGCCGTTCGTTGAAGGTGAAAAACAAACGAAAAGTGAACACACAGCTTGTGTGTGTGATTACTAAAACGTTCATTCGTTGATTTCGCCACGAATTTGTAAGCAACAATAGCTGAGCGTCCTCCATCTCCCCCCCCCATGTCTAGCGAAATAGTGCATTTCGCATCTAGTTGGTCTGGTAAATACTACCTTGCTCAAACAAACTTCTTTAGCATTTCAGAGGCTGCACTCGGTTTTTTTGTTCACTCCTGTACGACAATTCTATTTATTCCTGACTTGCAGACCATTCATTTTCCCGTGGTTTCATTAACATATACCTTGGTTCTTACTATAAGGCATGATTGGGCGCAAATCGGACAATGCACAACCTTTGAGTGTACTTAACATTTTCGCGTGGCTTATATTCCCATAAAAGGCACACGTTTTTGTCAGCGATTGGATTATCACATCCCCGAAACATATTTTTCTACGACGTACATATTCGAAGCAAAGACGCATTGGTTGTCTGCGCTGCAAAACGAACCAACCACTTACAGTGCCAATATCACGTCTAAACGAGGCGACAATATAGAATTTACTTGTGCTGACGTGTTCGAAGGTGACCTCGGTGATATGCTGCTGCCGTCGCTGACGCCCGCAAGAGCGGCCAAGAAGCGCGCAGAACCGCCTCCCCGGGTAGCTCTTGTTGGCGTTAGGGCGCTCTACCAAGAGACGCAGCTGTTTTTTTTAAGTGCCCTAAACGTGCAGTTAGCTTACAGACGTCACCATCACAAGTTGTTTAGTGCGCGGAAAGGCAAAGAGAAGCGAAAGAGAACCAAAACACTGCATGACCGCCTATCAGCCACGCAGCGCTAATCCCGCAAACGCCGCGGAGAAGCGGCGGCAGGCGGCGCAGCGATCGCGAATCTCGAGGCGTATATTCACAAGTGCTCTGCGGCCGGTAAACTAGCGCCGCCCCTCGACCACCGCGGGAGATGTAGAACGTCTTTTTTTCATGCGGCCGCCACGTAAGCAGCGGTCGGAGATCGGTGTTAGCAATTGGCATCTCCGAACTGCTGTACCCAGTGCCCTCGTAATGCATGTAGCAGAATAGAAAGATACGGGACGAGGGACTCGGTAAAGATACATATAAAGGTTGCAGTCGTGCTTGCCAGTGCTATTCAACTTTTTCTGAAATATTTATTAGGGTCGAATGACGTGTGTTTGACATGTTTCTTTGATACATTGATAAATAAGCGAAAATATAGGTCGAGAAAAAATCCGCTGTTTTTTTCCGGGAGCGAAAATCGAACCCACATCTCCGCATAACCGGTACGGTTCCTCGACCATTACGCTATCCCGCAGTGGCTTCTCTCTAGACTTTAACGTGGGGGTTTATATCTACAAGTGCTCTGCGGCCGGTAAACTAGCACCGCCCCTCGACCACCGCGGGAGATGTAGAACGTCTTATTGTCTTGCGGCCGCCACGTAAGCAGCGGTCGGAGATCGGTGTTAGCTATTGGCATCTCCGAACTGCTGTAGCCAGTGCCCTCGTAATGCATGTAGCAGAATAGAAAGATACGGGACGAGGGACTCGGTAAAGATACATATAAAGGTTGCAGTCGTCATTGCCAGTGCTATTCGGCTTTTTCTGAAATATTTATTAGGGCCGAATGACGTGTGTTTGACATGTTTCTTTGATACATTGATAAATAAGCGAAAATATAGGTTGAGAAAAAATCCGCTTTTTTTCCGGGAGCGCGAATCCAGCCCTCATTTTCGCATAACCGGTGCAGTGCGTTGACCATTACACTATCCCGCAGGGCTTCTCTCTCGACTTTAACGCGGGGGTTTATATTTACAAGTGCTCTGAGGCCAATAAACTAGCGCCGCCCCTTGAACACCGCGGGAGACGTAGAACGTCTTTATTTCCAGCGGCCGTAACGTAAGCAGTGGTCGGAGATCGGGGTTAGCAATTGGCATATCCGAAGTGCTGTAGCCAGTGCCCTCGTAATGCATGTAGCAGAATAGAAAGATACGGGACGAGGGACTCGGTAAAGATACATATTAAGGTTGCAGTCGTCCTTACCAGTGCTATTCATCTTTTTCTGAAATATTTATTAGGGCCGAATGACTTGTGTTTGACATGTTTTTTTGATATATTGATAAATAGGCGAAAATATAGGACGATAAAAATCCGCTTCTTTTCCGGGAGCGGGAATCCAGCCCACATCTTCGCATAACCGGTGCGGTTCCTCGACCATTACGCTATCCCGCAGTGGCTTCTCTCTCTTCTTTAACGTGGGGGTTTATATTCACAAGTGCTCTGCGGCCGGTAAACTAGCGCCGCCCCTCGACCACCGCGGGAGATGTAGAACGTCTTTTTTTCATGCGGCCGCCATGTAAGCAGCGGTCGGAGATCGGTGTTAGCAATTCGCATATCCGAACTGCTGTAGCCAGTGCCCTCGTAATGCATGTAGCAGAAGAGAAAGATACGGGACGAGGGACTCGGTAAAGATACATATAAAGGTTGCAGTCGTCATTGCAAGTGCTATTCGGCTTTTTCTGAAATATTTATTAGGGCCGAATGACGTGTGTTTGACATGTTTCTTTGATACATTCATAAATAAGCGAAAATATAGGTCGAGAAAAAATCCGCTTTTTTTTCCGGGAGCGGGAATCGAGCCCACATCTCCGCATAACCGGTGCGGTTCCTCGACCATTACGCTATCCCGCAGTGGCTTCTCTCTCGACTTTAACGTGGGGGTTTATATTCACAAGTGCTCTGCGGCCGGTAAACTAGCGCCGCCCCTCGACCACCGCGGGAGATGTAGAACGTCTTTTTTTCATGCGGGCGCCACGTAAGCAGCGGTCGGAGATCGGTGTTAGCTATTGGCATCTCCGAACTGCTGTAGCCAGTGCCCTCGTAATGCATGTACAGAACAGAAAGATACGGGACGAGGGACTCGGTAAAGATACATATAAAGGTTGCAGTCGTCATTGCCAGTGCTATTCGGCTTTTTCTGAAATATTTATTAGGGCCGAATGACGTGTGTTTGACCAGTTTCTTTGATACATTGATAAATAAGCGAAAATATAGGTTGAGAAAAAATCCGCTTTTTTTCCGGGAGCGCGAATCCAGCCCTCATTTTCGCATAACCGGTGCAGTGCGTTGACCATTACACTATCCCGCAGGGCTTCTCTCTCGACTTTAACGCGGGGGTTTATATTTACAAGTGCTCTGAGGCCAATAAACTAGCGCCGCCCCTTGAACACCGCGGGAGACGTAGAACGTCTTTATTTCCAGCGGCCGTAACGTAAGCAGTGGTCGGAGATCGGGGTTAGCAATTGGCATATCCGAAGTGCTGTAGCCAGTGCCCTCGTAATGCATGTAGCAGAATAGAAAGATACGGGACGAGGGACTCGGTAAAGATACATATTAAGGTTGCAGTCGTCCTTACCAGTGCTATTCATCTTTTTCTGAAATATTTATTAGGGCCGAATGACTTGTGTTTGACATGTTTTTTTGATATATTGATAAATAGGCGAAAATATAGGACGATAAAAATCCGCTTCTTTTCCGGGAGCGGGAATCCAGCCCACATCTTCGCATAACCGGTGCGGTTCCTCGAGCATTACGCTATCCCGCAGTGGCTTCTCTCTCTTCTTTAACGTGGGGGTTTATATTCACAAGTGCTCTGCGGCCGGTAAACTAGCGCCGCCCCTCGACCACCGCGGGAGATGTAGAACGTCTTTTTTTCATGCGGCCGCCATGTAAGCAGCGGTCGGAGATCGGTGTTAGCAATTGGCATATCCGAACTGCTGTAGCCAGTGCCCTCGTAATGCATGTAGCAGAAGAGAAAGATACGGGACGAGGGACTCGGTAAAGATACATATAAAGGTTGCAGTCGTCATTGCAAGTGCTATTCGGCTTTTTCTGAAATATTTATTAGGGCCGAATGACGTGTGTTTGACATGTTTCTTTGATACATTCATAAATAAGCGAAAATATAGGTCGAGAAAAAATCAGCTTTTTTTTCCGGGAGCGGGAATCGAGCCCACATCTCCGCATAACCGGTGCGGTTCCTCGACCATTACGCTATCCCGCAGTGGCTTCTCTCTCGACTTTAACGTGGGGGTTTATATTCACAAGTGCTCTGCGGCCGGTAAACTAGCGCCGCCCCTCGACCACCGCGGGAGATGTAGAACGTCTTTTTTTCATGCGGGCGCCACGTAAGCAGCGGTCGGAGATCGGTGTTAGCTATTGGCATCTCCGAACTGCTGTAGCCAGTGCCCTCGTAATGCATGTACAGAACAGAAAGATACGGGACGAGGGACTCGGTAAAGATACATATAAAGGTTGCAGTCGTCAATGCCTATGCTTTTCGGCTTTTTCTGAACTATTTATTAGGGCCGAATGACGTGTGTTTGACATGTTTCTTTGATACATTGATAAATAGGCGAAAATATAGGTCGAGAAAAAATCCGCAGTTTTTTTCCGGGAGCGAAAATCGAACCCACATCTCCGCATAACCGGTAGGGTTCCTCGACCATTACGCTATCCCGCAGTGGCTTCTCTCTCGACTTTAACGTGGGGGTTTATATTTACAAGTGCTCTGCGGCCGGTAAACTAGCACCACCCCTCGACCACCGCGGGAGATGTAGAACGTCTTTTTTTCATGCGACCACCATGTAAGCAGCGGTCGGAGATCGGTGTTAGCTATTGGCATCTCCGAACTGCTGTAGCCAGTGCCCTCGTAATGCATGTAGCAGAATAGAAAGATACGGGACGAGGGACTCGGTAAAGATACATATAAAGGTTGCAGTCGTCCTTGCCAGTGCTATTCAACTTTTTCTGAAATATTTATTAGGGCCGAATGACGTGTGTTTGACATGTTTCTTTGATACATTGATAAATAGGCGAAAATATAGGTCGAGAAAAAATCCGCTGTTTTTTTCCGGGAGCGAAAATCGAACCCACATCTCCGCATAACCGGTACGGTTCCTCGACCATTACGCTATCCCGCAATGGCTTCTCTCTCGACTTTAACGTGGGGGTTTATATTCACAAGTGCTCTGCGGCCGGTAAACAAGCGCCGCCCCTCGACCACCGCGGGAGATGTAGAACGACTTTTTGTCATGCGGCCGCCACGTAAGCAGCGGTCGGAGATCGGTGTTAGCTATTGGCATCTCCGAACTGCTGTAGCCAGTGCCCTCGTAATGCATGTAGCAGAATAGAAAGATACGGGACGAGGGACTCGGTAAAGATACATATAAAGGTTGCAGTCGTCATTCCCAGTGCTATTCGGCTTTTTCTGAAATATTTATTAGGGCCGAATGACGTGTGTTTGACATGTTTCTTTAATACATTGATAAATAAGCGAAAATATAGGTCGAGAAAAAATCCGCTTTTTTTCCGGGAGCGGGAATCCAGCCCACATCTTCGCATAACCGGAGCAGTGCGTTGACCATTACACTATCCCGCAGCGCTTCTCTCTCGACTTTAACGCGGGGGTTTATATTTACAAGTGCTCTGAGGCCAATAAACTAGCGCCGCCCCTTGAACACCGCGGGAGACGTAGAACGTCTTTATTTCCAGCGGCCGTAACGTAAGCAGTGGTCGGAGATCGGGGTTAGCAATTGGCATATCCGAAGTGCTGTAGGCAGTGCCCTCGTAATGCATGTAGCAGAATAGAAAGATACGGGACGAGATACTCGGTAAAGATACCTATAAAGGTTGCAGTCGTCATTGCCAGTGCTATTCAACTTTTTCTGAAATATTTATTAGGGCCGAATGACGTGTGTTTGACATGTTTCTTTGATATATTGATAAAAAGGCGGAAATATAGGTCGAGAAAAAAATCCGCTGTTTTTTTCCGGGAGCGAAAATCGAACCCACATCTCCGCATAACTGGTATGGTTCTTCGACCATTACGCTATCCCGCAGAGGCTTCTCTCTCGACTTTAACGTGGGGGTTTATATTCACAAGTGCTCTGCGGCCGGTAAACTAGCGCCACCCCTCGACCACCGTGGGAGATGTAGAACGTCTTTTTTTCATGTGGCCGCCACGTAAGCAGCGGTCGGAGATCGGTGTTAGCAATTGGCATATTCGAACTGCTGTAGCCAGTGCCCTCGTAATGCATGTAGCAGAATAGAAAGATACGGGACGAGGGACTCGGTAAAGATACATATAAAGGTTGCAGTCGTCATTGCCAGTGCTATTCAACGTTTTCTGAAATATTTATTAGGGCCGAATGACGTGTGTTTGACATGTTTCTTTGATACATTGATAAATAGGCGAAAATATAGGTCGACAAAAAACCCGCTGTTTTTTTCCGGGAGCGAAAATCGAACCCACATCTCCGCATAACCGGTACGGTTCCTCGACCATTACGCTATCCCGCAATGGCTTCTCTCTCGACTTTAACGTGGGGCTTTATATTCACAAGTGCACTGCGGCCGGTAAACAAGCGCCGCCCCTCGACCACCGCGGGAGATGTAGAACGACTTTTTGTCATGCGGCCGCCACGTAAGCAGCGGTCGGAGATCGGTGTTAGCTATTGGCATCTCCGAACTGCTGTAGCCAGTGCCCTCGTAATGCATGTAGCAGAATAGAAAGATACGGGACGAGGGACTCGGTAAAGATACATATAAAGGTTGCAGTCGTCATTCCCAGTGCTATTCGGCTTTTTCTGAAATATTTATTAGGGCCGAATGACGTTTGTTGGACATGTTTCTTTGATACATTGATGAATAAGCGAAAATATAGGTCGAGAAAAAATCTGCTTTTTTTCCGGGAGCGGGAATCCAGCCCACATCTTCGCATAACCGGTGCAGTGCGTTGACCATTACACTATCCCGCAGCGCTTCTCTCTCGACTTTAACGCGGGGGTTTATATTTACAAGTGCTCTGAGGCCAATAAACTAGCGCCGCCCCTTGAACACCGCGGGAGACGTAGAACGTCTTTATTTCCAGCGGCCGTAACGTAAGCAGTGGTCGGAGATCGGGGTTAGCAATTGGCATATCCGAAGTGCTGTAGCCAGTGCCCTCGTAATGCATGTAGCAGAATAGAAAGATACGGGACGAGGGACTCGGTAAAGATACATATTGAGGTTGCAGTCGTCCTTACCAGTGCTATTCATCTTTTTCTGAAATATTTATTAGGGCCGAATGACTTGTGTTTGACATGTTTTTTTGATATATTGATAAATAGGCGAAAATATAGGACGAGAAAAATCCGCTTCTTTTCCGGGAGCGGGAATCCAGCCCACATCTTCGCATAACCGGTGCGGTTCCTCGACCATTACGCTATCCCGCAGTGGCTTCTCTCTCGAATTTAACGTAGGGGTTTATATTCACAAGTGCTCTGCGGCCGGTAAACTAGCGCCGCCCCTCGACCACCGCGGGAGATGTAGAACGTCTTTTCTTCATGCGGGCGCCACGTAAGCAGCGGTCGGAGATCGGTGTTAGCTATTGGCATCTCCGAACTGCTGTAGCCAGTGCCCTCGTAATGCATGTACAGAACAGAAAGATACGGGACGAGGGACTCGGTAAAGATACATATAAAGGTTGCAGTCGTCAATGCCTATGCTATTCAACTTTTTCTGAAATATTTATTAGGGCCGAATGACGTGTGTTTGACATGTTTCTTTGATACATTGATAAATAGGCGAAAATATAGGTCGAGAAAAAATCCGCTGTTTTTTTCCGGGAGCGAAAATCGAACCCACATCTCCGCATAACCGGTACGGTTCCTCGACCATTACGCTATCCCGCAGTGGCTTCTCTCTCGACTTTAACGTGGGGGTTTATATTCACAAGTGCTCTGCGGCCGGTAAACAAGCGCCGCCCCTCGACCACCGCGGGAGATGTAGAACGACTTTTTGTCATGCGGCCGCCACGTAAGCAGCGGTCGGAGATCGGTGTTAGCTATTGGCATCTCCGAACTGCTGTAGCCAGTGCCCTCGTAATGCATGTAGCAGAGTAGAAACATACGGGACGAGGGACTCGGTAAAGATACATATAAAGGTTGCAGTGGTCATTGCCAGTTCTATTCAACTTTTTCTGAAATATTTATTAGGGCCGAATGACGTGTGTTTGACATGTTTCTTTGATACATTGATAAATAGGCGAAAATGGAGGTCGAGAAAAAATCCGCTGTTTTTTTCCGGGAGCGAAAATCGAACCCACATCTCCGCATAACCGGTATGGTTCCTCGACCATTACGCTATCCAGCAGTGGCTTCTCGCTCGAATTTAACGTACGGGTTTATATTCACAAGTGCTCTGCGGCCGGTGAACTAGCGGCGCCCCTCGACCACCGCGGGAGATGTAGAACGTCTTTTTTTCATGCGGGCGCCACGTAAGCAGCAGTCGGGGATCGGTGTTAGCTATTGGCATCTCCGAACTGCTGTAGCCAGTGCCCTCGTAATGCATGTAGCAGAATAGAAAGATACGGGACGAGGGACTCGGTAAAGATACGTAAAAAGGTTGCAGTCGTCATTGCCAGTGCTATTCGGCTTTTTCTGAAATATTTATTAGGGCCGAATGACGTGTGTTTGACATGTTTCTTTGATACATTGATAAATAAGCGAAAATATAGGTCGAGAAAAAATCCGCTTTTTTTCCGGGAGCGCGAATTTAGCCCTCATCTTCGCATAACCGGTGCAGTGCGTTGACCATTACACTATCCCGCAGGGCTTCTCTCTCGACCTTAACGCGGGGGTTTATATTTACAAGTGCTCTGAGGCCAATAAACTAGCACCGCCCCTTGAACACCGCGGGAGACGTAGAACGTCTTTATTTCCAGCGGCCGTAACGTAAGCAGTGGTCGGAGATCGGGGTTAGCAATTGGCATATCCGAAGTGCTGTAGCCAGTGCCCTCGTAATGCATGTAGCAGAATAGAAAGATACCGGACGAGGGACTCGGTAAAGATACATATTGAGGTTGCAGTCGTCCTTACCAGTGCTATTCATCTTTTTCTGAAATATTTATTATGGCCGAATGACTTGTGTTTGACATGTTTTTTTGATATATTGATAAATAGGCGAAAATATAGGACGAGAAAAATCCGCTTTTTTTCCGGGAGCGGGAATCCAGCCCACATCTTCGCATAACCGGTGCGGTTCCTCGACCATTACGCTATCCCGCAGTGGCTTCTCTCTCGACTTTAACGTGGGCGTTTTTATTCACAAGTGCTCTGCTGCCGGTAAACTAGCGCCGCCCCTCGAAAACCGCGGGAGATGTAGAACGTCTTTTTTTCAAGCGGCCGCCACGTAAGCAGCGGTCGGAGATCGGTGTTAGCTATTGGCATCTCCGAACTGCTGTAGCCAGTGCCCTCGTAATGCATGTACAGAACAGAAAGATACGGGACGAGGGACTCGGTAAAGATACATATAAAGGTTGCAGTGGTCATTGCCAGTGCTATTCGGCTTTTTCTGAAATATTTATTAGGGCCGAATGACGTGTGTTTGACATGTTTCTTTGATACATTGATAAATAAGCGAAAATATAGGTCGAGAAAAAATCCGCTTTTTTCCGGGAGCGGGAATCGAGCCCACATCTCCGCATAACCGGTGCGGTTCCTCGACCATTACGCTATCCCGCAGTGGCTTCTCTCTCGACTTTAACGTGGGGGTTTATATTCACAAGTGCTCTGCGGCCGGTAAACTAGCGCCGCCCCTCGACCACCGCGGGAGACGTAGAACGTCTTTAGTTCCAGCGGCCGTAACGTAAGCAGTGGTCGGAGATCGGGGTTAGCAATTGGCATATCCAAAGTGCTGTAGCCAGTGCCCTCGTAATGCATGTAGCAGAATAGAAAGATACGGGACGAGGGACTCGGTAAAGATAGATATTAAGGTTGCAGTCGTCCTTGCCAGTGCTATTCATCTTTTTCTGAAATATTTATTAGGGCCGAATGACTTGTGTTTGACATGTTTTTTTGATATATTGATAAATAGGCGAAAATATAGGACGAGAAAAATCCGCTTCTTTTCCGGGAGCGGGAATCCAGCCCACATCTTCGCATAACCGGTGCGGTTCCTCGACCATTACGCTATCCCGCAGTGGCTTCTCTCTCGACTTTAACGTGGGGGTTTATATTCACAAGTGCTCTGCTGCCGGTAAACTAGCGCCGCCCCTCAAAAACCGCGGGAGATGTAGAGCGTCTTTTTTTCAAGCGGCCGCCACGTAAGCAGCGGTCGGAGATCGGTGTTAGCTATTGGCATCTCCGAACTGCTGTAGCCAGTGCCCTCGTAATGCATGTACAGAACAGAAAGATACGGGACGAGGGACTCGGTAAAGATACATATAAAAGTTGCAGTCGTCAATGCCTGTGCTATTCGGCTTTTTCTGAAATATTTATTAGGGCCGAATGACGTTTGTTTGACATGTTTCTTTGACACATTCATAAATAAGCGAAAATATAGATCGAGAAAAAATCCGCTTTTTTTCCGGGAGTGGGAATCGAGCCCACATCTCCGCATAACCGGTGCGGTTCCTCGACCATTCCGCTATCCCGCAGTGGATTCTCTCTCGACTTTCACGTGGGGCTTTATATTCACAAGTGCTCTGCGGCCGGTAAACTAGCGCCGCCCCTCGACCACCGCGGGAGATGTAGAACGACTTTTTTTCATGCGGCCGCCACGTAAGCAGCGGTCGGAGATCGGTGTTAGCAATTGGCATATCCGAACTGCTGTAGCCAGTGCGCTCGTAATGCATGTAGCAGAAGAGAAAGATACGGGATGAGGGACTCGGTAAAGATACATATAAAGGTTGCAGTCGTCATTGCAAGTGCTATTCGGCTTTTTCTGAAATATTTATTAGGTCCGAATGACGTGTGTTTGACATGTTTCTTCGATACATTCATAAATAAGCGAAAATATAGGTCGAGAAAAAATCCGCTTTTTTTCCGTTAGTGGGAATCGAGCCCACATCTCCGCATAACCGGTGCGGTTCCTCGACCATTACGCTATCCCGCAGTGGCTTCTCTCTCGACTTTAACGTGGGGGTTTATATTCACAAGTGCTCTGCGGCCGGTAAACTAGCGCCGCCCCTCGACCACCGCGGGAGATGTAGAACGTCTTTTTTTCATGCGGGCGACACGTAAGCAGCGGTAGGAGATCGGTGTTAGCTATTGGCATCTCCGAACTGCTGTAGCCAGTGCCCTCGTAATGCATGTACAGAACAGAAAGATACGGGACGAGGGACTTGGTAAAGATACACATAAAGGTTGCAGTCGTCAATGCCTATGCTATTCGGCTTTTTGTGAAATATTTATTAGGGCCGAATGACGTGTGTTTGACATGTTTCTTTGATACATTGATAAATAGGCGAAAATATAGGTCGAGAAAAAATCCGCAGTTTTTTTCCGGGAGCGAAAATCGAACCCACATCTCCGCATAACCGGTACGGTTCCTCGACCATTACGCTATCCCGCAGTGGCTTCTCTCTCGACTTTATCGTGGGGGTTTATATTTACAAGTGCTCTGCGGCCGGTAAACTAGCACCGCCCCTCGACCACCGCGGGAGACGTAGAACGTCTTTTTTTCATGCGGCCACCATGTAAGCAGCGGTCGGAGATCGGTGTTAGCTATTGGCATCTCCGAACTGCTGTAGCCAGTGCCCTCGTAATGCATGTAGCAGAATAGAAAGATACGGGACGAGGGACTCGGTAAAGATACATATAAAGGTTGCAGTCGTCCTTGGCAGTGCTATTCAACTTTTTCTGAAATATTTATTAGGCCCGAATGACGTGTGTTTGACATGTTTCTTTGATACATTGATAAATAAGCGAAAATAAAGGTCGAGAAAAAATCAGCTTTTTTTCCGGGAGCGGGAATCCAGCCCACATCTTCGCATAACCGGTACAGTGCGTTGACCATTACACTATCCCGCAGCGCTTCTCTCTCGACTTTAACGCGGGGGTTTATATTTACAAGTGCTCTGAGGCCAATAAACTAGCGCCGCCCCTTGAACACCGCGGGAGACGTAGAACGTCTTTATTTCCAGCGGCCGTAACGTAAGCAGTGGTCGGAGATCGGGGTTAGCAATTGGCATATCCGAAGTGCTGTAGCCAGTGCCCTCGTAATGCATGTAGCAGAATAGAAAGATACGGGACGAGGGACTCGGTAAAGATACATATTAAGGTTGCAGTCGTCCTTGCCAGTGCTATTCATCTTTTTCTGAAACATTTATTAGGGCCGAATGACTTGTGTTTGACATGTTTTTTTGATATATTGATAAATAGGCGAAAATATAGGACGAGAAAAATCCGCTTCTTTTCCGGGAGCGGGAATCCAGCCCACATCTTCGCATAACCGGTGCGGGTCCTCGACCATTACGCTATCCCGCAGTGGCTTCTCTATCGACTTTAACGTGGGGGTTTATATTCACAAGTGCTCTGCGGCCGGTAAACTAGCGCCGCCCCTCGAAAACCGCGGGAGATCTAGAACGTCTTTTTTTCAAGCGGCCGCCACGTAAGCCGCGGTCGGAGATCGGTGTTAGCTATTGGCATCTCCGAACTGCTGTAGCCAGTGCCCTCGTAATGCATGTACAGAACAGAAAGATACGCGACGAGGGACTCGGTAAAGATACATATAAAAGTTGCAGTCGTCAATGCCTGTGCTATTCGGCTTTTTCTGAAATATTTATTAGGGCCGAATGACGTTTGTTTGACATGTTTCTTTGACACATTCATAAATAAGCGAAAATATAGGTCGAGAAAAAATCCGCTTTTTTTCCGGGAGCGGGAATCGAGCCCACATCTCCGCATAACCGGTGCGGTTCCTCGACCATTACGCTATCCCGCAGTGGCGTTTCTCTGGACTTTAACGTGGGGGTTTATATTCACAAGTGCTGTGCGGCCGGTAAACTAGCGCCGCCCCTCGACCACAGCGGGAGATGTAGAACGTCTTTTTTTCATGCGGCCGCCACGTAAGCAGCGGTCGGAGATCGGTGTTAGCAATTGGCATATCCGAACTGCTGTAGCCAGTGCCCTCGTAATGCATGTAGCAGAATAGAAAGATACGGGACGAGGGACTCGGTAAAGATAGATATAAAGGTTGCACTCGTCATTGCCAGTGCTATTCGGCTTTTTCTGAAATATTTATTAGGGCCTTATGACGTGTGTTTGACATGTTTCTTTGATACATTGATAAATAAGCGAAAATATAGGTCGAGAAAAATCCGCTTTTTTCCGGGAGCGGGAATCGAACCACACATCTTCGCATAACCGGTACGGTTCCTCGACCATTACGCTATCCCGCAGTGGCTTCTCTCTCGACTATAACGTGGGGGTTTATATTCACAAGTGCTCTGCGGCCGGTAAACTAGCGCCACCCCTCGAAAACCGCGGGAGATGTAGAACGTCTTTTTTTCAAGCGGCCGCCACGTAAGCAGCGGTCGGAGATCGGTGTTAGCTATTCGCATCTCCTAACTGCTGTAGCCAGTGCCCTCGTAATGCATGTACAGAACAGAAAGATACGGGACGAGGGACTCGGTAAAGATACATATAAAAGTTGCAGTTGTCAATGCCTGTGCTATTCGGCTTTTTCTGAAATATTTATTAGGGCCGAATGACGTGTGTTTGACATGTTTCTTTGATACATTGATAAATAAGCGAAAATATAGGTCGAAAAAAATCCGCTTTTTTCCGGGAGCGGGAATCGAGCCCACATCTCCGCATAACCGGTGCGGTTCCTCGACCAATATGGCTATCCCGCAGTGGCTTCTCTCTCGACTTTAACGTGGGGGTTTATATTCACAAGTGCTCTGCGGCCGATAAACTGGCGCCAACCCTCGACCACCGCGGGAGATGTAGAACGTCTTTTTTCAAGCGGCCGCCACGTAAGCAGCGGTCGGAGATCGGTGTTAGCTATTGGCATCTCCGAACTGCTGTAGCCAGTGCCCTCGTAATGCATGTAGCAGAATAGAAAGATACGGGACGAGGGACTCGGTAAAGATACATATAAAGGTTGCAGTCGTCATTGGCAGTGCTATTCGGCTTTTTCTGAAATATTTATTAGGGCCGAATGACGTGTGTTTGACATGTTTCTTTGATACATTCATAAATAAGCGAAAATATAGGTCGAGAAAAATCCGCTTTTTTTTCCGAGAGCGGGATCGAGCCCACATCTCCGCATAACCGGTGCGGTTCCTCGACCATTACGCTATCCCGCAGTGGCTTCTCTCTCGACTTTAACGTGGGAGTTTATATTCACAAGTGCTCTGCGGCCGGTAAACTACCGCCGCCCCTCGACCATCGCGGGAGATGTAGAACGTCTTTTTTCAAGCGGCCGCCACGTAAGCAGCGGTCGGAGATCGGTGTTAGCAATTGGCATATCCGAACTGCTGTAGCCAGTGCCCTCGTAATGCATGTAGCAGAATAGAAAGATACGGGACGAGGGACTCGGTAAAGATAGATATAAAGGCTGCAGTCATCATTGCCAGTGCTATTCGGCTTTTTGTAAAATATTTATTAGGGCCGAATGACGTGTGTTTGACATGTTTTTTTGATACATTCATAAATAAGCGAAAATATAGGTCGGGAAAAAATCCGCTTTTTTTCCGGGAGCGGGAATCGAGCCCACATCTCCGCATAACCGGTGCGGTTCCTCGACCATAACGCTATCCCGCAGCGGCTTCTCTCTCGACTTTAACGTAGGGGTTTATATTCACAAGTGCCCTGCGGCCGGTAAACTAGCGCGCCCCTCGACCACCGCGGGAGATGTAGAACGTCTTTTTTTCATGCGGCCGCCACATAAGCAGCGGTCGGAGATCGGTGTTAGCTATTGGCATCTCTGAACTGCTGTAGCCAGTGCCCTCGTAATGCATGTAGCAGAATAGAAAGGTACGGGACGAGGGACTCGGTAAAGATAGATATAAAGGTTACAGTCGTCAGTGCCAGTGCTATTCGGCTTTTTCTGAAATATTTATTAGGGCCGAATGACGTGTGTTTGACGTGTTTCTTTGATACATTGATAAATAGGCGAAAATATAGGTCGAGAAAAAATCCGCTTTTTTTTCCGGGAGCGGGAATCGAGCCCACATCTCCGCATAACCGGTGCGGTTCCTCGACCATTACGCTATCCCGCAGAGGCTTCTCTCTCGACTTTAACGTGGGGGTTTATATTCACAAGTGCTCTGAGGCCGGTAAACTAGTGCCGCCCCTCGACCACCGCGGGAGATGTAGAACGTCTTTTTTCAAGAGGCCGCCACGTAATAGGCGGCAGGAGATCGGTGTTAGCAATTGGCATATCCGAACTGCTGTAGCCAGTGCCCTCGTAATGCATGTAGCAGAATAGAAAGATACGAGACGAGGGACTTGGTAAAGATACATTTAAAGGTTGCAGTCGTCATTCCCAGCGCTTTTCGGCTTTTTCTGAAATATTTATTAGGGCCGAATGACGTGTGTTTGACTTGTTTATTTGATACATTGATAAATAAGCGAAAATATAGGTCGAGAAAAAATGCGCTTTTTTCCGGGAGCGGGAATCGAGCCCACATCTCCGCATAACCGGTGCGGTGCGTTGACCATTACGCTATCCCGTAGTGGCTTCTCTCTCGACTTTAACGTGGGGGTTTATAATCACAAGTGCTCTGAGGCCGGTATACTAGCACCGCCCCTCGATAACCGCGGGAGATGTAGAACGTCTTTTTTCAAGCGGCCGCCACGTAAAAGGCGGTCGTAGATCGGTGTTAGCAATTGGCGTATCCGAACTGCTGTAGCCAGTGCCCTCGTAGTGCATGTAGCAGAATAGAAAGATACGGGACGAGGGACTCGGTAAAGATATGTATAAAGGTTGCAGTCGTCATTGCCAGTGCTATTCGGCTTTTTCTGAAATATTTATTAGGGCCGAATGACGTGTGTTTCACATGTTTCTTTGATACATTGATAAATAAGCGAAAATATAGGTCGAGAAAAAATCCGCTTTTTTTCCGGGAGCGGGAATCGAGCCCACATCTCCGCATAACCGGTGCGGTGCGTTGACCATTACGCTATCCCGCAGCGTCTTCTCTCTCGACATTAACGCGGGGGTTTATATTTACAAGTGCTCTGAGGCCGGTAAACTAGCGCCGTCCCTCGACCACCGCGAGAGACGTAGGACGTCTTTTTTTCCAGCAGCCACCACGTGCGCAGCGGTCGGAGATCGGTGTTAGCAATTGGCATATCCGAACTGCTGTAGCCAGTGCCCTCGTAATGCATGTAGCAGAACAGAAAAATACGGGACGAGGGACTCGGTAAAGATACATATAAAGGTTGCAGTCGTCATTGCCACTGCTATTCGGCTTTTTCTGAAATATTTATTAGGGCCAAATGACGTGTGTTTGACATGTTTCTTTGATACATTGATAAATAAGCGAAAATATAGGTCGAGAAAAATTCCGCTGTTTTTTCCGGGAGCGGGAATCGAGCTTACATCTTCGCATAAACGGTGCGGTGCATTTACCATTGCGCTATCCCGCAGCGGCCTCTCCCTCGACGTTAACGCGGGGGTTTATATTTACAAGTGCTCTGCGGCCGGTAAACTAGCGTCGCCCCTCGACCACCGCGGGAGATGTAGAACGTCTTTTTTTCAAGCGGCCGCCACGTAAGCAGCGGTCGGAGATCGGTGTTAGCAATTGGCATATCCGAACTGCTGTAGCCAGTGCCCTCGTAAAGCATGTAGCAGAATAGAAAGATACGGGACGAGGGACTCGGTTAAGATACATATAAAGGTTGCAGTCGTCATTGCCAGTGCTATTCGGCTTTTTCTGAAATATTTATTAGGGCCGAATGATGTGTGTTTGACATGTTTCTTTGATACATCGATAAATAGGCAAAAATATAGGTCGAGAAAAATTCCGCTGTTTTTTCCGGGAGCGGGAATCGAGCTTACATCTCCGCAAAACCGGTGCGGTGCATTTACCATTGCGCTATCCCTCAGCGGCCTCTCTCTCGACTTTAACGCGAGGATTATATTTACAAGTGCTCTGCGGCCGGTAAACTAGCTCCGCCCGTCACGCGGGACACGTAGAACGTCTTTTTTCCAGCGGCCGCCACGTAAGCAGCGGTCGGAGATCGGTGTTAGCTATTGGCATCTCCGAACTGCTGTGGACAGTGCCCTCGTAATGCATGTACAGAACAGAAAGGTACGGCACGAGGGACTCGGTAAAGATACATATAAAGGTTGCAGTCGTCATTGCCAGTGCTATTCGGCTTTTTCTGAAATATTTATTAGGGCCGAATGACGTGTGTTTGACATGTTTCTTTGATACATTCATAAATAAGCGAAAATATAGGTCGAGAAACAATCCGCTTTTTTTCCGGGAGCGGGAATCGAGCCCACATCTACGCATAACCGGTGCGGTGCGTTGACCATTACACTATCCCGCAGCGCTTCTCTCTCAAATTTAATGCGGGGGTTTATATTTACAAGTGCTCTGAGGCCGGTATACTAGCGCCGCCCCTCGACCACCGCGGGAGACGTAGAACGTCTTTATATCCAGCGGCCGTAACGTAAGCAGTGGTCGGAGATCGGGGTTAGCAATTAGCATATCCGAACTGCTGTAGCCAGTGCCCTCGTAATGCATGTTGCAGAACACAAAGATACGGGACGAGGGACTCGGTAAAGATACATATAAAGGTTGCAGTCGTCATTGCCAATGCTATTCAGTTTTTCTGAAATATTTATTAGGGCCGAATGACGTGTGTTTGACATGTTTGTTTGATACATTGATAAATAGGCGAAAATATAGGTCGAGAAAAAATCCCCTGTTTTTTCCGGGAGCGGGAATCGACCCCACATCTCCGCATAACCGGTGCGGTGCGTTGACCATTACGCTATCCCGCAGCGGCTTTTCCCTCGAATTTAACGCGGGGGTTAATATTTACAAGTGCTGTGAGGCCAGTCAACAAGCGCCGACCCTCGACCACCACGGGAGACGTACAATGTATTTTTTCCAGCGGCCGCCACGTAAGCCGTGGTCGGAGGTCGGGGTTAGCAATCCGCATATCCGAACTCCCCGAGCCAGTGCCCTCGTAATGCATGTAGCAGAACAGAAAGATACTGGACGAGGGACTCGGTAAAGATGCATATCAAGGTTGCAGTCGTCATTGCCAGTGCAGTTCGGCTTTTTCTGAAATATTTATTAGGGCCGAATGACGTGTGTTTGACATGTTTCTTTGATACATTGATAAATAGGCGAAAATATAGGTCGAGAAAAAATCCGCTTTTTTCCAGGAGCGGGAATCGAGCCCACATCTCCGCATAACCGGTGCGGTTCCTCGACCATTACGCTATCCCGCAGTGGCTTCTCTCTCGACTTTAACGTGGGGGTTTATAATCACAAGTGCTCTGAGGCCGGTATACTAGCACCGCCCCTCGATAACCGCGGGAGATGTAGAACGTCTTTTTTCAAGCGGCCGGCACGTAAAAGGCGGTCGTAGATCGGTGTTAGCAATTGGCATATCCGAACTGCTGTAGCCAGTGCCCTCGTAGTGCATGTAGCAGAATAGAAAGATACGGGACGAGGGACTCGGTAAAGATACGTATAAAGGTTGCAGTCGTCATTGCCAGTGCTATTCGGCTTTTTCTGAAATATTTATTAGGGCCGAATGACGTGTGTTTCACATGTTTCTTTGATACATTGATAAATAAGCGAAAATATAGGTCGAGAAAAAATCCGCTTTTTTTCCGGGAGCGGGAATCGAGCCCACATCTCCGCATAACCGGTGCGGTGCGTTGACCATTACGCTATCCCGCAGCGTCTTCTCTTTCGACATTAACGCGGGGGTTTATATTTACAAGTGCTCTGAGGCCGGTAAACTAGCGCCGTCCCTCGACCACCGCGAGAGACGTAGGACGTCTTTTTTTCCAGCAGCCACCACGTGCGCAGCGGTCGGAGATCGGTGTTAGCAATTGGCATATCCGAACTGCTGTAGCCAGCGCCCTCGTAATGCATGTAGCAGAACAGAAAAATACGGGACGAGGGACTCGGTAAATATACATATAAAGGTTGCAGTCGTCATTGCCACTGCTATTCGGCTTTTTCTGAAATATTTATTAGGGCCAAATGACGTGTGTTTGACATGTTTCTTTGATACATTGATAAATAGGCGAAAATATAGGTCAAGAAAAAATCCGCTTTTTTCCGGGAGCGGGAATCGAGCCCACATCTCCGCATAACCGGTGCGGTGCGCTGACCATTACGTTATCCCGCAGCGCCTTCTCTCTTGACTTTAACAAGGCGGTTTATATTTACAAGTGCTCTGAGGCCGGTCAACCAGCGCCGCCCCTCGACCACCGCGGCAGACGGAAAACATCTTTTTTTCCAGCAGCTGCCATGTAAGCAGCGGTCGGAGATTGGTGTTAGCAATTGGCATATCCGAACTGTTGTAGCCAGTGGCCTAGTAATGCATGTAACAGAACAGAAAGATACGCGACGAGCGACTCGGTAAAGATACATATCAAGGTTGCAGTCGTCATTGCCAGTGCTGTTCGCTTTTTCTGAAATAATTTTTAGGGTAGAATGACGCGTGTTTGACATGTTTCTTTGATACATTGATAAATAAGCAAAAATATAGGTCGAGAAAAATTCCGCTGTTTTTTCCGGGAGCGGGAATCGAGCTTACATCTTCGCATAAACGGTGCGGTGCATTTACCATTGCGCTATCCCGCAGCGGCCTCTCCCTCGACTTTAACGCGGGAAATTATATTTACAAGTGCTCTGCGGCCGGTAAACTAGCGTCGCCCCTCGACCACCGCGGGAGATGTAGAACGTCTTTTTTTCAAGCGGCCGCCACGTAAGCAGCGGTCGGAGATCGGTGTTAGCAATTGGCATATCCGAACTGCTGTAGCCAGTGCCCTCGTAGTGCATGTAGCAGAATAGAAAGATACGGGACGAGGGACTCGGTAAAGATACGTATAAAGGTTGCAGTCGTCATTGCCAGTGCTATTCGGCTTTTTCTGAAATATTTATTAGGGCCGAAGTACGTGTTTTTGACATGTTTATTTGATACATTGATAAATAAGCGAAAATATAGGTCGAGAAAAAATCCGCTTTTTTTCCAGGAGCGGGAATCGAGCCCACATCTCCGCATAACCGGTGCGGTTCCTCGACCATTACGCTATCCCGCAGTGGCTTCTCTCTCGACTTTAACGTGGGGGTTTATAATCACAAGTGCTCTGAGGCCGGTATACTAGCACCGCCCCTCGATAACCGCGGGAGATGTAGAACGTCTTTTTTCAAGCGGCCGCCACGTAAAAGGCGGTCGTAGATCGGTGTTAGCAATTGGCATATCCGAACTGCTGTAGCCAGTGCCCTCGTAGTGCATGTAGCAGAATAGAAAGATACGGGACGAGGGACTCGGTAAAGATATGTATAAAGGTTGCAGTCGTCATTGCCAGTGCTATTCGGCTTTTTCTGAAATATTTATTAGGGCCGAATAACGTGTGTTTCACATGTTTCTTTGATACATTGATAAATAAGCGAAAATATAGGTCGAGAAAAAATCCGCTTTTTTTCCGGGAGCGGGAATCGAGCCCACATCTCCGCATAACCGGTGCGGTGCGTTGACCATTACGCTATCCCGCAGCGTCTTCTCTCTCGACATTAACGCGGGGGTTTATATTTACAAGTGCTCTGAGGCCGGTAAACTAGCGCCGTCCCTCGACCACCGCGAGAGACGTAGGACTTCTTTTTTTCCAGCAGCCACCACGTGCGCAGCGGTCGGAGATCGGTGTTAGCAATTGGCATATCCGAACTGCTGTAGCCAGTGCCCTCGTAATGCATGTAGCAGAACAGAAAAATACGGGACGAGGGACTCGGTAAAGATACATATAAAGGTTGCAGTCGTCATTGCCACTGCTATTCGGCTTTTTCTGAAATATTTATTAGGGCCAAATGACGTGTGTTTGACATGTTTCTTTGATACATTGATAAATAAGCGAAATATAGGTCAAGAAAAAATCCGCTTTTTTCCGGGAGCGGGAATCGAGCCCACATCTCCGCATAACCGGTGCGGTGCGCTGACCATTACGTTATCCCGCAGCGCCTTCTCTCTTGACTTTAACAAGGCGGTTTATATTTACAAGTGCTCTGAGGCCGGTAAACTAGCGCCGTCCCTCGACCTCCGCTGGAGACGTAGAACGTCTTTTTTTCCAGCGGCCGCCACGTAAGCAGCGGTCGGAGATCGGTGTTAGCAATTGGCATACCCGAACTGCTGTAGCCAGTTCCCTCGTAATGCATGTTGCAGAACACAAAGATACGGGACGAGGGACTCGGTAAAGATACATATAAAGGTTGCAGTCGTCATTGCCAGTGCTGTTCGGCTTTTTCTCAAATAATTTTTAAGGCCGAATGACGTGTGTTTGACATGTTTCTTTTTTACATTCATAAATAGGCGAAAATATAGGTCGAGAAAAAATCCGCTTTTTTTTCCGGGAGCGGGAATCGAGCCCACATCTCCGCATAACCGGTGCGGTTCCTGGACCATTACGCTATCCCGCAGTGGCTTCTCTCTCGACTTTAACGTGGGGGTTTATATTCACAAGTGCTCTGCGGCCGGTAAACTAGCGCCGCCCCTCGACCACCGCGGGAGATGTAGAACGTCTTTTTTTCGTGCGGCCGCCACGTAAGCAGCGGTCGGAGATCGGTGTTAGCTATTGGCATCTCTGAACTGCTGTAGCCAGTGCCCTCGTAATGCATGTAGCAGAATAGAAAGATACGGGACGAGGGACTCGGTAAAGATAGATATAAAGGTTGCTGTCGTCATTGCCAGTGCTATTCGGCTTTTTCTGAAATATTTATTAGGGCTGAATGACGTGTGTTTGACGTGTTTCTTTGATACATTGATAAATAAGCGAAAATATAGGTCGAGAAAAAATCCGCTTTTTTTTCCGGGAGCGGGAATCGAGCCCACATCTCCGATTAACCGGTGCGGTTCCTCGACCATTACGCTATCCCGCAGAGGATTCTCTCTCGACTTTAACGTGGGGGTTTATATTCACAAGTGCTCTGAGGCCGGTAAACTAGCGCCGCCCCTCGACCACCGCGGGAGATGTAGAACGTCTTTTTTCAAGCGGCCGCCACGTAAAAGGCGGTCGTAGATCGGTGTTAGCAATTGGCATATCCGAACTGCTGTAGCCAGTGCCCTCGTAGTGCATGTAGCAGAATAGAAAGATACGGGACGAGGGACTCGGTAAAGATACGTATAAAGGTTGCAGTCGTCATTGCCAGTGCTATTCGGCTTTTTCTGAAATATTTATTAGGGCCGAAGTACGTGTTTTTGACATGTTTATTTGATACATTGATAAATAAGCGAAAATATAGGTCGAGAAAAAATCCGCTTTTTTTCCAGGAGCGGGAATCGAGCCCACATCTCCGCATAACCGGTGCGGTTCCTCGACCATTACGCTATCCCGCAGTGGCTTCTCTCTCGACTTTAACGTGGGGGTTTATAATAACAACTGCTCTGAGGCCGGTATACTAGCACCGCCCCTCGATAACCGCGGGAGATGTAGAACGTCTTTTTTCAAGCGTCCGCCACGTAAAAGGCGGTCGTAGATCGGTGTTAGCAATTGGCATATCCGAACTGCTGTAGCCAGTGCCCTCGTAGTGCATGTAGCAGAATAGAAAGATACGGGACGAGGGACTCGGTAAAGATATGTATAAAGGTTGCAGTCGTCATTGCCAGTGCTATTCGGCTTTTTCTGAAATATTTATTAGGGCCGAATAACGTGTGTTTCACATGTTTCTTTGATACATTGATAAATAAGCGAAAATATAGGTCGAGAAAAAATCCGCTTTTTTTCCGGGAGCGGGAATCGAGCCCACATCTCCGCATAACCGGTGCGGTGCGTTGACCATTACGCTATCCCGCAGCGTCTTCTCTCTCGACATTAACGCGTGGGTTTATATTTACAAGTGCTCTGAGGCCGGTAAACTAGCGCCGTCCCTCGACCACCGCGAGAGACGTAGGACGTCTTTTTTTCCAGCAGCCACCACGTGCGCAGCGGTCGGAGATCGGTGTTAGCAATTGGAATATCCGAACTGCTGTAGCCAGTGCCCTCGTAATGCATGTAGCAGAACAGAAAAATACGGGACGAGGGACTCGGTAAAGATACATATAAAGGTTGCAGTCGTCATTGCCACTGCTATTCGGCTTTTTCTGAAATATTTATTAGGGCCAAATGACGTGTGTTTGACATGTTTCTTTGATACATTGATAAATAAGCAAAAATATAGGTCGAGAAAAATTCCGCTGTTTTTTCCGGGAGCGGGAATCAAGCCCACATCTCCGCATAACCGGTGCGGTGCGCTGACCATTACGTTATCCCGCAGCGCCTTCTCTCTTGACTTTAACAAGGCGGTTTATATTTACAAGTGGTCTGAGGCCGGTCAACCAGCGCCGCCCCTCGACCACCGCGGCAGACGTAAAACATCTTTTTTTCCAGCAGCCGCCATGTAAGCAGCGGTCGGAGATTGGTGTTAGCAATTGGCATATCCGAACTGTTGTAGCCAGTGGCCTAGTAATGCATGTAGCAGAACAGAAAGATACGGGACGAGCGACTCGGTAAAGATACATATCAAGGTTGCAGTCGTCATTGCCAGTGCTGTTCGGCTTTTTCTGAAATAATTTTTAGGGTCGAATGACGCGTGTTTGACATGTTTCTTTGATACATTGATAAATAAGCAAAAATATAGGTCGAGAAAAATTCCGCTCTTTTTTCCGGGAGCGGGAATCGAGCTTACATCTTCGCATAAACGGTGCGGTGCATTTACCATTGCGCTATCCCGCAGCGGCCTCTCCCTCGACTTTAACGCGGGGGTTTATATTTACAAGTGCTCTGCGGCCGGTAAACTAGCGTCGCCCCTCGACCACCGCGGGAGATGTAGAACGTCTTTTTTTCAAGCGGCCGCCACGTAAGCAGCGGTCGGAGATCGGTGTTAGCAATTGGCATATCCGAACTGCTGTAGCCAGTGCCCTCGTAAAGCATGTAGCAGAATAGAAAGATACGGGACGAGGGACTCGGTTAAGATACATATTAAGGGGTCAGTCATCATTGCCAGTGCTATTCGGCTTTTTCTGAAATATTTATTAGGGCCGAATGATGTGTGTTTGACATGTTTCTTTGATACATCGATAAATAGGCAAAAATATAGGTCGAGAAAAATTCCGCTGTTTTTTCTGGGAGCGGGAATCGAGCTTACATCTCCGCAAAACCGGTGCGGTGCATTTACCATTGCGCTATCCCTCAGCGGCCTCTCTCTCGACTTTAACGCGAGGATTATATTTACAAGTGCTCTGCGGCCGGTAAACTAGCGCCGTCCGTCACGCGGGACACGTAGAACGTCTTTTTTCCAGCGGCCGCCACGTAAGCAGCGGTCGGAGATCGGTGTTAGCTATTGGCATCTCCGAACTGCTGTGGACAGTGCCCTCGTAATGCATGTACAGAACAGAAAGGTACGGGACGAGGGACTCGGTAAAGATACATATAAAGGTTGCAGTCGTCATTGCCAGTGCTATTCGGCTTTTTCTGAAATATTTATTAGGGCCGAATGACGTGTGTTTGACATGTTTCTTTTATACATTCATAAATAAGCGAAAATATAGGTCGAGAAACAATCCGCTTTTTTCCGGGAGCGGGAATCGAGCCCACATCTACGCATAACCGGTGCGGTGCGTTGACCATTACGCTATCCCGCAGCGCTTCTCTCTCGACTTTAATGCGGGGGTTTATATTTACAAGTGCTCTGAGGCCGGTATACTAGCGCCGCCCCTCGACCACCGCGGGAGACGTAGAACGTCTTTATATCCAGCGGCCGTAACGTAAGCAGTGGTCGGAGATCGGTGTTAGCAATTGGCATATCCGAACTGCTGTAGCCAGTGCCCTCGTAGTGCATGTAGCAGAATAGAAAGATACGGGACGAGGGACTCGGTAAAGATATGTATAAAGGTTGCAGTCGTCATTGCCAGTGCTATTCGGCTTTTTCTGAAATATTTATTAGGGCCGAATAACGTGTGTTTCACATGTTTCTTTGATACATTGATAAATAAGCGAAAATATAGGTCGAGAAAAAATCCGCTTTTTTTCCGGGAGCGGGAATCGAGCCCACATCTCCGCATAACCGGTGCGGTGCGTTGACCATTACGCTATCCCGCAGCGTCTTCTCTCTCGACATTAACGCGGGGGTTTATATTTACAAGTGCTCTGAGGCCGGTAAACTAGCGCCGTCCCTCGACCACCGCGAGAGACGTAGGACGTCTTTTTTTCCAGCAGCCACCACGTGCGCAGCGGTCGGAGATCGGTGTTAGCAATTGGCATATCCGAACTGCTGTAGCCAGTGCCCTCGTAATGCATGTAGCAGAACAGAAAAATACGGGACGAGGGACTCGGTAAAGATACATATAAAGGTTGCAGTCGTCATTGCCACTGCTATTCGGCTTTTTCTGAAATATTTATTAGGGCCAAATGACGTGTGTTTGACATGTTTCTTTGATACATTGATAAATAAGCAAAAATATAGGTCGAGAAAAATTCCGCTGTTTTTTCCGGGAGCGGGAATCAAGCCCACATCTCCGCATAACCGGTGCGGTGCGCTGACCATTACGTTATCCCGCAGCGCCTTCTCTCTTGACTTTAACAAGGCGGTTTATATTTACAAGTGCTCTGAGGCCGGTCAACCAGCGCCGCCCCTCGACCACCGCGGCAGACGTAAAACATCTTTTTTTCCAGCAGCCGCCATGTAAGCAGCGGTCGGAGATTGGTGTTAGCAATTGGCATATCCGAACTGTTGTAGCCAGTGGCCTAGTAATGCATGTAGCAGAACAGAAAGATACGGGACGAGCGACTCGGTAAAGATACATATCAAGGTTGCAGTCGTCATTGCCAGTGCTGTTCGGCTTTTTCTGAAATAATTTTTAGGGTGAATGACGCGTGTTTGACATGTTTCTTTGATACATTGATAAATAAGCAAAAATATAGGTCGAGAAAAATTCCGCTCTTTTTTCCGGGAGCGGGAATCGAGCTTACATCTTCGCATAAACGGTGCGGTGCATTTACCATTGCGCTATCCCGCAGCGGCCTCTCCCTCGACTTTAACGCGGGGGTTTATATTTACAAGTGCTCTGCGGCCGGTAAACTAGCGTCGCCCCTCGACCACCGCGGGAGATGTAGAACGTCTTTTTTTCAAGCGGCCGCCACGTAAGCAGCGGTCGGAGATCGGTGTTAGCAATTGGCATATCCGAACTGCTGTAGCCAGTGCCCTCGTAAAGCATGTAGCAGAATAGAAAGATACGGGACGAGGGACTCGGTTAAGATACATATTAAGGGGTCAGTCATCATTGCCAGTGCTATTCGGCTTTTTCTGAAATATTTATTAGGGCCGAATGATGTGTGTTTGACATGTTTCTTTGATACATCGATAAATAGGCAAAAATATAGGTCGAGAAAAATTCCGCTGTTTTTTCTGGGAGCGGGAATCGAGCTTACATCTCCGCAAAACCGGTGCGGTGCATTTACCATTGCGCTATCCCTCAGCGGCCTCTCTCTCGACTTTAACGCGAGGATTATATTTACAAGTGCTCTGCGGCCGGTAAACTAGCGCCGTCCGTCACGCGGGACACGTAGAACGTCTTTTTTCCAGCGGCCGCCACGTAAGCAGCGGTCGGAGATCGGTGTTAGCTATTGGCATCTCCGAACTGCTGTGGACAGTGCCCTCGTAATGCATGTACAGAACAGAAAGGTACGGGACGAGGGACTCGGTAAAGATACATATAAAGGTTGCAGTCGTCATTGCCAGTGCTATTCGGCTTTTTCTGAAATATTTATTAGGGCCGAATGACGTGTGTTTGACATGTTTCTTTGATACATTCATAAATAAGCGAAAATATAGGTCGAGAAACAATCCGCTTTTTTCCGGGAGCGGGAATCGAGCCCACATCTACGCATAACCGGTGCGGTGCGTTGACCATTACGCTATCCCGCAGCGCTTCTCTCTCGACTTTAATGCGGGGGTTTATATTTACAAGTGCTCTGAGGCCGGTATACTAGCGCCGCCCCTCGACCACCGCGGGAGACGTAGAACGTCTTTATATCCAGCGGCCGTAACGTAAGCAGTGGTCGGAGATCGGGGTTAGCAAGTAGCATATCCGAACTGCTGTAGCCAGTGCCCTCGTAATGCATGTTGCAGAACACAAAGATACGGGACGAGGGACTCGGTAAAGATACATATAAAGGTTGCAGTCGTCATTGCCAATGCTATTCGGTTTTTCTGAAATATTTATTAGGGCCGAATGACGTGTGTTTGACATGTTTGTTTGATACATTGATAAATAGGCGAAAATATAGGTCGAGAAAAAATCCCCTGTTTTTTCCGGGAGTGGGAATCGACCCCACATCTCCGCATAACCGGTGCGGTGCGTTGACCATTACGCTATCCCGCAGCGGCTTTTCCCTCGAATTTAACGCGGGGGTTAATATTTACAAGTGCTGTGAGGCCAGTCAACAAGCGCCGACCCTCGACCACCACGGGAGACGTACAATGTATTTTTTCCAGCGGCCGCCACGTAAGCCGTGGTCGGAGGTCGGGGTTAGCAATCCGCCTATCCGAACTCCCCGAGCCAGTGCCCTCGTAATGCATGTAGCAGAACAGAAAGATACTGGACGAGGGACTCGGTAAAGATGCATATCAAGGTTGCAGTCGTCATTGCCAGTGCTGTTCGGCTTTTTCTGAAATATTTATTAGGGCCGAAAGACGTGTGTTTGACATGTTTCTTTGATACATTGATAAATAGGCGAAAATATAGGTCGAGAAAAAATCCGCTTTTTTTCCAGGAGCGGGAATCGAGCCCACATCTCCGCATAACCGGTGCGGTTCCTCGACCATTACGCTATCCCGCAGTGGCTTCTCGCTCGACTTTAACGTGGGGGTTTATAATCACAAGTGCTCTGAGGCCGGTATACAAGCACCGCCCCTCGATAACCGCGGGAGATGTAGAACGTCTTTTTTCAAGCGGCCGGCCATAAAAGGCGGTCGTAGATCGGTGTTAGCAATTGGCATATCCGAACTGCTGTAGCCAGTGCCCTCGTAGTGCATGTAGCAGAATAGAAAGATACGGGACGAGGGACTCGGTAAAGATACGTATAAAGGTTGCAGTCGTCATTGCCAGTGCTATTCGGCTTTTTCTGAAATATTTATTAGGGCCGAATGACGTGTGTTTCACATGTTTCTTTGTTACATTGATAAATAAGCGAAAATATAGGTCGAGAAAAAATCCGCTTTTTTTCCGGGAGCGGGAATCGAGCCCACATCTCCGCATAACCGGTGCGGTGCGTTGACCATTACGCTATCCCGCAGCGTCTTCTCTCTCGACATTAACGCGGGGGTTTATATTTACAAGTGCTCCGAGGCCGTTAAACTAGCGCCGTCCCTCGACCACCGCGAGAGACGTAGGACGTCTTTTTTTCCAGCAGCCACCACGTGCGCAGCGGTCGGAGATCGGGGTTAGCAATTAGCATATCCGAACTGCTGTAGCCAGTGCCCTCGTAATGCATGTTGCAGAACACAAAGATACGGGACGAGGGACTCGGTAAAGATACATATAAAGGTTGCAGTCGTCATTGCCAATGCTATTCGGTCTTTCTGAAATATTTATTAGGGCCGAATGACGTGTGTTTGACATGTTTGTTTGCTACATTGATAAATAGGCGAAAATATCGGTCGAGAAAAAATCAGCTTTTTTTCCGGGAGCGGGAATCCAGCCCACATCTTCGCATAACCGGTGCAGTGCGTTGACCATTACACTATCGCGCAGCGCTTCTCTCTCGACTTTAACGCGGGGTTTTTTATATTTACAAGTGCTCTGAGGCCTATACACTAGCGCCGCCCCTTGACCACCGCGGGAGACGTAGAACGTCTTTATTTCCAGCGGCCGTAACGTAAGCAGTGGTCGGAGATCGGGGTTAGCAATTGGCATATCCGAAGTGCTGTAGCCAGTGCCCTCGTAATGCATGTTGCAGAACACAAAGATACGGGACGAGGGACTCGGTGAAGATACATATAAAGGTTGCAGTCGTCCTTGCCAGTGCTATTAAACTTTTTCTGAAATATTTATTAGGGCCGAATGGCGTGTGTTTGACATGTTTCTTTGATACATTGATAAATAGGCGAAAATATAGGTCGAGAAAAAATCCGCTTTTTTTTCCGGGAGCGGAAATCGAGCCCACATCTCCGCATAACCGGTGCGGTTCCTCGACCATTAAGCTATCCCGCAGCGGCCTCTCTCTCGACTTTAACGCGGGGGTTTATATTTACAAGTGCTCTGAGGCCGGTCAACTAGCGCCGCCCCTCGACCACCGCGGCAGACGTAAAACGTCTTTTTTCCAGCAGCCGCCACGTAAGCAGCGGTCGGAGATTGGTGTTAGCAATTGGCATATCCGAACTGTTGTAGCCAGTGCCCTAGTAATGCATCTAGCAGAACAGAAAGATACGAGACGAGCGACTCGGTAAAGATACGTATCAAGGTTGCAGTTATCATTGCCAGTGCTGTTCGGCTTTTTCTGAAATAATTGTTAGGGTCGAATGACGTGTGTTTGACATGTTTCTTTCATACATTGACAAATAGGCAAAAATATAGGTCGAGAAAAATTCCGGTGTTTTTTCCGGGAGCGGGAATCGAGCTTACATCTCCGCATAATCGGTGCGGTGCATTTACCATTGCGCTATCCCGCAGCGGTCTCTCTCTCTACTTTAACGCGGGGGTTTATATTTACAAGTGCTCTGAGGCCGGTAAACTAGCGCCGCCCGTCACGCGGGACACGTAGAACGTCTTTTTTCCAGCGGCCGCCACGTAAGCAGCGGTCGGAGATCGGTATTAGCTATTGGCATCTCCGAACTGCTGTGGACAGTGCCCTCGTAATGCATGTACAGAACAGAAAGGTACGGGACGAGGGACTCGTTAAAGATACATATAAAGGTTGCAGTCGTCATTGCCAGTGCTATTCGGCTTTTTCTGAAATAATTGTTAGGGTCGAATGACGTGTGTTTGACATGTTTCTTTCATACATTGATAAATAGGCAAAAATATAGGTCGAGAAAAAATCTGCTTTTTTTCCGGGAGTGGGAATCGAGCCCACATCTACGCATAACCGGTGCGGTGCGTTGACCATTACACAATCCCGCAGCGCTTCTCTCTCGACTTTAATGCGGGGGTTTATATTTACAAGTGCTCTGAGGCCGGTATACTAGCGCCGCCCTTCGACCACCGCGGGAGACGTAGAACGTCTTTATATCCAGCGGCCGTAACGTAAGCAGTGGTCGGAGATCGGGGTTAGCAATTAGCATATCCGAACTGCTGTAGCCAGTGCCCTCGTAATGCATGTTGCAGACCACAAAGATACGGGACGAGGGACTCGGTAAAGATACATATAAAGGTTGCAGTCGTCATTGCCAATGCTATTCGGTTTTTCTGAAATATTTATTAGGGCCGAATGACGTGTGTTTGACATGTTTGTTTGATACATTGATAAATAGGCAAAAATATAGGTCGAGAAAAAATCCCCTGTATTTTCTGGGAGCGGGAATCGACCCCACATCTCCGCATAACCGGTGCGGTGCGTTGACCATTACGCTATCCCGCAGCGGCTTTTCCCTCGAATTTAACGCGGGGGTTTATATTTACAAGTGCTGTGAGGCCAGTCAACAAGCGCCGACCCTCGACCACCACGGGAGACGTACAATGATTTTTTCCAGCGGCCGCCACGTAAGCCGTGGTCGGAGGTCGGGGTTAGCAATTCGCATATCCGAACTCCCCGAGCCAGTGCCCTCGTAATTCATGTAGCAGAACAGAAAGATACTGGACGAGGGACTCGGTAAAGATGCATATCAAGGTTGCAGTCATCATTGCCAGTGCTGTTCGGCTTTTTCTGAAATAATTATTATGGCCGAATGACGTGTGTTTGACATGTTTCTTTGATACATTGATTAATAGGCGAAAATATAGGTCGAGAAAAAATCCCGTTTTTTCCGGGAGCGAAAATCGAATCCACGTCTGCGCATAACCGGTGCGGTGCGTTGACCATTACGCTATGCCGCAGCGACTTCTCTCTCGACATTAACGCGGGGGTTTATATTGTCGCGTACTATAAGCACGCAGATACTGAGCCGGGGTCCTTGAAGGAGACGACCGGGTCAGAACAAGCAGCCGGAGCCTCTTTAATCGGATAGCTCGAGCACAGGGTTCCGAGCGCGAGCGCCAGAGCTCTGAATGACAATGATGAGAGAGCACGCGCACTCAACCACTTCTTCGTCCTCACAGTCGTCTCTTGGCGCCGATGAAACACGTGACAATATATACAAGTGCTCTGAGGCCGGTAAACTAGCGCCATCCCTCGACCTCCGCTGGAGACGTAGAACGTCTTTTTTTCCAGCGGCCGCCACGTAAGCAGCGGTCGGAGATCGGTGTTAGAAATTGGCATATCCGAACTGCTGTAGCCAGTTCCCTCGTAATGCATGTAGCAGAACAGAAAGATACTGGACGAGGGACTCGGTAAAGATACATATAAAGGTTGCAGTCGTCATTGCCAGTGGTATTCGGCTTTTTCTGAAATATTTATTAGGGCCGAATGACGTGTGTTTCACATGTTTCTTTGATACATTGATAAATAAGCGAAAATATAGGTCGAGAAAAAATCCGCTTTTTTCCGGGAGCGGGAATCGAGCCCACATCTCCGCATAACCGGTGCGGTGCGTTCACCATTACGCTATCCCGCAGCGGATTCTCTCTTGACTTTAACAAGGCGGTTTATATTTACAAGTGCTCTGAGGCCGGTCAACTAGCGCCGCCCCTCGACCACCGCGGGAGACGTAAAACATCTTTTTTTCCAGCAGCCGCCATGTAAGCAGAATTCGGAGGTTGGTGTTAGCAATTGGCATATCCGAACTGTTGTAGCCAGTGCCCTAGTAATGCATGTAGCAGAACAGAAAGATACGGGACGAGCGACTCGGTAAAGATACAAATCAAGGTGTCAGTCGTCATTGCCAGTGCTGTTCGGCTTTTTCTGAAATAATTTTTAGGGTCGAATGACGCGTGTTTGACATGTTTCTTTGATACATTGATAAATAAGCAAAAATATAGGTCGAGAAAAATTCCGCTGTTTTTTCCGGGAGCGGGAATCGAGCTTACATCTTCGCATAACCGGTGCGGTGCATTTACCATTGCGCTATCCCGCAGCGGCCTCTCTCTCGACTTTAACGCGGGGGTTTATATTTACAAGTGCTCTGCGGCCGGTAAACTAGCGCCGCCTCTCGACCACCGCGGGAATTGTAGAACGTCTTTTTTTCAAGCGGCCGCCACGAAAGCAGCGGTCGGACATCGGTGTAAGCAATTGGCATATCCGAACTGCTGTAGCCAGTGCCCTCGTAATGCATGTAGTAGAAGAGAAAGATACGGGACGAGAGACTCGGTAAAGATACATATAAAGGTTGCAGTCGTCATTGCCAGTGCTATTCGGCTTTTTCTGAAGTATTTATTAGGGCCGAATGATGTGTGTTTGACATATTTCTTTGATACATTGATAAATAGGCAAAAATATAGGTCGAGAAAAATTCCGCTGTTTTTTCCGGGAGCGGGAATCGAGCTTACATCTCCGCATAACCGGTGCGGTGCATTTACCATTGCGCTATCCCTCAGCGGCCTCTCTCTCGACTTTAACGCGAGGATTATATTTACAAAAGCTCTGCGGCCGGTAAACTAGCGCCGCCCGTCACGTGGGACACGTAGAACGTCTTTTTTCCAGCGGCCGCCACGTAAGCAGCGGTCGGAGATCGGTGTTAGCTATTGGCATCTCCGAACTGCTGTGGACAGTGCCCTCGTAATGCATGTATAGAACAGAAAGGTACGGGACGAGGGACTCGGTGAAGATACATATAAAGGTTGCAGTCGTCATTGCCAGTGCTATTCGGCTTTTTCTGAAATATTTATTAGGGCCGAATGACGTGTGTGGGACATGTTTCTTTGATACATTCATAAATAAGCGAAAATATAGGTCGAGAAACAATCCGCTTTTTTTCCGGGAGCGGGAATCGAGCCCACATCTACGCATAACCGGTGCGGTGCGTTGACCATTACACTATCCCGCAGCGCTTCTCTCTCGACTTTAATGCGGGGGTTAATATTTACAAGTGCTGTGAGGCCAGTCAACAAGCGCCGACCCTCGACCGCCACGGGAGACGTACAATGTATTTTTTCCAGCGGCCGCCACGTAAGCCGTGGTCGGAGGTCGGGGTTAGCAATCCGCATATCCGAACTCCCCGAGCCAGTGCTCTCGTAATGCATGTAGCAGAACAGAAAGATACTGGACGAGGGACTCGGTAAAGATGCATATCAAGGTTGCAGTCGTCATTGCCAGTGCTGTACGGCTTTTTCTGAAATAATTATTATGGCCGAATGACGTGTGTTGGACATGTTTCTTTGATACATTGATTTATAGGCGAAAATATAGGTCGAGAAAAAATCCCTTTTTTTCCGGGAGCGAAAATCGAACCCACGTCTCCGCATAACCGGTGCGGTGCGTTGACCATTACGCTATCCCGCAGCGACTTCTCTCTCGACATTAACGCGGGGGTTTATATTTACAGGTGCTCTGAGGCCGGTAAACTAGCGCCGTCCCTCGACCTCCGCTGGAGACGTAGCACGTCTTTTTTTCCAGCGGCCGCCACGTAAGCAGCGGTCTGAGATCGGTGTTAGCAATTGGCATACCCGAACTGCTGTAGCCAGTTCCCTCGTAATGCATGCTGCAGAACACAAAGATACGGGACGAGGGACTCGGTAAAGATACATATAAAGGTTGCAGTCGTCATTGCCAGTGCTGTTCGGCTTTTTCTCAAATAATTTTTAGGGCCGAATGACGTGTGTTTGACATGTTTCTTTTTTACATTCATAAATAGGCGAAAATATAGGTCGAGAAAAAATCCGCTTTTTTTTCCGGGAGCGGGAATCGAGCCCACATCTCCGCATAACCGGTGCGGTTCCTCGACCATTACGCTATCCCCCAGTGGCTTCTCTCTCGACTTTAACGTGGGGGTTTATATTCACAAGTGCTCTGCGGCCGGTAAACTAGCGCCGCCTATCGACCACCGCGGGAGATGTAGAACGTCTTTTTTTCATGCGGCCGCCACGTAAGCAGCGGTCGGAGATCGGTGTTAGCTATTGGCATCTCTGAACTGCTGTAGCCAGTGCCCTCGTAATGCATGTAGCAGAATAGAAAGATACGGGACGAGGGACTCGGTTAAGATACATATAAAGGTTGCAGTCGTCATTGCCAGTGCTATTCGGCTTTTTCTGAAATATTTATTAGGGCCGAATGATGTGTGTTTGACATGTTTCTTTGATACATTGATAAATAGGCAAAAATATAGGTCGAGAAAAATTCCGCTGTTTTTTCCGGGAGCGGGAATCGAGCTTACATCTCCGCATAACCGGTGCGGTGCATTTACTATTGCGCTATCCCTCAGCGGCCTCTCTCTCGACTTTAACGCGAGGATTATATTTACAAGTGCTCTGCGGCCGGTAAACTAGCGCCGCCCGTCACGCGGGACACGTAGAACGTCTTTTTTCCAGCGGCCGCCACGTAAGCAGCGGTCGGAGATCGGTGTTAGCTATTGGCATCTCCGAACTGCTGTGGGCAGTGCCCTCGTAATGCATGTACAGAACAGAAAGGTACGGGACGAGGGACTCGGTAAAGATACATATAAAGGTTGCAGTCGTCATTGCCAGTGCTATTCGGCTCTTTCTGAAATATTTATTAGGGCCGAATGACGTGTGTTTGACATGTTTCTTTGATACATTCATAAATAAGCGAAAATGTAGGTCGAGAAAAAATCCGCTTTTTTTCCGGGAGCGGGAATCGAGCCCACATCTACGCATAACCGGTGCGGTGCGTTGACCACTACACTATCCCGCAGCGCTTCTCTCTCGACTTTAATGCGGGGGTTTATATTTACAAGTGCTCTGAGGCCGGTATACTAGCGCCGCCCCTCGACCACCGCGGGAGACGTAGAACGTCTTTATATCCAGCGGCCGTAACGTAAGCAGTGGTCGGAGATCGGGGTTAGCAATTAGCATATCCGAACTGCTGTAGCCAGTGCCCTCGTAATGCATGTTGCAGAACACAAAGATACGGGACGAGGGACTCGGTAAAGATACATATAAAGGTTGCAGTCGTCATTGCCAATGCTATTCGGTCTTTCTGAAATATTTATTAGGGCCGAATGACGTGTGTTTGACATGTTTGTTTGCTACATTGATAAATAGGCGAAAATATAGGTCGAGAAAAAATCAGCTTTTTTTCCGGGAGCGGGAATCCAGCCCACATCTTCGCATAACCGGTGCAGTGCGTTGACCATTACACTATCGCGCAGCGCTTCTCTCTCGACTTTAACGCGGGGGTTTATATTTACAAGTGCTCTGAGGCCAGTACACTAGCGCCGCCCCTTGACCACCGCGGGAGACGTAGAACGTCTTTATTTCCAGCGGCCGTAACGTAAGCAGTGGTCGGAGATCGGGGTTAGCAATTGGCATATCCGAAGTGCTGTAGCCAGTGCCCTCGTAATGCATGTTGCAGAACACAAAGATACGGGACGAGGGACTCGGTGAAGATACATATAAAGGTTGCAGTCGTCCTTGCCAGTGCTATTCAACTTTTTCTGAAATATTTATTAGGGCCGAATGACGTGTGTTTGACATGTTTCTTTGATACATTGATAAATAGGCGAAAATATAGGTCGAGAAAAAATCCGCTTTTTTTTCCGGGAGCGGAAATCGAGCCCACATCTCCGCATAACCGCTGCGGTTCCTCGACCATTAAGCTATCCCGCAGCGGCCTCTCTCTCGACTTTAACGCGGGGGTTTATATTTACAAGTGCTCTGAGGCCGGTCAACTAGCGCCGCCCCTCGACCACCGCGGCAGACGTAAAACGTCTTTTTTTCCAGCAGCCGCCACGTAAGCAGCGGTCGGAGATTGGTGTTAGCAATTGGCATATCCGAACTGTTGTAGCCAGTGCCCTAGTAATGCATCTAGCAGAACAGAAAGAAACGAGACGAGCGACTCGGTAAAGATACGTATCAAGGTTGCAGTTATCATTGCCAGTGCTGTTCGGCTTTTTCTGAAATAATTGTTAGGGTCGAATGACGTGTGTTTGACATGTTTCTTTCATACATTGATAAATAGGCAAAAATATAGGTCGAGAAAAATTCCGCTGTTTTTTCCGGGAGCGGGAATCGAGCTTACATCTCCGCATAACCGGTGCGGTGCATTTACCATTGCGCTATCCCGCAGCGGCCTCTCTCTCGACTTTAACGCGGGGGTTTATATTTACAAGTGCTCTGAGGCCGGTAAACTAGCGCCGACCGTCACGCGGGACACGTAGAACGTCTTTTTTCCAGCGGCCGCCACGTAAGCAGCGGTCGGAGATCGGTGTTAGCTATTGGCATCTCCGAACTGCTGTGGACAGTGCCCTCGTAATGCATGTACAGAACAGAAAGGTACGGGACGAGGGACTCGGTAAAGATACATATAAAGGTTGCAGTCGTCATTGCCAGTGCTATTCGGCTTTTTCTGAAATATTTATTATGGCCGAATGACGTGTGTTTGACATGTTTGTTTGATACATTGATAAATATGCAAAAATATAGGTCGAGAAAAAATCCCCTGTATTTTCTGGGAGCGGGAATCTACCCCACATCTCCGCATAACCGGTGCGGTGCGTTGACCATTACGCTATCCCGCAGCGGCTTTTCCCTCGAATTTAACGCGGGGGTTTATATTTAAAAGTGCTGTGAGGCCAGTCAACAAGCGCCGACCCTCGACCACCACGGGAGACGTACAATGATTTTTTCCAGCGGCCGCCACGTAAGACGTGGTCGGAGGTCGGGGTTAGCAATTCGCATATCCGAACTCCCCGAGCCAGTGCCCTCGTAATTCATGTAGCAGAACAGAAAGATACTGGACGAGGGACTCGGTAAAGATGCATATCAAGGTTGCAGTCGTCATTGCCAGTGCTGTTCGGCTTTTTCTGAAATAATTATTATGGCCGAATGACGTGTGTTTGACATGTTTCTTTGATACATTGATTAATAGGCGAAAATATAGGTCGAGAAAAAATCCCGTTTTTTCCGGGAGCGAAAATCGAACCCACGTCTGCGCATAACCGGTGCGGTGCGTTGACCATTACGCTATGCCGCAGCGACTTCTCTCTCAACATTAACGCGGGGGTTTATATATACAAGTGCTCTGAGGCCGGTAAACTAGCGCCGTCCCTCGACCTCCGCTGGAGACGTAGAACGTCTTTTTTTCCAGCGGCCGCCACGTAAGCAGCGGTCGGAGATCGGTGTTAGAAATTGGCATATCCGAACTGCTGTAGCCAGTTCCCTCGTAATGCATGTAGCAGAACAGAAAGATACTGGACGAGGGACTCGGTAAAGATACATATAAAGGTTGCAGTCGTCATTGCCAGTGGTATTCGGCTTTTTCTGAAATATTTATTAGGGCCGAATGACGTGTGTTTCACATGTTTCTTTGATACATTGATAAATAAGCGAAAATATAGGTCGAGAAAAAATCCGCTTTTTTCCGGGAGCGGGAATCGAGCCCAAATCTCCGCATAACCGGTGCAGTGTGTTGACCATTACACTATCCCGCAGCGCTTCTCTCTCGACTTTAACGCGGGGGTTTATATTTACAAGTGCTCTGAGGCCAGTAAACTAGCGCCGCCGCTCGACCACCGCGGGAGACGTAGAACGTCTTCATTTCCAGCCGCCGTAACGTAAGCAGTGGTCGGAGATCGGGGTTAGCAATTGGCATATCCGAAGTGCTGTAGCCAGTGCCCTCGTAATGCATGTTGCAGAACACAAAGAGACGGGACGAGGGACTTGGTAAAGATACATATAAAGGTTGCAGTCGTAAATTGCCAGTGCTGTTCGGCTTTTTCTCAAATAATTTTTAGGGCCGAATGACGTGTGTTTGACATGTTTTTTGATACATTGATAAATAAGCGAAAATATAGGTCAAGAAAAAATCCGCTTTTTTTCCGGGAGCGGGAATCGAGCCCACACCTCCGCATAACCGGTGCGGTGCGTTCACCATTACGCTATCCCGCAGCGGCTTCTCTCTTGACTTTAACAAGGCGGTTTATATTTACAAGTGCTCTGAGGCCGGTCAACTAGCGCCGCCCCTCGACCACCGTGGGAGACGTAGAACGTCTTTATATCCAGCGGCCGTAACGTAAGCAGTGGTCGGAGATCGGGGTTAGCAATTAGAATATCCGAACTGCTGTAGCCAGTGCCCTCGTAATGCATGTTGCAGAATACAAAGATACGGGACGAGGGACTCGGTAAAGATACATATAAAGGTTGCAGTCGTCATTGCCAATGCTATTCGGTCTTTCTGAAATATTTATTAGGGCCGAATGACGTGTGTTTGACATGTTTGTTTGCTACATTGATAAATAGGCGAAAATATAGGTCGAGAAAAAATCTGCTTTTTTTCCGGGAGCGGGAATCCAGCCCACAACTTCGCATAACCGGTGCAGTGCGTTGACCATTACACTATCGCGCAGCGCTTCTCTCTCGACTTTAACGCGGGGGTTTATATTTACAAGTGCTCTGAGGCCAGTACACTAGCGCCGCCCCTTGACCACCGCGGGAGACGTAGAACGTCTTTATTTCCAGCGGCCGTAACGTAAGCAGTGGTCGGAGATCGGGGTTAGCAATTGGCATATCCGAAGTGCTGTAAGCCAGTGCCCTCGTATTGCATGTTGCAGAACACAAAGATACGGGACGAGGGACTCGGTGAAGATATATATAAAGGTTGCAGTCGTCCTTGCCAGTGCTATTCAACTTTTTCTGAAATATTTATTAGGGCCGAATGACGTGTGTTTGACATGTTTCTTTGATACATTGATAAATAGGCGAAAATATAGGTCGAGAAAAAATCCGCTTTTTTTTCCGGGAGCGGAAATCGAGCCCACATCTCGGCATAACCGGTGCGGTTCCTCGACCATTAAGCTATCCCGCAGCGGCCTCTCTCTCGACTTTAACACGGGGGTTTATATTTACAAGTGCTCTGAGGACGGTCAACTAGCGCCGCCCCTCGACCACCGCGGCATACGTAAAACGTCTTTTTTTCCAGCAGCCGCCACGTAAGCAGCGGTCGGAGATTGGTGTTAGCAATTGGCATATCCGAACTGTTGTAGCCAGTGCCCTAGTAATGCATCTAGCAGAACAGAAAGATACGAGACGAGCGACTCGGTAAAGATACGTATCAAGGTTGCAGTTATCATTGCCAGTGCTGTTCGGCTTTTTCTGAAATAATTGTTAGGGTCGAATGACGTGTGTTTGACATGTTTCTTTCATACATTGATAAAAAGGCAAAAATATAGGTCGAAAAAAATTCCGCTGTTTTTTCCGGGAGCGGGAATCGAGCTTACATCTCCGCATAACCGGTGCGGTGCATTTACCATTGCGCTATCCCGCAGTGGCCTCTCTCTCGACTTTAACGCGGGGGTTTATATTTACAAGTGCTCTGAGGCCGGTAAACTAGCGCCGCCCGTCACGCGGGACACGTAGAACGTCTTTTTTCCAGCGGCCGCCACGTAAGCAGCGGTCGGAGATCGGTGTTAGCTATTGGCATCTCCGAACTGCTGTGGACAGTGCCCTCGTAATGCATGTACAGAACAGAAAGGTACGGGACGAGGGACTCGGTAAAGATACATATAAAGGTTGCAGTCGTCATTGCCAGTGCTATTCGGCTTTTTCTGAAATATTTATTAGGGCTGAATGACGTGTGTTTGACATGTTTCTTTGATACATTCATAAATAAGCGAAAATATATGTCGAGAAAAAATCCGCTTTTTTTCCGGGAGCGGGAATCGAGCCCACATCTACGCATAACGGGTGCGGTGCGTTGACCATTACACAATCCTGCAGCGCTTCTCTCTCGACTTTAATGCGGGGGTTTATATTTACAAGTGCTCTGAGGCCGGTATACTAGCGCCGCCCCTCGACCACCGCGGGAGACGTAGAACGTCTTTATATCCAGCGGCCGTAACGTAAGCAGTGGTCGGAGATCGGGGTTAGCAATTAGCATATCCGAACTGCTGTAGCCAGTGCGCTCGTAATGCATGTTGCAGAACACAAAGATACGGGACGAGGGACTCGGTAAAGATACATATAAAGGTTGCAGTCGTCATTGCCAATGCTATTCGGTTTTTCTGAAATATTTATTAGGGCCGAATGACGTGTGTTTGACATGTTTGTTTGATACATTGATAAATAGGCAAAAATATAGGTCGAGAAAAAATCCCCTGTATTTTCTGGGAGCGGGAATCGACCCCACATCTCCGCATAACCGGTGCGGTGCGTTGACCATTACGCTATCCCGCAGCGGCTTTTCCCTCGAATTTAACGCGGGGGTTTATATTTACAAGTGCTGTGAGGCCAATCAACAAGCGCCGACCCTCGACCACCACGGGAGACGTACAATGATTTTTTCCAGCGGCCGCCACGTAAGCCGTGGTCGGAGGTCGGGGTTAGCAATTCGCATATCCGAACTCCCCGAGCCAGTGCCCTCGTAATTCATGTAGCAGAACAGAAAGATACTGGACGAGGGACTCGGAAAAGATGCATATCAAGGTTGCAGTCGTCATTGCCAGTGCTGTTCGGCTTTTTCTGAAATAATTATTATGGCCGAATGACGTGTGTTTGACATGTTTCTTTGATACATTGATTAATAGGCGAAAATATAGGTCGAGAAAAATCCCGTTTTTTCCGGGAGCGAAAATCGAACCCACGTCTGCGCATAACCGGTGCGGTGCGTTGACCATTACGCTATGCGGCAGCGACTTCTCTCTCGACATTAACGCGGGGGTTTATATATACAAGTGCTCTGAGGCCGGTAAACTAGCGCCGTCCCTCGACCTCCGCTGGAGACGTAGAACGTCTTTTTTTCCAGCGGCCGCCACGTAAGCAGCGGTCAGAGATCGGTGTTAGAAATTGGCATATCCGAACTGCTGTAGCCAGTTCCCTCGTAATGCATGTAGCAGAACAGAAAGATACAGAACGGTAAAGATACATATAAAGGTTGCAGGCGTCATTGCCAGTGGTATTCGGCTTTTTCTGAAATATTTATTAGGGCCGAATGACGTGTGTTTCACATGTTTCTTTGATACATTGATAAATAAGCGAAAAAATAGGTCGAGAAAAAATCCGCTTTTTTCCGGGAGCGGGAATCGAGCTTACATCTCCGCATAACCGGTGCGGTGCATTTACCATTGCGCTATCCCTCAGCGGCCTCTCTCTCGACTTTAACGCGAGGATTATATTTACAAAAGCTCTGCGGCCGGTAAACTAGCGCCGCCCGTCACGTGGGACACGTAGAACGTCTTTTTTCCAGCGGCCGCCACGTAAGCAGCGGTCGGAGATCGGTGTTAGCTATTGGCATCTCCGAACTGCTGTGGACAGTGCCCTCGTAATGCATGTATAGAACAGAAAAGTACGGGACGAGGGACTCGGTAAAGATACATATAAAGGTTGCAGTCGTCATTGCCAGTGCTATTCGGCTTTTTCTGAAATATTTATTAGGGCCGAATGACGTGTGTTTGACATGTTTCTTTGATACATTCATAAATAAGCGAAAATATAGGTCGAGAAACAATCAGCTTTTTTTCCGGGAGCGGGAATCGAGCCCACATCTACGCATAACCGGTGCGGTGCGTTGACCATTACACTATCCCGCAGCGCTTCTCTCTCGACTTTAATGCGGGGGTTTATATTTACAAGTGCTCTGAGGCCGGTATACTAGCGCCGCCCCTCGACCACCGCGGGAGACGTAGAACGTCTTTATATCCAGCGGCCGTAACGTAAGCAGTGGTCGGAGATCGGGGTCAGCAATTAGCATATCCGAACTGCTGTAGCCAGTGCCCTCGTAATGCATGTTGCAGAACACAAAGGGGACGAGGGACTCGGTAAAGATACATATAAAGGTTGCAGTCGTCATTGCCAGTGCTATTCGGCTTTTTCTGAAATATTTATTAGGGCCGAAGTACGTGTGTTTGACATGTTTATTTGATACATTGATAAATAAGCGAAAATATATGTCGAGAAAAAATCCGCTTTTTTTCCAGGAGCGGGAATCGAGCCCACATCTCCGCATAACCGGAGCGGTTCCTCGACCATTACGCTATCCCGCAGTGGCTTCTCTCTCGACTTTAACGTGGGGGTTTATAATCACAAGTGCTCTGAGGCCGGTATACTAGCACCGCCCCTCGATAACCGCGGGAGATGTAGAACGTCTTTTTTCAAGCGGCCGCCACGTAAAAGGCGGTCGTAGATCGGAGTTAGCAATTGGCATATCCGAACTGCTGTAGCCAGTGCCCTCGTAGTGCATGTAGCAGAATAGAAAGATACGGGACGAGGGACTCGGTAAAGATACGTATAAAGGTTGCAGTCGTCATTGCCAGTGCTATTCGGCTTTTTCTGAAATATTTATTAGAGCCGAATGACGTGTTTGACATGTTTCTTTGATACATTGATAAATAAGCGAAAATATAGGTCGAGAAAAAATCCGCTTTTTTTCCGGGAGCGGGAATCGAGCCAACATCTCCACATAACCGGTGCGGTGTGTTGACCATTACGCTATCCCGCAGCGTCTTCTCTCTCGATCCTAACGCGGGGGTTTATATTTACAAGTGCTCTGAGTCCGGTAAACTAGCGCCGTCCCTCGACCACCGCGAGAGACGTAGGACGTCTTTTTTTCCAGCAGCCACCACGTGCGCAGCGGTCGGAGATCGGTGTTAGCAATTGGCATATCCGAACTGCTGTAGCCAGTGCCCTCGTAATGCATGTAGCAGAACAGAAAAATACGGACGAGGGACTCGGTAAAGATACATATAAAGGTTGCAGTTGTCATTGCCACTGCTATTCGGCTTTTTCTGAAATATTTATTAGGGCCGAATGACGTGTGTTTGACATGTTTCTTTGATACATGATAAATAAGCGAAAATATAGGTCAAGAAAAAAATCCGCTTTTTTCCGGGAGCGGGAATCGAGCCCACATCTCCGCATAACCGGTGCGGTGCGCTGACCATTACGTTATCCCGCAGCGCCTTCTCTCTTGACTTTAACAAGGCGGTTTATATTTACAAGTGCTCTGAGGCCGGTCAACCAGCGCCGCCCCTCGACCACCGCGGGAGACGTAAAACATCTTTTTTTCCAGCAGCCGCCATGTAAGCAGCGGTCGGAGATTGGTGTTAGCAATTGGCATATCCGAACTGTTGTAGCCAGTGCCCTAGTAATGCATGTAGCAGAACAGAAAGATAAGGGACGAGCGACTCGGTAAAGATACATATTGTCACGTGACAACGCGGAGATGGGTAGTCACGAAGGAGGTGTATTTACAAAGGACACCGTAGCCACCGGCGAAAAGACGGGTTGATGGCGCAAACCGAGCGGGAGCTCGGGCTTCGTCTACTTCCTCTTCATTCCGTTGGACATCGCGCAGCGTCTTTCCACTGGAGCACATACCCCGATAGGGAGAGATTGCCCCGTGTACGTTTCTCGGGAATCTGTCCGAAGTCTGTGACACAACTCCCCCGCCGCAGAAGCACCGTCCCGGTGCCTGTTATGAAGGAGGAGCAGTAGCAGGTAGACTCCGTCGGTGGTACGGCTTGAGGCGGCTCACGTGAACGAGCTGAGGTACTGAGTGCCGAGACAAGGTCAGAGGCAAAACAGGCACGATTTCGTAGGTGACGGGGGTGACGGCACGCTCGACGCGGTAGGGGCCAGTGAAGGGGGACATGAGCTTCTCAGACCGTCCAACTAGGCGAGAAGGGGTCCACAGAAGAACCAAGGAGCCAGGAGCAAAGTGTGCAGGGCGGTCACACTCATCGTATCGAGACTTCTGGGATGCTTGCGAGGCCAATAGTCGTTCTCGGGCAACCTGGCGCGCCAGTTCAGCGTGGGCGATGATGTCACGAGCATATGCAGTGGTAGGCTCAGTTGAAGTCGGCAGGGTGGTGTCGAATGGTAAAGTAGGCTCACGACCAAAAAGAAGGAAGAAAGGAGAATATCCAGCCGTGTCGTGCCGGGAGGAATTATAAGCAAATGTGACATAAGGTAGTGTAACGTCCCAATCTCGATGGTCTGTGGAAACGTACATTGCAAGCATGTCAGTGAGCGTTTTGTTGAGCCGCTCAGTAAGGCCATTTGTTTGAGGATGGTATGCAGTCGTCAGTTTGTGCTTTGTTTCACAAGAGCGGAGAAGGTCCTCGACAACCTGTGACAAAAAGTACCGGCCACGGTCCGTGAGCAACTGTCGCGGAGCACCATGACGCAGGATGACGTCCTCCAGGAGGAAATCGGCGACATCTGTAGCACAACTCGTTGGGAGCGCACGGGTGATAGCGTAGCGGGTGGTATAGTCTGTGGCTACCGCAATCTAACGATTCCCGGAGGAGGACAACGGAAAGGGGCCTAAGAGGTCTAAACCAACACGATAAAATGGTTCGGTGGGAATGTCCAAAGGTTGCAACTGGCCAGCGGGACGTAATGGAGGCGTCTTTCGACGTTGGCAAGGATCGCACGCCGCGACATAGCGACGGACAGTCCGGTAGAGCCCTGGCCAGTAAAATCGTCGGCGGACGCGGTCATAAGTGCGAGCAGCGCCAAGGTGGCCAGCCATCGGGACGTCGTGGAGCTGGCGGAGGACATCCGAGCGAAGTTGCTCGGGTACCGCCAGAAGCAGGTCAGGTCCATCAGCCCGGTAGTTGCGGCGGTATAGGATACCATTCCGCAGCACGAACGCGTTCAGAGAAGGGTGCGTTGGCTGTGATTGGAGATGGTCGATAATAGGCCGAAACGTCGGATCACGGCGCTGGTGGTCCCCGATGTCTTTGAAGTCCGACAAAAAATAGACGCAAATATCCGTGTCGAGCTCATCAGTGGGAGGCTAGCCGACGGGATAACGAGATAAACAGTCGGCTTCTCTGTGCAGTTTACCGGACTTGTACACAACTGAATAATCAAATCTTGGAGGTATAGAGCCCAGCGAGCAAGCCGACCTGTGGGGTCTTTCAGAGAAGAAAGCCAGCATAAGGCGTGGTGGTCGGTTACAACGGTAAACGGCCTGCCGTACAGATATGGCCTAAATTTGCCGACGGCCCACACCAGAGCAAGGCATTCACGCTCGGTGATTGAGTAGTTGCGCTCGGATGGAGACAAGAGGCGGCTTGCGTAAGCTATCACCCGGTCGAGGCCCGCCTGTGTTTGGGCTAGCACTGCCCCTATTCCATGGCCGCTGGCGTCCGTGCGGATTTCCGTCGGAGCAGAGCTGTCAAAGTGAGCCAGGACTGGCGGGTTCGACAGGTGGCCGATGAGCGCGGAAAAAGCCGACTCGTGCGCTTGGCCCCAAGAGAACGCTGCATCCTTCTTAAGAAGATCAGTGAGGGGGCGAGCGATGGCAGCGAAATCCTTGACAAAACGGCGGAAGTACGAGCACAGCCCTATAAAGCTGCGTACGTCGTGCACTGAACCCGGAATAGGGAAGTCTTTAACGGCGCGTATCTTCTCAGGATCGGGTTGAACACCGGTGGAGTCGACTAGGTGGCCTAGAATCTTGATTTGGCGGCAACCGAAATGGCACTTTTTGGAGTTCAGTTGCAGACCGGCTCTACGAAAAACACCCAGAATGTCCGAGAGACGTTGCAGGTGAGTCTCAAATGTGGGCGAATACACAACGACGTCGTCAAGGTAACAAAGGCAAGTTGTCCACTTGAACCCGCGAAGAAGAGAGTCCATCATCCTTTCGAATGTGGCCGGCGCGTTACACAGTCCGAATGGCATGACTTTGAATTGGTACAAACCGTCAGGTGTTACGAAAGCGGTTTTTTCTCTGTCTTTTTCGTCAACGGCTATTTGCCAGTATCCGGACCGCAAATCGATGGATGAAAAGTAGGAGGCACCATGTAGGCAGTCGAGGGCGTCATCAATTCGAGGAAGCGGGTATACATGTTTCTTGGTAATTTTGTTCAAGTGCCTGTAATCAACACAGAAGCGCCATGAGCCGTCCTTCTTTTTCACCAAAACAACCGGTGATGCCCATGGGCTAGAGGAGGGTTCAATAACATCCCTTCTGAGCATTTCGTCAACTTCCCGCTGAATGACACCTCGCTCGGTCTGAGACACGCGATATGGGCGTCGACGTATCGGACTTGCATCCCCTGTGTTTATGTGATGCGTCACAACGGAAGTCTGACCTAAGGGCCGGCCGTCGAAGTCAAAAATGTCACTATGGCTGGCAAGAAGGCAGCGAAGCTCGTGAGCATGGTGCGCTGGAAGGTCCGGGGAAATCATTCGTACAAACTCATCTGATTTTGCGAGGTTGTGGTGGTATTCTTTGTCAACTTGGGCTGATTCAAGGGCCATGGCAGAAATCTCGCAGTTATCCAATGGTGAAAGCTGGGCAAGCGCTATTCCTTGAGGAAGGACTTGTGTCGAAAGTCCGAAATTTAGTAACGGCAGTGTGATCCGATTCTGGGCAACTGTTACGACCGAAAATGGGAGAGCCACGTGTCGGTCGAGCAACACGGCTGTAACCGGAGAAACGATGTGATCACCATCCGGCACGGGCGGAGACGAGGTCAGCGGAAGATAGGTCACTGCCTTTGGGGCCAGGCGAATGTGCTCAGTGGAACGAACCCGGGACTGAGGTTCGACATCACTAGCAAGGGGGCTCGGTAGCTCGAGCCGAAGAACACCTGAGGCACAATCGATTAAGGCTGCGTGGTCCGCGAGAAAGTCCAGGCCGATAATAACATCATGAGGGCACGTGTCCAGGACAGCAAACATAACAGGGATTTGGTGGCCGGCCAGTCCAACACGCGCAGTACACATTCCGGCTACGGTGGTCATCCCACCATCGGCAACTCGCAAAACACGGGACGGGGCAGGCGTGAGGACTTTCCGTAGGCAGCGGCGAAGGGACGAGCTCATGACGGACAACTGCGCACCTGTATCGACTAAAGCAGTTACCGGGACATCATCGACATGAAGGGCTAATAAGTTCTGCTTTCCAGATCGAGGAGGTAGAGGATTTTCGGGCCGGGTCGGGAATGCAGCATCACCTCTGGGAGCTGCACTGCCTAGTTTTCCGGAGAGTACCGGGCGGCACGGTCGGGAATCGGAGACGAGCGGCGAGGTTGCGGCGATCGGGACTGGCGGCGTTGGGGCGAGGGTGAGCGGTTGAACCGGTTGTGCACAGGGTCTGCATTCAAGTGTTGGGTATCTGAGGTTGGGGAAGTACGGCGCTGCGCATCGGGAGTGTAGCCGTAGGAGAAAGGCCGAGAGCCGTAACGAGGTGACGCATTGGGCGGGGGTGCAGTCCAGCGGCTCCTACAGTACCGAGCGATGTGGCCAATACGGGAGCAGTTGAAGCATATTGGTCTGTCGTCAGGCGTTCGCAATTCAGCTGGATTGCGGCGGCGGTTACCAAAAGGCGCTTGGGGGCCCATGTGCGTGGTCGGCGAAAACTGTTGGGTAAAAGGAGGATGGGGATGCCCGATACTGCACACTTGATGGATTCCCATGCTTGCCATTTCATTGCGAACGACGGCCTGGATTGCAGCGATCGTAGGGAGTTGGCAGCGATCATCTGCATATGGCAGTGTGGGGGTCGGGACCATCGCTTCGATTTCGCGGCGCACGATTCTGGTAATATCCGCAGAAGGGGCGACAGGGTCCGGCCTGCGTGGAGCAGGAGCGGGTAGATGGACGTCATCGCAGGAAGATGTCGCAGCAGTGTGCGGCAGCCGGGCAAATTGGTGAGCTATACGGCGTCCCTTGGCCTGCTCAAATCGCCGGCACTCTTTGATGATGGAGTCAACGGTGGCGCAGTCCTTACATATGAGCAGGTGAAAGGCGTCGTCGGCGATGCCCTTAAGGATGTGACCAACCTTGTCCATTTCTGACATTCCTGGGTCAACTTTGGAGCATAGGGCCAGAACGTCGTGGATGTAGGCGACGTAACTTTCAGTGGATGTTTGAGCCCGTGTTGAGAGCTCTTGCTTTGCCGCAAGCAGGCGACCAACGGGCTTCCCGAACACCTTTCGAAGCTCTTCTTTGAAAACATCCCAACTGGTTAGCCGTGCTTCATTAGTGTCAAACCATGTCTCAGCCGTTTTCTTGAGGCACAAAGCAGCGTTGGCGAGCTTAAGGGTGTCGTCCCATCTGTTGTGAGCACTCACACGTTCGAACCTACGGAGCCAATCTTCTACATCAATGTCGTCCGTCCCAGTGAAGTCGCCGGGGTCCCGAGGGTGGGACACAACGATGAACGATGAAGGGGATCCGGGCTCATTGGCAGGCATCGCGGGGCCTCGAGCGATGCGCCTACTCCGAAGTTCCGTGTTGTTAAGAAGCCGCGCTGGCGAGAGGTACAGGAAACCGGAAGTCCAGCACCTCCACCAAAGATGTCACGTGACAACGCGGAGATGGGTAGTCAGGAAGGAGGTGTATTTACAAAGGAAACCGTAGCCACCGGCGAAAAGACGGGTTGATGGCGCAAACCAAGCGGGAGCTCGGGCTTCGTCTACTTCCTCTTCATTCCGTTGGACATCGCCCAGCGTCTTTCCACTGGAGCACATACCCCGATAGGGAGAGATTGCCCCGTGTACGTTTCTCGGGAATCTGTCCGAAGTCTGTGACAATATCAAGGTTGCAGTCGTCATTGCCAGTGCTGTTCGGCTTTTTCTGAAATAATTGTTAGGGTCGAATGACGCGTGTTTGACATGTTTCTTTGATACATTGATAAATAAGCAAAAATATACGTCGAGAAAAATTCCGCTGTTTTTTCCGGGAGCGGGAATCGAGCTTACATTTTCGCATAACCAGTGCGGTGCATTTACCATTGCGCTATCCCGCAGCGGCCTCTCTCTCGGCTTTAACGCGGGGGTTTATATTTACAAGTGCTCTGCGGCCGGTAAACTAGCGCCGCCCCTGGACCACCGCGGGAGATGTAGAACGTCTTTTTTTCAAGCGGTCGCCACGTAAGCAACGGTCGGAGATCGGTGTTAGCAATTGGCATATCCGAACTGCTGTAGCCAGTGCCCTCGTAATGCATGTAGCAGAATAGAAAGATACGGGACGAGGGACTCGGTTAAGCTACATATAAAGGTTGCAGTCGTCATTGCCAGTGCTATTCGGCTTTTTCTGAAATATTAATTAGGGCCGAATGATGTGTGTTTGACATGTTTCTTTGATACATTGATAAATAGGCAAAAATATAGGTCGAGAAAAAATCCGCTTTTTTTCCGGGAGCGGGAATCGAGCCCACATCTCCGCATAACCGGTGCGGTGCGTTGACCATTACGCTATCCCGCAGCGTCTTCTCTCTCGACATTAACGCGGCGGTTTATATTTACAAGTGCTCTGAGGCCGGTAAACTAGCGTCGTCCCTCGACCACCGCGAGAGACGTAGAACGTCTTTTTTTCCAGCGGCCAACACGTGCGCAGCGGTCGGAGATCGGTGTTAGCAATTGGCATATCCGAACTGCTGTAGCCAGTGCCCTCGTAATGCATGTAGCAGAACAGAAAAATACGGGACGAGGGACTCGGTAAAGATACATATAAAGGTTGCAGTCGTCATTGCCAATGCTATTCGGCTTTTTCTGAAATATTTATTAGGGCCGAATGACGTGTGTTTGACATGTTTCTTTGATACATTGATAAATAAGCGAAAATACGGGTCAAGAAAAAATCCGCTTTTTTTTCCGGGAGCGGGAATCGAGCCCACATCTCCGCATAACCGGTGCGGTGCGTTGACCATTACGCTATCCCGCAGCGGCTTCTCTCTTGACTTTAACAAGGCGGTTTATATTTATAAGTGCTCTGAGGCCGGTCAACCAGCGCCGCCCCTCGACCACCGCGGGAGACGTAAAACATCTTTTTTTCCAGCAGCCGCCATGTAAGCAGCGGTCGGAGATTGGTGTTAGCAATTGGCATATCCGAACTGTTGTAGCCAGTGGCCTAGTAATGCATGTAGCAGAACAGAAAGATACGGGACGAGCGACTCGGTAAAGATACATATCAAGGTTGCAGTCGTCATTGCCAGTGCTGTTCGGCTTTTTCTGAAATAATTTTTAGGGTCGAATGACGCGTGTTTGACATGTTTCTTTGATACATTGATAAATAAGCAAAAATATAGGTCGAGAAAAATTCCGCTGTTTTTTCCGGGAGCGGGAATCGAGCTTACATCTTCGCATAAACGGTGCGGTGCATTTAACATTGCGGTATCCCGCAGCGGCCTCTCTCTCGACTTTAACGCTTGAGTTTATATTTACAAGTGCTCTGCGGCCGGTAAACTAGCGTCGCCCCTCGACCACCGCGGGAGATGTAGAACGTTTTTTTTTCAAGCGGCCGCCACGTAAGCAGCGGTCGGAGATCGGTGTTAGCAATTGGCATATCCGAACTGCTGTAGCCAGTGCCCTCGTAAAGCATGTAGCAGAATAGAAAGATACGGGACGAGGGACTCGGTTAAGATACATATAAAGGTTGCAGTCGTCATTGCCAGTGCTATTCGGCTTTTTCTGAAATATTTATTAGGGCCGAATGATGTGTGTTTGACATGTTTCTTTGATACATTGATAAATAGGCAAATATATAGGTCGAGAAAAATTCCGCTGTTTTTTCCGGGAGCGGGAATCGAGCTGACATCTCCGCATAACCGGTGCGGTGCATTTACCATTGCGCTATCCCGCAGCGGCCTCTCTCTCGACTTTAACGCGGGGGTTTATATTTACAAGTGCTCTGAGGCCGGTAAACTAGCGCCGCCCGTCACGCGGGACACGTAGAACGTCTTTTTTTCCAGCGGCCGCCACGTAAGCAGCGGTCGCAGATCGGTGTTACTATTGGCATATCCGAACTGCTGTAGCCAGTGCCCTCGTAATCCATGTACAGAACAGAAAAACACGGGACGAGGGACTCGGTAAAGATACATATAAAGGTTGCAGTCGTCATTGCCAGTGCTATTCGGCTTTTTCTGAAATATTTATTAGGGCCGAATGACGTGTGTTTGACATGTTTCTTTGATACATTCATAAATAGGCGAAAATATAGGTCGAGAAAAAATCCGCTTTTTTTTCCGGGAGCGGGAATCGAGCCCACATCTCCGCATAACCGGTGCGGTTCATCGACCATTAAGCTATCCCGCAGTGGCTTCTCTCTCGACTTTAACGTGGGGGTTCATATTCACAAGTGCTCTGGGGCCGGTAAACTAGCGCCGCCCCTCGACCACCGCGGGATATGTAGAACGTCTTTTATTCAAGCGGCCACCACGTAAGCAGCAGTCGGAGATCGGTGTTGTAAATTGGCATATCCGAACTGCTGTTGCCAGTGCCCTCGTAATGCATGTAGCAGAATAGAAAGATACGGGACGAGGGACTCGGTAAACATACATATAAAGGTTGCAGTCGTCAAGGCCAGTGCTATTCGGCTTTTTCTGAAATATTTATTAGGGCTGAATGACGTGTGTTTGACATGTTTCTTTGATACATTGATAAATAAGCGAAAATATAGGTCGAGAAATAATCCGCTTTTTCTCCGGGAGCGGGAATCGAGCCCACATCTCCGCATAACCGGTGCGGTGCGTTGACCATTACACTATCCCGCAGCGCTTCTCTCTCGACTTTAATGCGGGGGTTTATATTTACAAGTGCTCTGAGGCCAGTATACTAGCGCCGCCCCTCGACCACCGCGGGAGACGTAGAACGTCTTTATATCCATCGGCCGTAACGTAAGCAGTGGTCGGAAATCGGGGTTAGCAATTGGCATATCCGAAGTGCTGTAGCCAGTGCCCTCGTAATGCATGTAGCAGAATAGAAAGATACGGGACGACGGACTCGGTAAAGATACATATAAAGGTTGCAGTCGTCCTTGCCAGTGCTATTCAACTTTTTCTGAAATATTTATTAGGGCCGAATGACGTGTGTTTGACATGTTTCCTTGATACATTGATAAATAGGCGAAAATGTAGGTCGAGAAAAAATCCGCTTTTTTTTCCGGGAGCGGAAATCGAGCCCACATCTCCGCATAACCGGTGCGGTTCCTCGACCATTAAGCTATCCCGCAGCGGCCTCTCTCTCGACTTTAACGGCAGGGTTTATATTTACAAGTGCTCTGAGGCCGGTCAACTAGCGCCGCCCCTCGACCACCGCGGGAGACGTAAAACGTCTTTTTTTCCAGCAGCCGCCACGTAAGCAGCGGTCGGAGATTGGTGTTAGCAATTGGCATATCCGAACTGTTGTAGCCAGTGCCCTAGTAATGCATCTAGCAGAACAGAAAGATACGAGACGAGCGACTCGGTAAAGATACGTATCAAGGTTGCAGTTATCATTGCCAGTGCTGTTCGGCTTTTTCTGAAATAATTGTTAGGGTCGAATGACGTGTGTTTGACATGTTTCTTTCATACATTGATAAATAGGCAAAAATATAGGTCGAGAAAAATTCCGCTGTTTTTTCCGGGAGCGGGAATCGAGCTTACATCTCCGCATAACCGGTGCGGTGCATTTACCATTGCGCTATCCCGCAGCGGCCTCTCTCTCGACTTTAACGCGGGGGTTTATATTTACAAGTGCTCTGAGGCCGGTAAACTAGCGCCGCCCGTCACGCGGGACACGTAGAACGTCTTTTTTTCCAGCGGCCGCCACGTAAGCAGCGGTCGCAGATCGGTGTTACTATTGGCATATCCGAACTGCTGTAGCCAGTGCCCTCGTAATCCATGTACAGAACAGAAAAACACGGGACGAGGGACTCGGTAAAGATACATATAAAGGTTGCAGTCGTCATTGCCAGTGCTATTCGGCTTTTTCTGAAATATTTATTGGGGCCGAATGACGTGTGTTTGACATGTTTCTTTGATACATTCATAAATAAGAGAAAATATAGGTCGAGAAAAAATCCGCTTTTTTTTTCGGGAGCGGGAATCGAGCCCACATCTCCGCATAACCGGTGCGGTTCATCGACCATTAAGCTATCCCGCAGTGGCTTCTCTCTCGACTTTAACGTGGGGGTTCATATTCACAAGTTCTCTGCGGCCGGTAAACTAGCGCCGCCCCTCGACCACCGCGGGAGATGTAGAACGTCTTTTTTTCAAGCGGCCGCCACGTAAGCAGCGGTCGGAGATCGGTGTTGTAAATTGGCATATCCGAAGTGCTGTAGCCAGTGCCCTCGTAATGCATGTAGCAGAATAGAAAGATACGGGACGAGGGACTCGGTAAAGATACATATAAAGGTTGCAGTCGTCAATGCCAGTGCTGTTCGGCTTTTTCTGAAATAATTGTTACGGTCGAATGACGCGTGTTTGACATGTTTCTTTCATACATTTATAAATAGGCAAAAATATAGGTCGAGAAAAATTCCGCTGTTTTTTCCGGGAGCGGGAATCGAGCTTACATCTCCGCATAACCGGTGCGGTGCATTTACCATTGCGCTATCCCGCAGCGGCCTCTCTCTCGACTTTAACGCGGGGGTTTATATTTACAAGTGCTCTGAGGCCGGTAAACTAGCGCCGCCCGTCACGCGGGACACGTAGAACGTCTTTTTTTCCAGCGGCCGCCACGTAAGCAGCGGTCGCAGATCGGTGTTACTATTGGCATATCCGAAATGCTGTTGCCAGTGCCCTCGTAATGCATGTAGAAGAAAAGAAAGATACGGGACGAGGGACTCGGTAACGATACATTTAAAGGGTGCAGTCGTCATTGCCAGTGCTATTCGGCTTTTTCTGAAATATTTATTACGGGCGAATGACGTGTGTTTCACTTGTTTCTTTGATACATTAATAAATGAGCGAAAATATAGGTCGAGAAAAAATCCGCTTTTTTTCCGGGAGCGGGAATCGAGCCCACATCTCCGCAAAACCGGTGCAGTGCGTTGACCATTAAACTATCCCCCAGCGCTTCTCTCTAGACTTTAACGCGTGGGTTTATATTTACAAGTGCTCTGAGGCTAGTAAACTAGCGCCGCCGCTCGACCACCGCGGGAGACGTAGAACGTCTTTATTTCCAGTGGCCGTAACGTAAGCAGTGGTCGGAGATCGCGGTTAGCAATTGGCATATCCGAAGTGCTGTAGCCAGTGCCCTCGTAATGCATGTTGCAGAACACAAAGATACGGGACGAGGGACTCGGTAAAGATACATATAAAGGTTGCAGTCGTCATTGCCAGTGCTGTTCGGCTTTTTCTCAAATAATTTTTAGGGCCGAATGACGTGTGTTTGACATGTTTCTTTGATACATTGATAAATAGGCAAAAATATAGGAAGACAAAAATTCCGCTGTTTTTTCGAGGACCGGGAATCGAGCTTACATCTCCGCATAACCGGTGCGGTGCATTGACCATTGCGCTATACCGCAGCGGCTTCTCTCTCGACTTTAACGCGGGGGTTTATATTTACAAGTGCTCTGAGGCCGGTAATCTAGCGCCGCCCATCACGCGGGACACGTAGAACGTCTTTTTTTCCAGCGGCCGCCACGTAAGCAGCGGTCGGAGATCGGTGTTAGCTATTGGCATATCCGAACTGCTGTAGCCAGTGCCCTCGGAATGCATGTACTGAACAGAAAGATACGGGACGAGGGACTCGATAAAGATACATATAAAGGTAGCAGTCGTCATTGCCAGTGCTATTCGGCTTTTTCTGAAATATTTATTAGTGCCGAATGACGTGTGTTTGACATATTTCTTTGATACATTGATAAATGAGCGAAAATATAGGTCCAGAAACAATCTGCTTTTTTTCCGGGAGCGGGAATCGAGCTCACATCTCCGCATACCCGGTGCGGTGCGTTGACCATTACGCTATCCCGCAGCGTCTTCTCCCTCGACATTAACGCGGGGGTTTATATTTACAAGTGCTCTGAGGCCGGTAAACTAGCGCCGTCCCTCGACCACCGCGAGAGACGTAGAACGTCTTTTTTTCCAGCGGCCGCCACGTAAGCAGCGGTCGGAGATCGGTGTTAGCAATTGGCATATCCGAACTGGTGTAGCCAGTGCCCTCGTAATGCATGTAGCAGAACAGAAAGATACGGGACGAGGGACTCGGTAAAGATACATATAAAGGTTGCAGTCGTCACTGCGAGTGCTATTCAGCTTTTTCTGAAATATTTATTAGGGGCGAATGACGTGTGTTTCAAATGTTTCTTTGATACATTGACAAATGAGCAAAAAGATAGGTCGAAAAAAAATCCCCTTTTTTTCCGGGAGCCGGAATCGAGCCCACATCTCCGCAAAACCGGTGCAGTGCGTTGACCATTAAACTATCCCCCAGCGCTTCTCTCTAGACTTTAACGCGTGGGTTTATATTTACAAGTGCTCTGAGGCTAGTAAACTAGCGCCGCCGCTCGACCACCGCGGGAGACGTAGAACGTCTTTATTTCCAGTGGCCGTAACGTAAGCAGTGGTCGGAGATCGCGGTTAGCAATTGGCATATCCGAAGTGCTGTAGCCAGTGCCCTCGTAATGCATGTTGCAGAACACAAAGATACGGGACGAGGGACTCGGTAAAGATACATATAAAGGTTGCAGTCGTCATTGCCAGTGCTGTTCGGCTTTTTCTAGAATAATTTTTAGGGCCGAATGACGTGTGTTTGACATGTTTCTTTGATACATTGATAAATAGGCAAAAATATAGGAAGACAAAAATTCCGCTGTTTTTTCGAGGACCGGGAATCGAGCTTACATCTCCGCATAACCGGTGCGGTGCATTGACCATTGCGCTATACCGCAGCGGCTTCTCTCTCGACTTTAACGCGGGGGTTTATATTTACAAATGCTCTGAGGCCGGTAATCTAGCTCCGCCCATCACGCGGGACACGTAGAACGTCTTTTTTTCCAGCGGCCGCCACGTAAGCAGCGGTCGGAGATCGGTGTTAGCTATTGGCATATCCGAACTGCTGTAGCCAGTGCCCTCGGAATGCATGTACTGAACAGAAAGATACGGGACGAGGGACTCGATAAAGATACATATAAAGGTAGCAGTCGTCATTGCCAGTGCTATTCGGCTTTTTCTGAAATATTTATTAGTGCCGAATGACGTGTGTTTGACGTATTTCTTTGATACATTGATAAATGAGCGAAAATATAGGTCCAGAAACAATCTGCTTTTTTTCCGGGAGCGGGAATCGAGCTCACATCTCCGCATACCCGGTGCGGTGCGTTGACCATTACGCTATCCCGCAGCGACTTCTCCCTCGACATTAACGCGGGGGTTTATATTTACAAGTGCTCTGAGGCCGGTAAACTAGCGCCGTCCCTCGACCACCGCGAGAGACGTAGAACGTCTTTTTTTCCAGCGGCCGCCACGTAAGCAGCGGTCGGAGATCGGTGTTAGCAATTGGCATATCCGAACTGGTGTAGCCAGTGCCCTCGTAATGCATGTAGCAGAACAGAAAGATACGGGACGAGGGACTCGGTAAAGATACATATAAAGGTTGCAGTCGTCACTGCGAGTGCTATTCAGCTTTTTCTGAAATATTTATTAGGGGCGAATGACGTGTGTTTCAAATGTTTCTTTGATACATTGACAAATGAGCGAAAATATAGGTCGAAAAAAAATCCCCTTTTTTTCCGGGAGCCGGAATCGAGCCCACATCTCCGCATAACCGGTGCAGTGCGTTGACCATTACACTATCACGCAGCGCTTCTCTCTCGACTTTAACGCAGGGGTTTATATTTACAAGTGCTCTGAGGCTAGTATACTAGCGCCGCCCCTCGACCACCGCGGGAGACGTAGAACATCTTTATTTCCAGCGGCCGTAACGTAAGCAGTGGTCGGAGATCGGGGTTAAAAATTGGCATATCCGAACTGCTGTAGCCAGTGCCCTCGTAATGGATGTTGCAGAACACAAAGATACAGGACGAAGGACTCGGTAAAGATACAAATAAAGGTTGTTGTCGTCATTGCCAGTGCTATTCGGCTTTTTCTGAAATATTTATTAGGGCCGAATGACGTGTGTTTGACATGTTTCTTTGTTACATTGATAAATCGTCGAAAATATAGGTCGAGAAAAAATCCCCTGTTTTTTCCGGGAGCGAGAATCGACCACACATCTCCGCATAACCGGTGCGGTGCGTTGACCATTACGCTATCCCGCAGCGGCTTTTCCCTCGAATGTAACGCGGGGGTTTATATTTACATTTGCTCTGAGGCCGGTCAACAAGCGCCGCCCCTCGACCACCGCGGGAGACGTACAATGTCTTTTTTCCAGCGGCCGCCACGTAAGCCGTGGTAGGAGTTCAGGGTTAGCAATTCGCATATCCGAACTCCTCGAGCCAGTGCCCTCGTAATGCATGTAGCAGAACAGAAAGATACTGGACGAGGGACTAGGTAAAGATACATATCAAGGTTGCAGTCGTCATTGCCAGTGCTATTCGGCTTTTTCTGAAATATTTATTCGGGCCGAATGACGTGTGTTTGACATGTTTTTTTGATACATTGATAAATAAGCGAAAATATAGGTCGAGAAAAAATCCGCTTTTTTTTCCGGGAGCGGGAATCGAGCCCCCATCTCCGCACAACCGGTGCGGTTCCTCGACGATTACGCTATCCCACAGCGCTTCTCTCTCGACTTTAATGCGGGGGTTTATATTCACAAGTGCTCTGAGGCCAGTATACTAGCGCCGCCCCTCGACCACCGCGGGAGACGTAGAACGTCTTTATATCCAGCGGCCGTAACGTAAGCAGTGGTCGGAAATCGGGGTTAGCAATTGGCATATCCGAAGTGCTGTAGCCAGTGCCCTCGTAATGCATGTAGCAGAATAGAAAGATACGGGACGAGGGACTCGGTAAAGATACATATAAAGGTTGCAGTCGTCATTGCCAGTGCTATTGGGCTTTTTCTGAAATCTTTATTATGGCCGAATGACGTGTGTTTGACATGTTTCTTTCATACATTGATAAATAAGCGAAAATATAGGTCGAGAAAAAAATCTGCTGTTTTTTCCGGGAGCGAAAATCGAACCCACATCTCCGCATAACCGGTACGGTTCCTCGACCATTACGCTATCCCGCAGTGGCTTCTCTCTCGACTTTAACGCGGGGGTTTATATTCACAAGTGCTCTGAGGCCGGTAAACTAGCGCCGCCCCTCGACCACCGCGGGAGAAGTAAAACGTCTTTATTTCCAGCGGCCGTAAAGTAAGCAGTGGTCGGAGATCGCGGTTAGCAATTGGCATATCCAAAGTGCTGTAGCCAGTGCCCTCGTAATGATGTTGCAGAACACAAAGATACGGGACGAGGGACTCGGTAAAGATACATATAAAGGTTGCAGTCGTCATTGCCAGTGCTGTTCGGCTTTTTCTCAAATAATTTTTAGGGCCGAATGACGTGTGTTTGAAATGGTTCTTTGATACATTGATAAATAGGCAAAACTATAGGAAGACAAAAATTCCGCGTTTTTTTCCAGGACCGGGAATCGAGCTTACATCTCCGCATAACCGGTGCGGTGCATTGACCATTGCGCTATCCCGCAGCGGCTTCTCTCTCGACTTTAACGCGGGGGTTTATATTTACAAGTGCTCTGAGGCCGGTAATCTAGCGCCGCCCATCACGCGGGACACGTAGAACGTCTTTTTTTCCAGCGGCCGCCACATAAGCAGCGGTCGGAGATCGGTGTTAGCAATTGGCATATCCGAACTGCTGTAGCCAGTGCCCTCGTAATGCATGTAGCAGAAGAGAAAGATACGGGACGAGGGACTCGGTAACGATAGATATAAAGGTTGCACTCGTCATTGCCAGTGCTATTCGGCTTTTTCTGAAATATTTATTATGGCCGAATGACGTGTGTTTGACATGTTTCTTTGATACATTGATAAATAAGCGAAAATATAGGTCGAGAAAAAATCCGCTTTTTTCCGGGAGCGGGAATCGAGCCCACATCTCCGCATAACCGGTGCGGTTCCTCGACCATTACGCTATCCCGCAGTGGCTTCTCTCTCGAATTTAACGTGGGGGTTTATATTCACAAGTGCTCTGCGGCCGGTAAACTAGCGCTAACCCTCGACCACCGCGGGAGATGTAGAACGTCTTTTTTCATGCGGCCGCCACGTAAGCAGCGGTCGGAGATCGGTGTTAGCTATTGGCATCTCCGAACTGCTGTAGCCAGTGCCCTCGTAATGCATGTAGCAGAATAGAAAGATACGGGACGAGGGACTCGGTAAAGATACATATAAAGGTTGCAGTCGTCATTGCAAGTGCTATTCGGCTTTTTCTCAAATATTTATTAGGGCCGAATGACGTGTGTTTGACATGTTTCTTTGATACATTCATAAATAAGCGAAAATATAGGTCGAGAAAAAATCCGCTTTTTTTTTCGGGAGCGGGAATCGAGCCCACATCTCCGCATAACCGGTGAGGTTCCTCGACCATTACGCTATCCCGCAGTGGCTTTTCTCTCGACTTTAACGTGGGGGTTTATATTCACAAGTGCTCTGCGGCCGGTAAACTAGCACCGCCCCTCGACCACCGCGGGAGATGTAGAACGTCTTTTTTTCATGCGGCCACCATGTAAGCAGCGGTCGGAGATCGGTGTTAGCTATTGGCATCTCCGAACTGCTGTAGCCAGTGCCCTCGTAATGCATGTAGCAGAATAGAAAGATACGGGACGAGGGACTCGGTAAAGATACGTATAAAGGTTGCAGTCGTCATTGCAAGTGCTATTCGGCTTTTTCTGAAATATTTATTAGGGCCGAATGACGTGTGTTTGACATGTTTCTTTGATACATTCATAAATAAGCGAAAATATAGGTCGAGAAAAAATCTGCTTTTTTTTCCGGGAGCGGGAATCGAGCCCACATCTCCGCATAACCGGTATGGTTCCTCAGCCATTACGATATCCCGCAATGACTTCTCTCTCGACTTTAACGTGGGGGTTTATATTCACAAGTGCTCTGCGGCCGGTAAACTAGCACCGCCCCTCGACCACCGCGGGAGATGTAGAACGTCTTATTGTCATGCGGCCGCCACGTAAGCAGCGGTCGGAGATCGGTGTTAGCTATTGGCATCTCCGAACTGCTGTAGCCAGTGCCCTCGTAATGCATGTAGCAGAATAGAAAGATACGGGACGAGGGACTCGGTAAAGATACATATTAAGGTTGCAGTCGTCATTGCCAGTGCTATTCGGCTTTTTCTGAAATATTTATTAGGGCCGAATGACGTGTGTTTGACATGTTTCTTTGATATATTGATAAATAGGCGAAAATATAGGACGAGAAAAATCCGCTTCTTTTCCGGGAGCGGGAATCCAGCCCACATCTTCGCATAACCGGTGCGGTTCCTCGACCATTACGCTATCCCGCAGTGGCTTCTCTCTCGACTTTAACGTGGGGGTTTATATTCACAAGTGCTCTGCTGCCGGTAAACTAGCGCCGCCCCTCGAAAACCGCGGGAGATGTAGAACGTCTTTTTTTCAAGCGGCTGCCACGTAAGCAGCGGTCGGAGATCGGTGTTAGCTATTGGCATCTCCGAACTGCTGTAGCCAGTGCCCTCGTAATGCATGTACAGAACAGAAAGATACGGGACGAGGGACTCGGTAAAGATACATATAAAAGTTTCAGTCATCAATGCCTGTGCTATTCGGCTTTTTCTGAAATATTTATTATGGCCGAATGACGTTTGTTTGACATGTTTCTTTGATACATTCATAAATAAGCGAAAATATAGGTCGAGAAAAAATCCGCTTTTTTTTCCGGGAGCGGGAATCGAGCCCACATCTCCGCATAACCGGTGCGGTTCCTCGACCATTACGCTATCCCGCAGTGGCTTCTCTCTCGACTTTAACGTGGGGGTTTATATTCACAAGTGCTCTGCGGCCGGTAAACTAGCGCCGCCCCTCGACCACCGCGGGAGATGTAGAACGTCTTTTTTTCATGCGGGCGCCACGTAAGCAGCGGTCGGAAATCGGTGTTAGCTATTGGCATCTCCGAACTGCTGTAGCCAGTGCCCTCGTAATGCATGTACAGAACAGAAAGATACGGGACGAGGGACTCGGTAAAGATACATATAAAGGTTGCAGTCGTCAATGCCTCTGCTATTCGGCTTTTTCTGAAATATTTATTAGGGCCGAATGACTTGTGTTTGACATGTTTTTTTGATATATTGATAAATAGGCGAAAATATAGGACGAGAAAAATCCGCTTCTTTTCCGGGAGCGGGAATCCAGCCCACATCTTCGCATAACCGGTGCGGTTCCTCGACCATTACGCTATCCCGCAGTGGCTTCTCTCTCGACTTTAACGTGGGGGTTTATATTCACAAGTGCTCTGCTGCCGGTAAACAAGCGCGGCCCCTCGAAAACCGCGGGAGATGTAGAACGTCTTTTTTTTAAGCGGCCGCCACGTAAGCAGCGGTCGCAGATCGGTGTTAGCTATTGGCATCTCCGAACTGCTGTAGCCAGTGCCCTCGTAATGCATGTACAGAACAGAAAGATACGGGACGAGGGACTTGGCAAAGATACATATAAAAGTTGCAGTCATCAATGCCTGTGCTATTCGGCTTTTTCTGAAATATTTATTAGGGCCGAATGACGTTTGTTTGACGTGTTTCTTTCATACATTCATAAATAAGCGAAAATATAGGTCGAGAAAAAATCCGCTTTTTTTTCCGGGAGCGGGAATCGAGCCCACATCTCCGCATAACCGGTGCGTTTCCTCGACCATTACGCTATCCCGCAGTGGCTTCTCTCTCGACTTTAACGTGGGGGTTTATATTCACAAGTGCTCTGCGGCCGGTAAACTAGCGCCGCCCCTCGACCACCGCGGGAGATGTAGAACGTCTTTTTTTCATGCGGCCGCCACGTAAGCAGCGGTCGGAGATCGGTGTTAGCAATTGGCATATCCGAACTGCTGTAGCCAGTGCCCTCGTAATGCATGTAGCAGAAGAGAAAGATACGGGACGAGGGACTCGGTAAAGATAGATATAAAGGTTGCACTCGTCATAGCCAGTGCTATTCGGCTTTTTCTGAAATATTTATTAGGCCCGAATGACGTGTGTTTGACTTGTTTCTTTGATACATTGATAAATAAGCGAAAATATAGGTCGAGAAAAAATCCGCTTTTTTCCGGGAGCGGGAATCGAGCCCACATCTCCGCATAACCGGTGCGGTTCCTCGACCATTACGCTATCCCGCAGTGGCTTCTCTCTCGACTTTAACGTGGGGGTTTATATTCACAAGTGCTCTGCGGCCGGTAAACTAGCGCCGCCCCTCGACCACCGCGGGAGATGTAGAACGTCTTTTTTTCATGCGGGCAACACGTAAGCAGCGGTCGGAAATCGGTGTTAGCTATTGGCATCTCCGAACTGCTGTAGCCAGTGCCCTCGTAATACATGTACAGAACAGAAAGATACGGGACGAGGGGCTCGGTAAAGATGCATATTAAGTTTGCAGTCGTCATTGCCAGTGCTATTCGGCTTTTTCTGAAATATTTATTAGGGCCGAATGACGTGTGTTTGACATGTTTCTTTGATACATTGATAAATAGGCGAAAATATAGGTCGAGAAAAAATCCGCAGTTTTTTTCCGAGAGCGAAAATCGAACCCACATCTCCGCATAACCGGTACGGTTCCTCGACCATTACGCTATCACGCAGTGGCTTCTCTCTCGACTTTAACGTGGGGGTTTATATTTACAAGTGCTCTGCGGCCGGTAAACTAGCACCGCCCCTCGACCACCGCGGGAGATGTAGAACGTCTTTTTTTCATGCGGCCACCATGTAAGCAGCGGTCGGAGATCGGTGTTAGCTATTGGCATCTCCGAACTGCTGTACCCAGTGCCCTCGTAATGCATGTAGCAGAATAGAAAGATACGGGACATCTCCGCATAACCGGTACGGTTCCTCGACCAATACGCTATCCCGCAATGGCTTCTCTCTCGACTTTAACGTGGGGGTTTATATTCACAAGTGCTCTGCGGCCGGTAAACTAGCGCCGCCCCTCGACCACCGCGGGAGACGTAGAACGTCTTTATATCCAGCGGCCGTAACGTAAGCAGTGGTCGGAAATCGGGGTTAGCAATTGGCATATCCGAAGTGCTGTAGCCAGTGCCCTCGTAATGCATGTAGCAGAATAGAAAGATACGGGACGAGGGACTCGGTAAAGATACATATAAAGGTTGCAGTCGTCATTGCCAGTGCTATTGGGCTTTTTCTGAAATATTTATTATGGCCGAATGACGTGTGTTTGACATGTTTCTTTCATACATTGATAAATAAGCGAAAATATAGGTCGAGAAAAAAATCCGCTGTTTTTTCCGGGAGCGAAAATCGAACCCACATCTCCGCATAACCGGTACGGTTCCTCGACCATTACGCTATCCCGCAGTGGCTTCTCTCTCGACTTTAACGCGGGGGTTTATATTCACAAGTGCTCTGAGGCTGGTAAACTAGCGCCGCCCCTCGACCACCGCGGGAGAAGTAAAACGTCTTTATTTCCAGCGGCCGTAAAGTAAGCAGTGGTCGGAGATCGCGGTTAGCAATTGGCATATCCAAAGTGCTGTAGCCAGTGCCCTCGTAATGCATGTTGCAGAACACAAAGATACGGGACGAGGGACTCGGTAAAGATACATATAAAGGTTGCAGTCGTCATTGCCAGTGCTGTTCGGCTTTTTCTCAAATAATTTTTAGGGCCGAATGACGTGTGTTTGACATGGTTCTTTGATACATTGATAAATAGGCAAAAATATAGGAAGACAAAAATTCCGCTGTTTTTTCCAGGACCGGGAATCGAGCTTACATCTCCGCATAACCGGTGCGGTGCATTGACCATTGCGCTATCCCGCAGCGGCTTCTCTCTCGACTTTAACGTGGGGGTTTATATTCACAAGTGCTCTGCTGCCGGTAAACTAGCGCCGCCCCTCGAAAACCGCGGGAGATGTAGAACGTCTTTTTTTCAAGCGGCCGCCACGTAAGCAGCGGTCGGAGATCGGTGTTAGCTATTGGCATCTCCGAACTGCTGTAGCCAGTGCCCTCGTAATGCATGTGCAGAACAGAAAGATACGGGACGAGGGACTCGGCAAAGATACATATAAAAGTTGCAGTCATCAATGCCTGTGCTATTCGGCTTTTTCTGAAATATTTATTAGGGCCGAATGACGTTTGTTTGACGTGTTTCTTTCATACATTCATAAATAAGCGAAAATATAGGTCGAGAAAAAATCCGCTTTTTTTTCCGGGAGCGGGAATCGAGCCCACATCTCCGCATAACCGGTGCGTTTCCTCGACCATTACGCTATCCCGCAGTGGCTTCTCTCTCGACTTTAACGTGGGGGTTTATATTCACAAGTGCTCTGCGGCCGGTAAACTAGCGCCGCCCCTCGACCACCGCGGGAGATGTAGAACGTCTTTTTTTCATGCGGCCGCCACGTAAGCAGCGGTCGGAGATCGGTGTTAGCAATTGGCATATCCGAACTGCTGTAGCCAGTGCCCTCGTAATGCATGTAGCAGAAGAGAAAGATACGGGACGAGGGACTCGGTAAAGATAGATATAAAGGTTGCACTCGTCATAGCCAGTGCTATTCGGCTTTTTCTGAAATATTTATTAGGGCCGAATGACGTGTGTGTGACTTGTTTCTTTGATACATTGATAAATAAGCGAAAATATAGGTCGAGAAAAAATCCGCTTTTTTCCGGGAGCGGGAATCGAGCCCACATCTCCGCATAACCGGTGCGGTTCCTCGACCATTACGCTATCCCGCAGTGGCTTCTCTCTCGACTTTAACGTGGGGGTTTATATTCACAAGTGCTCTGCGGCCGGTAAACTAGCGCCGCCCCTCGACCACCGCGGGAGATGTAGAACGTCTTTTTTTCATGCGGGCACCACGTAAGCAGCGGTCGGAAATCGGTGTTAGCTATTGGCATCTCCGAACTGCTGTAGCCAGTGCCCTCGTAATACATGTACAGAACAGAAAGATACGGGACGAGGGACTCGGTAAAGATACATATTAAGGTTGCAGTCGTCATTGCCAGTGCTATTCGGCTTTTTCTGAAATATTTATTAGGGCCGAATGACGTGTGTTTGACATGTTTCTTTGATACATTGATAAATAGGCGAAAATATAGGTCGAGAAAAAATCCGCAGTTTTTTTCCGAGAGCGAAAATCGAACCCACATCTCCGCATAACCGGTACGGTTCCTCGACCATTACGCTATCACGCAGTGGCTTCTCTCTCGACTTTAACGTGGGGGTTTATATTTACAAGTGCTCTGCGGCCGGTAAACTAGCACCGCCCCTCGACCACCGCGGGAGATGTAGAACGTCTTTTTTTCATGCGGCCACCATGTAAGCAGCGGTCGGAGATCGGTGTTAGCTATTGGCATCTCCGAACTGCTGTACCCAGTGCCCTCGTAATGCATGTAGCAGAATAGAAAGATACGGGACATCTCCGCATAACCGGTACGGTTCCTCGACCAATACGCTATCCCGCAATGGCTTCTCTCTCGACTTTAACGTGGGGGTTTATATTCACAAGTGCTCTGCGGCCGGTAAACTAGCGCCGCCCCTCGACCACCGCGGGAGATGTAGAACGTCTTTTTTTCATGCGGCCGCCACGTAAGCAGCGGTCGGAGATCGGTGTTAGCTATTGGCATCTACGAACTGCTGTAGCCAGTGCCCTCGTAATGCATGTAGCAGAATAGAAAGATACGGGACGAGGGACTCGGTAAAGATACATATAAAGGTTGCAGTCGTCCTTGCGAGTGCTATTCAACTTTTTCTGAAATATTTAATAGGGCCGAATGACGTGTGTTTGACATGTTTCTTTGATACATTGATATATAGGCGAAAATGGAGGTCGAGAAAAAATCCGCTGTTTTTTTCCGGGAGCGAAAATCGAACCCACATCTCCGCATAACCGGTACGGTTCCTCGACCATTACGCTATCCCGCAATGACTTCTCTCTCGACTTTAACGTGGGGGTTTATATTCACAAGTGCTCTGCGGCCGGTAAACTAGCGCCGCCCCTCGACCACCGCGGGAGATGTAGAACGTCTTATTGTCATGCGGCCGCCACGTAAGCAGCGGTCGGAGATTGGTGTTAGCTATTGGCATCTCCGAACTGCTGTAGCCAGTGCCCTCGTAATGCACGTAGCAGAATAGAAAGATACGGGACGAGGGACTCGGTAAAGATACATATAAAGGTTGCAGTCGTCATTGCCAGTGCTATTCGGCTTTTTCTGAAATATTTATTAGGGCCGAATGACGTGTGTTTGACATGTTTCTTTGATACATTGATAAATAAGCGAAAATATAGGTCGAGAAAAAATCCGCTTCTTTTCCGGGAGCGGGAATCCAGCCCACATATTCGCATAACCGGTGCGGTTCCTCGACCATTACGCTATCCCGCAGTGGCTTCTCTCTCGACTTTAACGTGGGGGTTTATATTCACAAGTGCTCTGCTGCCGGTAAACTAGCGCCGCCCCTCGAAAACCGCGGGAGATGTAGAACGTCTTTTTTTCAAGCGGCCGCCACGTAAGCAGCGGTCGGAGATCGGTGTTAGCTATTGGCATCTCCGAACTGCTGTAGCCAGTGCGCTCGTAATGCATGTAGCAGAAGAGAAAGATACGGGACGAGGGACTCGGTAAAGATACATATAAAGGTTGCAGTCGTCATTGCAAGTGCTATTCGGCTTTTTCTGAAATATTTTTTAGGGCCGAATGACGTGTGTTTGACATGTTTCTTTGATACCTTCATAAATAAGCGAAAATATAGGTCGAGAAAAAATCCGCTTTTTTTTCCGGGAGCGGGAATCGAGCCCACATCTCCGCATAACCGGTGCGGTTCCTCGACCATTACGCTATCCCGCAGTGGCTTCTCTCTCGACTTTAACGTGGGGGTTTATATTCACAAGTGCTCTGCGGCCGGTAAACTAGCGCCGCCCCTCGACCACCGCGGGAGATGTAGAACGTCTTTTTTTCATGCGGGCGCCACGTAAGCAGCGGTCGGAGATCGGTGTTAGCTATTGGCATCTCCGAACTGCTGTAGCCAGTGCCCTCGTAATGCATGTACAGAACAGAAAGTTACGGGACGAGGGACTCGGTAAAGATACATATAAAGGTTGCAGTCGTCACTGCCAGTGCTATTCGGCTTTTTCTGAAATATTTATTAGGGCCGAATTACGTGTGTTTGACTTGTTTCTTTGATACATTGATAAATAGGCGAAAATATAGGTCGAGAAAAAATCCGCTGTTTTTTTTCGGGAGCGGGAATCCAGCCCACATCTTCGCATAACCGGTGCAGTGCGTTGACCATTACACTATCCCGCAGCGCTTCTCTCTCGACTTTAACGCGGGGGTTTATATTTACAAGTGCTCTGAGGCCAATAAACTAGCGCCGCCCCTTGAACACCGCGGGAGACGTAGAACGTCTTTATTTCCAGCGGCCGTAACGTAAGCAGTGGTCGGAGATCGGGGTTAGCAATTGGCATATCCGAAGTGCTGTAGCCAGTGCCCTCGTAATGCATGTAGCAGAATAGAAAGATACGGGACGAGGGACTCGGTAAAGATACATATTAAGGTTGCAGTCGTCCTTGCCAGTGCTATTCATCTTTTTCTGAAATATTTATTAGGGCTGAATGACTTGTGTTTGACATGTTTTTTTGATATATTGATAAATAGGCGAAAATATAGGACGAGAAAAATCAGCTTCTTTTCCGGGAGCGGGAATCCAGCCCACATCTTCTCATAACCGGTGCGGTTCCTCGACCATTACGCTATCCCGCAGTGGCTTCTCTCTCGACTTTAACGTGGGGGTTTATATTCACAAGTGCTCTGCGGCCGGTAAACTAGCGCCGCCCCTCGACCACCGCGGGAGATGTAGAACGTCTTTTTTGTCATGCGGCCGCCACGTAAGCAGCGGTCGGAGATCGGTGTTAGCAATTGACATATATGAACTGCTGTAGCCAGTGCCCTCGTAATGCATGTAGCAGAATAGAAAGATACGTTACGAGGGACTCGGTAAAGATAGATATAAAGGTTGCACTCGTCATTGCCAGTGCTATTCGGCTTTTTGTGAAATATTTATTAGGGCCGAATCACGTGTGTTTGACATGTTTCTTTGATACATTGATAAATAAGCGAAAATATAGGTCGAGAACAAATCCGCAGTTTTTTTCCGGGAGCGAAAATCGAACCCACATCTCCGCATAACCGGTACAGTTCCTCGACCATTAGGCTATCCCGCAGTGGCTTCTCTCTCGACTTTAACGTGGGGGTTTATATCTACAAGTGCTCTGCGGCCGGTAAACTAGCACCGCCCCTCGACCACCGCGGGAGATGTAGAACGTCTTTTTTTCATGCGGCCACCATGTAAGCAGCGGTCGGAGATCGGTGTTAGCTATTGGCATCTCCGAACTGCTGTAGTCAGTGCCCTCGTAATGCATGTAGCAGAATAGAAAGATACGGGACGAGGGACTCGGTAAAGATACATATAAAGGTTGCAGTCGTCCTTGCCAGTGCTATTCAACTTTTTCTGAAATATTTATTAGGGCCGAATGACGTGTGTTTGACATGTTTCTTTGATACATTGATAAATAGGCGAAAATATAGGTCGAGAAAAAATCTGCTGTTTTTTTCTGGGAGCGAAAAACGAACCCACATCTCCGCATAACCGGTACGGTTCCTCGACCATTACGCTATCCCGCAATGACTTCTCTCTCGACTTTAACGTGGGGGTTTATATTCACAAGTGCTCTGCGGCCGGTAAACTAGCGCCGCCCCTCGACCACCGCTGGAGATGTAGAACGTCTTATTGTCATGCGGCCGTCACGTAAGCAGCGGTCGGAGATCGGTGTTAGCTATTGGCATCTCCGAACTGCTGTAGCCAGTGCCCTCGTAATGCATGTAGCAGAATAGAAAGATACGGGACAAGGGACTCGGTAAAGATACATATAAAGGTTGCAGTCGTCATTGCCAGTGCTATTCGGCTTTTTCTGAAATATTTATTAGGGCCGAATGACGTGTGTTTGACATGTTTCTTTGATACATTGATATATAAGCGAAAATATAGGTCGAGAAAAAATCCGCTTTTTTTCCGGGAGCGCGAATCCAGCCCTCATCTTCGCATAACCGGTGCAGTGCGTTGACCATTACACTATCCCGCAGGGCTTCTCTCTCGACTTTAACGCGGGGGTTTATATTTACAAGTGCTCTGAGGCCAATAAACTAGCGCCGCCCCTTGAACACCGCGGGAGACGTAGAACGTCTTTATTTCCAGCGGCCGTAACGTAAGCAGTGGTCGGAGATCGGGGTTAGCAATTGGCATATCCGAAGTGCTGTAGCCAGTGCCCTCGTAATGCATGTAGCAGAATAGAAAGATACGGGACGAGGGACTCGGTAAAGATACATATTAAGGTTGCAGTCGTCCTTGCCAGTGCTATTCATCTTTTTCTGAGATATTTATTAGGGCCGAATGACTTGTGTTTGACATGTTTTTTGATATATTGATAAATAGGCGAAAATATAGGACGAGAAAAATCCGCTTCTTTTCCGGGAGCGGGAATCCAGCCCACATCTTCGCATAACCGGTGCGGTTCCTCGACCATTACGCTATCCCGCAGTGGCTTCTCTCTCGACTTTAACGTGGGGGTTTATATTCACAAGTGCTCTGCTGCCGGTAAACTAGCGCCGCCCCTCGAAAACCGCGGGAGATGTAGAACGCCTTTTTTTCAAGCGGCCGCCACGTAAGCAGCGGTCGGAGATCGGTGTTAGCTATTGGCATCTCCGAACTGCTGTAGCCAGTGCCCTCGTAATGCATGTACAGAACAGAAAGATACGGGACGAGGGACTCGGTAAAGATACATATAAAAGTTGCAGTCGTCAATGCCTGTGCTATTCGGCTTTTTCTGAAATATTTATTAGGGCCGAATGACGTTTGTTTGACATGTTTCTTTGACACATTCATAAATAAGCGAAAATATAGATCGAGAAAAAATCCGCTTTTTTTCCGGGAGCGGGAATCGAGCCCACATCTCCGCATAACCGGTGCGGTTCCTCGACCATTACGCTATCCCGCAGTGGATTCTCTCTCGACTTTAACGTGGGGGTTTATATTCACAAGTGCTCTGCGGCCGGTAAACTAGCGCCGCCCCTCGACCACCGCGGGAGATGTAGAACGTCTTTTTTTCATGCGGCCACCACGTAAGCAGCGGTCGGAGATCGGTGTTAGCAATTGGCATATCCGAACTGCTGTAGCCAGTGCGCTCGTAATGCATGTAGCAGAAGAGAAAGATACGGGACGAGGGACTCGGTAAAGATACATATAAAGGATGCAGTCGTCATTGCAAGTGCTATTCAGCTTTTTCTGAAATATTTATTAGGGCCGAATGACGTGTGTTTGACATGTTTCTTTGATACATTCATAAATAAGCGAAAATATAGGTCGAGAAAAAATCCGCTTTTTTTTCCGGGAGCGGGAATCGAGCCCACATCTCCGCATAACCGGTGCGGTTCCTCGACCATTACGCTATCCCGCAGTGGCTTCTCTCTCGACTTTAACGTGGGGGTTTATATTCACAAGTGCTCTGCGGCCGGTAAACTAGCGCCGCCCCTCGACCACCGCGGGAGATGTAGAACGTCTTTTTTTCATGCGGGCGCCACGTAAGCAGCGGTCGGAGATCGGTGTTAGCTATTGTCATCTCCGAACTGCTGTAGCCAGTGCCCTCGTAATGCATGTACAGAACAGAAAGATACGGGACGAGGGACTCGGTAAAGATACATATAAAGGTTGCAGTCGTCAATGCCTATGCTATTCGGCTTTTTCTGAAATATTTATTAGGGCCGAATGACGTGTGTTTGACATGTTTCTTTGATACATTGATAAATAGGCGAAAATATAGGTCGTGAAAAAATCCGCAGTTTTTTTCCGAGAGCGAAAATCGAACCCACATCTCCGCATAACCGGTACGGTTCCTCGACATTTACGCTATCACGCAGTGGCTTCTCTCTCGACTTTAACGTGGGGGTTTATATTTACAAGTGCTCTGCGGCCGGTAAACTAGCACCGCCCCTCGACCACCGCGGGAGATGTAGAACGTCTTTTTTTCATGCGGCCACCATGTAAGCAGCGGTCGGAGATCGGTGTTAGCTATTGGCATCTCCGAACTGCTGTACCCAGTGCCCTTGTAATGCATGTAGCAGAATAGAAAGATACGGGACATCTCCGCATAACCGGTACGGTTCCTCGACCAATACGCTATCCCGCAATGGCTTCTCTCTCGACTTTAACGTGGGGGTTTATATTCACAAGTGCTCTGCGGCCGGTAAACTAGCGCCGCCCCTCGACCACCGCGGGAGATGTAGAACGTCTTTTTTTCATGCGGCCGCCACGTAAGCAGCGGTCGGAGATCGGTGTTAGCTATTGGCATCTACGAACTGCTGTAGCCAGTGCCCTCGTAATGCATGTAGCAGAATAGAAAGATACGGGACGAGGGACTCGGTAAAGATACATATAAAGGTTGAAGTCGTCTTTGCGAGTGCTATTCAACTTTTTCTGAAATATTTATTAGGCCTGAATGACGTGTGTTTGACATGTTTCTTTGATACATTGACAAATAGGCGAAAATGGAGGTCGAGAAAAAATCCGCTGTTTTTTTCCGGGAGCGAAACTCGAACCCACATCTCCGCATAACCGGTACGGTTCCTCGACCATTACGCTATCCCGCAGTGGCTTCTCTCTCGAATTTAACGTAGGGGTTTATATTCACAAGTTCTCTGCGGCCGGTGAACTAGCGCCGCCCCTCGACCACCGCGGGAGATGTAGAACGTCTTTTTTTCATGCGGGCGCCACGTAAGCAGCAGTCGGGGATCGGTGTTAGCTATTGGCATCTCCGAACTGCTGTAGCCAGTGCCCTCGTAATGCATGTACAGAACAGAAAGATACGGGACGAGGGACTCGGTAAAGATAGATATAAAGGTTGCACTCGTCATTGCCAGTGCTATTCGGCTTTTTGTGAAATATTTATTAGGGCCGAATCACGTGTGTTTGACATGTTTCTTTGATACATTGATAAATAAGCGAAAATATAGGTCGAGAACAAATCCGCAGTTTTTTTCCGGGAGCGAAAATCGAACCCACATCTCCGCATAACCGGTACAGTTCCTCGACCATTAGGCTATCCCGCAGTGGCTTCTCTCTCGACTTTAACGTGGGGGTTTATATCTACAAGTGCTCTGCGGCCGGTAAACTAGCACCGCCCCTCGACCACCGCGGGAGATGTAGAACGTCTTTTTTTCATGCGGCCACCATGTAAGCAGCGGTCGGAGATCGGTGTTAGCTATTGGCATCTCCGAACTGCTGTAGTCAGTGCCCTCGTAATGCATGTAGCAGAATAGAAAGATACGGGACGAGGGACTCGGTAAAGATACATATAAAGGTTGCAGTCGTCCTTGCCAGTGCTATTCAACTTTTTCTGAAATATTTATTAGGGCCGAATGACGTGTGTTTGACATGTTTCTTTGATACATTGATAAATAGGCGAAAATATAGGTCGAGAAAAAATCTGCTGTTTTTTTCTGGGAGCGAAAAACGAACCCACATCTCCGCATAACCGGTACGGTTCCTCTACCATTACGCTATCCCGCAATGACTTCTCTCTCGACTTTAACGTGGGGGTTTATATTCACAAGTGCTCTGCGGCCGGTAAACTAGCGCCGCCCCTCGACCACCGCTGGAGATGTAGAACGTCTTATTGTCATGCGGCCGCCACGTAAGCAGCGGTCGGAGATCGGTGTTAGCTATTGGCATCTCCGAACTGCTGTAGCCAGTGCCCTCGTAATGCATGTAGCAGAATAGAAAGATACGGGACGAGGGACTTGGTAAAGATACATATAAAGGTTGCAGTCGTCATTGCCAGTGCTATTCGGCTTTTTCTGAAATATTTATTAGGGCCGAATGACGTGTGTTTGACATGTTTCTTTGATACATTGATATATAAGCGAAAATATAGGTCGAGAAAAAATCCGCTTTTTTTCCGGGAGCGCGAATCCAGCCCTCATCTTCGCATAACCGGTGCAGTGCGTTGACCATTACACTATCCCGCAGGGCTTCTCTCTCGACTTTAACGCGGGGGTTTATATTTACAAGTGCTCTGAGGCCAATAAACTAGCGCCGCCCCTTGAACACCGCGGGAGACGTAGAACGTCTTTATTTCCAGCGGCCGTAACGTAAGCAGTGGTCGGAGATCGGGGTTAGCAATTGGCATATCCGAAGTGCTGTATCCAGTGCCCTCGTAATGCATGTAGCAGAATAGAAAGATACGGGACGAGGGACTCGGTAAAGATACATATTAAGGTTGCAGTCGTCCTTGCCAGTGCTATTCATCTTTTTCTGAGATATTTATTAGGGCCGAATGACTTGTGTTTGACATGTTTTTTGATATATTGATAAATAGGCGAAAATATAGGACGAGAAAAATCCGCTTCTTTTCCGGGAGCGGGAATCCAGCCCACATCTTCGCATAACCGGTGCGGTTCCTCGACCATTACGCTATCCCGCAGTGGCTTCTCTCTCGACTTTAACGTGGGGGTTTATATTCACAAGTGCTCTGCTGCCGGTAAACTAGCGCCGCCCCTCGAAAACCGCGGGAGATGTAGAACGCCTTTTTTTCAAGCGGCCGCCACGTAAGCAGCGGTCGGAGATCGGTGTTAGCTATTGGCATCTCCGAACTGCTGTAGCCAGTGCCCTCGTAATGCATGTACAGAACAGAAAGATACGGGACGAGGGACTCGGTAAAGATACATATAAAAGTTGCAGTCGTCAATGCCTGTGCTATTCGGCTTTTTCTGAAATATTTATTAGGGCCGAATGACGTTTGTTTGACATGTTTCTTTGACACATTCATAAATAAGCGAAAATATAGATCGAGAAAAAATCCGCTTTTTTTCCGGGAGCGGGAATCGAGCCCACATCTCCGCATAACCGGTGCGGTTCCTCGACCATTACGCTATCCCGCAGTGGATTCTCTCTCGACTTTAACGTGGGGGTTTATATTCACAAGTGCTCTGCGGCCGGTAAACTAGCGCCGCCCCTCGACCACCGCGGGAGATGTAGAACGTCTTTTTTCCATGCGGCCACCACGTAAGCAGCGGTCGGAGATCGGTGTTAGCAATTGGCATATCCGAACTGCTGTAGCCAGTGTGCTCGTAATGCATGTAGCAGAAGAGAAAGATACGGGACGAGGGACTCGGTAAAGATACATATAAAGGTTGCAGTCGTCATTGCAAGTGCTATTCGGCTTTTTCTGAAATATTTATTAGGGCCGAATGACGTGTGTTTGACATGTTTCTTTGATACATTCATAAATAAGCGAAAATATAGGTCGAGAAAAAATCCGCTTTTTTTCCCGGGAGCGGGAATCGAGCCCACATCTCCGCATAACCGGTGCGGTTCCTCGACCATTACGCTATCCCGCAGTGGCTTCTCTCTCGACTTTAACGTGGGGGTTTATATTCACAAGTGCTCTGCGGCCGGTAAACTAGCGCCGCCCCTCGACCACCGCGGGAGATGTAGAACGTCTTTTTTTCATGCGGGCGCCACGTAAGCAGCGGTCGGAGATCGGTGTTAGCTATTGTCATCTCCGAACTGCTGTAGCCAGTGCCCTCGTAATGCATGTACAGAACAGAAAGATACGGGACGAGGGACTCGGTAAAGATACATATAAAGGTTGCAGTCGTCAATGCCTATGCTATTCGGCTTTTTCTGAAATATTTATTAGGGCCGAATGACGTGTGTTTGACATGTTTCTTTGATACATTGATAAATAGGCGAAAATATAGGTCGTGAAAAAATCCGCAGTTTTTTTCCGAGAGCGAAAATCGAACCCACATCTCCGCATAACCGGTACGGTTCCTCGACCATTACGCTATCACGCAGTGGCTTCTCTCTCGACTTTAACGTGGGGGTTTATATTTACAAGTGCTCTGCGGCCGGTAAACTAGCACCGCCCCTCGACCACCGCGGGAGATGTAGAACGTCTTTTTTTCATGCGGCCACCATGTAAGCAGCGGTCGGAGATCGGTGTTAGCTATTGGCATCTCCGAACTGCTGTACCCAGTGCCCTTGTAATGCATGTAGCAGAATAGAAAGATACGGGACATCTCCGCATAACCGGTACGGTTCCTCGACCAATACGCTATCCCGCAATGGCTTCTCTCTCGACTTTAACGTGGGGGTTTATATTCACAAGTGCTCTGCAGCCGGTAAACTAGCGCCGCCCCTCGACCACCGCGGGAGATGTAGAACGTCTTTTTTTCATGCGGCCGCCACGTAAGCAGCGGTCGGAGATCGGTGTTAGCTATTGGCATCTACGAACTGCTGTAGCCAGTGCCCTCGTAATGCATGTAGCAGAATAGAAAGATACGGGACGAGGGACTCGGTAAAGATACATATAAAGGTTGAAGTCGTCCTTGCGAGTGCTATTCAACTTTTTCTGAAATATTTATTAGGCCTGAATGACGTGTGTTTGACATGTTTCTTTGATACATTGACAAATAGGCGAAAATGGAGGTCGAGAAAAAATCCGCTGTTTTTTTCCGGGAGCGAAACTCGAACCCACATCTCCGCATAACCGGTACGGTTCCTCGACCATTACGCTATCCCGCAGTGGTTTCTCTCTCGAATTTAACGTAGGGGTTTATATTCACAAGTTCTCTGCGGCCGGTGAACTAGCGCCGCCCCTCGACCACCGCGGGAGATGTAGAACGTCTTTTTTTCATGCGGGCGCCACGTAAGCAGCAGTCGGGGATCGGTGTTAGCTATTGGCATCTCCGAACTGCTGTAGCCAGTGCCCTCGTAATGCATGTACAGAACAGAAAGATACGGGACGAGGGACTCGGTAAAGATACATATAAAGGTTGCAGTCGTCAATGCCTGTGCTATTCGGCTTTTTCTGAAATATTTATTAGGGCCGAATGACGTGTGTTTGACATGTTTCTTTGATACATTGATAAATAGGCGAAAATATAGGTCGAGAAAAAATCCGCAGTTTTTTTCCGGGAGTGAAAATCGAACCCACATCTCCGCATAACCGGTACGGTTCCTCGACCATTACGCTATCCCGCAGTGGCTTCTCTCTCAACTTTAACGTGGGGGTTTATATCTACAAGTGCTCTGCGGCCGGTAAACTAGCACCGCCCCTCGACCACCGCGGGAGATGTAGAACGTCTTTTTTTCATGCGGCCACCATGTAAGCAGCGGTCGGAGATCGGTGTTAGCTATTGGCATCTCCGAACTGCTGTAGTCAGTGCCCTCGTAATGCATGTAGCAGAATAGAAAGATACGGGACGAGGGACTCGGTAAAGATACATATGAAGGTTGCAGTCGTCCTTGCCAGTGCTATTCAACTTTTTCTGAAATATTTATTAGGGCCGAATGACGTATGTTTGACATGTTTCTTTGATACATTGATAAATAGGCGAAAATATAGGTCGAGAAAAAATCCGCTGTTTTTTTCCGGGAGCGAAAATCGAACCCACATCTCCGCATAACCGGTACGGTTCCTCGACCATTACGCTATCCCGCAATGACTTCTCTCTCGACTTTAACGTGGGGGTTTATATTCACAAGTGCTCTGCGGCCGGTAAACTAGTGCCGCCCCTCGACCACCGCGGGCGATGTAGAACGTCTTATTTTCATGCGGCCGCCACGTAAGCAGCGGTCGGAGATCGGTGTTAGCTATTGGCATCTCCGAACTGCTGTAGCCAGTGCCCTCGTAATGCATGTAGCAGAATAGAAAGATACGGGACGAGGGACTCGGTAAAGATACATATAAAGGTTGCAGTCGTCATTGCCAGTGCTATTCGGCTTTTTCTGAAATATTTATTAGGGCCGAATGACGTGTGTTTGACATGTTTCTTTGATACATTGATAAATAAGCGAAAATATAGGTCGCGAAAAAATCCGCTTTTTTTCCGGGAGCGCGAATCCAGCCCTCATCTTCGCATAACCGGTGCAGTGCGTTGACCATTACACTATCCCGCAGGGCTTCTCTCTCGACTTTAACGCGGGGGTTTATATTTACAAGTGCTCTGAGGCCAATAAACTAGCGCCGCCCCTCGACCACCGCGGGAGATGTAGAACGTCTTTATTTCCAGCGGCCGTAACGTAAGCAGTGGTCGGAGATCGGGGTTAGCAATTGGCATATCCGAAGTGCTGTAGCCAGTGCCCTCGTAATGCATGTAGCAGAATAGAAAGATACGGGACGAGGGACTCGGTAAAGATACATATTAAGGTTGCAGTCGACCTTGCCAGTGCTATTCATCTTTTTCTGAAATATTTATTAGGGCCGAATGACTTGTGTTTGACATGTTTTTTTGATATATTGATAAATAGGCGAAAATATAGGACGAGAAAAATCCGCTTCTTTTCCGGGAGCGGGAATCCAGCCCACATCTTCGCAGAACCGGTGCGGTTCCTCGACCATTACGCTATCCCGCAGTGGCTTCTCTCTCGACTTTAACGTGGGGGTTTATATTCACAAGTGCTCTGCTGCCGGTAAACTAGCGCCGCCCCTCGAAAACCGCGGGAGATGTAGAACGTCTTTTTTTCAAGCGGCTGCCACGTAAGCAGCGGTCGTAGATCGGTGTTAGCTATTGGCATCTCCGAACTGCTGTAGCCAGTGCCCCCGTAATGCATGTACAGAACAGAAAGATACGGGACGAGGGACTCGGTAAAGATACATATAAAAGTTGCAGTCGTCAATGCCTGTGCTATTCGGCTTTTTCTGAAATATTTATTAGGGCCGAATGACGTTTGTTTGACATGTTTCTTTGACACATTCATAAATAAGCGAAAATATAGATCGAGAAAAAATCCGCTTTTTTTCCGGGAGTGGGAATCGAGCCCACATCTCCGCATAACCGGTGCGGTTCCTCGACCATTACGCTATCCCGCAGTGGATTCTCTCTCGACTTTAACGTGGCGGTTTATATTCACAAGTGCTCTGCGGCCGGTAAACTAGCGCCGCCCCTCGACCACCGCGGGAGATGTAGAACGTCTTTTTTTCATGCGGCCGCCACGTAAGCAGCGGTCGGAGATCGGTGTTAGCAATTGGCATATCCGAACTGCTGTAGCCAGTGCGCTCGTAATGCATGTAGCAGAAGAGAAAGATACGGGACGAGGGACTCGGTAAAGATACATATAAAGTTTGCAGTCGTCATTGCAAGTGCTATTCGGCTTTTTCTGAAATATTTATTAGGGCCGAATGACGTGTGTTTGACATGTTTCTTTGATACATTCATAAATAAGCGAAAATATAGGTCGAGAAAAAATCCGCTTTTTTTTCCGGGAGCGGGAATCCAGCCCACATCTCCGCATAACCGGTGCGGTTCCTCGACCATTACGCTATCCCGCAGTGGCTTCTCTCTCGACTTTAACGTGGGGGTTTATATTCACAAGTGCTCTGCGGCCGGTAAACTAGCGCCGCCCCTCGACCACCGCGGGAGATGTAGAACGTCTTTTTTTCATGCGGGCGCCACGTAAGCAGCGGTCGGAGATCGGTGTTAGCTATTGGCATCTCCGAACTGCTGTAGCCAGTACCCTCGTAATGCATGTACAGAACAGAAAGTTACGGGACGAGGGACTCGGTAAAGATACATATAAAGGTTCCAGTCGTCATTGCCAGTGCTATTCGGCTTTTTCTGAAATATTTATTAGGGCCGAATGACGTGTGTTTGACATGTTTCTTTGATACATTGATAAATAGGCGAAAATATAGGTCGAGAAAAAATCCGCTGTTTTTTTCCGGGAGCGAAAATCGAACCCACATCTCCGCATAACCGGTACGGTTCCTCGACCATTACGCTATCCCGCAGTGGCTTCTCTCTCGACATTAACGTGGGGGTTTATATTCACAAGTGCTCTGCGGCCGGTAAACTAGTGCCGCCCCTCGACCACCGCGGGAGATGTAGAACGTCTTTTTTTCATGTGGGTGCCATGTAAGCAGCGGTTGGAGATCGGTGTTAGCTATTGGCATCTCCGAACTGCTGTAGCCAGTGCCCTCGTAATGCATGTACAGAACAGAAAGATACGGGACGAGGGACTCGGTAAAGATACATATAAAGGTTGCAGTCGTCAATGCCAGTGCTAATCAACTTTTTCTGAAATGTTTATTAGGGCCGAATTACGTGTGTTTGACTTGTTTCTTTGATACATTGATAAATAGGCGAAAATATAGGTCGAGAAAAAATCCGCTGTTTTTTTCCGGGAGCGGGAATCCAGCCCACATCTTCGCATAACCGGTGCAGTGCGTTGACCATTACACTATCCCGCAGCGCTTCTCTCTCGACTTTAACGCGGTTGTTTATATTTACAAGTGCTCTGAGGCCAATAAACTAGCGCCGCCCCTTGAACACCGCGGGAGACGTAGAACGTCTTTATTTCCAGCGGCCGTAACGTAAGCAGTGGTCGGAAATCGGGGTTAGCAATTGGCATATCCGAAGTGCTGTAGCCAGTGCCCTCGTAATGCATGTAGCAGAATAGAAAGATACGGGACGAGGGACACGGTAAAGATACATATTAAGGTTGCAGTCGTCCTTGCCAGTGCTATTCATCTTTTTCTGAAATATTTATTAGGGCCGAATGACTTGTGTTTGACATGTTTTTTTGATATATTGATAAATAGGCGAAAATATAGGACGAGAAAAATCAGCTTCTTTTCCGGGAGCGGGAATCCAGCCCACATCTTCTCATAACCGGTGCGGTTCCTCGACCATTACGCTATCCCGCAGTGGCTTCTCTCTCGACTTTCACGTGGGGGTTTATATTCACAAGTGCTCTGCGGCCGGTAAACTAGCGCCGCCCCTCGACCACCGCGGGAGATGTAGAACGTCTTTTTTGTCATGCGGCCGCCACGTAAGCAGCGGTCGGAGATCGGTGTTAGCAATTGACATATATGAACTGCTGTAGCCAGTGCCCTCGTAATGCATGTAGCAGAATAGAAAGATACGGGACGAGGGACTCGGTAAAGATAGATATAAAGGTTGCACTCGTCATTGCCAGTGCTATTCGGCTTTTTGTGAAATATTTATTAGGGCCGAATCACGTGTGTTTGACATGTTTCTTTGATACATTGATAAATAAGCGAAAATATAGGTCGAGAAAAAATCCGCAGTTTTTTTCCGGGAGCGAAAATCGAACCCACATCTCCGCATAACCGGTACAGTTCCTCGACCATTAGGCTATCCCGCAGTGGCTTCTCTCTCGACTTTAACGTGGGGGTTTATATCTACAAGTGCTCTGCGGCCGGTAAACTAGCACCGCCCCTCGACCACCGCGGGAGATGTAGAACGTCTTTTTTTCATGCGGCCACCATGTAAGCAGCGGTCGGAGATCGGTGTTAGCTATTGGCATCTCCGAACTGCTGTAGTCAGTGCCCTCGTAATGCATGTAGCAGAATAGAAAGATACGGGACGAGGGACTCGGTAAAGATACATATAAAGGTTGCAGTCGTCCTTGCCAGTGCTATTCAACTTTTTCTGAAATATTTATTAGGGCCGAATGACGTGTGTTTGACATGTTTCTTTGATACATTGATAAATAGGCGAAAATATAGGTCGAGAAAAAATCTGCTGTTTTTTTCTGGGAGCGAAAAACGAACCCACATCTCCGCATAACCGGTACGGTTCCTCGACCATTACGCTATCCCGCAATGACTTCTCTCTCGACTTTAACGTGGGGGTTTATATTCACAAGTGCTCTGCGGCCGGTAAACTAGCGCCGCCCCTCGACCACCGCTGGAGATGTCGAATGTCTTATTGTCATGCGGCCGCCACGTAAGCAGCGGTCGGAGATCGGTGTTAGCTATTTGCATCTCCGAACTGCTGTAGCCAGTCCCCTCGTAATGCGTGTAGCAGAATAGAAAGATACGGGACGAGGGACTCGGTAAAGATACATATAAAGGTTGCAGTCGTCATTGCCAGTGCTATTCGGCTTTTTCTGAAATATTTATTAGGGCCGAATGACGTGTGTTTGACATGTTTCTTTGATACATTGATATATAAGCGAAAATATAGGTCGAGAAAAAATCCGCTTTTTTTCCGGGAGCGCGAATCCAGCCCTCATCTTCGCATAACCGGTGCAGTGCGTTGACCATTACACTATCCCGCAGGGCTTCTCTCTCGACTTTAACGCGGGGGTTTATATTTACAAGTGCTCTGAGGCCAATAAACTAGCGCCGCCCCTTGAACACCGCGGGAGACGTAGAACGTCTTTATTTCCAGCGGCCGTAACGTAAGCAGTGGTCGGAGATCGGGGTTAGCAATTGGCATATCCGAAGTGCTGTAGCCAGTGCCCTCGTAATGCATGTAGGAGAATAGAAAGATACGGGACGAGGGACTCGGTAAAGATACATATTAAGGTTGCAGTCGTCCTTGCCAGTGCTATTCATCTTTTTCTGAAATATTTATTAGGGCCGAATGACTTGTGTTTGACATGTTTTTTTGATATATTGATAAATAGGCGAAAATATAGGACGAGAAAAATCCGCTTCTTTTCCGGGAGCGGGAATCCAGCCCACATCTTCGCATAACCGGTGCGGTTCCTCGACCATTACGCTATCCCGCAGTGGCTTCTCTCTCGACTTTAACGTGGGGGTTTATATTCACAAGTGCTCTGCTGCCGGTAAACTAGCGCCGCCCCTCGAAAACCGCGGGAGATGTAGAACGCCTTTTTTTCAAGCGGCCGCCACGTAAGCAGCGGTCGGAGATCGGTGTTAGCTATTGGCATCTCCGAACTGCTGTAGCCAGTGCCCTCGTAATGCATGTACACAACAGAAAGATACGGGACGAGAGACTCGGTAAAGATACATATAAAAGTTGCAGTCGTCAATGCCTGTGCTATTCGGCTTTTTCTGAAATATTTATTAGGGCCGAATGACGTTTGTTTGACATGTTTCTTTGACACATTCATAAATAAGCGAAAATATAGATCGAGAAAAAATCCGCTTTTTTTCCGGGAGCGGGAATTGAGCCCACATCTCCGCATAACCGGTGCGGTTCCTCGACCATTACGCTATCCCGCAGTGGATTCTCTCTCGACTTTAACGTGGGGGTTTATATTCACAAGTGCTCTGCGGCCGGTAAACTAGCGCCGCCCCTCGACCACCGCGGGAGATGTAGAACGTCTTTTTTTCATGCGGCCGCCACGTAAGCAGCGGTCGGAGATCGGTGTTAGCAATTGGCATATCCGAACTGCTGTAGCCAGTGCGCTCGTAATGCATGTAGCAGAAGAGAAAGATACGGGACGAGGGACTCGGTAAAGATACATATAAAGGTTGCAGTCGTCATTGCAAGTGCTATTCGGCTTTTTCTGAAATATTTATTAGGGCCGAATGACGTGTGTTTGACATGTTTCTTTGATACATTGATAAATAGGCGAAAATATAGGTCGAGAAAAAATCCGCAGTTTTTTTCCGTGAGCGAAAATCGAACCCACATCTCCGCATAACCGGTACGGTTCCTCGACCATTACGCTATCCCGCAGTGGCTTCTCTCTCGACTTTAACGTGGGGGTTTATATCTACAAGTGCTCTGCGGCCGGTAAACTAGCACCGCCCCTCGACCACCGCGGGAGATGTAGAACGTCTTTTTTTCATGCGGCCACCATGTAAGCAGCGGTCGGAGATCGGTGTTAGCTATTGGCATCTCCGAACTGCTGTAGTCAGTGCCCTCGTAATGCATGTAGCAGAATAGAAAGATACGGGACGAGGGACTCGGTAAAGATACATATAAAGGTTGCAGTCGTCCTTGCCAGTGCTATTCAACTTTTTCTGAAATATTTATTAGGGCCGAATGACGTGTGTTTGACATGTTTCTTTGATACATTGATAAATAGGCGAAAATATAGGTCGAGAAAAAATCCGCTGTTTTTTCCGGGAGCGAAAATCGAAGCCACATCTCCGCATAACCGGTACGGTTCCTCGACCATTACGCTATCCCGCAATGACTTCTCTCTCGACTTTAACGTGGGGGTTTATATTCACAAGTGCTCTGCGGCCGGTAAACTAGCGCCGCCCCTCGACCACCGCGGGAGATGTAGAACGTCTTATTGTCATGCGGCCGCCACGTAAGCAGCGGTCGGAGATCGGTGTTAGCTATTGGCATCTCCGAACTGCTGTAGCCAGTGCCCTCGTAATGCATGTACAGAACAGAAAGATACGGGACGAGGGACTCGGTAAAGATACATATAAAAGTTGCAGTCGTCAATGCCTGTGCTATTCGGCTTTTTCTGAAATATTTATTAGGGCCGAATGACGTTTGTTTGACATGTTTCTTTGACACATTCATAAATAAGCGAAAATATAGATCGAGAAAAAATCCGCTTTTTTTTCTGGGAGCGGGAATCGAGCCCACATCTCCGCATAACCGGTGCGGTTCCTCGACCATTACGCTATCCCGCAGTGGCTTCTCTCTCGACTTTAACGTGGGGGTTTATATTCACAAGTGCTCTGCGGCCGGTAAACTAGCGCCGCCCCTCGACCACCGCGGGAGATGTAGAACGTCTTTTTTTCATGCGGGCGCCACGTAAGCAGCGGTCGGAGATCGGTGTTAGCTATTGTCATCTCCGAACTGCTGTAGCCAGTGCCCTCGTAATGCATGTACAGAACAGAAAGATACGGGACGAGGGACTCGGTAAAGATACATATAAAGGTTGCAGTCGTCAATGCCTATGCTATTCGGCTTTTTCTGAAATATTTATTAGGGCCGAATGACGTGTGTTTGACATGTTTCTTTGATACATTGATAAATAGGCGAAAATATAGGTCGAGAAAAAATCCGCAGTTTTTTTCCGGGAGCGAAAATCGAACCCACATCTCCGCATAACCGGTGCGGTTCCTCGACCATTACGCTATCCCGCAGTGGCTTCTCTATCGACTTTAACGTGGGGGTTTATATTCAAAAGTGCTCTGCGGCCGGTAAACTAGCGCCAACCCTCGACCACCGCGGGAGATGTAGAACGTCTTTTTTCACGCGGCCGCAACGTAAGCAGCGGTCGGAGATCGGTGTTAGCTATTGGCATCTCCGAACTTCTGTAGCCAGTGCCCTCGTAATGCATGTACAGAACAGAAAGATACGGGACGAGGGACTCGGTAAAGATACATATAAAGGTTGCAGTCGTCAATGCCAGTGCTATTCAACTTTTTCTGAAATATTTATTAGGGCCGAATTACGTGTGTTTGACATGTTTCTTTGATACATTCATAAATAGGCGAAAATATAGGTCGAGAAAAAATCCGCTGTTTTTTTCCGGGAGCGGGAATCCAGCCCACATCTTCGCATAACCGGTGCAGTGCGTTGACCATTACACTATCCCGCAGCGCTTCTCTCTCGACTTTAACGCGGGGGTTTATATTTACAAGTGCTCTGAGGCCAATAAACTAGCGCCGCCCCTTGAACACCGCGGGAGACGTAGAACGTCTTTATTTCCAGCGGCCGTAACGTAAGCCGTGGTCGGAGATCGGGGTTAGCAATTGGCATATCCGAAGTGCTGTAGCCAGTGCCCTAGTAATGCCTGTACAGAACAGAAAGATACGGGACGAGGGACTCGGTAAAGATACATATAAAGGTTGCAGTCGTCAATGCCTGTGCTATTCGGCTTTTTCTGAAATATTTATTAGGGCCGAATGACGTGTGTTTGACATGTTTCTTTGATACATTGATAAATAGGCGAAAATATAGGTCGAGAAAAAATCCCCAGTTTTTTTCCGGGAGTGAAAATCGAACCCACATCTCCGCATAACCGGTACGGTTCCTCGACCATTACGCTATCCCGCAGTGGCTTCTCTCTCAACTTTAACGTGGGGGTTTATATCTACAAGTGCTCTGCGGCCGGTAAACTAGCACCGCCCCTCGACCACCGCGGGAGATGTAGAACGTCTTTGTTTCATGCGGCCACCATGTAAGCAGCGGTCGGAGATCGGTGTTAGCTATTGGCATCTCCGAACTGCTGTAGTCAGTGCCCTCGTAATGCATGTAGCAGAATAGAAAGATACGGGACGAGGGACTCGGTAAAGATACATATAAAGGTTGCAGTCGTCCTTGCCAGTGCTATTCAACTTTTTCTGAAATATTTATTAGGGCCGAATGACGTATGTTTGACATGTTTCTTTGATACATTGATAAATAGGCGAAAATATAGGTCGAGAAAAAATCCGCTGTTTTTTTTCCGGGAGCGAAAATCGAACCCACATCTCCGCATAACCGGTACGGTTCCTCGACCATTACGCTATCCCGCAATGACTTCTCTCTCGACTTTAACGTGGGGGTTTATATTCACAAGTGCTCTGCGGCCGGTAAACTAGCGCCGCCCCTCGACCACCGCGGGAGATGTAGAACGTCTTATTTTCATGCGGCCGCCACGTAAGCAGCGGTCGGAGATCGGTGTTAGCTATTGGCATCTCCGAACTGCTGTAGCCAGTGCCCTCGTAATGCATGTAGCAGAATAGAAAGATACGGGACGAGGGACTCGGTAAAGATACATATAAAGGTTGCAGTCGTCATTGCCAGTGCTATTCGGCTTTTTCTGAAATATTTATTAGGGCCGAATGACGTGTGTTTGACATGTTTCTTTGATACATTGATAAATAAGCGAAAATATAGGTCGAGAAAAAATCCGCTTTTTTTCCGGGAGCGCGAATCCAGCCCTCATCTTCGCATAACCGGTGCAGTGCGTTGACCATTACACTATCCCGCAGGGCTTCTCTCTCGACTTTAACGCGGGGGTTTATATTTACAAGTGCTCTGAGGCCAATAAACTAGCGCCGCCCCTTGAACACCGCGGGAGACGTAGAACGTCTTTATTTCCAGCGGCCGTAACGTAAGCAGTGGTCGGAGATCGGGGTTAGCAATTGGCATATCCGAAGTGCTGTAGCCAGTGCCCTCGTAATGCATGTAGCAGAATAGAAAGATACGGGACGAGGGACTCGGTAAAGATACATATTAAGGTTGCAGTCGACCTTGCCAGTGCTATTCATCTTTTTCTGAAATATTTATTAGGGCCGAATGACTTGTGTTTGACATGTTTTTTTGATATATTGATAAATAGGCGAAAATATAGGACGAGAAAAATCCGCTTCTTTTCCGGGAGCGGGAATCCAGCCCACATCTTCGCAGAACCGGTGCGGTTCCTCGACCATTATGCTATCCCGCAGTGGCTTCTCTCTCGACTTTAACGTGGGGGTTTATATTCACAAGTGCTCTGCTGCCGGTAAACTAGCGCCGCCCCTCGAAAACCGCGGGAGATGTAGAACGTCTTTTTTTCAAGCGGCTGCCACGTAAGCAGCGGTCGGAGATCGGTGTTAGCTATTGGCATCTCCGAACTGCTGTAGCCAGTGCCCCCGTAATGCATGTACAGAACAGAAAGATACGGGACGAGGGACTCGGTAAAGATACATATAAAAGTTGCAGTCGTCAATGCCTGTGCTATTCGGCTTTTTCTGAAATATTTATTAGGGCCGAATGACGTTTGTTTGACATGTTTCTTTGACACATTCATAAATAAGCGAAAATATAGATCGAGAAAAAATCCGCTTTTTTTCCGGGAGCGGGAATCGAGCCCACATCTCCGCATAACCGGTGCGGTTCCTCGACCATTACGCTATCCCGCAGTGGATTCTCTCTCGACTTTAACGTGGGGGTTTATATTCACAAGTGCTCTGCGGCCGGTAAACTAGCGCCGCCCCTCGACCACCGCGGGAGATGTAGAACGTCTTTTTTTCATGCGGCCGCCACGTAAGCAGCGGTCGGAGATCGGTGTTAGCAATTGGCATATCCGAACTGCTGTAGCCAGTGCGCTCGTAATGCATGTAGCAGAAGAGAAAGATACGGGACGAGGGACTCGGTAAAGATACATATAAAGGTTGCAGTCGTCATTGCAAGTGCTATTCGGCTTTTTCTGAAATATTTATTAGGGCCGAATGACGTGTGTTTGACATGTTTCTTTGATACATTCATAAATAAGCGAAAATATAGGTCGAGAAAAAATCCGCTTTTTTTTCCGGGAGCGGGAATCCAGCCCACATCTCCGCATAACCGGTGCGGTTCCTCGACCATTACGCTATCCCGCAGTGGCTTCTCTCTCGACTTTAACGTGGGGGTTTATATTCACAAGTGCTCTGCGGCCGGTAAACTAGCGCCGCCCCTCGACCACCGCGGGAGATGTAGAACGTCTTTTTTTCATGCGGGCGCCACGTAAGCAGCGGTCGGAGATCGGTGTTAGCTATTGGCATCTCCGAACTGCTGTAGCCAGTACCCTCGTAATGCATGTACAGAACAGAAAGTTACGGGACGAGGGACTCGGTAAAGATACATATAAAGGTTGCAGTCGTCATTGCCAGTGCTATTCGGCTTTTTCTGAAATATTTATTAGGGCCGAATGACGTATGTTTGACATGTTTCTTTGATACATTGATAAATAGGCGAAAATATAGGTCGAGAAAAAATCCGCTGTTTTTTTCCGGGAGCGAAAATCGAACCCACATCTCCGCATAGCCGGTACGGTTCCTCGACCATTACGCTATCCCGCAGTGGCTTCTCTCTCGACTTTAACGTGGGGGTTTATATTCACAAGTGCTCTGCGGCCGGTAAACTAGCACCGCCCCTCGACCACCGCGGGAGATGTAGAACGTCTTTTTTTCATGCGGCCACCATGTAAGCAGCGGTCGGAGATCGGTGTTAGCTATTGGCATCTCCGAACTGCTGTAGTCAGTGCCCTCGTAATGCATGTAGCAGAATAGAAAGATACGGGACGAGGGACTCGGTAAAGATACATATAAAGGTTGCAGTCGTCATTGCCAGTGCTATTCGGCTTTTTCTGAAATATTTATTAGGGCCGAATGACGTGTGTTTGACATGTTTCTTTGATACATTGATATATAAGCGAAAATATAGGTCGAGAAAAAATCCGCTTTTTTTCCGGGAGCGCGAATCCAGCCCTCATCTTCGCATAACCGGTGCAGTGCGTTGACCATTACACTATCCCGCAGGGCTTCTCTCTCGACTTTAACGCGGGGGTTTATATTTACAAGTGCTCTGAGGCCAATAAACTAGCGCCGCCCATTGAACACCGCGGGAGACGTAGAACGTCTTTATTTCCAGCGGCCGTAACGTAAGCAGTGGTCGGAGATCGGGGTTAGCAATTGGCATATCCGAAGTGCTGTAGCCAGTGCCCTCGTAATGCAGGTAGCAGAATAGAAAGATACGGGACGAGGGACTCGGTAAAGATACATATAAAAGTTGCAGTCGTCAATGCCTGTGCTATTCGGCTTTTTCTGAAATATTAATTAGGGCCGAATGACGTTTGTTTGACATGTTTCTTTGACACATTCATAAATAAGCGAAAATATAGATCGAGAAAAAATCCGCTTTTTTTCCGGGAGCGGGAATTGAGCCCACATCTCCGCATAACCGGTGCGGTTCGTCGACCATTACGCTATCCCGCAGTGGATTCTCTCTCGACTTTAACGTGGGGGTTTATATTCACAAGTGCTCTGCGGCCGGTAAACTAGCGCCGCCCCTCGACCACCGCGGGAGATGTAGAACGTCTTTTTTTCATGCGGCCGCCACGTAAGCAGCGGTCGGAGATCGGTGTTAGCAATTGGCATATCCGAACTGCTGTAGCCAGTGCGCTCGTAATGCATGTAGCAGAAGAGAAAGATACGGGACGAGGGACTCGGTAAAGATACATATAAAGGTTGCAGTCGTCATTGCAAGTGCTATTCGGCTTTTTCTGAAATATTTATTAGGGCCGAATGACGTGTGTTTGACATGTTTCTTTGATACATTGATAAATAGGCGAAAATATAGGTCGAGAAAAAATCCGCAGTTTTTTTCCGTGAGCGAAAATCGAACCCACATCTCCGCATAACCGGTACGGTTCCTCGACCATTACGCTATCCCGCAGTGGCTTCTCTCTCGACTTTAACGTGGGGGTTTATATCTACAAGTGCTCTGCGGCCGGTAAACTAGCACCGCCCCTCGACCACCGCGGGAGATGTAGAACGTCTTTTTTTCATGCGGCCACCTTTTAAGCAGCGGTCGGAGATCGGTGTTAGCTATTGGCATCTTTGAACTGCTGTAGCCAGTGCCCTCGTAATGCATGTAGCAGAATAGAAAGATACGGGACGAGGTACTCGGTAAAGATACATATAAAGGTTGCAGTCGTCATTGCCAGTGCTATTCGGCTTTTTCTTAAATATTTATTAGGGCCGAATGACGTGTGTTTGACATGTTTCTTTGATACATTGATAAATAGGCGAAAATATAGGTCGAGAAAAAATCCGCTGTTTTTTTCCGGGAGCGAAAATCGAACCCACATCTCCGCATAACCGGTACGGTTCCTCGACCATTACGCTATCCCGCAGTGGCTTCTCTCTCGACTTTAACGTGGGGGTTTATATTCACAAATGCTCTGCGGCCGGTAAACTAGTGCCGCCCCTCGATCACCGCGGGAGATGTAGAACGTCTTTTTTTCATGCGGGCGCCACGTAAGCAGCGGTCGGAGATCGGTGTTAGCTATTGTCATCTCCGAACTGCTGTAGCCAGTGCCCTCGTAATGCATGTACAGAACAGAAAGATACGGGACGAGGGACTCGGTAAAGATACATATAAAGGTTGCAGTCGTCAATGCCTATGCTATTCGGCTTTTTCTGAAATATTTATTAGGGCCGAATGACGTGTGTTTGACATGTTTCTTTGATACATTGATAAATAGGCGAAAATATAGGTCGAGAAAAAATCCGCAGTTTTTTTCCGGGAGCGAAAATCGAACCCACATCTCCGCATAACCGGTGCGGTTCCTCGACCATTACGCTATCCCGCAGTGGCTTCTCTATCGACTTTAACGTGGGGGTTTATATTCAAAAGTGCTCTGCGGCCGGTAAACTAGCGCCAACCCTCGACCACCGCGGGAGATGTAGAACGTCTTTTTTCACGCGGCCGCAACGTAAGCAGCGGTCGGAGATCGGTGTTAGCTATTGGCATCTCCGAACTTCTGTAGCCAGTGCCCTCGTAATGCATGTACAGAACAGAAAGATACGGGACGAGGGACTCGGTAAAGATACATATAAAGGTTGCAGTCGTCAATGCCAGTGCTATTCAACTTTTTCTGAAATATTTATTAGGGCCGAATTACGTGTGTTTGACATGTTTCTTTGATACATTGATAAATAGGCGAAAATATAGGTCGAGAAAAAATCCGCTGTTTTTTTCCGGGAGCGGGAATCCAGCCCACATCTTCGCATAACCGGTGCAGTGCGTTGACCATTACACTATCCCGCAGCGCTTCTCTCTCGACTTTAACGCGGGGGTTTATATTTACAAGTGCTCTGAGGCCAATAAACTAGCGCCGCCCCTTGAACACCGCGGGAGACGTAGAACGTCTTTATTTCCAGCGGCCGTAACGTAAGCCGTGGTCGGAGATCGGGGTTAGCAATTGGCATATCCGAAGTGCTGTAGCCAGTGCCCTCGTAATGCATGTACAGAACAGAAAGATACGGGACGAGGGACTCGGTAAAGATACTTATAAAGGTTGCAGTCGTCAATGCCTGTGCTATTCGGCTTTTTCTGAAATATTTATTAGGGCCGAATGACGTGTGTTTGACATGTTTCTTTGATACATTGATAAATAGGCGAAAATATAGGTCGAGAAAAAATCCGCAGTTTTTTTCCGGGAGTGAAAATCGAACCCACATCTCCGCATAACCGGTACGGTTCCTCGACCATTACGCTATCCCGCAGTGGCTTCTCTCTCAACTTTAACGTGGGGGTTTATATCTACAAGTGCTCTGCGGCCGGTAAACTAGCACCGCCCCTCGACCACCGCGGGAGATGTAGAACGTCTTTTTTTCATGCGGCCACCATGTAAGCAGCGGTCGGAGATCGGTGTTAGCTATTGGCATCTCCGAACTGCTGTAGTCAGTGCCCTCGTAATGCATGTAGCAGAATAGAAAGATACGGGACGAGGGACTCGGTAAAGATACATATAAAGGTTGCAGTCGTCCTTGCCAGTGCTATTCAACTTTTTCTGAAATATTTATTAGGGCCGAATGACGTATGTTTGACATGTTTCTTTGATACATTGATAAATAGGCGAAAATATAGGTCGAGAAAAAATCCGCTGTTTTTTTCCGGGAGCGAAAATCGAACCCACATCTCCGCATAACCGGTACGGTTCCTCGACCATTACGCTATCCCGCAATGACTTCTCTCTCGACTTTAACGTGGGGGTTTATATTCACAAGTGCTCTGCGGCCGGTAAACTAGCGCCGCCCCTCGACCACCGCGGGAGATGTAGAACGTCTTATTTTCATGCGGCCGCCACGTAAGCAGCGGTCGGAGATCGGTGTTAGCTATTGGCATCTCCGAACTGCTGTAGCCAGTGCCCTCGTAATGCATGTAGCAGAATAGAAAGATACGGGACGAGGGACTCGGTAAAGATACATATAAAGGTTGCAGTCGTCATTGCCAGTGCTATTCGGCTTTTTCTGAAATATTTATTAGGGCCGAATGACGTGTGTTTGACATGTTTCTTTGATACATTGATAAATAAGCGAAAATATAGGTCGAGAAAAAATCCGCTTTTTTTCCGGGAGCGCGAATCCGGCCCTCATCTTCGCATAACCGGTGCAGTGCGTTGACCATTACACTATCCCGCAGGGCTTCTCTCTCGACTTTAACGCGGGGGTTTATATTTACAAGTGCTCTGAGGCCAATAAACTAGCGCCGCCCCTTGAACACCGCGGGAGACGTAGAACGTCTTTATTTCCAGCGGCCGTAACGTAAGCAGTGGTCGGAGATCGGGGTTAGCAATTGGCATATCCGAAGTGCTGTAGCCAGTGCCCTCGTAATGCATGTACAGAACAGAAAGTTACGGGACGAGGGACTCGGTAAAGATACATATAAAGGTTGCAGTCGTCATTGCCAGTGCTATTCGGCTTTTTCTGAAATATTTATTAGGGCCGAATGACGTATGTTTGACATGTTTCTTTGATACATTGATAAATAGGCGAAAATATAGGTCGAGAAAAAATCCGCTGTTTTTTTCCGGGAGCGAAAATCGAACCCACATCTCCGCATAGCCGGTACGGTTCCTCGACCATTACGCTATCCCGCAGTGGCTTCTCTCTCGACTTTAACGTGGGGGTTTATATTCACAAGTGCTCTGCGGCCGGTAAACTAGCACCGCCCCTCGACCACCGCGGGAGATGTAGAACGTCTTTTTTTCATGCGGCCACCATGTAAGCAGCGGTCGGAGATCGGTGTTAGCTATTGGCATCTCCGAACTGCTGTAGTCAGTGCCCTCGTAATGCATGTAGCAGAATAGAAAGATACGGGACGAGGGACTCGGTAAAGATACATATAAAGGTTGCAGTCGTCCTTGCCAGTGCTATTCAACTTTTTCTGAAATATTTATTAGGGCCGAATGACGTGTGTTTGACATGTTTCTTTGATACATTGATAAATAGGCGAAAATATAGGTCGAGAAAAAATCTGCTGTTTTTTTCTGGGAGCGAAAAACGAACCCACATCTCCGCATAACCGGTACGGTTCCTCGACCATTACGCTATCCCGCAATGACTTCTCTCTCGACTTTAACGTGGGGGTTTATATTCACAAGTGCTCTGCGGCCGGTAAACTAGCGCCGCCCCTCGACCACCGCTGGAGATGTAGAATGTCTTATTGTCATGCGGCCGCCACGTAAGCAGCGGTCGGAGATCGGTGTTAGCTATTTGCATCCCCGAACTGCTGTAGCCAGTGCCCTCGTAATGCATGTAGCAGAATAGAAAGATACGGGACGAGGGACTCGGTAAAGATACATATAAAGGTTGCAGTCGTCATTGCCAGTGCTATTCGGCTTTTTCTGAAATATTTATTAGGGCCGAATGACGTGTGTTTGACATGTTTCTTTGATACATTGATATATAAGCGAAAATATAGGTCGAGAAAAAATCCGCTTTTTTTCCGGGAGCGCGAATCCAGCCCTCATCTTCGCATAACCGGTGCAGTGCGTTGACCATTACACTATCCCGCAGGGCTTCTCTCTCGACTTTAACGCGGGGGTTTATATTTACAAGTGCTCTGAGGCCAATAAACTAGCGCCGCCCCTTGAACACCGCGGGAGACGTAGAACGTCTTTATTTCCAGCGGCCGTAACGTAAGCAGTGGTCGGAGATCGGGGTTAGCAATTGGCATATCCGAAGTGCTGTAGCCAGTGCCCTCGTAATGCAGGTAGCAGAATAGAAAGATACGGGACGAGGGACTCGGTAAAGATACATATTAAGGTTGCAGTCGTCCTTGCCAGTGCTATTCATCTTTTTCTGAAATATTTATTAGGGCCGAATGACTTGTGTTTGATATGTTTTTTTGATATATTGATAAATAGGCGAAAATATAGGACGAGAAAAATCCGCTTCTTTTCCGGGAGCGGGAATCCAGCCCACATCTTCGCATAACCGGTGCGGTTCCTCGACCATTACGCTATCCCGCAGTGGCTTCTCTCTCGACTTTAACGTGGGGGTTTATATTCACAAGTGCTCTGCTGCCGGTAAACTAGCGCCGCCCCTCGAAAACCGCGGGAGATGTAGAACGCCTTTTTTTCAAGCGGCCGCCACGTAAGCAGCGGTCGGAGATCGGTGTTAGCTATTGGCATCTCCAAACTGCTGTAGCCAGTGCCCTCGTAATGCATGTACAGAACAGAAAGATACGGGAGGAGAGACTCGGTAAAGATACATATAAAAGTTGCAGTCGTCAATGCCTGTGCTATTCGGCTTTTTCTGAAATATTTATTAGGGCCGAATGACGTTTGTTTGACATGTTTCTTTGACACATTCATAAATAAGCGAAAATATAGATCGAGAAAAAATCCGCTTTTTTTCCGGGAGCGGGAATTGAGCCCACATCTCCGCATAACCGGTGCGGTTCGTCGACCATTACGCTATCCCGCAGTGGATTCTCTCTCGACTTTAACGTGGGGGTTTATATTCACAAGTGCTCTGCGGCCGGTAAACTAGCGCCGCCCCTCGACCACCGCGGGAGATGTAGAACGTCTTTTTTTCATGCGGCCGCCACGTAAGCAGCGGTCGGAGATCGGTGTTAGCAATTGGCATATCCGAACTGCTGTAGCCAGTGCGCTCGTAATGCATGTAGCAGAAGAGAAAGCTACGGGACGAGGGACTCGGTAAAGATACATATAAAGGTTGCAGTCGTCATTGCAAGTGCTATTCGGCTTTTTCTGAAATATTTATTAGGGCCGAATGACGTGTGTTTGACATGTTTCTTTGATACATTGATAAATAGGCGAAAATATAGGTCGAGAAAAAATCCGCAGTTTTTTTCCGTGAGCGAAAATCGAACCCACATCTCCGCATAACCGGTACGGTTCCTCGACCATTACGCTATCCCGCAGTGGCTTCTCTCTCGACTTTAACGTGGGGGTTTATATCTACAAGTGCTCTGCGGCCGGTAAACTAGCACCGCCCCTCGACCACCGCGGGAGATGTAGAACGTCTTTTTTTCATGCGGCCACCATGTAAGCAGCGGTCGGAGATCGGTGTTAGCTATTGGCATCTTTGAACTGCTGTAGCCAGTGCCCTCGTAATGCATGTAGCAGAATAGAAAGATACGGGACGAGGTACTCGGTAAAGATACATATAAAGGTTGCAGTCGTCATTGCCAGTGCTATTCGGCTTTTTCTTAAATATTTATTAGGGCCGAATGACGTGTGTTTGACATGTTTCTTTGATACATTGATAAATAGGCGAAAATATAGGTCGAGAAAAAATCCGCTGTTTTTTTCCGGGAGCGAAAATCGAACCCACATCTCCGCATAACCGGTACGGTTCCTCGACCATTACGCTATCCCGCAGTGGCTTCTCTCTCGACTTTAACGTGGGGGTTTATATTCACAAGTGCTCTGCGGCCGGTAAACTAGTGCCGCCCCTCGACCACCGCGGGAGATGTAGAACGTCTTTTTTTCATGCGGGCGCCACGTAAGCAGCGGTCGGAGATCGGTGTTAGCTATTGGCATCTCCGAACTTCTGTAGCCAGTGCCCTCGTAATGCATGTACAGAACAGAAAGATACGGGACGAGGGACTCGGTAAAGATACATATAAAGGTTGCAGTCGTCAATGCCAGTGCTATTCAACTTTTTCTGAAATATTTATTAGGGCCGAATTACGTGTGTTTGACATGTTTCTTTGATACATTGATAAATAGGCGAAAATATAGGTCGAGAAAAAATCCGCTGTTTTTTTCCGGGAGCGGGAATCCAGCCCACATCTTCGCATAACCGGTGTAGTGCGTTGACCATTACACTATCCCGCAGCGCTTCTCTCTCGACTTTAACGCGGGGGTTTATATTTACAAGTGCTCTGAGGCCAATAAACTAGCGCCGCCCCTTGAACACCGCGGGAGACGTAGAACGTCTTTATTTCCAGCGGCCGTAACGTAAGCCGTGGTCGGAGATCGGGGTTAGCAATTGGCATATCCGAAGTGCTGTAGCCAGTGCCCTCGTAATGCATGTAGCAGAATAGAAAGATACGGGACGAGGGACTCGGTAAAGATACATATTAAGGTTGCAGTCGTCCTTGCCAGTGCTATTCATCTTTTTCTGAAATATTTATTAAGGCCGAATGACTTGTGTTTGACATGTTTTTTTGATATATTGATAAATAGGCGAAAATATAGGACGAGAAAAATCAGCTTCTTTTCCGGGAGCGGGAATCCAGCCCACATCTTCTCATAACCGGTGCGGTTCCTCGACCATTACGCTATCCCGCAGTGGCTTCTCTCTCGACTTTAACGTGGGGGTTTATATTCACAAGTGCTCTGCTGCCGGTAAACTAGCGCCGCCCCTCGACCACCGCGGGAGATGTAGAACGTCTTTTTTGTCATGCGGCCGCCACGTAAGCAGCGGTCGGAGATCGGTGTTAGCAATTGGCATATATGAACTGCTGTAGCCAGTGCCCTCGTAATGCATGTAGCAGAATAGAAAGATACGGGACGAGGGACTCGGTAAAGATAGATATAAAGGTTGCACTCGTCATTGCCAGTGCTATTCGGCTTTTTGTGAAATATTTATTAGGGCCGAATGACGTGTGTTTGACATGTTTCTTTGATACATTGATAAATAAGCGAAAATATAGGTCGAAAAAAAATCCGCTTTTTTCCGGGAGCGGGAATCGAGCCCACATCTCCGCATAACCCGTGCGGTTCCTCGACCATTACGCTATCCCGCAGTGGCTTCTCTCTCGACTTTACCGTGGATGTTTATATTCAAAAGTGCTCTGCGGCCGGTAAACTAGCGCCAACCCTCGACCACCGCGGGAGATGTAGAACGTCTTTTTTCAAGCGGCCGCAACGTAAGCAGCGGTCGGAGATTGGTGTTAGCTATTGGCATCTTTGAACTGCTGTAGCCAGTGCCCTCGTAATGCATGTAGCAGAATAGAAAGATACAGGACGAGGGACTCGGTAATGATACATATAAAAGTTGCAGTCGTCAATGCCTGTGCTATTCGGCTTTTTCTGAAATATTTATTAGGGCCGAATGACGTGTGTTTGACATGTTTCTTTGATACATTGATAAATAGGCGAAAATATAGGTCCATAAAAAATCCGCTGTTTTTTTCCGGGAGTGAAAATCAAACCCACATCTCCGCATAACCGGTACGGTTCCTCGACCATTATGCTATCCCGCAATGGCTTCTCTCTCGACTTTAAAGTGGGGGTTTATATTCACAAGTGCTCTGCGGCCGGTAAACTAGCGCCGCCCCTCGACCACCGCGGGAGATGTAGAACGTCTTTTTGTCATGCGGCCGCCACGTAAGCAGCGGTCGGAGATCGGTGTTAGCTATTGGCATCTCCGAACTGCTGTAGCCAGTGCCCTCGTATTGCATGTAGCAGAATAGAAAGATACGGGACGAGGGACTCGGTAAAGATACATATAAAGGTTGCAGTCGTCATTGCCACTGCTATTCGGCTTTTTCTGAAATATTTATTAGGGCCGAATGACGTGTGTTTTACATGTTTCTTTGATACATTGATAAATAAGCGAAAATATAGGTCGAGAAATAATCCGCTTTTTTTCTGGGAGCGGGAATCCAGCCCACATCTTCGCATAACCGGTGCAGTGCGTTGACCATTACACTATCCCGCAGCGCTTCTCGCTCGACTTTAACGCGGGGGTTTATATTTACAAGTGCTCTGAGGCCAATAAACTAGCGCCGCCCCTAGAACACCGCGGGAGACGTAGAACGTCTTAATTTCCAGCGGCCGTAACGTAAGCAGTGGTCGGAGATCGGGGTTAGCAATTGGCATATCCGACGTTCTGTAGCCAGTGCCCTCGTAATGCATGTAGCAGAATAGAAAGATACGGGACGAGGGACTCGGTAAAGATACATATTAAGGTTGCAGTCGTCCTTGCCAGTGCTATTCATCTTTTTCTGAAATATTTATTAGGGCCGAATGACTTGTGTTTGACATGTTTTTTTGATATATTGATAAATAGGCGAAAATATAGGACGAGAAAAATCCGCTTCTTTTCCGGGAGCGGGAATCCAGCCCACATCTTCGCATAACCGGTGCGGTTCCTCGACCATTACGCTATCCCGCTGTGGCTTCTCTCTCGACTTTAACGTGGGGGTTTATATTCACAAGTGCTCTGCGGCCGGTAAACTAGCGCCGCCCCTCGAAAACCGCGGGAGATGTAGAACGTCTTTTTTTCAAGCGGCCGCCACGTAAGCAGCGGTCGGAGATCGGTGTTAGCTATTGGCATCTCCGAACTGCTGTAGCCAGTGCCCTCGTAATGCATGTACAGAACAGAAAGATACGGGACGAGGGACTCGGTAAAGATACATATAAAAGTTGCAGTCGTCAATGCCTGTGCTATTCGGCTTTTTCTGAAATATTTATTAGGGCCGAATGACGTTTGTTTGACATGTTTCTTTGACACATTCATAAATAAGCGAAAATATAGGTCGAGAAAAATCCGCTTTTTTCCGGGAGCGGGAATCGAGCCCACATCTCCGCCTAACCGGTGCGGTTCCTCGACCATTACGCTATCCCGCAGTGGCTTCTCTCTCGACTTTAACGTGGGGGTTTATATTCAAAAGTGCTCTGCGGCCGGTAAACTAGCGCCAACCCTCGACCACCGCGGGAGATGTAGAACGTCTTTTTTCACGTGGCCGCCACGTAAGCAGCGGTCGGAGATCGGTGTTAGCTATTCGCATCTCCTAACTGCTGTAGCCAGTGCCCTCGTAATGCATGTACAGAACAGAAAGATACGGGACTAGGGACTCGGTAAAGATACATATAAAAGTTGCAGTCGTCAATGCCGGTGCTATTCGGCTTTTTCTGAAATATTTATTAGGGCCGAATGACGTTTGTTTGACATGTTTCTTTGACACATTCATAAATAAGCGAAAATATAGGTCGAGAAAAAATCCGCTTTTTTTTCCGGGAGCGGGAATCGAGCCCACATCTTCGCATAACCGGTGCGGTTCCTCGAGCATTACGCTATCCCGCAGTGGCTTCTCTCTCGACTTTAACGTGGGGGTTTATATTCACAAGTGCTCTGCGGCCGGTAAACTAGCGCCGCCCCTCGACCACCGCGGGAGATGTAGAACGTCTTTTTTTCATGCGGCCGCCACGTAAGCAGCGGTCGGAGATCGGTGTTAGCTATTGGCATCTACGAACTGCTGTAGCCAGTGCCCTCGTAATGCATGTACAGAACAGAAAGATACGGGACGAGGGACTCGGTAAAGATACATATAAAGGTTGCAGTCGTCAATGCCTGTCCTATTCGGCTGTTTCTGAAATATTTATTAGGGCCGAATGATGTGTGTTTGACATGTTTCTTTGATACATTGATAAATAGGCGAAAATATAGGTCGACAAAAAATCCGCAGTTTTTTTCCGGGAGCGAAAATCGAACCCACATCTCCGCATAACCGGTACGGTTCCTCGACCATTACGCTATCCCGCAGTGGCTTCTCTCTCGACTTTAACGTGGGGGTTTATATTCACAAGTGCTCTGCGGCCGGTAAACTAGCGCCGCCCCTCGAACACCGCGGGAGATGTAGAACGTCTTTTTTTCATGCGGGCGCCACGTAAGCAGCGGTCGGAGATCGGTGTTAGCTATTGTCATCTCCGAACTGCTGTAGCCAGTGCCCTCGTAATGCATGTACAGAACAGAAAGATACGGGACGAGGGACTCGGTAAAGATACATATAAAGGTTGCAGTCGTCAATGCCTATGCTATTCGGCTTTTTCTGAAATATTTATTAGGGCCGAATGACGTGTGTTTGACATGTTTCTTTGATACATTGATAAATAGGCGAACATATAGGTCGAGAAAAAATCCGCAGTTTTTTTCCGGGAGCGAAAATCGAACCCACATCTCCGCATAACCGGTGCGGTTCCTCGACCATTACGCTATCCCGCAGTGGCTTCTCTATCGACTTTAACGTGGGGGTTTATATTCAAAAGTGCTCTGTGGCCGGTAAACTAGCGCCAACCCTCGACCACCGCGGGAGATGTAGAACGTCTTTTTTCACGCGGCCGCAACGTAAGCAGCGGTCGGAGATCGGTGTTAGCTATTGGCATCTTTGAACTTCTGTAGCCAGTGCCCTCGTAATGCATGTACAGAACAGAAAGATACGGGACGAGGGACTCGGTAAAGATACATATAAAGGTTGCAGTCGTCAATGCCAGTGCTATTCAACTTTTTCTGAAATATTTATTAGGGCCGAATTACGTGTGTTTGACATGTTTCTTTGATACATTGATAAATAGGCGAAAATATAGGTCGAGAAAAAATCCGCTGTTTTTTTCCGGGAGCGGGAATCCAGCCCACATCTTCGCATAACCGGTGCAGTGCGTTGACCATTACACTATCCCGCAGCGCTTCTCTCTCGACTTTAACGCGGGGGTTTATATTTACAAGTGCTCTGAGGCCAATAAACTAGCGCCGCCCCTTGAACACCGCGGGAGACGTAGAACGTCTTTATTTCCAGCGGCCGTAACGTAAGCAGTGGTCGGAGATCGGGTTAGCAATTGGCATATCCGAAGTGCTGTAGCCAGTGCCCTCGTAATGCATGTAGCAGAATAGAAAGATACGGGACGAGGGACTCGGTAAAGATACATATTAAGGTTGCAGTCATCCTTGCCAGTGCTATTCATCTTTTTCTGAAATATTTATTAAGGCCGAATGACTTGTGTTTGACATGTTTTTTTGATATATTGATAAATAGGCGAAAATATAGGACGAGAAAAATCAGCTTCTTTTCCGGGAGCGAAAATCAAACCCACATCTCCGCATAACCGGTACGGTTCCTCGATCATTATGCTATCCCGCAATGGCTTCTCTCTCGACTTTAAAGTGGGGGTTTATATTCACAAGTGCTCTGCATACGGTAAACTAGCGCCGCCCCTCGACCACCGCGGGAGATGTAGAACGTCTTTTTGTCATGCGGCCGCCACGTAAGCAGCGGTCGGAGATCGGTGTTAGCTATTGGCATCTCCGAACTGCTGTAGCCAGTGCCCTCGTATTGCATGTAGCAGAATAGAAAGATACGGGACGAGGGACTCGGTAAAGATACATATAAAGGTTGCAGTCGTCATTGCCACTGCTATTCGGCTTTTTCTGAAATATTTATTAGGGCCGAATGACGTGTGTTTTACATGTTTCTTTGATACATTGATAAATAAGCGAAAATATAGGTCGAGAAAAAATCCGCTTTTTTTCTGGGAGCGGGAATCCAGCCCACATCTTCGCATAACCGGTGCAGTGCGTTGACCATTACACTATCCCGCAGCGCTTCTCGCTCGACTTTAACGCGGGGGTTTATATTTACAAGTGCTCTGAGGCCAATAAACTACCGCCGCCCCTAGAACACCGCGGGAGACGTAGAACGTCTTAATTTCCAGCGGCCGTAACGTAAGCAGTGGTCGGAGATCAGGGTTAGCAATTGGCATATCCGACGTTCTGTAGCCAGTGCCCTCGTAATGCATGTAGCAGAATAGAAAGATACGGGACGAGGGACTCGGTAAAGATACATATTAAGGTTGCAGTCGTCCTTGCCAGTGCTATTCATCTTTTTCTGAAATATTTATTAGGGCCGAATGACTTGTGTTTGACATGTTTTTTTGATATATTGATAAATAGGCGAAAATATAGGACGAGAAAAATCCGCTTCTTTTCCGGGAGCGGGAATCCAGCCCACATCTTCGCATAACCGGTGCGGTTCCTCGACCATTACGCTATCCCGCTGTGGCTTCTCTCTCGACTTTAACGTGGGGGTTTATATTCACAAGTGCTCTGCGGCCGGTAAACTAGCGCCGCCCCTCGAAAACCGCGGGAGATGTAGAACGTCTTTTTTTCAAGCGGCCGCCAGGTAAGCAGCGGTCGGAGATCGGTGTTAGCTATTGGCATCTCCGAACTGCTGTAGCCAGTGCCCTCGTAATGCATGTACAGAACAGAAAGATACGGGACGAGGGACTCGGTAAAGATACATATAAAAGTTGCAGTCGTCAATGCCTGTGCTATTCGGCTTTTTCTGAAATATTTATTAGGGCCGAATGACGTTTGTTTGACATGTTTCTTTGACACATTCATAAATAAGCGAAAATATAGGTCGAGAAAAATCCGCTTTTTTCCGGGAGCGGGAATCGAGCCGACATCTCCGCCTAACCGGTGCGGTTCCTCGACCATTACGCTATCCCGCAGTGGCTTCTCTCTCGACTTTAACGTGGGGGTTTATATTCAAAAGTGCTCTGCGGCCGGTAAACTAGCGCCAACCCTCGACCACCGCGGGAGATGTAGAACGTCTTTTTTCACGCGGCCGCCACGTAAGCAGCGGTCGGAGATCGGTGTTAGCTATTCGCATCTCCTAACTGCTGTAGCCAGTGCCCTCGTAATGCATGTACAGAACAGAAAGATACGGAACTAGGGACTCGGTAAAGATCCATATAAAAGTTGCAGTCGTCAATGCCTGTGCTATTCGGCTTTTTCTGAAATATTTATTAGGGCCGAATGACGTTTGTTTGACATGTTTCTTTGACACACTCATAAATAAGCGAAAATATAGGTCGAGAAAAAATCCGTTTTTTTTTCCGGGTGCGGGAATCGAGCCCACATCTCCGCATAACCGGTGCGGTTCCTCGAGCATTACGCTATCCCGCAGTGGCTTCTCTCTCGACTTTAACGTGAGTGTTTATATTCACAAGTGCTCTGCGGCCGGTAAACTAGCGCCGCCCCTCGACCACCGCGGGAGATGTAGAACGTCTTTTTTTCATGCGGCCGCCACGTAAGCAGCGGTCGGAGATCGGTGTTAGCAATTGGCATATCCGAACTGCTGTAGCCAGTGCCCTCGTAATGCATGTAGCAGAATAGAAAGATACGGGACGAGGGACTCGGTAAAGATAGATATAAAGGTTGCACTCGTCATTGCCAGTGCTATTCGGCTTTTTCTGAAATATTTATTAGGGCCGAATGACGTGTGTTTGACATGTTTCTTTGATACATTCATAAATAGGCGAAAATATCGGTCGAGAAAAAATCCGCTTTTTTTTCCGGGAGCGGGAATCGAGCCCACATCTCCGCCTAACCGGTGCGGTTCCTCGACCATTACACTATCCCGCAGTGGCTTCTCTCTCGACTTTAACGGGGGGGTTTATATTCACAAGTGCTCTGCGGCCGGTAAACTAGTGCCGCCCCTCGACCACCGCGGGAGATGTAGAACGTCTTTTTTCCAGGGGCCGCCACGTAAGCAGCGGTCGGGGATCGGTGTTAGCAATTGACATATCCGAACTGCTGTAGCCAGTGCCCTCGTAATGCATGTAGCAGAATAGAAAGATACGGGACGAGGGACTCGGTAAAGATAGATATAAAGGTTGCAGTCGTCATTGCCAGTGCTATTCGGCTTTTTGTGAAATATTTATTAGGGCCGAATGACGTGTGTTTGACATGTTTCTTTGATACATTCATAAATAAGCGAAAATATAGGTCGAGAAAAAATCCGCTTTTTTTCCGGGAGCGGGAATCGAGCCCACATCTACGCATAACCGGTGCGGTGCGTTGACCATTACACTATCCCGCAGCGCTTCTCTCTCGACTTTAATGCGGGGGTTTATACTTACAAGTGCTCTGAGGCCGGTATACTAGCGCCGCCCCTCGACCACCGCGGGAGACGTAGAACGTCTTTATATCCAGCGGCCGTAACGTAAGCAGTGGTCGGAGATCGGGGTTAGCAATTGGCATATCCGAAGTGCTGTAGCCAGTGCCCTCGTAATGCATGTTGCAGAACACAAAGATACGGGACGAGGGACTCGGTGAAGATACATATAAAGGTTGCAGTCGTCCTTGCCAGTGCTATTCAACTTTTTCTGAAATATTTATTAGGGCCGAATGACGTGTGTTTGACATGTTTCTTTGATACATTGATAAATAGTCGAAAATATAGGTCGAGAAAAAATCCCGTTTTTTCCGGGAGCGAGAATCGACCACACATCTCCGCATAACCGGTGCGGTTCCTCGACCATTAAGCTATCCCGCAGCGGCCTCTCTCTCGACTTTAACGCGGGGGTTTATATTTACAAGTGCTCTGAGGCCGGTCAACTAGCGCCGCCCCTCGACCACCGCGGGAGACGTAAAACGTCTTTTTTTCCAGCAGCCGCCACGTAAGAAGCGGTCGGAGATTGGTGTTAGCAATTGGCATATCCGAACTGCTGTAGCCAGTGCCCTAGTAATGCATCTAGCAGAACAGAAAGATACGAGACGAGCGACTCGGTAAAGATACGTATCAAGGTTGCAGTTATCATTGCCAGTGCTGTTCGGCTTTTTCTGAAATATTTATTAGGGCCGAATGACGTTTGTTTGACATGTTTCTTTGACACATTCATAAATAAGCGAAAATATAGATCGAGAAAAAATCCGCTTTTTTTCCGGGAGCGGGAATTGAGCCCACATCTCCGCATAACCGGTGCGGTTCGTCGACCATTACGCTATCCCGCAGTGGATTCTCTCTCGACTTTAACGTGGGGGTTTATATTCACAAGTGCTCTGCGGCCGGTAAACTAGCGCCGCCCCTCGACCACCGCGGGAGATGTAGAACGTCTTTTTTTCATGCGGCCGCCACGTAAGCAGCGGTCGGAGATCGGTGTTAGCAATTGGCATATCCGAACTGCTGTAGCCAGTGCGCTCGTAATGCATGTAGCAGAAGAGAAAGATACGGGACGAGGGACTCGGTAAAGATACATATAAAGGTTGCAGTCGTCATTGCAAGTGCTATTCGGCTTTTTCTGAAATATTTATTAGGGCCGAATGACGTGTGTTTGACATGTTTCTTTGATACATTGATAAATAGGCGAAAATATAGGTCGAGAAAAAATCCGCAGTTTTTTTCCGTGAGCGAAAATCGAACCCACATCTCCGCATAACCGGTACGGTTCCTCGACCATTACGCTATCCCGCAGTGGCTTCTCTCTCGACTTTAACGTGGGGGTTTATATCTACAAGTGCTCTGCGGCCGGTAAACTAGCACCGCCCCTCGACCACCGCGGGAGATGTAGAACGTCTTTTTTTCATGCGGCCACCATGTAAGCAGCGGTCGGAGATCGGTGTTAGCTATTGTCATCTCCGAACTGCTGTAGCCAGTGCCCTCGTAATGCATGTACAGAACAGAAAGATACGGGACGAGGGACTCGGTAAAGATACATATAAAGGTTGCAGTCGTCAATGCCTATGCTATTCGGCTTTTTCTGAAATATTTATTAGGGCCGAATGACGTGTGTTTGACATGTTTCTTTGATACATTGATAAATAGGCGAAAATATAGGTCGAGAAAAAATCCGCAGTTTTTTTCCGGGAGCGAAAATCGAACCCACATCTCCGCATAACCGGTGCGGTTCCTCGACCATTACGCTATCCCGCAGTGGCTTCTCTATCGACTTTAACGTGGGGGTTTATATTCAAAAGTGCTCTGCAGCCGGTAAACTAGCGCCAACCCTCGACCACCGCGGGAGATGTAGAACGTCTTTTTTCACGCGGCCGCAACGTAAGCAGCGGTCGGAGATCGGTGTTAGCTATTGGCATCTCCGAACTTCTGTAGCCAGTGCCCTCGTAATGCATGTACAGAACAGAAAGATACGGGACGAGGGACTCGGTAAAGATACATATAAAGGTTGCAGTCGTCAATGCCAGTGCTATTCAACTTTTTCTGAAATATTTATTAGGGCCGAATTACGTGTGTTTGACATGTTTCTTTGATACATTGATAAATAGGCGAAAATATAGGTCGAGAAAAAATCCGCTGTTTTTTTCCGGGAGCGGGAATCCAGCCCACATCTTCGCATAACCGGTGCAGTGCGTTGACCATTACACTATCCCGCAGCGCTTCTCTCTCGACTTTAACGCGGGGGTTTATATTTACAAGTGCTCTGAGGCCAATAAACTAGCGCCGCCCCTTGAACACCGCGGGAGACGTAGAACGTCTTTATTTCCAGCGGCCGTAACGTAAGCCGTGGTCGGAGATCGGGGTTAGCAATTGGCATATCCGAAGTGCTGTAGCCAGTGCCCTCGTAATGCATGTACAGAACAGAAAGATACGGGACGAGGGACTCGGTAAAGATACATATAAAGGTTGCAGTCGTCAATGCCTGTGCTATTCGGCTTTTTCTGAAATATTTATTAGGGCCGAATGACGTGTGTTTGACATGTTTCTTTGATACATTGATAAATAGGCGAAAATATAGGTCGAGAAAAAATCCGCAGTTTTTTTCCGGGAGTGAAAATCGAACCCACATCTCCGCATAACCGGTACGGTTCCTCGACCATTACGCTATCCCGCAGTGGCTTCTCTCTCAACTTTAACGTGGGGGTTTATATCTACAAGTGCTCTGCGGCCGGTAAACTAGCACCGCCCCTCGACCACCGCGGGAGATGTAGAACGTCTTTTTTTCATGCGGCCACCATGTAAGCAGCGGTCGGAGATCGGTGTTAGCTATTGGCATCTCCGAACTGCTGTAGTCAGTGCCCTCGTAATGCATGTAGCAGAATAGAAAGATACGGGACGAGGGACTCGGTAAAGATACATATAAAGGTTGCAGTCGTCCTTGCCAGTGCTATTCAACTTTTTCTGAAATATTTATTAGGGCCGAATGACGTATGTTTGACATGTTTCTTTGATACATTGATAAATAGGCGAAAATATAGGTCGAGAAAAAATCCGCTGTTTTTTTCCGGGAGCGAAAATCGAACCCACATCTCCGCATAACCGGTACGGTTCCTCGACCATTACGCTATCCCGCAATGACTTCTCTCTCGACTTTAACGTGGGGGTTTATATTCACAAGTGCTCTGCGGCCGGTAAACTAGCGCCGCCCCTCGACCACCGCGGGAGATGTAGAACGTCTTATTTTCATGCGGCCGCCACGTAAGCAGCGGTCGGAGATCGGTGTTAGCTATTGGCATCTCCGAACTGCTGTAGCCAGTGCCCTCGTAATGCATGTAGCAGAATAGAAAGATACGGGACGAGGGACTCGGTAAAGATACATATAAAGGTTGCAGTCGTCATTGCCAGTGCTATTCGGCTTTTTCTGAAATATTTATTAGGGCCGAACGACGTGTGTTTGACATGTTTCTTTGATACATTGATAAATAAGCGAAAATATAGGTCGAGAAAAAATCCGCTTTTTTTCCGGGAGCGCGAATCCAGCCCTCATCTTCGCATAACCGGTGCAGTGCGTTGACCATTACACTATCCCGAGGGGCTTCTCTCTCGACTTTAACGCGGGGGTTTATATTTACAAGTGCTCTGAGGCCAATAAACTAGCGCCGCCCCTTGAACACCGCGGGAGACGTAGAACGTCTTTATTTCCAGCGGCCGTAACGTAAGCAGTGGTCGGAGATCGGGGTTAGCAATTGGCATATCCGAAGTGCTGTAGCCAGTGCCCTCGTAATGCATGTAGCAGAATAGAAAGATACGGGACGAGGGGCTCGGTAAAGATACATATTAAGGTTGCAGTCGACCTTGCCAGTGCTATTCATCTTTTTCTGAAATATTTATTAGGGCCGAATGACTTGTGTTTGACATGTTTTTTTGATATATTGATAAATAGGCGAAAATATAGGACGAGAAAAATCCGCTTCCTTTCCGGGAGCGGGAATCCAGCCCACATCTTCGCAGAACCGGTGCGGTTCCTCGACCATTACGCTATCCCGCAGTGGCTTCTCTCTCGACTTTAACGTGGGGGTTTATATTCACAAGTGCTCTGCTGCCGGTAAACTAGCGCCGCCCCTCGAAAACCGCGGGAGATGTAGAACGTCTTTTTTTCAAGCGGCTGCCACGTAAGCAGCGGTCGGAGATCGGTGTTAGCTATTGGCATCTCCGAACTGCTGTAGCCAGTGCCCCCGTAATGCATGTACAGAACAGAAAGATACGGGACGAGGGACTCGGTAAAGATACATATAAAGGTTGCAGTCGTCATTGCAAGTGCTATTCGGCTTTTTCTGAAATATTTATTAGGGCCGAATGACGTGTGTTTGACATGTTTCTTTGATACATTCATAAATATGCGAAAATATAGGTCGAGAAAAAATCCGCTTTTTTTTCCGGGAGCGGGAATCCAGCCCACATCTCCGCATAACCGGTGCGGTTCCTCGACCATTACGCTATCCCGCAGTGGCTTCTCTCTCGACTTTAACGTGGGGGTTTATATTCACAAGTGCTCTGCGGCCGGTAAACTAGCGCCGCCCCTCGACCACCGCGGGAGATGTAGAACGTCTTTTTTTCATGCGGGCGCCACGTAAGCAGCGGTCGGAGATCGGTGTTAGCTATTGGCATCTCCGAACTGCTGTAGCCAGTACCCTCGTAATGCATGTACAGAACAGAAAGTTACGGGACGAGGGACTCGGTAAAGATACATATAAAGGTTGCAGTCGTCATTGCCAGTGCTATTCGGCTTTTTCTGAAATATTTATTAGGGCCGAATGACGTATGTTTGACATGTTTCTTTGATACATTGATAAATAGGCGAAAATATAGGTCGAGAAAAAATCCGCTGTTTTTTTCCGGGAGCGAAAATCGAACCCACATCTCCGCATAGCCGGTACGGTTCCTCGACCATTACGCTATCCCGCAGTGGCTTCTCTCTCGACTTTAACGTGGGGGTTTATATTCACAAGTGCTCTGCGGCCGGTAAACTAGCACCGCCCCTCGACCACCGCGGGAGATGTAGAACGTCTTTTTTTCATGCGGCCACCATGTAAGCAGCGGTCGGAGATCGGTGTTAGCTATTGGCATCTCCGAACTGCTGTAGTCAGTGCCCTCGTAATGCATGTAGCAGAAAAGAAAGATACGGGACGAGGGACTCGGTAAAGATACATATAAAGGTTGCAGTCGTCCTTGCCAGTGCTATTCAACTTTTTCTGAAATATTTATTAGGGCCGAATGACGTGTGTTTGACATGTTTCTTTGATACATTGATAAATAGGCGAAAATATAGGTCGAGAAAAAATCTGCTGTTTTTTTCTGGGAGCGAAAAACGAACCCACATCTCCGCATAACCGGTACGGTTCCTCGACCATTACGCTATCCCGCAATGACTTCTCTCTCGACTTTAACGTGGGGGTTTATATTCACAAGTGCTCTGCGGCCGGTAAACTAGCGCCGCCCCTCGACCACCGCTGGAGATGTAGAATGTCTTATTGTCATGCGGCCGCCACGTAAGCAGCGGTCGGAGATCGGTGTTAGCTATTTGCATCTCCGAACTGCTGTAGCCAGTGCCCTCGTAATGCATGTAGCAGAATAGAAAGATACGGGACGAGGGACTCGGTAAAGATACATATAAAGGTTGCAGTCGTCATTGCCAGTGCTATTCGGCTTTTTCTGAAATATTTATTAGGGCCGAATGACGTGTGTTTGACATGTTTCTTTGATACATTGATATATAAGCGAAAATATAGGTCGAGAAAAAATCCGCTTTTTTTCCGGGAGCGCGAATCCAGCCCTCATCTTCGCATAACCGGTGCAGTGCGTTGACCATTACACTATCCCGCAGGGCTTCTCTCTCGACTTTAACGCGGGGGTTTATATTTACAAGTGCTCTGAGGCCAATAAACTAGCGCCGCCCCTTGAACACCGCGGGAGACGTAGAACGTCTTTATTTCCAGCGGCCGTAACGTAAGCAGTGTTCGGAGATCGGGGTTAGCAATTGGCATATCCGAAGTGCTGTAGCCAGTGCCCTCGTAATGCAGGTAGCAGAATAGAAAGATACGGGACGAGGGACTCGGTAAAGATACATATTAAGGTTGCAGTCGTCCTTGCCAGTGCTATTCATCTTTTTCTGAAATATTTATTAGGGCCGAATGACTTGTGTTTGACATGTTTTTTTGATATATTGATAAATAGGCGAAAATATAGGAGGAGAAAAATCCGCTTCTTTTCCGGGAGCGGGAATCCAGCCCACATCTTCGCATAACCGGTGCGGTTCCTCGACCATTACGCTATCCCGCAGTGGCTTCTCTCTCGACTTTAACGTGGGGGTTTATATTCACAAGTGCTCTGCTGCCGGTAAACTAGCGCCGCCCCTCGAAAACCGCGGGAGATGTAGAACGCCTTTTTTTCAAGCGGCCGTCACGTAAGCAGCGGTCGGAGATCGGTGTTAGCTATTGGCATCTCCAAACTGCTGTAGCCAGTGCCCTCGTAATGCATGTACAGAACAGAAAGATACGGGAGGAGAGACTCGGTAAAGATACATATAAAAGTTGCAGTCGTCAATGCCTGTGCTATTCGGCTTTTTCTGAAATATTTATTAGGGCCGAATGACGTTTGTTTGACATGTTTCTTTGACACATTCATAAATAAGCGAAAATATAGATCGAGAAAAAATCCGCTTTTTTTCCGGGAGCGGGAATTGAGCCCACATCTCCGCATAACCGGTGCGGTTCGTCGACCATTACGCTATCCCGCAGTGGATTCTCTCTCGACTTTAACGTGGGGGTTTATATTCACAAGTGCTCTGCGGCCGGTAAACTAGCGCCGCCCCTCGACCACCGCGGGAGATGTAGAACGTCTTTTTTTCATGCGGCCGCCACGTAAGCAGCGGTCGGAGATCGGTGTTAGCAATTGGCATATCCGAACTGCTGTAGCCAGTGCGCTCGTAATGCATGTAGCAGAAGAGAAAGATACGGGACGAGGGACTCGGTAAAGATACATATAAAGGTTGCAGTCGTCATTGCAAGTGCTATTCGGCTTTTTCTGAAATATTTATTAGGGCCGAATGACGTGTGTTTGACATGTTTCTTTGATACATTGATAAATAGGCGAAAATATAGGTCGAGAAAAAATCCGCAGTTTTTTTCCGTGAGCGAAAATCGAACCCACATCTCCGCATAACCGGTACGGTTCCTCGACCATTACGCTATCCCGCAGTGGCTTCTCTCTCGACTTTAACGTGGGGGTTTATATCTACAAGTGCTCTGTGGCCGGTAAACTAGCACCGCCCCTCGACCACTGCGGGAGATGTAGAACGTCTTTTTTTCATGCGGCCACCATGTAAGCAGCGGTCGGAGATCGGTGTTAGCTATTGGCATCTTTGAACTGCTGTAGCCAGTGCCCTCGTAATGCATGTAGCAGAATAGAAAGATACGGGACGAGGTACTCGGTAAAGATACATATAAAGGTTGCAGTCGTCATTGCCAGTGCTATTCGGCTTTTTCTTAAATATTTATTAGGGCCGAATGACGTGTGTTTGACATGTTTCTTTGATACATTGATAAATAGGCGAAAATATAGGTCGAGAAAAAATCCGCTGTTTTTTTCCGGGAGCGAAAATCGAACCCACATCTCCGCATAACCGGTACGGTTCCTCGACCATTACGCTATCCCGCAGTGGCTTCTCTCTCGACTTTAACGTGGGGGTTTATATTCACAAGTGCTCTGCGGCCGGTAAACTAGTGCCGCCCCTCGACCACCGCGGGAGATGTAGAACGTCTTTTTTTCATGCGGGCGCCACGTAAGCAGCGGTCGGAGATCGGTGTTAGCTATTGGCATCTCCGAACTTCTGTAGCCAGTGCCCTCGTAATGCATGTACAGAACAGAAAGATACGGGACGAGGGACTCGGTAAAGATACATATAAAGGTTGCAGTCGTCAATGCCAGTGCTATTCAACTTTTTCTGAAATATTTATTAGGGCCGAATTACGTGTGTTTGACATGTTTCTTTGATACATTGATAAATAGGCGAAAATATAGGTCGAGAAAAAATCCGCTGTTTTTTTCCGGGAGCGGGAATCCAGCCCACATCTTCGCATAACCGGTGCAGTGCGTTGACCATTACACTATCCCGCAGCGCTTCTCTCTCGACTTTAACGCGGGGGTTTATATTTACAAGTGCTCTGAGGCCAATAAACTAGCGCCGCCCCTTGAACACCGCGGGAGACGTAGAACGTCTTTATTTCCAGCGGCCGTAACGTAAGCCGTGGTCGGAGATCGGGGTTAGCAATTGGCATATCCGAAGTGCTGTAGCCAGTGCCCTCGTAATGCATGTAGCAGAATAGAAAGATACGGGACGAGGGACTCGGTAAAGATACATATTAAGGTTGCAGTCGTCCTTGCCAGTGCTATTCATCTTTTTCTGAAATATTTATTAAGGCCGAATGACTTGTGTTTGACATGTTTTTTTGATATATTGATAAATAGGCGAAAATATAGGACGAGAAAAATCAGCTTCTTTTCCGGGAGCGGGAATCCAGCCCACATCTTCTCATAACCGGTGCGGTTCCTCGACCATTACGCTATCCCGCAGTGGCTTCTCTCTCGACTTTAACGTGGGGGTTTATATTCACAAGTGCTCTGCGGCCGGTAAACTAGCGCCGCCCCTCGACCACCGCGGGAGATGTAGAACGTCTTTTTTGTCATGCGGCCGCCACGTAAGCAGCGGTCGGAGATCGGTGTTAGCAATTGGCATATATGAACTGCTGTAGCCAGTGCCCTCGTAATGCATGTAGCAGAATAGAAAGATACGGGACGAGGGACTCGGTAAAGATAGATATAAAGGTTGCACTCGTCATTGCCAGTGCTATTCGGCTTTTTGTGAAATATTTATTAGGGCCGAATGACGTGTGTTTGACATGTTTCTTTGATACATTGATAAATAAGCGAAAATATAGGTCGAGAAAAAATCCGCTTTTTTCCGGGAGCGGGAATCGAGCCCACATCTCCGCATAACCCGTGCGGTTCCTCGACCATTACGCTATCCCGCAGTGGCTTCTCTCTCGACTTTACCGTGGATGTTTATATTCAAAAGTGCTCTGCGGCCGGTAAACTAGCGCCAACCCTCGACCACCGCGGGAGATGTAGAACGTCTTTTTTCAAGCGGCCGCAACGTAAGCAGCGGTCGGAGATCGGTGTTAGCTATTGGCATCTTTGAACTGCTGTAGCCAGTGCCCTCGTAATGCATGTAGCAGAATAGAAAGATACAGGACGAGGGACTCGGTAATGATACATATAAAAGTTGCAGTCGTCAATGCCTGTGCTATTCGGCTTTTTCTGAAATATTTATTAGGGCCGAATGACGTGTGTTTGACATGTTTCTTTGATACATTGATAAATAGGCGAAAATATAGGTCCATAAAAAATCCGCTGTTTTTTTCCGGGAGTGAAAATCAAACCCACATCTCCGCATAACCGGTACGGTTCCTCGACCATTATGCTATCCCGCAATGGCTTCTCTCTCGACTTTAAAGTGGGGGTTTATATTCACAAGTGCTCTGCGGCCGGTAAACTAGCGCCGCCCCTCGACCACCGCGGGAGATGTAGAACGTCTTTTTGTCATGCGGCCGCCACGTAAGCAGCGGTCGGAGATCGGTGTTAGCTATTGGCATCTCCGAACTGCTGTAGCCAGTGCCCTCGTATTGCATGTAGCAGAATAGAAAGATACGGGACGAGGGACTCGGTAAAGATACATATAAAGGTTGCAGTCGTCATTGCCACTGCTATTCGGCTTTTTCTGAAATATTTATTAGGGCCGAATGACGTGTGTTTTACATGTTTCTTTGATACATTGATAAATTGGCGAAAATATAGGTCGAGAAAAAATCCGCTGTTTTTTTCCGGGAGCGGGAATCCAGCCCACATCTTCGCATAACCGGTGCAGTGCGTTGACCATTACACTATCCCGCAGCGCTTCTCTCTCGACTTTAACGCGGGGGTTTATATTTACAAGTGCTCTGAGGCCAATAAACTAGCGCCGCCCCTTGAACACCGCGGGAGACGTAGAACGTCTTTATTTCCAGCGGCCGTAACGTAAGCCGTGGTCGGAGATCGGGGTTAGCAATTGGCATATCCGAAGTGCTGTAGCCAGTGCCCTCGTAATGCATGTACAGAACAGAAAGATACGGGACGAGGGACTCGGTAAAGATACATATAAAGGTTGCAGTCGTCAATGCCTGTGCTATTCGGCTTTTTCTGAAATATTTATTAGGGCCGAATGACGTGTGTTTGACATGTTTCTTTGATACATTGATAAATAGGCGAAAATATAGGTCGAGAAAAAATCCGCAGTTTTTTTCCGGGAGTGAAAATCGAACCCACATCTCCGCATAACCGGTACGGTTAGTCGACCATTACGCTATCCCGCAGTGGCTTCTCTCTCAACTTTAACGTGGGGGTTTATATCTACAAGTGCTCTGCGGCCGGTAAACTAGCACCGCCCCTCGACCACCGCGGGAGATGTAGAACGTCTTTTTTTCATGCGGCCACCATGTAAGCAGCGGTCGGAGATCGGTGTTAGCTATTGGCATCTCCGAACTGCTGTAGTCAGTGCCCTCGTAATGCATGTAGCAGAATAGAAAGATACGGGACGAGGGACTCGGTAAAGATACATATAAAGGTTGCAGTCGTCCTTGCCAGTGCTATTCAACTTTTTCTGAAATATTTATTAGGGCCGAATGACGTATGTTTGACATGTTTCTTTGATACATTGATAAATAGGCGAAAATATAGGTCGAGAAAAAATCCGCTGTTTTTTTCCGGGAGCGAAAATCGAACCCACATCTCCGCATAACCGGTACGGTTCCTCGACCATTACGCTATCCCGCAATGACTTCTCTCTCGACTTTAACGTGGGGGTTTATATTCACAAGTGCTCTGCGGCCGGTAAACTAGCGCCGCCCCTCGACCACCGCGGGAGATGTAGAACGTCTTATTTTCATGCGGCCGCCACGTAAGCAGCGGTCGGAGATCGGTGTTAGCTATTGGCATCTCCGAACTGCTGTAGCCAGTGCCCTCGTAATGCATGTAGCAGAATAGAAAGATACGGGACGAGGGACTCGGTAAAGATACATATAAAGGTTGCAGTCGTCATTGCCAGTGCTATTCGGCTTTTTCTGAAATATTTATTAGGGCCGAATGACGTGTGTTTGACATGTTTCTTTGATACATTGATAAATAAGCGAAAATATAGGTCGAGAAAAAATCCGCTTTTTTTCCGGGAGCGCGAATCCAGCCCTCATCTTCGCATAACCGGTGCAGTGCGTTGACCATTACACTATCCCGAGGGGCTTCTCTCTCGACTTTAACGCGGGGGTTTATATTTACAAGTGCTCTGAGGCCAATAAACTAGCGCCGCCCCTTGAACACCGCGGGAGACGTAGAACGTCTTTATTTCCAGCGGCCGTAACGTAAGCAGTGGTCGGAGATCGGGGTTAGCAATTGGCATATCCGAAGTGCTGTAGCCAGTGCCCTCGTAATGCATGTAGCAGAATAGAAAGATACGGGACGAGGGACTCGGTAAAGATACATATTAAGGTTGCAGTCGACCTTGCCAGTGCTATTCATCTTTTTCTGAAATATTTATTAGGGCCGAATGACTTGTGTTTGACATGTTTTTTTGATATATTGATAAATAGGCGAAAATATAGGACGAGAAAAATCTGCTTCTTTTCCGGGAGCGGGAATCCAGCCCACATCTTCGCAGAACCGGTGCGGTTCCTCGACCATTACGCTATCCCGCAGTGGCTTCTCTCTCGACTTTAACGTGGGGGTTTATATTCACAAGTGCTCTGCTGCCGGTAAACTAGCGCCGCCCCTCGAAAACCGCGGGAGATGTAGAACGTCTTTTTTTCAAGCGGCTGCCACGTAAGCAGCGGTCGGAGATCGGTGTTAGCTATTGGCATCTCCGAACTGCTGTAGCCAGTGCCCCCGTAATGCATGTACAGAACAGAAAGATACGGGACGAGGGACTCGGTAAAGATACATATAAAAGTTGCAGTCGTCAATGCCTGTGCTATTCGGCTTTTTCTGAAATATTTATTAGGGCCGAATGACGTTTGTTTGACATGTTTCTTTGACACATTCATAAATAAGCGAAAATATAGATCGAGAAAAAATCCGCTTTTTTTCCGGGAGCGGGAATCGAGCCCACATCTCCGCATAACCGGTGCGGTTCCTCGACCATTACGCTATCCCGCAGTGGATTCTCTCTCGACTTTAACGTGGGGGTTTATGTTCACAAGTGCTCTGCGGCCGGTAAACTAGCGCCGCCCCTCGACCACCGCGGGAGATGTAGAACGTCTTTTTTTCATGCGGCCGCCACGTAAGCAGCGGTCGGAGATCGGTGTTAGCAATTGGCATATCCGAACTGCTGTAGCCAGTGCGCTCGTAATGCATGTAGCAGAAGAGAAAGATACGGGACGAGGGACTCGGTAAAGATACATATAAAGGTTGCAGTCGTCATTGCAAGTGCTATTCGGCTTTTTCTGAAATATTTATTAGGGCCGAATGACGTGTGTTTGACATGTTTCTTTGATACATTCATAAATAAGCGAAAATATAGGTCGAGAAAAAATCCGCTTTTTTTTCCGGGAGCGGGAATCCAGCCCACATCTTCGCATAACCGGTGCGGTTCCTCGACCATTACGCTATCCCGCAGTGGCTTCTCTCTCGACTTTAACGTGGGGGTTTATATTCACAAGTGCTCTGCTGCCGGTAAACTAGCGCCGCCCCTCGAAAACCGCGGGAGATGTAGAACGCCTTTTTTTCAAGCGGCCGCCACGTAAGCAGCGGTCGGAGATCGGTGTTAGCTATTGGCATCTCCAAACTGCTGTAGCCAGTGCCCTCGTAATGCATGTACAGAACAGAAAGATACGGGAGGAGAGACTCGGTAAAGATACATATAAAAGTTGCAGTCGTCAATGCCTGTGCTATTCGGCTTTTTCTGAAATATTTATTAGGGCCGAATGACGTTTGTTTGACATGTTTCTTTGACACATTCATAAATAAGCGAAAATATAGATCGAGAAAAAATCCGCTTTTTTTCCGGGAGCGGGAATTGAGCCCACATCTTCGCATAACCGGTGCAGTGCGTTGACCATTACACTATCCCGCAGCGCTTCTCTCTCGACTTTAACGCGGGGGTTTATATTTACAAGTGCTCTGAGGCCAATAAACTAGCGCCGCCCCTTGAACACCGCGGGAGACGTAGAACGTCTTTATTTCCAGCGGCCGTAACGTAAGCCGTGGTCGGAGATCGGGGTTAGCAATTGGCATATCCGAAGTGCTGTAGCCAGTGCCCTCGTAATGCATGTAGCAGAATAGAAAGATACGGGACGAGGGACTCGGTAAAGATACATATTAAGGTTGCAGTCGTCCTTGCCAGTGCTATTCATCTTTTTCTGAAATATTTATTAAGGCCGAATGACTTGTGTTTGACATGTTTTTTTGATATATTGATAAATAGGCGAAAATATAGGACGAGAAAAATCAGCTTCTTTTCCGGGAGCGGGAATCCAGCCCACATCTTCTCATAACCGGTGCGGTTCCTCGACCATTACGCTATCCCGCAGTGGCTTCTCTCTCGACTTTAACGTGGGGGTTTATATTCACAAGTGCTCTGCGGCCGGTAAACTAGCGCCGCCCCTCGACCACCGCGGGAGATGTAGAACGTCTTTTTTGTCATGCGGCCGCCACGTAAGCAGCGGTCGGAGATCGGTGTTAGCAATTGGCATATATGAACTGCTGTAGCCAGTGCCCTCGTAATGCATGTAGCAGAATAGAAAGATACGGGACGAGGGACTCGGTAAAGATAGATATAAAGGTTGCACTCGTCATTGCCAGTGCTATTCGGCTTTTTGTGAAATATTTATTAGGGCCGAATGACGTGTGTTTGACATGTTTCTTTGATACATTGATAAATAATCGAAAATATAGGTCGAGAAAAAATCCGCTTTTTTCCGGGAGCGGGAATCGAGCCCACATCTCCGCATAACCCGTGCGGTTCCTCGACCATTACGCTATCCCGCAGTGGCTTCTCTCTCGACTTTACCGTGGATGTTTATATTCAAAAGTGCTCTGCGGCCGGTAAACTAGCGCCAACCCTCGACCACCGCGGGAGATGTAGAACGTCTTTTTTCAAGCGGCCGCAACGTAAGCAGCGGTCGGAGATCGGTGTTAGCTATTGGCATCTTTGAACTGCTGTAGCCAGTGCCCTCGTAATGCATGTAGCAGAATAGAAAGATACAGGACGAGGGACTCGGTAATGATACATATAAAGGTTGCAGTCGTCATTGCAAGTGCTATTCGGCTTTTTCTGAAATATTTATTAGGGCCGAATGACGTGTGTTTGACATGTTTCTTTGATACATTCATAAATAAGCGAAAATATAGGTCGAGAAAAAATCCGCTTTTTTTTCCGGGAGCGGGAATCCAGCCCACATCTCCGCATAACCGGTGCGGTTCCTCGACCATTACGCTATCCCGCAGTGGCTTCTCTCTCGACTTTAAAGTGGGGGTTTATATTCACAAGTGCTCTGCGGCCGGTAAACTAGCGCCGCCCCTCGACCACCGCGGGAGATGTAGAACGTCTTTTTGTCATGCGGCCGCCACGTAAGCAGCGGTCGGAGATCGGTGTTAGCTATTGGCATCTCCGAACTGCTGTAGCCAGTGCCCTCGTATTGCATGTAGCAGAATAGAAAGATACGGGACGAGGGACTCGGTAAAGATACATATAAAGGTTGCAGTCGTCATTGCCACTGCTATTCGGCTTTTTCTGAAATATTTATTAGGGCCGAATGACGTGTGTTTTACATGTTTCTTTGATACATTGATAAATAAGCGAAAATATAGGTCGAGAAAAAATCCGCTTTTTTTCTGGGAGCGGGAATCCAGCCCACATCTTCGCATAACCGGTGCAGTGCGTTGACCATTACACTATCCCGCAGCGCTTCTCGCTCGACTTTAACGCGGGGGTTTATATTTACAAGTGCTCTGAGGCCAATAAACTAGCGCCGCCCCTAGAACACCGCGGGAGACGTAGAACGTCTTAATTTCCAGCGGCCGTAACGTAAGCAGTGGTCGGAGATCGGGGTTAGCAATTGGCATATCCGACGTTCTGTAGCCAGTGCCCTCGTAATGCATGTAGCAGAATAGAAAGATACGGGACGAGGGACTCGGTAAAGATACATATTAAGGTTGCAGTCGTCCTTGCCAGTGCTATTCATCTTTTTCTGAAATATTTATTAGGGCCGAATGACTTGTGTTTGACATGTTTTTTTGATATATTGATAAATAGGCGAAAATATAGGACGAGAAAAATCCGCTTCTTTTCCGGGAGCGGGAATCCAGCCCACATCTTCGCATAACCGGTGCGGTTCCTCGACCATTACGCTATCCCGCTGTGGCTTCTCTCTCGACTTTAACGTGGGGGTTTATATTCACAAGTGCTCTGCGGCCGGTAAACTAGCGCCGCCCCTCGAAAACCGCGGGAGATGTAGAACGTCTTTTTTTCAAGCGGCCGCCACGTAAGCAGCGGTCGGAGATCGGTGTTAGCTATTGGCATCTCCGAACTGCTGTAGCCAGTGCCCTCGTAATGCATGTACAGAACAGAAAGATACAGGACGAGGGACTCGGTAAAGATACATATAAAAGTTGCAGTCGTCAATGCCTGTGCTATTCGGCTTTTTCTGAAATATTTATTAGGGCCGAATGACGTTTGTTTGACATGTTTCTTTGACACATTCATAAATAAGCGAAAATATAGGTCGAGAAAAATCCGCTTTTTTCCGGGAGCGGGAATCGAGCCCACATCTCCGCCTAACCGGTGCGGTTCCTCGACCATTACGCTATCCCGCAGTGGCTTCTCTCTCGACTTTAACGTGGGGGTTTATATTCAAAAGTGCTCTGCGGCCGGTAAACTAGCGCCAACCCTCGACCACCGCGGGAGATGTAGAACGTCTTTTTTCACGTGGCCGCCACGTAAGCAGCGGTCGGAGATCGGTGTTAGCTATTCGCATCTCCTAACTGCTGTAGCCAGTGCCCTCGTAATGCATGTACAGAACAGAAAGATACGGGACTAGGGACTCGGTAAAGATACATATAAAAGTTGCAGTCGTCAATGCCTGTGCTATTCGGCTTTTTCTGAAATATTTATTAGGGCCGAATGACGTTTGTTTGACATGTTTCTTTGACACATTCATAAATAAGCGAAAATATAGGTCGAGAAAAAATCCGCTTTTTTTTCCGGGAGCGGGAATCGAGCCCACATCTTCGCATAACCGGTGCGGTTCCTCGAGCATTACGCTATCCCGCAGTGGCTTCTCTCTCGACTTTAACGTGGGGGTTTATATTCACAAGTGCTCTGCGGCCGGTAAACTAGCGCCGCCCCTCGACCACCGCGGGAGATGTAGAACGTCTTTTTTTCATGCGGCCGCCACGTAAGCAGCGGTCGGAGATCGGTGTTAGCTATTGGCATCTACGAACTGCTGTAGCCAGTGCCCTCGTAATGCATGTACAGAACAGAAAGATACGGGACGAGGGACTCGGTAAAGATACATATAAAGGTTGCAGTCGTCAATGCCTGTCCTATTCGGCTGTTTCTGAAATATTTATTAGGGCCGAATGATGTGTGTTTGACATGTTTCTTTGATACATTGATAAATAGGCGAAAATATAGGTCGAGAAAAAATCCGCAGTTTTTTTCCGGGAGCGAAAATCGAACCCACATCTCCGCATAACCGGTACGGTTCCTCGACCATTACGCTATCCCGCAGTGGCTTCTCTCTCGACTTTAACGTGGGGGTTTATATTCACAAGTGCTCTGCGGCCGGTAAACTAGCGCCGCCCCTCGAACACCGCGGGAGATGTAGAACGTCTTTTTTTCATGCGGGCGCCACGTAAGCAGCGGTCGGAGATCGGTGTTAGCTATTGTCATCTCCGAACTGCTGTAGCCAGTGCCCTCGTAATGCATGTACAGAACAGAAAGATACGGGACGAGGGACTCGGTAAAGATACATATAAAGGTTGCAGTCGTCAATGCCTATGCTATTCGGCTTTTTCTGAAATATTTATTAGGGCCGAATGACGTGTGTTTGACATGTTTCTTTGATACATTGATAAATAGGCGAACATATAGGTCGAGAAAAAATCCGCAGTTTTTTTCCGGGAGCGAAAATCGAACCCACATCTCCGCATAACCGGTGCGGTTCCTCGACCATTACGCTATCCCGCAGTGGCTTCTCTATCGACTTTAACGTGGGGGTTTATATTCAAAAGTGCTCTGTGGCCGGTAAACTAGCGCCAACCCTCGACCACCGCGGGAGATGTAGAACGTCTTTTTTCACGCGGCCGCAACGTAAGCAGCGGTCGGAGATCGGTGTTAGCTATTGGCATCTTTGAACTTCTGTAGCCAGTGCCCTCGTAATGCATGTACAGAACAGAAAGATACGGGACGAGGGACTCGGTAAAGATACATATAAAGGTTGCAGTCGTCAATGCCAGTGCTATTCAACTTTTTCTGAAATATTTATTAGGGCCGAATTACGTGTGTTTGACATGTTTCTTTGATACATTGATAAATAGGCGAAAATATAGGTCGAGAAAAAATCCGCTGTTTTTTTCCGGGAGCGGGAATCCAGCCCACATCTTCGCATAACCGGTGCAGTGCGTTGACCATTACACTATCCCGCAGCGCTTCTCTCTCGACTTTAACGCGGGGGTTTATATTTACAAGTGCTCTGAGGCCAATAAACTAGCGCCGCCCCTTGAACACCGCGGGAGACGTAGAACGTCTTTATTTCCAGCGGCCGTAACGTAAGCAGTGGTCGGAGATCGGGTTAGCAATTGGCATATCCGAAGTGCTGTAGCCAGTGCCCTCGTAATGCATGTAGCAGAATAGAAAGATACGGGACGAGGGACTCGGTAAAGATACATATTAAGGTTGCAGTCATCCTTGCCAGTGCTATTCATCTTTTTCTGAAATATTTATTAAGGCCGAATGACTTGTGTTTGACATGTTTTTTTGATATATTGATAAATAGGCGAAAATATAGGACGAGAAAAATCAGCTTCTTTGCCGGGAGCGGGAATCCAGCCCACATCTTCTCATAACCGGTGCGGTTCCTCGACCATTACGCTATCCCGCAGTGGCTTCTCTCTCGACTTTAACGTGGGGGTTTATATTCACAAGTGCTCTGCGGCCGGTAAACTAGCGCCGCCCCTCGACCACCGCGGGAGATGTAGAACGTCTTTTTTGTCATGCGGCCGCCACGTAAGCAGCGGTCGGAGATCGGTGTTAGCAATTGGCATATATGAACTGCTGTAGCCAGTGCCCTCGTAATGCATGTAGCAGAATAGAAAGATACGGGACGAGGGACTCGGTAAAGATAGATATAAAGGTTGCACTCGTCATTGCCAGTGCTATTCGGCTTTTTGTGAAATATTTATTAGGGCAATTGACGTGTGTTTGACATGTTTCTTTGATACATTGATAAATAGGCGAAAATATAGGTCCATAAAAAATCCGCTGTTTTTTTCCGGGAGCGAAAATCAAACCCACATCTCCGCATAACCGGTACGGTTCCTCGACCATTATGCTATCCCGCAATGGCTTCTCTCTCGACTTTAAAGTGGGGGTTTATATTCACAAGTGCTCTGCATACGGTAAACTAGCGCCGCCCCTTGACCACCGCGGGAGATGTAGAACGTCTTTTTGTCATGCGGCCGCCACGTAAGCAGCGGTCGGAGATCGGTGTTAGCTATTGGCATCTCCGAACTGCTGTAGCCAGTGCCCTCGTATTGCATGTAGCAGAATAGAAAGATACGGGACGAGGGACTCGGTAAAGATACATATAAAGGTTGCAGTCGTCATTGCCACTGCTATTCGGCTTTTTCTGAAATATTTATTATGGCCGAATGACGTGTGTTTTACATGTTTCTTTGATACATTGATAAATAAGCGAAAATATAGGTCGAGAAAAAATCCGCTTTTTTTCTGGGAGCGGGAATCCAGCCCACATCTTCGCATAACCGGTGCAGTGCGTTGACCATTACACTATCCCGCAGCGCTTCTCGCTCGACTTTAACGCGGGGGTTTATATTTACAAGTGCTCTGAGGCCAATAAACTACCGCCGCCCCTAGAACACCGCGGGAGACGTAGAACGTCTTAATTTCCAGCGGCCGTAACGTAAGCAGTGGTCGGAGATCAGGGTTAGCAATTGGCATATCCGACGTTCTGTAGCCAGTGCCCTCGTAATGCATGTAGCAGAATAGAAAGATACGGGACGAGGGACTCGGTAAAGATACATATTAAGGTTGCAGTCGTCCTTGCCAGTGCTATTCATCTTTTTCTGAAATATTTATTAGGGCCGAATGACTTGTGTTTGACATGTTTTTTTGATATATTGATAAATAGGCGAAAATATAGGACGAGAAAAATCCGCTTCTTTTCCGGGAGCGGGAATCCAGCCCACATCTTCGCATAACCGGTGCGGTTCCTCGACCATTACGCTATCCCGCTGTGGCTTCTCTCTCGACTTTAACGTGGGGGTTTATATTCACAAGTGCTCTGCGGCCGGTAAACTAGCGCCGCCCCTCGAAAACCGCGGGAGATGTAGAACGTCTTTTTTTCAAGCGGCCGCCACGTAAGCAGCGGTCGGAGATCGGTGTTAGCTATTGGCATCTCCGAACTGCTGTAGCCAGTGCCCTCGTAATGCATGTACAGAACAGAAAGATACGGGACGAGGGACTCGGTAAAGATACATATAAAAGTTGCAGTCGTCAATGCCTGTGCTATTCGGCTTTTTCTGAAATATTTATTAGGGCCGAATGACGTTTGTTTGACATGTTTCTTTGACACATTCATAAATAAGCGAAAATATAGGTCGAGAAAAATCCGCTTTTTTCCGGGAGCGGGAATCGAGCCGACATCTCCGCCTAACCGGTGCGGTTCCTCGACCATTACGCTATCCCGCAGTGGCTTCTCTCTCGACTTTAAGTGGGGGTTTATATTCAAAAGTGCTCTGCGGCCGGTAAACTAGCGCCAACCCTCGACCACCGCGGGAGATGTAGAACGTCTTTTTTCACGCGGCCGCCACGTAAGCAGCGGTCGGAGATCGGTGTTAGCTATTCGCATCTCCTAACTGCTGTAGCCAGTGCCCTCGTAATGCATGTACAGAACAGAAAGATACGGAACTAGGGACTCGGTAAAGATACATATAAAAGTTGCAGTCGTCAATGCCTGTGCTATTCGGCTTTTTCTGAAATATTTATTAGGGCCGAATGACGTTTGTTTGACATGTTTCTTTGACACATTCATAAATAAGCGAAAATATAGGTCGAGAAAAAATCCGTTTTTTTTTCCGGGTGCGGGAATCGAGCCCACATCTCCGCATAACCGGTGCGGTTCCTCGAGCATTACGCTATCCCGCAGTGGCTTCTCTCTCGACTTTAACGTGAGGGTTTATATTCACAAGTGCTCTGCGGCCGGTAAACTAGCGCCGCCCCTCGACCACCGCGGGAGATGTAGAACGTCTTTTTTTCATGCGGCCGCCACGTAAGCAGCGGTCGGAGATCGGTGTTAGCAATTGGCATATCCGAACTGCTGTAGCCAGTGCCCTCGTAATGCATGTAGCAGAATAGAAAGATACGGGACGAGGGACTCGGTAAAGATAGATATAAAGGTTGCACTCGTCATTGCCAGTGCTATTCGGCTTTTTCTGAAATATTTATTAGGGCCGAATGACGTGTGTTTGACATGTTTCTTTGATACATTCATAAATAGGCGAAAATATCGGTCGAGAAAAAATCCGCTTTTTTTTCCGGGAGCGGGAATCGAGCCCACATCTCCGCCTAACCGGTGCGGTTCCTCGACCATTACACTATCCCGCAGTGGCTTCTCTCTCGACTTTAACGTGGGGGTTTATATTCACAAGTGCTCTGCGGCCGGTAAACTAGTGCCGCCCCTCGACCACCGCGGGAGATGTAGAACGTCTTTTTTCCAGGGGCCGCCACGTAAGCAGCGGTCGGAGATCGGTGTTAGCAATTGACATATCCGAACTGCTGTAGCCAGTGCCCTCGTAATGCATGTAGCAGAATAGAAAGATACGGGACGAGGGACTCGGTAAAGATAGATATAAAGGTTGCAGTCGTCATTGCCAGTGCTATTCGGCTTTTTGTGAAATATTTATTAGGGCCGAATGACGTGTGTTTGACATGTTTCTTTGATACATTCATAAATAAGCGAAAATATAGGTCGAGAAAAAATCCGCTTTTTTTCCGGGAGCGGGAATCGAGCCCACATCTACGCATAACCGGTGCGGTGCGTTGACCATTACACTATCCCGCAGCGCTTCTCTCTCGACTTTAATGCGGGGGTTTATACTTACAAGTGCTCTGAGGCCGGTATACTAGCGCCGCCCCTCGACCACCGCGGGAGACGTAGAACGTCTTTATATCCAGCGGCCGTAACGTAAGCAGTGGTCGGAGATCGGGGTTAGCAATTAGCAAATCCGAACTGCTGTAGCCAGTGCCCTCGTAATGCATGTTGCAGAACACAAAGATACGGGACGAGGGACTCGGTAAAGATACATATAAAGGTTGCAGTCGTCATTGCCAATGCTATTCGGTCTTTCTGAAATATTTATTAGGGCCGAATGACGTGTGTTTGACATGTTTGTTTGCTACATTGATAAATAGGCGAAAATATAGGTCGAGAAAAAATCAGCTTTTTTTCCGGGAGCGGGAATCCAGCCCACTTCTTCGCATAACCGGTGCAGTGCGTTGACCATTACACTATCGCGCAGCGCTTCTCTCTCGACTTTAACGCGGGGGTTTATATTTACAAGTGCTCTGAGGCCAGTACACTAGCGCCGCCCCTTGACCACCGCGGGAGACGTAGAACGTCTTTATTTCCAGCGGCCGTAACGTAAGCAGTGGTCGGAGATCGGGGTTAGCAATTGGCATATCCGAAGTGCTGTAGCCAGTGCCCTCGTAATGCATGTTGCAGAACACAAAGATACGGGACGAGGGACTCGGTGAAGATACATATAAAGGTTGCAGTCGTCCTTGCCAGTGCTATTCAACTTTTTCTGAAATATTTATTAGGGCCGAATGACGTGTGTTTGACATGTTTCTTTGATACATTGATAAATAGTCGAAAATATAGGTCGAGAAAAAATCCCCTGTTTTTTCCGGGAGCGAGAATCGACCACACATCTCCGCATAACCGGTGCGGTTCCTCGACCATTAAGCTATCCCGCAGCGGCCTCTCTCTCGACTTTAACGCGGGGGTTTATATTTACAAGTGCTCTGAGGCCGGTCAACTAGCGCCGCCCCTCGACCACCGCGGGAGACGTAAAACGTCTTTTTTTCCAGCAGCCGCCACGTAAGAAGCGGTCGGAGATTGGTGTTAGCAATTGGCATATCCGAACTGCTGTAGCCAGTGCCCTAGTAATGCATCTAGCAGAACAGAAAGATACGAGACGAGCGACTCGGTAAAGATACGTATCAAGGTTGCAGTTATCATTGCCAGTGCTGTTCGGCTTTTTCTGAAATAATTGTTAGGGTCGAATGAAGTGTGTTTGACATGTTTCTTTCATACATTGATAAATAGGCAAAAATATAGGTCGAGAAAAATTCCGCTGTTTTTTCCGGGAGCGGGAATCGAGCTTACATCTCCGCATAACCGGTGCGGTGCATTTACCATTGCGCTATCCCGCAGCGGCCTCTCTCTCGACTTTAACGCGGGGGTTTATATTTACAAGTGCTCTGAGGCCGGTAAACTAGCGCCGCCCGTCACGAGGGACACGTAGAACGTCTTTTTTTCCAGCGGCCGCCACGTAAGCAGCGGTCGCAGATCGGTGTTACTATTGGCATATCCGAACTGCTGTAGCCAGTGCCCTCGTAATCCATGTACAGAACAGAAAAACACGGGACGAGGGACTCGGTAAAGATACATATAAAGGTTGCAGTCGTCATTGCCAGTGCTATTCGGCTTTTTCTGAAATATTTATTAGGGCCGAATGACGTGTGTTTGACATGTTTCTTTGATACATTCATAAATAAGCGAAAATATAGGTCGAGAAAAAATCCGCTTTTTTTTCCGGGAGCGGGAATCGAGCCCACATCTCTGCATAACCGGTGCGGTTCATCAACCATTAAGCTATCCCGCAGTGGCTTCTCTCTCGACTTTAACGTGGGGGTTCATATTCACAAGTGCTCTGCGGCCGGTAAACTAGCGCCGCCCCTCGACCACCGCGGGAGATGTAGAACGTCTTTTTTTCAAGCGGCCGCCACGTAAGCAGCGGTCGGAGATCGGTGTTGTAAATTGGCATATCCGAACTGCTCTTGCCAGTGCCCTCGTAATGCATGTAGCAGAATAGAAAGATACGGGACGAGGGACTCGGTAAACATACATATAAAGGTTGCAGTCGTCATTGCCAGTGCTATTCGGCTTTTTCTGAAATATTTATTAGGGCTGAATGACGTGTGTTTGACATGTTTCTTTGATACATTGATAAATAAGCGAAAATATAGGTCGAGAAATAATCCGCTTTTTTTCCGGGAGCGGGAATCGAGCCCACATCTCCGCATACCCGTGCGGTGCGTTGACCATTACACTATCCCGCAGCGCTTCTCTCTCGACTTTAATGCGGGGGTTTATATTTACAAATGCTCTGAGGCCAGTATACTAGCGCCGCCCCTCGACCACCGCGGGAGACGTAGAACGTCGTTATATCCAGCTGCCGTAACGTAAGCAGTGGTCGGAAATCGGGGTTAGCAATTGGCATATCCGAAGTGCTCTAGCCAGTGCCCTCGTAATGCATGTAGCAGAATAGAAAGATACGGGACGAGGGACTCGGTAAAGATACATATAAAGGTTGCAGTCGTCCTTGCCAGTGCTATTCAACTTTTTCTGTAATATTTATTAGGGCCGAATGACGTGTGTTTGACATGTTTCTTTGATACATTGATAAATAGGCGAAAATGTAGGTCGAGAAAAAATCCGCTTTTTTTTCCGGGAGCGGAAATCGAGCCCACATCTCCGCATAACCGGTGCGGTTCCTCGTCCATTAAGCTATCCCGCAGCGGCCTTTCTCTCGACTTTAACGGGGGGGTTTATATTTACAAGTGCTCTGAGGCCGGTCAACTAGCGCCGCCCCTCGACCACCGCGGGAGAAGTAAAACGTCTTTATTTCTAGCGGCCATAAAGTAAGCAGTGGTCGGAGATCGGTGTTAGCAATTGGCATATCCGAAGTGCTGTAGCCAGTGCCCTCGTAATGCATGTAGAAGAAAAGAAAGATACGGGACGAGGGACTCGGTAAAGATACATTTAAAGGTTGCAGTCGTCATTGCCAGTGCTATTCGGCTTTTTCTGAAATATTTATTAGGGCCGAATGACGTGCGTTTACATGTTTCTTTGATACATTGATTAATCGGCGAAAATATAGGTCGAGAAAAAATCCCGTTTTTTCCGGGAGCGAAAATCGAACCCACATCTCCGCAGAACCGGTGCGGTGCGTTGACCATTACGCTATCCCGCAGCGCTTCTCTCTCGACATTAACGCGGGCGTTTATATTTACAAGTGCTCTGAGGCCGGTAAACTAGCGCCGTCCCTCGAAAACCGCGGGAGACGTAAAACATCTTTTTTTCCAGCAGCCGCCATGTAAGCAGAATTCGGAGATTGGTGTTAGCAATTGGCATATCCGAACTGTTGTAGCCAGTGCCCTAGTAATGCATGTAGCAGAACAGAAAGATACGGGACGAGCGACTCGGTAAAGATACATATCAAGGTGTCAGTCGTCATTGCAAGTGCTGTTCGGCTTTTTCTGAAATAATTTTTAGGGTCGAATGACGCGTGTTTGACATGTTTCTTTGATACATTGATAAATAAGCAAAAATATAGGTCGAGAAAAATTCCGCTGTTTTTTCCGGGAGCGGGAATCGAGCTTACATCTTCGCATAACCGGTGCGGTGCATTTACCATTGCGCTATCCCGCAGCGGCCTCTCTCTCGACTTTAACGCGGGGGTTTATATGTACAAGTGCTCTGCGGCCGGTAAACTAGCGCCGCCTCTCGACCACCGCGGGAGATGTAGAACGTCTTTTTTTCAAGCGGCCGCCACGAAAGCAGCGGTTAGAGTTCGGTGTAAGCAATTGGCATATCCGAACTGCTGTAGCCAGTGCCCTCGTAATGCATGTAGCAGAATAGAAAGATACGGGACGAGGGACTCGGTAAACATACATATAAAGGTTGCAATCGTCATTGCCAGTTGTATTCGGCTTTTTCTGAAATAGTTATTAGGGCTGAATGACGTGTGTTTGACATGTTTCTTTGATACATTGATAAATAAGCGAAAATATAGGTCGAGAAATAATCCGCTTTTTTTCTGGGAGCGGGAATCGAGCCCACATCTCCGCATAACCGGTGCGGTGCGTTGACCATTAAACTATCCCGCAGCTTTTCTCTCTCTACTTTAATGCGGGGGTTTATATTTACAAGTGCTCTGAGGCCAGTATACTAGCGCCGCCCCTCGACCACCGCGGGACACGTAGAACGTCTTTATATCCAGCGGCCGTAACGTAAGCAGTGGTCGGAAATCGGGGTTAGCAATTGGCATATGCGAAGTGCTGTAGCCAGTGCCCTCCTAATGCATGTAGCAGAATAGAAAGATACGGGACGAGGGACTCGGTAAAGATACATATAAAGGTTGCAGTCGTCATTGCCAGTGCTATTGAGCTTTTTCTGAAATATTTATTATGGCCGAATGACGTGTGTTTGACATATTTCTTTCATACATTGATAAATAAGCGAAAATATAGGTTGAGAAAAAAATCCGCTGTTTTTTCCTGGTGCGAAAATCGAACCCACGTCTCCGCATAACCGGTGCGGTGCGTTGACCATTACGCTATCCCGCAGCGACTTCTCTCTCGACATTCACGCGGGGGTTTATATTTACAAGTGCTCTGAGGCCGGTAAACTAGCGCCGTCTTTCGACCTCCGCTGGAGACGTAGAACGTCTTTTTTTCCAGCTGCCGCCACGTAAGCAGCGGTCGGAGATCGGTGTTAGCAATTGGCATACCCGAACTGCTGTAGCCAGTTCCCTCGTAATGCATGTTGCAGAACACAAAGATACGGGACGAGGGACTCGGTAAAGATACATATAAAGGTTGCAGTCGTCATTGCCAGTGCTGTTCGGCTTTTTCTCAAATAATTTTTAGGGCCGAATGACGTGTGTTTGACATGTTTCTTTTTTACATTCATAAATAGGCGAAAATATAGGTCGAGAAAAAATCCGCTTTTTTTTCGGGAGCGGGAATCGAGCCCACATCTCCGCATAACCGGTGCGGTTCCTCGACCATTACGCTATCCCGCAGTGGCTTCTCTCTCGACTTTAACGTGGGGGTTTATATTCACAAGTGCTCTGCGGCCGGTAAACTAGCGCCGCCCCTCGACCACCGCGGGAGATGTAGAACGTCTTTTTTTCATGCGGCCGCCACGTAAGCAGCGGTCGGAGATCGGTGTTAGCTATTGGCATCTCTGAACTGCTGTAGCCAGTGCCCTCGTAATGCATGTAGCAGAATAGAAAGATACGGGACGAGGGACTCGGTAAAGATAGATATAAAGGTTGCTGTCGTCATTGCCAGTGCTATTCGGCTTTTTCTGAAATATTTATTAGGGCTGAATGACGTGTGTTTGACGTGTTTCTTTGATACATTGACAAATAAGCGAAAATATAGGTCGAGAAAAAATCCGCTTTTTTTTCCGGGAGCGGGAATCGAGCCCACATCTCCGCATAACCGGTGCGGTTCCTCGACCATTACGCTATCCCGCAGAGGCTTCTCTCTCGACTTTAACGGGGGGTTCATATTCACAAGTGCTCTGAGGCCGGTAAACTAGCGCCGCCCCTCGACCACCGCGGGAGATGTAGAACGTCTTTTTTCAAGCGGCCGCCACGTAAAAGGCGGTCGTAGATCGGTGTTAGCAATTGGCATATCCGAACTGCTGTAGCCAGTGCCCTCGTAGTGCATGTAGCAGAGTAGAAAGATACGGGACGAGGGACTCGGTAAAGATACGTATAAAGGTTGCAGTCGTCATTGCCAGTGCTATTCGGCTTGTTCTGAAATATTTATTAGGGCCGAAGTACGTGTGTTTGACATGTTTATTTGATACATTGATAAATAAGCGAAAATATAGGTCGAGAAAAAATCCGCTTTTTTTCCAGGAGCGGGAATCGAGCCCACATCTCCGCATAACCGGTGCGGTTCCTCGACCATTACGCTATCCCGCAGTGGCTTCTCTCTCGACTTTAACGTGGGGGTTTATAATCACAAGTGCTCTGAGGCCGGTATACTAGCACCGCCCCGCGATAACCGCGGGAGATGTAGAACGTCTTTTTTCAAGCGGCCGCCACGTAAAAGGCGGTCGTAGATCGGTGTTAGCAATTGGCATATCCGAACTGCTGTAGCCAGTGCCCTCGTAGTGCATGTAGCAGAATAGAAAGATACGGGACGAGGGACTCGGTAAAGATACGTATAAAGGTTGCAGTCGTCATTGCCAGTGCTATTCGGCTTTTTCTGAAATATTTATTAGGGCCGAATGACGTGTGTTTGACATGTTTCTTTGATACATTGATAAATAAGCGAAAATATAGGTCGAGAAAAAATCCGGTTTTTTTCCGGGAGCGGGAATCGAGCCAACATCTCCACATAACCGGTGCGGTGCGTTGACCATTACGCTATCCCGCAGCGTCTTCTCTCTCGACATTAACGCTGGGGTTTATATTTACAAGTGCTTTGAGGCCGGTAAACTAGCGCCGTCCCTCGACCACCGCGAGAGACGTAGAACGTCTTTTTTTCCAGCGGCCGCCAAGTGCGCAGCGGTCGGAGATCGGTGTTAGCAATTGGCATATCCGAACTGCTGTAGCCAGTGCCCTCGTAATGCATGTAGCAGAACAGAAAGATACGGGACGAGGGACTCGGTAAAGATACATACAAAGGTTGCAGTCGTCATTGCCAGTGCTATTCGGCTTTTTCTGAAATATTTATTACAGCCGTATGACGTGTGTTTCACATGTTTCTTTGATACATTGATAAATAAGCGAAAATATGGGTCGAGAAAAAATCCGCTTTTTTTCCGGGAGCGGGAATCGAGCCCACATCTCCGCATAACCGGTGCGGTGCGTTGACCATTACGCTATCCCGCAACGTCTTCTCTCTCGACATTAACGCGGGGGTTTATAGTTACAAGTGCTCTGAGGCCGGTAAACTAGCGCCGTCCCTCATACACCGCGAGAGACGTAGGACGTCTTTTTTTCCAGCAGCCACCACGTGCGCAGCGGTCGGAGATCGGTGTTAGCAATTGGCATATCCGAACTGCTGTAGCCAGTGCCCTCGTAATGCATGTAGCAGAACAGAAAATTACGGGACGAGGGACTCGGTAAAGATACATATAAAGGTTGCAGTCGTCATTGCCAGTGCTATTGAGCTTTTTCTGAAATATTTATTATGGCCGAATGACGTGTGTTTGACATATTTCTTTCATACATTGATAAATAAGCGAAAATATAGGTCGAGAAAAAAATCCGCTGTTTTTTCCGGGTGCGAAAATCGAACCCACGTCTCCGCATAACCGGTGCGGTGCGTTGACCATTACGCTATCCCGCAGCGACTTCTCTCTCGACATTCACGCGGGGGTTTATATTTACAAGTGCTCTGAGGCCGGTAAACTAGCGCCGTCCCTCGACCTCCGCTGGAGACGTAGAACGTCTTTTTTTCCAGCTGCCGCCACGTAAGCAGCGGTCGGAGATCGGTGTTAGCAATTGGCATATCCGAACTGTTGTAGCCAGTGCACTAGTATTGCATGTAGCAGAACAGAAAGATAAGGGACGAGCGACTCGGTAAAGATACATATCAAGGTTGCAGTCGTCATTGCCAGTGCTGTTCGGCTTTTTCTGAAATAATTGTTAGGGTCGAATGACGCGTGTTTGACATGTTTCTTTGATACATTGATAAATAAGCAAAAATATACGTCGAGAAAAATTCCGCTGTTTTATCCGGGAGTGGGAATCGAGCTTACATCTTCGCATAACCGGTGCGGTGCATTTACCATTGCGCTATCCCGCAGCGGCCTCTCTCTCGACTTTAACGCGGGGGTTTATATTTACAAGTGCTCTGCGGCCGGTAAACTAGCGCCGCCCCTCGACCACCGCGGGAGATGTAGAACGTCTTTTTTTCAAGCGGCCGCCACGTAAGCAGCGGTCGGAGATCGGTGTTAGCAATTGGCATATCCGAACTGCTGTAGCCAGTGCCCTCGTAATGCATGTAGAAGAATAGAAAGATACGGGACGAGGGACTCGGTTAAGATACATATAAAGGTTGCAGTCGTCATTGCCAGTGCTATTCGGCTTTTTCTGAAATAGTTATTAGGGCCGAATGATGTGTGTTTGACATGTTTCTTTGATACATTGATAAAAAGGGCAAAAATATAGGTCGAGAAAAAATCCGCTTTTTTTCCGGGAGCGGGAATCGAGCCCACATCTCCGCATAACCGGTGCGGTGCGTTGACCATTACGCTATCCCGCAGCGTCTTCTCTCTCGACATTAACGCGGGGATTTATATTTACAAGTGCTCTGAGGCCGGTAAACTAGCGTCGTCCCTCGACCACCGCGAGAGACGTAGAACGTCTTTTTTTCCAGCGGCCACCACGTGCGCAGCGGTCGGAGATCGGTGTTAGCAATTGGCATATCCGAACTGCTGTAGCCAGTGCCCTCGTAATGCATGTAGCAGAACAGAAAAATACGGGACGAGGGACTCGGTAAAGATACATATAAAGGTTGCAGTCGTCATTGCCAATGCTATTCGGCTTTTTCTGAAATATTTATTAGGACCGAATGACGTGTGTTTGACATGTTTCTTTGATACATTGATAAATAGGCGAAAATATAGGTCAAGAAAAAATCCGCTTTTTTTTCCGGGAGCGGGAATCGAGCCCACATCTCCGCATAACCGGTGCGGTGCGTTGACCATTATGCTATCCCGCAGCGGCTTCTCTCTTGACTTTAACAAGGTGGTTTATATTTACAAGTGCTCTGAGGCCGGTCAACCAGCGCCGCCCCTCGACCACCGCGGGAGACGTAAAACATCTTTTTTTCCAGCAGCCGCCATGTAAGCAGCGGTCGGAGATTGGTGTTAGCAATTGGCATATCCGAACTGTTGTAGCCAGTGGCCTAGTAATGCATGTAGCAGAACAGAAAGATACGGGACGAGCGACTCGGTAAAGATACATATCAAGGTTGCAGTCGTCATTGCCAGTGCTGTTCGGCTTTTTCTGAAATAATTTTTAGGGTCGAATGACGCGTGTTTGACATGTTTCTTTGATACATTGATAAATAAGCAAAAATATAGGTCGAGAAAAATTCCGCTGTTTTTTCCGGGAGCGGGAATCGAGCTTACATCTTCGCATAAACGGTGCGGTGCATTTACCATTGCGCTATCCCGCAGCGGCCTCTCTCTCGACTTTAACGCGGGGGTTTATATTTACAAGTGCTCTGCGGCCGGTAAACTAGCGTCGCCCCTCGACCACCGCGGGAGATGTAGAACGTCTTTTTTTCAAGCGGCCGCCACGTAAGCAGCGGTCGGAGATCGGTGTTAGCGATTGGCATATCCGAACTGCTGTAGCCAGTGCCCTCGTAAAGCATGTAGCAGAATAGAAAGATACGGGACGAGGGACTCGGTTAAGATACATATACAGGTTGCAGTCGTCATTGCCAGTGCTATTCGGCTTTTTCTGAAATATTTATTAGGGCCGAATGATGTGTGTTTGACATGTTTCTTTGATACATTGATAAATAGGCAAAAATATAGGTCGAGAAAAATTCCGCTGTTTTTTCCGGGAGCGGGAATCGAGCTTACATCTCCGCATAACCGGTGCGGTGCATTTACCATTGCGATACCCCTCAGCGGCCTCTCTCTCGACTTTAACGCGAGGATTATATTTACAAGTGCTCTGCGGCCGGTAAACTAGCCCCGCCCGTCACGCGGGACACGTAGAACGTCTTTTTTCCAGCGGCCGCCACGTAAGCAGCGGTCGGAGATCGGTGTTAGCTATTGGCATCTCCGAACTGCTGTGGACAGTGCCCTCGTAATGCATGTACAGAACAGAAACGTATGGGGCGAGGGACTCGGTAAAGATACATATAAAGGTTGCAGTCGTCATTGCCAGTGCTATTCGGCTCTTTCTGAAATATTTATTAGGGCCGAATGACGTGTGTTTGACGTGTTTCTTTGATACATTCATAAATAAGCGAAAAAATAGGTCGAGAAAAAATCCGCTTTTTTTCCGGGAGCGGGAATCGAGCCCACATCTACGCATATCCGGTGCGGTGCGTTGACCATTACACTATCCCGCAGCGCTTCTCTCTCGACTTTATGCGGGGGTTTATATTTACAGGTGCTCTGAGGCCGGTATACTAGCGCCGCCCCTCGACCACCGCGGGAGACGTAGAACGTCTTTATATCCAGCGGCCGTAACGTAAGCAGTGGTCGGAGATCGGGGTTAGCAATTAGCATATCCGAACTGCTGTAGCCAGTGCCCTCGTAATGCATGTTGCAGAACACAAAGATACGGGACGAGGGACTCGGTAAAGATACATATAAAGGTTGCAGTCGTCATTGCCAATGCTATTCGGTCTTTCTGAAATATTTATTAGGGCCGAATGACGTGTGTTTGACATGTTTGTTTGCTACATTGATAAATAGGCGAAAATATAGGTCGAGAAAAAATCAGCTTTTTTTCCGGGAGCGGGAATCCAGCCCACATCTTCGCATAACCGGTGCAGTGCGTTGACCATTACACTATAGCGCAGCGCTTCTCTCTCGACTTTAACGCGGGGGTTTATATTTACAAGTGCTCTGAGGCCAGTACACTAGCGCCGCCCCTTGACCACCGCGGGAGACGTAGAACGTCTTTATTTCCAGCGGCCGTAACGTAAGCAGTGGTCGGAGATCGGGGTTAGCAATTGGCATATCTGAAGTGCTGTAGCCAGTGCCCTCGTAATGCATGTTGCAGAACACAAAGATACGGGACGAGGGACTCGGTGAAGATACATATAAAGGTTGCAGTCGTCCTTGCCAGTGCTATTCAACTTTTTCTGAAATATTTATTAGGGCCGAATGACGTGTGTTTGACATGTTTCTTTGATACATTGATAAATAGGCGAAAATATAGGTCGAGAAAAAATCCGCTTTTTTTTCCGGGAGCGGAAATCGAGCCCACATCTCCGCATAACCGGTGCGGTTCCTCGACCATTAAGCTATCCCGCAGCGGCCTCTCTCTCGACTTTAACGCGGGGGTTTATATTTACAAGTGCTCTGAGGCCGGTCAACTAGCGCCGCCCCTCGACCACCGCGGGAGACGTAAAACGTCTTTTTTTCCAGCGGCCGCCACGTAAGCAGCGGTCGGAGATTGGTGTTAGCAATTGGCATATCCGAACTGTTGTAGCCAGTGCCCTAGTAATGCATCTAGCAGAACAGAAAGATACGAGACGAGCGACTCGGTAAAGATACGTATCAAGGTTGCAGTTATCATTGCCAGTGCTGTTCGGCTTTTTCTGAAATAATTGTTAGGGTCGAATGAAGTGTGTTTGACATGTTTCTTTCATACATTGATAAATAGGCAAAAATATAGGTCGAGAAAAATTCCGCTGTTTTTTCCGGGAGCGGGAATCGAGCTTACATCTCCGCATAACCGGTGCGGTGCATTTACCATTGCGCTATCCCGCAGCGGCCTCTCTCTCGACTTTAACGCGGGGGTTTATATTTACAAGTGCTCTGAGGCCGGTAAACTAGCGCCGCCCGTCACGCGGGACACGTAGAACGTCTTTTTTTCCAGCGGCCGCCACGTAAACAGCGGTCGCAGATCGGTGTTACTATTGGCATATCCGAACTGCTGTAGCCAGTGCCCTCGTAATCCATGTACAGAACAGAAAAACCCGGGACGAGGGACTCGGTAAAGATACATATAAAGGTTGCAGTCGTCATTGCCAGTGCTATTCGGCTTTTTCTGAAATATTAATTAGGGCCGAATGATGTGTGTTTGACATGTTTCTTTGATACATTCATAAATAAGCGAAAATATAGGTCGAGAAAAAATCCGCTTTTTTTTCCGGGAGCGGGAATCGAGCCCACATCTCCGCATAACCGGTGCGGTTCATCGACCATTAAGCTATCCCGCAGTGGCTTCTCTGTCGACTTTAACGTGGGGGTTCATATTCACAAGTGCTCTGCGGCCGGTAAACTAGCGCCGCCCCTCGACCACCGCGGGAGATGAAGAACGTCTTTTTTTCAAGCGGCCGCCACGTAAGCAGCGGTCGGAGATCGGTGTTGTAAATTGGCATATCCGAACTGCTGTTGCCAGTGCCCTCGTAATGCATGTAGCAGAATAGAAAGATACGGGACGAGGGACTCGGTAAACATACATATAAAGGTTGCAGTCGTCATTGCCAGTGCTATTCGGCTTTTTCTGAAATATTTATTAGGGCTGAATGACGTGTGTTTGACATGTTTCTTTGATACATTGATAAATAGGCGAAAATATAGTTCGAGAAATAATCCGCTTTTTTTCCGGGAGCGGGAATCGAGCCCACATCTCCGCATAACCGGTGCGGTGCGTTGACCATTGCACTATCCCGCAGCGCTTCTCTCTCGACTTTAATGCGGGGGTTTATATTTACAAGTGCTCTGAGGCCAGTATACTAGCGCCGCCCCTCGACCACCGCGGGAGACCTAGAACGTCTTTATATCCAGCTGCCGTAACGTAAGCAGTGGTCGGAAATCGGGGTTAGTAATTGGCATATCCGAAGTGCTGTAGCCAGTGCCCTCGTAATGCATGTAGCAGAATAGAAAGATACGGGACGAGGGACTCGGTAAAGATACATATAAAGGTTGCAGTCGTCCTTGCCAGTGGTATTCAACTTTTTCTGTAATATTTATTAGGGCCGAATGACGTGTGTTTGACATGTTTCTTTGATACATTGATAAATAGGCGAAAATGTAGGTAGAGAAAAAATCCGCTTTTTTTTCCGGGAGCGGAAATCGAGCCCACATCTCCGCATAACCGGTGCGGTTCCTCGACCATTAAGCTATCCCGCAGCGGCCTCTCTCTCGACTTTAACGCGGGGGTTTATATTTACAAGTGCTCTGAGGCCAGTAAACTAGCGCCGCCGCTCGACCACCGCGGGAGACGTAGAACGTCTTTATTTCAAGCGGCCGTAACGTAAGCAGTGGTCGGAGATCGCGGTTAGCAATTGGCATATCCAAAGTGCTGTAGCCAGTGCCCTCGTAATGCATGTTGCAGAACCAAAGATACGGGACGAGGAACTCGGTAAAGATACATATAAAGGTTGCAGTCGTCATTGCCAGTGCTGTTCGGCTTTTTCTCAAATAATTTTTAGGGCCGAATGACGTGTGTTTGACATGGTTCTTTGATACATTGATAAATAGGCAAAAATATAGGAAGACAAAAATTCCGCTGTTTTTTCCAGGACCGGGAATCGAGCTTACATCTCCGCATAACCGGTGCGGTGCATTGACCATTGCGCTATCCCGCAGCGGCTTCTCTCTCGACTTTAACGCGGGGGTTTATATTTACAAGTGCTCTGAGGCCGGTAATCTAGCGCCGCCCATCACGCGGGACACGTAGAACGTCTTTTTTTCCAGCGGCCGCCACGTAAGCAGCGGTCGGAGATCGGTGTTAGCTATTGGCATATCCGAACTGCTGTAGCCAGTGCCCTCGGAATGCATGTACTGAACAGAAAGATACGGGACGAGGGACTCGGTAAAGATACATATAAAGGTTGCAGTCGTCATTTCCAGTGCTATTCGGCTTTTTCTGAAATATTTATTAGTGCCGAATGACGTGTGTTTGACATATTTCTTTGATACATTGATAAATGAGCGAAAATATAGGTCCAGAAACAATCTGCTTTTTTTCCGGGAGCGGGAATCGAGCTCACATCTCCGCATAACCGGTGCGGTGCGTTGACCATTACGCTATCCCGCAGCGTCTTCTCCCTCGACATTAACGCGGGGGTTTATATTTACAAGTGCTCTGAGGCCGGTAAACTAGCGCCGTCCCTCGACCACCGCGGGAGACGTAGAACGTCTTTATTTCCAGCGGCCGTAACGTAAGCAGTGGTCGGAGATCGGGGTTAGCAATTGGCATATCCGAAGTGCTGTAGCCAGTGCCCTCGTAATGCAGGTAGCAGAATAGAAAGATACGGGACGAGGGACTCGGTAAAGATACATATAAAAGTTGCAGTCGTCAATGCCTGTGCTATTCGGCTTTTTCTGAAATATTAATTAGGGCCGAATGACGTTTGTTTGACATGTTTCTTTGACACATTCATAAATAAGCGAAAATATAGATCGAGAAAAAATCCGCTTTTTTTCCGGGAGCGGGAATTGAGCCCACATCTCCGCATAACCGGTGCGGTTCGTCGACCATTACGCTATCCCGCAGTGGATTCTCTCTCGACTTTAACGTGGGGGTTTATATTCACAAGTGCTCTGCGGCCGGTAAACTAGCGCCGCCCCTCGACCACCGCGGGAGATGTAGAACGTCTTTTTTTCATGCGGCCGCCACGTAAGCAGCGGTCGGAGATCGGTGTTAGCAATTGGCATATCCGAACTGCTGTAGCCAGTGCGCTCGTAATGCATGTAGCAGAAGAGAAAGATACGGGACGAGGGACTCGGTAAAGATAGATATAAAGGTTGCTGTCGTCATTGCCAGTGCTATTCGGCTTTTTCTGAAATATTTATTAGGGCTGAATGACGTGTGTTTGACGTGTTTCTTTGATACATTGACAAATAAGCGAAAATATAGGTCGAGAAAAAATCCGCTTTTTTTTCGGGAGCGGGAATCGAGCCCACATCTCCGCATAACCGGTGCGGTTCCTCGACCATTACGCTATCCCGCAGTGGCTTCTCTCTCGACTTTAACGTGGGGGTTTATATTCACAAGTGCTCTGCGGCCGGTAAACTAGCGCCGCCCCTCGACCACCGCGGGAGATGTAGAACGTCTTTTTTTCATGCGGCCGCCACGTAAGCAGCGGTCGGAGATCGGTGTTAGCTATTGGCATCTCTGAACTGCTGTAGCCAGTGCCCTCGTAATGCATGTAGCAGAATAGAAAGATACGGGACGAGGGACTCGGTAAAGATAGATATAAAGGTTGCTGTCGTCATTGCCAGTGCTATTCGGCTTTTTCTGAAATATTTATTAGGGCTGAATGACGTGTGTTTGACGTGTTTCTTTGATACATTGACAAATAAGCGAAAATATAGGTCGAGAAAAAATCCGCTTTTTTTTCCGGGAGCGGGAATCGAGCCCACATCTCCGCATAACCGGTGCGGTTCCTCGACCATTACGCTATCCCGCAGAGGCTTCTCTCTCGACTTTAACGGGGGGTTCATATTCACAAGTGCTCTGAGGCCGGTAAACTAGCGCCGCCCCTCGACCACCGCGGGAGATGTAGAACGTCTTTTTTCAAGCGGCCGCCACGTAAAAGGCGGTCGTAGATCGGTGTTAGCAATTGGCATATCCGAACTGCTGTAGCCAGTGCCCTCGTAGTGCATGTAGCAGAGTAGAAAGATACGGGACGAGGGACTCGGTAAAGATACGTATAAAGGTTGCAGTCGTCATTGCCAGTGCTATTCGGCTTGTTCTGAAATATTTATTAGGGCCGAAGTACGTGTGTTTGACATGTTTATTTGATACATTGATAAATAAGCGAAAATATAGGTCGAGAAAAAATCCGCTTTTTTTCCAGGAGCGGGAATCGAGCCCACATCTCCGCATAACCGGTGCGGTTCCTCGACCATTACGCTATCCCGCAGTGGCTTCTCTCTCGACTTTAACGTGGGGGTTTATAATCACAAGTGCTCTGAGGCCGGTATACTAGCACCGCCCCGCGATAACCGCGGGAGATGTAGAACGTCTTTTTTCAAGCGGCCGCCACGTAAAAGGCGGTCGTAGATCGGTGTTAGCAATTGGCATATCCGAACTGCTGTAGCCAGTGCCCTCGTAGTGCATGTAGCAGAATAGAAAGATACGGGACGAGGGACTCGGTAAAGATACGTATAAAGGTTGCAGTCGTCATTGCCAGTGCTATTCGGCTTTTTCTGAAATATTTATTAGGGCCGAATGACGTGTGTTTGACATGTTTCTTTGATACATTGATAAATAAGCGAAAATATAGGTCGAGAAAAAATCCGGTTTTTTTCCGGGAGCGGGAATCGAGCCAACATCTCCACATAACCGGTGCGGTGCGTTGACCATTACGCTATCCCGCAGCGTCTTCTCTCTCGACATTAACGCTGGGGTTTATATTTACAAGTGCTTTGAGGCCGGTAAACTAGCGCCGTCCCTCGACCACCGCGAGAGACGTAGAACGTCTTTTTTTCCAGCGGCCGCCAAGTGCGCAGCGGTCGGAGATCGGTGTTAGCAATTGGCATATCCGAACTGCTGTAGCCAGTGCCCTCGTAATGCATGTAGCAGAACAGAAAGATACGGGACGAGGGACTCGGTAAAGATACATACAAAGGTTGCAGTCGTCATTGCCAGTGCTATTCGGCTTTTTCTGAAATATTTATTACAGCCGTATGACGTGTGTTTCACATGTTTCTTTGATACATTGATAAATAAGCGAAAATATGGGTCGAGAAAAAATCCGCTTTTTTTCCGGGAGCGGGAATCGAGCCCACATCTCCGCATAACCGGTGCGGTGCGTTGACCATTACGCTATCCCGCAACGTCTTCTCTCTCGACATTAACGCGGGGGTTTATAGTTACAAGTGCTCTGAGGCCGGTAAACTAGCGCCGTCCCTCATACACCGCGAGAGACGTAGGACGTCTTTTTTTCCAGCAGCCACCACGTGCGCAGCGGTCGGAGATCGGTGTTAGCAATTGGCATATCCGAACTGCTGTAGCCAGTGCCCTCGTAATGCATGTAGCAGAACAGAAAATTACGGGACGAGGGACTCGGTAAAGATACATATAAAGGTTGCAGTCGTCATTGCCAGTGCTATTGAGCTTTTTCTGAAATATTTATTATGGCCGAATGACGTGTGTTTGACATATTTCTTTCATACATTGATAAATAAGCGAAAATATAGGTCGAGAAAAAAATCCGCTGTTTTTTCCGGGTGCGAAAATCGAACCCACGTCTCCGCATAACCGGTGCGGTGCGTTGACCATTACGCTATCCCGCAGCGACTTCTCTCTCGACATTCACGCGGGGGTTTATATTTACAAGTGCTCTGAGGCCGGTAAACTAGCGCCGTCCCTCGACCTCCGCTGGAGACGTAGAACGTCTTTTTTTCCAGCTGCCGCCACGTAAGCAGCGGTCGGAGATCGGTGTTAGCAATTGGCATATCCGAACTGTTGTAGCCAGTGCACTAGTATTGCATGTAGCAGAACAGAAAGATAAGGGACGAGCGACTCGGTAAAGATACATATCAAGGTTGCAGTCGTCATTGCCAGTGCTGTTCGGCTTTTTCTGAAATAATTGTTAGGGTCGAATGACGCGTGTTTGACATGTTTCTTTGATACATTGATAAATAAGCAAAAATATACGTCGAGAAAAATTCCGCTGTTTTATCCGGGAGTGGGAATCGAGCTTACATCTTCGCATAACCGGTGCGGTGCATTTACCATTGCGCTATCCCGCAGCGGCCTCTCTCTCGACTTTAACGCGGGGGTTTATATTTACAAGTGCTCTGCGGCCGGTAAACTAGCGCCGCCCCTCGACCACCGCGGGAGATGTAGAACGTCTTTTTTTCAAGCGGCCGCCACGTAAGCAGCGGTCGGAGATCGGTGTTAGCAATTGGCATATCCGAACTGCTGTAGCCAGTGCCCTCGTAATGCATGTAGAAGAATAGAAAGATACGGGACGAGGGACTCGGTTAAGATACATATAAAGGTTGCAGTCGTCATTGCCAGTGCTATTCGGCTTTTTCTGAAATAGTTATTAGGGCCGAATGATGTGTGTTTGACATGTTTCTTTGATACATTGATAAAAAGGGCAAAAATATAGGTCGAGAAAAAATCCGCTTTTTTTCCGGGAGCGGGAATCGAGCCCACATCTCCGCATAACCGGTGCGGTGCGTTGACCATTACGCTATCCCGCAGCGTCTTCTCTCTCGACATTAACGCGGGGATTTATATTTACAAGTGCTCTGAGGCCGGTAAACTAGCGTCGTCCCTCGACCACCGCGAGAGACGTAGAACGTCTTTTTTTCCAGCGGCCACCACGTGCGCAGCGGTCGGAGATCGGTGTTAGCAATTGGCATATCCGAACTGCTGTAGCCAGTGCCCTCGTAATGCATGTAGCAGAACAGAAAAATACGGGACGAGGGACTCGGTAAAGATACATATAAAGGTTGCAGTCGTCATTGCCAATGCTATTCGGCTTTTTCTGAAATATTTATTAGGACCGAATGACGTGTGTTTGACATGTTTCTTTGATACATTGATAAATAGGCGAAAATATAGGTCAAGAAAAAATCCGCTTTTTTTTCCGGGAGCGGGAATCGAGCCCACATCTCCGCATAACCGGTGCGGTGCGTTGACCATTATGCTATCCCGCAGCGGCTTCTCTCTTGACTTTAACAAGGTGGTTTATATTTACAAGTGCTCTGAGGCCGGTCAACCAGCGCCGCCCCTCGACCACCGCGGGAGACGTAAAACATCTTTTTTTCCAGCAGCCGCCATGTAAGCAGCGGTCGGAGATTGGTGTTAGCAATTGGCATATCCGAACTGTTGTAGCCAGTGGCCTAGTAATGCATGTAGCAGAACAGAAAGATACGGGACGAGCGACTCGGTAAAGATACATATCAAGGTTGCAGTCGTCATTGCCAGTGCTGTTCGGCTTTTTCTGAAATAATTTTTAGGGTCGAATGACGCGTGTTTGACATGTTTCTTTGATACATTGATAAATAAGCAAAAATATAGGTCGAGAAAAATTCCGCTGTTTTTTCCGGGAGCGGGAATCGAGCTTACATCTTCGCATAAACGGTGCGGTGCATTTACCATTGCGCTATCCCGCAGCGGCCTCTCTCTCGACTTTAACGCGGGGGTTTATATTTACAAGTGCTCTGCGGCCGGTAAACTAGCGTCGCCCCTCGACCACCGCGGGAGATGTAGAACGTCTTTTTTTCAAGCGGCCGCCACGTAAGCAGCGGTCGGAGATCGGTGTTAGCGATTGGCATATCCGAACTGCTGTAGCCAGTGCCCTCGTAAAGCATGTAGCAGAATAGAAAGATACGGGACGAGGGACTCGGTTAAGATACATATACAGGTTGCAGTCGTCATTGCCAGTGCTATTCGGCTTTTTCTGAAATATTTATTAGGGCCGAATGATGTGTGTTTGACATGTTTCTTTGATACATTGATAAATAGGCAAAAATATAGGTCGAGAAAAATTCCGCTGTTTTTTCCGGGAGCGGGAATCGAGCTTACATCTCCGCATAACCGGTGCGGTGCATTTACCATTGCGATACCCCTCAGCGGCCTCTCTCTCGACTTTAACGCGAGGATTATATTTACAAGTGCTCTGCGGCCGGTAAACTAGCCCCGCCCGTCACGCGGGACACGTAGAACGTCTTTTTTCCAGCGGCCGCCACGTAAGCAGCGGTCGGAGATCGGTGTTAGCTATTGGCATCTCCGAACTGCTGTGGACAGTGCCCTCGTAATGCATGTACAGAACAGAAACGTATGGGGCGAGGGACTCGGTAAAGATACATATAAAGGTTGCAGTCGTCATTGCCAGTGCTATTCGGCTCTTTCTGAAATATTTATTAGGGCCGAATGACGTGTGTTTGACGTGTTTCTTTGATACATTCATAAATAAGCGAAAAAATAGGTCGAGAAAAAATCCGCTTTTTTTCCGGGAGCGGGAATCGAGCCCACATCTACGCATATCCGGTGCGGTGCGTTGACCATTACACTATCCCGCAGCGCTTCTCTCTCGACTTTATGCGGGGGTTTATATTTACAGGTGCTCTGAGGCCGGTATACTAGCGCCGCCCCTCGACCACCGCGGGAGACGTAGAACGTCTTTATATCCAGCGGCCGTAACGTAAGCAGTGGTCGGAGATCGGGGTTAGCAATTAGCATATCCGAACTGCTGTAGCCAGTGCCCTCGTAATGCATGTTGCAGAACACAAAGATACGGGACGAGGGACTCGGTAAAGATACATATAAAGGTTGCAGTCGTCATTGCCAATGCTATTCGGTCTTTCTGAAATATTTATTAGGGCCGAATGACGTGTGTTTGACATGTTTGTTTGCTACATTGATAAATAGGCGAAAATATAGGTCGAGAAAAAATCAGCTTTTTTTCCGGGAGCGGGAATCCAGCCCACATCTTCGCATAACCGGTGCAGTGCGTTGACCATTACACTATAGCGCAGCGCTTCTCTCTCGACTTTAACGCGGGGGTTTATATTTACAAGTGCTCTGAGGCCAGTACACTAGCGCCGCCCCTTGACCACCGCGGGAGACGTAGAACGTCTTTATTTCCAGCGGCCGTAACGTAAGCAGTGGTCGGAGATCGGGGTTAGCAATTGGCATATCTGAAGTGCTGTAGCCAGTGCCCTCGTAATGCATGTTGCAGAACACAAAGATACGGGACGAGGGACTCGGTGAAGATACATATAAAGGTTGCAGTCGTCCTTGCCAGTGCTATTCAACTTTTTCTGAAATATTTATTAGGGCCGAATGACGTGTGTTTGACATGTTTCTTTGATACATTGATAAATAGGCGAAAATATAGGTCGAGAAAAAATCCGCTTTTTTTTCCGGGAGCGGAAATCGAGCCCACATCTCCGCATAACCGGTGCGGTTCCTCGACCATTAAGCTATCCCGCAGCGGCCTCTCTCTCGACTTTAACGCGGGGGTTTATATTTACAAGTGCTCTGAGGCCGGTCAACTAGCGCCGCCCCTCGACCACCGCGGGAGACGTAAAACGTCTTTTTTTCCAGCGGCCGCCACGTAAGCAGCGGTCGGAGATTGGTGTTAGCAATTGGCATATCCGAACTGTTGTAGCCAGTGCCCTAGTAATGCATCTAGCAGAACAGAAAGATACGAGACGAGCGACTCGGTAAAGATACGTATCAAGGTTGCAGTTATCATTGCCAGTGCTGTTCGGCTTTTTCTGAAATAATTGTTAGGGTCGAATGAAGTGTGTTTGACATGTTTCTTTCATACATTGATAAATAGGCAAAAATATAGGTCGAGAAAAATTCCGCTGTTTTTTCCGGGAGCGGGAATCGAGCTTACATCTCCGCATAACCGGTGCGGTGCATTTACCATTGCGCTATCCCGCAGCGGCCTCTCTCTCGACTTTAACGCGGGGGTTTATATTTACAAGTGCTCTGAGGCCGGTAAACTAGCGCCGCCCGTCACGCGGGACACGTAGAACGTCTTTTTTTCCAGCGGCCGCCACGTAAACAGCGGTCGCAGATCGGTGTTACTATTGGCATATCCGAACTGCTGTAGCCAGTGCCCTCGTAATCCATGTACAGAACAGAAAAACCCGGGACGAGGGACTCGGTAAAGATACATATAAAGGTTGCAGTCGTCATTGCCAGTGCTATTCGGCTTTTTCTGAAATATTAATTAGGGCCGAATGATGTGTGTTTGACATGTTTCTTTGATACATTCATAAATAAGCGAAAATATAGGTCGAGAAAAAATCCGCTTTTTTTTCCGGGAGCGGGAATCGAGCCCACATCTCCGCATAACCGGTGCGGTTCATCGACCATTAAGCTATCCCGCAGTGGCTTCTCTGTCGACTTTAACGTGGGGGTTCATATTCACAAGTGCTCTGCGGCCGGTAAACTAGCGCCGCCCCTCGACCACCGCGGGAGATGAAGAACGTCTTTTTTTCAAGCGGCCGCCACGTAAGCAGCGGTCGGAGATCGGTGTTGTAAATTGGCATATCCGAACTGCTGTTGCCAGTGCCCTCGTAATGCATGTAGCAGAATAGAAAGATACGGGACGAGGGACTCGGTAAACATACATATAAAGGTTGCAGTCGTCATTGCCAGTGCTATTCGGCTTTTTCTGAAATATTTATTAGGGCTGAATGACGTGTGTTTGACATGTTTCTTTGATACATTGATAAATAGGCGAAAATATAGTTCGAGAAATAATCCGCTTTTTTTCCGGGAGCGGGAATCGAGCCCACATCTCCGCATAACCGGTGCGGTGCGTTGACCATTGCACTATCCCGCAGCGCTTCTCTCTCGACTTTAATGCGGGGGTTTATATTTACAAGTGCTCTGAGGCCAGTATACTAGCGCCGCCCCTCGACCACCGCGGGAGACCTAGAACGTCTTTATATCCAGCTGCCGTAACGTAAGCAGTGGTCGGAAATCGGGGTTAGTAATTGGCATATCCGAAGTGCTGTAGCCAGTGCCCTCGTAATGCATGTAGCAGAATAGAAAGATACGGGACGAGGGACTCGGTAAAGATACATATAAAGGTTGCAGTCGTCCTTGCCAGTGGTATTCAACTTTTTCTGTAATATTTATTAGGGCCGAATGACGTGTGTTTGACATGTTTCTTTGATACATTGATAAATAGGCGAAAATGTAGGTAGAGAAAAAATCCGCTTTTTTTTCCGGGAGCGGAAATCGAGCCCACATCTCCGCATAACCGGTGCGGTTCCTCGACCATTAAGCTATCCCGCAGCGGCCTCTCTCTCGACTTTAACGCGGGGGTTTATATTTACAAGTGCTCTGAGGCCAGTAAACTAGCGCCGCCGCTCGACCACCGCGGGAGACGTAGAACGTCTTTATTTCAAGCGGCCGTAACGTAAGCAGTGGTCGGAGATCGCGGTTAGCAATTGGCATATCCAAAGTGCTGTAGCCAGTGCCCTCGTAATGCATGTTGCAGAACCAAAGATACGGGACGAGGAACTCGGTAAAGATACATATAAAGGTTGCAGTCGTCATTGCCAGTGCTGTTCGGCTTTTTCTCAAATAATTTTTAGGGCCGAATGACGTGTGTTTGACATGGTTCTTTGATACATTGATAAATAGGCAAAAATATAGGAAGACAAAAATTCCGCTGTTTTTTCCAGGACCGGGAATCGAGCTTACATCTCCGCATAACCGGTGCGGTGCATTGACCATTGCGCTATCCCGCAGCGGCTTCTCTCTCGACTTTAACGCGGGGGTTTATATTTACAAGTGCTCTGAGGCCGGTAATCTAGCGCCGCCCATCACGCGGGACACGTAGAACGTCTTTTTTTCCAGCGGCCGCCACGTAAGCAGCGGTCGGAGATCGGTGTTAGCTATTGGCATATCCGAACTGCTGTAGCCAGTGCCCTCGGAATGCATGTACTGAACAGAAAGATACGGGACGAGGGACTCGGTAAAGATACATATAAAGGTTGCAGTCGTCATTTCCAGTGCTATTCGGCTTTTTCTGAAATATTTATTAGTGCCGAATGACGTGTGTTTGACATATTTCTTTGATACATTGATAAATGAGCGAAAATATAGGTCCAGAAACAATCTGCTTTTTTTCCGGGAGCGGGAATCGAGCTCACATCTCCGCATAACCGGTGCGGTGCGTTGACCATTACGCTATCCCGCAGCGTCTTCTCCCTCGACATTAACGCGGGGGTTTATATTTACAAGTGCTCTGAGGCCGGTAAACTAGCGCCGTCCCTCGACCACCGCGGGAGACGTAGAACGTCTTTATTTCCAGCGGCCGTAACGTAAGCAGTGGTCGGAGATCGGGGTTAGCAATTGGCATATCCGAAGTGCTGTAGCCAGTGCCCTCGTAATGCAGGTAGCAGAATAGAAAGATACGGGACGAGGGACTCGGTAAAGATACATATAAAAGTTGCAGTCGTCAATGCCTGTGCTATTCGGCTTTTTCTGAAATATTAATTAGGGCCGAATGACGTTTGTTTGACATGTTTCTTTGACACATTCATAAATAAGCGAAAATATAGATCGAGAAAAAATCCGCTTTTTTTCCGGGAGCGGGAATTGAGCCCACATCTCCGCATAACCGGTGCGGTTCGTCGACCATTACGCTATCCCGCAGTGGATTCTCTCTCGACTTTAACGTGGGGGTTTATATTCACAAGTGCTCTGCGGCCGGTAAACTAGCGCCGCCCCTCGACCACCGCGGGAGATGTAGAACGTCTTTTTTTCATGCGGCCGCCACGTAAGCAGCGGTCGGAGATCGGTGTTAGCAATTGGCATATCCGAACTGCTGTAGCCAGTGCGCTCGTAATGCATGTAGCAGAAGAGAAAGATACGGGACGAGGGACTCGGTAAAGATACATATAAAGGTTGCAGTCGTCATTGCAAGTGCTATTCGGCTTTTTCTGAAATATTTATTAGGGCCGAATGACGTGTGTTTGACATGTTTCTTTGATACATTGATAAATAGGCGAAAATATAGGTCGAGAAAAAATCCGCAGTTTTTTTCCGTGAGCGAAAATCGAACCCACATCTCCGCATAACCGGTACGGTTCCTCGACCATTACGCTATCCCGCAGTGGCTTCTCTCTCGACTTTAACGTGGGGGTTTATATCTACAAGTGCTCTGCGGCCGGTAAACTAGCACCGCCCCTCGACCACCGCGGGAGATGTAGAACGTCTTTTTTTCATGCGGCCACCTTTTAAGCAGCGGTCGGAGATCGGTGTTAGCTATTGGCATCTTTGAACTGCTGTAGCCAGTGCCCTCGTAATGCATGTAGCAGAATAGAAAGATACGGGACGAGGTACTCGGTAAAGATACATATAAAGGTTGCAGTCGTCATTGCCAGTGCTATTCGGCTTTTTCTTAAATATTTATTAGGGCCGAATGACGTGTGTTTGACATGTTTCTTTGATACATTGATAAATAGGCGAAAATATAGGTCGAGAAAAAATCCGCTGTTTTTTTCCGGGAGCGAAAATCGAACCCACATCTCCGCATAACCGGTACGGTTCCTCGACCATTACGGTATCCCGCAGTGGCTTCTCTCTCGACTTTAACGTGGGGGTTTATATTCACAAGTGCTCTGCGGCCGGTAAACTAGTGCCGCCCCTCGATCACCGCGGGAGATGTAGAACGTCTTTTTTTCATGCGGGCGCCACGTAAGCAGCGGTCGGAGATCGGTGTTAGCTATTGTCATCTCCGAACTGCTGTAGCCAGTGCCCTCGTAATGCATGTACAGAACAGAAAGATACGGGACGAGGGACTCGGTAAAGATACATATAAAGGTTGCAGTCGTCAATGCCTATGCTATTCGGCTTTTTCTGAAATATTTATTAGGGCCGAATGACGTGTGTTTGACATGTTTCTTTGATACATTGATAAATAGGCGAAAATATAGGTCGAGAAAAAATCCGCAGTTTTTTTCCGGGAGCGAAAATCGAACCCACATCTCCGCATAACCGGTGCGGTTCCTCGACCATTACGCTATCCCGCAGTGGCTTCTCTATCGACTTTAACGTGGGGGTTTATATTCAAAAGTGCTCTGCGGCCGGTAAACTAGCGCCAACCCTCGACCACCGCGGGAGATGTAGAACGTCTTTTTTCACGCGGCCGCAACGTAAGCAGCGGTCGGAGATCGGTGTTAGCTATTGGCATCTCCGAACTTCTGTAGCCAGTGCCCTCGTAATGCATGTACAGAACAGAAAGATACGGGACGAGGGACTCGGTAAAGATACATATAAAGGTTGCAGTCGTCAATGCCAGTGCTATTCAACTTTTTCTGAAATATTTATTAGGGCCGAATTACGTGTGTTTGACATGTTTCTTTGATACATTGATAAATAGGCGAAAATATAGGTCGAGAAAAAATCCGCTGTTTTTTTCCGGGAGCGGGAATCCAGCCCACATCTTCGCATAACCGGTGCAGTGCGTTGACCATTACACTATCCCGCAGCGCTTCTCTCTCGACTTTAACGCGGGGGTTTATATTTACAAGTGCTCTGAGGCCAATAAACTAGCGCCGCCCCTTGAACACCGCGGGAGACGTAGAACGTCTTTATTTCCAGCGGCCGTAACGTAAGCCGTGGTCGGAGATCGGGGTTAGCAATTGGCATATCCGAAGTGCTGTAGCCAGTGCCCTCGTAATGCATGTACAGAACAGAAAGATACGGGACAAGGGACTCGGTAAAGATACTTATAAAGGTTGCAGTCGTCAATGCCTGTGCTATTCGGCTTTTTCTGAAATATTTATTAGGGCCGAATGACGTGTGTTTGACATGTTTCTTTGATACATTGATAAATAGGCGAAAATATAGGTCGAGAAAAAATCCGCAGTTTTTTTCCGGGAGTGAAAATCGAACCCACATCTCCGCATAACCGGTACGGTTCCTCGACCATTACGCTATCCCGCAGTGGCTTCTCTCTCAACTTTAACGTGGGGGTTTATATCTACAAGTGCTCTGCGGCCGGTAAACTAGCACCGCCCCTCGACCACCGCGGGAGATGTAGAACGTCTTTTTTTCATGCGGCCACCATGTAAGCAGCGGTCGGAGATCGGTGTTAGCTATTGGCATCTCCGAACTGCTGTAGTCAGTGCCCTCGTAATGCATGTAGCAGAATAGAAAGATACGGGACGAGGGACTCGGTAAAGATACATATAAAGGTTGCAGTCGTCCTTGCCAGTGCTATTCAACTTTTTCTGAAATATTTATTAGGGCCGAATGACGTATGTTTGACATGTTTCTTTGATACATTGATAAATAGGCGAAAATATAGGTCGAGAAAAAATCCGCTGTTTTTTTCCGGGAGCGAAAATCGAACCCACATCTCCGCATAACCGGTACGGTTCCTCGACCATTACGCTATCCCGCAATGACTTCTCTCTCGACTTTAACGTGGGGGTTTATATTCACAAGTGCTCTGCGGCCGGTAAACTAGCGCCGCCCCTCGACCACCGCGGGAGATGTAGAACGTCTTATTTTCATGCGGCCGCCACGTAAGCAGCGGTCGGAGATCGGTGTTAGCTATTGGCATCTCCGAACTGCTGTAGCCAGTGCCCTCGTAATGCATGTAGCAGAATAGAAAGATACGGGACGAGGGACTCGGTAAAGATACATATAAAGGTTGCAGTCGTCATTGCCAGTGCTATTCGGCTTTTTCTGAAATATTTATTAGGGCCGAATGACGTGTGTTTGACATGTTTCTTTGATACATTGATAAATAAGCGAAAATATAGGTCGAGAAAAAATCCGCTTTTTTTCCGGGAGCGCGAATCCGGCCCTCATCTTCGCATAACCGGTGCAGTGCGTTGACCATTACACTATCCCGCAGGGCTTCTCTCTCGACTTTAACGCGGGGGTTTATATTTACAAGTGCTCTGAGGCCAATAAACTAGCGCCGGCCCTTGAACACCGCGGGAGACGTAGAACGTCTTTATTTCCAGCGGCCGTAACGTAAGCAGTGGTCGGAGATCGGGGTTAGCAATTGGCATATCCGAAGTGCTGTAGCCAGTGCCCTCGTAATGCATGTACAGAACAGAAAGTTACGGGACGAGGGACTCGGTAAAGATACATATAAAGGTTGCAGTCGTCATTGCCAGTGCTATTCGGCTTTTTCTGAAATATTTATTAGGGCCGAATGACGTATGTTTGACATGTTTCTTTGATACATTGATAAATAGGCGAAAATATAGGTCGAGAAAAAATCCGCTGTTTTTTTCCGGGAGCGAAAATCGAACCCACATCTCCGCATAGCCGGTACGGTTCCTCGACCATTACGCTATCCCGCAGTGGCTTCTCTCTCGACTTTAACGTGGGGGTTTATATTCACAAGTGCTCTGCGGCCGGTAAACTAGCACCGCCCCTCGACCACCGCGGGAGATGTAGAACGTCTTTTTTTCATGCGGCCACCATGTAAGCAGCGGTCGGAGATCGGTGTTAGCTATTGGCATCTCCGAACTGCTGTAGTCAGTGCCCTCGTAATGCATGTAGCAGAATAGAAAGATACGGGACGAGGGACTCGGTAAAGATACATATAAAGGTTGCAGTCGTCCTTGCCAGTGCTATTCAACTTTTTCTGAAATATTTATTAGGGCCGAATGACGTGTGTTTGACATGTTTCTTTGATACATTGATAAATAGGCGAAAATATAGGTCGAGAAAAAATCTGCTGTTTTTTTCTGGGAGCGAAAAACGAACCCACATCTCCGCATAACCGGTACGGTTCCTCGACCATTACGCTATCCCGCAATGACTTCTCTCTCGACTTTAACGTGGGGGTTTATATTCACAAGTGCTCTGCGGCCGGTAAACTAGCGCCGCCCCTCGACCACCGCTGGAGATGTAGAATGTCTTATTGTCATGCGGCCGCCACGTAAGCAGCGGTCGGAGATCGGTGTTAGCTATTTGCATCCCCGAACTGCTGTAGCCAGTGCCCTCGTAATGCATGTAGCAGAATAGAAAGATACGGGACGAGGGACTCGGTAAAGATACATATAAAGGTTGCAGTCGTCATTGCCAGTGCTATTCGGCTTTTTCTGAAATATTTATTAGGGCCGAATGACGTGTGTTTGACATGTTTCTTTGATACATTGATATATAAGCGAAAATATAGGTCGAGAAAAAATCCGCTTTTTTTCCGGGAGCGCGAATCCAGCCCTCATCTTCGCATAACCGGTGCAGTGCGTTGACCATTACACTATCCCGCAGGGCTTCTCTCTCGACTTTAACGCGGGGGTTTATATTTACAAGTGCTCTGAGGCCAATAAACTAGCGCCGCCCCTTGAACACCGCGGGAGACGTAGAACGTCTTTATTTCCAGCGGCCGTAACGTAAGCAGTGGTCGGAGATCGGGGTTAGCAATTGGCATATCCGAAGTGCTGTAGCCAGTGCCCTCGTAATGCAGGTAGCAGAATAGAAAGATACGGGACGAGGGACTCGGTAAAGATACATATTAAGGTTGCAGTCGTCCTTGCCAGTGCTATTCATCTTTTTCTGAAATATTTATTAGGGCCGAATGACTTGTGTTTGATATGTTTTTTTGATATATTGATAAATAGGCGAAAATATAGGACGAGAAAAATCCGCTTCTTTTCCGGGAGCGGGAATCCAGCCCACATCTTCGCATAACCGGTGCGGTTCCTCGACCATTACGCTATCCCGCAGTGGCTTCTCTCTCGACTTTAACGTGGGGGTTTATATTCACAAGTGCTCTGCTGCCGGTAAACTAGCGCCGCCCCTCGAAAACCGCGGGAGATGTAGAACGCCTTTTTTTCAAGCGGCCGCCACGTAAGCAGCGGTCGGAGATCGGTGTTAGCTATTGGCATCTCCAAACTGCTGTAGCCAGTGCCCTCGTAATGCATGTACAGAACAGAAAGATACGGGAGGAGAGACTCGGTAAAGATACATATAAAAGTTGCAGTCGTCAATGCCTGTGCTATTCGGCTTTTTCTGAATTATTTATTAGGGCCGAATGACGTTTGTTTGACATGTTTCTTTGACACATTCATAAATAAGCGAAAATATAGATCGAGAAAAAATCCGCTTTTTTTCCGGGAGCGGGAATTGAGCCCACATCTCCGCATAACCGGTGCGGTTCGTCGACCATTACGCTATCCCGCAGTGGATTCTCTCTCGACTTTAACGTGGGGGTTTATATTCACAAGTGCTCTGCGGCCGGTAAACTAGCGCCGCCCCTCGACCACCGCGGGAGATGTAGAACGTCTTTTTTTCATGCGGCCGCCACGTAAGCAGCGGTCGGAGATCGGTGTTAGCAATTGGCATATCCGAACTGCTGTAGCCAGTGCGCTCGTAATGCATGTAGCAGAAGAGAAAGCTACGGGACGAGGGACTCGGTAAAGATACATATAAAGGTTGCAGTCGTCATTGCAAGTGCTATTCGGCTTTTTCTGAAATATTTATTAGGGCCGAATGACGTGTGTTTGACATGTTTCTTTGATACATTGATAAATAGGCGAAAATATAGGTCGAGAAAAAATCCGCAGTTTTTTTCCGTGAGCGAAAATCGAACCCACATCTCCGCATAACCGGTACGGTTCCTCGACCATTACGCTATCCCGCAGTGGCTTCTCTCTCGACTTTAACGTGGGGGTTTATATCTACAAGTGCTCTGCGGCCGGTAAACTAGCACCGCCCCTCGACCACCGCGGGAGATGTAGAACGTCTTTTTTTCATGCGGCCACCATGTAAGCAGCGGTCGGAGATCGGTGTTAGCTATTGGCATCTTTGAACTGCTGTAGCCAGTGCCCTCGTAATGCATGTAGCAGAATAGAAAGATACGGGACGAGGTACTCGGTAAAGATACATATAAAGGTTGCAGTCGTCATTGCCAGTGCTATTCGGCTTTTTCTTAAATATTTATTAGGGCCGAATGACGTGTGTTTGACATGTTTCTTTGATACATTGATAAATAGGCGAAAATATAGGTCGAGAAAAAATCCGCTGTTTTTTTCCGGGAGCGAAAATCGAACCCACATCTCCGCATAACCGGTACGGTTCCTCGACCATTACGCTATCCCGCAGTGGCTTCTCTCTCGACTTTAACGTGGGGGTTTATATTCACAAGTGCTCTGCGGCCGGTAAACTAGTGCCGCCCCTCGACCACCGCGGGAGATGTAGAACGTCTTTTTTTCATGCGGGCGCCACGTAAGCAGCGGTCGGAGATCGGTGTTAGCTATTGGCATCTCCGAACTTCTGTAGCCAGTGCCCTCGTAATGCATGTACAGAACAGAAAGATACGGGACGAGGGACTCGGTAAAGATACATATTATGGTTGCAGTCGTCAATGCCAGTGCTATTCAACTTTTTCTGAAATATTTATTAGGGCCGAATTACGTGTGTTTGACATGTTTCTTTGATACATTGATAAATAGGCGAAAATATAGGTCGAGAAAAAATCCGCTGTTTTTTTCCGGGAGCGGGAATCCAGCCCACATCTTCGCATAACCGGTGCAGTGCGTTGACCATTACACTATCCTGCAGCGCTTCTCTCTCGACTTTAACGCGGGGGTTTATATTTACAAGTGCTCTGAGGCCAATAAACTAGCGCCGCCCCTTGAACACCGCGGGAGACGTAGAACGTCTTTATTTCCAGCGGCCGTAACGTAAGCCGTGGTCGGAGATCGGGGTTAGCAATTGGCATATCCGAAGTGCTGTAGCCAGTGCCCTCGTAATGCATGTAGCAGAATAGAAAGATACGGGACGAGGGACTCGGTAAAGATACATATTAAGGTTGCAGTCGTCATTGCCAGTGCTATTCATCTTTTTCTGAAATATTTATTAAGGCCGAATGACTTGTGTTTGACATGTTTTTTTGATATATTGATAAATAGGCGAAAATATAGGACGAGAAAAATCAGCTTCTTTTCCGGGAGCGGGAATCCAGCCCACATCTTCTCATAACCGGTGCGGTTCCTCGACCATTACGCTATCCCGCAGTGGCTTCTCTCTCGACTTTAACGTGGGGGTTTATATTCACAAGTGCTCTGCTGCCGGTAAACGAGCGCCGCCCCTCGACCACCGCGGGAGATGTAGAACGTCTTTTTTGTCATGCGGCCGCCACGTAAGCAGCGGTCGGAGATCGGTGTTAGCAATTGGCATATATGAACTGCTGTAGCCAGTGCCCTCGTAATGCATGTAGCAGAATAGAAAGATACGGGACGAGGGACTCGGTAAAGATAGATATAAAGGTTGCACTCGTCATTGCCAGTGCTATTCGACTTTTTGTGAAATATTTATTAGGGCCGAGTGACGTGTGTTTGACATGTTTCTTTGATACATTGATAAATAAGCGAAAATATAGGTCGAAAAAAAATCCGCTTTTTTCCGGGAGCGGGAATCGAGCCCACATCTCCGCATAACCCGTGCGGTTCCTCGACCATTAAGCTATCCCGCAGTGGCTTCTCTCTCGACTTTACCGTGGATGTTTATATTCAAAAGTGCTCTGCGGCCGGTAAACTAGCGCCAACCCTCGACCACCGCGGGAGATGTAGAACGTCTTTTTTCAAGCGGCCGCAACGTAAGCAGCGGTCGGAGATCGGTGTTAGCTATTGGCATCTTTGAACTGCTGTAGCCAGTGCCCTCGTAATGCATGTAGCAGAATAGAAAGATACAGGACGAGGGACTCGGTAATGATACATATAAAAGTTGCAGTCGTCAATGCCTGTGCTATTCGGCTTTTTCTGAAATATTTATTAGGGCCGAATGACGTGTGTTTGACATGTTTCTTTGATACATTGATAAATAGGCGAAAATATAGGTCCATAAAAAATCCGCTGTTTTTTTCCGGGAGTGAAAATCAAACCCACATCTCCGCATAACCGGTACGGTTCCTCGACCATTATGCTATCCCGCAATGGCTTCTCTCTCGACTTTAAAGTGGGGGTTTATATTCACAAGTGCTCTGCGGCCGGTAAACTAGCGCCGCCCCTCGACCACCGCGGGAGATGTAGAACGTCTTTTTGTCATGCGGCCGCCACGTAAGCAGCGGTCGGAGATCGGTGTTAGCTATTGGCATCTCCGAACTGCTGTAGCCAGTGCCCTCGTATTGCATGTAGCAGAATAGAAAGATACGGGACGAGGGACTCGGTAAAGATACATATAAAGGTTGCAGTCGTCATTGCCACTGCTATTCGGCTTTTTCTGAAATATTTATTAGGGCCGAATGACGTGTGTTTTACATGTTTCTTTGATACATTGATAAATAAGCGAAAATATAGGTCGAGAAAAAATCCGCTTTTTTTCTGGGAGCGGGAATCCAGCCCACATCTTCGCATAACCGGTGCAGTGCGTTGACCATTACACTATCCCGCAGCGCTTCTCGCTCGACTTTAACGCGGGGGTTTATATTTACAAGTGCTCTGAGGCCAATAAACTAGCGCCGCCCCTAGAACACCGCGGGAGACGTAGAACGTCTTAATTTCCAGCGGCCGTAACGTAAGCAGTGGTCGGAGATCGGGGTTAGCAATTGGCATATCCGACGTTCTGTAGCCAGTGCCCTCGTAATGCATGTAGCAGAATAGAAAGATACGGGACGAGGGACTCGGTAAAGATACATATTAAGGTTGCAGTCGTCCTTGCCAGTGCTATTCATCTTTTTCTGAAATATTTATTAGGGCCGAATGACTTGTGTTTGACATGTTTTTTTGATATATTGATAAATAGGCGAAAATATAGGACGAGAAAAATCCGCTTCTTTTCCGGGAGCGGGAATCCAGCCCACATCTTCGCATAACCGGTGCGGTTCCTCGACCATTACGCTATCCCGCTGTGGCTTCTCTCTCGACTTTAACGTGGGGGTTTATATTCACAAGTGCTCTGCGGCCGGTAAACTAGCGCCGCCCCTCGAAAACCGCGGGAGATGTAGAACGTCTTTTTTTCAAGCGGCCGCCACGTAAGCAGCGGTCGGAGATCGGTGTTAGCTATTGGCATCTCCGAACTGCTGTAGCCAGTGCCCTCGTAATGCATGTACAGAACAGAAAGATACGGGACGAGGGACTCGGTAAAGATACATATAAAAGTTGCAGTCGTCAATGCCTGTGCTATTCGGCTTTTTCTGAAATATTTATTAGGGCCGAATGACGTTTGTTTGACATGTTTCTTTGACACATTCATAAATAAGCGAAAATATAGGTCGAGAAAAATCCGCTTTTTTCCGGGAGCGGGAATCGAGCCCACATCTCCGCCTAACCGGTGCGGTTCCTCGACCATTACGCTATCCCGCAGTGGCTTCTCTCTCGACTTTAACGTGGGGGTTTATATTCAAAAGTGCTCTGCGGCCGGTAAACTAGCGCCAACCCTCGACCACCGCGGGAGATGTAGAACGTCTTTTTTCACGTGGCCGCCACGTAAGCAGCGGTCGGAGATCGGTGTTAGCTATTCGCATCTCCTAACTGCTGTAGCCAGTGCCCTCGTAATGCATGTACAGAACAGAAAGATACGGGACTAGGGACTCGGTAAAGATACATATAAAAGTTGCAGTCGTCAATGCCTGTGCTATTCGGCTTTTTCTGAAATATTTATTAGGGCCGAATGACGTTTGTTTGACATGTTTCTTTGACACATTCATAAATAAGCGAAAATATAGGTCGAGAAAAAATCCGCTTTTTTTTCCGGGAGCGGGAATCGAGCCCACATCTTCGCATAACCGGTGCGGTTCCTCGAGCATTACGCTATCCCGCAGTGGCTTCTCTCTCGACTTTAACGTGGGGGTTTATATTCACAAGTGCTCTGCGGCCGGTAAACTAGCGCCGCCCCTCGACCACCGCGGGAGATGTAGAACGTCTTTTTTTCATGCGGCCGCCACGTAAGCAGCGGTCGGAGATCGGTGTTAGCTATTGGCATCTACGAACTGCTGTAGCCAGTGCCCTCGTAATGCATGTACAGAACAGAAAGATACGGGACGAGGGACTCGGTAAAGATACATATAAAGGTTGCAGTCGTCAATGCCTGTCCTATTCGGCTGTTTCTGAAATATTTATTAGGGCCGAATGATGTGTGTTTGACATGTTTCTTTGATACATTGATAAATAGGCGAAAATATAGGTCGAGAAAAAATCCGCAGTTTTTTTCCGGGAGCGAAAATCGAACCCACATCTCCGCATAACCGGTACGGTTCCTCGACCATTACGCTATCCCGCAGTGGCTTCTCTCTCGACTTTAACGTGGGGGTTTATATTCACAAGTGCTCTGCGGCCGGTAAACTAGCGCCGCCCCTCGAACACCGCGGGAGATGTAGAACGTCTTTTTTTCATGCGGGCGCCACGTAAGCAGCGGTCGGAGATCGGTGTTAGCTATTGTCATCTCCGAACTGCTGTAGCCAGTGCCCTCGTAATGCATGTACAGAACAGAAAGATACGGGACGAGGGACTCGGTAAAGATACATATAAAGGTTGCAGTCGTCAATGCCTATGCTATTCGGCTTTTTCTGAAATATTTATTAGGGCCGAATGACGTGTGTTTGACATGTTTCTTTGATACATTGATAAATAGGCGAACATATAGGTCGAGAAAAAATCCGCAGTTTTTTTCCGGGAGCGAAAATCAAACCCACATCTCCGCATAACCGGTACGGTTCCTCGATCATTATGCTATCCCGCAATGGCTTCTCTCTCGACTTTAAAGTGGGGGTTTATATTCACAAGTGCTCTGCATACGGTAAACTAGCGCCGCCCCTCGACCACCGCGGGAGATGTAGAACGTCTTTTTGTCATGCGGCCGCCACGTAAGCAGCGGTCGGAGATCGGTGTTAGCTATTGGCATCTCCGAACTGCTGTAGCCAGTGCCCTCGTATTGCATGTAGCAGAACAGAAAGATACGGGACGAGGGACTCGGTAAAGATACATATAAAGGTTGCAGTCGTCATTGCCACTGCTATTCGGCTTTTTCTGAAATATTTATTAGGGCCGAATGACGTGTGTTTTACATGTTTCTTTGATACATTGATAAATAAGCGAAAATATAGGTCGAGAAAAAATCCGCTTTTTTTCTGGGAGCGGGAATCCAGCCCACATCTTCGCATAACCGGTGCAGTGCGTTGACCATTACACTATCCCGCAGCGCTTCTCGCTCGACTTTAACGCGGGGGTTTATATTTACAAGTGCTCTGAGGCCAATAAACTACCGCCGCCCCTAGAACACCGCGGGAGACGTAGAACGTCTTAATTTCCAGCGGCCGTAACGTAAGCAGTGGTCGGAGATCAGGGTTAGCAATTGGCATATCCGACGTTCTGTAGCCAGTGCCCTCGTAATGCATGTAGCAGAATAGAAAGATACGGGACGAGGGACTCGGTAAAGATACATATTAAGGTTGCAGTCGTCCTTGCCAGTGCTATTCATCTTTTTCTGAAATATTTATTAGGGCCGAATGACTTGTGTTTGACATGTTTTTTTGATATATTGATAAATAGGCGAAAATATAGGACGAGAAAAATCCGCTTCTTTTCCGGGAGCGGGAATCCAGCCCACATCTTCGCATAACCGGTGCGGTTCCTCGACCATTACGCTATCCCGCTGTGGCTTCTCTCTCGACTTTAACGTGGGGGTTTATATTCACAAGTGCTCTGCGGCCGGTAAACTAGCGCCGCCCCTCGAAAACCGCGGGAGATGTAGAACGTCTTTTTTTCAAGCGGCCGCCAGGTAAGCAGCGGTCGGAGATCGGTGTTAGCTATTGGCATCTCCGAACTGCTGTAGCCAGTGCCCTCGTAATGCATGTACAGAACAGAAAGATACGGGACGAGGGACTCGGTAAAGATACATATAAAAGTTGCAGTCGTCAATGCCTGTGCTATTCGGCTTTTTCTGAAATATTTATTAGGGCCGAATGACGTTTGTTTGACATGTTTCTTTGACACATTCATAAATAAGCGAAAATATAGGTCGAGAAAAATCCGCTTTTTTCCGGGAGCGGGAATCGAGCCGACATCTCCGCCTAACCGGTGCGGTTCCTCGACCATTACGCTATCCCGCAGTGGCTTCTCTCTCGACTTTAACGTGGGGGTTTATATTCAAAAGTGCTCTGCGGCCGGTAAACTAGCGCCAACCCTCGACCACCGCGGGAGATGTAGAACGTCTTTTTTCACGCGGCCGCCACGTAAGCAGCGGTCGGAGATCGGTGTTAGCTATTCGCATCTCCTAACTGCTGTAGCCAGTGCCCTCGTAATGCATGTACAGAACAGAAAGATACGGAACTAGGGACTCGGTAAAGATCCATATAAAAGTTGCAGTCGTCAATGCCTGTGCTATTCGGCTTTTTCTGAAATATTTATTAGGGCCGAATGACGTTTGTTTGACATGTTTCTTTGACACATTCATAAATAAGCGAAAATATAGGTCGAGAAAAAATCCGTTTTTTTTTCCGGGTGCGGGAATCGAGCCCACATCTCCGCATAACCGGTGCGGTTCCTCGAGCATTACGCTATCCCGCAGTGGCTTCTCTCTCGACTTTAACGTGAGGGTTTATATTCACAAGTGCTCTGCGGCCGGTAAACTAGCGCCGCCCCTCGACCAACGCGGGAGATGTAGAACGTCTTTTTTTCATGCGGCCGCCACGTAAGCAGCGGTCGGAGATCGGTGTTAGCAATTGGCATATCCGAACTGCTGTAGCCAGTGCCCTCGTAATGCATGTAGCAGAATAGAAAGATACGGGACGAGGGACTCGGTAAAGATAGATATAAAGGTTGCACTCGTCATTGCCAGTGCTATTCGGCTTTTTCTGAAATATTTATTAGGGCCGAATGACGTGTGTTTGACATGTTTCTTTGATACATTCATAAATAGGCGAAAATATCGGTCGAGAAAAAATCCGCTTTTTTTTCCGGGAGCGGGAATCGAGCCCACATCTCCGCCTAACCGGTGCGGTTCCTCGACCATTACACTATCCCGCAGTGGCTTCTCTCTCGACTTTAACGTGGGGGTTTATATTCACAAGTGCTCTGCGGCCGGTAAACTAGTGCCGCCCCTCGACCACCGCGGGAGATGTAGAACGTCTTTTTTCCAGGGGCCGCCACGTAAGCAGCGGTCGGGGATCGGTGTTAGCAATTGACATATCCGAACTGCTGTAGCCAGTGCCCTCGTAATGCATGTAGCAGAATAGAAAGATACGGGACGAGGGACTCGGTAAAGATAGATATAAAGGTTGCAGTCGTCATTGCCAGTGCTATTCGGCTTTTTGTGAAATATTTATTAGGGCCGAATGACGTGTGTTTGACATGTTTCTTTGATACATTCATAAATAAGCGAAAATATAGGTCGAGAAAAAATCCGCTTTTTTTCCGGGAGCGGGAATCGAGCCCACATCTACGCATAACCGGTGCGGTGCGTTGACCATTACACTATCCCGCAGCGCTTCTCTCTCGACTTTAATGCGGGGGTTTATACTTACAAGTGCTCTGAGGCCGGTATACTAGCGCCGCCCCTCGACCACCGCGGGAGACGTAGAACGTCTTTATATCCAGCGGCCGTAACGTAAGCAGTGGTCGGAGATCGGGGTTAGCAATTAGCAAATCCGAACTGCTGTAGCCAGTGCCCTCGTAATGCATGTTGCAGAACACAAAGATACGGGACGAGGGACTCGGTAAAGATACATATAAAGGTTGCAGTCGTCATTGCCAATGCTATTCGGTCTTTCTGAAATATTTATTAGGGCCGAATGACGTGTGTTTGACATGTTTGTTTGCTACATTGATAAATAGGCGAAAATATAGGTCGAGAAAAAATCAGCTTTTTTTCCGGGAGCGGGAATCCAGCCCACTTCTTCGCATAACCGGTGCAGTGCGTTGACCATTACACTATCGCGCAGCGCTTCTCTCTCGACTTTAACGCGGGGGTTTATATTTACAAGTGCTCTGAGGCCAGTACACTAGCGCCGCCCCTTGACCACCGCGGGAGACGTAGAACGTCTTTATTTCCAGCGGCCGTAACGTAAGCAGTGGTCGGAGATCGGGGTTAGCAATTGGCATATCCGAAGTGCTGTAGCCAGTGCCCTCGTAATGCATGTTGCAGAACACAAAGATACGGGACGAGGGACTCGGTGAAGATACATATAAAGGTTGCAGTCGTCCTTGCCAGTGCTATTCAACTTTTTCTGAAATATTTATTAGGGCCGAATGACGTGTGTTTGACATGTTTCTTTGATACATTGATAAATAGTCGAAAATATAGGTCGAGAAAAAATCCCGTTTTTTCCGGGAGCGAGAATCGACCACACATCTCCGCATAACCGGTGCGGTTCCTCGACCATTAAGCTATCCCGCAGCGGCCTCTCTCTCGACTTTAACGCGGGGGTTTATATTTACACGTGCTCTGAGGCCGGTCAACTAGCGCCGCCCCTCGACCACCGCGGGAGACGTAAAACGTCTTTTTTTCCAGCAGCCGCCACGTAAGAAGCGGTCGGAGATTGGTGTTAGCAATTGGCATATCCGAACTGCTGTAGCCAGTGCCCTAGTAATGCATCTAGCAGAACAGAAAGATACGAGACGAGCGACTCGGTAAAGATACGTATCAAGGTTGCAGTTATCATTGCCAGTGCTGTTCGGCTTTTTCTGAAATATTTATTAGGGCCGAATGACGTTTGTTTGACATGTTTCTTTGACACATTCATAAATAAGCGAAAATATAGATCGAGAAAAAATCCGCTTTTTTTCCGGGAGCGGGAATTGAGCCCACATCTCCGCATAACCGGTGCGGTTCGTCGACCATTACGCTATCCCGCAGTGGATTCTCTCTCGACTTTAACGTGGGGGTTTATATTCACAAGTGCTCTGCGGCCGGTAAACTAGCGCCGCCCCTCGACCACCGCGGGAGATGTAGAACGTCTTTTTTTCATGCGGCCGCCACGTAAGCAGCGGTCGGAGATCGGTGTTAGCAATTGGCATATCCGAACTGCTGTAGCCAGTGCGCTCGTAATGCATGTAGCAGAAGAGAAAGATACGGGACGAGGGACTCGGTAAAGATACATATAAAGGTTGCAGTCGTCATTGCAAGTGCTATTCGGCTTTTTCTGAAATATTTATTAGGGCCGAATGACGTGTGTTTGACATGTTTCTTTGATACATTGATAAATAGGCGAAAATATAGGTCGAGAAAAAATCCGCAGTTTTTTTCCGTGAGCGAAAATCGAACCCACATCTCCGCATAACCGGTACGGTTCCTCGACCATTACGCTATCCCGCAGTGGCTTCTCTCTCGACTTTAACGTGGGGGTTTATATCTACAAGTGCTCTGCGGCCGGTAAACTAGCACCGCCCCTCGACCACCGCGGGAGATGTAGAACGTCTTTTTTTCATGCGGCCACCATGTAAGCAGCGGTCGGAGATCGGTGTTAGCTATTGTCATCTCCGAACTGCTGTAGCCAGTGCCCTCGTAATGCATGTACAGAACAGAAAGATACGGGACGAGGGACTCGGTAAAGATACATATAAAGGTTGCAGTCGTCAATGCCTATGCTATTCGGCTTTTTCTGAAATATTTATTAGGGCCGAATGACGTGTGTTTGACATGTTTCTTTGATACATTGATAAATAGGCGAAAATATAGGTCGAGAAAAAATCCGCAGTTTTTTTCCGGGAGCGAAAATCGAACCCACATCTCCGCATAACCGGTGCGGTTCCTCGACCATTACGCTATCCCGCAGTGGCTTCTCTATCGACTTTAACGTGGGGGTTTATATTCAAAAGTGCTCTGCGGCCGGTAAACTAGCGCCAACCCTCGACCACCGCGGGAGATGTAGAACGTCTTTTTTCACGCGGCCGCAACGTAAGCAGCGGTCGGAGATCGGTGTTAGCTATTGGCATCTCCGAACTTCTGTAGCCAGTGCCCTCGTAATGCATGTACAGAACAGAAAGATACGGGACGAGGGACTCGGTAAAGATACATATAAAGGTTGCAGTCGTCAATGCCAGTGCTATTCAACTTTTTCTGAAATATTTATTAGGGCCGAATTACGTGTGTTTGACATGTTTCTTTGATACATTGATAAATAGGCGAAAATATAGGTCGAGAAAAAATCCGCTGTTTTTTTCCGGGAGCGGGAATCCAGCCCACATCTTCGCATAACCGGTGCAGTGCGTTGACCATTACACTATCCCGCAGCGCTTCTCTCTCGACTTTAACGCGGGGGTTTATATTTACAAGTGCTCTGAGGCCAATAAACTAGCGCCGCCCCTTGAACACCGCGGGAGACGTAGAACGTCTTTATTTCCAGCGGCCGTAACGTAAGCCGTGGTCGGAGATCGGGGTTAGCAATTGGCATATCCGAAGTGCTGTAGCCAGTGCCCTCGTAATGCATGTACAGAACAGAAAGATACGGGACGAGGGACTCGGTAAAGATACATATAAAGGTTGCAGTCGTCAATGCCTGTGCTATTCGGCTTTTTCTGAAATATTTATTAGGGCCGAATGACGTGTGTTTGACATGTTTCTTTGATACATTGATAAATAGGCGAAAATATAGGTCGAGAAAAAATCCGCAGTTTTTTTCCGGGAGTGAAAATCGAACCCACATCTCCGCATAACCGGTACGGTTCCTCGACCATTACGCTATCCCGCAGTGGCTTCTCTCTCAACTTTAACGTGGGGGTTTATATCTACAAGTGCTCTGCGGCCGGTAAACTAGCACCGCCCCTCGACCACCGCGGGAGATGTAGAACGTCTTTTTTTCATGCGGCCACCATGTAAGCAGCGGTCGGAGATCGGTGTTAGCTATTGGCATCTCCGAACTGCTGTAGTCAGTGCCCTCGTAATGCATGTAGCAGAATAGAAAGATACGGGACGAGGGACTCGGTAAAGATACATATAAAGGTTGCAGTCGTCCTTGCCAGTGCTATTCAACTTTTTCTGAAATATTTATTAGGGCCGAATGACGTATGTTTGACATGTTTCTTTGATACATTGATAAATAGGCGAAAATATAGGTCGAGAAAAAATCCGCTGTTTTTTTCCGGGAGCGAAAATCGAACCCACATCTCCGCATAACCGGTACGGTTCCTCGACCATTACGCTATCCCGCAATGACTTCTCTCTCGACTTTAACGTGGGGGTTTATATTCACAAGTGCTCTGCGGCCGGTAAACTAGCGCCGCCCCTCGACCACCGCGGGAGATGTAGAACGTCTTATTTTCATGCGGCCGCCACGTAAGCAGCGGTCGGAGATCGGTGTTAGCTATTGGCATCTCCGAACTGCTGTAGCCAGTGCCCTCGTAATGCATGTAGCAGAATAGAAAGATACGGGACGAGGGACTCGGTAAAGATACATATAAAGGTTGCAGTCGTCATTGCCAGTGCTATTCGGCTTTTTCTGAAATATTTATTAGGGCCGAACGACGTGTGTTTGACATGTTTCTTTGATACATTGATAAATAAGCGAAAATATAGGTCGAGAAAAAATCCGCTTTTTTTCCGGGAGCGCGAATCCAGCCCTCATCTTCGCATAACCGGTGCAGTGCGTTGACCATTACACTATCCCGAGGGGCTTCTCTCTCGACTTTAACGCGGGGGTTTATATTTACAAGTGCTCTGAGGCCAATAAACTAGCGCCGCCCCTTGAACACCGCGGGAGACGTAGAACGTCTTTATTTCCAGCGGCCGTAACGTAAGCAGTGGTCGGAGATCGGGGTTAGCAATTGGCATATCCGAAGTGCTGTAGCTAGTGCCCTCGTAATGCATGTAGCAGAATAGAAAGATACGGGACGAGGGACTCGGTAAAGATACATATTAAGGTTGCAGTCGACCTTGCCAGTGCTATTCATCTTTTTCTGAAATATTTATTAGGGCCGAATGACTTGTGTTTGACATGTTTTTTTGATATATTGATAAATAGGCGAAAATATAGGACGAGAAAAATCCGCTTCTTTTCCGGGAGCGGGAATCCAGCCCACATCTTCGCAGAACCGGTGCGGTTCCTCGACCATTACGCTATCCCGCAGTGGCTTCTCTCTCGACTTTAACGTGGGGGTTTATATTCACAAGTGCTCTGCTGCCGGTAAACTAGCGCCGCCCCTCGAAAACCGCGGGAGATGTAGAACGTCTTTTTTTCAAGCGGCTGCCACGTAAGCAGCGGTCGGAGATCGGTGTTAGCTATTGGCATCTCCGAACTGCTGTAGCCAGTGCCCCCGTAATGCATGTACAGAACAGAAAGATACGGGACGAGGGACTCGGTAAAGATACATATAAAAGTTGCAGTCGTCAATGCCTGTGCTATTCGGCTTTTTCTGAAATATTTATTAGGGCCGAATGACGTTTGTTTGACATGTTTCTTTGACACATTTATAAATAAGCGAAAATATAGATCGAGAAAAAATCCGCTTTTTTTCCGGGAGCGGGAATCGAGCCCACATCTCCGCATAACCGGTGCGGTTCCTCGACCATTACGCTATCCCGCAGTGGATTCTCTCTCGACTTTAACGTGGGGGTTTATATTCACAAGTGCTCTGCGGCCGGTAAACTAGCGCCGCCCCTCGACCACCGCGGGAGATGTAGAACGTCTTTTTTTCATGCGGCCGCCACGTAAGCAGCGGTCGGAGATCGGTGTTAGCAATTGGCATATCCGAACTGCTGTAGCCAGTGCGCTCGTAATGCATGTAGCAGAAGAGAAAGATACGGGACGAGGGACTCGGTAAAGATACATATAAAGGTTGCAGTCGTCATTGCAAGTGCTATTCGGCTTTTTCTGAAATATTTATTAGGGCCGAATGACGTTTGTTTGACATGTTTCTTTGACACATTCATAAATAAGCGAAAATATAGATCGAGAAAAAATCCGCTTTTTTTCCGGGAGCGGGAATCCAGCCCACATCTCCGCATAACCGGTGCGGTTCGTCGACCATTACGCTATCCCGCAGTGGATTCTCTCTCGACTTTAACGTGGGGGTTTATATTCACAAGTGCTCTGCGGCCGGTAAACTAGCGCCGCCCCTCGACCACCGCGGGAGATGTAGAACGTCTTTTTTTCATGCGGCCGCCACGTAAGCAGCGGTCGGAGATCGGTGTTAGCAATTGGCATATCCGAACTGCTGTAGCCAGTGCGCTCGTAATGCATGTAGTAGAAGAGAAAGATACGGGACGAGGGACTCGGTAAAGATACATATAAAGATTGCAGTCGTCATTGCAAGTGCTATTCGGCTTTTTCTGAAATATTTATTAGGGCCGAATGACGTGTGTTTGACATGTTTCTTTGATACATTGATAAATAGGCGAAAATATAGGTCGAGAAAAAATCCGCAGTTTTTTTCCGTGAGCGAAAATCGAACCCACATCTCCGCATAACCGGTACGGTTCCTCGACCATTACGCTATCCCGCAGTGGCTTCTCTCTCGACTTTAACGTGGGGGTTTATATCTACAAGTGCTCTGTGGCCGGTAAACTAGCACCGCCCCTCGACCTCCGCGGGAGATGTAGAACGTCTTTTTTTCATGCGGCCACCATGTAAGCAGCGGTCGGAGATCGGTGTTAGCTATTGGCATCTTTGAACTGCTGTAGCCAGTGCCCTCGTAATGCATGTAGCAGAATAGAAAGATACGGGACGAGGTACTCGGTAAAGATACATATAAAGGTTGCAGTCGTCATTGCCAGTGCTATTCGGCTTTTTCTTAAATATTTATTAGGGCCGAATGACGTGTGTTTGACATGTTTCTTTGATACATTGATAAATAGGCGAAAATATAGGTCGAGAAAAAATCCGCTGTTTTTTTCCGGGAGCGAAAATCGAACCCACATCTCCGCATAACCGGTACGGTTCCTCGACCATTACGCTATCCCGCAGTGGCTTCTCTCTCGACTTTAACGTGGGGGTTTATATTCACAAGTGCTCTGCGGCCGGTAAACTAGTGCCGCCCCTCGACCACCGCGGGAGATGTAGAACGTCTTTTTTTCATGCGGGCGCCACGTAAGCAGCGGTCGGAGATCGATGTTAGCTATTGGCATCTCCGAACTTCTGTAGCCAGTGCCCTCGTAATGCATGTACAGAACAGAAAGATACGGGACGAGGGACTCGGTAAAGATACATATAAAGGTTGCAGTCGTCAATGCCAGTGCTATTCAACTTTTTCTGAAATATTTATTAGGGCCGAATTACGTGTGTTTGACATGTTTCTTTGATACATTGATAAATAGGCGAAAATATAGGTCGAGAAAAAATCCGCTGTTTTTTTCCGGGAGCGGGAATCCAGCCCACATCTTCGCATAACCGGTGCAGTGCGTTGACCATTACACTATCCCGCAGCGCTTCTCTCTCGACTTTAACGCGGGGGTTTATATTTACAAGTGCTCTGAGGCCAATAAACTAGCGCCGCCCCTTGAACACCGCGGGAGACGTAGAACGTCTTTATTTCCAGCGGCCGTAACGTAAGCCGTGGTCGGAGATCGGTGTTAGCAATTGGCATATATGAACTGCTGTAGCCAGTGCCCTCGTAATGCATGTAGCAGAATAGAAAGATACGGGACGAGGGACTCGGTAAAGATAGATATAAAGGTTGCACTCGTCATTGCCAGTGCTATTCGGCTTTTTGTGAAATATTTATTAGGGCCGAATGACGTGTGTTTGACATGTTTCTTTGATACATTGATATATAAGCGAAAATATAGGTCGAGAAAAAATCCGCTTTTTTTCCGGGAGCGCGAATCCAGCCCTCATCTTCGCATAACCGGTGCAGTGCGTTGACCATTACACTATCCCGCAGGGCTTCTCTCTCGACTTTAACGCGGGGGTTTATATTTACAAGTGCTCTGAGGCCAATAAACTAGCGCCGCCCCTTGAACACCGCGGGAGACGTAGAACGTCTTTATTTCCAGCGGCCGTAACCTAAGCAGTGGTCGGAGATCGGGGTTAGCAATTGGCATATCCGAAGTGCTGTAGCCAGTGCCCTCGTAATGCAGGTAGCAGAATAGAAAGATACGGGACGAGGGACTCGGTAAAGATACATATTAAGGTTGCAGTCGTCCTTGCCAGTGCTATTCATCTTTTTCTGAAATATTTATTAGGGCCGAATGACTTGTGTTTGACATGTTTTTTTGATATATTGATAAATAGGCGAAAATATAGGAGGAGAAAAATCCGCTTCTTTTCCGGGAGCGGGAATCCAGCCCACATCTTCGCATAACCGGTGCGGTTCCTCGACCATTACGCTATCCCGCAGTGGCTTCTCTCTCGACTTTAACGTGGGGGTTTATATTCACAAGTGCTCTGCGGCCGGTAAACTAGCGCCGCCCCTCGACCACCGCGGGAGATGTAGAACGTCTTTTTTTCATGCGGCCGCCACGTAAGCAGCGGTCGGAGATCGGTGTTAGCAATTGGCATATCCGAACTGCTGTAGCCAGTGCGCTCGTAATGCATGTAGCAGAAGAGAAAGATACGGGACGAGGGACTCGGTAAAGATACATATAAAGGTTGCAGTCGTCATTGCAAGTGCTATTCGGCTTTTTCTGAAATATTTATTAGGGCCGAATGACGTGTGTTTGACATGTTTCTTTGATACATTGATAAATAGGCGAAAATATAGGTCGAGAAAAAATCCGCAGTTTTTTTCCGTGAGCGAAAATCGAACCCACATCTCCGCATAACCGGTACGGTTCCTCGACCATTACGCTATCCCGCAGTGGCTTCTCTCTCGACTTTAACGTGGGGGTTTATATCTACAAGTGCTCTGCGGCCGGTAAACTAGCACCGCCCCTCGACCACCGCGGGAGATGTAGAACGTCTTTTTTTCATGCGGCCACCATGTAAGCAGCGGTCAGAGATCGGTGTTAGCTATTGGCATCTTTGAACTGCTGTAGCCAGTGCCCTCGTAATGCATGTAGCAGAATAGAAAGATACGGGACGAGGTACTCGGTAAAGATACATATAAAGGTTGCAGTCGTCCTTGCCAGTGCTATTCGGCTTTTTCTTAAATATTTATTAGGGCCGAATGACGTGTGTTTGACATGTTTCTTTGATACATTGATAAATAGGCGAAAATATAGGTCGAGAAAAAATCCGCTGTTTTTTTCCGGGAGCGAAAATCGAACCCACATCTCCGCATAACCGGTACGGTTCCTCGACCATTACGCTATCCCGCAGTGGCTTCTCTCTCGACTTTAACGTGGGGGTTTATATTCACAAGTGCTCTGCGGCCGGTAAACTAGTGCCGCCCCTCGACCACCGCGGGAGATGTAGAACGTCTTTTTTTCATGCGGGCGCCACGTAAGCAGCGGTCGGAGATCGGTGTTAGCTATTGGCATCTCCGAACTTCTGTAGCCAGTGCCCTCGTAATGCATGTACAGAACAGAAAGATACGGGACGAGGGACTCGGTAAAGATACATATAAAGGTTGCAGTCGTCAATGCCAGTGCTATTCAACTTTTTCTGAAATATTTATTAGGGCCGAATTACGTGTGTTTGACATGTTTCTTTGATACATTGATAAATAGGCGAAAATATAGGTCGAGAAAAAATCCGCTGTTTTTTTCCGGGAGCGGGAATCCAGCCCACATCTTCGCATAACCGGTGCAGTGCGTTGACCATTACACTATCCCGCAGCGCTTCTCTCTCGACTTTAACGCGGGGGTTTATATTTACAAGTGCTCTGAGGCCAATAAACTAGCGCCGCCCCTTGAACACCGCGGGAGACGTAGAACGTCTTTATTTCCAGCGGCCGTAACGTAAGCCGTGGTCGGAGATCGGGGTTAGCAATTGGCATATCCGAAGTGCTGTAGCCAGTGCCCTCGTAATGCATGTAGCAGAATAGAAAGATACGGGACGAGGGACTCGGTAAAGATACATATTAAGGTTGCAGTCGTCCTTGCCAGTGCTATTCATCTTTTTCTGAAATATTTATTAAGGCCGAATGACTTGTGTTTGACATGTTTTTTTGATATATTGATAAATAGGCGAAAATATAGGACGAGAAAAATCAGCTTCTTTTCCGGGAGCGGGAATCCAGCCCACATCTTCTCATAACCGGTGCGGTTCCTCGACCATTACGCTATCCCGCAGTGGCTTCTCTCTCGACTTTAACGTGGGGGTTTATATTCACAAGTGCTCTGCGGCCGGTAAACTAGCGCCGCCCCTCGACCACCGCGGGAGATGTAGAACGTCTTTTTTGTCATGCGGCCGCCACGTAAGCAGCGGTCGGAGATCGGTGTTAGCAATTGGCATATATGAACTGCTGTAGCCAGTGCCCTCGTAATGCATGTAGCAGAATAGAAAGATACGGGACGAGGGACTCGGTAAAGATAGATATAAAGGTTGCACTCGTCATTGCCAGTGCTATTCGGCTTTTTGTGAAATATTTATTAGGGCCGAATGACGTGTGTTTGACATGTTTCTTTGATACATTGATAAATAAGCGAAAATATAGGTCGAGAAAAAATCCGCTTTTTTCCGGGAGCGGGAATCGAGCCCACATCTCCGCATAACCCGTGCGGTTCCTCGACCATTACGCTATCCCGCAGTGGCTTCTCTCTCGACTTTACCGTGGATGTTTATATTCAAAAGTGCTCTGCGGCCGGTAAACTAGCGCCAACCCTCGACCACCGCGGGAGATGTAGAACGTCTTTTTTCAAGCGGCCGCAACGTAAGCAGCGGTCGGAGATCGGTGTTAGCTATTGGCATCTTTGAACTGCTGTAGCCAGTGCCCTCGTAATGCATGTAGCAGAATAGAAAGATACAGGACGAGGGACTCGGTAATGATACATATAAAAGTTGCAGTCGTCAATGCCTGTGCTATTCGGCTTTTTCTGAAATATTTATTAGGGCCGAATGACGTGTGTTTGACATGTTTCTTTGATACATTGATAAATAGGCGAAAATATAGGTCCATAAAAAATCCGCTGTTTTTTTCCGGGAGTGAAAATCAAACCCACATCTCCGCATAACCGGTACGGTTCCTCGACCATTATGCTATCCCGCAATGGCTTCTCTCTCGACTTTAAAGTGGGGGTTTATATTCACAAGTGCTCTGCGGCCGGTAAACTAGCGCCGCCCCTCGACCACCGCGGGAGATGTAGAACGTCTTTTTGTCATGCGGCCGCCACGTAAGCAGCGGTCGGAGATCGGTGTTAGCTATTGGCATCTCCGAACTGCTGTAGCCAGTGCCCTCGTATTGCATGTAGCAGAATAGAAAGATACGGGACGAGGGACTCGGTAAAGATACATATAAAGGTTGCAGTCGTCATTGCCACTGCTATTCGGCTTTTTCTGAAATATTTATTAGGGCCGAATGACGTGTGTTTTACATGTTTCTTTGATACATTGATAAATAAGCGAAAATATAGGTCGAGAAAAAATCCGCTTTTTTTCTGGGAGCGGGAATCCAGCCCACATCTTCGCATAACCGGTGCAGTGCGTTGACCATTACACTATCCCGCAGCGCTTCTCGCTCGACTTTAACGCGGGGGTTTATATTTACAAGTGCTCTGAGGCCAATAAACTAGCGCCGCCCCTAGAACACCGCGGGAGACGTAGAACGTCTTAATTTCCAGCGGCCGTAACGTAAGCAGTGGTCGGAGATCGGGGTTAGCAATTGGCATATCCGACGTTCTGTAGCCAGTGCCCTCGTAATGCATGTAGCAGAATAGAAAGATACGGGACGAGGGACTCGGTAAAGATACATATTAAGGTTGCAGTCGTCCTTGCCAGTGCTATTCATCTTTTTCTGAAATATTTATTAGGGCCGAATGACTTGTGTTTGACATGTTTTTTTGATATATTGATAAATAGGCGAAAATATAGGACGAGAAAAATCCGCTTCTTTTCCGGGAGCGGGAATCCAGCCCACATCTTCGCATAACCGGTGCGGTTCCTCGACCATTACGCTATCCCGCTGTGGCTTCTCTCTCGACTTTAACGTGGGGGTTTATATTCACAAGTGCTCTGCGGCCGGTAAACTAGCGCCGCCCCTCGAAAACCGCGGGAGATGTAGAACGTCTTTTTTTCAAGCGGCCGCCACGTAAGCAGCGGTCGGAGATCGGTGTTAGCTATTGGCATCTCCGAACTGCTGTAGCCAGTGCCCTCGTAATGCATGTACAGAACAGAAAGATACGGGACGAGGGACTCGGTAAAGATACATATAAAAGTTGCAGTCGTCAATGCCTGTGCTATTCGGCTTTTTCTGAAATATTTATTAGGGCCGAATGACGTTTGTTTGACATGTTTCTTTGACACATTCATAAATAAGCGAAAATATAGGTCGAGAAAAATCCGCTTTTTTCCGGGAGCGGGAATCGAGCCCACATCTCCGCCTAACCGGTGCGGTTCCTCGACCATTACGCTATCCCGCAGTGGCTTCTCTCTCGACTTTAACGTGGGGGTTTATATTCAAAAGTGCTCTGCGGCCGGTAAACTAGCGCCAACCCTCGACCACCGCGGGAGATGTAGAACGTCTTTTTTCACGTGGCCGCCACGTAAGCAGCGGTCGGAGATCGGTGTTAGCTATTCGCATCTCCTAACTGCTGTAGCCAGTGCCCTCGTAATGCATGTACAGAACAGAAAGATACGGGACTAGGGACTCGGTAAAGATACATATAAAAGTTGCAGTCGTCAATGCCTGTGCTATTCGGCTTTTTCTGAAATATTTATTAGGGCCGAATGACGTTTGTTTGACATGTTTCTTTGACACATTCATAAATAAGCGAAAATATAGGTCGAGAAAAAATCCGCTTTTTTTTCCGGGAGCGGGAATCGAGCCCACATCTTCGCATAACCGGTGCGGTTCCTCGAGCATTACGCTATCCCGCAGTGGCTTCTCTCTCGACTTTAACGTGGGGGTTTATATTCACAAGTGCTCTGCGGCCGGTAAACTAGCGCCGCCCCTCGACCACCGCGGGAGATGTAGAACGTCTTTTTTTCATGCGGCCGCCACGTAAGCAGCGGTCGGAGATCGGTGTTAGCTATTGGCATCTACGAACTGCTGTAGCCAGTGCCCTCGTAATGCATGTACAGAACAGAAAGATACGGGACGAGGGACTCGGTAAAGATACATATAAAGGTTGCAGTCGTCAATGCCTGTCCTATTCGGCTGTTTCTGAAATATTTATTAGGGCCGAATGATGTGTGTTTGACATGTTTCTTTGTTACATTGATAAATAGGCGAAAATATAGGTCGAGAAAAAATCCGCAGTTTTTTTCCGGGAGCGAAAATCGAACCCACATCTCCGCATAACCGGTACGGTTCCTCGACCATTACGCTATCCCGCAGTGGCTTCTCTCTCGACTTTAACGTGGGGGTTTATATTCACAAGTGCTCTGCGGCCGGTAAACTAGCGCCGCCCCTCGAACACCGCGGGAGATGTAGAACGTCTTTTTTTCATGCGGGCGCCACGTAAGCAGCGGTCGGAGATCGGTGTTAGCTATTGTCATCTCCGAACTGCTGTAGCCAGTGCCCTCGTAATGCATGTACAGAACAGAAAGATACGGGACGAGGGACTCGGTAAAGATACATATAAAGGTTGCAGTCGTCAATGCCTATGCTATTCGGCTTTTTCTGAAATATTTATTAGGGCCGAATGACGTGTGTTTGACATGTTTCTTTGATACATTGATAAATAGGCGAACATATAGGTCGAGAAAAAATCCGCAGTTTTTTTCCGGGAGCGAAAATCGAACCCACAACTCCGCATAACCGGTGCGGTTCCTCGACCATTACGCTATCCCGCAGTGGCTTCTCTATCGACTTTAACGTGGGGGTTTATATTCAAAAGTGCTCTGTGGCCGGTAAACTAGCGCCAACCCTCGACCACCGCGGGAGATGTAGAACGTCTTTTTTCACGCGGCCGCAACGTAGGCAGCGGTCGGAGATCGGTGTTAGCTATTGGCATCTTTGAACTTCTGTAGCCAGTGCCCTCGTAATGCATGTACAGAACAGAAAGATACGGGACGAGGGACTCGGTAAAGATACATATAAAGGTTGCAGTCGTCAATGCCAGTGCTATTCAACTTTTTCTGAAATATTTATTAGGGCCGAATTACGTGTGTTTGACATGTTTCTTTGATACATTGATAAATAGGCGAAAATATAGGTCGAGAAAAAATCCGCTGTTTTTTTCCGGGAGCGGGAATCCAGCCCACATCTTCGCATAACCGGTGCAGTGCGTTGACCATTACACTATCCCGCAGCGCTTCTCTCTCGACTTTAACGCGGGGGTTTATATTTACAAGTGCTCTGAGGCCAATAAACTAGCGCCGCCCCTTGAACACCGCGGGAGACGTAGAACGTCTTTATTTCCAGCGGCCGTAACGTAAGCAGTGGTCGGAGATCGGGTTAGCAATTGGCATATCCGAAGTGCTGTAGCCAGTGCCCTCGTAATGCATGTAGCAGAATAGAAAGATACGGGACGAGGGACTCGGTAAAGATACATATTAAGGTTGCAGTCATCCTTGCCAGTGCTATTCATCTTTTTCTGAAATATTTATTAAGGCCGAATGACTTGTGTTTGACATGTTTTTTTGATATATTGATAAATAGGCGAAAATATAGGACGAGAAAAATCAGCTTCTTTGCCGGGAGCGGGAATCCAGCCCACATCTTCTCATAACCGGTGCGGTTCCTCGACCATTACGCTATCCCGCAGTGGCTTCTCTCTCGACTTTAACGTGGGGGTTTATATTCACAAGTGCTCTGCGGCCGGTAAACTAGCGCCGCCCCTCGACCACCGCGGGAGATGTAGAACGTCTTTTTTGTCATGCGGCCGCCACGTAAGCAGCGGTCGGAGATCGGTGTTAGCAATTGGCATATATGAACTGCTGTAGCCAGTGCCCTCGTAATGCATGTAGCAGAATAGAAAGATACGGGACGAGGGACTCGGTAAAGATAGATATAAAGGTTGCACTCGTCATTGCCAGTGCTATTCGGCTTTTTGTGAAATATTTATTAGGGCAATTGACGTGTGTTTGACATGTTTCTTTGATACATTGATAAATAGGCGAAAATATAGGTCCATAAAAAATCCGCTGTTTTTTTCCGGGAGCGAAAATCAAACCCACATCTCCGCATAACCGGTACGGTTCCTCGACCATTATGCTATCCCGCAATGGCTTCTCTCTCGACTTTAAAGTGGGGGTTTATATTCACAAGTGCTCTGCATACGGTAAACTAGCGCCGCCCCTTGACCACCGCGGGAGATGTAGAACGTCTTTTTGTCATGCGGCCGCCACGTAAGCAGCGGTCGGAGATCGGTGTTAGCTATTGGCATCTCCGAACTGCTGTAGCCAGTGCCCTCGTATTGCATGTAGCAGAACAGAAAGATACGGGACGAGGGACTCGGTAAAGATACATATAAAGGTTGCAGTCGTCATTGCCACTGCTATTCGGCTTTTTCTGAAATATTTATTATGGCCGAATGACGTGTGTTTTACATGTTTCTTTGATACATTGATAAATAAGCGAAAATATAGGTCGAGAAAAAATCCGCTTTTTTTCTGGGAGCGGGAATCCAGCCCACATCTTCGCATAACCGGTGCAGTGCGTTGACCATTACACTATCCCGCAGCGCTTCTCGCTCGACTTTAACGCGGGGGTTTATATTTACAAGTGCTCTGAGGCCAATAAACTACCGCCGCCCCTAGAACACCGCGGGAGACGTAGAACGTCTTAATTTCCAGCGGCCGTAACGTAAGCAGTGGTCGGAGATCAGGGTTAGCAATTGGCATATCCGACGTTCTGTAGCCAGTGCCCTCGTAATGCATGTAGCAGAATAGAAAGATACGGGACGAGGGACTCGGTAAAGATACATATTAAGGTTGCAGTCGTCCTTGCCAGTGCTATTCATCTTTTTCTGAAATATTTATTAGGGCCGAATGACTTGTGTTTGACATGTTTTTTTGATATATTGATAAATAGGCGAAAATATAGGACGAGAAAAATCCGCTTCTTTTCCGGGAGCGGGAATCCAGCCCACATCTTCGCATAACCGGTGCGGTTCCTCGACCATTACGCTATCCCGCTGTGGCTTCTCTCTCGACTTTAACGTGGGGGTTTATATTCACAAGTGCTCTGCGGCCGGTAAACTAGCGCCGCCCCTCGAAAACCGCGGGAGATGTAGAACGTCTTTTTTTCAAGCGGCCGCCACGTAAGCAGCGGTCGGAGATCGGTGTTAGCTATTGGCATCTCCGAACTGCTGTAGCCAGTGCCCTCGTAATGCATGTACAGAACAGAAAGATACGGGACGAGGGACTCGGTAAAGATACATATAAAAGTTGCAGTCGTCAATGCCTGTGCTATTCGGCTTTTTCTGAAATATTTATTAGGGCCGAATGACGTTTGTTTGACATGTTTCTTTGACACATTCATAAATAAGCGAAAATATAGGTCGAGAAAAATCCGCTTTTTTCCGGGAGCGGGAATCGAGCCGACATCTCCGCCTAACCGGTGCGGTTCCTCGACCATTACGCTATCCCGCAGTGGCTTCTCTCTCGACTTTAAGTGGGGGTTTATATTCAAAAGTGCTCTGCGGCCGGTAAACTAGCGCCAACCCTCGACCACCGCGGGAGATGTAGAACGTCTTTTTTCACGCGGCCGCCACGTAAGCAGCGGTCGGAGATCGGTGTTAGCTATTCGCATCTCCTAACTGCTGTAGCCAGTGCCCTCGTAATGCATGTACAGAACAGAAAGATACGGAACTAGGGACTCGGTAAAGATACATATAAAAGTTGCAGTCGTCAATGCCTGTGCTATTCGGCTTTTTCTGAAATATTTATTAGGGCCGAATGACGTTTGTTTGACATGTTTCTTTGACACATTCATAAATAAGCGAAAATATAGGTCGAGAAAAAATCCGTTTTTTTTTCCGGGTGCGGGAATCGAGCCCACATCTCCGCATAACCGGTGCGGTTCCTCGAGCATTACGCTATCCCGCAGTGGCTTCTCTCTCGACTTTAACGTGAGGGTTTATATTCACAAGTGCTCTGCGGCCGGTAAACTAGCGCCGCCCCTCGACCACCGCGGGAGATGTAGAACGTCTTTTTTTCATGCGGCCGCCACGTAAGCAGCGGTCGGAGATCGGTGTTAGCAATTGGCATATCCGAACTGCTGTAGCCAGTGCCCTCGTAATGCATGTAGCAGAATAGAAAGATACGGGACGAGGGACTCGGTAAAGATAGATATAAAGGTTGCACTCGTCATTGCCAGTGCTATTCGGCTTTTTCTGAAATATTTATTAGGGCCGAATGACGTGTGTTTGACATGTTTCTTTGATACATTCATAAATAGGCGAAAATATCGGTCGAGAAAAAATCCGCTTTTTTTTCCGGGAGCGGGAATCGAGCCCACATCTCCGCCTAACCGGTGCGGTTCCTCGACCATTACACTATCCCGCAGTGGCTTCTCTCTCGACTTTAACGTGGGGGTTTATATTCACAAGTGCTCTGCGGCCGGTAAACTAGTGCCGCCCCTCGACCACCGCGGGAGATGTAGAACGTCTTTTTTCCAGGGGCCGCCACGTAAGCAGCGGTCGGAGATCGGTGTTAGCAATTGACATATCCGAACTGCTGTTGCCAGTGCCCTCGTAATGCATGTAGCAGAATAGAAAGATACGGGACGAGGGACTCGGTAAAGATAGATATAAAGGTTGCAGTCGTCATTGCCAGTGCTATTCGGCTTTTTGTGAAATATTTATTAGGGCCGAATGACGTGTGTTTGACATGTTTCTTTGATACATTCATAAATAAGCGAAAATATAGGTCGAGAAAAAATCCGCTTTTTTTCCGGGAGCGGGAATCGAGCCCACATCTACGCATAACCGGTGCGGTGCGTTGACCATTACACTATCCCGCAGCGCTTCTCTCTCGACTTTAATGCGGGGGTTTATACTTACAAGTGCTCTGAGGCCGGTATACTAGCGCCGCCCCTCGACCACCGCGGGAGACGTAGAACGTCTTTATATCCAGCGGCCGTAACGTAAGCAGTGGTCGGAGATCGGGGTTAGCAATTAGCAAATCCGAACTGCTGTAGCCAGTGCCCTCGTAATGCATGTTGCAGAACACAAAGATACGGGACGAGGGACTCGGTAAAGATACATATAAAGGTTGCAGTCGTCATTGCCAATGCTATTCGGTCTTTCTGAAATATTTATTAGGGCCGAATGACGTGTGTTTGACATGTTTGTTTGCTACATTGATAAATAGGCGAAAATATAGGTCGAGAAAAATCAGCTTTTTTTCCGGGAGCGGGAATCCAGCCCACTTCTTCGCATAACCGGTGCAGTGCGTTGACCATTACACTATCGCGCAGCGCTTCTCTCTCGACTTTAACGCGGGGGTTTATATTTACAAGTGCTCTGAGGCCAGTACACTAGCGCCGCCCCTTGACCACCGCGGGAGACGTAGAACGTCTTTATTTCCAGCGGCCGTAACGTAAGCAGTGGTCGGAGATCGGGGTTAGCAATTGGCATATCCGAAGTGCTGTAGCCAGTGCCCTCGTAATGCATGTTGCAGAACACAAAGATACGGGACGAGGGACTCGGTGAAGATACATATAAAGGTTGCAGTCGTCCTTGCCAGTGCTATTCAACTTTTTCTGAAATATTTATTAGGGCCGAATGACGTGTGTTTGACATGTTTCTTTGATACATTGATAAATAGTCGAAAATATAGGTCGAGAAAAAATCCCCTGTTTTTTCCGGGAGCGAGAATCGACCACACATCTCCGCATAACCGGTGCGGTTCCTCGACCATTAAGCTATCCCGCAGCGGCCTCTCTCTCAAACTTTAACGCGGGGGTTTATATTTACAAGTGCTCTGAGGCCGGTCAACTAGCGCCGCCCCTCGACCACCGCGGGAGACGTAAAACGTCTTTTTTTCCAGCAGCCGCCACGTAAGAAGCGGTCGGAGATTGGTGTTAGCAATTGGCATATCCGAACTGCTGTAGCCAGTGCCCTAGTAATGCATCTAGCAGAACAGAAAGATACGAGACGAGCGACTCGGTAAAGATACGTATCAAGGTTGCAGTTATCATTGCCAGTGCTGTTCGGCTTTTTCTGAAATAATTGTTAGGGTCGAATGAAGTGTGTTTGACATGTTTCTTTCATACATTGATAAATAGGCAAAAATATAGGTCGAGAAAAATTCCGCTGTTTTTTCCGGGAGCGGGAATCGAGCTTACATCTCCGCATAACCGGTGCGGTGCATTTACCATTGCGCTATCCCGCAGCGGCCTCTCTCTCGACTTTAACGCGGGGGTTTATATTTACAAGTGCTCTGAGGCCGGTAAACTAGCGCCGCCCGTCACGAGGGACACGTAGAACGTCTTTTTTTCCAGCGGCCGCCACGTAAGCAGCGGTCGCAGATCGGTGTTACTATTGGCATATCCGAACTGCTGTAGCCAGTGCCCTCGTAATCCATGTACAGAACAGAAAAACACGGGACGAGGGACTCGGTAAAGATACATATAAAGGTTGCAGTCGTCATTGCCAGTGCTATTCGGCTTTTTCTGAAATATTTATTAGGGCCGAATGACGTGTGTTTGACATGTTTCTTTGATACATTCATAAATAAGCGAAAATATAGGTCGAGAAAAAATCCGCTTTTTTTTCCGGGAGCGGGAATCGAGCCCACATCTCTGCATAACCGGTGCGGTTCATCAACCATTAAGCTATCCCGCAGTGGCTTCTCTCTCGACTTTAACGTGGGGGTTCATATTCACAAGTGCTCTGCGGCCGGTAAACTAGCGCCGCCCCTCGACCACCGCGGGAGATGTAGAACGTCTTTTTTTCAAGCGGCCGCCACGTAAGCAGCGGTCGGAGATCGGTGTTGTAAATTGGCATATCCGAACTGCTCTTGCCAGTGCCCTCGTAATGCATGTAGCAGAATAGAAAGATACGGGACGAGGGACTCGGTAAACATACATATAAAGGTTGCAGTCGTCATTGCCAGTGCTAGTCGGCTTTTTCTGAAATATTTATTAGGGCTGAATGACGTGTGTTTGACATGTTTCTTTGATACATTGATAAATAAGCGAAAATATAGGTCGAGAAATAATCCGCTTTTTTTCCGGGAGCGGGAATCGAGCCCACATCTCCGCATACCCGTGCGGTGCGTTGACCATTATACTATCCCGCAGCGCTTCTCTCTCGACTTTAATGCGGGGGTTTATATTTACAAATGCTCTGAGGCCAGTATACTAGCGCCGCCCCTCGACCACCGCGGGAGACGTAGAACGTCTTTATATCCAGCTGCCGTAACGTAAGCAATGGTCGGAAATCGGGGTTAGCAATTGGCATATCCGAAGTGCTCTAGCCAGTGCCCTCGTAATGCATGTAGCAGAATAGAAAGATACGGGACGAGGGACTCGGTAAAGATACATATAAAGGTTGCAGTCGTCCTTGCCAGTGCTATTCAACTTTTTCTGTAATATTTATTAGGGCCGAATGACGTGTGTTTGACATGTTTCTTTGATACATTGATAAATAGGCGAAAATGTAGGTCGAGAAAAAATCCGCTTTTTTTTCCGGGAGCGGAAATCGAGCCCACATCTCCGCATAACCGGTGCGGTTCCTCGTCCATTAAGCTATCCCGCAGCGGCCTCTCTCTCGACTTTAACGGGGGGGTTTATATTTACAAGTGCTCTGAGGCCGGTCAACTAGCGCCGCCCCTAGACCACCGCGGGAGACGTAAAACGTCTTTTTTTCCAGCAGCCGCCACGTAAGCAGCGGTCGGAGATTGGTGTTAGCAATTGGCATATCCGAACTGTTGTAGCCAGTGCCCTAGTAATGCATCTAGCCGAACAGAAAGATACGAGACGAGCGACTCGGTAAAGATACGTATCAAGGTTGCAGTTATCATTGCCAGTGCTGTTCGGCTTTTTCTGAAATAATTGTTAGGGTCGAATGACGTGTGTTTGACATGTTTCTTTCATACATTGATAAATAGGCAAAAATATAGGTCGAGAAAAATTCCGCTGTTTTTTCCGGGAGCGGGAATCGAGCTTACATCTCCGCATAACCGGTGCGGTGCATTTACCATTGCGCTATCCCGCAGCGGCCTCTCTCTCGACTTTAACGCGGGGGTTTATATTTACAAGTGCTCTGAGGCCGGTAAACTAGCGCCGCCCGTCACGCGGGACACGTAGAACGTCTTTTTTTCCAGCGGCCGCCACGTAAGCAGCGGTCGCAGATCGGTGTTACTATTGGCATATCCGAAATGCTGTTGCCAGTGCCCTCGTAATGCATGTAGCAGAATAGAAAGATACGGGACGAGGGACTCGGTAAACATACATATAAAGGTTGCAGTCGTCATTGCCAGTGCTATTCGGCTCTTTCTGAAATATTTATTAGGGCTGAATGACGTGTGTTTGACATGTTTCTTTGATACATTGATAAATAAGCGAAAATATAGGTCGAGAAATAATCCGCTTTTTTTCTGGGAGCGGGAATCGAGCCCACATCTCCGCATAACCGGTGCGGTGCGTTGACCATTAAACTATCCCGCAGCGCTTCTCTCTCGACTTTAATGCGGGGGTTTATATTTACAAGTGCTCTGAGGCCAGTATACTAGCGCCGCCCCTCGACCACTGCGGGAGACGTAGAACGTCTTTATATCCAGCGGCCGTAACGTAAGCAGTGGTCGGAAATCGGGGTTAGCAATTGGCATATGCGAAGTGCTGTAGCCAGTGCCCTCCTAATGCATGTAGCAGAATAGAAAGATACGGGACGAGGGACTCGGTAAAGATACATATAAAGGTTGCAGTCGTCATTGCCAGTGCTATTGGGCTTTTTCTGAAATATTTATTATGGCCGAATGACGTGTGTTTGACATGTTTCTTTCATACATTGATAAATAAGCGAAAATATAGGTCGAGAAAAAAATCCGCTGTTTTTTTCGGGTGCGAAAATCGAACCCACATCTCCGCATAACCGGTACGGTTCCTCGACCATTACGCTATCCCGCAGTGGCTTCTCTCTCGACTTTAACGCGGGGGTTTATATTCACAAGTGCTCTGAGGCCGGTAAACTAGCGCCGCCCCTCGACCACCGCGGGAGAAGTAAAACGTCTTTATTTCTAGCGGCCATAAAGTAAGCAGTGGTCGGAGATCGGTGTTAGCAATTGGCATATCCGAAGTGCTGTAGCCAGTGCCCTCGTAATGCATGTAGAAGAAAAGAAAGATACGGGACGAGGGACTCGGTAAAGATACATTTAAAGGTTGCAGTCGTCATTGCCAGTGCTATTCGGCTTTTTCTGAAATATTTATTAGGGCCGAATGACGTGCGTTTACATGTTTCTTTGATACATTGATTAATCGGCGAAAATATAGGTCGAGAAAAAATCCCGTTTTTTCCGGGAGCGAAAATCGAACCCACATCTCCGCAGAACCGGTGCGGTGCGTTGACCATTACGCTATCCCGCAGCGCTTCTCTCTCGACATTAACGCGGGCGTTTATATTTACAAGTGCTCTGAGGCCGGTAAACTAGCGCCGTCCCTCGAAAACCGCGGGAGACGTAAAACATCTTTTTTTCCAGCAGCCGCCATGTAAGCAGAATTCGGAGATTGGTGTTAGCAATTGGCATATCCGAACTGTTGTAGCCAGTGCCCTAGTAATGCATGTAGCAGAACAGAAAGATACGGGACGAGCGACTCGGTAAAGATACATATCAAGGTGTCAGTCGTCATTGCAAGTGCTGTTCGGCTTTTTCTGAAATAATTTTTAGGGTCGAATGACGCGTGTTTGACATGTTTCTTTGATACATTGATAAATAAGCAAAAATATAGGTCGAGAAAAATTCCGCTGTTTTTTCCGGGAGCGGGAATCGAGCTTACATCTTCGCATAACCGGTGCGGTGCATTTACCATTGCGCTATCCCGCAGCGGCCTCTCTCTCGACTTTAACGCGGGGGTTTATATGTACAAGTGCTCTGCGGCCGGTAAACTAGCGCCGCCTCTCGACCACCGCGGGAGATGTAGAACGTCTTTTTTTCAAGCGGCCGCCACGAAAGCAGCGGTTAGAGTTCGGTGTAAGCAATTGGCATATCCGAACTGCTGTAGCCAGTGCCCTCGTAATGCATGTAGCAGAATAGAAAGATACGGGACGAGGGACTCGGTAAACATACATATAAAGGTTGCAATCGTCATTGCCAGTGCTATTCGGCTTTTTCTGAAATAGTTATTAGGGCTGAATGACGTGTGTTTGACATGTTTCTTTGATACATTGATAAATAAGCGAAAATATAGGTCGAGAAATAATCCGCTTTTTTTCTGGGAGCGGGAATCGAGCCCACATCTCCGCATAACCGGTGCGGTGCGTTGACCATTAAACTATCCCGCAGCTTTTCTCTCTCTACTTTAATGCGGGGGTTTATATTTACAAGTGCTCTGAGGCCAGTATACTAGCGCCGCCCCTCGACCACCGCGGGACACGTAGAACGTCTTTATATCCAGCGGCCGTAACGTAAGCAGTGGTCGGAAATCGGGGTTAGCAATTGGCATATGCGAAGTGCTGTAGCCAGTGCCCTCCTAATGCATGTAGCAGAATAGAAAGATACGGGACGAGGGACTCGGTAAAGATACATATAAAGGTTGCAGTCGTCATTGCCAGTGCTATTGAGCTTTTTCTGAAATATTTATTATGGCCGAATGACGTGTGTTTGACATATTTCTTTCATACATTGATAAATAAGCGAAAATATAGGTCGAGAAAAAAATCCGCTGTTTTTTCCTGGTGCGAAAATCGAACCCACGTCTCCGCATAACCGGTGCGGTGCGTTGACCATTACGCTATCCCGCAGCGACTTCTCTCTCGACATTCACGCGGGGGTTTATATTTACAAGTGCTCTGAGGCCGGTAAACTAGCGCCGTCCCTCGACCTCCGCTGGAGACGTAGAACGTCTTTTTTTCCAGCTGCCGCCACGTAAGCAGCGGTTGGAGATCGGTGTTAGCAATTGGCATACCCGAACTGCTGTAGCCAGTTCCCTCGTAATGCATGTTGCAGAACACAAAGATACGGGACGAGGGACTCGGTAAAGATACATATAAAGGTTGCAGTCGTCATTGCCAGTGCTGTTCGGCTTTTTCTCAAATAATTTTTAGGGCCGAATGACGTGTGTTTGACATGTTTCTTTTTTACATTCATAAATAGGCGAAAATATAGGTCGAGAAAAAATCCGCTTTTTTTTCGGGAGCGGGAATCGAGCCCACATCTCCGCATAACCGGTGCGGTTCCTCGACCATTACGCTATCCCGCAGTGGCTTCTCTCTCGACTTTAACGTGGGGGTTTATATTCACAAGTGCTCTGCGGCCGGTAAACTAGCGCCGCCCCTCGACCACCGCGGGAGATGTAGAACGTCTTTTTTTCATGCGGCCGCCACGTAAGCAGCGGTCGGAGATCGGTGTTAGCTATTGGCATCTCTGAACTGCTGTAGCCAGTGCCCTCGTAATGCATGTAGCAGAATAGAAAGATACGGGACGAGGGACTCGGTAAAGATAGATATAAAGGTTGCTGTCGTCATTGCCAGTGCTATTCGGCTTTTTCTGAAATATTTATTAGGGCTGAATGACGTGTGTTTGACGTGTTTCTTTGATACATTGACAAATAAGCGAAAATATAGGTCGAGAAAAAATCCGCTTTTTTTTCCGGGAGCGGGAATCGAGCCCACATCTCCGCATAACCGGTGCGGTTCCTCGACCATTACGCTATCCCGCAGAGGCTTCTCTCTCGACTTTAACGGGGGGTTTATATTCACAAGTGCTCTGAGGCCGGTAAACTAGCGCCGCCCCTCGACCACCGCGGGAGATGTAGAACGTCTTTTTTCAAGCGGCCGCCACGTAAAAGGCGGTCGTAGATCGGTGTTAGCAATTGGCATATCCGAACTGCTGTAGCCAGTGCCCTCGTAGTGCATGTAGCAGAGTAGAAAGATACGGGACGAGGGACTCGGTAAAGATACGTATAAAGGTTGCAGTCGTCATTGCCAGTGCTATTCGGCTTGTTCTGAAATATTTATTAGGGCCGAAGTACGTGTGTTTGACATGTTTATTTGATACATTGATAAATAAGCGAAAATATAGGTCGAGAAAAAATCCGCTTTTTTTCCAGGAGCGGGAATCGAGCCCACATCTCCGCATAACCGGTGCGGTTCCTCGACCATTACGCTATCCCGCAGTGGCTTCTCTCTCGACTTTAACGTGGGGGTTTATAATCACAAGTGCTCTGAGGCCGGTATACTAGCACCGCCCCGCGATAACCGCGGGAGATGTAGAACGTCTTTTTTCAAGCGGCCGCCACGTAAAAGGCGGTCGTAGATCGGTGTTAGCAATTGGCATATCCGAACTGCTGTAGCCAGTGCCCTCGTAGTGCATGTAGCAGAATAGAAAGATACGGGACGAGGGACTCGGTAAAGATACGTATAAAGGTTGCAGTCGTCATTGCCAGTGCTATTCGGCTTTTTCTGAAATATTTATTAGGGCCGAATGACGTGTGTTTGACATGTTTCTTTGATACATTGATAAATAAGCGAAAATATAGGTCGAGAAAAAATCCGGTTTTTTTCCGGGAGCGGGAATCGAGCCAACATCTCCACATAACCGGTGCGGTGCGTTGACCATTACGCTATCCCGCAGCGTCTTCTCTCTCGACATTAACGCTGGGGTTTATATTTACAAGTGCTTTGAGGCCGGTAAACTAGCGCCGTCCCTCGACCACCGCGAGAGACGTAGAACGTCTTTTTTTCCAGCGCCCGCAAAGTGCGCAGCGGTCGGAGATCGGTGTTAGCAATTGGCATATCCGAACTGCTGTAGCCAGTGCCCTCGTAATGCATGTAGCAGAACAGAAAGATACGGGACGAGGGACTCGGTAAAGATACATACAAAGGTTGCAGTCGTCATTGCCAGTGCTATTCGGCTTTTTCTGAAATATTTATTACAGCCGTATGACGTGTGTTTCACATGTTTCTTTGATACATTGATAAATAAGCGAAAATATGGGTCGAGAAAAAATCCGCTTTTTTTCCGGGAGCGGGAATCGAGCCCACATCTCCGCATAACCGGTGCGGTGCGTTGACCATTACGCTATCCCGCAACGTCTTCTCTCTCGACATTAACGCGGGGGTTTATAGTTACAAGTGCTCTGAGGCCGGTAAACTAGCGCCGTCCCTCATACACCGCGAGAGACGTAGGACGTCTTTTTTTCCAGCAGCCACCACGTGCGCAGCGGTCGGAGATCGGTGTTAGCAATTGGCATATCCGAACTGCTGTAGCCAGTGCCCTCGTAATGCATGTAGCAGAACAGAAAATTACGGGACGAGGGACTCGGTAAAGATACATATAAAGGTTGCAGTCGTCATTGCCAGTGCTATTGAGCTTTTTCTGAAATATTTATTATGGCCGAATGACGTGTGTTTGACATATTTCTTTCATACATTGATAAATAAGCGAAAATATAGGTCGAGAAAAAAATCCGCTGTTTTTTCCGGGTGCGAAAATCGAACCCACGTCTCCGCATAACCGGTGCGGTGCGTTGACCATTACGCTATCCCGCAGCGACTTCTCTCTCGACATTCACGCGGGGGTTTATATTTACAAGTGCTCTGAGGCCGGTAAACTAGCGCCGTCCCTCGACCTCCGCTGGAGACGTAGAACGTCTTTTTTTCCAGCTGCCGCCACGTAAGCAGCGGTCGGAGATCGGTGTTAGCAATTGGCATATCCGAACTGTTGTAGCCAGTGCACTAGTATTGCATGTAGCAGAACAGAAAGATAAGGGACGAGCGACTCGGTAAAGATACATATCAAGGTTGCAGTCGTCATTGCCAGTGCTGTTCGGCTTTTTCTGAAATAATTGTTAGGGTCGAATGACGCGTGTTTGACATGTTTCTTTGATACATTGATAAATAAGCAAAAATATACGTCGAGAAAAATTCCGCTGTTTTATCCGGGAGCGGGAATCGAGCTTACATCTTCGCATAACCGGTGCGGTGCATTTACCATTGCGCTATCCCGCAGCGGCCTCTCTCTCGACTTTAACGCGGGGGTTTATATTTACAAGTGCTCTGCGGCCGGTAAACTAGCGCCGCCCCTCGACCACCGCGGGAGATGTAGAACGTCTTTTTTTCAAGCGGCCGCCACGTAAGCAGCGGTCGGAGATCGGTGTTAGCAATTGGCATATCCGAACTGCTGTAGCCAGTGCCCTCGTAATGCATGTAGAAGAATAGAAAGATACGGGACGAGGGACTCGGTTAAGATACATATAAAGGTTGCAGTCGTCATTGCCAGTGCTATTCGGCTTTTTCTGAAATAGTTATTAGGGCCGAATGATGTGTGTTTGACATGTTTCTTTGATACATTGATAAAAAGGGCAAAAATATAGGTCGAGAAAAAATCCGCTTTTTTTCCGGGAGCGGGAATCGAGCCCACATCTCCGCATAACCGGTGCGGTGCGTTGACCATTACGCTATCCCGCAGCGTCTTCTCTCTCGACATTAACGCGGGGATTTATATTTACAAGTGCTCTGAGGCCGGTAAACTAGCGTCGTCCCTCGACCACCGCGAGAGACGTAGAACGTCTTTTTTTCCAGCGGCCACCACGTGCGCAGCGGTCGGAGATCGGTGTTAGCAATTGGCATATCCGAACTGCTGTAGCCAGTGCCCTCGTAATGCATGTAGCAGAACAGAAAAATACGGGACGAGGGACTCGGTAAAGATACATATAAAGGTTGCAGTCGTCATTGCCAATGCTATTCGGCTTTTTCTGAAATATATATTAGGACCGAATGACGTGTGTTTGACATGTTTCTTTGATACATTGATAAATAGGCGAAAATATAGGTCAAGAAAAAATCCGCTTTTTTTTCCGGGAGCGGGAATCGAGCCCACATCTCCGCATAACCGGTGCGGTGCGTTGACCATTACGCTATCCCGCAGCGGCTTCTCTCTTGACTTTAACAAGGTGGTTTATATTTACAAGTGCTCTGAGGCCGGTCAACCAGCGCCGCCCCTCGACCACCGCGGGAGACGTAAAACATCTTTTTTTCCAGCAGCCGCCATGTAAGCAGCGGTCGGAGATTGGTGTTAGCAATTGGCATATCCGAACTGTTGTAGCCAGTGGCCTAGTAATGCATGTAGCAGAACAGAAAGATACGGGACGAGCGACTCGGTAAAGATACATATCAAGGTTGCAGTCGTCATTGCCAGTGCTGTTCGGCTTTTTCTGAAATAATTTTTAGGGTCGAATGACGCGTGTTTGACATGTTTCTTTGATACATTGATAAATAAGCAAAAATATAGGTCGAGAAAAATTCCGCTGTTTTTTCCGGGAGCGGGAATCGAGCTTACATCTTCGCATAAACGGTGCGGTGCATTTACCATTGCGCTATCCCGCAGCGGCCTCTCTCTCGACTTTAACGCGGGGGTTTATATTTACAAGTGCTCTGCGGCCGGTAAACTAGCGTCGCCCCTCGACCACCGCGGGAGATGTAGAACGTCTTTTTTTCAAGCGGCCGCCACGTAAGCAGCGGTCGGAGATCGGTGTTAGCGATTGGCATATCCGAACTGCTGTAGCCAGTGCCCTCGTAAAGCATGTAGCAGAATAGAAAGATACGGGACGAGGGACTCGGTTAAGATACATATACAGGTTGCAGTCGTCATTGCCAGTGCTATTCGGCTTTTTCTGAAATATTTATTAGGGCCGAATGATGTGTGTTTGACATGTTTCTTTGATACATTGATAAATAGGCAAAAATATAGGTCGAGAAAAATTCCGCTGTTTTTTCCGGGAGCGGGAATCGAGCTTACATCTCCGCATAACCGGTGATGTGCATTTACCATTGCGATACCCCTCAGCGGCCTCTCTCTCGACTTTAACGCGAGGATTATATTTACAAGTGCTCTGCGGCCGGTAAACTAGCCCCGCCCGTCACGCGGGACACGTAGAACGTCTTTTTTCCAGCGGCCGCCACGTAAGCAGCGGTCGGAGATCGGTGTTAGCTATTGGCATCTCCGAACTGCTGTGGACAGTGCCCTCGTAATGCATGTACAGAACAGAAACGTACGGGGCGAGGGACTCGGTAAAGATACATATAAAGGTTGCAGTCGTCATTGCCAGTGCTATTCGGCTCTTTCTGAAATATTTATTAGGGCCGAATGACGTGTGTTTGACGTGTTTCTTTGATACATTCATAAATAAGCGAAAAAATAGGTCGAGAAAAAATCCGCTTTTTTTCCGGGAGCGGGAATCGAGCCCACATCTACGCATATCCGGTGCGGGGCGTTGACCATTACACTATCCCGCAGCGCTTCTCTCTCGACTTTATGCGGGGGTTTATATTTACAGGTGCTCTGAGGCCGGTATACTAGCGCCGCCCCTCGACCACCGCGGGAGACGTAGAACGTCTTTATATCCAGCGGCCGTAACGTAAGCAGTGGTCGGAGATCGGGGTTAGCAATTAGCATATCCGAACTGCTGTAGCCAGTGCCCTCGTAATGCATGTTGCAGAACACAAAGATACGGGACGAGGGACTCGGTTAAGATACATATAAAGGTTGCAGTCGTCATTGCCAGTGCTATTCGGCTTTTTCTGAAATAGTTATTAGGGCCGAATGATGTGTGTTTGACATGTTTCTTTGATACATTGATAAAAAGGGCAAAAATATAGGTCGAGAAAAAATCCGCTTTTTTTCCGGGAGCGGGAATCGAGCCCACATCTCCGCATAACCGGTGCGGTGCGTTGACCATTACGCTATCCCGCAGCGTCTTCTCTCTCGACATTAACGCGGGGATTTATATTTACAAGTGCTCTGAGGCCGGTAAACTAGCGTCGTCCCTCGACCACCGCGAGAGACGTAGAACGTCTTTTTTTCCAGCGGCCACCACGTGCGCAGCGGTCGGAGATCGGTGTTAGCAATTGGCATATCCGAACTGCTGTAGCCAGTGCCCTCGTAATGCATGTAGCAGAACAGAAAAATACGGGACGAGGGACTCGGTAAAGATACATATAAAGGTTGCAGTCGTCATTGCCAATGCTATTCGGCTTTTTCTGAAATATATATTAGGACCGAATGACGTGTGTTTGACATGTTTCTTTGATACATTGATAAATAGGCGAAAATATAGGTCAAGAAAAAATCCGCTTTTTTTTCCGGGAGCGGGAATCGAGCCCACATCTCCGCATAACCGGTGCGGTGCGTTGACCATTACGCTATCCCGCAGCGGCTTCTCTCTTGACTTTAACAAGGTGGTTTATATTTACAAGTGCTCTGAGGCCGGTCAACCAGCGCCGCCCCTCGACCACCGCGGGAGACGTAAAACATCTTTTTTTCCAGCAGCCGCCATGTAAGCAGCGGTCGGAGATTGGTGTTAGCAATTGGCATATCCGAACTGTTGTAGCCAGTGGCCTAGTAATGCATGTAGCAGAACAGAAAGATACGGGACGAGCGACTCGGTAAAGATACATATCAAGGTTGCAGTCGTCATTGCCAGTGCTGTTCGGCTTTTTCTGAAATAATTTTTAGGGTCGAATGACGCGTGTTTGACATGTTTCTTTGATACATTGATAAATAAGCAAAAATATAGGTCGAGAAAAATTCCGCTGTTTTTTCCGGGAGCGGGAATCGAGCTTACATCTTCGCATAAACGGTGCGGTGCATTTACCATTGCGCTATCCCGCAGCGGCCTCTCTCTCGACTTTAACGCGGGGGTTTATATTTACAAGTGCTCTGCGGCCGGTAAACTAGCGTCGCCCCTCGACCACCGCGGGAGATGTAGAACGTCTTTTTTTCAAGCGGCCGCCACGTAAGCAGCGGTCGGAGATCGGTGTTAGCGATTGGCATATCCGAACTGCTGTAGCCAGTGCCCTCGTAAAGCATGTAGCAGAATAGAAAGATACGGGACGAGGGACTCGGTTAAGATACATATACAGGTTGCAGTCGTCATTGCCAGTGCTATTCGGCTTTTTCTGAAATATTTATTAGGGCCGAATGATGTGTGTTTGACATGTTTCTTTGATACATTGATAAATAGGCAAAAATATAGGTCGAGAAAAATTCCGCTGTTTTTTCCGGGAGCGGGAATCGAGCTTACATCTCCGCATAACCGGTGATGTGCATTTACCATTGCGATACCCCTCAGCGGCCTCTCTCTCGACTTTAACGCGAGGATTATATTTACAAGTGCTCTGCGGCCGGTAAACTAGCCCCGCCCGTCACGCGGGACACGTAGAACGTCTTTTTTCCAGCGGCCGCCACGTAAGCAGCGGTCGGAGATCGGTGTTAGCTATTGGCATCTCCGAACTGCTGTGGACAGTGCCCTCGTAATGCATGTACAGAACAGAAACGTACGGGGCGAGGGACTCGGTAAAGATACATATAAAGGTTGCAGTCGTCATTGCCAGTGCTATTCGGCTCTTTCTGAAATATTTATTAGGGCCGAATGACGTGTGTTTGACGTGTTTCTTTGATACATTCATAAATAAGCGAAAAAATAGGTCGAGAAAAAATCCGCTTTTTTTCCGGGAGCGGGAATCGAGCCCACATCTACGCATATCCGGTGCGGGGCGTTGACCATTACACTATCCCGCAGCGCTTCTCTCTCGACTTTATGCGGGGGTTTATATTTACAGGTGCTCTGAGGCCGGTATACTAGCGCCGCCCCTCGACCACCGCGGGAGACGTAGAACGTCTTTATATCCAGCGGCCGTAACGTAAGCAGTGGTCGGAGATCGGGGTTAGCAATTAGCATATCCGAACTGCTGTAGCCAGTGCCCTCGTAATGCATGTTGCAGAACACAAAGATACGGGACGAGGGACTCGGTAAAGATACATATAAAGGTTGCAGTCGTCATTGCCAATGCTATTCGGTCTTTCTGAAATATTTATTAGGGCCGAATGACGTGTGTTTGACATGTTTGTTTGCTACATTGATAAATAGGCGAAAATATAGGTCGAGAAAAAATCAGCTTTTTTTCCGGGAGCGGGAATCCAGCCCACATCTTCGCATAACCGGTGCAGTGCGTTGACCATTACACTATAGCGCAGCGCTTCTCTCTCGACTTTAACGCGGGGGTTTATATTTACAAGTGCTCTGAGGCCAGTACACTAGCGCCGCCCCTTGACCACCGCGGGAGACGTAGAACGTCTTTATTTCCAGCGGCCGTAACGTAAGCAGTGGTCGGAGATCGGGGTTAGCAATTGGCATATCCGAAGTGCTGTAGCCAGTGCCCTTGTAATGCATGTTGCAGAACACAAAGATACGGGACGAGGGACTCGGTGAAGATACATATAAAGGTTGCAGTCGTCCTTGCCAGTGCTATTCAACTTTTTCTGAAATATTTATTAGGGCCGAATGACGTGTGTTTGACATGTTTCTTTGATACATTGATAAATAGGCGAAAATATAGGTCGAGAAAAAATCCGCTTTTTTTTCCGGGAGCGGAAATCGAGCCCACATCTCCGCATAACCGGTGCGGTTCCTCGACCATTAAGCTATCCCGCAGCGGCCTCTCTCTCGACTTTAACGCGGGGGTTTATATTTACAAGTGCTCTGAGGCCGGTCAACTAGCGCCGCCCCTCGACCACCGCGGGAGACGTAAAACGTCTTTTTTTCCAGCGGCCGCCACGTAAGCAGCGGTCGGAGATTGGTGTTAGCAATTGGCATATCCGAACTGTTGTAGCCAGTGCCCTAGTAATGCATCTAGCAGAACAGAAAGATACGAGACGAGCGACTCGGTAAAGATACGTATCAAGGTTGCAGTTATCATTGCCAGTGCTGTTCGGCTTTTTCTGAAATAATTGTTAGGGTCGAATGAAGTGTGTTTGACATGTTTCTTTCATACATTGATAAATAGGCAAAAATATAGGTCGAGAAAAATTCCGCTGTTTTTTCCGGGAGCGGGAATCGAGCTTACATCTCCGCATAACCGGTGCGGTGCATTTACCATTGCGCTATCCCGCAGCGGCCTCTCTCTCGACTTTAACGCGGGGGTTTATATTTACAAGTGCTCTGAGGCCGGTAAACTAGCGCCGCCCGTCACGCGGGACACGTAGAACGTCTTTTTTTCCAGCGGCCGCCACGTAAACAGCGGTCGCAGATCGGTGTTACTATTGGCATATCCGAACTGCTGTAGCCAGTGCCCTCGTAATCCATGTACAGAACAGAAAAACCCGGGACGAGGGACTCGGTAAAGATACATATAAAGGTTGCAGTCGTCATTGCCAGTGCTATTCGGCTTTTTCTGAAATATTAATTAGGGCCGAATGATGTGTGTTTGACATGTTTCTTTGATACATTCATAAATAAGCGAAAATATAGGTCGAGAAAAAATCCGCTTTTTTTTCCGGGAGCGGGAATCGAGCCCACATCTCCGCATAACCGGTGCGGTTCATCGACCATTAAGCTATCCCGCAGTGGCTTCTCTGTCGACTTTAACGTGGGGGTTCATATTCACAAGTGCTCTGCGGCCGGTAAACTAGCGCCGCCCCTCGACCACCGCGGGAGATGAAGAACGTCTTTTTTTCAAGCGGCCGCCACGTAAGCAGCGGTCGGAGATCGGTGTTGTAAATTGGCATATCCGAACTGCTGTTGCCAGTGCCCTCGTAATGCATGTAGCAGAATAGAAAGATACGGGACGAGGGACTCGGTAAACATACATATAAAGGTTGCAGTCGTCATTGCCAGTGCTATTCGGCTTTTTCTGAAATATTTATTAGGGCTGAATGACGTGTGTTTGACATGTTTCTTTGATACATTGATAAATAGGCGAAAATATAGTTCGAGAAATAATCCGCTTTTTTTCCGGGAGCGGGAATCGAGCCCACATCTCCGCATAACCGGTGCGGTGCGTTGACCATTGCACTATCCCGCAGCGCTTCTCTCTCGACTTTAATGCGGGGGTTTATATTTACAAGTGCTCTGAGGCCAGTATACTAGCGCCGCCCCTCGACCACCGCGGGAGACCTAGAACGTCTTTATATCCAGCTGCCGTAACGTAAGCAGTGGTCGGAAATCGGGGTTAGTAATTGGCATATCCGAAGTGCTGTAGCCAGTGCCCTCGTAATGCATGTAGCAGAATAGAAAGATACGGGACGAGGGACTCGGTAAAGATACATATAAAGGTTGCAGTCGTCCTTGCCAGTGGTATTCAACTTTTTCTGTAATATTTATTAGGGCCGAATGACGTGTGTTTGACATGTTTCTTTGATACATTGATAAATAGGCGAAAATGTAGGTAGAGAAAAAATCCGCTTTTTTTTCCGGGAGCGGAAATCGAGCCCACATCTCCGCATAACCGGTGCGGTTCCTCGACCATTAAGCTATCCCGCAGCGGCCTCTCTCTCGACTTTAACGGGGGGGTTTATATTTACAAGTGCTCTGAGGCCAGTATACTAGCGCTGCCCCTCGACCACCGCGGGACACGTAGAACGTCTTTATATCCAGCTGCCTTAACGTAAGCAGTGGTCGGAAATCGGGGTTAGCAATTGGCATATCCGAAGTGCTGTAGCCAGTGCCCTCGTAATACATGTAGCAGAATAGAAAGATACGGGACAAGGGACTCGGTAAAGATACATATAAAGGTTGCAGTCGTCATTGCCAGTGCTGTTCGGCTTTTTCTGAAATAATTGTTAGGGTCGAATGACGTGTGTTTGACATGTTTCTTTCATACATTGATAAATAGGCAAAAATATAGGTCGAGAAAAATTCCGCTGTTTTTTTCGGGAGCGGGAATCGAGCTTACATCTCCGCATAACCGGTGCGGTGTATTTACCATTGCGCTATCCCGCAGCGGCCTCTCTCTCGACTTTAACCCGGGGGTTTATATTTACAAGTGCTCTGAGGCCGGTAAACTAGCGCCGCCCGTCACGCGGGACACGTAGAACGTCTTTTTTTCCAGCGGCCGCCACGTAAGCAGCGGTCGCAGATCGGTGTTACTATTGGCATATCCGAAATGCTGTTGCCATTGCCCTCGTAATGCATGTAGCAGAATAGAAAGATACGGGACGAGGGACTCGGTAAACATACATATAAAGGTTGCAGTCGTCATTGCCAGTGCTATTCGGCTTTTTCTGAAATATTTATTAGGGCTGAATGACGTGTGTTTGACATGTTTCTTTGATACATTGATAAATAAGCGAAAATATAGGTCGAGAAATAATCCGCTTTTTTTCCGGGAGCGGGAATCGAGCTTACATCTCCGCATAACCGGTGCGGTGCGTTGACCATTAAACTATCCCGCAGCGCTTCTCTCTCGACTTTAATGCGGGGGTTTATATTTACAAGTGGTTTGAGGCCAGTATACTAGCGCCGCCCCTCGACCACCGCGGGAGACGTAGAACGTCTTTATATCCAGCGGCCGTAACGTAAGCAGTGGTCGGAAATCTGGGTTAGCAATTGGCATATCCGAAGTGCTGTAGCCAGTGCCCTCGTAATGCATGTAGCAGAATAGAAAGATACGGGACGAGGGACTCGGTAAAGATACATATAAAGGTTGCAGTCGTCATTGCCAGTGCTATTGGGCTTTTTTTGAAATATTTATTATGGCCGAATGACGTGTGTTTGACATGTTTCTTTCATACATTGATAAATAAGCGAAAATATAGGTCGAGAAAAAAATCCGCTGTTTTTTCCGGGTGCGAAAAGCGAACCCACATCTCCGCACAACCGGTACGGTTCCTCGACCATTACGCTATCCCGCAGTGGCTTCTCTCTCGACTTTAACGCGGGGGTTTATATTCACAAGTGCTCTGAGGCCGGTAAACTAGCGCCGCCCCTCGACCACCGCGGGAGAAGTAAAACGTCTTTATTTCTAGCGGCCATAAAGTAAGCAGTGGTCGGAGATCGGGTTTAGCAATTGGCATATTCGAAGTGCTGTAGCCAGTGCCCTCGTAATGCATGTAGAAGAAAAGAAAGATACGGGACGAGGGACTCGGTAAAGATACATTTAAAGGTTGCAGTCGTCATTGCCAGTGCTATTCGGCTTTTTCTGAAATATTTATTAGGGCCGAATGACGTGTCTTTACATGTTTCTTTGATACATTGAATCATAAGCGAAAATATAGGTCGAGAAAAAATCCCGTTTTTTCCGGGAGCGAAAATCGAACCCACATCTCCGCAGAACCGGTGCGGTGCGTTGACCATTACGCTATCCCGCAGCGCTTCTCTCTCGACATTAACGCGGGGGTTTATATTTACAAGTGCTCTGAGGCCGGTAAACTAGCGCCGTCCCTCGAAAACCGCGGGAGACGTAGAACGTCTTTTTTTCCAGCGGCCGCCACATAAGCAGCGGTCGGAGATCGGTGTTAGCAATTGGCATATCCGAACTGCTGTAGCCAGTGCCCTCGTAATGCATGTAGAAGAAAAGAAAGATACGGGACGAGGGACTCGGTAAAGATACATTTAAAGGTTGCAGTCGTCATTGCCAGTGCTATTCGGCTTTTTCTGAAATATTTTTTAGGGCCGAATGACGTGTGTTTAGATGTTTCTTTGATACATTGATTAATAAGCGAAAATATAGGTCGAGAAAAAATCCCGTTTTTTCCGGGAGCGAAAATCGAACCCACATCTCCGCAGAACCGGTGCGGTGCGTTGACCATTACGCTATCCCGCAGCGCTTCTCTCTCGACATTAACGCGGGGGTTTATATTTACAAGTGCTCTGAGGCCGGTAAACTAGCGCCGTCCCTCGACAACCGCGGGAGACGTAGAACGTCTTTTTTTCCAGCGGCCGCCACATAAGCAGCGGTCGGAGATCGGTGTTAGCAATTGGCATATCCGAACTGCTGTAGCCAGTGCCCTCGTAATGCATGTAGAAGAAAAGAAAGATACGGGACGAGGGACTCGGTAAAGATACATTTAAAGGTTGCAGTCGTCATTGCCAGTGCTATTCGGCTTTTTCTGAAATATTTATTAGGGCCGAATGACGTGTGTTTACATGTTTCTTTGATACATTCATTAATAGGCGAAAATATAGGTCGAGAAAAAATCCCGTTTTTTCCGGGAGCGAAAATCGAACCCACATCTCCGCAGAACCGGTGCGGTGCGTTGACCATTACGCTATCCCGCAGCGCTTCTCTCTCGACATTAACGCGGGGGTTTATATTTACAAGTGCTCTGAGGCCGGTAAACTAGCGCCGTCCCTCGAAAACCGCGGGAGACGTTGAACGTCCTTTTTTCCAGCGGCCGCCACATAAGCAGCGGTCGGAAATCGGTGTAAGCAATTGGCATATCCGAACTGCTGTAGCCAGTGCCCTCGTAATGCATGTAGAAGAAAAGAAAGATACGGGACGAGGGACTCGGTAACGATACATTTAAATGTTGCAGTCGTCATTGCCAGTGCTATTCGGCTTTTTTCTGAAATATTTATTACGGGCGAATGACGTGTGTTTCACTTGTTTCTTTGATACATTGATAAATGAGCGAAATTATAGGTCGAGAAAAAATCCGCTTTTTTTCCGGGAGCGGGAATCGAGCCCACATCTCCGCAAAACCACTGCAGTGCGTTGATCATTAAACTATCCCCCAGCGCTTCTCTCTCGACTTTAACGCGTGGGTTTATATTTACAAGTGCTCTGAGGCCAGTAAACTAGCGCCGCCGCTCGACCACCGCGGGAGACGTGGAACGTCTTTATTTCCAGCGGCCGTAACGTAAGCAGTGGTCGGAGATCGCGGTTAGCAATTGGCATATCCGAAGTGCTGTAGCCAGTGCCCTCGTAATGCATGTTGCAGAACACAAAGATACGGGACGAGGGACTCGGTAAAGATACATATAAAGGTTGCAGTCGTCATTGCCAGTGCTGTTCGGCTTTTTCTCAAATATTTTTTAGGGTCGAATGACGTGTGTTTGACATGTTTCTTTGATACATTGATAAATAGGCAAAAATATAGGAAGACAAAAATTCCGCTGTTTTTTCGAGGACCGGGAATCGAGCTTACATCTCCGCATAACCGGTGCGGTGCATTGACCATTGCGCTATCCCGCAGCGGATTCTCTCTCGACTTTAACGCGGGGGTTTATATTTACAAGTGCTCTGAGGCCGGTAATCTAGCGCCGCCCATCACGCGGGACACGTAGAACGTCTTTTTTTCCAGCGGCCGCCACGTAAGCAGCGGTCGGAGATCGGTGTTAGCTATTGGCATATCCGAACTGCTGTAGCCATTGCCCTCGGAATGCATGTACTGAACAGAAAGATACGGGACGAGGGACTCGGTAAAGATACATATAAAGGTAGCAGTCGTCATTGCCAGTGCTATTCGGCTTTTTCTGAAATATTTATTAGTGCCGAATGACGTGTGTTTGACATATTTCTTTGATACATTGATAAATGAGCGAAAATATAGGTCCAGAAACAATCTGCTTTTTTTCCGGGAGCGGGAATCGAGCTCACATCTCAGCATAACCGGTGCGGTGCGTTGACCATTACGCTATCCCGCAGCGTCTTCTCCCTCGACATTAACGCGGGGGTTTATATTTACAAGTGCTCTGAGGCCGGTAAACTAGCGCCGTCCCTCGACCACCGCGAGAGACGTAGAACGTCTTTTTTTCCAGCGGCCGCCACGTAAGCAGCGGTCGGAGATCGGTGTTAGCAATTGGCATATCCGAACTGCTGTAGCCAGTGCTCTCGTAATGGATGTTTGAGAACACAAAGATACAGGACGAAGGACTCGGTAAAGATACAAATAAAGGTTGCAGTCGTCATTGCCAGTGCTATTCGGCTTTTTCTGAAATATTTATTAGGGCCGAATGACGTGTGTTTGACATGTTTCTTTGTTACATTGATAAATCGTCGAAAATATAGGTCGAGAAAAATTCCCCTGTTTTTTCCGGGAGCGAGAATCGACCACACATCTCCGCATAACCGGTGCGGTGCGTTGACCATTACGCTATCCCGCAGCGGCTTTTCCCTCGAATGTAACGCGGGGGTTTATATTTACATTTGCTCTGATGCCGGTCAACAAGCGCCGCCCCTCGACCACCGCGAGAGACGTACAATGTCTTTTTTCCAGCGGCCGCCACGTAAGCCGTGGTAGGAGTTCAGGGTTAGCAATTCGCATATCCGAACTCCTCGAGCCAGTGCCCTCGTAATCCATGTAGCAGAACAGAAAGATACTGGACGAGGGACTAGGTAAAGATACATATCAAGGTTGCAGTCGTCATTGCCAGTGCTATTCGGCTTTTTCTGAAATATTTATTCGGGCCGAATGACGTGTGTTTGACATGTTTTTTTGATACATTGATAAATAAGCGAAAATATAGGTCGAGAAAAAATCCGCTTTTTTTTCTGGGAGCGGGAATCGAGCCCCCATCTCCGCACAACCGGTGCAGTTCCTCGACGATTACGCTATCCCGCAGTGGCTTCTCTCTCGACTTTAACGTGGGGGTTTTTATTCACAAGTGCTCTGAGGCCAGTACACTAGCGCCGCCCCTCCACCACCGCGGGAGACGTAGAACGTCTTTATATCCAGCGGCCGTAACGTAAGCAGTGGTCGGAAATCGGGGTTAGCAATTGGCATATCCGAAGTGCTGTAGCCAGTGCCCTCGTAATGCATGTAGCAGAATAGAAAGATACGGGACGAGGGACTCGGTAAAGATACACATAAAGGTTGCAGTCGTCATTGCCAGTGCTATTGGGCTTTTTCTGAAATATTTATTATGGCCGAATGACGTGTGTTTGACATGTTTCTTTCATACATTGATAAATAAGCGAAAATATAGGTCGAGAAAAAAATCAGCTGTTTTTTCCGGGAGCGAAAATCGAACCCACATCTCCGCATAACCAGTACGGTTCCTCGATCATTACGCTATCCCGCAGTGGCTTCTCTCTCGACTTTAACGCGGGGGTTTATATTCACAAGTGCTCTGAGGCCGGTAAACTAGCGCCGCCCCTCGACCACCGCGGGAGAAGTAAAACGTCTTTATTTCCAGCGGCCGTAAAGTAAGCAGTGGTCGGAGATCGGGGTTAGCAATTGGCATATCCGAAGTGCTGTAGCCAGTGCCCTCGTAAAGCATGTTTCAGAACACACAGATACGGGACGAGAGACTCGGTAAAGATACATATAAAGGTTGCAGTCGTCCTTGCCAGTGCTATTCAACTTTTTCTGAAATATTTATTAGGGCCGAATGACGTGTGTTTACATGTTTCTTTGATACATTGATTAATAAGCGAAAATATAGGTCGAGAGAAAATCCCGTTTTTTCCGGGAGCGAAAATCGAACCCACATCTCCGCATAACCGGTGCGGTGCGTTGACCATTACGCTATCCCGCAGCGCTTCTCTCTCGACATTAACGCGGGGGTTTATATTTACAAGTGCTCTGAGGCCGGTAAACTAGCGCCGTCCCTCGAAAACCGCGGGAGACGTAGAACGTCTTTTTTTCCAGCGGCCGCCACATAAGCAGCGGTCGGAGATCGGTGTTAGCAATTGGCATATCCGAACTGCTGTAGCCAGTGCCCTCGTAATGCATGTAGAAGAAAAGAAAGATACGCGACGAGGGACTCAGTAAAGATACATTTAAAGGTTGCAGTCGTCCTTGCCAGTGCTATTCGGCTTTTTCTGAAATATTTATTACGGGCGAACGACGTGTGTTTCACTTGTTTCTTTGATACATTGATAAATGAGCGAAAATATAGGTCGAGAAAAAATCCGCTTTTTTTCCGGGAGTGGGAATCGAGCCCACATCTCCGCATAACCGGTGCAGTGCGTTGACCATTAAACTATCCCCCAGCGCTTCTCTCTCGACTTTAACGCGGGGGTTTATATTTACAAGTGCTCTGAGGCCAGTAAACTAGCGCCGCCGCTCGACCACCGCGGGAGACGTAGAACGTCTTTATTTCAAGCGGCCGTAACGTAAGCAGTGGTCAGAGATCGCGGTTAGCAATTGGCATATCCAAAGTGCTGTAGCCAGTGCCCTCGTAATGCATGTTGCAGAACCAAAGATACGGGACGAGGAACTCGGTAAAGATACATATAAAGGTTGCAGTCGTCATTGCCAGTGCTGTTCGCTTTTTCTCAAATAATTTTTAGGGCCGAATGACGTGTGTTTGACATGGTTCTTTGATACATTGATAAATAGGCAAAAATATAGGAAGACAAAAATTCCGCTGTTTTTTCCAGGACCGGGAATCGAGCTTACATCTCCGCATAACCGGTGCGGTGCATTGACCATTGCGCTATCCCGCAGCGGCTTCTCTCTCGACTTTAACGCGGGGGTTTATATTTACAAGTGCTCTGAGGCCGGTAATCTAGCGCCGCCCATCACGCGGGACACGTAGAACGTCTTTTTTTCCAGCGGCCGCCACGTAAGCAGCGGTCGGAGATCGGTGTTAGCTATTGGCATATCCGAACTGCTGTAGCCAGTGCCCTCGGAATGCATGTACTGAACAGAAAGATACGGGACGAGGGACTCGGTAAAGATACATATAAAGGTTGCAGTCGTCATTTCCAGTGCTATTCGGCTTTTTCTGAAATATTTATTAGTGCCGAATGACGTGTGTTTGACATATTTCTTTGATACATTGATAAATGAGCGAAAATATAGGTCCAGAAACAATCTGCTTTTTTTCCGGGAGCGGGAATCGAGCTCACATCTCCGCATAACCGGTGCGGTGCGTTGACCATTACGCTATCCCGCAGCGTCTTCTCCCTCGACATTAACGCGGGGGTTTATATTTACAAGTGCTCTGAGGCCGGTAAACTAGCGCCGTCCCTCGACCACCGCGGGAGACGTAGAACGTCTTTTTTTCCAGCGGCCGCCACGTAAGCAGCGGTCGGAGATCGGTGTTAGCAATTGGCATATCGGAACTGCTGTAGCCAGTTTCGCGGAAGCTACCGCGAGTCACGGCCCAGAGCCCTAGACGGAGCGATACGTGTTTCTTTATTGGCTGTCCTCGAACAACTACCCATGATGATAATGCGCCGCATGCCCCTGCCCGCTTTCCCCTCTTCTTCATTTGCAACATCTTCCCGCGCGCCCAAGATGGTCAGTCGGCGAGTTCAAAAACTTGCAGTTATTACACAGGAAGATTGCACATGAAACTTCTCATGTGGCGGTAACACTTGGCGAAGTCCCCATTGCAATTGAAGAGCCTTGTCGCCCAGGATCACGATTGCGATGGCGTCCAACTCCATCGTCGGTATTCGACGTGTGACTTCCTTCGCTTGGGGATGGAGTCGACAGCGTGAAAACCTTCCGGTTACAGGCCAGCGTATGAGGCTTCCTGCAGCCACCCGAAACCTGACGTTCCGGCTCCGCAGACACAAATGGCAGTGCACACTGTTTGGCCTCGGTTTGCTTTGAGAAATGGCTCATGCGCTCTACGCTCTGCCTGTTGGTTTCTTCGCTGCTGCTGCCCAAGCTAAGTTTCTGGTGTTTCTCCACATGCGTATGTTTACGCTTAACTGAACACGCATGGGGCGTTCGGTTTGTCTTCGTCTCCCCCTTTGCTGGACTTCCAGAACTGACCCGTCTCGAGCATGCCTTTACGGTGCCCTCTTTCGATAACGCGCTCGGGTTCGACGTCGGATCCTTAGGTGCGTATTCTTTTGGGGCCATTTCGGGGGATCGATTTTTTTTAAGTCCTCGTGTGGATTGATAAGTGGGCATCTTCTGGGCAGGTTCTTCCTTCGGTGTTTGCTCGCTAGAGCTATCCGTTCCTTCCGCCCCTTTCTCCACCGTCACGTCTTCAATTACTTTGCGTTTGGTACTGAATCCCTTGCTAGTGCTCGGGTAGGCATTAGGCGACTCGGGTTCATGCGATGAACTGGAACAGCAGTTCCGCCGTCGCCACACAGCACGTGCTTCAAATTTTAAACGCCGTCGTGTGCCACCCGAGAGGACCATGGCGCTAGTAAATCTACAAGCCGTAGATCTGAGTGCTCCTTGAATTGTCCAGCCTAGAGCCGTTTCTGAAGCTGTGAGATCTGCATTGATTCGGTCTATTTTGCCTGTGGCCACCTTCCAGTAGGCGTCCGATCCAACCAGTATGCCGATTTCATTTGCCTTCCATGTGTTAGGGTGGAAGGCGTCGGCGATGTCGTACCGCCTTTCATCCAGGATGATTGCAGACGCGCTGTCCAGCTGCGGACTGGTCACGGAGCAAATCTCAGGGACCTCCAAGGCTTCCAAAGTGACCCGATCTCCACGAGCTTGTCCACGCAGCGTCACCTCTACTCGCCGGCAGCGTAATATCTGGTGAGCCCTTGTCCTGCCGAACGTTACCAACGCTAGCTCTTCTGTGTCGAGAACAGTGCATTTAAGGGCCTTAGAAAGATTCTGACGAATGAACGTCCGCTGGCTTCCGGTATCCAGAAGCACTCGCACCAAACGTCGTCGAGCACCCTCTGCCCAGGCTCGAGCCGTGGGCAGCAGAACTGACGTTGCTCCGGAGTGCCCGCTCGAAGCCGTCACCACAGTTGGGGGTGCACCTTGTCCAGCCTGTACCTGCGGCGTTCGTCTGGGTGTGGTGTGGTCAGACGGCCGGAGCACGTCACACAGCAGGGTGAGGTGACGCCCGTTGCAGGTACTGCAGGTTAGGTTGCGCGACGCTCTGCATTGACGAGCCACATGGTTGCGTCTGCCGCACCGGAAGCAGCAGCGAGCGTTGCGCAATCGTGCCCTCTTCTCGGCCGCCGACTGGCTGACCCGGCAGTCCGCCACCTTGTGACCGCGGCTGTCGCATAAGGGACACGCCGGTGTGGCTGGGGACTCGGTCTCCGCGGTCAATGCCAGTGCTGAGGGAACGGGTGTCTCCGATTGTCCTGGGGGGTTCAAGTCGGCGTTCTGGACGGACCGACGAGCTGCGGCTGATAGAGGCTGCCCTTGCTTCCCTTCCTCGCGAATCTCAATTTGGATCCTCAAGAACTCCAGTAGTTGCTTCACCTGGCAACCTTGTCCTTGACTAATCGCAGTTTCTGTCACGGATCCAGCAGTCGACCCTTGGCCCAATTCCTTAGCCCTCTGCCGGTACATCAAGGTTATGTCATCGGGCAGGCACCGCAGGAGCACGCGGTTGAGAACCACGGCATACTGCTCTTGCGGAACTCCCAGGGCTTCCAGGGCGCTGACGCGGAAATGTACCTTGTCGTACAACTCGCGGAGCCTGTCGATATTCGTCGAGCAACGTATCGGTGTAAATGCCAGCAGTTGATCGATATGCTCGTTAATGAGCAACTCTGGACGGCCAAAGCGTTGAACGAGGGCGCTCACCGCAACGTCGTAGTTTGCTTCCGAGAGTCGGATGCCCTCGATGGCTCGCCTGGCATCACCGATCAAGTACGTCAGCAGGTACTTGAATTTCTCGATTTTTGTCAGCTCGACGTTATCATGAATGGTCACGCTGTAGTGATCCCAAAAGGGTTGCCACTCGTGCAGAATTCCCGAAAACGCTGGAATCTGAAGTTTCGGAAGGGCGACTGTCCGATGCCGTGACGCAGGCACGATGCGTGATGACGTACCTGTCAGATCATGGGCTGAAGCAGCTGCTGTCCCGCCTTCGCTGGCTACGAGAGCGTTCGGCTGAGCATTTCTGAGAAGAAACCGTGCCCGAGAGACGGCGTACGAAACCTTGCGGTTGTACTCTGCCGCTCCCTCGAGCTCTTGCTCCAGCGCGTCATCATCCGTTGCCTCGGCGATCTTCTCGTTGAGCGCTGTGAGCTCAGCGTCTTGCTGCACGATGTAGTCGACGTGGGAGCTAAGGGTCGCCGCGTCGGGACAGGGCTGCTGCAGCAGGTCGTTCAGCTGGTTGAGAGCTCGCGTGACGCCGCTCCTGACAACGCCACGAGTCTTTCGAAGGCGGTCGATCGACGAAGCCATGCGGAGATGCTCCGAAAGGCGATTTCCCGGGTTGATCGGCACCAAAGATGTCGCGGAAGCTACCGCGAGTCACGGCACAGAGCCCTAGACGGAGCGATACGTGTTTCTTTATTGGCTGTCCTCGAACAACTACCCATGATGATAATGCGCCGCATGCCCCTGCCCGCTTTCCCCTCTTCTTCATTTGCAACAGCCAGTGCCCTCGTAATGCATGTAGCAGAACAGAAAGATACGGGACGAGGGACTCGGTAAACATACATATAAAGGTTGCAGTCGTCACTGCGAGTGCTATTCAGGTTTTTCTGAAATATTTATTAGGGGCGAATGACGTGTGTTTCACATGTTTCTTTGATACATTGACAAATGAGCGAAAATATAGGTCGAGAAAAAATCCCCTTTTTTTCCGGGAGCCGGAATCGAGCCCACATCTCTGCATAACCGGTGCAGTGCGTTGACCATTACACTATCCCGCAGCGCTTCTCTCTCGACTTTAACGCAGAGGTTTATATTTACAAGTGCTCTGAGGCTAGTATACTAGCGCCGCCCCTCGACCACCGCGGGAGACGTAGAACATCTTTATTTCCAGCGGCCGTAACGTAAGCAGTGGTCGGAGATCGGGGTTAGCAATTGGCATATCCGAACTGCTGTAGCCAGTGCCCTCGTAATGCATGTTGCAGAACACAAAGATACAGGACGAAGGACTCGGTAAAGATACAAATAAAGGTTGCAGTCGTCATTGCCAGTGCTATTCGGCTTTTTCTGAAATATTTATTAGGGCCGAATGACGTGTGTTTGACATGTTTCTTTGATACATTGATAAATAGTCGAAAATATAGGTCGAGAAAAAATCCCCTGTTTTTTCCGGGAGCGAGAATCGACCACACATCTCCGCATAACCGGTGCGGTGCGTTGACCATTACGCTATCCCGCCGCGGCTTTTCCCTCGAATTTAACGCGGGGGTTTATATTTACATTTGCTCTGAGGCCGGTCAACAAGCGCCGCCCCTCGACCACCGCGGGAGACGTACAATGTCTTTTTTCCAGCGGCCGCCACGTAAGCCGTGGTCGGAGTTCAGGGTTAGCAATTCGCATATCCGAACTCCTCGAGCCAGTGCCCTCGTAATGCATGCAGCAGAACAGAAAGATACTGGACGAGAGACTCGGTAAAGATACATATCAAGGTTGCAGTCGTCATTGCCAGTGCTATTCGGCTTTTTCTGAAATATTTATTAGGGCCGAATGACGTGTGTTTTACATGTTTTTTAGATACATTGATAAATAAGCGAAAATATAGGTAGAGAAAAAATCCGCTTTTTTTCCGGGAGGGGGAATCGAGCACCCATCTCCGCATAACCGGTGCGGTTCCTCGACGATTACGCTATCCCGCAGTGGCTTCTCTCTCGACTTTAACGTTGGGGTTTTTATTCACAAGTGCTCTGAGGCCGGCAAACTAGCGCCGCCCCTCGACAACCGCGGGAGATGTAGAACGTCTTTTTTTCAAGCGGCCGCCACGTAAGCAGCGGTCGGAGACCGGTGTTAGCAATTGGCATATCCGAACGGCTGTAGCCAGTGCCCTCGTAATGCATGTAGCAGAATAGAAAGATACGGGACGAGGGACTCGGTAAAGATACATATAAAGGTTGCAGTCGTCCTTGCCAGTGCTATTCAACTTTTTCTGAAATATTTATTAGGGCCGAATGACGTGTGTTTGACATGTTTCTTTGATACATTGATTAATAAGCGAAAATATAGGTCGAGAAAAAATCCCGTTTTTTCCGGGAGCAAAAATCGAACCCACATCTCCGCATAACCGGTGCGGTGCGTTGACCATTACGCTATCCCGCAGCGCTTCTCTATCGACATTAACGCGGGGGTTTATATTTACAAGTGCTCTGAGGCCGGTAAACTAGCGCCGTCCCTCGACCACCGCGGGAGACGTAGAACGTCTTTTTTTCCAGCGGCCGCCACATAAGCAGCGGTCGGAGATCGGTGTTAGCAATTGGCATATCCGAACTGCTGTAGCCAGTGCCCTCGTAATGCATGTAGCAGAACACAAAGATACGGGACGAGGGACTCGGTAAAGATACATATAAAGGTTGCAGTCGTCATTGCCAGTGCTGTTCGGCTTTTTCTCAAATAATTTTAAGGGCCGAATGACGTGTGTTTGACATGTTTCTTTGATACATTGATAAATAGGCAAAAATATAGGAAGACAAAAATTCCGCTGTTTTTTCCAGGACCGGGAATCGAGCTTACATCTCCGCATAACCGGTGCGGTGCATTGACCATTGCGCCATCCCGCAGCGGCTTCTCTCTCGACTTTAACGCGGGGGTTTATATTTACAAGTGCTCTGAGGCCGGTAATCTAGCGCCGCCCATCACGCGGGACACGTAGAACGTCTTTTTTTCCAGAGGCCGCCACGTAAGCAGCGGTCGGAGATCGGTGTTAGCTATTGGCATATCCGAACTGCTGTAGCCAGTGCCCTCGGAATGCATGTACTGAACAGAAAGATACGGGACGAGGGACTCGGTAAAGATACATATAAAGGTTGCAGTCGTCATTGCCAGTGCTGTTCGGCTTTTTCTGAAATATTTATTATGGCCGAATGACGTGTGTTTACATGTTTCTTTGATACATTGATAAATAAGCGAAAATATAGGTCGAGAAAAAATCCGCTGTTTTTTCTGGGAGCAAAAATCGAACCCACATCTCCGCATAACCGGTATGGTTCCTCGACCGTTACGCTATCCAGCAGTGGCTTCTCTCTCGACTTTAACGCGGGGGTTTATATTTACAAGTGCTCTGAGGCCAGTAAACTAGCGCCGCCCCTTGACCACCGCGGGAGACGTAGAACGTCTTTATTTCCAGCGGCCGTAACGTAAGCAGTGGTCGGATATCGGGGTTAGCAATTGGCATATCCGAAGTGCTGTAGCCAGTGCCCTCGTAATGCATGTAGCAGAATAGAAAGATACGGGACGAGGGACTCGGTAAAGATACATATAAAGGTTGCAGTCGTCATTGCCAGTGCTATTGGGCTTTTTCTGAAATATTTATTATGGCCGAATGACGTGTGTTTGACATGTTTCTTTCATACATTGATAAATAAGCGAAAATATAGGTCGAGAAAAAAATCCGCTGTTTTTTCGGGGAGCGAAAATCGAACCCACATCTCCGCATAACCGGTACGGTTCCTCGACCATTACGCTATCCCGCAGTGGCTTCTCTCTCGACTTTAACGCGGGGGTTTATATTGACAAGTGCTCTGAGGCCGGTAAACTAGCGCCGCCCCTCGACCACCGCGGGATACGTAGAACGTCTTTATTTCCAGCGGCCGTAAAGTAAGCAGTGGTCGGAGATCAGGGTTAGCAATAGACCCTATGCAAAATGCGCCCCGCCATCTCACGTCGACTCCGGTAACTAGATCCGCCATTTTGGTACGGTCGTTTGAAACCGAAACCAATTAGCAAAACATAGAAGGCGGGCATTGACCGCTCTTGGTGATGGACTACAATGCCGGAGCATTGCTTCGTGCCGCAGAGCACGCAATGCGGAAATACCGGTTCAAATGGAGAAAAGGTACGTGAAGTTCCACGCTTTTGAACGAACTTTGTGACGCGAACTGTGCCGGCGCGAGCAACCTTTTTGACACGCTGGGCGCGGTGCGCTTGGAGCGAATATTTGTCGTTGGTTCGCTAAGCGCGGGGTTCCGTAGTTGCTGTCCGTATGAAAAATACAGCTGTGTTGGAGTTCTGTTGTCCAGCCTTTGTATTCTAAATGAAGCCTGAGCGTGCGCCGCCTATTCACGCGACTAACAGCGGCGCTCGACCGGGAAAACAGTACCACACGTTGCCAAAATTAGGCTGTTTCTTTACTCGTCCCTGTGGCTCTGCGCCCGCTTCATTACATTGTTAAATGGTACCGCTTAGCCCCTACACGAGCTTTTATCTTACCTAGGGCTGTAAACAAACTTTTCTTGCCGCACTACGCCGTCACGGCGCGGTTGAACATTTCCTCTGTGGCGGGCGCGCACGGTATGGGAGTGTGTTGTTGGTTTCTTTACGTTGCATTTAGCCGCGTTTCGTTGCTGAAGTGGCGAACTCTGTTTTATGATGATCTAACGGTGGGAAATTCGAGCATTTGCACTTGGTTCCCGATTTGCCGGGCTGAAAGGTTTGTTGTTACGTCAAGTTAACTTGGTGCCCATTGTCATTCCAGCAACGATGTATTTACTGTCGAATATTTTGCGACTAAAATACACACTCACTCCTCTAGTTTGTCACATGCTGCATGCATGCCTCCGACGTAATGATAGTGGCCATTGATGTAGGTAGCTGAGACAATTTTCAAGTTTTATACAAAAAGAAAAAAGAAAACGGCCACAGTTGCATCAGGCCGCCGCGCATCAGCTTGAGTGCTTTTGCGTTTTTGTGGATATAACTGTGGATATAAATGGAACAAAAAGAAGCATTCGCGCACCCCTGCATGTCGCGGTCTAGTAAACACGACGTTGCCCAGCCTCTGCGTGCTTGCGAGATGACCACGGCGAAATGTGGCATGAATGGTTGCTGGTAGCTCATAGGTGACCCTTCAGGTGCCATGCCAGTCCTTGTTTCTGTCACTTGGGGGGGGTGGAGGAGGAGCGGGAGGCCAGCACAACGGGGGCAAAAAACTGCACGGAACTTTGTTGCTGCTCGCATTGCTCCTGTACTCGACCTGCATCGAACAGACGCATCGGCAAGGGAAGGGAGGGGCCATTTTATGGCGGGCTTCTCCAGTCACTGTTTTGGACACTCGCTGGCTTGATGCCCTGCTGTCTCGGACGTCCCCACTGTTGTGGCAGCTCAGTGCACGCAAGCTCCGGTGGCGCCTCTTAAAACCTTCGGCTTGCAAGGGGGCGAGTAGGTGCACAGCAGCCAGGATGTGACTCCATGCTCCACTGCAACCCGCCGGGCACTCGCACGATGCCTCCCCAATCGCCCCACTGTCCGTCTCAAAGGTGAGGCACACAACATAGGGCCGGCCACTTTTCTTATGGGAGCAAAAGCAGCTGCTGAGCACATGGATGAGGCCCAACCTGCAAGAACAGAGAGAGTATCAGTAAATAACATCCAGGGAAAAACAGGACTAGTCCAGAATTGCTTGGGTTTGGGCGAATTGGTTTTCCATATCGACTTGAAATTTCAGCTTGAACAAAAACGATAGGACTTAGGAAGGAAACACGGACACAGTGCTGACTATCAACTGAGTTTATTGACAAAAAGCGGGAACATATATACATGAAACATTGCACAACATTGGCACAGCGCGACACTCTTTTTTCCGAGATTAGTCCGCTACAGTTTATGGTAAAGGGACAGAGCAGAAAGAAGTGGCCGCAAGGAACAGACTCAAAATGACCAGATTTTGTGTCTTGCTTAACACTGTTGCAAGGGCAATAATCTACACCTCAAACAGCAATGATGTCAAAATTGTTTGTCAAGTTCGAGCGTGCAAGTATCTCTGCATGCTTTGTTAATGCATTTTTCAAGAGAAGGTAGTTTAACATTTAAAAACCTCAGCGTGGGTAATGATACCAGTACCCGCATAACTTCGTTCGTCATAACTTAAGCAAGCAATAATATGATTATCTGGAACTCACTTCCAGAATCTTTCGAGATAAACAGGTAAACCATTCGGGCTATACCGATGACCAATCGAATTAAAAAAAAAACTAGTTCAGTGAGTTCGAGCTGACGACGTTTTACTGTATTATCTATTCGTGCACACCAAAAACATTCGCTTTAGAAACAAACACAACCACCCCACCACCAAAAAAGGAGAAGAAAGACACACAAACAGATTTTTACGCAGAACATGCCCAAAAAATAATGAACACACAAAAAAAGAAAATCCAAGGTGTATGTGCGCTTTTGTAGTTGACTTCGCCGCAAAGCACGATTGCTTTGCGGCAAACGCGCGGGCGGACGACCATCACGGAAAACGGCTGCAACCTTTCCGTAAACATCTTCGCCAAAAATCATCCCGTAAATTCCATGTACAGCATTTTAAAATACCTAATCCACCCACTAGCGGTACGGTCTGGCGATTGTCGCTCTCCTCTTTCAGGGTTACTGCAACAGGGTCCCCGCTACGCATTTGCGTGGTAAACAACGATGAACAAAGTGCTCTACAAATGCTCATACCGGTTAACTCGCGTCAAGTAAAAACAAAGAAGGATTTACTTACTGCGAGTCGCACGTGTTTGTCCGCACCGATGAAGGCGAGCAATGCGCCTCGGTGGCTAGGCGGCATGCCCTGCTCCGCTGCCGCTCGGATGGGTCTTTGGCGCGGCACCCCGAGTGGTATGAGTCTTCAGACACAGTCGGCAGCGCAGGCAAGTCCTTCGTGCACAATCCGCGGTCGAGAGCCGGAAAACACTGTCCAGTTTGAGCCATACCGCGTTACCGTCACCTACTCTTCCACAGTAAACAATACGAGACTTCCCGATCGGCGCCCGTACCAATATGGCCGACGGTCTCGTTTTACATCAGTGTTGCTAGATCACCAAGCAATTTCGCATAGGGTCTATTGGCATATCCGAAGTGCTGTATCCAGTGCCCTCGTAAAGCATGTTGCAGAACACACAGATACGGGACGAGAGATTCGGTAAAGATACATATAAAGGTTGCAGTCGTCCTTGCCAGTGCTATTCAACTTTTTCTGAAATATTTATTAGGGCCGAATGACGTGTGTTTACATGTTTCTTTGATACATTGATTAATAAGCGAAAATATAGGTCGAGAATAAATCCCGTTTTTTCCGGGAGCGAAAATCGAACCCACATCTCCGCATAACCGGTGCGGTGCGTTGACCATTACGCTATCCCGCAGCGCTTCTCTCTCGACATTAACGCGGGGGTTTATATTTACAAGTGCTCTGAGGCCGGTAAATTAGCGCCGTCCCTCGAAAACCGCGTGAGACGTAGAACGTCTTTTTTTTCCAGCGGCCGCCACATAAGCAGCGGTCGGAGATCGGTGTTAGCAATTGGCATATCCGAACTGCTGTAGCCAGTGCCCTCGTAATGCATGTAGAAGAAAAGAAAGATACGGGACGAGGGACTCGGTAAAGATACATTTAAAGGTTGCAGTCGTCATTGCCAGTGCTATGCGGCTTATTCTGAAATATTTATTACGGGCGAATGACGTGTGTTTCACTTGTTTCTTTGATACATTGATAAATGAGCGAAAATATAGGTCGAGAAAAAATCCGCTTTTTTTCCGGGAGCGGGAATCGAGCCCACATCTACGCATAACCGGTGCAGTGCGTTGACCATTAAACTATCCCCCAGCGCTTCTCTCTCGACTTTAACGCGGGGGTTTATATTTACAAGTGCTCTGAGGCCAGTAAACTAGCGCCGCCGCTCGACCACCGCGGGAGACGTAGAACGTCTTTATTTCCAGCGGCCGTAACGTAAGCAGTGGTCGGAGATCGGGGTTAGCAATTGGCATATCCGAAGTGCTCTAGCCAGTGCCCTCGTAATGCATGTTGTAGAACACAAAGATACGGGACGAGGGACTCGGTAAAGATACATATAAATGTTGCAGTCGTCATTGCCAGTGCTGTTCGGCTTTTTCTTAAATAATTTTTAGGGCCGAATGACGTGTGTTTGACATGTTTCTTTGATAAATTGATAAATAGGCAAAAATATAGGAAGACAAAAATTCCGCTGTTTTTTCCAGGACCGGGAATCGAGCTTACATCTCTGCATAACCGGTGCGGTGCGTTGACCATTACGCTATCCCGCAGTGGCTTCTCCCTCGAATTTAACGCGGGGGTTTATATTTATAAGTGCTCTGAGGCCGGTCAACAAGCGCCGCCCATCACGCGGGACACGTAGAACGTCTTTTTTTCCAGCGGCCGCCACGTAAGCAGCGGTCGGAGATCGGTGTTAGCTATTGGCATATCCGAACTGCTGTAGCCAGTGCCCTCGGAATGCATGTACTGAACAGAAAGATACGGGACGAGGGACTCGGTAAAGATACATATAAAGGTTGCAGTCGTCATTGCCAGTGCTATTCGGCTTTTTCTGAAATATTTATTAGTGCCGAATGACGTGTGTTTGACATATTTCTTTGATACATTGATAAATGAGCGAAAGTATAGGTCCAGAAACAATCTGCTTTTTTTCCGGGAGCGGGAATCGAGCCCACATCTCCGCATAACCGGTGCAGTGCGTTGACCATTACACTATCCCGCAGCGCTTCTCTCTCGACTTTAATGCGGGGGTTTATATTTACAAGTGCTCTGAGGCCAGTATACTAGCGCCGCCCCTCGACCACCGCAGGAGACGTAGAACGTCTTTATATCCAGCGGCCGTAACGTAAGCAGTGGTCGGAAATCGGGGTTAGCAATTGGCATATCCGAAGTGCTGTAGCCAGTGCCCTCGTAATGCATGTAGCAGAATAGAAAGATACGGGACGAGGGACTCGGTAAAGATACATATAAAGGTTGCAGTCGTCATTGCCAGTGCTATTGGGCTTTTTCTGAAATATTTATTATGGCCGAATGACAGTGTTTGACATGTTTCTTTCATACATTGATAAATAAGCGAAAATATAGGTCGAGAAAAAAATCCGCTGTTTTTTCGGGGAGCGAAAATCGAACCCACATCTCCGCATAACCGGTACGGTTCCTCGACCATTACGCTATCCCGCAGTGGCTTCTCTCTCGACTTTAACGCGGGGGTTTATATTCACAAGTGCTCTGAGGCCGGTAAACTAGCGCCGCCCCTCGACCACCGCGGGAGAAGTAAAACGTCTTTATTTCCAGCGGCCGTAAAGTAAGCAGTGGTCGGAGATCAGGGTTAGCAATTGGCATATCCGAAGTGCTGTATCCAGTGCCCTCGTAAAGCATGTTGCAGAACACACAGATACGGGACGAGAGATTCGGTAAAGATACATATAAAGGTTGCAGTCGTCCTTGCCAGTGCTATTCAACTTTTTCTGAAATATTTATTAGGGCCGAATGACGTGTGTTTACATGTTTCTTTGATACATTGATTAATAAGCGAAAATATAGGTCGAGAATAAATCCCGTTTTTTCCGGGAGCGAAAATCGAACCCACATCTCCGCATAACCGGTGCGGTGCGTTGACCATTACGCTATCCCGCAGCGCTTCTCTCTCGACATTAACGCGGGGGTTTATATTTACAAGTGCTCTGAGGCCGGTAAATTAGCGCCGTCCCTCGAAAACCGCGTGAGACGTAGAACGTCTTTTTTTTCCAGCGGCCGCCACATAAGCAGCGGTCGGAGATCGGTGTTAGCAATTGGCATATCCGAACTGCTGTAGCCAGTGCCCTCGTAATGCATGTAGAAGAAAAGAAAGATACGGGACGAGGGACTCGGTAAAGATACATTTAAAGGTTGCAGTCGTCATTGCCAGTGCTATGCGGCTTATTCTGAAATATTTATTACGGGCGAATGACGTGTGTTTCACTTGTTTCTTTGATACATTGATAAATGAGCGAAAATATAGGTCGAGAAAAAATCCGCTTTTTTTCCGGGAGCGGGAATCGAGCCCACATCTCCGCATAACCGGTGCAGTGCGTTGACCATTAAACTATCCCCCAGCGCTTCTCTCTCGACTTTAACGCGGGGGTTTATATTTACAAGTGCTCTGAGGCCAGTAAACTAGCGCCGCCGCTCGACCACCGCGGGAGACGTAGAACGTCTTTATTTCCAGCGGCCGTAACGTAAGCAGTGGTCGGAGATCGGGGTTAGCAATTGGCATATCCGAAGTGCTCTAGCCAGTGCCCTCGTAATGCATGTTGTAGAACACAAAGATACGGGACGAGGGACTCGGTAAAGATACATATAAATGTTGCAGTCGTCATTGCCAGTGCTGTTCGGCTTTTTCTTAAATAATTTTTAGGGCCGAATGACGTGTGTTTGACATGTTTCTTTGATACATTGATAAATAGGCAAAAATATAGGAAGACAAAAATTCCGCTGTTTTTTCCAGGACCGGGAATCGAGCTTACATCTCTGCATAACCGGTGCGGTGCATTGACCATTGCGCTATCCCGCAGCGTCTTCTTCCTCGACATTAACGCGGGGGTTTATATTTACAAGTGCTCTGAGGCCGGTAAACTAGCGCCGCCCATCACGCAGGACATGTAGAACGTCTTTTTTTCCAGCGGCCGCCACGTAAGCAGCGGTCGGAGATCGGTGTTAGCTATTGGCATATCCGAACTGCTGTAGCCAGTGCCCTCGTAATGCATGTTGCAGAACACAAAGATACAGGACGAAGGACTCGGTAAAGATACAAATAAAGTTTGCAGTCGTCATTGCCAGTGCTATTCGGCTTTTTCTGAAATATTTATTAGGGCCGAATGACGTGTGTTTGACATGTTTCTTTGATACATTGATAAATAGTCGAAAATATAGGTCGAGAAAAAATCCCCTGTTTTTTCCGGGAGCGAGAATCGACCACACATCTCCGCATAACCGGTGCGGTGCGTTGACCATTACGCTATCCCGCCGCGGCTTTTCCCTCGAATTTAACGCGGGGGTTTATATTTACATTTGCTCTGAGGCCGGTCAACAAGCGCCGCCCCTCGACCACCGCGGGAGACGTACAATGTCTTTTTTCCAGCGGCCGCCACGTAAGCCGTGGTCGGAGTACAGGGTTAGCAATTCGCATATCCGAACTCCTCGAGCCAGTGCCCTCGTAATGCATGCAGCAGAACAGAAAGATACTGGACGAGAGACTCGGTAAAGATACATATCAAGGTTGCAGTCGTCATTGCCAGTGCTATTCGGCTTTTTCTGAAATATTTATTAGGGCCGAATGACGTGTGTTTGACATGTTTTTTAGATACATTGATAAATAAGCGAAAATATAGGTCGAGAAAAAATCCGCTTTTTTTCCGGGAGCGGGAATCGAGCCCCCATCTCCGCATAACCGGTGCGGTTCCTCGACGATTACGCTATCCCGCAGTGGCTTCTCTCTCGACTTTAACGTTGGGGTTTTTATTCACAAGTGCTCTGACGCCGGCAAACTAGCGCCACCCCTCGACAACCGCGGGAGATGTAGAACGTCTTTTTTTCAAGCGGCCGCCACGTAAGCAGCGGTCGGAGACCGGTGTTAGCAATTGGCATATCCGAACGGCTGTAGCCAGTGCCCTCGTAATGCATGTAGCAGAATAGAAAGATACGGGACGAGGGACTCGGTAAAGATACATATAAAGGTTGCAGTCGTCCTTGCCAGTGCTATTCAACTTTTTCTGAAATATTTATTAGGGCCGAATGACGTGTGTTTGACATGTTTCTTCGATACATTGATTAATAAGCGAAAATATAGGTCGAGAAAAAATCCCGTTTTTTCCGGGAGCAAAAATCGAACCCACATCTCCGCATAACCGGTGCGGTGCGTTGACCATTACGCTATCCCGCAGCGCTTCTCTCTCGACATTAACGCGGGGGTTTATATTTACAAGTGCTCTGAGGCCGGTAAACTAGCGCCGTCCCTCGACCACCGCGGGAGACGTAGAACGTCTTTTTTTCCAGCGGCCGCCACATAAGCAGCGGTCGGAGATCGGTGTTAGCAATTGGCATATCCGAACTGCTGTAGCCAGTGCCCTCGTAATGCATGTAGCAGAACACAAAGATACGGGACGAGGGACTCGGTAAAGATACATATAAAGGTTGCAGTCGTCATTGCCAGTGCTGTTCGGCTTTTTCTCAAATAATTTTAAGGGCCGAATGACGTGTGTTTGACATGTTTCTTTGATACATTGATAAATAGGCAAAAATATAGGAAGACAAAAATTCCGCTGTTTTTTCCAGGACCGGGAATCGAGCTTACATCTCCGCATAACCGGTGCGGTGCATTGACAATTGCGCTATCCCGCAGCGGCTTCTCTCTCGACTTTAACGCGGGGGTTTATATTTACAAGTGCTCTGAGGCCGGTAATCTAGCGCCGCCCATCACGCGGGACACGTAGAACGTCTTTTTTTCCAGAGGCCGCCACGTAAGCAGCGGTCGGAGATCGGTGTTAGCTATTGGCATATCCGAACTGCTGTAGCCAGTGCCCTCGGAATGCATGTACTGAACAGAAAGATACGGGACGAGGGACTCGGTAAAGATACATATAAAGGTTGCAGTCGTCATTGCCAGTGCTGTTCGGCTTTTTCTGAAATATTTATTATGGCCGAATGACGTGTGTTTACATGTTTCTTTGATACATTGATAAATAAGCAAAAATATAGGTCGAGAAAAAATCCTCTGTTTTTTCTGGGAGCAAAAATCGAACCCACATCTCCGCATAACCGGTATGGTTCCTCGACCGTTACGCTATCCAGCAGTGGCTTCTCTCTCGACTTTAACGCGGGGGTTTATATTTACAAGTGCTCTGAGGCCAGTAAACTAGCGCCGCCCCTCGACCACCGCGGGAGACGTAGAACGTCTTTATTTCCAGCGGCCGTAACGTAAGCAGTGGTCGGATATCGGGGTTAGCAATTGGCATATCCGAAGTGCTGTAGCCAGTGCCCTCGTAATGCATGTAGCAGAATAGAAAGATACGGGACGAGGGACTCGGTAAAGATACATATAAAGGTTGCAGTCGTCATTGCCAGTGCTATTGGGCTTTTTCTGAAATATTTATTATGGCCGAATGACGTGTGTTTGACATGTTTCTTTCATACATTGATAAATAAGCGAAAATATAGGTCTAGAAAAAAATCCGCTGTTTTTTCGGGGAGCGAAAATCGAACCCACATCTCCGCATAACCGGTACGGTTCCTCGACCATTACGCTATCCCGCAGTGGCTTCTCTCTCGACTTTAACGCGGGGGTTTATATTGACAAGTGCTCTGAGGCCGGTAAACTAGCGCCGCCCCTCGACCACCGCGGGATACGTAGAACGTCTTTATTTCCAGCGGCCGTAAAGTAAGCAGTGGTCGGAGATCAGGGTTAGCAATAGACCCTATGCAAAATGCGCCCCGCCATCTCACGTCGACTCCGGTAACTAGATCCGCCATTTTGGTACGGTCGTTTGAAACCGAAACCAATTAGCAAAACATAGAAGGCGGGCATTGACCGCTCTTGGTGATGGACTACAATGCCGGAGCATTGCTTCGTGCCGCAGAGCACGCAATGCGGAAATACCGGTTCAAATGGAGAAAAGGTACGTGAAGTTCCACGCTTTTGAACGAACTTTGTGACGCGAACTGTGCCGGCGCGAGCAACCTTTTTGACACGCTGGGCGCGGTGCGCTTGGAGCGAATATTTGTCGTTGGTTCGCTAAGCGCGGGGTTCCGTAGTTGCTGTCCGTATGAAAAATACAGCTGTGTTGGAGTTCTGTTGTCCAGCCTTTGTATTCTAAATGAAGCCTGAGCGTGCGCCGCCTATTCACGCGACTAACAGCGGCGCTCGACCGATAAAACAGTACCACACGTTGCCAAAATTATGCTGTTTCTTTACTCGTCCCTGTGGCTCTGCGCCCGCTTCATTACATTGTTAAATGGTACCGCTTAGCCCCTACACGAGCTTTTATCTTACCTAGGGCTGTAAACAAACTTTTCTTGCCGCACTACGCCGTCACGGCGCGGTTGAACATTTCCTCTGTGGCGGGCGCGCACGGTATGGGAGTGTGTTGTTGGTTTCTTTACGTTGCATTTAGCCGCGTTTCGTTGCTGAAGTGGCGAACTCTGTTTTATGATGATCTAACGGTGGGAAATTCGAGCATTTGCACTTGGTTCCCGATTTGCCGGGCTGAAAGGTTTGTTGTTACGTCAAGTTAACTTGGTGCCCATTGTCATTCCAGCAACGATGTATTTACTGTCGAATATTTTGCGACTAAAATACACACTCACTCCTCTAGTTTGTCACATGCTGCATGCATGCCTCCGACGTAATGATAGTGGCCATTGATGTAGGTAGCTGAGACAATTTTCAAGTTTTATACAAAAAGAAAAAAGAAAACGGCCACAGTTGCATCAGGCCGCCGCGCATCAGCTTGAGTGCTTTTGCGTTTTTGTGGATATAACTGTGGATATAAATGGAACAAAAAGAAGCATTCGCGCACCCCTGCATGTCGCGGTCTAGTAAACACGACGTTGCCCAGCCTCTGCGTGCTTGCGAGATGACCACGGCGAAATGTGGCATGAATGGTTGCTGGTAGCTCATAGGTGACCCTTCAGGTGCCATGCCAGTCCTTGTTTCTGTCACTGGGGGGGGGGGGGTGGAGGAGGAGCGGGAGGCCAGCACAACGGGGGCAAAAAACTGCACGGAACTTTGTTGCTGCTCGCATTGCTCCTGTACTCGACCTGCATCGAACAGACGCATCGGCAAGGGAAGGGAGGGGCCATTTTATGGCGGGCTTCTCCAGTCACTGTTTTGGACACTCGCTGGCTTGATGCCCTGCTGTCTCGGACGTCCCCACTGTTGTGGCAGCTCAGTGCACGCAAGCTCCGGTGGCGCCTCTTAAAACCTTCGGCTTGCAAGGGGGCGAGTAGGTGCACAGCAGCCAGGATGTGACTCCATGCTCCACTGCAACCCGCCGGGCACTCGCACGATGCCTCCCCAATCGCCCCACTGTCCGTCTCAAAGGTGAGGCACACAACATAGGGCCGGCCACTTTTCTTATGGGAGCAAAAGCAGCTGCTGAGCACATGGATGAGGCCCAACCTGCAAGAACAGAGAGAGTATCAGTAAATAACATCCAGGGAAAAACAGGACTAGTCCAGAATTGCTTGGGTTTGGGCGAATTGGTTTTCCATATCGACTTGAAATTTCAGCTTGAACAAAAACGATAGGACTTAGGAAGGAAACACGGACACAGTGCTGACTATCAACTGAGTTTATTGACAAAAAGCGGGAACATATATACATGAAACATTGCACAACATTGGCACAGCGCGACACTCTTTTTTCCGAGATTAGTCCGCTACAGTTTATGGTAAAGGGACAGAGCAGAAAGAAGTGGCCGCAAGGAACAGACTCAAAATGACCAGATTTTGTGTCTTGCTTAACACTGTTGCAAGGGCAATAATCTACACCTCAAACAGCAATGATGTCAAAATTGTTTGTCATGTTCGAGCGTGCAAGTATCTCTGCATGCTTTGTTAATGCATTTTTCAAGAGAAGGTAGTTTAACATTTAAAAACCTCAGCGTGGGTAATGATACCAGTACCCGCATAACTTCGTTCGTCATAACTTAAGCAAGCAATAATATGATTATCTGGAACTCACTTCCAGAATCTTTCGAGATAAACAGGTAAACCATTCGGGCTATACCGATGACCAATCGAATTAAAAAAAAACTAGTTCAGTGAGTTCGAGCTGACGACGTTTTACTGTATTATCTATTCGTGCACACCAAAAACATTCGCTTTAGAAACAAACACAACCACCCCACCACCAAAAAAGGAGAAGAAAGACACACAAACAGATTTTTACGCAGAACATGCCCAATAAATAATGAACACACAAAAAAAGAAAATCAAAAGTGTATGTGCGCTTTTGTAGTTGACTTCGCCGCAAAGCACGATTGCTTTGCGGCAAACGCGCGGGCGGACGACCATCACGGAAAACGGCTGCAACCTTTCCGTAAACATCTTCGCCAAAAATCATGCCGTAAATTCCATGTACAGCATTTTAAAATACCTAATCCACCCACTAGCGGTACGGTCTGGCGATTGTCGCTCTCCTCTTTCAGGGTTACTGCAACAGGGTCCCCGCTACGCATTTGCGTGGTAAACAACAATGAACAAAGTGCTCTACAAATGCTCATACCGGTTAACTCGCGTCAAGTAAAAACAAAGAAGGATTTACTTACTGCGAGTCGCACGTGTTTGTCCGCACCGATGAAGGCGAGCAATGCGCCTCGGTGGCTAGGCGGCATGCCCTGCTCCGCTGCCGCTCGGATGGGTCTTTGGCGCGGCACCCCGAGTGGTATGAGTCTTCAGACACAGTCGGCAGCGCAGGCAAGTCCTTCGTGCACAATCCGCGGTCGAGAGCCGGAAAACACTGTCCAGTTTGAGCCATACCGCGTTACCGCCACCTACTCTTCCACAGTAAACAATACGAGACTTCCCGATCGGCGCCCGTACCAATATGGCCGACGGTCTCGTTTTACATCAGTGTTGCTAGATCACCAAGCAATTTCGCATAGGGTCTATTGGCATATCCGAAGTGCTGTATCCAGTGCCCTCGTAAAGCATGTTGCAGAACACACAGATACGGGACGAGAGATTCGGTAAAGATACATATAAAGGTTGCAGTCGTCCTTGCCTGTGCTATTCAACTTTTTCTGAAATATTTATTAGGGCCGAATGACGTGTGTTTACATGTTTCTTTGATACATTGATTAATAAGCGAAAATATAGGTCGAGAATAAATCCCGTTTTTTCCGGGAGCGAAAATCGAACCCACATCTCCGCATAACCGGTGCGGTGCGTTGACCATTACGCTATCCCGCAGCGCTTCTCTCTCGACTTTAACGCGGGGGTTTATATTTACAAGTGCTCTGAGGCCAGTAAACTAGCGCCGCCGCTCGACCACCGCGGGAGACGTAGAACGTCTTTATTTCCAGCGGCCGTAACGTAAGCAGTGGTCGGAGATCGGGGTTAGCAATTGGCATATCCGAAGTGCTCTAGCCAGTGCCCTCGTAATGCATGTTGTAGAACACAAAGATACGGGACGAGGGACTCGGTAAAGATACATATAAAGGTTGCAGTCGTCATTGCCAGTGCTGTTCGGCTTTTTCTTAAAAAATTTTTAGGGCCGAATGACGTGTGTTTGACATGTTTCTTTGATACATTGATAAATAGGCAAAAATATAGGAAGACAAAAATTCCGCTGTTTTTTCCAGGACCGGGAATCGAGCTTACATCTCTGCATAACCGGTGCGGTGCATTGACCATTGCGCTATCCCGCAGCGTCTTCTTCCTCGACATTAACGCGGGGGTTTATATTTACAAGTGCTCTGAGGCCGGTAAACTAGCGCCGCCCATCACGCAGGACATGTAGAACGTCTTTTTTTCCAGCGGCCGCCACGTAAGCAGCGGTCGGAGATCGGTGTTAGCTATTGGCATATCCGAACTGCTGTAGCCAGTGCCCACGGAATGCATGTACTGAACAGAAAGATACGGGACGAGGGACTCGGTAAAGATACATATAAAGGTTGCAGTCGTCATTGCCAGTGCTATTCGGCTTTTTCTGAAATATTTATTAGTGCCGAATGACGTGTGTTTGACATATTTCTTTGATACATTGATAAATAAGCGAAAATATAGGTCGAGAAAAAATCCGCTGTTTTTTCTGGGAGCGAAAATCGAACCCACATCTCCGCATAACCGGTATGGTTCCTCGACCGTTACGCTATCCAGCAGTGGCTTCTCTCTCGACTTTAACGCGGGGGTTTATATTTACAAGTGCTCTGAGGCCAGTAAACTAGCGCCGCCCCTCGACCACCGTGGGAGACGTAGAACGTCTTTATTTCCAGCGGCCGTAACGTAAGCAGTGGTCGGATATCGGGGTTAGCAATTGACATATCCGTAGTGCTGTAGCCAGTGCCCTCGTAATGCATGTTGCAGAACACAAAGATACGGGACGAGGGACTCGGTAAAGATACATATAAAGGTTGCAGTCGTCATTGGCAGTGCTATGCGGCTTTTTCTGAAATATTTATTAGGGCCGAATGACGTGCGTTTGACATCTTCCTTTGATACATTGACAAATAAGCGAAAATATAGGTCGAGAAAAAATCCCATTTTTTCCGGGAGCGGGAATCGAGCCCACATCTCCGCATAACCGGTGCGGTGCGTTGACCATTACGCTATCCCGCAGTGGCTTCTCCCTCGAATTTAACGCGGGGGTTTATATTTATAAGTGCTCTGAGGCCGGTCAACAAGCGCCGCCCATCACGCGGGACACGTAGAACGTCTTTTTTTCCAGCGGCCGCCACGTAAGCAGCGGTCGGAGATCGGTGTTAGCTATTGGCATATCCGAACTGCTGTAGCCAGTGCCCTCGGAATGCATGTACTGAACAGAAAGATACGGGACGAGGGACTCGGTAAAGATACATATAAAGGTTGCAGTCGTCATTGCCAGTGCTATTCGGCTTTTTCTGAAATATTTATTAGTGCCGAATGACGTGTGTTTGACATATTTCTTTGATACATTGATAAATGAGCGAAAGTATAGGTCCAGAAACAATCTGCTTTTTTTCCGGGAGCGGGAATCGAGCCCACATCTCCGCATAACCGGTGCAGTGCGTTGACCATTACACTATCCCGCAGCGCTTCTCTCTCGACTTTAATGCGGGGGTTTATATTTACAAGTGCTCTGAGGCCAGTATACTAGCGCCGCCCCTCGACCACCGCAGGAGACGTAGAACGTCTTTATATCCAGCGGCCGTAACGTAAGCAGTGGTCGGAAATCGGGGTTAGCTTTTGGCATCTCCGAACTGCTGTGGACAGTGCCCTCGTAATGCATGTACAGAACAGAAAGGTACGGGACGAGGGACTCAGTAAAGATACATATAAAGGTTGCAGTCGTCATTGCCAGTGCTATTGGGCTTTTTCTGAAATATTTATTATGGCCGAATGACGTGTGTTTGACATGTTTCTTTCATACATTGATAAATAAGCGAAAATATAGGTCGAGAAAAAAATCCGCTGTTTTTTCGGGGAGCGAAAATCGAACCCACATCTCCGCATAACCGGTACGGTTCCTCGACCATTACGCTATCCCGCAGTGGCTTCTCTCTCGACTTTAACGCGGGGGTTTATATTCACAAGTGCTCTGAGGCCGGTAAACTAGCGCCGCCCCTCGACCACCGCGGGAGAAGTAAAACGTCTTTATTTCCAGCGGCCGTAAAGTAAGCAGTGGTCGGAGATCAGGGTTAGCAATTGGCATATCCGAAGTGCTGTATCCAGTGCCCTCGTAAAGCATGTTGCAGAACACACAGATACGGCACGAGAGATTCGGTAAAGATACATATAAAGGTTGCAGTCGTCCTTGCCAGTGCTATTCAACTTTTTCTGAAATATTTATTAGGCCCGAATGACGTGTGTTTACATGTTTCTTTGATACATTGATTAATAAGCGAAAATATAGGTCGAGAATAAATCCCGTTTTTTCCGGGAGCGAAAATCGAACCCACATCTCCGCATAACCGGTACGGTTCCTCGACCATTACGCTATCCCGCAGTGGCTTCTCTCTCGACTTTAACGTGGGGGTTTATATTCACAAGTGCTCTGAGGCCGGTAAATTAGCGCCGTCCCTCGAAAACCGCGTGAGACGTAGAACGTCTTTTTTTTCCAGCGGCCGCCACATAAGCAGCGGTTGGAGATCGGTGTTAGCAATTGGCATATCCGAACTGCTGTAGCCAGTGCCCTCGTAATGCATGTAGAAGAAAAGAAAGATACGGGACGAGGGACTCGGTAAAGATACATTTAAAGGTTGCAGTCGTCATTGCCAGTGCTATGCGGCTTTTTCTGAAATATTTATTAAGGCCGAATGACGTGTGTTTGACGTTTCTTTGATACATTGATAAATAGTCGAAAATATAGGTCGAGAAAAAATCCCCTGTTTTTTCCGGGAGCGAGAATCGACCACACATCTCCGCATAACCGGTGCGGTGCGTTGACCATTACGCTATCCCGCAGCGTCTTCTTCCTCGACATTAACGCGGGGGTTTATATTTACAAGTGCTCTGAGGCCGGTAAACTAGCGCCGCCCATCACGCAGGACATGTAGAACGTCTTTTTTTCCAGCGGCCGCCACGTAGGCAGCGGTCGGAGATCGGTGTTAGCTATTGGCATATCCGAACTGCTGTAGCCAGTGCCCACGGAATGCATGTACTGAACAGAAAGATACGGGACGAGGGACTCGGTAAAGATACATATAAAGGTTGCAGTCGTCATTGCCAGTGCTATTCGGCTTTTTCTGAAATATTTATTAGTGCCGAATGACGTGTGTTTGACATATTTCTTTGATACATTGATAAATAAGCGAAAATATAGGTCGAGAAAAAATCCGCTGTTTTTTCTGGGAGCGAAAATCGAACCCACATCTCCGCATAACCGGTATGGTTCCTCGACCGTTACGCTATCCAGCAGTGGCTTCTCTCTCGACTTTAACGCGGGGGTTTATATTTACAAGTGCTCTGAGGCCAGTAAACTAGCGCCGCCCCTCGACCACCGTGGGAGACGTAGAACGTCTTTATTTCCAGCGGCCGTAACGTAAGCAGTGGTCGGATATCGGGGTTAGCAATTGACATATCCGTAGTGCTGTAGCCAGTGCCCTCGTAATGCATGTTGCAGAACACAAAGATACGGGACGAGGGACTCGGTAAAGATACATATAAATGTTGCAGTCGTCATTGGCAGTGCTATGCGGCTTTTTCTGAAATATTTATTAGGGCCGAATGACGTGCGTTTGACATCTTCCTTTGATACATTGACAAATAAGCGAAAATATAGGTCGAGAAAAAATCCCATTTTTTCCGGGAGCGGGAATCGAGCCCATATCTCCGCATAACCGGTGCGGTGCGTTGACCATTACGCTATCCCGCAGTGGCTTCTCCCTCGAATTTAACGCGGGGGTTTATATTTATAAGTGCTCTGAGGCCGGTCAACAAGCGCCGCCCATCACGCGGGACACGTAGAACGTCTTTTTTTCCAGCGGCCGCCACGTAAGCAGCGGTCGGAGATCGGTGTTAGCTATTGGCATATCCGAACTGCTGTAGCCAGTGCCCTCGGAATGCATGTACTGAACAGAAAGATACGGGACGAGGGACTCGGTAAAGATACATATAAAGGTTGCAGTCGTCATTGCCAGTGCTATTCGGCTTTTTCTGAAATATTTATTAGTGCCGAATGACGTGTGTTTGACATATTTCTTTGATACATTGATAAATGAGCGAAAGTATAGGTCCAGAAACAATCTGCTTTTTTTCCGGGAGCGGGAATCGAGCCCACATCTCCGCATAACCGGTGCAGTGCGTTGACCATTACACTATCCCGCAGCGCTTCTCTCTCGACTTTAATGCGGGGGTTTATATTTACAAGTGCTCTGAGGCCAGTATACTAGCGCCGCCCCTCGACCACCGCAGGAGACGTAGAACGTCTTTATATCCAGCGGCCGTAACGTAAGCAGTGGTCGGAAATCGGGGTTAGCTTTTGGCATCTCCGAACTGCTGTGGACAGTGCCCTCGTAATGCATGTACAGAACAGAAAGGTAAGGGACGAGGGACTCAGTAAAGATACATATAAAGGTTGCAGTCGTCATTGCCAGTGCTATTGGGCTTTTTCTGAAATATTTATTATGGCCGAATGACGTGTGTTTGACATGTTTCTTTCATACATTGATAAATAAGCGAAAATATAGGTCGAGAAAAAAATCCGCTGTTTTTTCGGGGAGCGAAAATCGAACCCACATCTCCGCATAACCGGTACGGTTCCTCGACCATTACGCTATCCCGCAGTGGCTTCTCTCTCGACTTTAACGCGGGGGTTTATATTCACAAGTGCTCTGAGGCCGGTAAACTAGCGCCGCCCCTCGACCACCGCGGGAGAAGTAAAACGTCTTTATTTCCAGCGGCCGTAAAGTAAGCAGTGGTCGGAGATCAGGGTTAGCAATTGGCATATCCGAAGTGCTGTATCCAGTGCCCTCGTAAAGCATGTTGCAGAACACACAGATACGGCACGAGAGATTCGGTAAAGATACATATAAAGGTTGCAGTCGTCCTTGCCAGTGCTATTCAACTTTTTCTGAAATATTTATTAGGCCCGAATGACGTGTGTTTACATGTTTCTTTGATACATTGATTAATAAGCGAAAATATAGGTCGAGAATAAATCCCGTTTTTTCCGGGAGCGAAAATCGAACCCACATCTCCGCATAACCGGTACGGTTCCTCGACCATTACGCTATCCCGCAGTGGCTTCTCTCTCGACTTTAACGTGGGGGTTTATATTCACAAGTGCTCTGAGGCCGGTAAATTAGCGCCGTCCCTCGAAAACCGCGTGAGACGTAGAACGTCTTTTTTTTCCAGCGGCCGCCACATAAGCAGCGGTTGGAGATCGGTGTTAGCAATTGGCATATCCGAACTGCTGTAGCCAGTGCCCTCGTAATGCATGTAGAAGAAAAGAAAGATACGGGACGAGGGACTCGGTAAAGATACATTTAAAGGTTGCAGTCGTCATTGCCAGTGCTATGCGGCTTTTTCTGAAATATTTATTAAGGCCGAATGACGTGTGTTTGACGTTTCTTTGATACATTGATAAATAGTCGAAAATATAGGTCGAGAAAAAATCCCCTGTTTTTTCCGGGAGCGAGAATCGACCACACATCTCCGCATAACCGGTGCGGTGCGTTGACCATTACGCTATCCCGCCGCGGCTTTTCCCTCGAATTTAACGCGGGGGTTTATATTTACATTTGCTCTGAGGCCGGTCAACAAGCGCCGCCCCTCGACCACCGCGGGAGACGTACAATGTCTTTTTTCCAGCGGCCGCCACGTAAGCCGTGGTCGGAGTTCAGGGTTAGCAATTCGCATATCCGAACTCCTCGAGCCAGTGCCCTCGTAATGCATGCAGCAGAACAGAAAGATACTGGACGAGAGACTCGGTAAAGATACATATCAATGTTGCAGTCGTCATTGCCAGTGCTATTCGGCTTTTTCTGAAATATTTATTAGGGCCGAATGACGTGTGTTTGAAATGTTTTTTAGATACATTGATAAATAAGCGAAAATATAGGTCGAGAAAAAATCCGCTTTTTTTTCCGGGAGCGGGAATCGAGCCCCCATCTCCGCATAACCGGTGCAGTTCCTCGACGATTACGCTATCCCGCAGTGGCTTCTCTCTCGGCTTTAACGTTGGGGTTTTTATTCACAAGTGCTCTGAGGCCGGCAAACTAGCGCCGCCCCTCGACAACCGCGGGAGATGTAGAACGTCTTTTTTTCAAGCGGCCGCCACGTAAGCAGCGGTCGGAGACCGGTGTTAGCAATTGGCATATCCGAACTGCTGTAGCCAGTGCCCTCGTAATGCATGTAGCAGAATAGAAAGATACGGGACGAGGGACTCGGTAAAGATACATATAAAGGTTGCAGTCGTCCTTGCCAGTGCTATTCAACTTTTTCTGAAATATTTATTAGGGCCGAATGACGTGTGTTTGACATGTTTCTTTGATACATTGATTAATAAGCGAAAATATAGGTCGAGAAAAAATCCCGTTTTTTCCGGGAGCAAAAATCGAACCCACATCTCCGCATAACCGGTGCGGTGCGTTGACAATTACGCTATCCCGCAGCGCTTCTCTCTCGACATTAACGCGGGGGTTTATATTTACAAGTGCTCTGAGGCCGGTAAACTAGCGCCGTCCCTCGACCACCGCGGGAGACGTAGAACGTCTTTTTTTCCAGCGGCCACCACATAAGCAGCGGTCGGAGATCGGTGTTAGCAATTGGCATATCCGAACTGCTGTAGCCAGTGCCCTCGTAATGCATGTAGCAGAACAGAAAGATACGGGACGAGGGACTCGGTAAAGATACATTTAAAGGTTGCAGTCATCATTGCCAGTGCTATTCGGCTTTTTCTGAAATATTTATTAGGGGCGAATGACGTGTGTTTCACTTGTTTCTTTGATACATTGATAAATGAGCGAAAATATAGGTCGAGAAAAAATCCGCTTTTTTTCCGGGAGCGGGAATCGAGCCCACATCTCCGCATAACCGGTGCAGTGCGTTGACCATTAAACTATCCCCCAGCGCTTCTCTCTCGACTTTAACGCGGGTGTTTATATTTACAAGTGCTCTGAGGCCAGTAAACTAGCGCCGCCGCTCGACCACCGCGGGAGACGTAGAACGTGTTTATTTCCAGCGGCCGTAACGTAAGCAGTGGTCGGAGATCGGGGTTAGCAATTGGCATATCCGAAGTGCTCTAGCCAGTGCCCTCGTAATGCATGTTGCAGAACACAAAGATACGGGACGAGGGACTCGGTAAAGATACATATAAAGGTTGCAGTCGCCATTGCCAGTGCTGTTCGGATTTTTCTCAAATAATTTTTAGGGCCGAATGACGTGTGTTTGACATGTTTCTTTGATACATTGATAAATAGGCAAAAATATAGGAAGACAAAAATTCCGCTGTTTTTTCCAGGACCGGGAATCGAGCTTACATCTCCGCATAACCGGTGCGGTGCATTGACCATTGCGCTATCCCGCAGCGGCTTCTCTCTCGACTTTAACGCGGGGGTTTATATTTACAAGTGCTCTGAGGCCGGTAATCTAGCGCCGCCCATCACGCGGGACACGTAGAACGTCTTTTTTTCCAGAGGCCGCCACGTAAGCAGCGGTCGGAGATCGGTGTTAGCTATTGGCATATCCGAACTGCTGTAGCCAGTGCCCTCGGAATGCATGTAATGAACAGAAAGATACGGGACGAGGGACTCGGTAAAGATACATATAAAAGTTGCAGTCGTCATTGCCAGTGCTGTTCGGCTTTTTCTGAAATATTTATTATGGCCGAATGACGTCTGTTTGACATGTTTCTTTGATACATTGATAAATAAGCGAAAATATAGGTCGAGAAAAAAACCGCTGTTTTTTCTGGGAGCGAAAATCGAACCCACATCTCAGCATAACCGGTATGGTTCCTCGACCGTTACGCTATCCAGCAGTGGCTTCTCTCTCGACTTTAACGCGGGGGTTTATGTTAACAAGTGCTCTGAGGCCAGTAAACTAGCGCCGCCCCTCGACCACCGCGGGAGACGTAGAACGTCTTTATTTCCAGCGGCCGTAACGTAAGCAGTGGTCGGATATCGGGGTTAGCAATTGACATATCCGTAGTGCTGTAGCCAGTGCCCTCGTAATGCATGTTGCAGAACACAAAGATACGGGACGAGGGACTCGGTAAAGATACATATAAAGGTTGCAGTCGTCATTGCCAGTGCTATGCGGCTTTTTCTGAAATATTTATTAGGGCCGAATGACGTGCGTTTGACATGTTCCTTTGATACATTGATAAATAAGCGAAAATATAGGTCGAGAAAAAATCCAATTTTTTCCGGGAGCGGGAATCGAGCCCACATCTCCGCATAACCGGTGCGGTGCGTTGACCATTACGCTATCCCGCAGTGGCTTCTCCCTCGAATTTAACGCGGGGGTTTATATTTACAAGTGCTCTGAGGCCGGTCAACAAGCGCCGCCCTTCACGCGGGACACGTAGAACGTCTTTTTTTCCAGCGGCCGCCACGTAAGCAGCGGTCGGAGATCGGTGTTAGCTATTGGCATATCCGAACTGCTGTAGCCAGTGCCCTCGGAATGCATGTACTGAACAGAAAGATACGGGACGAGGGACTCGGTAAAGATACATATAAAGGTTGCAGTCGTCATTGCCAGTGCTATTCGGCTTTTTCTGAAATATTTATTAGTGCCGAATGACGTGTGTTTGACATATTTCTTTGATACATTGATAAATGAGCGAAAGTATAGGTCCAGAAACAATCTGCTTTTTTTCCGGGAGCGAAAATCGAACCCACATCTCCGCATAACCGGTGCAGTGCGTTGACCATTACACTATCCCGCAGCGCTTCTCTCTCGACTTTAACGCAGGGGTTTATATTTACAAGTGCTCTGAGGCTAGTATACTAGCGCCGCCCCTCGACCACCGCGGGAGACGTAGAACATCTTTATTTCCAGCGGCCGTAACGTAAGCAGTGGACGGAGATCGGGGTTAGCAATTGGCATATCCGAACTGCTGTAGCCAGTGCCCTCGTAATGCATGTTGCAGAACACAAAGATACAGGACGAAGGACTCTGTAAAGATACAAATAAAGTTTGCAGTCGTCATTGCCAGTGCTATTCGGCTTTTTCTGAAATATTTATTAGGGCCGAATGACGTGTGTTTGACATGATTCTTTGTTACATTGATAAATAGTCGAAAATATAGGTCGAGAAAAAATCCCCTGTTTTTTCCGGGAGCGAGAATCGACCACACATCTCCGCATCACCGGTGCGGTGCTTTGACCATTACGCTATCTCGCCGCGGCTTTTCCCTCGAATTTAACGCGGGGGTTTATATTTACATTTGCTCTGAGGCCGGTCAACAAGCACCGCCCCTCGACCACCGCGGGAGACGTACAATGTCTTTTTTCCAGCGGCCGCCACGTAAGCCGTGGTCGGAGTTCAGAGTTAGCAATTCGCATATCCGAACTCCTCGAGCCAGTGCCCTCGTAATGCATGTAGCAGAACAGAAAGATACTGGACGAGAGACTCGGTAAAGATACATATCAAGGTTGCAGTCGTCATTGCCAGGGCTATTCGGCTTTTTCTGACATATTTATTAGTGCCGAATGACGTGTGTTTGACATGTTTTTTAGATACATTGATAAATAAGCGAAAATATAGGTCGAGAAAAAATCCAGTTTTTTCCGGGAGCAAAAATCGAACCCACATCTCCGCATAACCGGTGCGGTGCGTTGACCATTACGCTATCCCGCAGCGCTTCTCTCTCGACATTAACGCGGGGGTTTATATTTACAAGTGCTCTGAGGCCGGTAAACTAGCGCCGTCCCTCGACCACCGCGGGAGACGTAGAACGTCTTTTTTTCCAGCGGCCGCCACATAAGCAGCGGTCGGAGATCGGTGTTAGCAATTGGCATATCCGAACTGCTGTAGCCAGTGCCCTCGTAATGCATGTAGCAGAACAGAAAGATACGGGACGAGGGACTCGGTAAAGATACATTTAAAGGTTGCAGTCATCATTGCCAGTGCTATTCGGCTTTTTCTGAAATATTTATTAGGGGCGAATGACGTGTGTTTCACTTGTTTCTTTGATACATTGATAAATGAGCGAAAATATAGGTCGAGAAAAAATCCGCTTTTTTTCCGGGAGCGGGAATCGAGCCCACATCTCCGCATAACCGGTGCAGTGCGTTGACCATTAAACTATCCCCCAGCGCTTCTCTCTCGACTTTAACGCGGGTGTTTATATTTACAAGTGCTATGAGGCCAGTAAACTAGCGCCGCCGCTCGACCACCGCGGGAGACGTAGAACGTCTTTATTTCCAGCGGCCGTAACGTAAGCAGTGGTCGGAGATCGGGGTTAGCAATTGGCATATCCGAAGTGCTCTAGCCAGTGCCCTCGTAATCCCAGGCGGCACAGAAAGTGTGCCCCAAGACCGGCCAGTCTATGGCCGCTTTCTGACATGTCCTGCCAGCATCCAGGTTCTGGCAGCCACTGATCATGCGTTGAACGGCCAACATTCGGCAACCAGCGCTTCGGCATTTTTCCGTCCGCCCGTGTCCGGACGCACAACGGCAGCTAACCGGCTGCCAGATATTCAGTTCTCTTACGGCTGCCGATGTTGAGAAAGAGAACGGCCGAAGTACGGCCTTAGGGCATTCGTTTTTTCTTCGGGAAGCGGTAATCGGCCGAAGCACGGCAAGCGACCGGCCACAGAATATGCGTATTCTTGCGGCAGTTGGTGTTCGAAAGGAGACCGGCCGGAGCGCGGCTGCCGTGCATTCGTTGTTTCAACGGTGAACCGTGCGTCCGGCGGACGTACGGCCCCAGAATATACGTTTTTCATTCGGTTAGCTGTCCTCGGCCGAATTACGGCAAGCGAATGGCCACAGAATATTTGGCAACCGGTGTTCAAGAGGAGACCGGCCTACGTAAGGTATCTGGTTATACGACTTTTTTTCGGCAAACGGCATACAGCCGAACAACGGCTCGCGCCTGGGCGCCGAGAATTCATGCACAGACGTGTTTGGAAGGAGGCCGACCGGTTTTTTCCTGCGGGTAGAAAAAGCCGTTAGGGAGCCGAACGACGGGGACGCGTTTTTCATCCGCTCCGTGTTTCTACTTGTTAAATTAACGAACATCGTTTGTCAAACAGTAATGAGTGTTCTCGGTGAACGGGCAAGGTGCAAGGACTCACTGGACATTAGCAGGGAACCTTTTAGGCCATCGAAATGTCATTTATTGCCACAAGAAGACTGTGCCACACCGATGGGTGAGCCAAGCCTCGCCAGTCATCGCCGCTACCACGCCTCTGCCGCCGGCTTCGTCGACGCATCAGCTCGAGGCTATTCGCCCGCTCAAGAAATGGAGAGCATTGGAGACATCGACCCGCCAGAGATGTCCGATCCGAGATGGAGATGGTTCACCAAAATAACTGGCCTTCAAGGGCGTCGAGCAAGCGGCCACCATGCAGGAGCTAAACCGCCACCATGTCAAGGACTCCCCACCAAAGAAAGGCAAGTGCGAGCAAAAGCGCAAGTTATTCTGCTTACAATTAAACTGCGACAAACAATTTTGCACTATGTTGTTGGTGATAAACGTAGAAGAGACTCGCTCGTGCATTGTTAGGATCAACTTCATGCCCTGCACTATGTTACTTCAGGGAATTTTAAGACTGCCTATTTAGAAAAAAAATTATTTTAAATTTGCGATAACAACAGAGCCTTGTCACTGACGAAGCCTAGCTGTTAATTTAGTTCCGATGTTTGAAGGTGAGCTTAGCTACTCTTAGGATATGACTCATTTGGTTAAACATAATCGCCAGAATCCTAGCAAACACGCATTTTGTCAGGATTTTCTTGCTCAACGCTGATTGTTGAGTTCCCGCACGATTTGGCTCTTGCAATAGATAAGCTTAAAGTGGTTGACTGTATATTCTTGGACTGCAAAAAAGCAAATGATGGTGTTGCATATCACCTTCTGCGTAGTACATTTCATCCTATGAACTGAATGAATCGGTTTTCGCATTGTTATTACTATTGGCCCTATAGCTTTGTTCAAAAGTACTGTGTAGTTAACCGGACTATAGCGAATGAACGTGATTCCGTATACCTGCAGCCTTATTCGAATTTAATAACATCCTGGTGTGCTGATTCAGAAAAGTTTTTGGATGTTAAACAGTGTGTTAATGTCACCTTTACAAGAAAACCTTAATTCCAATTGGATACGTATACCGTAAATTATGCTGCTGTGACAACGGCCGAGGAATATTAATACCTAGGAGTTTATTTATGGAGTGGTTAGAGGTTAAATAGGCAGGTTCACACCATAAAAGTTACGGCTGCGTATGTTTTTGGCTTTCTGAGACGAAATTTCAGTGAACCTCCATCTAACTGAAAAGAACAACCGTATTTCACTCATGTGCGCTCAATCTTGGAGTACGCATGTGTTTTCGTGGATCCCTACACCAAAGAGCTCGTTGATACGCTCGAAAACATACAGAATATGTCAGTGCGATTTGTATTAGGTATTTGGCACTGTCAACTTAGCATGAGAGAGAGTAAAAATAAACTGAAATGGCAGGACGTGAAAGATCACAGACGAAACCACAGGTTGAACTTTTTCGTAATATCTATGATTCGAAAACTGTTGTAGAAGGGGAGAAGTATGTCCAAGCTCCATTCTACATATCGCAAAGTGGGACAGCTAGCTTAAAGCTAATTATTAACTTTCCTTTAGAGGTGACGCCTTGCGCAATTTATTTTTTTTACATCAATACTGCAGTGTAATTATCTTCGACATATGATTGCATTAACTGTTTATATTGACGATTTTCAGCGCGCTTTGTAGAATTATTTTGTTATTTTGTCTCATATTTAATGCTTAGTGTTATGTATCGCCCTTCTGTAATGCATGCAAAGGCAAGCAGGCATCAAATAAATAAATAAATAAAAAATAAATAAATAAATAAATAAATAAACTTCCAGAGGCGCAAGTTTGCCTCCAACGGGTTGAGAACCCTACGCATTCAACCTTCACCAATAAAATATTTATTGCCCTATTCGTTGCAGTATGCAAGGTTTCCTGTATGCATGCTACCATTGCTATGTTATTGGTTTGAAACAAATTATGTAACTCTAATTTTACGCCTTTCCTTGCGTGAACACAAAGGGATACAACTGCAGCCACCTGAAGCAGGGCGTCATTCGCGACGCGTCTAGAATTTTTTTAACGTAGTATGACATTAGAAGAAAATTAAGCTCTTTTGGACTATTAAGTGGTGTGGACGTATACTCATGAAAACAACATTAAAATAGATTGAAAATGAAAGTACCTGTTCGCTCCTTCTTAGGATCAGCCCTGCGCAAGGTCATCAGAAAAGTTGATCGAGTAGAAACTGTCTTTGCAAGAAAAATAGGCAAAAAGTGGACATACTTTTTTGTGAAGGAGTTATATTAAATGCTCCTGAGTGTTTTGTTGAGAACCGAAACGCTTCGTAAAGGCATTCACGCCGGTTTTATATACATCAAAATTTGTCAAGCAACTGTTATAAAAATAGTTTATGTAGTCATAGCATGAAAGTGTTCCGGAATATTGCCCTAAAAGAAATTGGCTAAAAGCGGCGCAATTTATCTCTCTGAAATTCAACCCACTAAAGTATGCGCCCTCCGCCGCCTTCCCCCCCCCCCTCCTCTTTCCCCGTTTATTACAGGTAAGCCGCCCCACAGAAGATATCAGGACCTGGACAATACATCTATTCAAGCTCTACAAAGAACTGAATATTTTCTGTGTTCGGCAGTAAATGAGGCACAGCAATTAAAGGAACGACAATTTGTGAGCACTGTTTCATAAATGAATTTTGCTGTCAACTGAGGCTGGTAAGTAAGCAAGGCTTGGCTGAAAGCTTGACGGCTGGTGGTTGCGCGCGAGCTCACTTTGATGTGGCAGCATTGGACCCAAAATGCTGGGTTTGTGCTGCTTCTGCACTGCGCGAATGAGTCATCTCCTTGCGCGACATGCAGTGACCGGCCTCAGTACAGCTAACGTACTGTGGCCGAATTCCAATGCCCGTAGCACGGCCGTATTTCCAGTAGCTGTAGTCCGGCTGGAGTCCGACGACCGCATCTCGGCTGTCCTCCGGCGGACGTACTTCGGCCGTACACGGGTGGCTTTAGAATGGCCGGAGCCCTACGGCTGGAATCTGGCCGTATGACCGTAAGCCGGTCGACTGGCCGACGGACACTGGCCGTTGGACAGCCATGGGAGTACGGCCGTATACGGCCAAAAGGCCCACATTTGGACATGGGCCGAACATGGCTGCCGGAAAACGGCCGGACAGAAAATCACCGGCCAAAGTACACCGGCCTGTTTTAGGCCGAACAGTCCTGTGCTGCCTGGGAATGCATGTTGCAGAACACAAAGATACGGGACGAGGGACTCGGTAAAGATACATATAAAGGTTGCAGTCGTCATTGCCAATGCTGTTCGGATTTTTCTCAAATAATTTTTAGGGCCGAATGACGTGTGTTTGACATGTTTCTTTGATACATTGATAAATAGGCAAAAATATAGGAAGACAAAAATTCCGCTGTTTTTTTCCAGGACCGGGAATCGAGCTTACATCTCCGCATAACCGGTTCGGTGCATTGACCATTGCGCTATCCCGCAGCGGCTTCTCTCTCGACTTTAACGCGGGGCTTTATATTTACAAGTGCTCTGAGGCCGGTAATCTAGCGCCGCCCATCACGCGGGACACGTAGAACGTCTTTTTTTCCAGAGGCCGCCACGTAAGCAGCGGTCGGAGATCGGTGTTAGCTTTTGGCATATCCGAACTGCTGTAGCCAGTGCCCTCGGAATGCATGTACTGAACAGAAAGATACGGGACGAGGGACTCGGTAAAGATACATATAAAGGTTGCAGTCGTCATTGCCAGTGCTGTTCCGCTTTTTCTGAAATATTTATTATGGCCGAATGACGTGTGTTTGACATGTTTCTTTGGTACATTGATAAATAAGCGAAAATATAGGTCGAGAAAAAATCCGGTTTTTTTCTGGGAGCGAAAATCGAACCCACATCTCCGCATAACCGGTATGGTTCCTCGACCATTACGCTATCCAGCAGTGGCTTCTTTCTCGACTTTAACGAGGGGGTTTATATTCACAAGTGCTCTGAGGCCGGTAAACTAGCGCCGCCCCTCGACCACCGCGGGAGATGTAGAACGTCTTTTTTTCAAGCGGCCGCAACGTAAGCAGCGGTCGGAGATCGGTGTTAGCAATTTGCATATCCGAACTGCTGTAGCCAGTGCCCTCGTAATGCATGTAGTGGAATAGAAAGATACGGGACGAGGGACTCGGTAAAGATAGATATAAAGGTTGCAGTCATCATTGCCAGTGCTATTCGGCTTTTTCTGAAATATTTATTAGGGCCGAATGACGTGTGTTTGACATGTTTCTTTGATACATTGATAAATAAGCGACAATATAGGTCGAGAAAAAATCCCCTTTTTTTCCGGGAGCGGGAATCGAGCCCACATCTCCGCATAACCGCTGTGGTTCCTCGACCATTACGCAATCCCGCAGTGGCTTCTCTCTCGACTTTAACGTGGGGGTTTATATTCACAAGTGCTCTGAGGCCGGCAAACTAGCGCCGCCCCTCGACAACCGCGGGAGATGTAGAACGTCTTTTTTTCAAGAGGCCGCCACGTAAGCAGCGGTCGGAGATCGGTGTTAGCAATGGGCATATCCGAACTGCTGTAGCCAGTGCCCTCGTAATGTATGTAGCAGAACAGAAAGATACTGGACGAGGGACTCGGTAAAAATACATATAAAGGTTGCAGTCATCATTTCCAGTGCTATTCGGCTTTTTCTGAAATATTTATTAGGGCCGAATGACGTGTGTTTGACATGTTTCTTTGATACATTGATAAATAAGCGAAAATATTGGTCGAGAAAAAATCCGCTTTTTTTCCGGGAGCGGGAATCGAGCCCACATCTCCGCATAACCGGTGCGGTTCCTCGACCATTACGCTATCGCGCAGTGGCTTCTCTCTCGACTTTAACGTGGGGGTTTATATTCACAAGTGCTCTGAGGCCGGTAAACTAGCGCCGCCCCTCGACAACCGCGGGAGACGCAGAACGTCTTTTTTCCAGCGGCCGCCACGTAAGCAGCGGTCGGAGATCGGTGTTAGCAATTGGCATATCCGAACTGCTGTAGCCAGTGCCCTCGTAATGCATGTAGCAGAACAGAAAAATACCGGACGAGGGACTCGGTAATATACATATAAAGGTTGCAGTCGTCATTGCCAGTGCTATTCGGCTTTTTCTGAAATATTTATTAGGGCCGAATGACGTGTGTTTCACATGTTTCTTTGATACATTGAAAAATAGGCGAAAATATAGGTCGAGAAAAAATCCCCTTTTTTTCCGGGAGCGGGAATCGAGGCCACATCTCCGCATAACCGGTGCAGTGCGTTGACCATTACACTATCCCGCAGTGGCTTCTCTCTCGACTTTAACGTGGGGGTTTATATTCACAAGTGCTCTGAGGCCGGCAAACTAGCGCCGCCCCTCGACAATCGCGGGAGATGTAGAACGTCTTTTTTCCAGCGGCCGCCACGTAAGCAGCGGTCGGAGATCGGTGTTAGCAATGGGCATATCCGAACTGCTGTAGCCAGTGCCCTCGTAATGCATGTAGCAGAATAGAAAGATACGGGACGAGGGAATCGGTAAAAATACATATAAAGGTTGCAGTCCTCATTCCCAGTGCTATTCGGCTTTTTCTGAAATATTTATTAGGTCCGAATGACGTGTGTTTGACATGTTTCTTTCATACATTGATAAATAAGCGAAAATATAGGTCGAGAAAAAATCCGCTTTTTTTTCCGGGAGCGGGAATCGAGCCCACATCTCCGCATAGCCGGTGTGGTTCCTCGACCATTACGCTATCCCGCAGTGGCTTCTCTCTCGACTTTAACGCGGGGGTTTATATTCACAAGTGCTCTGAGGCCGGTAAACTAGCGCCGCCCCTCGACAACCGCGGGAGATGTAGAACGTCTTTTTTTCCAGCGGCCGCCACGTAAGCAGCGGTCGGAGATCGGTGTTAGCAATGGGCATATCCGAACTGCTGTAGCCAGTGCCCTCGTAATGCATGTAGCAGAATAGAAAGATACGGGACGAGGGACTCGGTAAAAATACATATAAAGGTTGCAGTCGTCATTGCCAGTGCTATTCGGCTTTTTCTGAAATATTTATTAGGGCCGAATGACGTGTGTTTGACATGTTTCTTTGATACATTGATAAATAGGCGAAAATATAGGTCGAGAAAAAATCCGCTTTTTTTTCCGGGAGCGGGAATCGAGCCCACATCTCCGCATAGCCGGTGTGGTTCCTCGACCATTACGCTATCCCGCAGTGGCTTCTCTCTCGACTTTAAAGTGGGGGTTTATATTCACAAGTGCTCTGAGGCCGGTAAACTAGCGCCGCCCCTCGACAACCGCGGGAGATGTAGAACGTCTTTTTTTCCAGCGGCCGCCACGTAAGCAGCGGTCGGAGATCGGTGTTAGCAATGGACATATCCGAACTGCTGTAGCCAGTGCCCTCGTAATGTATGTAGCAGAATCGAAAGATACGGGACGAGGGACTCGGTAAAAATACATATAAAGGTTGCAGTCGTCATTGCCAGTGCTATTCGGCTTTTTCTGAAATATTTATTAGGGCCGAATGACGTGTGTTTGACATGTTTCTTTGATACATTGATAAATGGGCGAAAATATAGGTCGAGAAAAAATCCGCTTTTTTTTCCGGAAGCGGGAATCGAGCCCACATCTCCGCATAGCCGGTGTGGTTCCTCGACCATTACGCTATCCCGCAGTGGCTTCTCTCTCGACTTTAAAGTGGGGGTTTATATTCACAAGTGCTCTGAGGCCGGTAAACTAGCGCCGCCCCTCGACAACCGCGGGAGATGTAGAACGTCTTTTTTTCCAGCGGCCGCCACGTAAGCAGCGGTCGGAGATCGGTGTTAGCAATGGACATATCCGAACTGCTGTAGCCAGTGCCCTCGTAATGCATGTAGCAGAATAGAAAGATACGGGACGAGGGACTCGGTAAAAATACATATAAAGGTTGCAGTCGTCATTGCCAGTGCTATTCGGCTTTTTCTGAAATATTTATTAGGGCCGAATGACGTGTGTTTGACATGTTTCTTTGATACATTGATAAATGGGCGAAAATATAGGTCGAGAAAAAATCCGCTTTTTTTTCCGGGAGCGGGAATCGAGCCCACATCTCCGCATAGCTGGTGTGGTTCCTCGACCATTACGCTATCCCGCAGTGGCTTCTCTCTCGACTTTAACGTGGGGGTTTATATTCACAAGTGCTCTGAGGCCGGTAAACTAGCCCCGCCCCTCGACAACCGCGGGAGATGTAGAACGTCTTTTTTTCCAGCGGCCGCCACGTAAGCAGCGGTCGGAGATCGTTGTTAGCAATGGGCATATCCGAACTGCTGTAGCCAGTGCCCTCGTAATGCATGTAGCAGAATAGAAAGATACGGGACGAGGGACTCGGTAAAAATACATATAAAGGTTGCAGTCGTCATTGCCAGTGCTATTCGGCTTTTTCTGAAATATTTATTAGGGCCGAATGACGTGTGTTTGACATGTTTCTTTGATACATTGATAAATAAGCGAAAATATAGGTCGAGAAAAAATCCGCTTTTTTTTCCGGGAGCGGGAATCGAGCCCACATCTCCGCATAGCCGGTGTGGTTCCTCGACCATTACGCTATCCCGCTGTGGCTTCTCTCTCGACTTTAACGTGGGGGTTTATATTTACATTTGCTCTGAGGCCGGCAAACTAGCGCCGCCCCTCGACAACCGCGGGAGATGTAGAACGTCTTTTTTTCCAGCGGCCGCCACGTAAGCAGCGGTCGGAGATCGGTGTTAGCAATGGGCATATCCGAACTGCTGTAGCCAGTGCCCTCGTAATGCATGTAGCAGAATAGAAAGATACGGGACGAGGGACTCGGTAAAAATACATATAAAGGTTGCAGTCGTCATTGCCAGTGCTATTCGGCTTTTTCTGAAATATTTATTAGGGCCGAATGACGTGTGTTTGACATGTTTCTTTGATACATTGATAAATGGGCGAAAATTTAGGTCGAGAAAAAATCCGCTTTTTTTCCGGGAGTGCGAAACGAGCCTACATCTCCGCATAGCCGGTGTGGTTCCTCGACCATTACGCTATCCCGCAGTGGCTTCTCTCTCGACTTTAACGTGGGGGTTTATATTCACAAGTGCTCTGAGGCCGGTAAACTAGCGCCGCCCCTCGACAACCGCGGGAGATGAAGAACGTCTTTTTTTCCAGCGGCCGCCACGTAAGCAGCGGTCGGAGATCGGTGTTAGCAATGGGCATATCCGAACTGCTGTAGCCAGTGCCCTCGTAATGCATGTAGCAGAATAGAAAGATACGGGACGAGGGACTCGGTTAAGATACATATCAAGGTTGCAGTCGTCATTGCCAGTGCTATTCGGCTTTTTCTGAAATATTTATTAGGGCCGAATGACGTGTGTTTACATGTTTCTTTGATACATTGATTAATAAGCGAAAATATAGGTCGAGAAAAAATCCCGTTTTTTCCGGGAGCGAAAATCGAACCCACATCTCCGCAGAACCGGTGCGGTGCGTTGACCATTACGCTATCCCGCAGCGCTTCTCTCTCGACATTACGCGGGGGTTTATATTTACAAGTGCTCTGAGGCCGGTAAACTAGCGCCGCCCCTCGACAACCGCGGGAGATGTAGAACGTCTTTTTTTCCAGCGGCCGCCACGTAAGCACCGGTCGGAGATCGGTGTTAGCAATGGGCATATCCGAACTGCTGTAGCCAGTGCCCTCGTAATGCATGTAGCAGAACAGAAAGATACTGGACGAGGAACTAGGTAAAGATACATATCAAGGTTGCAGTCGTCATTGCCAGTGCTATTCGGCTTTTTCTGAAATATTTATTCGGGCCGAATGACGCGTGTTTGACATGTTTCTTTGATACATTGAAAATAAGGAAAAATATAGGTCGAGAAAAATTCCGCTGTTTTTTCCGGGAGCGGGAATCGAGCTTACATCTTCGCATAAACGGTGCGGTGCATTTACCATTGCGCTATCCCGCAGCGGCCTTTCTCTCGACTTTAACGCGGGGGTTTATATTTACAAGTGCTCTGCGGCCGGTAAACTAGCGCCGCCCCTCGACCACCGCGGGAGATGTAGAACGTCTTTTTTTCCAGCGGCCGCCACGTAAGCAGCGGTCGGAGATCGGTGTTAGCTATTGGCATCTCCGAACTGCTGTGGACAGTGCCCTCGTAATGCATGTACAGAACAGAAAGGTACGGGACGAGGGACTCAGTAAAGATACATATAAAGGTTGCAGTCGTAATTGCCAGTGCTATTCGGCATTTTCTGAAATATTTATTAGGGCCGAATGACGTGTGTTTGACATGTTTCTTTGATACATTGATAAATAAGCGAAAATATAGGTCGAGAAAAAATCCGCTTTTTTTTCCGGGAGCGGGAATCGAGCCCACATCTCCGCATAGCTGGTGTGGTTCCTCGACCATTACGCTATCCCGCAGTGGCTTCTCTCTCGACTTTAACGTGGGGGTTTATATTCACAAGTGCTCTGAGGCCGGTAAACTAGCCCCGCCCCTCGACAACCGCGGGAGATGTAGAACGTCTTTTTTTCCAGCGGCCGCCACGTAAGCAGCGGTCGGAGATCGTTGTTAGCAATGGGCATATCCGAACTGCTGTAGCCAGTGCCCTCGTAATGCATGTAGCAGAATAGAAAGATACGGGACGAGGGACTCGGTAAAAATACATATAAAGGTTGCAGTCGTCATTGCCAGTGCTATTCGGCTTTTTCTGAAATATTTATTAGGGCCGAATGACGTGTGTTTGACATGTTTCTTTGATACATTGATAAATAAGCGAAAATATAGGTCGAGAAAAAATCCGCTTTTTTTTCCGGGAGCGGGAATCGAGCCCACATCTCCGCATAGCCGGTGTGGTTCCTCGACCATTACGCTATCCCGCTGTGGCTTCTCTCTCGACTTTAACGTGGGGGTTTATATTTACATTTGCTCTGAGGCCGGCAAACTAGCGCCGCCCCTCGACAACCGCGGGAGATGTAGAACGTCTTTTTTTCCAGCGGCCGCCACGTAAGCAGCGGTCGGAGATCGGTGTTAGCAATGGGCATATCCGAACTGCTGTAGCCAGTGCCCTCGTAATGCATGTAGCAGAATAGAAAGATACGGGACGAGGGACTCGGTAAAAATACATATAAAGGTTGCAGTCGTCATTGCCAGTGCTATTCGGCTTTTTCTGAAATATTTATTAGGGCCGAATGACGTGTGTTTGACATGTTTCTTTGATACATTGATAAATGGGCGAAAATTTAGGTCGAGAAAAAATCCGCTTTTTTTCCGGGAGTGCGAAACGAGCCTACATCTCCGCATAGCCGGTGTGGTTCCTCGACCATTACGCTATCCCGCAGTGGCTTCTCTCTCGACTTTAACGTGGGGGTTTATATTCACAAGTGCTCTGAGGCCGGTAAACTAGCGCCGCCCCTCGACAACCGCGGGAGATGAAGAACGTCTTTTTTTCCAGCGGCCGCCACGTAAGCAGCGGTCGGAGATCGGTGTTAGCAATGGGCATATCCGAACTGCTGTAGCCAGTGCCCTCGTAATGCATGTAGCAGAATAGAAAGATACGGGACGAGGGACTCGGTTAAGATACATATCAAGGTTGCAGTCGTCATTGCCAGTGCTATTCGGCTTTTTCTGAAATATTTATTAGGGCCGAATGACGTGTGTTTACATGTTTCTTTGATACATTGATTAATAAGCGAAAATATAGGTCGAGAAAAAATCCCGTTTTTTCCGGGAGCGAAAATCGAACCCACATCTCCGCAGAACCGGTGCGGTGCGTTGACCATTACGCTATCCCGCAGCGCTTCTCTCTCGACATTACGCGGGGGTTTATATTTACAAGTGCTCTGAGGCCGGTAAACTAGCGCCGCCCCTCGACAACCGCGGGAGATGTAGAACGTCTTTTTTTCCAGCGGCCGCCACGTAAGCACCGGTCGGAGATCGGTGTTAGCAATGGGCATATCCGAACTGCTGTAGCCAGTGCCCTCGTAATGCATGTAGCAGAACAGAAAGATACTGGACGAGGAACTAGGTAAAGATACATATCAAGGTTGCAGTCGTCATTGCCAGTGCTATTCGGCTTTTTCTGAAATATTTATTCGGGCCGAATGACGCGTGTTTGACATGTTTCTTTGATACATTGAAAATAAGGAAAAATATAGGTCGAGAAAAATTCCGCTGTTTTTTCCGGGAGCGGGAATCGAGCTTACATCTTCGCATAAACGGTGCGGTGCATTTACCATTGCGCTATCCCGCAGCGGCCTTTCTCTCGACTTTAACGCGGGGGTTTATATTTACAAGTGCTCTGCGGCCGGTAAACTAGCGCCGCCCCTCGACCACCGCGGGAGATGTAGAACGTCTTTTTTTCCAGCGGCCGCCACGTAAGCAGCGGTCGGAGATCGGTGTTAGCTATTGGCATCTCCGAACTGCTGTGGACAGTGCCCTCGTAATGCATGTACAGAACAGAAAGGTACGGGACGAGGGACTCAGTAAAGATACATATAAAGGTTGCAGTCGTAATTGCCAGTGCTATTCGGCATTTTCTGAAATATTTATTAGGGCCGAATGACGTGTGTTTGACATGTTTCTTTGATACATTGATAAATAAGCGAAAATATAGGTCGAGAAAAAATCCGCTTTTTTTTCCGGGAGCGGGAATCGAGCCCACATCTCCGCATAGCCGGTGTGGTTCCTCGACCATTACGCTATCCCGCAGTGGCTTCTCTCTCGACTTTAACGTGGGGGTTTATGTTCACAAGTGCTCTGAGGCCGGTAAACTAGCGCCGCCCCTCGACAACAACGGGAGATGTAGAACGTCTTTTTTTCCAGCGGCCGCCACGTAAGCAGCGGTCGGAGATCGGTGTTAGCAATGGGCATATCCGAACTGCTGTAGCCAGTGCCCTCGTAATGCATGTAGCAGAAAAGAAAGATACGGGACGAGGGACTCGGTAAAAATACATATAAAGGTTGCAGTCGTCATTGCCAGTGCTATTCGGCTTTTTCTGAAATATTTATTAGGTCCGAACGACGTGTGTTTGACATGTTTCTTTGATACATTGATAAATAAGCGAAAATATAGGTCGAGAAAAAATCCGCTTTTTTTTCCGGGATCGGGAATCGAGCCCACATCTCCGCATAGCCGGTGCGGTTCCTCGACCATTACGCTATCCCGCAGTGGCTTCTCTCTCGACTTTAACGTGGGGGTTTATATTCACAAGTGCTCTGAGGCCGGTAAACTAGCGCCGCCCCTCGACAACCGCGGGAGACGCAGAACGTCTTTTTTCCAGCGGCCGCCACGTAAGCAGCGGTCGGAGATCGGTGTTAGCAATTGGCATATCCGAACTGCTGTAGCAAGTGCCCTCGTAACGCATGTAGCAGAACAGAAAGATACGGGACGAGGGACTCGGTAATATACATATAAAGGTTGCAGTCGTCATTGCCAGTGCTATTCGGCTTTTTCTGAAATATTTATTAGGGCCCAATGACGTGTGTTTCACATGTTTCTTTGATACATTGAAAAATAGGCGAAAATATAGGTCGAGAAAAAATCCCCTTTTTTTCCGGGAGCGGAAATCGAGGCCACATCTCCGCATAACCGGTGCAGTGCGTTGACCATTACACTATCCCGCAGTGGCTTCTCTCTCGACTTTAACGTGGGGGTTTATATTCACAAGTGCTCTGAGGCCGGCAAACTAGCGCCGCCCCTCGACAACCGCGGGAGATGTAGAACGTCTTTTTTCCAGCGGCCGCCACGTAAGCAGCGGTCGGAGATCGGTGTTAGCAATGGGCATATCCGAACTGCTGTAGCCAGTGCCCTCGTAATGCATGTAGCAGAATAGAAAGATACGGGACGAGGGAATCGGTAAAAATACATATAAAGGTTGCAGTCGTCATTGCCAGTGCTATTCGGCTTTTTCTGAAATATTTATTAGGTCCGAATGACGTGTGTTTGACATGTTTCTTTGATACATTGATAAATAAGCGAAAAGATGGGTCGAGAAAAAATCCGCTTTTTTTTCCGGGAGCGGGAATCGAGCCCACATATCCGCATAGCCGGTGTGGTTCCTCGACCATTACGCTATCCCGCAGTGGCTTCTCTTTCGACTTTAACGCGGGGGTTTATATTCACAAGTGCTCTGAGGCCGGTAAACTAGCGCCGCCCCTCGACAACCGCGGGAGATGTAGAACGTCTTTTTTTCCAGCGGCCGCCACGTAAGCAGCGGTCGGAGATTGGTGTTAGCAATGGGCATATCCGAACTGCTTTAGACAGTGCCCTCGTAATGCATGAAGCAGAATAGAAAGATACGGGACGAGGGACTCGGTAAAAATACATATAAAGGTTGCAGTCGTCATTGCCAGTGCTATTCGGCTTTTTCTGAAATATTTATTAGGGCAGAATGACGTGTGTTTGACATGTTTCTTTGATAGATTGATAAATTGGCGAAAATATAGGTCGAGAAAAAATCCGCTTTTTTTTCCGGGAGCGGGAATCGAGCCCACATCTCCGCATAGCCGGTGTGGTTCCTCGACCATTACGCTATCCCGCAGTGGCTTCTCTCTCGACTTTAACGTGGGGGTTTATATTCACAAGTGCTCTGAGGCCGGTAAACTAGCGCCGCCCCTCGACAACCGCGGGAGATGTAGAACGTCTTTTTTTCCAGCGGCCGCCACGTAAGCAGCGGTCGGAGATCGGTCTTAGCAATGGGCATATCCGAACTGCTGTAGCCAGTGCCCTCGTAATGCATGTAGCAGAATAGAAAGATACGGGACGAGGGACTCGGTAAAAATACATATAAAGGTTGCAGTCGTCATTGCCAGTGCTATTCGGCTTTTTCTGAAATATTTATTACGTCCGAATGACGTGTGTTTGACATGTTTCTTTGATACATTGATAAATAAGCGAAAATATAGTCGAGAAAAAATCCGCTTTTTTTTCCGGGAGCGGGAATCGAGCCCACATCTCCGCATAACCGGTCTGGTTCCTCGACCATTACGCTATCCCGCAGTGGCTTCTCTCTCGACTTTAACGTGTGGGTTTATATTCACAAGTTCTCTGAGGCCGGCAAACTAGCGCCGCCCCTCGACAACCGCGGGAGATGTAGAACGTCTTTTTTTCCAGCGGCCGCCACGTAAGCAGCGGTCGGCGATCGGTGTTAGCAATGGGCATATCCGAACTGCTGTAGCCAGTGCCCTCGTAATGCATGTAGCAGAACAGAAAGATACTAGACGAGGGACTAGGTAAAGATACATATCAAGGTTGCAGTCGTCATTGCCAGTGCTATTCGGCTTTTTCTGAAATATTTATTAGGGCCGAATGACGTGTGTTTGACATGTTTCTTTGATACATTGATAAATGGGCGAAAATATAGGTCGAGAAAAAATCCGCTTTTTTTCCGGGAGCGGAATCGAGCCCACATCTCCGCATAGCCGGTGTGGTTCCTCGACCATTACGCTATCCCGCAGTGGCTTCTCTCTCGACTTTAACGTGGGGGTTTATATTCACAAGTGCTCTGAGGCCGGTAAACTAGCGCCGCCCCTCGACAACCGCGGGAGATGTAGAACGTCTTTTTTTCCAGCGGCCGCCACGTAAGCAGCGGTCGGAGATCGGTGTTAGCAATGGGCATATCCGAACTGCTGTAGCCAGTGCCCTCGTAATGCATGTAGCAGAATAGAAAGATACGGGACGAGGGACTCGGTAAAAATACATATAAAGGTTGCAGTCGTCATTGCCAGTGCTATTCGGCTTTTTCTGAAATATTTATTAGGGCCGAATGACGTGTGTTTGACATGTTTCTTTGATACATTGATAAATGGGCGAAAATATAGGTCGAGAAAAAATCCGCTTTTTTTTCCGGGAGCGGGAATCGAGCCCACATCTCCGCATAGCCGGTGTGGTTCCTCGACCATTACGCTATCCCGCAGTGGCTTCTCTCTCGACTTTAACGTGGGGGTTTATATTCACAAGTGCTCTGAGGCCGGTAAACTAGCGCCGCCCCTCGACAACCGCGGGAGATGTAGAACGTCTTTTTTTCCAGCGGCCGCCACGTAAGCAGCGGTCGGAGATCGGTGTTAGCAATGGGCATATCCGAACTGCTGTAGCCAGTGCCCTCGTAATGCATGTAGCAGAATAGAAAGATACGTTACGAGGGACTCGGTTAAGATACATATCAAGGTTGCAGTCGTCATTGCCAGTGCTATTCGGCTTTTTCTGAAATATTTATTAGGGCCGAATGACGTGTGTTTACATGTTTCTTTGATACATTGATTATTAAGCGAAAATATAGGTCGAGAAAAAATCCCGTTTTTTCCGGGAGCGAAAATCGAACCCACATCTCCGCAGAACCGGTGCGGTGCGTTGACCATTACGCTATCCCGCAGCGCTTCTCTCTCGACATTAACGCGGGGGTTTATATTTACAAGTGCTCTGAGGCCGGTAGACTAGCGCCGTCCCTCGAAAACCGCGGGAGACGTAGAACGTCTTTTTTTCCAGCGGCCGCCACATAAGCAGCGGTCGGAGATCGGTGTTAGCAATTGGCATATCCGAAGTGCTGTAGCCATTGCCCTCGTAATGCATGTAGAAGAAAAGAAAGATACGGGACGAGGGACTCGGTAAAGATACATTTAAAGGTTGCAGTCGTCCTCGCCAGTGCTATTCAACTTTTTCTGAAAAATATATTAGGGCCGAATGACGTGTGTTTACATGTTTCTTTGATACATTGATTAATAGGCGAAAATATAGGTCGAGAAAAAATCCCGTTTTTTCCGGGAGCGAAAATCGAACCCACATCTCCGCAGAACCGGTGCGGTGCGTTGACCATTACGCTATCCCGCAGCGCTTCTCTCTCGACATTACGCGGGGGTTTATATTTACAAGTGCTCTGAGGCCGGTAAACTAGCGCCGCCCCTCGACAACCGCGGGAGATGTAGAACGTCTTATTTTCCAGCGGCCGCCACGTAAGCAGCGGTCGGCGATCGGTGTTAGCAATGGGCATATCCGAACTGCTGTAGCCAGTGCCCTCGTAATGCATGTAGCAGAACAGCAAGATACTAGACGAGGGACTAGGTAAAGATACATATCAAGGTTGCAGTCGTCATTGCCAGTGCTATTCGGCTTTTTCTGAAATATTTATTCGGGCCGAATGACGCGTGTTTGACATGTTTCTTTGATACATTGATAAATAAGCAAAAATATAGGTCGAGAAAAATTCCGCTGTTTTTCAGGGAGCGGGAATCGAGCTTACATCTTCGCATAAACGGTGCGGTGCATTTACCATTGCGCTATCCCGCAGCGGCCTCTCTCTCGACTTTAACGCGGGGGTTTATATTTACAAGTGCTCTGCGGCCGGTAAACTAGCGCCGCCCCTCGACCACCGCGGGAGATGTAGAACGTCTTTTTTTCCAGCGGCGGCCACGTGCGCAGCGGTCGGAGATCGGTGTTAGCTATTGGCATCTCCGAACTGCTGTGGACAGTGCCCTCGTAATGCATGTACAGAACAGAAAGGTACGGGACGAGGGACTCGGTAAAAATACATATAAAGGTTGCAGTCGTCATTGCCAGTGCTATTCGGCTTTTTCTGAAATATTTATTAGGGCCGAATGACGTGTGTTTGACATGTTTCTTTGATACATTGATAAATGGGCGAAAATATAGGTCGAGAAAAAATCCGCTTTTTTTCCGGGAGCGGGAATCGAGCCCACATCTCCGCATAGCCGGTGTGGTTCCTCGACCATTACGCTATCCCGCAGTGGCTTCTCTCTCGACTTTAACGTGGGGGTTTATATTCACAAGTGCTCTGAGGCCGGTAAACTAGCGCCGCCCCTCGACAACCGCGGGAGATGTAGAACGTCTTTTTTTCCAGCGGCCGCCACGTAAGCAGCGGTCGGAGATCGGTGTTAGCAATGGGCATATCCGAACTGCTGTAGCCAGTGCCCTCGTAATGCATGTAGCAGAATAGAAAGATACGGGACGAGGGACTCGGTAAAAATACATATAAAGGTTGCAGTCGTCATTGCCAGTGCTATTCGGCTTTTTCTGAAATATTTATTAGGGCCGAATGACGTGTGTTTGACATGTTTCTTTGATACATTGATAAATGGGCGAAAATATAGGTCGAGAAAAAATCCGCTTTTTTTTCCGGGAGCGGGAATCGAGCCCGCATCTCCGCATAGCCGGTGTGGTTCCTCGACCATTACGCTATCCCGCAGTGGCTTCTCTCTCGACTTTAACGTGGGGATTTATATTCACAAGTGCTCTGAGGCCAGTAAACTAGCGCCGCCCCTCGACAACCGCGGGAGATGTAGAACGTCTTTTTTTCCAGCGGCTGCCACGTAAGCAGCGGTCGGAGATCGGTGTTAGCAATGGGCATATCCGAACTGCTGTAGCCAGTGCCCTCGTAATGCATGTAGCAGAAAAGAAAGATACGGGACGAGGGACTCGGTAAAAATACATATAAAGGTTGCAGTCGTCATTGCCAGTGCTATTCGGCTTTTTCTGAAATATTTATTAAGTCCGAATGACGTGTGTTTGACATGTTTCTTTGATACATTGATAAATAAGCGAAAATATAGGTCGAGAAAAAATCCGCTTTTTTTTCCGGGAGCGGGAATCGAGCCCACATCTCCGCATAGCCGGTGTGGTTCCTCGACCATTACGCTATCCCGCAGTGGCTTCTCTCTCGACTTTAACGTGGGGGTTTATATTCACAAGTTCTCTGAGGCCGGCAAACTAGCGCCGCCCCTCGACAACCGCGGGAGATGTAGAACGTCTTTTTTTCCAGCGGCCGCCACGTAAGCAGCGGTCGGCGATCGGTGTTAGCAATGGGCATATCCGAACTGCTGTAGCCAGTGCCCTCGTAATGCATGTAGCAGAACAGAAAGATACTAGACGAGGGACTAGGTAAAGATACATATCAAGGTTGCAGTCGTCATTGCCAGTGCTATTCGGCTTTTTCTGAAATATTTATTAGGTCCGAATGACGTGTGTTTGACATGTTTCGTTGATACATTGATAAATAAGCGAAAATATAGGTCGAGAAAAAATCCGCTTTTTTTTCCGGGAGCGGGAATCGAGCCCACATCTCCGCATAGCCGGTGTGGTTCCTCGACCATTACGCTATCCCGCAGTGGCTTCTCTCTCGACTTTAACGTGGGGGTTTATATTCACAAGTGCTGTGAGGCCGGTAAACTAGCGCTGCCCCTCGACAACCGCGGGAGATGTAGGACGTCTTTTTTTCCAGCGGCCGCCACGTAAGCAGCGGTCGGAGATCGGTGTTAGCAATGGGCATATCCGAACTGCTGTAGCCAGTGCCCTCGTAATGCATGTAGCAGAATAGAAAGATACGGGACGAGGGACTCGGTAAAAATACATATAAAGGTTGCAGTCGTCATTGCCAGTGCTATTCGGCTTTTTCTGAAATATTTATTAGGGCCGAATGACGTGTGTTTGACATGTTTCTTTGATACATTGATAAATGGGCGAAAATATAGGTCGAGAAAAAATCCGCTTTTTTTTCCGGGAGCGGGAATCGAGCCCACATCTCCGCATAGCCGGTGTGGTTCCTCGACCATTACGCTATCCCGCAGTGGCTTCTCTCTCGACTTTAACGTGGGGGTTTATATTCACAAGTGCTCTGAGGCCGGTAAACTAGCGCCGCCCCTCGACAACCGCGGGAGATGTAGAACGTCTTTTTTTCCAGCGGCCGCCACGTAAGCAGCGGTCGGAGATCGGTCTTAGCAATGGGCATATCCGAACTGCTGTAGCCAGTGCCCTGGTAATGCATGTAGCAGAATAGAAAGATACGGGACGAGGGACTCGGTAAAAATACATATAAAGGTTGCAGTCATCATTGCCAGTGCTATTCGGCTTTTTCTGAAATATTTATTAGGGCCGAATGACGTGTGTTTGACATGTTTCTTTGATACATTGATAAATGGGCGAAAATATAGGTCGAGAAAAAATCCGCTTTTTTTTCCGGGAGCGGGAATCGAGCCCACATCTCCGCATAGCCGGTGTGGTTCCTCGACCATTACGCTATCCCGCAGTGGCTTCTCTCTCGACTTTAACGTGGGGGTTTATATTCACAAGTGCTCTGAGGCCGGTAAACTAGCGCCGCCCCTCGACAACCGCGGGAGATGTAGAACGTCTTTTTTTCCAGCGGCCGCCACGTAAGCAGCGGTCGGAGATCGGTGTTAGCAATGGGCATATCCGAACTGCTGTAGCCAGTGCCCTCGTAATGCATGTAGCATAAAAGAAAGGTACGGGACGAGGGACTCGGTAAAAATACATATAAAGGTTGCAGTCGTCATTGCCAGTGCTATTCGGCTTTTTCTGAAATATTTATTAGGGCCGAATGACGTGTGTTTGACATGTTTCTTTGATACATTGATAAATGGGCGAAAATATAGGTCGAGAAAAAATCCGCTTTTTTTCCGGGAGCGGAATCGAGCCCACATCTCCGCATAGCCGGTGTGGTTCCTCGACCATTACGCTATCCCGCAGTGGCTTCTCTCTCGACTTTAACGTGGGGGTTTATATTCACAAGTGCTCTGAGGCCGGTAAACTAGCGCCGCCCCTCGACAACCGCGGGAGATGTAGAACGTCTTTTTTTCCAGCGGCCGCCACGTAAGCAGCGGTCGGAGATCGGTGTTAGCAATGGGCATATCCGAACTGCTGTAGCCAGTGCCCTCGTAATGCATGTAGCAGAATAGAAAGATACGTTACGAGGGACTCGGTTAAGATACATATCAAGGTTGCAGTCGTCATTGCCAGTGCTATTCGGCTTTTTCTGAAATATTTATTAGGGCCGAATGACGTGTGTTTACATGTTTCTTTGATACATTGATTATTAAGCGAAAATATAGGTCGAGAAAAAATCCCGTTTTTTCCGGGAGCGAAAATCGAACCCACATCTCCGCAGAACCGGTGCGGTGCGTTGACCATTACGCTATCCCGCAGCGCTTCTCTCTCGACATTAACGCGGGGGTTTATATTTACAAGTGCTCTGAGGCCGGTAGACTAGCGCCGTCCCTCGAAAACCGCGGGAGACGTAGAACGTCTTTTTTTCCAGCGGCCGCCACATAAGCAGCGGTCGGAGATCGGTGTTAGCAATTGGCATATCCGAAGTGCTGTAGCCATTGCCCTCGTAATGCATGTAGAAGAAAAGAAAGATACGGGACGAGGGACTCGGTAAAGATACATTTAAAGGTTGCAGTCGTCCTCGCCAGTGCTATTCAACTTTTTCTGAAAAATATATTAGGGCCGAATGACGTGTGTTTACATGTTTCTTTGATACATTGATTAATAGGCGAAAATATAGGTCGAGAAAAAATCCCGTTTTTTCCGGGAGCGAAAATCGAACCCACATCTCCGCAGAACCGGTGCGGTGCGTTGACCATTACGCTATCCCGCAGCGCTTCTCTCTCGACATTACGCGGGGGTTTATATTTACAAGTGCTCTGAGGCCGGTAAACTAGCGCCGCCCCTCGACAACCGCGGGAGATGTAGAACGTCTTATTTTCCAGCGGCCGCCACGTAAGCAGCGGTCGGCGATCGGTGTTAGCAATGGGCATATCCGAACTGCTGTAGCCAGTGCCCTCGTAATGCATGTAGCAGAACAGCAAGATACTAGACGAGGGACTAGGTAAAGATACATATCAAGGTTGCAGTCGTCATTGCCAGTGCTATTCGGCTTTTTCTGAAATATTTATTCGGGCCGAATGACGCGTGTTTGACATGTTTCTTTGATACATTGATAAATAAGCAAAAATATAGGTCGAGAAAAATTCCGCTGTTTTTCAGGGAGCGGGAATCGAGCTTACATCTTCGCATAAACGGTGCGGTGCATTTACCATTGCGCTATCCCGCAGCGGCCTCTCTCTCGACTTTAACGCGGGGGTTTATATTTACAAGTGCTCTGCGGCCGGTAAACTAGCGCCGCCCCTCGACCACCGCGGGAGATGTAGAACGTCTTTTTTTCCAGCGGCGGCCACGTGCGCAGCGGTCGGAGATCGGTGTTAGCTATTGGCATCTCCGAACTGCTGTGGACAGTGCCCTCGTAATGCATGTACAGAACAGAAAGGTACGGGACGAGGGACTCGGTAAAAATACATATAAAGGTTGCAGTCGTCATTGCCAGTGCTATTCGGCTTTTTCTAAAATATTTATTAGGGCCGAATGACGTGTGTTTGACATGTTTCTTTGATACATTGATAAATGGGCGAAAATATAGGTCGAGAAAAAATCCGCTTTTTTTCCGGGAGCGGGAATCGAGCCCACATCTCCGCATAGCCGGTGTGGTTCCTCGACCATTACGCTATCCCGCAGTGGCTTCTCTCTCGACTTTAACGTGGGGGTTTATATTCACAAGTGCTCTGAGGCCGGTAAACTAGCGCCGCCCCTCGACAACCGCGGGAGATGTAGAACGTCTTTTTTTCCAGCGGCCGCCACGTAAGCAGCGGTCGGAGATCGGTGTTAGCAATGGGCATATCCGAACTGCTGTAGCCAGTGCCCTCGTAATGCATGTAGCAGAATAGAAAGATACGGGACGAGGGACTCGGTAAAAATACATATAAAGGTTGCAGTCGTCATTGCCAGTGCTATTCGGCTTTTTCTGAAATATTTATTAGGGCCGAATGACGTGTGTTTGACATGTTTCTTTGATACATTGATAAATGGGCGAAAATATAGGTCGAGAAAAAATCCGCTTTTTTTTCCGGGAGCGGGAATCGAGCCCACATCTCCGCATAGCCGGTGTGGTTCCTCGACCATTACGCTATCCCGCAGTGGCTTCTCTCTCGACTTTAACGTGGGGGTTTATATTCACAAGTGCTCTGAGGCCGGTAAACTAGCGCCGCCCCTCGACAACCGCGGGAGATGTAGAACGTCTTTTTTTCCAGCGGCCGCCACGTAAGCAGCGGTCGGAGATCGGTGTTAGCAATGGGCATATCCGAACTGCTGTAGCCAGTGCCCTCGTAATGCATGTAGCAGAATAGAAAGATACGGGACGAGGGACTCGGTAAAAATACATATAAAGGTTGCAGTCGTCATTGCCAGTGCTATTCGGCTTTTTCTGAAATATTTATTAGGGCCGAATGACGTGTGTTTGACATGTTTCTTTGATACATTGATAAATGGGCGAAAATATAGGTCGAGAAAAAATCCGCTTTTTTTTCCGGGAGCGGGAATCGAGCCCGCATCTCCGCATAGCCGGTGTGGTTCCTCGACCATTACGCTATCCCGCAGTGGCTTCTCTCTCGACTTTAACGTGGGGATTTATATTCACAAGTGCTCTGAGGCCAGTAAACTAGCGCCGCCCCTCGACAACCGCGGGAGATGTAGAACGTCTTTTTTTCCAGCGGCTGCCACGTAAGCAGCGGTCGGAGATCGGTGTTAGCAATGGGCATATCCGAACTGCTGTAGCCAGTGCCCTCGTAATGCATGTAGCAGAAAAGAAAGATACGGGACGAGGGACTCGGTAAAAATACATATAAAGGTTGCAGTCGTCATTGCCAGTGCTATTCGGCTTTTTCTGAAATATTTATTAAGTCCGAATGACGTGTGTTTGACATGTTTCTTTGATACATTGATAAATAAGCGAAAATATAGGTCGAGAAAAAATCCGCTTTTTTTTCCGGGAGCGGGAATCGAGCCCACATCTCCGCATAGCCGGTGTGGTTCCTCGACCATTACGCTATCCCGCAGTGGCTTCTCTCTCGACTTTAACGTGGGGGTTTATATTTACATTTGCTCTGAGGCCGGCAAACTAGCGCCGCCCCTCGACAACCGCGGGAGATGTAGAACGTCTTTTTTTCCAGCGGCCGCCACGTAAGCAGCGGTCGGAGATCGGTGTTAGCAATGGGCATATCCGAACTGCTGTAGCCAGTGCCCTCGTAATGCATGTAGCAGAATAGAAAGATACGGGACGAGGGACTCGGTAAAAATACATATAAAGGTTGCAGTCGTCATTGCCAGTGCTATTCGGCTTTTTCTGAAATATTTATTAGGGCCGAATGACGTGTGTTTGACATGTTTCTTTGATACATTGATAAATGGGCGAAAATATAGGTCGAGAAAAAATCCCCTTTTTTTTCCGGGAGCGCGAATCGAGCCAACATCTCCGCATAGCCGGTGTGGTTCCTCGACCATTACGCTATCCCGCAGTGGCTTCTCTCTCGACTTTAACGTGGGGGTTTATATTCACAAGTGCTCTGAGGCCGGTAAACTAGCGCCACCCCTCGACAACCACCGGAGATGAAGAACGTCTTTTTTTCCAGCGGCCGCCACGTAAGCAGCGGTCGGAGATCGGTGTTAGCAATGGGCGTATCCGAACTGCTGTAGCCAGTGCCCTCGTAATGCATGTAGCAGAATAGAAAGATACGGGACGAGGGACTCGGTTAAGATACATATCAAGGTTGCAGTCGTCATTGCCAGTGCTATTCGGCTTTTTCTGAAATATTTATTAGGGCCGAATGACGTGTGTTTACATGTTTCTTTGATACATTGATTAATAAGCGAAAATATAGGTCGAGAAAAAATCCCGTTTTTTCCGGCAGCGAAAATCGAACCCACATCTCCGCAGAACCGGTGCGGTGCGTTGACCATTACGCTATCCCGCAGCGCTTCTCTCTCGACATTAACGCGGGGGTTTATATTTACAAGTGCTCTGAGGCCGGTAGACTAGCGCCGTCCCTCGAAAACCGCGGGAGACGTAGAACGTCTTTTTTTCCAGCGGCCGCCACATAAGCAGCGGTCGGAGATCGGTGTTAGCAATTGGCATATCCGAAGTGCTGTAGCCAGTGCCCTCGTAATGCATGTAGAAGAAAAGAAAGATACGGGACGAGGGACTCGGTAAAGATACATTTAAAGGTTGCAGTCGTCCTCGCCAGTGCTATTCAACTTTTTCTGAAAAATAAATTAGGGCCGAATGACGTGTGTTTACATGTTTCTTTGATACATTGATTAATAGGCGAAAATATAGGTCGAGAAAAAATCCCGTTTTTTCCGGGAGCGCGAATCGAGCCAACATCTCCGCATAGCCGGTGTGGTTCCTCGACCATTACGCTATCCCGCAGTGGCTTCTCTCTCGACTTTAACGTGGGGGTTTATATTCACAAGTGCTCTGAGGCCGGTAAACTAGCGCCGCCCCTCGACAACCGCGGGAGATGTAGAACGTCTTTTTTTCCAGCGGCCGCCACGTAAGCAGCGGTCGGCGATCGGTGTTAGCAATGGGCATATCCGAACTGCTGTAGCCAGTGCCCTCGTAATGCATGTAGCAGAACAGAAAGATACTAGACGAGGGACTAGGTAAAGATACATATCAAGGTTGCAGTCGTCATTGCCAGTGCTATTCGGCTTTTTCTGAAATATTTATTCGGGCCGAATGACGCGTGTTTGACATGTTTCTTTGATACATTGATAAATAAGCAAAAATATAGGTCGAGAAAAATTCCGCTGTTTTTTCCGGGAGCGGGAATCGAGCTTACATCTTCGCATAAACGGTGCGGTGCATTTACCATTGCGCTATCCCGCAGCGGCCTCTCTCTCGACTTTAACGCGGGGGTTTATATTTACAAGTGCTCTGCGGCCGGTAAACTAGCGCCGCCCCTCGACCACCGCGGGAGATGTAGAACGTCTTTTTTTCCAGCGGCGGCCACGTAAGCAGCGGTCGGAGATCGGTGTTAGCTATTGGCATCTCCGAACTGCTGTGGACAGTGCCCTCGTAATGCATGTACAGAACAGAAAGGTACGGGACGAGGGACTCAGTAAAGATACATATAAAGGTTGCAGTCGTCATTGCCAGTGCTATTCGGCTTTTTCTGAAATATTTATTAGGGCCGAATGACGTGTGTTTGACATGTTTCTTTGATACATTGATAAATAAGCGAAAATATAGGTCGAGAAAAAATCCGCTTTTTTTCCGGGAGCGGGAATCGAGCCCACATCTCCGCATAGCCGGTGTGGTTCCTCGACCATTACGCTATCCCGCAGTGGCTTCTCTCTCGACTTTAACGCGGGGGTTTATATTCACAAGTGCTCTGAGGCCGGTAAACTAGCGCCGCCCCTCGACAACCGCGGGAGATGTAGAACGTCTTTTTTTCCAGCGGCCGCCACGTAAGCAGCGGTCGGAGATCGGTGTTAGCAATGGGCATATCCGAACTGCTGTAGCCAGTGCCCTCGTAATGCATGTAGCAGAATAGAAAGATACGGGACGAGGGACTCGGTAAAAATACATGTAAAGGTTGCAGTCGTCATTGCCAGTGCTATTCGGCTTTTTCTGAAATATTTATTAGGTCCGAATGACGTGTGTTTGACATGTTTCTTTGATACATTGATAAATAAGCGAAAACATAGGTCGAGAAAAAATCCGCTTTTTTTTCCGGGAGCGGGAATCGAGCCCACATCTCCGCATAGCCGGTGTGGTTCCTCGACCATTACGCTATCCCGCAGTGGCTTCTCTCTCGACTTTAACGTGGGGGTTTATATTCACAAGTGCTCTGAGGCCGGTAAACTAGCGCCGCCCCTCGACAACCGCGGGAGATGTAGAACGTCTTTTTTTCCAGCGGCCGCCACGTAAGCAGCGGTGGGAGATCGGTGTTAGCAATGGGCATATCCGAACTGCTGTAGCCAGTGCCCTCGTAATGCATGTAGCAGAAAAGAAAGATACGGGACGAGGGACTCGGTAAAAATACATATAAAGGTTGCAGTCGTCATTGCCAGTGCTATTCGGCTTTTTCTGAAATATTTATTAGGTCCGAATGACGTGTGTTTGACATGTTTCTTTGATACATTGATAAATAAGCGAAAATATAGGTCGAGAAAAAATCCGCTTTTTTTTCCGAGATCGGGAATCGAGCCCACATCTCTGCATAGCCGGTGTGGTTCCTCGACCATTACGCTATCCCGCAGTGGCTTCTCTCTCGACTTTAACGTGGGGGTTTATATTTACATTTGCTCTGAGGCCGGCAAACTAGCGCCGCCCCTCGACAACCGCGCGAGATGTAGAACGTCTTTTTTTCCAGCGGCCGCCACGTAAGCAGCGGTCGGAGATCGGTGTTAGCAATGGGCATATCCGAACTGCTGTAGCCAGTGCCCTCGTAATGCATGTAGCAGAATAGAAAGATACGGGACGAGGGACTCGGTAAAAATACATATAAAGGTTGCAGTCGTCATTGCCAGTGCTATTCGGCTTTTTCTGAAATATTTATTAGGGCCGAATGACGCGTGTTTGACATGTTTCTTTGATACATTGATAAATAGGCAAAAATATAGGTCGAGAAAAATTCCGCTCTTTTTTCCGGGAGCGGGAATCGAGCTTACATCTTCGCATAAACGGTGCGGTGCATTTACCATTGCGCTATCCCGCAGCGGCCTCTCTCTCGACTTTAACGCGGGGGTTTATATTTACAAGTGCTCTGAGGCCGGTAAACTAGCGCCGCCCGTCACGCGGGACACGTAGAACGTCTTTTTTTCCATCGGCCGCCACGTAAGCAGCGGTCGCAGATCGGTGTTACTATTGGCATATCCGAACTGCTGTAGCCAGTGCCCTCGTAATCCATGTACAGAACAGAAAAACACGGGACGAGGGACTCGGTAAAGATACATATAAAGGTTGCAGTCGTCATTGCCAGTGCTATTCGGCTTTTTCTGAAATATTTATTAGTGCCGGATGACGTGTGTTTGACATGTTTCTTTGATACATTGATAAATAGGCGAAAATATAGGTCGAGAAATAATCCGCTTTTTTTCCGGGAGCGGGAATCGAGCCCACATCTCCGCATAACCGGTGCGGTGCGTTGACCATTACACTATCCCGCAGCGCTTCTCTCTCGACTTTAATGCGGGGGTTTATATTTACAAGTGCTCTGAGGCCAATATACTAGCGCCGCCCCTCGACCACCGCGGGAGACGTAGAACGTCTTTATATCCAGCGGCCGTAACGTAAGCAGTGGTCGGAAATCGGGGTTAGCAATTGGCATATCCGAAGTGCTGTAGCCAGTGCCCTCGTAATGCATGTAGCAGAATAGAAAGATACGGGACGAGGGACTCGGTAAAGATACATATAAAGGTTGCAGTCGTCATTGCCAGTGCTATTGGGCTTTTTCTGAAATATTTATTATGGCCGAATGACGTGTGTTTGACATGTTTCTTTCATACATTGATAAATAAGCGAAAATATAGGTCGAGAAAAAATCCCGTTTTTTCCGGGAGCGAAAATCGAACCCACATCTCCGCAGAACCGGTGCGGTGCGTTGACCATTACGCTATCCCGCAGCGCTTCTCTCTCGACATTAACGCGGGGGTTTATATTTACAAGTGCTCTGAGGCCGGTAAACTAGCGCCGTCCCTCGAAAACCGCGGGAGACGTAGAACGTCTTTTTTTTCAGCGGCTGCCACATAAGCAGCGGTCGGAGATCGGTGTTAGCAATTGGCATATCCGAACTGCTGTAGCCAGTGCCCTCGTAATGCATGTAGCAGAATAGAAAGATACGGGACGAGGGACTCGGTAAAAATACATATAAAGGTTGCAGTCGTCATTGCCAGTGCTATTCGGCTTTTTCTGAAATATTTATTAGGGCCGAATGACGCGTGTTTGACATGTTTCTTTGATACATTGATAAATAAGCAAAAATATAGGTCGAGAAAAATTCCGCTGTTTTTTTCCGGGAGCGGGAATCGAGCTTACATCTTCGCATAAACGGTGCGGTGCATTTACTATTGCGCTATCCCGCAGCGGCCTCTCTCCCGACTTTAACGCGGGGGTTTATATTTACAAGTGCTCTGCGGCCGGTAAACTAGCGCCGCCCCTCGACCACCGCGGGAGATGTAGAACGTCTTTTTTTCCAGCGGCGGCCACGTAAGCAGCGGTCGGAGATCGGTGTTAGCTATTGGCATCTCCGAACTGCTGTGGACAGTGCCCTCGTAATGCATGTACAGAACAGAAAGGTACGGGACGAGGGACTCAGTAAAGATACATATAAAGGTTGCAGTCGTCATTGCCAGTGCCATTCGGCTTTTTCTGAAATATTTATTAGGGCCGAATGACGTGTGTTTGACATGTTTCTTTGATACATTGATAAATAAGCGAAAATATAGGTCGAGAAAAAATCCGCTTTTTTTCCGGGAGCGGGAATCGAGCCCACATCTCCGCATAGCCGGTGTGGTTCCTCGACCATTACGCTATCCCGCAGTGGCTTCTCTCTCGACTTTAACGTGGGGGTTTATATTCACAAGTGCTCTGAGGCCGGTAAACTAACGCCGCCCCTCGACAACAACGGGAGATGTAGAACGTCTTTTTTTCCAGCGGCCGCCACGTAAGCAGCGGTCGGAGATCGGTGTTAGCAATGGGCATATCCGAACTGCTGTAGCCAGTGCCCTCCTAATGCATGTAGCAGAATAGAAAGATACGGGACGAGGGACTCGGTAAAAATACATATAAAGGTTGCAGTCGTCATTGCCAGTGCTATTCGGCTTTTTCTGAAATATTTACTAGGGCCGAATGACGCGTGTTTGACATGTTTCTTTGATACATTGATAAATAGGCAAAAATATAGGTCGAGAAAAATTCCGCTGTTTTTTCCGGGAGCGGGAATCGAGCTTACATCTTCGCATAAACGGTGCGGTGCATTTACCATTGCGCTATCCCGCAGCGGCCTCTCTCTCGACTTTAACGCGGGGGTTTATATTTACAAGTGCTGTGAGGCCGGTAAACTAGCGCCGCCCGTCACGCGGGACACGTAGAACGTCTTTTTTTCCATCGGCCGCCACGTAAGCAGCGGTCGCAGATCGGTGTTACTATTGGCATATCCGAACTGCTGTAGCCAGTGCCCTCGTAATCCATGTACAGAACAGAAAAACACGGGACGAGGGACTCGGTAAAGATACATATAAAGGTTGCAGTCGTCATTGCCAGTGCTATTCGGCTTTTTCTGAAATATTTATTAGGGCCGGATGACGTGTGTTTGACATGTTTCTTTGATACATTCATAAATAAGCGAAAATATAGGTCGAGAAAAAATCCACTTTTTTTTCCGGGAGCGGGAATCGAGCCCACATCTCCGCATAACCGGTGCGGTTCATCGACCATTAAGCTATCCCGCAGTGGCTTCTCTCTCGACTTTAACGTGGGGGTTTATATTCACAAGTGCTCTGCGGCCGGTAAACTAGCGCCGCCCCTCGACCACCGCGGGAGATGTAGAACGTCTTTTTTTCAAGCGGCCGCCACGTAAGCAGCGGTCGGAGATCGGTGTTGTAAATTGGCATATCCGAACTGTTGTAGCCAGTGCCCTCGTAATCCATGTACAGAACAGAAAAACACGGGACGAGGGACTCGGTAAAGATACATATAAAGGTTGCAGTCGTCATTGCCAGTGCTATTCGGCTTTTTCTGAAATATTTATTAGGGCCGAATGACGTGTGTTTGACATGTTTCTTTGATACATTGATAAATAAGCGAAAATATAGGTCGAGAAATAATCCGCTTTTTTTCCGGGACCGGGAATCGAGCCCACATCTCCGCATAACCGCTGCGGTGCGTTGACCATTACACTATCCCGCAGCGCTTCTCTCTCGACTTTAATGCGGGGGTTTATATTTACAAGTGCTCTGAGGCCAATAAACTAGAGCCGCCCCTCGACCACCGCGGGAGACGTAGAACGTCTTTATATCCAGCGGCCGTAACGTAAGCAGTGGTCGGAAATCGGGGTTAGCAATTGGCATATCCGAAGTGCTGTAGCCAGTGCCCTCGTAATGCATGTAGCAGAATAGAAAGATACGGGACGAGGGACTCGGTAAAGATACATATAAAGGTTGCAGTCGTCATTGCCAGTGCTATTGGGCTTTTTCTGAAATATTTATTATGGCCGAATGACGTGTGTTTGACATGTTTCTTTCATACATTGATAAATAAGCGAAAATATAGGTCGAGAAAAAATCCCGTTTTTTCCGGGAGCGAAAATCGAACCCACATCTCCGCAGAACCGGTGCGGTGCGTTGACCATTACGCTATCCCGCAGCGCTTCCCTCTCGACATTAACGCGGGGGTTTATATTTACAAGTGCTCTGAGGCCGGTAAACTAGCGCCGTCCCTCGAAAACCGCGGGAGACGTAGAACGTCTTTTTTTTCAGCGGCCGCCACATAAGCAGCCGTCGGAGATCGGTGTTAGCAATTGGCATATCCGAACTGCTGTAGCCAGTGCCCTCGTAATGCATGTAGAAGAAAAGAAAGATACGGGACGAGGGACTCGGTAAAGATACATTTAAAGGTTGCAGTCGTCATTGCCAGTGCTATTCGGCTTTTTCTGAAATATTTATTAGGGCCGAATGACGTGTGTTTACATGTTTCTTTGATACATTGATTAATAGGCGAAAATATAGGTCGAGAAAAAATCCCGTTTTTTCCGGGAGCGAAAATCGAACCCACATCACCGCAGAACCGGTGCGGTGCGTTGACCATTACGCTATCCCGCAGCGCTTCTCTCTCGACATTACGCGGGGGTTTATATTTACAAGTGCTCTGAGGCCGGTAAACTAGCGCCGCCCCTCGACAACCGCGGGAGATGTAGAACGTCTTTTTTTCCAGCGGCCGCCACGTAAGCAGCGGTCGGAGATCGGTGTTAGCAATGGGCATATCCGAACTGCTGTAGCCAGTGCCCTCGTAATGCATGTAGCAGAACAGAAAGATACTAGACGAGGGACTAGGTAAAGATACATATCAAGGTTGCAGTCGTCATTGCCAGTGCTATTCGGCTTTTTCTGAAATATTTATTCGGGCCGAATGACGCGTGTTTGACATGTTTCTTTGATACATTGATAAATAAGCAAAAATATAGGTCGAGAAAAATTCCGCTGTTTTTTCCGGGAGCGGGAATCGAGCTTACATCTTCGCATAAACGGTGCGGTGCATTTACTATTGCGCTATCCCGCAGTGGCTTCTCTCTCGACTTTAACGTGGGGGTTTATATTCACAAGTGCTCTGAGGCCGGTAAACTAGCGCCGCCCCTCGACAACAACGGGAGATGTAGAACGTCTTTTTTTCCAGCGGCCGCCACGTAAGCAGCGGTCGGAGATCGGTGTTAGCAATGGGCATATCCGAACTGCTGTAGCCAGTGCCCTCGTAATGCATGTACAGAAAAGAAAGATACGGGACGAGGGACTCGGTAAATATACATATAAAGGTTGCAGTCGTCATTGCCAGTGCTATTCGGCTTTTTCTGAAATATTTATTAGGTCCGAATGACGTGTGTTTGACATGTTTCTTTGATACATTGATAAATAAGCGAAAATATAGGTCGAGAAAAAATCCGCTTTTTTTTCCGGGATCGGGAATCGAGCCCACATCTCTGCATAGCCGGTGCGGTTCCTCGACCATTACGCTATCCCGCAGTGGCTTCTCTCTCTACTTTAACGTGGGGGTTTATATTTACATTTTCTCTGAGGCCGGCAAACTAGCGCCGCCCCTCGACAACCGCGCGAGATGTAGAACGTCTTTTTTTCCAGCGGCCGACACGTAAGCAGCGGTCGGAGATCGGTGTTAGCAATTGGCATGTCCGAACTGCTGTAGCCAGTGCCCTCGTAATGCATGTAGCAGAATAGAAAGATACAGGACGAGGGACTCGGTAAAAATACATATAAAGGTTGCAGTTGTCATTGCCAGTGCTATTCGGCTTTTTCTGAAATATTTATTAGGGCCGAAGTACGTGTGTTTGACATGTTTCTTTGATACATTGATAAATAGGCAAAAATATAGGTCGAGAAAAATTCCGCTGTTTTTTCCGGGAGCGGGAATCGAGCTTACATCTTCGCATAAACGGTGCGGTGCATTTACCATTGCGCTATCCCGCAGCGGCCTCTTTCTCGACTTTAACGCGGGGGTTTATATTTACAAGTGCTCTGAGGCCGGTAAACTAGCGCCGCCCGTCACGCGGGACACGTAGAACGTCTTTTTTTCCATCGGCCGCCACGTAAGCAGCGGTCGCAGATCGGTGTTACTATTGGCATATCCGAACTGCTGTAGCCAGTGCCCTCGTAATCCATGTACAGAACAGAAAAACACGGGACGAGGGACTCGGTAAAGATACATATAAAGGTTGCAGTCGTCATTGCCAGTGCTATTCGGCTTTTTCTGAAATATTTATTAGGGCCGAATGACGTGTAATTGACATGTTTCTTTGATACATTCATAAATAAGCGAAAATACAGGTCGAGAAAAAATCCACTTTTTTTTCCGGGAGCGGGAATCGAGCCCACATCTCCGCATAACCGGTGCGGTTCATCGACCATTAAGCTATCCCGCAGTGGCTTCTCTCTCGACTTTAACGTGGGGGTTTATATTCACAAGTGCTCTGCGGCCGGTAAACTAGCGCCGCCCCTCGACCACCGCGGGAGATGTAGAACGTCTTTTTTTCAAGCGGCCGCCACGTAAGCAGCGGTCGGAGATCGGTGTTGTAAATTGGCATATCCGAACTGCTGTAGCCAGTGCCCTCGTAATCCATGTACAGAACAGAAAAACACGGGACGAGGGACTCGGTAAAGATACATATAAAGGTTGCAGTCGTCATTGCCAGTGCTATTCGGCTTTTTCTGAAATATTTATTAGGGCCGAATGACGTGTGTTTGACATGTTTCTTTGATAAATTGATAAATAAGCGAAAATATAGGTCGAGAAATAATCCGCTTTTTTTCCGGGAGCGGGAATCGAGCCCACATCTCCGCATAACCGGTGCGGTGCGTTGACCATTACACTATCCCGCAGCGCTTCTCTCTCGACTTTATTGCGGGGGTTTATATTTACAAGTGCTCTGAGGCCAATATACTAGCGCCGCCCCTCGACCACCGCGGGAGACGTAGAACGTCTTTATATCCAGCGGCTGTAACGTAAGCAGTGGTCGGAAATCCGGGTTAGCAATTGGCATATCCGAAGTGCTGTAGTCAGTGCCCTCGTAATGCATGTAGCAGAATAGAAAGATACGGGACGAGGGACTCGGTAAAGATACATATAAAGGTTGCAGTCGTCATTGCCAGTGCTATTGGGCTTTTTCTGAAATATTTATTATGGCCGAATGACGTGTGTTTGACATGTTTCTTTCATACATTGATAAATAAGCGAAAATATAGGTCGAGAAAAAATCCCGTTTTTTCCGGGAGCGAAAATCGAACCCACATCTCCGCAGAACCGGTGCGGTGCGTTGACCATTACGCTATCCCGCAGCGCTTCTCTCTCGACATTAACGCGGGGGTTTATATTTACAAGTGCTCTGAGGCCGGTAAACTAGCGCCGTCCCTCGAAAACCGCGGGAGACGTAGAACGTCTTTTTTTTCAGCGGCCGCCACATAAGCAGCGGTCGGAGATCGGTGTTAGCAATTGGCATATCCGAACTGCTGTAGCCAGTGCCCTCGTAATGCATGTAGAAGAAAAGAAAGATACGGGACGAGGGACTCGGTAAAGATACATTTAAAGGTTGCAGTCGTCATTGCCAGGGCTATTCGGCTTTTTCTAAAATATTTATTAGGGCCGAATAACGTGTGTTTACATGTTTCTTTAATACATTGATTAATAAGCGAAAATATAGGTCGAGAAAAAATCCCGTTTTTTCCGGGAGCGAAAATCGAACCCACATCTCCGCAAAACCGGTGCGGTGCGTTGACCATTACGCTATCCCGCAGCGCTTCTCTCTCGACATTAACGCGGGGTTTTATATTTACAAGTGCTCTGAGGCCGGTAGACAAGCGCCGTCCCTCGAAAACCGCGGGAGACGTAGAACGTCTTTTTTTCCAGCGGCCGCCACATAAGCAGCGGTCGGAGATTGGTGTTAGCAATTGGCATATCCGAAGTGCTGTAGCCAGTGCCCTCGTAATGCATGTAGAAGAAAAGAAAGATACGGGACGAGGGACTCGGTAAAGATACATTTAAAGGTTGCAGTCGTCATTGCCAGTGCTATTCGGCTTTTTCTGAAATATTTATTAGGGCCGAATGACGTGTGTTTACATGTTTCTTTGATACATTGATTATAAGCGAAAATATAGGTCGAGAAAAAATCCCGTTTTTTCCGGGAGCGAAAATCGAACGCACATCTCCGCAGAACCGGTGCGGTGCGTTGACCATTACGCTATCCCGCAGCGCTTCTCTCTCGACATTAACGCGGGGGTTTATATTTACAAGTGCTCTGAGGCCGGTAAACTAGCGCCGTCCCTCGAAAACCGCGGGAGACGTAGAACGTCTTTTTTTCCAGTGGCCGCCACATAAGCAGCGGTCGGAGATCGGTGTTAGCAATTGGCATATCCGAACTGCTGTAGCCAGTGCCCTCGTAATGCATGTAGCAGAACAGAAAGATACTGGACGAGGGACTAGGTAAAGATACATATCAAGGTTGCAGTCGTCATTGCCAGTGCTATTAGGCTTTTTCTGAAATATTTATTCGGGCCGAATGACGTGTGTTTGACATGGTTTTTTGATACATTGATAAATAAGCGAAAATATAGGTCGAGAAAAAATCCGCTTTTTTTTCCGGGAGCGGGAATCGAGCCCCCACCTCCGCATAACCGGTGCGGTTCCTCGACGATTACGCTATCCCGCAGCGCTTCTCTCTCGACTTTAATGCGGGGGTTTATATTTACAAGTGCTCTGAGGCCAGTATACTAGCGCCGCCCCTCGACCACCGCGGGAGACGTAGAACGTCTTTATATCCAGCGGCCGTAACGTAAGCAGTGGTCGGAAATCAGGGTTAGCAATTGGCATATCCGAAGTGCTGTAGCCAGTGCCCTCGTAATGCATGTAGCAGAATAGAAAGATACGGGACGAGGGACTCGGTAAAGATACATATAAAGGTTGCAGTCGTCATTGCCAGTGCTATTGGGCTTTTTCTGAAATATTTATTATGGCCGAATGACGTGTGTTTGACATGTTTCTTTCATACATTGATAAATAAGCGAAAATATAGGTCGAGAAAAAAATCCGCTGTTTTTTCCGGGAGCGAAAATCGAACCCACATCTCCGCATAACCGGTACGGTTCCTCGACCATTACGCTATCCCGCAGTGGCTTCTCTCTCGACTTTAACGCGGGGGTTTATATTCACAAGTGCTCTGAGGCCGGTAAACTAGCGCGGCCCCTCGACCACCGCGGGAGAAGTAAAACGTCTTTATTTCCAGCGGCCGTAAAGTAAGCAGTGGTCGGAGATCGGGGTTAGCAATTGGCATATCCGAAGTGCTGTAGCCAGTGCCCTCGTAAAGCATGTTACAGAACACACAGATACGGGACGAGAGACTCGGTAAAGATACATATAAAGGTTGCAGTCAACCTTGCCAGTGCTATTCAACTTTTTCTGAAATATTTATTAGGGCCGAATGACGTGTGTTTACATGTTTCTTTGATACATTGATTAATAAGCGAAAATATAGGTCGAGAAAAAATCCCGCTTTTTCCGGGAGCGAAAATCGAACCCACATCTCCGCATAACCGGTGCGGTGCGTTGACCATTACGCTATCCCGCAGCGCTTCTCTCTCGACATTAACGCGGGGGTTTATATTTACAAGTGCTCTGAGGCCGGTAAACTAGCGCCGTCCCTCGAAAACCGCGGGAGACGTAGAACGTCTTTTTTTCCAGCGGCCGCCACATAAGCAGCGGTCGGAGATCGGTGTTAGCAATTGGCATATCCGAACTGCTGTAGCCAGTGCCCTCGTAATGCATGTAGAAGAAAAGGAAGATACGGGACGAGGGACTCAGTAAAGATACATTTAAAGGTTGCAGTCGTCATTGCCAGTGCTATTCGGCTTTTTCTGAAATATTTATTACGGGCGAATGACGTGTGTTTCACTTGTTTCTTTGATACATTGATAAATGAGCGAAAATATAGGTCGAGAAAAAATCCGCTGTTTTTTCCAGGACCGGGAATCGAGCTTACATCTCCGCATAACCGGTGCGGTGCATTGACCATTGCGCTATCCCGCAGCGGCTTCTCTCTCGAATTTAACGCGGGGGTTTATATTTACAAGTGCTCTGAGGCCGGTAATCTAGCGCCGCCCATCACGCGGGACCGGTAGAACGTCTTTTTTTCCAGCGGCCGCCACGTAAGCAGCGGTCGGAGATCGGTGTTAGCTATTGGCATATCCGAACTGCTGTAGCCAGTGCCCTCAGAATGCATGTACTGAACAGAAAGATACGGGACGAGGGACTCGGTTAAGATACATATAAAGGTTGCAGTCGTCATTGGCAGTGCTATTCGGCTTTTTCTGAAATATTTATTCGGGCCGAATGACGTGTGTTTGACATGGTTTTTTGATACATTGATAAATAAGCGAAAATATAGGTCGAGAAAAAATCCGCTTTTTTTTCCGGGAGCGGGAATCGAGCCCCCACCTCCGCATAACCGGTGCGGTTCCTCGACGATTACGCTATCCCGCAGCGCTTCTCTCTCGACTTTAATGCGGGGGTTTATATTTACAAGTGCTCTGAGGCCGGTAAACTAGCGCCGTCCCTTGACCACCGCGGGAGCCATAGAACGTCTTTTTTTCCAGCGGCCGCCACGTAAGCAGCGGTCGGAGATCGGTGTTAGCAATTGGCTTATCCGAACTGCTGTAGCCAGTGCCCTCGTAATGCATGTAGCAGAACAGAAAGATACGGACGAGGGACTCGGTAAAGATACATATAAAGGTTGCAGTCGTCACTGCGAGTGCTATTCAGCTTTTTCTGAAATATTTATTAGGGGCGAATGACGTATGTTTCACATGTTTCTTTGATACATTGACAAATGAGCGAAAATATAGGTCGAGAAAAAATCCCCTTTTTTTCCGGGAGCCGGAATCGAGCCCACATCTCCGCATAACCGGTGCAGTGCGTTGACCATTACACTATCCCGCAGCGCTTCTCTCTCGACTTTAACGCAGGGGTTTATATTTACAAGTGCTCTGAGGCTAGTATACTAGCGCCGCCCCTCGACCACCGCGGGAGACGTAGAACATCTTTATTTCCAGCGGCCGTAACGTAAGCAGTGGTCGGAGATCGGGGTTAGCAATTGGCATATCCGAACTGCTGTAGCCAGTGCCCTCGTAATGCATGTTGCAGAACACAAAGATACAGGACGAAGGACTCGGTAAAGATACAAATAAAGGTTGCAGTCGTCATTGCCAGTGCTATTCGGCTTTTTTTGAAATATTTATTAGGGCCGAATGACGTGTGTTTGACATGTTTCTTTGTTACATTGATAAATAGTCGAAAATACAGGTCGAGAAAAAATCCCCTGTTTTTTCCGGGAGCGAGAATCGACCACACATCTCCGCATAACCGGTGCGGTGCGTTGACCATTACGCTATCCCGCCGCGGCTTTTCCCTCGAATTTAACGCGGGGGTTTATATTTACATTTGCTCTGAGGCCGGTCAACAAGCGCCGCCCCTCGACCACCGCGGGAGACGTACAATGTCTTTTTTCCAGCGGCCGCCACGTAAGCCGTGGTCGGAGTTCAGGGTTAGCAATTCGCATATCCGAACTCCTCGAGCCAGTGCCCTCGTAATGCATGTAGCAGAACAGAAAGATACTGGACGAGGGACTCGGTAAAGATACATATCAAGGTTGCAGTCTTCATTGCCAGTGTTATTCGGCTTTTTCTGAAATATTCATTAGGGCCGAATGACGTGTGTTTGACATGTTTTTTAGATACATTGATAAATAAGCGAAAATATAGGTCGAGAAAAAATCCCTTTTCTTCCGGGAGCAAAAATCGAACCCACATCCCCGCATAACCGGTGCGGTGCGTTGACCATTACGCTATCCCGCAGCGCTTCTCTCTCGACTTTAACGTGGGGGTTTATATTTACAAGTGCTCTGAGGCCGGTAAACTAGCGCCGTCCCTCGAAAACCGCGGGAGACGTAGAACGTCTTTTTTTCCAGCGGCCGTAACGTAAGCAGTGGTCGGAAATCGGGGTTAGCAATTGGCATATCCGAAGTGCTGTAGCCAGTGCCCTCGTAATGCATGTAGCAGAATAGAAAGATACGGGACGAGGGACTCGGTAAAGATACATATAAAGGTTGCAGTCGTCCTTGCCAGTGCTATTCAACTTTTTCTGAAATATTTATTAGGGCCGAATGACGTGTGTATCACATGTTTCTTTGATACATTGATTATTAAGCGAAAATATAGGTCGAGAAAAAATCCCTTTTTTTTCCGGGAGCAAAAATCGAACCCACATCTCCGCATAACCGGTGCGGTGCGTTGACCATTACGCTATCCCGCAGCGCTTCTCTCTCGACTTTAACGCGGGGGTTTACATTTACAAGTGCTCTGAGGCCGGTAAACTAGCGCCGTCCCTCGAAAACCGCGGGAGACGTAGAACGTCTTTTTTTCCAGCGGCCGCCACATAAGCAGCGGTCGGAGATCGGTGTTAGCAATTGGCATATCCGAACTGCTGTAGCCAGTGCCCTCGTAATGCATGTAGAAGAAAAGAAAGATACGGGACGAGGGACTCGGTAAAGATACATTTAAAGGTTGCAGTCGTCATTGCCAGTGCTATTCGGCTTTTTCTGAAATATTTATTACGGGCGAATGACGTGTGTTTCACTTGTTTCTTTGATACATTGACAAATGAGCGAAAATATAGGTCGAGAAAAAATCCCCTTTTTTTCCGGGAGCCGGAATCGAGCCCACATCTCCGCATAACCGGTGCAGTGCGTTGACCATTACACTGTCCCGCAGCGCTTCTCTCTCGACTTTAACGCAGGGGTTTATATTTACAAGTGCTCTGAGGCTAGTATACTAGCGCCGCCCCTCGACCACCGCGGGAGACGTAGAACATCTTTATTTCCAGCGGCCGCCACGTAAGCCGTGGTCGGAGTTCAGGGTTAGCAGTTCGCATATCCGAACTCCTCGAGCCAGTGCCCTCGTAATGCATGTAGCAGAACAGAAAGATACTGGACGAGGGACTCGGTAAAGATACATATCAAGGTTGCAGTCGTCATTGCCAGTGCTATTGGGCTTTTTCTGAAATATTTATTATAGCCGAATGACGTGTGTTTCACTTGTTTCTTTGATACATTGACAAATGAGCGAAAATATAGGTCGAGAAAAAATCCCTTTTCTTCCGGGAGCAAAAATCGAACCCACATCCCCGCATAACCGGTGCGGTGCGTTGACCATTACGCTATCCCGCAGCGCTTTTCTCTCGACTTTAACGCGGGGGTTTATATTTACAAGTGCTCTGAGGCCGGTAAACTAGCGCCGTCCCTCGAAAACCGCGGGAGACGTAGAACGTCTTTTTTTCCAGCAGCCGTAACGTAAGCAGTGGTCGGTAATCGGGGTTAGCAATTGGCATATCCGAAGTGCTGTAGCCAGTGCCCTCGTAATGCATGTAGCGGAATAGAAAGATACGGGACGAGGGACTCGGTAAAGATACATATAAAGGTTGCAGTCGTCCTTGCCAGTGCTATTCAACTTTTTCTGAAATATTTATTAGGGCCGAATGACGTGTGTTTGACATGTTTCTTTGATACATTGATTAATAAGCGAAAATATAGGTCGAGAAAAAATCCCTTTTTTTTCCGGGAGCAAAAATCGAACCCACATCTCCGCATAACCGGTGCGGTGCGTTGACCATTACGCTATCCCGCAGCGCTTCTCTCTCGACTTTAACGCGGGGGTTTATATTTACAAGTGCTCTGAGGCCGGTAAACTAGCGCCGTCCCTCGAAAACCGCGGGAGACGTAGAACGTCTTTTTTTCCAGCGGCCGCCACATAAGCAGCGGTCGGAGATCGGTGTTAGCAATTGGCATATCCGAACTGCTGTAGCCAGTGCCCTCGTAATGCATGTAGAAGAAAAGAAAGATACGGGACGAGGGACTCGGTAAAGATACATTTAAAGGTTGCAGTCGTCATTGCCAGTGCTATTCGGCTTTTTCTGAAATATTTATTACGGGCGAATGACGTGTGTTTCACTTGTTTCTTTGATACATTGACAAATGAGCGACAATATAGGTCGAGAAAAAATCCGCTTTTTTTCCGGGAGCGGGAATCGAGCCCACATCTCCGCATAACCGGTGCAGTGCGTTGACCATTACACTATCCCGCAGTGCTTCTCTCTCGACTTTAACGCGGGGGTTTATATTTACAAGTGCTCTGAGGCAAGTAAACTAGCGCCGCCCCTCGACCACCGCGGGAGACGTAGAACGTCTTTATTTCCAGCGCCCGTAACGTAAGCAGTGGTCGGATATCGGGGTTAGCAATTGACATATCCGTAGTGCTGTAGCCAGTGCCCTCGTAATGCATGTTTCAGAACACAAAGATACGGGACGAGGGACTCGGTAAAGATACATATAAAGGTTGCAGTCGTCATTGCCAGTGCTATGCGGCTTTTTCTGAAATATTTATTAGTGCCGAATGACGTGCGTTTGACATGTTCCTTTGATACATTGATAAATAAGCGAAAATATAGGTCGAGAAAAAATCCCGTTTTTTTCCGGGAGCGGGAATCGAGCCCACATCTCCGCATAACCGGTGCGGTGCGTTGACCATTACGCTATCCCGCAGTGGCTTCTCCCTCGAATTTAACGCGGGGGTTTATATTTACAAGTGCTCTGAGGCCGGTCAACAAGCGCCGCCCCTCGACCACCGCGGGAGACGTACAATGTCTTTTTTCCAGCGGCCGCTACGTAAGCCGCAGTCGGAGTTCGGGGTTAGCAATTCGCATATCCGAACTCCTCAATCCAGTGCCCTCGTAATGCATGTAGCAGAACAGAAAGATACGGACGAGGGGCTCGGTAAAGATACATATCAAGGTTGCAGTCGTCATTGCCAGTGCTGTTCGGCTTTTTCTAAAATATTTATTATGGCCGAATGACGTGTGTTTGACATGTTTCTTTGATACATTGATAAATAGGCTAGCATATAGGTTGAGAAAAAATCCACTGTTTTTTTTCCGGGAGCGAAAATCGAACCCACATCTCCGCATAACCGGTGCGGTTCCTCCACCTTTACGCTATCCTGCAGCGACTTCTCTCTCGACTTTAACGCGGGGGTTTATAGTTACAAGTGCTCTGAGGCCGGTAAACTAGCGCCGCCCCTCGACCACCGCGGGAGACGTAGAACCTCTTTATTTCCAGCGGCCGCCACGTAAGCAGTGGTCGGAGATCGGTGTTAGCTATTGGCATCTCCGAACTGCTGTGGACAGTGCCCTCGTAATGCATGTACAGAACAGAAAGGTACGGGACGAGGGACTCGGTAAAAATACATATAAAGGTTGCAGTCGTCATTGCCAGTGCTATTCGGCTTTTTCTGAAATATTTATTAGGGCCGAATGACGTGTGTTTGACATGTTTCTTTGATACATTGATAAATGGGCGAAAATATAGGTCGAGAAAAAATCCGCTTTTTTTCCGGGAGCGGGAATCGAGCCCACATCTCCGCATAGCCGGTGTGGTTCCTCGACCATTACGCTATCCCGCAGTGGCTTCTCTCTCGACTTTAACGTGGGGGTTTATATTCACAAGTGCTCTGAGGCCGGTAAACTAGCGCCGCCCCTCGACAACCGCGGGAGATGTAGAACGTCTTTTTTTCCAGCGGCCGCCACGTAAGCAGCGGTCGGAGATCGGTGTTAGCAATGGGCATATCCGAACTGCTGTAGCCAGTGCCCTCGTAATGCATGTAGCAGAATAGAAAGATACGGGACGAGGGACTCGGTAAAAATACATATAAAGGTTGCAGTCGTCATTGCCAGTGCTATTCGGCTTTTTCTGAAATATTTATTAGGGCCGAATGACGTGTGTTTGACATGTTTCTTTGATACATTGATAAATGGGCGAAAATATAGGTCGAGAAAAAATCCGCTTTTTTTTCCGGGAGCGGGAATCGAGCCCACATCTCCGCATAGCCGGTGTGGTTCCTCGACCATTACGCTATCCCGCAGTGGCTTCTCTCTCGACTTTAACGTGGGGGTTTATATTCACAAGTGCTCTGAGGCCGGTAAACTAGCGCCGCCCCTCGACAACCGCGGGAGATGTAGAACGTCTTTTTTTCCAGCGGCCGCCACGTAAGCAGCGGTCGGAGATCGGTGTTAGCAATGGGCATATCCGAACTGCTGTAGCCAGTGCCCTCGTAATGCATGTAGCAGAATAGAAAGATACGGGACGAGGGACTCGGTAAAAATACATATAAAGGTTGCAGTCGTCATTGCCAGTGCTATTCGGCTTTTTCTGAAATATTTATTAGGGCCGAATGACGTGTGTTTGACATGTTTCTTTGATACATTGATAAATGGGCGAAAATATAGGTCGAGAAAAAATCCGCTTTTTTTCCGGGAGCGGGAATCGAGCCCGCATCTCCGCATAGCCGGTGTGGTTCCTCGACCATTACGCTATCCCGCAGTGGCTTCTCTCTCGACTTTAACGTGGGGGTTTATATTCACAAGTGCTCTGAGGCCAGTAAACTAGCGCCGCCCCTCGACAACCGCGGGAGATGTAGAACGTCTTTTTTTCCAGCGGCTGCCACGTAAGCAGCGGTCGGAGATCGGTGTTAGCAATGGGCATATCCGAACTGCTGTAGCCAGTGCCCTCGTAATGCATGTAGCAGAAAAGAAAGATACGGGACGAGGGACTCGGTAAAAATACATATAAAGGTTGCAGTCGTCATTGCCAGTGCTATTCGGCTTTTTCTGAAATATTTATTAAGTCCGAATGACGTGTGTTTGACATGTTTCTTTGATACATTGATAAATAAGCGAAAATATAGGTCGAGAAAAAATCCGCTTTTTTTTCCGGGAGCGGGAATCGAGCCCACATCTCCGCATAGCCGGTGTGGTTCCTCGACCATTACGCTATCCCGCAGTGGCTTCTCTCTCGACTTTAACGTGGGGGTTTATATTTACATTTGCTCTGAGGCCGGCAAACTAGCGCCGCCCCTCGACAACCGCGGGAGATGTAGAACGTCTTTTTTTCCAGCGGCCGCCACGTAAGCAGCGGTCGGAGATCGGTGTTAGCAATGGGCATATCCGAACTGCTGTAGCCAGTGCCCTCGTAATGCATGTAGCAGAATAGAAAGATACGGGACGAGGGACTCGGTAAAAATACATATAAAGGTTGCAGTCGTCATTGCCAGTGCTATTCGGCTTTTTCTGAAATATTTATTAGGGCCGAATGACGTGTGTTTGACATGTTTCTTTGATACATTGATAAATGGGCGAAAATATAGGTCGAGAAAAAATCCCCTTTTTTTTCCGGGAGCGCGAATCGAGCCAACATCTCCGCATAGCCGGTGTGGTTCCTCGACCATTACGCTATCCCGCAGTGGCTTCTCTCTCGACTTTAACGTGGGGGTTTATATTCACAAGTGCTCTGAGGCCGGTAAACTAGCGCCACCCCTCGACAACCACCGGAGATGAAGAACGTCTTTTTTTCCAGCGGCCGCCACGTAAGCAGCGGTCGGAGATCGGTGTTAGCAATGGGCGTATCCGAACTGCTGTAGCCAGTGCCCTCGTAATGCATGTAGCAGAATAGAAAGATACGGGACGAGGGACTCGGTTAAGATACATATCAAGGTTGCAGTCGTCATTGCCAGTGCTATTCGGCTTTTTCTGAAATATTTATTAGGGCCGAATGACGTGTGTTTACATGTTTCTTTGATACATTGATTAATAAGCGAAAATATAGGTCGAGAAAAAATCCCGTTTTTTCCGGCAGCGAAAATCGAACCCACATCTCCGCAGAACCGGTGCGGTGCGTTGACCATTACGCTATCCCGCAGCGCTTCTCTCTCGACATTAACGCGGGGGTTTATATTTACAAGTGCTCTGAGGCCGGTAGACTAGCGCCGTCCCTCGAAAACCGCGGGAGACGTAGAACGTCTTTTTTTCCAGCGGCCGCCATATAAGCAGCGGTCGGAGATCGGTGTTAGCAATTGGCATATCCGAAGTGCTGTAGCCAGTGCCCTCGTAATGCATGTAGAAGAAAAGAAAGATACGGGACGAGGGACTCGGTAAAGATACATTTAAAGGTTGCAGTCGTCCTCGCCAGTGCTATTCAACTTTTTCTGAAAAATATATTAGGGCCGAATGACGTGTGTTTACATGTTTCTTTGATACATTGATTAATAGGCGAAAATATAGGTCGAGAAAAAATCCCGTTTTTTCCGGGAGCGCGAATCGAGCCAACATCTCCGCATAGCCGGTGTGGTTCCTCGACCATTACGCTATCCCGCAGTGGCTTCTCTCTCGACTTTAACGTGGGGGTTTATATTCACAAGTGCTCTGAGGCCGGTAAACTAGCGCCGCCCCTCGACAACCGCGGGAGATGTAGAACGTCTTTTTTTCCAGCGGCCGCCACGTAAGCAGCGGTCGGCGATCGGTGTTAGCAATGGGCATATCCGAACTGCTGTAGCCAGTGCCCTCGTAATGCATGTAGCAGAACAGAAAGATACTAGACGAGGGACTAGGTAAAGATACATATCAAGGTTGCAGTCGTCATTGCCAGTGCTATTCGGCTTTTTCTGAAATATTTATTCGGGCCGAATGACGCGTGTTTGACATGTTTCTTTGATACATTGATAAATAAGCAAAAATATAGGTCGAGAAAAATTCCGCTGTTTTTTCCGGGAGCGGGAATCGAGCTTACATCTTCGCATAAACGGTGCGGTGCATTTACCATTGCGCTATCCCGCAGCGGCCTCTCTCTCGACTTTAACGCGGGGGTTTATATTTACAAGTGCTCTGCGGCCGGTAAACTAGCGCCGCCCCTCGACCACCGCGGGAGATGTAGAACGTCTTTTTTTCCAGCGGCGGCCACGTAAGCAGCGGTCGGAGATCGGTGTTAGCTATTGGCATCTCCGAACTGCTGTGGACAGTGCCCTCGTAATGCATGTACAGAACAGAAAGGTACGGGACGAGGGACTCAGTAAAGATACATATAAAGGTTGCAGTCGTCATTGCCAGTGCTATTCGGCTTTTTCTGAAATATTTATTAGGGCCGAATGACGTGTGTTTGACATGTTTCTTTGATACATTGATAAATAAGCGAAAATATAGGTCGAGAAAAAATCCGCTTTTTTTCCGGGAGCGGGAATCGAGCCCACATCTCCGCATAGCCGGTGTGGTTCCTCGACCATTACGCTATCCCGCAGTGGCTTCTCTCTCGACTTTAACGCGGGGGTTTATATTCACAAGTGCTCTGAGGCCGGTAAACTAGCGCCGCCCCTCGACAACCGCGGGAGATGTAGAACGTCTTTTTTTCCAGCGGCCGCCACGTAAGCAGCGGTCGGAGATCGGTGTTAGCAATGGGCATATCCGAACTGCTGTAGCCAGTGCCCTCGTAATGCATGTAGCAGAATAGAAAGATACGGGACGAGGGACTCGGTAAAAATACATGTAAAGGTTGCAGTCGTCATTGCCAGTGCTATTCGGCTTTTTCTGAAATATTTATTAGGTCCGAATGACGTGTGTTTGACATGTTTCTTTGATACATTGATAAATAAGCGAAAACATAGGTCGAGAAAAAATCCGCTTTTTTTTCCGGGAGCGGGAATCGAGCCCACATCTCCGCATAGCCGGTGTGGTTCCTCGACCATTACGCTATCCCGCAGTGGCTTCTCTCTCGACTTTAACGTGGGGGTTTATATTCACAAGTGCTCTGAGGCCGGTAAACTAGCGCCGCCCCTCGACAACCGCGGGAGATGTAGAACGTCTTTTTTTCCAGCGGCCGCCACGTAAGCAGCGGTGGGAGATCGGTGTTAGCAATGGGCATATCCGAACTGCTGTAGCCAGTGCCCTCGTAATGCATGTAGCAGAAAAGAAAGATACGGGACGAGGGACTCGGTAAAAATACATATAAAGGTTGCAGTCGTCATTGCCAGTGCTATTCGGCTTTTTCTGAAATATTTATTAGGTCCGAATGACGTGTGTTTGACATGTTTCTTTGATACATTGATAAATAAGCGAAAATATAGGTCGAGAAAAAATCCGCTTTTTTTTCCGAGATCGGGAATCGAGCCCACATCTCTGCATAGCCGGTGTGGTTCCTCGACCATTACGCTATCCCGCAGTGGCTTCTCTCTCGACTTTAACGTGGGGGTTTATATTTACATTTGCTCTGAGGCCGGCAAACTAGCGCCGCCCCTCGACAACCGCGCGAGATGTAGAACGTCTTTTTTTCCAGCGGCCGCCACGTAAGCAGCGGTCGGAGATCGGTGTTAGCAATGGGCATATCCGAACTGCTGTAGCCAGTGCCCTCGTAATGCATGTAGCAGAATAGAAAGATACGGGACGAGGGACTCGGTAAAAATACATATAAAGGTTGCAGTCGTCATTGCCAGTGCTATTCGGCTTTTTCTGAAATATTTATTAGGGCCGAATGACGCGTGTTTGACATGTTTCTTTGATACATTGATAAATAGGCAAAAATATAGGTCGAGAAAAATTCCGCTCTTTTTTCCGGGAGCGGGAATCGAGCTTACATCTTCGCATAAACGGTGCGGTGCATTTACCATTGCGCTATCCCGCAGCGGCCTCTCTCTCGACTTTAACGCGGGGGTTTATATTTACAAGTGCTCTGAGGCCGGTAAACTAGCGCCGCCCGTCACGCGGGACACGTAGAACGTCTTTTTTTCCATCGGCCGCCACGTAAGCAGCGGTCGCAGATCGGTGTTACTATTGGCATATCCGAACTGCTGTAGCCAGTGCCCTCGTAATCCATGTACAGAACAGAAAAACACGGGACGAGGGACTCGGTAAAGATACATATAAAGGTTGCAGTCGTCATTGCCAGTGCTATTCGGCTTTTTCTGAAATATTTATTAGTGCCGGATGACGTGTGTTTGACATGTTTCTTTGATACATTGATAAATAGGCGAAAATATAGGTCGAGAAATAATCCGCTTTTTTTCCGGGAGCGGGAATCGAGCCCACATCTCCGCATAACCGGTGCGGTGCGTTGACCATTACACTATCCCGCAGCGCTTCTCTCTCGACTTTAATGCGGGGGTTTATATTTACAAGTGCTCTGAGGCCAATATACTAGCGCCGCCCCTCGACCACCGCGGGAGACGTAGAACGTCTTTATATCCAGCGGCCGTAACGTAAGCAGTGGTCGGAAATCGGGGTTAGCAATTGGCATATCCGAAGTGCTGTAGCCAGTGCCCTCGTAATGCATGTAGCAGAATAGAAAGATACGGGACGAGGGACTCGGTAAAGATACATATAAAGGTTGCAGTCGTCATTGCCAGTGCTATTGGGCTTTTTCTGAAATATTTATTATGGCCGAATGACGTGTGTTTGACATGTTTCTTTCATACATTGATAAATAAGCGAAAATATAGGTCGAGAAAAAATCCCGTTTTTTCCGGGAGCGAAAATCGAACCCACATCTCCGCAGAACCGGTGCGGTGCGTTGACCATTACGCTATCCCGCAGCGCTTCTCTCTCGACATTAACGCGGGGGTTTATATTTACAAGTGCTCTGAGGCCGGTAAACTAGCGCCGTCCCTCGAAAACCGCGGGAGACGTAGAACGTCTTTTTTTTCAGCGGCTGCCACATAAGCAGCGGTCGGAGATCGGTGTTAGCAATTGGCATATCCGAACTGCTGTAGCCAGTGCCCTCGTAATGCATGTAGCAGAATAGAAAGATACGGGACGAGGGACTCGGTAAAAATACATATAAAGGTTGCAGTCGTCATTGCCAGTGCTATTCGGCTTTTTCTGAAATATTTATTAGGGCCGAATGACGCGTGTTTGACATGTTTCTTTGATACATTGATAAATAAGCAAAAATATAGGTCGAGAAAAATTCCGCTGTTTTTTTCCGGGAGCGGGAATCGAGCTTACATCTTCGCATAAACGGTGCGGTGCATTTACTATTGCGCTATCCCGCAGCGGCCTCTCTCCCGACTTTAACGCGGGGGTTTATATTTACAAGTGCTCTGCGGCCGGTAAACTAGCGCCGCCCCTCGACCACCGCGGGAGATGTAGAACGTCTTTTTTTCCAGCGGCGGCCACGTAAGCAGCGGTCGGAGATCGGTGTTAGCTATTGGCATCTCCGAACTGCTGTGGACAGTGCCCTCGTAATGCATGTACAGAACAGAAAGGTACGGGACGAGGGACTCAGTAAAGATACATATAAAGGTTGCAGTCGTCATTGCCAGTGCCATTCGGCTTTTTCTGAAATATTTATTAGGGCCGAATGACGTGTGTTTGACATGTTTCTTTGATACATTGATAAATAAGCGAAAATATAGGTCGAGAAAAAATCCGCTTTTTTTCCGGGAGCGGGAATCGAGCCCACATCTCCGCATAGCCGGTGTGGTTCCTCGACCATTACGCTATCCCGCAGTGGCTTCTCTCTCGACTTTAACGTGGGGGTTTATATTCACAAGTGCTCTGAGGCCGGTAAACTAACGCCGCCCCTCGACAACAACGGGAGATGTAGAACGTCTTTTTTTCCAGCGGCCGCCACGTAAGCAGCGGTCGGAGATCGGTGTTAGCAATGGGCATATCCGAACTGCTGTAGCCAGTGCCCTCCTAATGCATGTAGCAGAATAGAAAGATACGGGACGAGGGACTCGGTAAAAATACATATAAAGGTTGCAGTCGTCATTGCCAGTGCTATTCGGCTTTTTCTGAAATATTTACTAGGGCCGAATGACGCGTGTTTGACATGTTTCTTTGATACATTGATAAATAGGCAAAAATATAGGTCGAGAAAAATTCCGCTGTTTTTTCCGGGAGCGGGAATCGAGCTTACATCTTCGCATAAACGGTGCGGTGCATTTACCATTGCGCTATCCCGCAGCGGCCTCTCTCTCGACTTTAACGCGGGGGTTTATATTTACAAGTGCTGTGAGGCCGGTAAACTAGCGCCGCCCGTCACGCGGGACACGTAGAACGTCTTTTTTTCCATCGGCCGCCACGTAAGCAGCGGTCGCAGATCGGTGTTACTATTGGCATATCCGAACTGCTGTAGCCAGTGCCCTCGTAATCCATGTACAGAACAGAAAAACACGGGACGAGGGACTCGGTAAAGATACATATAAAGGTTGCAGTCGTCATTGCCAGTGCTATTCGGCTTTTTCTGAAATATTTATTAGGGCCGGATGACGTGTGTTTGACATGTTTCTTTGATACATTCATAAATAAGCGAAAATATAGGTCGAGAAAAAATCCACTTTTTTTTCCGGGAGCGGGAATCGAGCCCACATCTCCGCATAACCGGTGCGGTTCATCGACCATTAAGCTATCCCGCAGTGGCTTCTCTCTCGACTTTAACGTGGGGGTTTATATTCACAAGTGCTCTGCGGCCGGTAAACTAGCGCCGCCCCTCGACCACCGCGGGAGATGTAGAACGTCTTTTTTTCAAGCGGCCGCCACGTAAGCAGCGGTCGGAGATCGGTGTTGTAAATTGGCATATCCGAACTGTTGTAGCCAGTGCCCTCGTAATCCATGTACAGAACAGAAAAACACGGGACGAGGGACTCGGTAAAGATACATATAAAGGTTGCAGTCGTCATTGCCAGTGCTATTCGGCTTTTTCTGAAATATTTATTAGGGCCGAATGACGTGTGTTTGACATGTTTCTTTGATACATTGATAAATAAGCGAAAATATAGGTCGAGAAATAATCCGCTTTTTTTCCGGGACCGGGAATCGAGCCCACATCTCCGCATAACCGCTGCGGTGCGTTGACCATTACACTATCCCGCAGCGCTTCTCTCTCGACTTTAATGCGGGGGTTTATATTTACAAGTGCTCTGAGGCCAATAAACTAGAGCCGCCCCTCGACCACCGCGGGAGACGTAGAACGTCTTTATATCCAGCGGCCGTAACGTAAGCAGTGGTCGGAAATCGGGGTTAGCAATTGGCATATCCGAAGTGCTGTAGCCAGTGCCCTCGTAATGCATGTAGCAGAATAGAAAGATACGGGACGAGGGACTCGGTAAAGATACATATAAAGGTTGCAGTCGTCATTGCCAGTGCTATTGGGCTTTTTCTGAAATATTTATTATGGCCGAATGACGTGTGTTTGACATGTTTCTTTCATACATTGATAAATAAGCGAAAATATAGGTCGAGAAAAAATCCCGTTTTTTCCGGGAGCGAAAATCGAACCCACATCTCCGCAGAACCGGTGCGGTGCGTTGACCATTACGCTATCCCGCAGCGCTTCCCTCTCGACATTAACGCGGGGGTTTATATTTACAAGTGCTCTGAGGCCGGTAAACTAGCGCCGTCCCTCGAAAACCGCGGGAGACGTAGAACGTCTTTTTTTTCAGCGGCCGCCACATAAGCAGCCGTCGGAGATCGGTGTTAGCAATTGGCATATCCGAACTGCTGTAGCCAGTGCCCTCGTAATGCATGTAGAAGAAAAGAAAGATACGGGACGAGGGACTCGGTAAAGATACATTTAAAGGTTGCAGTCGTCATTGCCAGTGCTATTCGGCTTTTTCTGAAATATTTATTAGGGCCGAATGACGTGTGTTTACATGTTTCTTTGATACATTGATTAATAGGCGAAAATATAGGTCGAGAAAAAATCCCGTTTTTTCCGGGAGCGAAAATCGAACCCACATCTCCGCAGAACCGGTGCGGTGCGTTGACCATTACACTATCCCGCAGCGCTTCTCTCTCGACTTTATTGCGGGGGTTTATATTTACAAGTGCTCTGAGGCCGGTAAACTAGCGCCGTCCCTCGAAAACCGCGGGAGACGTAGAACGTCTTTTTTTCAAGCGGCCGCCACGTAAGCAGCGGTCGGAGATCGGTGTTGTAAATTGGCATATCCGAACTGTTGTAGCCAGTGCCCTCGTAATCCATGTACAGAACAGAAAAACACGGGACGAGGGACTCGGTAAAGATACATATAAAGGTTGCAGTCGTCATTGCCAGTGCTATTCGGCTTTTTCTGAAATATTTATTAGGGCCGAATGACGTGTGTTTGACATGTTTCTTTGATAAATTGATAAATAAGCGAAAATATAGGTCGAGAAATAATCCGCTTTTTTTCCGGGAGCGGGAATCGAGCCCACATCTCCGCATAACCGGTGCGGTGCGTTGACCATTACACTATCCCGCAGCTCTTCTCTCTCGACTTTATTGCGGGGGTTTATATTTACAAGTGCTCTGAGGCCAATATACTAGCGCCGCCCCTCGACCACCGCGGGAGACGTAGAACGTCTTTATATCCAGCGGCTGTAACGTAAGCAGTGGTCGGAAATCCGGGTTAGCAATTGGCATATCCGAAGTGCTGTAGTCAGTGCCCTCGTAATGCATGTAGCAGAATAGAAAGATACGGGACGAGGGACTCGGTAAAGATACATATAAAGGTTGCAGTCGTCATTGCCAGTGCTATTGGGCTTTTTCTGAAATATTTATTATGGCCGAATGACGTGTGTTTGACATGTTTCTTTCATACATTGATAAATAAGCGAAAATATAGGTCGAGAAAAAATCCCGTTTTTTCCGGGAGCGAAAATCGAACCCACATCTCCGCAGAACCGGTGCGGTGCGTTGACCATTACGCTATCCCGCAGCGCTTCTCTCTCGACATTAACGCGGGGGTTTATATTTACAAGTGCTCTGAGGCCGGTAAACTAGCGCCGTCCCTCGAAAACCGCGGGAGACGTAGAACGTCTTTTTTTTCAGCGGCCGCCACATAAGCAGCGGTCGGAGATCGGTGTTAGCAATTGGCATATCCGAACTGCTGTAGCCAGTGCCCTCGTAATGCATGTAGAAGAAAAGAAAGATACGGGACGAGGGACTCGGTAAAGATACATTTAAAGGTTGCAGTCGTCATTGCCAGGGCTATTCGGCTTTTTCTAAAATATTTATTAGGGCCGAATAACGTGTGTTTACATGTTTCTTTAATACATTGATTAATAAGCGAAAATATAGGTCGAGAAAAAATCCCGTTTTTTCCGGGAGCGAAAATCGAACCCACATCTCCGCAAAACCGGTGCGGTGCGTTGACCATTACGCTATCCCGCAGCGCTTCTCTCTCGACATTAACGCGGGGTTTTATATTTACAAGTGCTCTGAGGCCGGTAGACAAGCGCCGTCCCTCGAAAACCGCGGGAGACGTAGAACGTCTTTTTTTCCAGCGGCCGCCACATAAGCAGCGGTCGGAGATTGGTGTTAGCAATTGGCATATCCGAAGTGCTGTAGCCAGTGCCCTCGTAATGCATGTAGAAGAAAAGAAAGATACGGGACGAGGGACTCGGTAAAGATACATTTAAAGGTTGCAGTCGTCATTGCCAGTGCTATTCGGCTTTTTCTGAAATATTTATTAGGGCCGAATGACGTGTGTTTACATGTTTCTTTGATACATTGATTATAAGCGAAAATATAGGTCGAGAAAAAATCCCGTTTTTTCCGGGAGCGAAAATCGAACGCACATCTCCGCAGAACCGGTGCGGTGCGTTGACCATTACGCTATCCCGCAGCGCTTCTCTCTCGACATTAACGCGGGGGTTTATATTTACAAGTGCTCTGAGGCCGGTAAACTAGCGCCGTCCCTCGAAAACCGCGGGAGACGTAGAACGTCTTTTTTTCCAGTGGCCGCCACATAAGCAGCGGTCGGAGATCGGTGTTAGCAATTGGCATATCCGAACTGCTGTAGCCAGTGCCCTCGTAATGCATGTAGCAGAACAGAAAGATACTGGACGAGGGACTAGGTAAAGATACATATCAAGGTTGCAGTCGTCATTGCCAGTGCTATTAGGCTTTTTCTGAAATATTTATTCGGGCCGAATGACGTGTGTTTGACATGGTTTTTTGATGCATTGATAAATAAGCGAAAATATAGGTCGAGAAAAAATCCGCTTTTTTTTCCGGGAGCGGGAATCGAGCCCCCACCTCCGCATAACCGGTGCGGTTCCTCGACGATTACGCTATCCCGCAGCGCTTCTCTCTCGACTTTAATGCGGGGGTTTATATTTACAAGTGCTCTGAGGCCAGTATACTAGCGCCGCCCCTCGACCACCGCGGGAGACGTAGAACGTCTTTATATCCAGCGGCCGTAACGTAAGCAGTGGTCGGAAATCAGGGTTAGCAATTGGCATATCCGAAGTGCTGTAGCCAGTGCCCTCGTAATGCATGTAGCAGAATAGAAAGATACGGGACGAGGGACTCGGTAAAGATACATATAAAGGTTGCAGTCGTCATTGCCAGTGCTATTGGGCTTTTTCTGAAATATTTATTATGGCCGAATGACGTGTGTTTGACATGTTTCTTTCATACATTGATAAATAAGCGAAAATATAGGTCGAGAAAAAAATCCGCTGTTTTTTCCGGGAGCGAAAATCGAACCCACATCTCCGCATAACCGGTACGGTTCCTCGACCATTACGCTATCCCGCAGTGGCTTCTCTCTCGACTTTAACGCGGGGGTTTATATTCACAAGTGCTCTGAGGCCGGTAAACTAGCGCGGCCCCTCGACCACCGCGGGAGAAGTAAAACGTCTTTATTTCCAGCGGCCGTAAAGTAAGCAGTGGTCGGAGATCGGGGTTAGCAATTGGCATATCCGAAGTGCTGTAGCCAGTGCCCTCGTAAAGCATGTTACAGAACACACAGATACGGGACGAGAGACTCGGTAAAGATACATATAAAGGTTGCAGTCAACCTTGCCAGTGCTATTCAACTTTTTCTGAAATATTTATTAGGGCCGAATGACGTGTGTTTACATGTTTCTTTGATACATTGATTAATAAGCGAAAATATAGGTCGAGAAAAAATCCCGCTTTTTCCGGGAGCGAAAATCGAACCCACATCTCCGCATAACCGGTGCGGTGCGTTGACCATTACGCTATCCCGCAGCGCTTCTCTCTCGACATTAACGCGGGGGTTTATATTTACAAGTGCTCTGAGGCCGGTAAACTAGCGCCGTCCCTCGAAAACCGCGGGAGACGTAGAACGTCTTTTTTTCCAGCGGCCGCCACATAAGCAGCGGTCGGAGATCGGTGTTAGCAATTGGCATATCCGAACTGCTGTAGCCAGTGCCCTCGTAATGCATGTAGAAGAAAAGGAAGATACGGGACGAGGGACTCAGTAAAGATACATTTAAAGGTTGCAGTCGTCATTGCCAGTGCTATTCGGCTTTTTCTGAAATATTTATTACGGGCGAATGACGTGTGTTTCACTTGTTTCTTTGATACATTGATAAATGAGCGAAAATATAGGTCGAGAAAAAATCCGCTGTTTTTTCCAGGACCGGGAATCGAGCTTACATCTCCGCATAACCGGTGCGGTGCATTGACCATTGCGCTATCCCGCAGCGGCTTCTCTCTCGAATTTAACGCGGGGGTTTATATTTACAAGTGCTCTGAGGCCGGTAATCTAGCGCCGCCCATCACGCGGGACCGGTAGAACGTCTTTTTTTCCAGCGGCCGCCACGTAAGCAGCGGTCGGAGATCGGTGTTAGCTATTGGCATATCCGAACTGCTGTAGCCAGTGCCCTCAGAATGCATGTACTGAACAGAAAGATACGGGACGAGGGACTCGGTTAAGATACATATAAAGGTTGCAGTCGTCATTGGCAGTGCTATTCGGCTTTTTCTGAAATATTTATTAGTGCCGAATGACGTGTGTTTGACATATTTCTTTGATACATTGATAAATGAGCGAAAATATAGGTTCAGAAACAATCTGCTTTTTTTCCGGAAGCGGGAATCGTGCTCAAATCTCCGCATAACCGGTGCGGTGCGTTGACCATTACGCTATCCCGCAGCGTCTTCTCCCTCGACATTAACGCGGGGGTTTATATTTACAAGTGCTCTGAGGCCGGTAAACTAGCGCCGTCCCTTGACCACCGCGGGAGCCATAGAACGTCTTTTTTTCCAGCGGCCGCCACGTAAGCAGCGGTCGGAGATCGGTGTTAGCAATTGGCTTATCCGAACTGCTGTAGCCAGTGCCCTCGTAATGCATGTAGCAGAACAGAAAGATACGGACGAGGGACTCGGTAAAGATACATATAAAGGTTGCAGTCGTCACTGCGAGTGCTATTCAGCTTTTTCTGAAATATTTATTAGGGGCGAATGACGTATGTTTCACATGTTTCTTTGATACATTGACAAATGAGCGAAAATATAGGTCGAGAAAAAATCCCCTTTTTTTCCGGGAGCCGGAATCGAGCCCACATCTCCGCATAACCGGTGCAGTGCGTTGACCATTACACTATCCCGCAGCGCTTCTCTCTCGACTTTAACGCAGGGGTTTATATTTACAAGTGCTCTGAGGCTAGTATACTAGCGCCGCCCCTCGACCACCGCGGGAGACGTAGAACATCTTTATTTCCAGCGGCCGTAACGTAAGCAGTGGTCGGAGATCGGGGTTAGCAATTGGCATATCCGAACTGCTGTAGCCAGTGCCCTCGTAATGCATGTTGCAGAACACAAAGATACAGGACGAAGGACTCGGTAAAGATACAAATAAAGGTTGCAGTCGTCATTGCCAGTGCTATTCGGCTTTTTTTGAAATATTTATTAGGGCCGAATGACGTGTGTTTGACATGTTTCTTTGTTACATTGATAAATAGTCGAAAATACAGGTCGACAAAAAATCCCCTGTTTTTTCCGGGAGCGAGAATCGACCACACATCTCCGCATAACCGGTGCGGTGCGTTGACCATTACGCTATCCCGCCGCGGCTTTTCCCTCGAATTTAACGCGGGGGTTTATATTTACATTTGCTCTGAGGCCGGTCAACAAGCGCCGCCCCTCGACCACCGCGGGAGACGTACAATGTCTTTTTTCCAGCGGCCGCCACGTAAGCCGTGGTCGGAGTTCAGGGTTAGCAATTCGCATATCCGAACTCCTCGAGCCAGTGCCCTCGTAATGCATGTAGCAGAATAGAAAGATACTGGACGAGGGACTCGGTAAAGATACATATCAAGGTTGCAGTCTTCATTGCCAGTGTTATTCGGCTTTTTCTGAAATATTCATTAGGGCCGAATGACGTGTGTTTGACATGTTTTTTAGATACATTGATAAATAAGCGAAAATATAGGTCGAGAAAAAATCCCTTTTCTTCCGGGAGCAAAAATCGAACCCACATCCCCGCATAACCGGTGCGGTGCGTTGACCATTACGCTATCCCGCAGCGCTTCTCTCTCGACTTTAACGTGGGGGTTTATATTTACAAGTGCTCTGAGGCCGGTAAACTAGCGCCGTCCCTCGAAAACCGCGGGAGACGTAGAACGTCTTTTTTTCCAGCGGCCGTAACGTAAGCAGTGGTCGGAAATCGGGGTTAGCAATTGGCATATCCGAAGTGCTGTAGCCAGTGCCCTCGTAATGCATGTAGCAGAATAGAAAGATACGGGACGAGGGACTCGGTAAAGATACATATAAAGGTTGCAGTCGTCCTTGCCAGTGCTATTCAACTTTTTCTGAAATATTTATTAGGGCCGAATGACGTGTGTATCACATGTTTCTTTGATACATTGATTATTAAGCGAAAATATAGGTCGAGAAAAAATCCCTTTTTTTTCCGGGAGCAAAAATCGAACCCACATCTCCGCATAACCGGTGCGGTGCGTTGACCATTACGCTATCCCGCAGCGCTTCTCTCTCGACTTTAACGCGGGGGTTTACATTTACAAGTGCTCTGAGGCCGGTAAACTAGCGCCGTCCCTCGAAAACCGCGGGAGACGTAGAACGTCTTTTTTTCCAGCGGCCGCCACATAAGCAGCGGTCGGAGATCGGTGTTAGCAATTGGCATATCCGAACTGCTGTAGCCAGTGCCCTCGTAATGCATGTAGAAGAAAAGAAAGATACGGGACGAGGGACTCGGTAAAGATACATTTAAAGGTTGCAGTCGTCATTGCCAGTGCTATTCGGCTTTTTCTGAAATATTTATTACGGGCGAATGACGTGTGTTTCACTTGTTTCTTTGATACATTGACAAATGAGCGAAAATATAGGTCGAGAAAAAATCCCCTTTTTTTCCGGGAGCCGGAATCGAGCCCACATCTCCGCATAACCGGTGCAGTGCGTTGACCATTACACTGTCCCGCAGCGCTTCTCTCTCGACTTTAACGCAGGGGTTTATATTTACAAGTGCTCTGAGGCTAGTATACTAGCGCCGCCCCTCGACCACCGCGGGAGACGTAGAACATCTTTATTTCCAGCGGCCGCCACGTAAGCCGTGGTCGGAGTTCAGGGTTAGCAGTTCGCATATCCGAACTCCTCGAGCCAGTGCCCTCGTAATGCATGTAGCAGAACAGAAAGATACTGGACGAGGGACTCGGTAAAGATACATATCAAGGTTGCAGTCGTCATTGCCAGTGCTATTGGGCTTTTTCTGACATATTTATTATAGCCGAATGACGTGTGTTTCACTTGTTTCTTTGATACATTGACAAATGAGCGAAAATATAGGTCGAGAAAAAATCCCTTTTCTTCCGGGAGCAAAAATCGAACCCACATCCCCGCATAACCGGTGCGGTGCGTTGACCATTACGCTATCCCGCAGCGCTTTTCTCTCGACTTTAACGCGGGGGTTTATATTTACAAGTGCTCTGAGGCCGGTAAACTAGCGCCGTCCCTCGAAAACCGCGGGAGACGTAGAACGTCTTTTTTTCCAGCAGCCGTAACGTAAGCAGTGGTCGGTAATCGGGGTTAGCAATTGGCATATCCGAAGTGCTGTAGCCAGTGCCCTCGTAATGCATGTAGCGGAATAGAAAGATACGGGACGAGGGACTCGGTAAAGATACATATAAAGGTTGCAGTCGTCCTTGCCAGTGCTATTCAACTTTTTCTGAAATATTTATTAGGGCCGAATGACGTGTGTTTGACATGTTTCTTTGATACATTGATTAATAAGCGAAAATATAGGTCGAGAAAAAATCCCTTTTTTTTCCGGGAGCAAAAATCGAACCCACATCTCCGCATAACCGGTGCGGTGCGTTGACCATTACGCTATCCCGCAGCGCTTCTCTCTCGACTTTAACGCGGGGGTTTATATTTACAAGTGCTCTGAGGCCGGTAAACTAGCGCCGTCCCTCGAAAACCGCGGGAGACGTAGAACGTCTTTTTTTCCAGCGGCCGCCACATAAGCAGCGGTCGGAGATCGGTGTTAGCAATTGGCATATCCGAACTGCTGTAGCCAGTGCCCTCGTAATGCATGTAGAAGAAAAGAAAGATACGGGACGAGGGACTCGGTAAAGATACATTTAAAGGTTGCAGTCGTCATTGCCAGTGCTATTCGGCTTTTTCTGAAATATTTATTACGGGCGAATGACGTGTGTTTCACTTGTTTCTTTGATACATTGACAAATGAGCGACAATATAGGTCGAGAAAAAATCCGCTTTTTTTCCGGGAGCGGGAATCGAGCCCACATCTCCGCATAACCGGTGCAGTGCGTTGACCATTACACTATCCCGCAGTGCTTCTCTCTCGACTTTAACGCGGGGGTTTATATTTACAAGTGCTCTGAGGCAAGTAAACTAGCGCCGCCCCTCGACCACCGCGGGAGACGTAGAACGTCTTTATTTCCAGCGCCCGTAACGTAAGCAGTGGTCGGATATCGGGGTTAGCAATTGACATATCCGTAGTGCTGTAGCCAGTGCCCTCGTAATGCATGTTTCAGAACACAAAGATACGGGACGAGGGACTCGGTAAAGATACATATAAAGGTTGCAGTCGTCATTGCCAGTGCTATGCGGCTTTTTCTGAAATATTTATTAGTGCCGAATGACGTGCGTTTGACATGTTCCTTTGATACATTGATAAATAAGCGAAAATATAGGTCGAGAAAAAATCCCGTTTTTTTCCGGGAGCGGGAATCGAGCCCACATCTCCGCATAACCGGTGCGGTGCGTTGACCATTACGCTATCCCGCAGTGGCTTCTCCCTCGAATTTAACGCGGGGGTTTATATTTACAAGTGCTCTGAGGCCGGTCAACAAGCGCCGCCCCTCGACCACCGCGGGAGACGTACAATGTCTTTTTTCCAGCGGCCGCTACGTAAGCCGCAGTCGGAGTTCGGGGTTAGCAATTCGCATATCCGAACTCCTCAATCCAGTGCCCTCGTAATGCATGTAGCAGAACAGAAAGATACGGACGAGGGGCTCGGTAAAGATACATATCAAGGTTGCAGTCGTCATTGCCAGTGCTGTTCGGCTTTTTCTAAAATATTTATTATGGCCGAATGACGTGTGTTTGACATGTTTCTTTGATACATTGATAAATAGGCTAGCATATAGGTTGAGAAAAAATCCACTGTTTTTTTTCCGGGAGCGAAAATCGAACCCACATCTCCGCATAACCGGTGCGGTTCCTCCACCTTTACGCTATCCTGCAGCGACTTCTCTCTCGACTTTAACGCGGGGGTTTATAGTTACAAGTGCTCTGAGGCCGGTAAACTAGCGCCGCCCCTCGACCACCGCGGGAGACGTAGAACCTCTTTATTTCCAGCGGCCGCCACGTAAGCAGTGGTCGGAGATCGGTGTTAGCTATTGGCATCTCCGAACTGCTGTGGACAGTGCCCTCGTAATGCATGTACAGAACAGAAAGGTACGGGACGAGGGACTCGGTAAAAATACATATAAAGGTTGCAGTCGTCATTGCCAGTGCTATTCGGCTTTTTCTGAAATATTTATTAGGGCCGAATGACGTGTGTTTGACATGTTTCGTTGATACATTGATAAATGGGCGAAAATATAGGTCGAGAAAAAATCCGCTTTTTTTCCGGGAGCGGGAATCGAGCCCACATCTCCGCATAGCCGGTGTGGTTCCTCGACCATTACGCTATCCCGCAGTGGCTTCTCTCTCGACTTTAACGTGGGGGTTTATATTCACAAGTGCTCTGAGGCCGGTAAACTAGCGCCGCCCCTCGACAACCGCGGGAGATGTAGAACGTCTTTTTTTCCAGCGGCCGCCACGTAAGCAGCGGTCGGAGATCGGTGTTAGCAATGGGCATATCCGAACTGCTGTAGCCAGTGCCCTCGTAATGCATGTAGCAGAATAGAAAGATACGGGACGAGGGACTCGGTAAAAATACATATAAAGGTTGCAGTCGTCATTGCCAGTGCTATTCGGCTTTTTCTGAAATATTTATTAGGGCCGAATGACGTGTGTTTGACATGTTTCTTTGATACATTGATAAATGGGCGAAAATATAGGTCGAGAAAAAATCCGCTTTTTTTTCCGGGAGCGGGAATCGAGCCCACATCTCCGCATAGCCGGTGTGGTTCCTCGACCATTACGCTATCCCGCAGTGGCTTCTCTCTCGACTTTAACGTGGGGGTTTATATTCACAAGTGCTCTGAGGCCGGTAAACTAGCGCCGCCCCTCGACAACCGCGGGAGATGTAGAACGTCTTTTTTTCCAGCGGCCGCCACGTAAGCAGCGGTCGGAGATCGGTGTTAGCAATGGGCATATCCGAACTGCTGTAGCCAGTGCCCTCGTAATGCATGTAGCAGAATAGAAAGATACGGGACGAGGGACTCGGTAAAAATACATATAAAGGTTGCAGTCGTCATTGCCAGTGCTATTCGGCTTTTTCTGAAATATTTATTAGGGCCGAATGACGTGTGTTTGACATGTTTCTTTGATACATTGATAAATGGGCGAAAATATAGGTCGAGAAAAAATCCGCTTTTTTTCCGGGAGCGGGAATCGAGCCCGCATCTCCGCATAGCCGGTGTGGTTCCTCGACCATTACGCTATCCCGCAGTGGCTTCTCTCTCGACTTTAACGTGGGGGTTTATATTCACAAGTGCTCTGAGGCCAGTAAACTAGCGCCGCCCCTCGACAACCGCGGGAGATGTAGAACGTCTTTTTTTCCAGCGGCTGCCACGTAAGCAGCGGTCGGAGATCGGTGTTAGCAATGGGCATATCCGAACTGCTGTAGCCAGTGCCCTCGTAATGCATGTAGCAGAAAAGAAAGATACGGGACGAGGGACTCGGTAAAAATACATATAAAGGTTGCAGTCGTCATTGCCAGTGCTATTCGGCTTTTTCTGAAATATTTATTAAGTCCGAATGACGTGTGTTTGACATGTTTCTTTGATACATTGATAAATAAGCGAAAATATAGGTCGAGAAAAAATCCGCTTTTTTTTCCGGGAGCGGGAATCGAGCCCACATCTCCGCATAGCCGGTGTGGTTCCTCGACCATTACGCTATCCCGCAGTGGCTTCTCTCTCGACTTTAACGTGGGGGTTTATATTTACATTTGCTCTGAGGCCGGCAAACTAGCGCCGCCCCTCGACAACCGCGGGAGATGTAGAACGTCTTTTTTTCCAGCGGCCGCCACGTAAGCAGCGGTCGGAGATCGGTGTTAGCAATGGGCATATCCGAACTGCTGTAGCCAGTGCCCTCGTAATGCATGTAGCAGAATAGAAAGATACGGGACGAGGGACTCGGTAAAAATACATATAAAGGTTGCAGTCGTCATTGCCAGTGCTATTCGGCTTTTTCTGAAATATTTATTAGGGCCGAATGACGTGTGTTTGACATGTTTCTTTGATACATTGATAAATGGGCGAAAATATAGGTCGAGAAAAAATCCCCTTTTTTTTCCGGGAGCGCGAATCGAGCCAACATCTCCGCATAGCCGGTGTGGTTCCTCGACCATTACGCTATCCCGCAGTGGCTTCTCTCTCGACTTTAACGTGGGGGTTTATATTCACAAGTGCTCTGAGGCCGGTAAACTAGCGCCACCCCTCGACAACCACCGGAGATGAAGAACGTCTTTTTTTCCAGCGGCCGCCACGTAAGCAGCGGTCGGAGATCGGTGTTAGCAATGGGCGTATCCGAACTGCTGTAGCCAGTGCCCTCGTAATGCATGTAGCAGAATAGAAAGATACGGGACGAGGGACTCGGTTAAGATACATATCAAGGTTGCAGTCGTCATTGCCAGTGCTATTCGGCTTTTTCTGAAATATTTATTAGGGCCGAATGACGTGTGTTTACATGTTTCTTTGATACATTGATTAATAAGCGAAAATATAGGTCGAGAAAAAATCCCGTTTTTTCCGGCAGCGAAAATCGAACCCACATCTCCGCAGAACCGGTGCGGTGCGTTGACCATTACGCTATCCCGCAGCGCTTCTCTCTCGACATTAACGCGGGGGTTTATATTTACAAGTGCTCTGAGGCCGGTAGACTAGCGCCGTCCCTCGAAAACCGCGGGAGACGTAGAACGTCTTTTTTTCCAGCGGCCGCCATATAAGCAGCGGTCGGAGATCGGTGTTAGCAATTGGCATATCCGAAGTGCTGTAGCCAGTGCCCTCGTAATGCATGTAGAAGAAAAGAAAGATACGGGACGAGGGACTCGGTAAAGATACATTTAAAGGTTGCAGTCGTCCTCGCCAGTGCTATTCAACTTTTTCTGAAAAATATATTAGGGCCGAATGACGTGTGTTTACATGTTTCTTTGATACATTGATTAATAGGCGAAAATATAGGTCGAGAAAAAATCCCGTTTTTTCCGGGAGCGCGAATCGAGCCAACATCTCCGCATAGCCGGTGTGGTTCCTCGACCATTACGCTATCCCGCAGTGGCTTCTCTCTCGACTTTAACGTGGGGGTTTATATTCACAAGTGCTCTGAGGCCGGTAAACTAGCGCCGCCCCTCGACAACCGCGGGAGATGTAGAACGTCTTTTTTTCCAGCGGCCGCCACGTAAGCAGCGGTCGGCGATCGGTGTTAGCAATGGGCATATCCGAACTGCTGTAGCCAGTGCCCTCGTAATGCATGTAGCAGAACAGAAAGATACTAGACGAGGGACTAGGTAAAGATACATATCAAGGTTGCAGTCGTCATTGCCAGTGCTATTCGGCTTTTTCTGAAATATTTATTCGGGCCGAATGACGCGTGTTTGACATGTTTCTTTGATACATTGATAAATAAGCAAAAATATAGGTCGAGAAAAATTCCGCTGTTTTTTCCGGGAGCGGGAATCGAGCTTACATCTTCGCATAAACGGTGCGGTGCATTTACCATTGCGCTATCCCGCAGCGGCCTCTCTCTCGACTTTAACGCGGGGGTTTATATTTACAAGTGCTCTGCGGCCGGTAAACTAGCGCCGCCCCTCGACCACCGCGGGAGATGTAGAACGTCTTTTTTTCCAGCGGCGGCCACGTAAGCAGCGGTCGGAGATCGGTGTTAGCTATTGGCATCTCCGAACTGCTGTGGACAGTGCCCTCGTAATGCATGTACAGAACAGAAAGGTACGGGACGAGGGACTCAGTAAAGATACATATAAAGGTTGCAGTCGTCATTGCCAGTGCTATTCGGCTTTTTCTGAAATATTTATTAGGGCCGAATGACGTGTGTTTGACATGTTTCTTTGATACATTGATAAATAAGCGAAAATATAGGTCGAGAAAAAATCCGCTTTTTTTCCGGGAGCGGGAATCGAGCCCACATCTCCGCATAGCCGGTGTGGTTCCTCGACCATTACGCTATCCCGCAGTGGCTTCTCTCTCGACTTTAACGCGGGGGTTTATATTCACAAGTGCTCTGAGGCCGGTAAACTAGCGCCGCCCCTCGACAACCGCGGGAGATGTAGAACGTCTTTTTTTCCAGCGGCCGCCACGTAAGCAGCGGTCGGAGATCGGTGTTAGCAATGGGCATATCCGAACTGCTGTAGCCAGTGCCCTCGTAATGCATGTAGCAGAATAGAAAGATACGGGACGAGGGACTCGGTAAAAATACATGTAAAGGTTGCAGTCGTCATTGCCAGTGCTATTCGGCTTTTTCTGAAATATTTATTAGGTCCGAATGACGTGTGTTTGACATGTTTCTTTGATACATTGATAAATAAGCGAAAACATAGGTCGAGAAAAAATCCGCTTTTTTTTCCGGGAGCGGGAATCGAGCCCACATCTCCGCATAGCCGGTGTGGTTCCTCGACCATTACGCTATCCCGCAGTGGCTTCTCTCTCGACTTTAACGTGGGGGTTTATATTCACAAGTGCTCTGAGGCCGGTAAACTAGCGCCGCCCCTCGACAACCGCGGGAGATGTAGAACGTCTTTTTTTCCAGCGGCCGCCACGTAAGCAGCGGTGGGAGATCGGTGTTAGCAATGGGCATATCCGAACTGCTGTAGCCAGTGCCCTCGTAATGCATGTAGCAGAAAAGAAAGATACGGGACGAGGGACTCGGTAAAAATACATATAAAGGTTGCAGTCGTCATTGCCAGTGCTATTCGGCTTTTTCTGAAATATTTATTAGGTCCGAATGACGTGTGTTTGACATGTTTCTTTGATACATTGATAAATAAGCGAAAATATAGGTCGAGAAAAAATCCGCTTTTTTTTCCGAGATCGGGAATCGAGCCCACATCTCTGCATAGCCGGTGTGGTTCCTCGACCATTACGCTATCCCGCAGTGGCTTCTCTCTCGACTTTAACGTGGGGGTTTATATTTACATTTGCTCTGAGGCCGGCAAACTAGCGCCGCCCCTCGACAACCGCGCGAGATGTAGAACGTCTTTTTTTCCAGCGGCCGCCACGTAAGCAGCGGTCGGAGATCGGTGTTAGCAATGGGCATATCCGAACTGCTGTAGCCAGTGCCCTCGTAATGCATGTAGCAGAATAGAAAGATACGGGACGAGGGACTCGGTAAAAATACATATAAAGGTTGCAGTCGTCATTGCCAGTGCTATTCGGCTTTTTCTGAAATATTTATTAGGGCCGAATGACGCGTGTTTGACATGTTTCTTTGATACATTGATAAATAGGCAAAAATATAGGTCGAGAAAAATTCCGCTCTTTTTTCCGGGAGCGGGAATCGAGCTTACATCTTCGCATAAACGGTGCGGTGCATTTACCATTGCGCTATCCCGCAGCGGCCTCTCTCTCGACTTTAACGCGGGGGTTTATATTTACAAGTGCTCTGAGGCCGGTAAACTAGCGCCGCCCGTCACGCGGGACACGTAGAACGTCTTTTTTTCCATCGGCCGCCACGTAAGCAGCGGTCGCAGATCGGTGTTACTATTGGCATATCCGAACTGCTGTAGCCAGTGCCCTCGTAATCCATGTACAGAACAGAAAAACACGGGACGAGGGACTCGGTAAAGATACATATAAAGGTTGCAGTCGTCATTGCCAGTGCTATTCGGCTTTTTCTGAAATATTTATTAGTGCCGGATGACGTGTGTTTGACATGTTTCTTTGATACATTGATAAATAGGCGAAAATATAGGTCGAGAAATAATCCGCTTTTTTTCCGGGAGCGGGAATCGAGCCCACATCTCCGCATAACCGGTGCGGTGCGTTGACCATTACACTATCCCGCAGCGCTTCTCTCTCGACTTTAATGCGGGGGTTTATATTTACAAGTGCTCTGAGGCCAATATACTAGCGCCGCCCCTCGACCACCGCGGGAGACGTAGAACGTCTTTATATCCAGCGGCCGTAACGTAAGCAGTGGTCGGAAATCGGGGTTAGCAATTGGCATATCCGAAGTGCTGTAGCCAGTGCCCTCGTAATGCATGTAGCAGAATAGAAAGATACGGGACGAGGGACTCGGTAAAGATACATATAAAGGTTGCAGTCGTCATTGCCAGTGCTATTGGGCTTTTTCTGAAATATTTATTATGGCCGAATGACGTGTGTTTGACATGTTTCTTTCATACATTGATAAATAAGCGAAAATATAGGTCGAGAAAAAATCCCGTTTTTTCCGGGAGCGAAAATCGAACCCACATCTCCGCAGAACCGGTGCGGTGCGTTGACCATTACGCTATCCCGCAGCGCTTCTCTCTCGACATTAACGCGGGGGTTTATATTTACAAGTGCTCTGAGGCCGGTAAACTAGCGCCGTCCCTCGAAAACCGCGGGAGACGTAGAACGTCTTTTTTTTCAGCGGCTGCCACATAAGCAGCGGTCGGAGATCGGTGTTAGCAATTGGCATATCCGAACTGCTGTAGCCAGTGCCCTCGTAATGCATGTAGCAGAATAGAAAGATACGGGACGAGGGACTCGGTAAAAATACATATAAAGGTTGCAGTCGTCATTGCCAGTGCTATTCGGCTTTTTCTGAAATATTTATTAGGGCCGAATGACGCGTGTTTGACATGTTTCTTTGATACATTGATAAATAAGCAAAAATATAGGTCGAGAAAAATTCCGCTGTTTTTTTCCGGGAGCGGGAATCGAGCTTACATCTTCGCATAAACGGTGCGGTGCATTTACTATTGCGCTATCCCGCAGCGGCCTCTCTCCCGACTTTAACGCGGGGGTTTATATTTACAAGTGCTCTGCGGCCGGTAAACTAGCGCCGCCCCTCGACCACCGCGGGAGATGTAGAACGTCTTTTTTTCCAGCGGCGGCCACGTAAGCAGCGGTCGGAGATCGGTGTTAGCTATTGGCATCTCCGAACTGCTGTGGACAGTGCCCTCGTAATGCATGTACAGAACAGAAAGGTACGGGACGAGGGACTCAGTAAAGATACATATAAAGGTTGCAGTCGTCATTGCCAGTGCCATTCGGCTTTTTCTGAAATATTTATTAGGGCCGAATGACGTGTGTTTGACATGTTTCTTTGATACATTGATAAATAAGCGAAAATATAGGTCGAGAAAAAATCCGCTTTTTTTCCGGGAGCGGGAATCGAGCCCACATCTCCGCATAGCCGGTGTGGTTCCTCGACCATTACGCTATCCCGCAGTGGCTTCTCTCTCGACTTTAACGTGGGGGTTTATATTCACAAGTGCTCTGAGGCCGGTAAACTAACGCCGCCCCTCGACAACAACGGGAGATGTAGAACGTCTTTTTTTCCAGCGGCCGCCACGTAAGCAGCGGTCGGAGATCGGTGTTAGCAATGGGCATATCCGAACTGCTGTAGCCAGTGCCCTCCTAATGCATGTAGCAGAATAGAAAGATACGGGACGAGGGACTCGGTAAAAATACATATAAAGGTTGCAGTCGTCATTGCCAGTGCTATTCGGCTTTTTCTGAAATATTTACTAGGGCCGAATGACGCGTGTTTGACATGTTTCTTTGATACATTGATAAATAGGCAAAAATATAGGTCGAGAAAAATTCCGCTGTTTTTTCCGGGAGCGGGAATCGAGCTTACATCTTCGCATAAACGGTGCGGTGCATTTACCATTGCGCTATCCCGCAGCGGCCTCTCTCTCGACTTTAACGCGGGGGTTTATATTTACAAGTGCTGTGAGGCCGGTAAACTAGCGCCGCCCGTCACGCGGGACACGTAGAACGTCTTTTTTTCCATCGGCCGCCACGTAAGCAGCGGTCGCAGATCGGTGTTACTATTGGCATATCCGAACTGCTGTAGCCAGTGCCCTCGTAATCCATGTACAGAACAGAAAAACACGGGACGAGGGACTCGGTAAAGATACATATAAAGGTTGCAGTCGTCATTGCCAGTGCTATTCGGCTTTTTCTGAAATATTTATTAGGGCCGGATGACGTGTGTTTGACATGTTTCTTTGATACATTCATAAATAAGCGAAAATATAGGTCGAGAAAAAATCCACTTTTTTTTCCGGGAGCGGGAATCGAGCCCACATCTCCGCATAACCGGTGCGGTTCATCGACCATTAAGCTATCCCGCAGTGGCTTCTCTCTCGACTTTAACGTGGGGGTTTATATTCACAAGTGCTCTGCGGCCGGTAAACTAGCGCCGCCCCTCGACCACCGCGGGAGATGTAGAACGTCTTTTTTTCAAGCGGCCGCCACGTAAGCAGCGGTCGGAGATCGGTGTTGTAAATTGGCATATCCGAACTGTTGTAGCCAGTGCCCTCGTAATCCATGTACAGAACAGAAAAACACGGGACGAGGGACTCGGTAAAGATACATATAAAGGTTGCAGTCGTCATTGCCAGTGCTATTCGGCTTTTTCTGAAATATTTATTAGGGCCGAATGACGTGTGTTTGACATGTTTCTTTGATACATTGATAAATAAGCGAAAATATAGGTCGAGAAATAATCCGCTTTTTTTCCGGGACCGGGAATCGAGCCCACATCTCCGCATAACCGCTGCGGTGCGTTGACCATTACACTATCCCGCAGCGCTTCTCTCTCGACTTTAATGCGGGGGTTTATATTTACAAGTGCTCTGAGGCCAATAAACTAGAGCCGCCCCTCGACCACCGCGGGAGACGTAGAACGTCTTTATATCCAGCGGCCGTAACGTAAGCAGTGGTCGGAAATCGGGGTTAGCAATTGGCATATCCGAAGTGCTGTAGCCAGTGCCCTCGTAATGCATGTAGCAGAATAGAAAGATACGGGACGAGGGACTCGGTAAAGATACATATAAAGGTTGCAGTCGTCATTGCCAGTGCTATTGGGCTTTTTCTGAAATATTTATTATGGCCGAATGACGTGTGTTTGACATGTTTCTTTCATACATTGATAAATAAGCGAAAATATAGGTCGAGAAAAAATCCCGTTTTTTCCGGGAGCGAAAATCGAACCCACATCTCCGCAGAACCGGTGCGGTGCGTTGACCATTACGCTATCCCGCAGCGCTTCCCTCTCGACATTAACGCGGGGGTTTATATTTACAAGTGCTCTGAGGCCGGTAAACTAGCGCCGTCCCTCGAAAACCGCGGGAGACGTAGAACGTCTTTTTTTTCAGCGGCCGCCACATAAGCAGCCGTCGGAGATCGGTGTTAGCAATTGGCATATCCGAACTGCTGTAGCCAGTGCCCTCGTAATGCATGTAGAAGAAAAGAAAGATACGGGACGAGGGACTCGGTAAAGATACATTTAAAGGTTGCAGTCGTCATTGCCAGTGCTATTCGGCTTTTTCTGAAATATTTATTAGGGCCGAATGACGTGTGTTTACATGTTTCTTTGATACATTGATTAATAGGCGAAAATATAGGTCGAGAAAAAATCCCGTTTTTTCCGGGAGCGAAAATCGAACCCACATCTCCGCAGAACCGGTGCGGTGCGTTGACCATTACGCTATCCCGCAGCGCTTCTCTCTCGACATTACGCGGGGGTTTATATTTACAAGTGCTCTGAGGCCGGTAAACTAGCGCCGCCCCTCGACAACCGCGGGAGATGTAGAACGTCTTTTTTTCCAGCGGCCGCCACGTAAGCAGCGGTCGGAGATCGGTGTTAGCAATGGGCATATCCGAACTGCTGTAGCCAGTGCCCTCGTAATGCATGTAGCAGAACAGAAAGATACTAGACGAGGGACTAGGTAAAGATACATATCAAGGTTGCAGTCGTCATTGCCAGTGCTATTCGGCTTTTTCTGAAATATTTATTCGGGCCGAATGACGCGTGTTTGACATGTTTCTTTGATACATTGATAAATAAGCAAAAATATAGGTCGAGAAAAATTCCGCTGTTTTTTCCGGGAGCGGGAATCGAGCTTACATCTTCGCATAAACGGTGCGGTGCATTTACTATTGCGCTATCCCGCAGTGGCTTCTCTCTCGACTTTAACGTGGGGGTTTATATTCACAAGTGCTCTGAGGCCGGTAAACTAGCGCCGCCCCTCGACAACAACGGGAGATGTAGAACGTCTTTTTTTCCAGCGGCCGCCACGTAAGCAGCGGTCGGAGATCGGTGTTAGCAATGGGCATATCCGAACTGCTGTAGCCAGTGCCCTCGTAATGCATGTACAGAAAAGAAAGATACGGGACGAGGGACTCGGTAAATATACATATAAAGGTTGCAGTCGTCATTGCCAGTGCTATTCGGCTTTTTCTGAAATATTTATTAGGTCCGAATGACGTGTGTTTGACATGTTTCTTTGATACATTGATAAATAAGCGAAAATATAGGTCGAGAAAAAATCCGCTTTTTTTTCCGGGATCGGGAATCGAGCCCACATCTCTGCATAGCCGGTGCGGTTCCTCGACCATTACGCTATCCCGCAGTGGCTTCTCTATCTACTTTAACGTGGGGGTTTATATTTACATTTTCTCTGAGGCCGGCAAACTAGCGCCGCCCCTCGACAACCGCGCGAGATGTAGAACGTCTTTTTTTCCAGCGGCCGACACGTAAGCAGCGGTCGGAGATCGGTGTTAGCAATTGGCATATCCGAACTGCTGTAGCCAGTGCCCTCGTAATGCATGTAGCAGAATAGAAAGATACAGGACGAGGGACTCGGTAAAAATACATATAAAGGTTGCAGTTGTCATTGCCAGTGCTATTCGGCTTTTTCTGAAATATTTATTAGGGCCGAAGTACGTGTGTTTGACATGTTTCTTTGATACATTGATAAATAGGCAAAAATATAGGTCGAGAAAAATTCCGCTGTTTTTTCCGGGAGCGGGAATCGAGCTTACATCTTCGCATAAACGGTGCGGTGCATTTACCATTGCGCTATCCCGCAGCGGCCTCTTTCTCGACTTTAACGCGGGGGTTTATATTTACAAGTGCTCTGAGGCCGGTAAACTAGCGCCGCCCGTCACGCGGGACACGTAGAACGTCTTTTTTTCCATCGGCCGCCACGTAAGCAGCGGTCGCAGATCGGTGTTACTATTGGCATATCCGAACTGCTGTAGCCAGTGCCCTCGTAATCCATGTACAGAACAGAAAAACACGGGACGAGGGACTCGGTAAAGATACATATAAAGGTTGCAGTCGTCATTGCCAGTGCTATTCGGCTTTTTCTGAAATATTTATTAGGGCCGAATGACGTGTAATTGACATGTTTCTTTGATACATTCATAAATAAGCGAAAATACAGGTCGAGAAAAAATCCACTTTTTTTTCCGGGAGCGGGAATCGAGCCCACATCTCCGCATAACCGGTGCGGTTCATCGACCATTAAGCTATCCCGCAGTGGCTTCTCTCTCGACTTTAACGTGGGGGTTTATATTCACAAGTGCTCTACGGCCGGTAAACTAGCGCCGCCCCTCGACCACCGCGGGAGATGTAGAACGTCTTTTTTTCAAGCGGCCGCCACGTAAGCAGCGGTCGGAGATCGGTGTTGTAAATTGGCATATCCGAACTGCTGTAGCCAGTGCCCTCGTAATCCATGTACAGAACAGAAAAACACGGGACGAGGGACTCGGTAAAGATACATATAAAGGTTGCAGTCGTCATTGCCAGTGCTATTCGGCTTTTTCTGAAATATTTATTAGGGCCGAATGACGTGTGTTTGACATGTTTCTTTGATAAATTGATAAATAAGCGAAAATATAGGTCGAGAAATAATCCGCTTTTTTTCCGGGAGCGGGAATCGAGCCCACATCTCCGCATAACCGGTGCGGTGCGTTGACCATTACACTATCCCGCAGCGCTTCTCTCTCGACTTTATTGCGGGGGTTTATATTTACAAGTGCTCTGAGGCCAATATACTAGCGCCGCCCCTCGACCACCGCGGGAGACGTAGAACGTCTTTATATCCAGCGGCTGTAACGTAAGCAGTGGTCGGAAATCGGGGTTAGCAATTGGCATATCCGAAGTGCTGTAGTCAGTGCCCTCGTAATGCATGTAGCAGAATAGAAAGATACGGGACGAGGGACTCGGTAAAGATACATATAAAGGTTGCAGTCGTCATTGCCAGTGCTATTGGGCTTTTTCTGAAATATTTATTATGGCCGAATGACGTGTGTTTGACATGTTTCTTTCATACATTGATAAATAAGCGAAAATATAGGTCGAGAAAAAATCCCGTTTTTTCCGGGAGCGAAAATCGAACCCACATCTCCGCAGAACCGGTGCGGTGCGTTGACCATTACGCTATCCCGCAGCGCTTCTCTCTCGACATTAACGCGGGGGTTTATATTTACAAGTGCTCTGAGGCCGGTAAACTAGCGCCGTCCCTCGAAAACCGCGGGAGACGTAGAACGTCTTTTTTTTCAGCGGCCGCCACATAAGCAGCGGTCGGAGATCGGTGTTAGCAATTGGCATATCCGAACTGCTGTAGCCAGTGCCCTCGTAATGCATGTAGAAGAAAAGAAAGATACGGGACGAGGGACTCGGTAAAGATACATTTAAAGGTTGCAGTCGTCATTGCCAGGGCTATTCGGCTTTTTCTAAAATATTTATTAGGGCCGAATAACGTGTGTTTACATGTTTCTTTAATACATTGATTAATAAGCGAAAATATAGGTCGAGAAAAAATCCGCTTTTTTTCCGGGAGCGGGAATCGAGCCCACATCTCCGCATAACCGGTGCAGTGCGTTGACCATTAAACTATCCCCCAGCGCTTCTCTCTCGACTTTAACGCGGGGGTTTATATTTAACAGTGCTCTGAGGCCAGAAAACTAGCGCCGCCGCTCGACCACCGCGGGAGACGTAGAACGTCTTTATTTCCAGCGGCCGTAACGTAAGCAGTAGTCGGAGATCGCGGTTAGCAATTGGCATATCCGAAGTGCTGTAGCCAGTGCCCTCGCAATGCATGTTGCAGAACACAAAGATACGGGACGAGGGACTCGGTAAAGATACATATAAAGGTTGCAGTCGTCATTGCCAGTGCTGTTCGGCTTTTTCTCAAATAATTTTTAGTGCCGAATGACGTGTGTTTGACATGGTTCTTTGATACATTGATAAATAGGCAAAAATATAGGAAGACAAAAATTCCGCTGTTTTTTCCAGGACCGGGAATCGAGCTTACATCTCCGCATAACCGGTGCGGTGCATTGACCATTGCGCTATCCCGCAGCGGCTTCTCTCTCGAATTTAACGCGGGGGTTTATATTTACAAGTGCTCTGAGGCCGGTAATCTAGCGCCGCCCATCACGCGGGACCGGTAGAACGTCTTTTTTTCCAGCGGCCGCCACGTAAGCAGCGGTCGGAGATCGGTGTTAGCTATTGGCATATCCGAACTGCTGTAGCCAGTGCCCTCAGAATGCATGTACTGAACAGAAAGATACGGGACGAGGGACTCGGTTAAGATACATATAAAGGTTGCAGTCGTCATTGGCAGTGCTATTCGGCTTTTTCTGAAATATTTATTTGTGCCGAATGACGTGTGTTTGACATATTTCTTTGATACATTGATAAATGAGCGAAAATATAGGTTCAGAAACAATCTGCTTTTTTTCCGGAAGCGGGAATCGTGCTCAAATCTCCGCATAACCGGTGCGGTGCGTTGACCATTACGCTATCCCGCAGCGTCTTCTCCCTCGACATTAACGCGGGGGTTTATATTTACAAGTGCTCTGAGGCCGGTAAACTAGCGCCGTCCCTTGACCACCGCGGGAGCCATAGAACGTCTTTTTTTCCAGCGGCCGCCACGTAAGCAGCGGTCGGAGATCGGTGTTAGCAATTGGCTTATCCGAACTGCTGTAGCCAGTGCCCTCGTAATGCATGTAGCAGAACAGAAAGATACGGACGAGGGACTCGGTAAAGATACATATAAAGGTTGCAGTCGTCACTGCGAGTGCTATTCAGCTTTTTCTGAAATATTTATTAGGGGCGAATGACGTATGTTTCACATGTTTCTTTGATACATTGACAAATGAGCGAAAATATAGGTCGAGAAAAAATCCCCTTTTTTTCCGGGAGCCGGAATCGAGCCCACATCTCCGCATAACCGGTGCAGTGCGTTGACCATTACACTATCCCGCAGCGCTTCTCTCTCGACTTTAACGCAGGGGTTTATATTTACAAGTGCTCTGAGGCTAGTATACTAGCGCCGCCCCTCGACCACCGCGGGAGACGTAGAACATCTTTATTTCCAGCGGCCGTAACGTAAGCAGTGGTCGGAGATCGGGGTTAGCAATTGGCATATCCGAACTGCTGTAGCCAGTGCCCTCGTAATGCATGTTGCAGAACACAAAGATACAGGACGAAGGACTCGGTAAAGATACAAATAAAGGTTGCAGTCGTCATTGCCAGTGCTATTCGGCTTTTTTTGAAATATTTATTAGGGCCGAATGACGTGTGTTTGACATGTTTCTTTGTTACATTGATAAATAGTCGAAAATACAGGTCGAGAAAAAATCCCCTGTTTTTTCCGGGAGCGAGAATCGACCACACATCTCCGCATAACCGGTGCGGTGCGTTGACCATTACGCTATCCCGCCGCGGCTTTTCCCTCGAATTTAACGCGGGGGTTTATATTTACATTTGCTCTGAGGCCGGTCAACAAGCGCCGCCCCTCGACCACCGCGGGAGACGTACAATGTCTTTTTTCCAGCGGCCGCCACGTAAGCCGTGGTCGGAGTTCAGGGTTAGCAATTCGCATATCCGAACTCCTCGAGCCAGTGCCCTCGTAATCCATGTACAGAACAGAAAAACACGGGACGAGGGACTCGGTAAAGATACATATAAAGGTTGCAGTCGTCATTGCCAGTGCTATTCGGCTTTTTCTGAAATATTTATTAGGGCCGAATGACGTGTAATTGACATGTTTCTTTGATACATTCATAAATAAGCGAAAATACAGGTCGAGAAAAAATCCACTTTTTTTTCCGGGAGCGGGAATCGAGCCCACATCTCCGCATAACCGGTGCGGTTCATCGACCATTAAGCTATCCCGCAGTGGCTTCTCTCTCGACTTTAACGTGGGGGTTTATATTCACAAGTGCTCTGCGGCCGGTAAACTAGCGCCGCCCCTCGACCACCGCGGGAGATGTAGAACGTCTTTTTTTCAAGCGGCCGCCACGTAAGCAGCGGTCGGAGATCGGTGTTGTAAATTGGCATATCCGAACTGCTGTAGCCAGTGCCCTCGTAATCCATGTACAGAACAGAAAAACACGGGACGAGGGACTCGGTAAAGATACATATAAAGGTTGCAGTCGTCATTGCCAGTGCTATTCGGCTTTTTCTGAAATATTTATTAGGGCCGAATGACGTGTGTTTGACATGTTTCTTTGATAAATTGATAAATAAGCGAAAATATAGGTCGAGAAATAATCCGCTTTTTTTCCGGGAGCGGGAATCGAGCCCACATCTCCGCATAACCGGTGCGGTGCGTTGACCATTACACTATCCCGCAGCGCTTCTCTCTCGACTTTATTGCGGGGGTTTATATTTACAAGTGCTCTGAGGCCAATATACTAGCGCCGCCCCTCGACCACCGCGGGAGACGTAGAACGTCTTTATATCCAGCGGCTGTAACGTAAGCAGTGGTCGGAAATCGGGGTTAGCAATTGGCATATCCGAAGTGCTGTAGTCAGTGCCCTCGTAATGCATGTAGCAGAATAGAAAGATACGGGACGAGGGACTCGGTAAAGATACATATAAAGGTTGCAGTCGTCATTGCCAGTGCTATTGGGCTTTTTCTGAAATATTTATTATGGCCGAATGACGTGTGTTTGACATGTTTCTTTCATACATTGATAAATAAGCGAAAATATAGGTCGAGAAAAAATCCCGTTTTTTCCGGGAGCGAAAATCGAACCCACATCTCCGCAGAACCGGTGCGGTGCGTTGACCATTACGCTATCCCGCAGCGCTTCTCTCTCGACATTAACGCGGGGGTTTATATTTACAAGTGCTCTGAGGCCGGTAAACTAGCGCCGTCCCTCGAAAACCGCGGGAGACGTAGAACGTCTTTTTTTTCAGCGGCCGCCACATAAGCAGCGGTCGGAGATCGGTGTTAGCAATTGGCATATCCGAACTGCTGTAGCCAGTGCCCTCGTAATGCATGTAGAAGAAAAGAAAGATACGGGACGAGGGACTCGGTAAAGATACATTTAAAGGTTGCAGTCGTCATTGCCAGGGCTATTCGGCTTTTTCTAAAATATTTATTAGGGCCGAATAACGTGTGTTTACATGTTTCTTTAATACATTGATTAATAAGCGAAAATATAGGTCGAGAAAAAATCCCGTTTTTTCCGGGAGCGAAAATCGAACCCACATCTCCGCAAAACCGGTGCGGTGCGTTGACCATTACGCTATCCCGCAGCGCTTCTCTCTCGACATTAACGCGGGGTTTTATATTTACAAGTGCTCTGAGGCCGGTAGACAAGCGCCGTCCCTCGAAAACCGCGGGAGACGTAGAACGTCTTTTTTTCCAGCGGCCGCCACATAAGCAGCGGTCGGAGATTGGTGTTAGCAATTGGCATATCCGAAGTGCTGTAGCCAGTGCCCTCGTAATGCATGTAGAAGAAAAGAAAGATACGGGACGAGGGACTCGGTAAAGATACATTTAAAGGTTGCAGTCGTCATTGCCAGTGCTATTCGGCTTTTTCTGAAATATTTATTAGGGCCGAATGACGTGTGTTTACATGTTTCTTTGATACATTGATTATAAGCGAAAATATAGGTCGAGAAAAAATCCCGTTTTTTCCGGGAGCGAAAATCGAACGCACATCTCCGCAGAACCGGTGCGGTGCGTTGACCATTACGCTATCCCGCAGCGCTTCTCTCTCGACATTAACGCGGGGGTTTATATTTACAAGTGCTCTGAGGCCGGTAAACTAGCGCCGTCCCTCGAAAACCGCGGGAGACGTAGAACGTCTTTTTTTCCAGTGGCCGCCACATAAGCAGCGGTCGGAGATCGGTGTTAGCAATTGGCATATCCGAACTGCTGTAGCCAGTGCCCTCGTAATGCATGTAGCAGAACAGAAAGATACTGGACGAGGGACTAGGTAAAGATACATATCAAGGTTGCAGTCGTCATTGCCAGTGCTATTAGGCTTTTTCTGAAATATTTATTCGGGCCGAATGACGTGTGTTTGACATGGTTTTTTGATACATTGATAAATAAGCGAAAATATAGGTCGAGAAAAAATCCGCTTTTTTTTCCGGGAGCGGGAATCGAGCCCCCACCTCCGCATAACCGGTGCGGTTCCTCGACGATTACGCTATCCCGCAGCGCTTCTCTCTCGACTTTAATGCGGGGGTTTATATTTACAAGTGCTCTGAGGCCAGTATACTAGCGCCGCCCCTCGACCACCGCGGGAGACGTAGAACGTCTTTATATCCAGCGGCCGTAACGTAAGCAGTGGTCGGAAATCAGGGTTAGCAATTGGCATATCCGAAGTGCTGTAGCCAGTGCCCTCGTAATGCATGTAGCAGAATAGAAAGATACGGGACGAGGGACTCGGTAAAGATACATATAAAGGTTGCAGTCGTCATTGCCAGTGCTATTGGGCTTTTTCTGAAATATTTATTATGGCCGAATGACGTGTGTTTGACATGTTTCTTTCATACATTGATAAATAAGCGAAAATATAGGTCGAGAAAAAAATCCGCTGTTTTTTCCGGGAGCGAAAATCGAACCCACATCTCCGCATAACCGGTACGGTTCCTCGACCATTACGCTATCCCGCAGTGGCTTCTCTCTCGACTTTAACGCGGGGGTTTATATTCACAAGTGCTCTGAGGCCGGTAAACTAGCGCGGCCCCTCGACCACCGCGGGAGAAGTAAAACGTCTTTATTTCCAGCGGCCGTAAAGTAAGCAGTGGTCGGAGATCGGGGTTAGCAATTGGCATATCCGAAGTGCTGTAGCCAGTGCCCTCGTAAAGCATGTTACAGAACACACAGATACGGGACGAGAGACTCGGTAAAGATACATATAAAGGTTGCAGTCAACCTTGCCAGTGCTATTCAACTTTTTCTGAAATATTTATTAGGGCCGAATGACGTGTGTTTACATGTTTCTTTGATACATTGATTAATAAGCGAAAATATAGGTCGAGAAAAAATCCCGCTTTTTCCGGGAGCGAAAATCGAACCCACATCTCCGCATAACCGGTGCGGTGCGTTGACCATTACGCTATCCCGCAGCGCTTCTCTCTCGACATTAACGCGGGGGTTTATATTTACAAGTGCTCTGAGGCCGGTAAACTAGCGCCGTCCCTCGAAAACCGCGGGAGACGTAGAACGTCTTTTTTTCCAGCGGCCGCCACATAAGCAGCGGTCGGAGATCGGTGTTAGCAATTGGCATATCCGAACTGCTGTAGCCAGTGCCCTCGTAATGCATGTAGAAGAAAAGGAAGATACGGGACGAGGGACTCAGTAAAGATACATTTAAAGGTTGCAGTCGTCATTGCCAGTGCTATTCGGCTTTTTCTGAAATATTTATTACGGGCGAATGACGTGTGTTTCACTTGTTTCTTTGATACATTGATAAATGAGCGAAAATATAGGTCGAGAAAAAATCCGCTTTTTTTCCGGGAGCGGGAATCGAGCCCACATCTCCGCATAACCGGTGCAGTGCGTTGACCATTAAACTATCCCCCAGCGCTTCTCTCTCGACTTTAACGCGGGGGTTTATATTTAACAGTGCTCTGAGGCCAGAAAACTAGCGCCGCCGCTCGACCACCGCGGGAGACGTAGAACGTCTTTATTTCCAGCGGCCGTAACGTAAGCAGTAGTCGGAGATCGCGGTTAGCAATTGGCATATCCGAAGTGCTGTAGCCAGTGCCCTCGCAATGCATGTTGCAGAACACAAAGATACGGGACGAGGGACTCGGTAAAGATACATATAAAGGTTGCAGTCGTCATTGCCAGTGCTGTTCGGCTTTTTCTCAAATAATTTTTAGTGCCGAATGACGTGTGTTTGACATGGTTCTTTGATACATTGATAAATAGGCAAAAATATAGGAAGACAAAAATTCCGCTGTTTTTTCCAGGACCGGGAATCGAGCTTACATCTCCGCATAACCGGTGCGGTGCATTGACCATTGCGCTATCCCGCAGCGGCTTCTCTCTCGAATTTAACGCGGGGGTTTATATTTACAAGTGCTCTGAGGCCGGTAATCTAGCGCCGCCCATCACGCGGGACCGGTAGAACGTCTTTTTTTCCAGCGGCCGCCACGTAAGCAGCGGTCGGAGATCGGTGTTAGCTATTGGCATATCCGAACTGCTGTAGCCAGTGCCCTCAGAATGCATGTACTGAACAGAAAGATACGGGACGAGGGACTCGGTTAAGATACATATAAAGGTTGCAGTCGTCATTGGCAGTGCTATTCGGCTTTTTCTGAAATATTTATTAGTGCCGAATGACGTGTGTTTGACATATTTCTTTGATACATTGATAAATGAGCGAAAATATAGGTTCAGAAACAATCTGCTTTTTTTCCGGAAGCGGGAATCGTGCTCAAATCTCCGCATAACCGGTGCGGTGCGTTGACCATTACGCTATCCCGCAGCGTCTTCTCCCTCGACATTAACGCGGGGGTTTATATTTACAAGTGCTCTGAGGCCGGTAAACTAGCGCCGTCCCTTGACCACCGCGGGAGCCATAGAACGTCTTTTTTTCCAGCGGCCGCCACGTAAGCAGCGGTCGGAGATCGGTGTTAGCAATTGGCTTATCCGAACTGCTGTAGCCAGTGCCCTCGTAATGCATGTAGCAGAACAGAAAGATACGGACGAGGGACTCGGTAAAGATACATATAAAGGTTGCAGTCGTCACTGCGAGTGCTATTCAGCTTTTTCTGAAATATTTATTAGGGGCGAATGACGTATGTTTCACATGTTTCTTTGATACATTGACAAATGAGCGAAAATATAGGTCGAGAAAAAATCCCCTTTTTTTCCGGGAGCCGGAATCGAGCCCACATCTCCGCATAACCGGTGCAGTGCGTTGACCATTACACTATCCCGCAGCGCTTCTCTCTCGACTTTAACGCAGGGGTTTATATTTACAAGTGCTCTGAGGCTAGTATACTAGCGCCGCCCCTCGACCACCGCGGGAGACGTAGAACATCTTTATTTCCAGCGGCCGTAACGTAAGCAGTGGTCGGAGATCGGGGTTAGCAATTGGCATATCCGAACTGCTGTAGCCAGTGCCCTCGTAATGCATGTTGCAGAACACAAAGATACAGGACGAAGGACTCGGTAAAGATACAAATAAAGGTTGCAGTCGTCATTGCCAGTGCTATTCGGCTTTTTTTGAAATATTTATTAGGGCCGAATGACGTGTGTTTGACATGTTTCTTTGTTACATTGATAAATAGTCGAAAATACAGGTCGAGAAAAAATCCCCTGTTTTTTCCGGGAGCGAGAATCGACCACACATCTCCGCATAACCGGTGCGGTGCGTTGACCATTACGCTATCCCGCCGCGGCTTTTCCCTCGAATTTAACGCGGGGGTTTATATTTACATTTGCTCTGAGGCCGGTCAACAAGCGCCGCCCCTCGACCACTGCGGGAGACGTACAATGTCTTTTTTCCAGCGGCCGCCACGTAAGCCGTGGTCGGAGTTCAGGGTTAGCAATTCGCATATCCGAACTCCTCGAGCCAGTGCCCTCGTAATGCATGTAGCAGAACAGAAAGATACTGGACGAGGGACTCGGTAAAGATACATATCAAGGTTGCAGTCTTCATTGCCAGTGTTATTCGGCTTTTTCTGAAATATTCATTAGGGCCGAATGACGTGTGTTTGACATGTTTTTTAGATACATTGATAAATAAGCGAAAATATAGGTCGAGAAAAAATTCCTTTTCTTCCGGGAGCAAAAATCGAACCCACATCCCCGCATAACCGGTGCGGTGAGTTGACCATTACGCTATCCCGCAGCGCTTCTCTCTCGACTTTAACGTGGGGGTTTATATTTACAAGTGCTCTGAGGCCGGTAAACTAGCGCCGTCCCTCGAAAACCGCGGGAGACGTAGAACGTCTTTTTTTCCAGCGGCCGTAACGTAAGCAGTGGTCGGAAATCGGGGTTAGCAATTGGCATATCCGAAGTGCTGTAGCCAGTGCCCTCGTAATGCATGTAGCAGAATAGAAAGATACGGGACGAGGGACTCGGTAAAGATACATATAAAGGTTGCAGTCGTCCTTGCCAGTGCTATTCAACTTTTTCTGAAATATTTATTAGGGCCGAATGACGTGTGTATCACATGTTTCTTTGATACATTGATTATTAAGCGAAAATATAGGTCGAGAAAAAATCCCTTTTTTTTCCGGGAGCAAAAATCGAACCCACATCTCCGCATAACCGGTGCGGTGCGTTGACCATTACGCTATCCCGCAGCGCTTCTCTCTCGACTTTAACGCGGGGGTTTACATTTACAAGTGCTCTGAGGCCGGTAAACTAGCGCCGTCCCTCGAAAACCGCGGGAGACGTAGAACGTCTTTTTTTCCAGCGGCCGCCACATAAGCAGCGGTCGGAGATCGGTGTTAGCAATTGGCATATCCGAACTGCTGTAGCCAGTGCCCTCGTAATGCATGTAGAAGAAAAGAAAGATACGGGACGAGGGACTCGGTAAAGATACATTTAAAGGTTGCAGTCGTCATTGCCAGTGCTATTCGGCTTTTTCTGAAATATTTATTACGGGCGAATGACGTGTGTTTCACTTGTTTCTTTGATACATTGACAAATGAGCGAAAATATAGGTCGAGAAAAAATCCCCTTTTTTTCCGGGAGCCGGAATCGAGCCCACATCTCCGCATAACCGGTGCAGTGCGTTGACCATTACACTGTCCCGCAGCGCTTCTCTCTCGACTTTAACGCAGGGGTTTATATTTACAAGTGCTCTGAGGCTAGTATACTAGCGCCGCCCCTCGACCACCGCGGGAGACGTAGAACATCTTTATTTCCAGCGGCCGCCACGTAAGCCGTGGTCGGAGTTCAGGGTTAGCAGTTCGCATATCCGAACTCCTCGAGCCAGTGCCCTCGTAATGCATGTAGCAGAACAGAAAGATACTGGACGAGGGACTCGGTAAAGATACATATCAAGGTTGCAGTCGTCATTGCCAGTGCTATTGGGCTTTTTCTGAAATATTTATTATAGCCGAATGACGTGTGTTTCACTTGTTTCTTTGATACATTGACAAATGAGCGAAAATATAGGTCGAGAAAAAATCCCTTTTCTTCCGGGAGCAAAAATCGAACCCACATCCCCGCATAACCGGTGCGGTGCGTTGACCATTACGCTATCCCGCAGCGCTTTTCTCTCGACTTTAACGCGGGGGTTTATATTTACAAGTGCTCTGAGGCCGGTAAACTAGCGCCGTCCCTCGAAAACCGCGGGAGACGTAGAACGTCTTTTTTTCCAGCAGCCGTAACGTAAGCAGTGGTCGGTAATCGGGGTTAGCAATTGGCATATCCGAAGTGCTGTAGCCAGTGCCCTCGTAATGCATGTAGCGGAATAGAAAGATACGGGACGAGGGACTCGGTAAAGATACATATAAAGGTTGCAGTCGTCCTTGCCAGTGCTATTCAACTTTTTCTGAAATATTTATTAGGGCCGAATGACGTGTGTTTGACATGTTTCTTTGATACATTGATTAATAAGCGAAAATATAGGTCGAGAAAAAATCCCTTTTTTTTCCGGGAGCAAAAATCGAACCCACATCTCCGCATAACCGGTGCGGTGCGTTGACCATTACGCTATCCCGCAGCGCTTCTCTCTCGACTTTAACGCGGGGGTTTATATTTACAAGTGCTCTGAGGCCGGTAAACTAGCGCCGTCCCTCGAAAACCGCGGGAGACGTAGAACGTCTTTTTTTCCAGCGGCCGCCACATAAGCAGCGGTCGGAGATCGGTGTTAGCAATTGGCATATCCGAACTGCTGTAGCCAGTGCCCTCGTAATGCATGTAGAAGAAAAGAAAGATACGGGACGAGGGACTCGGTAAAGATACATTTAAAGGTTGCAGTCGTCATTGCCAGTGCTATTCGGCTTTTTCTGAAATATTTATTACGGGCGAATGACGTGTGTTTCACTTGTTTCTTTGATACATTGACAAATGAGCGACAATATAGGTCGAGAAAAAATCCGCTTTTTTTCCGGGAGCGGGAATCGAGCCCACATCTCCGCATAACCGGTGCAGTGCGTTGACCATTACACTATCCCGCAGTGCTTCTCTCTCGACTTTAACGCGGGGGTTTATATTTACAAGTGCTCTGAGGCAAGTAAACTAGCGCCGCCCCTCGACCACCGCGGGAGACGTAGAACGTCTTTATTTCCAGCGCCCGTAACGTAAGCAGTGGTCGGATATCGGGGTTAGCAATTGACATATCCGTAGTGCTGTAGCCAGTGCCCTCGTAATGCATGTTTCAGAACACAAAGATACGGGACGAGGGACTCGGTAAAGATACATATAAAGGTTGCAGTCGTCATTGCCAGTGCTATGCGGCTTTTTCTGAAATATTTATTAGTGCCGAATGACGTGCGTTTGACATGTTCCTTTGATACATTGATAAATAAGCGAAAATATAGGTCGAGAAAAAATCCCGTTTTTTTCCGGGAGCGGGAATCGAGCCCACATCTCCGCATAACCGGTGCGGTGCGTTGACCATTACGCTATCCCGCAGTGGCTTCTCCCTCGAATTTAACGCGGGGGTTTATATTTACAAGTGCTCTGAGGCCGGTCAACAAGCGCCGCCCCTCGACCACCGCGGGAGACGTACAATGTCTTTTTTCCAGCGGCCGCTACGTAAGCCGCAGTCGGAGTTCGGGGTTAGCAATTCGCATATCCGAACTCCTCAATCCAGTGCCCTCGTAATGCATGTAGCAGAACAGAAAGATACGGACGAGGGGCTCGGTAAAGATACATATCAAGGTTGCAGTCGTCATTGCCAGTGCTGTTCGGCTTTTTCTAAAATATTTATTATGGCCGAATGACGTGTGTTTGACATGTTTCTTTGATACATTGATAAATAGGCTAGCATATAGGTTGAGAAAAAATCCACTGTTTTTTTTCCGGGAGCGAAAATCGAACCCACATCTCCGCATAACCGGTGCGGTTCCTCCACCTTTACGCTATCCTGCAGCGACTTCTCTCTCGACTTTAACGCGGGGGTTTATATTTACAAGTGCTCTGAGGCCGGTAAACTAGCGCCGCCCCTAGACCACCGCGGGAGACGTAGAACCTCTTTATTTCCAGCGGCCGCCACGTAAGCAGTGGTCGGAGATCGGGGTTAGCAATTGGCATATCCGAACTGCTGTAGCCAGTGCCCTCGTAATGCATGTTCCATAAAACAAAGATACAGGACTAAGGACTCGGTAAAGATTCAAAAAAAGGTTGCAGTTGTCATTGCCAGTGCTATTCGGCTTTTTCTGAAATACTTATTAGTGCCGAAAGACGTGTGTTTGACATGTTGCTTTGTTACATTGATAAATAGTCGAAAATATAGGTCGAGAAAAAATCCCCTGTTTTTTCCGGGAGTGGGAATCGACCCCACATCTCCGCATAACCGGTGCGGTGCGTTGACCATTACGCTATCCCGCAGCGGCTTTTCCGTCGAATTTAACGCGGGGGTTTATATTTACATTTGCTCTGAGGCCGGTCAACAAGCGCCGCCCCTCGACCACCGCGGGAGACGTACAATGTCTTTTTTCCAGCGGCCGCCACGTAAGCCGTGGTCGGAGTTCAGGGTTAGCAATACGCATATCCGAACTCCTCGAGCCAGTGCCCTCGTAATGCATGTAGCAGAACAGAAAGATACTGGACGAGGGACTCGGTAAAGATACATATCAAGGTTGCAGTCGTCATTGCCAGTGCTATTCGGCTTTTTCGGAAATATTTATTAGGTCCGAATGACGTGTGTTTGACATGTTTCTTTGATACATTGATAAATGAGCGAAAATATAGGTCGAGAAAAAATCCGCTTTTTTTTCCGGGAGCGGGAATCGAGCCCACATCTCCGCATAACCGGTGTGGTTCCTCGACCATTACGCTATCCCGCAGTGGCTTCTCTCTCGACTTTAACGTGGGGGTTTATATTCACAAGTGCTCTGAGGCCGGCAAACTAGCGCCGCCCCTCGACAACCGCGGGAGATGTAGAACGTCTTTTTTTCAAGCGGCCGCCACGTAAGCAGCGGTCGGAGATCGGTGTTAGCAATGGGCATATCCGAACTGCTGTAGCCAGTGCCCTCGTAATGCATGTAGCAGAATAGAAAGATACGGGACGAGGGACTCGGTAAAAATACATATAAAGGTTGCAGTCGTCATTTCCAGTGCTATTCGGCTTTTTCTGAAATATTTATTAGGGCCGAATGACGTGTGTTTGACATGTTTCTTTGATACATTGATAAATAAGCGAAAATATAGGTCGAGAAAAAATCCGCTTTTTTTTCCGGGAGCGGGAATCGAGCCCACATCTCCGCATAACCGGTGTGGTTCCTCGACCATTACGCTATCCCGCAGTGGCTTCTCTCTCGACTTTAACGTGGGGGTTTATATTCACAAGTGCTCTGAGGCCGGCAAACTAGCGCCGCCCCTCGACAACCGCGGGAGATGTAGAACGTCTTTTTTTCAAGCGGCCGCCACGTAAGCAGCTGTCGGAGATCGGTGTTAGCAATGGGCATATCCGAACTGCTGTAGCCAGTGCCCTCGTAATGCATGTAGCAGAATAGAAAGATACGGGACGAGGGACTCGGTAAAAATACATATAAAGGTTGCAGTCGTCATTTCCAGTGCTATTCGGCTTTTTCTGAAATATTTATTAGGGCCGAATGACGTGTGTTTGACATGTTTCTTTGATACATTGATAAATAAGCGAAAATATTGGTCGAGAAAAAATCCGCTTTTTTTTCCGGGAGCGGGAATCGAGCCCACATCTCCGCATAACCGGTGTGGTTCCTCGACCATTACGCTATCCCGCAGTGGCTTCTCTCTCGACATTAACGCGGGGGTATATATTTACAAGTGCTATGAGGCCGGCAAACTAGCGCCGTCCCTCGACCACCGCGGGAGACGCAGAACGTCTTTTTTCCAGCGGCCGGAACCCGTAAGCAGCGGTCGGAGATCGGTGTTAGCAATTGGCATATCCAAACTGCTGTAGCCAGTGCCCTCGTAATGCATGTTGCAGAAAACAAAGATACAGGACGAAGGACTCGGTAAAGATTCAAAAAAAGGTTGCAGTCGTCATTGCCAGTGCTATTCGGCTTTTTCTGAAATATTTATTAGGGCCTTATGACGTGTGTTTCACATGTTTCTTTGATACATTGAAAAATAGGCGAAAATATAGGTCAAGAAAAAATCCCCTTTTTTTCCGGGAGCGGGAATCGAGGCCACATCTCCACATAACCGGTGCAGTGCGTTGACCATTACACTATCCCGCAGCGCCTTTTCGCTCCAATTTAACGCGGGGGTTTATATTTACATTTGCTATGAGGCCGGTAAACAAGCGCCGCCCCTCGACCACCGCGGGAGACGTACAATGTCTTTTTTTCCAGCGGCGGCCACGTAATCCGTGGTCGGAGTTCGGGGTTAGCAATTGGCATATCCGAACTGCTGTAGCCAGTGCCCTCGTAATGCATGTTGCAGAACACAAAGATACAGGACGAAGGACTCGGTAAAGATTCAAAAAAAGGTTGCAGTCGTCATTGCCAGTGCTATTCGGCTTTTTCTGAAATATTTATTAGGGCCGAATGACGTGTGTGTGACATGTTTCTTTGTTACATTGATAAATAGGCTAAAATATAGGTCGAGAAAAAATCCACTGTTTTTTTACGGGAGCGAAAATCGAACCCACATCTCCGCATAACCGGTGCGGTTCCTCGACCTTTACGCTATCCCGCAGCGACTTCTCTCTCGACTTTAACGCGGGGGTTTATATTTACAAGTGCTCTGAGGCCGGTAAACTAGCGCCGCCCCTCGACCACCGCGGGAGACGTAGAACCTCTTTATTTCCAGCGGCCGCCACGTAAGCAGTGGTCGGAGATCGGGGTTAGCAATTGGCATATCCGAACTGCTGTAGCCAGTGCCCTCGTAATGCATGTTGCAGAACACAAAGATACAGGACGAAGGACTCGGTAAAGATTCAAAAAAAGGTTCAGTCGTCATTGCCAGTGCTATTCGGCTTTTTCTGAAATATTTATTAGGGCCGAAAGACGTGTGTTTGACATGTTTCTTTGTTACATTGATAAATAGTCGAAAATATAGGTCGAGAAAAAATCCCTTGTTTTTTCCGGGAGCGGGAATCGAGCCCACATCTCCGCCTAACCGGTATGGTTCCTCGACCGTTACGCTATCCAGCAGTGGATTCTCTCTCGACTTTAACGCGGGGGTTTATATTCACAAGTGCTCTGAGGCCGGTAAACTAGCGCCGCCCCTCGACCACCGCGGGAGATGTAGAACGTCTTTTTTTCAAGCGGCCGCAACGTAAGCAGCGGTCGGAGATCGGTGTTAGCAATTGGCATATCCGAACTGCTGTAGCCAGTGCCCTCGTAAAGCATGTAGCGGAATAGAAAGATACGGGACGAGGGACTCGGTAAAGATAGATATAAAGGTTGCAGTCGTCATTGCCAGTGCTATTCGGCTTTTTCTGAAATATTTTATTAGGGCCGAATGACGTGTTTGACATGTTTCTTTGATACATTGATAAATGAGCGACAATATAGGTCGAGAAAAAATCCGCTTTTTTTCCGGGAGCGGGAATCGAGCACACATCTCCGCATAACCGGTGCAGTGCGTTGACCATTACACTATCCCGCAGCGCTTCTCTCTCGACTTTAACGCGGGGGTTTATATTTACAAGCGCTCTGAGGCCAGTAAACTAGTGCCGCCCCTAAACCACCGCGGGAGACGTAGAACGTCTTTATTTCCAGCGGCCGTAACGTAAGCAGTGGTCGGAGATCGGGGTTACCAATTGGCATATCCGAAGTGCTGTAGCCAGTGCCCTCGTAATGCATGTTGCAGAACACAAAGATACGGGACGAGGGACTCGGTAAAGATACATATAAAGGTTGCAGTCGTCATTGCCAGTGCTATGCGGCTTTTTCTGAAATATTTATTATGGCCGAATGACGTGCGTTTGACATGTTCCTTTGATACATTGATAAATAAGCGAAAATATAGGTCGAGAAAAAATCCCGTTTTTTCCAGGAGGGGGAATCGAGCCCACATCTCCGCATAACCGGTGCGGTGCGTTGACCATTACGCTATCCCGCAGCGGCTTCTCCCTCGAATTTAACGCGGGGGTTTATATTTACAAGTGCTCTGAGGCCGGTCAACAAGCGCCGCCCTTCGGCCACCGCGGGAGACGTACAATGTCTTTTTTCCAGCGGCCGCTACGTAAGCCGTAGTCGGAGTTCGGGGTTAGCAATTGGCATATCCGAACTGCTGTAGCCAGTGCCCTCGTAATGCATGTTGCAGAACACAAAGATACAGGACGAAGGACTCGGTAAAGATACAAAAAAAGGTTGCAGTCGTCATTGCCAGTGCTATTCGGCTTTTTCTGAAATATTTATTACGGCCGAATGACGTGTGTTTGACATGTTTCTTTGATACATTGATAAATAAGCGAAAATATAGGTCGAGAAAAAATCCGCTTTTTTTTCCGGGAGCGGGAATCGAGCCCACATCTCCGCATAACCGGTGCGGTTCCTCGACCATTACGCTATCCCGCCGTGGCTTCTCTCTCGACTTTAACGTGGGGGTTTTTATTCACAAGTGCTCTGTGTCCGGTAAACTAGCGCCGCCCCTCGACAGCCGCGGGAGATGTAGAACGTCTTTTTTTCAAGCGGCAGCCACGTAAGCAGCGGTCGGAGATCGGTGTTAGCAATTGGCATATCCGAACTGCTGTAGCCAGTGCCCTCGTAATGCATGTAGCAGAATAGAAAGATACGGGACGAGGGACTCGGTAAAAATACATATAAAGGTTGCAGTCGTCATTTCCAGTGCTATTCGGCTTTTTATGAAATATTTATTACGGCCGAATGACGTGTGTTTGACATGTTTCTTTGATACATTGATAAATAAGCGAAAATATGGGTCGAGAAAAAATCCGCTTTTTTTCCGGGAGAGGGAATCGAGCCCACATCTTCGCATAACCGGTGCGGTGCGTTGACCATTACGCTATCCCGCAGCGCCTTCTCTCTCGACATTAACGCGGGGGTTTATATTTACAAGTGCTCTGAGGCCGGCAAACTTGCGCCGTCCCTCGACCACCGCGGGAGACGCAGAACGTCTTTTTTTCCAGCGGCCGCCACGTAAGCAGCGGTCGGAGATCGGTGTTAGCAATTGGCATATCCGAACTGCTGTAGCCAGTGCCCTCGTAATGCATGTAGCAGAACAGAAAGATACGGGACGAGGGACTCGGTAAAGATACATATAAAGGTTGCAGTCGTCATTGCCAGTGCTATTCGGCTTTTTCTGAAATATTTATTACGGCCGAATGACGTGTGTTTTACATGTTTGTTTGATACATTGAAAAATAGGCGAAAATATTGGTCGAGAAAAAATCCCCTTTTTTTCCTGGAGCGCGAATCGAGGCCACATCTCCGCATAACCGGTGCAGTGCGTTGACCATTACCCTATCCCGCAGCGCCTTTTCCCTCCAATTTAACGCGGGGGTTTATATTTACATTTGCTATGAGGCCGGTCAACAAGCGCCGCCCCTCGACCACCGCGGGAGACGTACAATGTCTTTTTTCCAGCGGCGGCCACGTAATCCGTGGTCGGAGTTTGGGGTTAGCAATTCGCATATCCGAACTCCTCGAGCCAGTGCCCTCGTCATGCATGTAGCAGAACAGAAAGATACTGGACGAGGGACTCGGTAAAGATACATATCAAGGTTGCAGTCGTCATTGCCAGTGCTATTCGGCTTTTTCTGAAATAGTTATTAGGGCCGAATGACGTGTGTCCCTCGTCCCGCATCTTCCTGTTCTGCTACATGCATTACGAGGGCACTGGCTCCAGCAGTTCGTATATGCCAATTGCTAACCCTGACCTCCGACCACGGCTTACGTGGTCGCCGGTGGAAAAAAGACGTTGTAGGGCTCCCGCGGTGTTCGAGGAGCGGCGCTAGTTGACCGGCCTCAGAGCACTTGTAAATATAAATCCCCGCGTTAAAGACGAGAGAGAACCGCTCCGGGATAGGGTAATGGTCAATGCACCGCACCGGTTTTGCGGAGATGAGGGCTCGATTCCCACTAGCGGAAAAACAGCGCATTTTTTTTCGACTTAATTTTCCCTTATTTATCAATTTATCAAAGAAACATGTCAAACACACGTCATTCGGTCTGTAAAATATTTCAGAAAAAGCCGAATAGCACTGGAAATGACTGCAACCTTGATATCTATCTTTATAGAGTCCCTCGTCACGCATCTTTCTGTTCTCCTACATGCATTACGAGGGCACTGGCTCCAGCAGTTCGGATATCCCAATTGCTAACCCCGATCTCCGACAACGGCTTACGTGCCGGACGCTGGAAATATAGAAAAGCACTTGTAAAAGCAAAGCCGCTGGAAAAGCAAAAGCTGCTGGAAAAGCACATGTAAATATAAACCCCCGCGTTAAAGTCGAGAGAGAAGCCGCTGCGGGATAAAGTAATGGTCAACACACCACACCGGTTATGTGGAGATGTGGGCACGATTCCCTCTCCCGGAAAAAAACAGGGGATTTTTTTTTCGACTTATATTCTCGCTTATTTATCAATTTATCAAAGAAACATGTCAAACACACGTCATTAGACCTTTTAAATATTTCAGAAATAGCCGAATAGCACTGGAAATGACGACTGCAACCTTGATATCTATCTTTACCTAGTCCCTCGTCCCGCATCTTCCTGTTCTGCTACATGCATTACGAGGGCACTGGCTCCAGCAGTTCGGGTATGCCAATTGATAACCCCGATCTCCGACGACGGCTTACGTGGCCGCCGCCTGAAAAAAGACGTTCTACGGCTCCCGCGGTGGCCGAGGGGCGGCGCTAGTTGACCGGCCTCAGAGCACTTGTAAATATAAACCCCGCGTTAAAGTCGATAGAGAAGCCGCAGCGAAATAGGATAATGGTCAACGCACCGCACCGGTTATGCGGAGATGTGGGCTCGATTCCCACTCCCGGAAAAAACAGCGTTTTTTTTTTCTACCTATATTTTCGCCTATTTATCAATTTATCAAAGAAACATGTCAAACTCACGTCATTCGGCCATATTAAATATTTAAGAAAAAGCCGAGTAGCACTGGAAATGACGACTGCAACCTAGATATCTATCTTTACAGAGTCCCTCGTCCTGCATCTTTCTGTTCTGCTTCATGCATTACGAGGGCACTGGCTCCAGCAGTTCGGATATGCCAATTGCTAACCCCGATCTCCGACCACGGCTTACGTGGCGGCTGCCGGAAAAAAGACGTTCTACGGCTCCCGCGGTGGCCGAGGGGCGGCGCTAGTTGACCGGCCTCAGAGCACTTGTAAATATAAACCCCGCGTTAAAGTCGATAGAGAAGCCGCAGCGAAATAGGATAATGGTCAACGCACCGCACCGGTTATGCGGAGATGTGGGCTCGATTCCCACTCCCGGAAAAAACAGCGGTTTTTTTTTTCTACTTATGTTTTCTCCTTTTTATCCATTTATCAAAGAAACATGTCAAACACACGTCATTCGGCCCTATTAAATATTTAAGAAAAAGCCGAGTAGCACTGGAAATGACGACTGCAACCTTGATATCTACCTTTACCGAGTTCCTCGTCCCGCATCTTCCTGTTCTGCTACATGCATTACGAGGGCACTGGCTCCAGCAGTTCGGATATGCCAATTGCTAACCCCGATCTCCGACCACGGCTTACGTGGCGGCCGCTGGAAAAAAGACGTTCTACGGCTCCCGCGCTGGTCGAGGGGCGGCGCTAGTTGACCGGCCTCGGAGCACTTGTAAATATAAAGCAGAAGGATCAACATTTGGGCGAGTTGGTACTGGTTATGCATCATCTTGACAAAACAGCGTAAAAAACAAGGACACTAGTTGAGAAAGACGACAGGACGACGCTGACAGGACAGCGTCGTCCTGTCGTCTTTCTCCCCTAGTGTCCCCGTTTTTTACGCTGTTTCGTCAAGTTGTAAATATAAACCCCCGCGTTAAAGTCGAGAGAGAAGCCGCTGCGGGATAAAGTAATGGTCAACGCACCGCACCGGTTATGCGGGGATGTGAGCTCGATTCCCTCTACCAGCAAAAACAGCGAATTTTTTTCGACCTATATTTTCGCTTATTTATCAATTTATCAAAGAAACATGTCAAACACACGTCAACATTTAGGAAAAAGCTGAGTAGCACTGGAAATGACGACTGCAATTTTGATATCTAGCTTTACAGAGTCCCTATTCCCGTATCTTTCTGTTCTGCTACACGCATTACAAGAGCACTGGCTCCAGCAGTTCGGATATGCCAATTGCTAACGCCGATCTCCGACCACGGCTTACGTGGCGGCCGCTGAAAAGAAGACGTTCTACGGCTCCAGTGCTGGTCGAGGGGCGGCGCTAGTTGACCGTCCTCAGAGAACTTGTAAATATAAACCCCCGCGTTAAAGTCGAGAGGGAAGCCGCTGCCGGATAGGGTAATGGTCAACGCACCGCACTGGTTATGCGGAGATGTGGGCTCGATTCCCACTCCCGGAAAAAACAGCGGATTTTTTTTTTCGACTCATATTCTCGCTTTTTTATCAATTTATCAAAGAAACATTTCAAACACACGTCATTCGGCCATAATAAATATTTAGGAAAAAGCCGAATAGCACTGGAAATGACGACTACAACCTTGATATCTATCTTTACAGAGTCCATCGTCCCGCATCTTTCGGTTCTGCTACATGCATTACAAGGGCACTGGCTCCAGCAGTTCGGATATGCCAATTGCTAACCCTGATCTCCGACCATGGCTTACCGGGCGGCCGCTGGAAAAAAGATGTTCTACGGCTCCCGCGGTGGTCAAGGGGCGGGGCTAGTTAACCGGCCTCAGAGCACTTGTAAATATAAACCCCGTGTTAAAGTCTAGAGAGAAGCCGCTGCGGGAAAGGGTAATGGTCAACGCACCGCACCGGTTATGCGGAGATGTGGGCTCGATTCCACTCCCGGAACAAACAGCGGATTTTTTTTCGACTGATATTTTCGCCTTTTTATCAATTTATCAAATAAACATGTCAAACACACGTCATTCGGCCCTCCCCCAGTCGACCCACCACCCCAACATTTCGACGAAGACAGCGCATTCTTCGGACTGGTACCGGAAAGCGACCTAGCCGCCCAGCAGCGTGCTGACCCCGAGTTACGCGTTATGATCCACTATCTATAATGACAAAACATCGCCGTTCCTAGGGCCTTCAAAAGCAACTTTCCAGCATACAGCCGGAAAAATTCAATCCTTGCAAAGTAGAATTTCATCCCCGAAACATAAATGAATCATCTTCTCGTCATTCCGGCTGATCTTCGGGACGAAATTTTAAAAGCGTGCCACGACGACCCGTCTTCCCGACATCTCGGCACAGCTCATACAAATGAAAAAATGAAAGTGAAGTACTACTGGCCCCGCCTTACATCCAACGTCACCCACTACATCCGGAGCTGTCGTGACTGCCAGCGACGAATAACGCCACCAACGACACCTGCCGGACTTCTGCAGCTGATCCCCGTCCCATCGATGCCTTTGCAGCAGATTGGAATGGACCTTCTCGGGCCGTTAATACGTCACGATCAGAAAACAAGTGGATTCTCGTAGCTACAGACTACATGACGGGCTAAGCAATGACCGCAGCTCTTCCGAGGGGAACTGCACAAGAAGTAATGATGTTCTTCATAAACCAACTTGTGCTATGACACGGTGAACAATGAAGTTCAAATCACGGGTCACGGAACGGCCTTTACTGCGGAGCTGATGCAAGAGATCTTATGCTACAGCAATACAGATCACCGGAGAACGACGGTGTACCACCCCCAAACGAACGGACTAATGGAACGTCTGAACAAGACAATGGCGGAGATGCTGTCTTTGTACGTCGACGTGGAACATAATACTTGGGACAATGTCCTTCCGTATGTCACGTTTGCGTACAACACAGCGATCCAGGAAACTACGCCGATGACACCGTTCGAGCTTGTCTACGGAGCAAGACCGACCCCGGTTCTTGACGCAATGCTTCCACACGTAAAAGACGACGACCTCAACGCCGTCGTCCAACAACACGTTCAACGTGCGGAGGAGGCCCGCGAGCTCGCTCAACGTTGTATAACGGAACAGCAGCTGGTAGATGCCGGCTGCTACAACCTCCGACGCCGAGACGCCGAGTACCAACCAGGGGATCGTGTGTGGGGTTGGACTCCCATCCGACGACGTGGACTCAGTGAGAAGCTTCTACGACGGTATTTCGGACCCTACCATATTCTACGACCTGTTGCCCTGATGAAAATAAACTTTTCCTTTCTGTTTACTTTGTGTCTCCTGCATGTTTACTGTGTGGCCTTTCTTTTGACTTTTCCTTTGTGTTACCTCTAGGACATAAGCAGGCTGTGTACTTTTTATAGACTGCCGGGTAAACAGCCATGATGTTTTACCTTTATATGTACTATGGTAAAGACAAAGTTTAAATTTCTCTACGAAGATTTTATTTCGGATGAGAGGTATAAAACTTTAAAAATTACTTGCTTTCTTCTCTTTCTGAGTTCCGCAATGCTATTGCCCATGTGTGTACTCAAGGCACAATGAAGTCAAAAGACTTTGGCCTGTTTCCCCTGTGTTGCCTCTAGGACAAAGGCTGTAAGATAGAACTTGAATTTGCTGTCTTAATTCTTGTGTGTGCCGTAATGCTGTTGCTTATGTATGTACTGAAGGCAAAATGAAGTCAAAAGACTGACTTATGTCTTTTGTGTTGCCTCTAGGACACTGAAAGGAAGGATAACTATTTGTTGCCTTACATTCTTTTTCTGAAGAGCCGCAAACTAAACAATCGTGCTGTGCTTCCTCAAGTAAACATAAAGTCGAGCATGTAAGCCTTAATTATACTCGAAAGGTTAAGTTTTTTGGCTTGGCTAGAGATGGTAAGAAACAACGCCGATGGTTTGTGGAAATTCTGCAGCACTGTATACGTTATTTCGTCCTAGTGAGGTCTGATAAATTCGCAGAATTAATATTACGAACTGGTACGTTTGTATGAAACAGTGGCGTAAGAAGGATACATATTGAACGAGGCTGTTCGAAGTGCCTCGTCCCTCCCCTTACGAAAAAAAAGTGGGAGGGAGAACAATATACAGACCAGGAAAAGTAAAAAGAAAACAAAAAGCCGAATAGAAAACAAAGCAATGAAAAAAAACAACCTAAAAAGTGGCTTCCGATTGTCCTAGTCTGTGTTTTCCTTCAGGGTCGTTGTAAAATGGCTTATCTTTGCAACTAAATGCTGAAGCGGTGTACTGTTTATTGGAGTAGAGCTTGCGGTAGAAATATATTGCGACAGAAAAAAAAGGGACACAGCCAGACGAGAGCAACAAGAGCAACAACAATGTCAAAATATAACCTAAGGCAGAAAAACTCCAATTTAAACACGGTAAAAAAAAAGATTACTATGCTGGTTTTGAAACACCGGCCTTTGGGTCAGTAGGCGAGTACTTAACCTCCAAGCCACCCAAACAGAATGGGGCGGGTTGATAAACGTAGGTATAAATATTTGAGCATACATAGTCTTGCTAAGCCTCTATTTGAGGGAATTGTTTGCCTGCGTGGATTTGACGCACGGTGGTTTTGTGAGCGTGCGTGCGTGTGTGTGTGTGCGTACATGTGTGCGTGTGTGTGTGCGCGGGTGTGTATGGGTATGCGTGTGCACGTGTGTTCGCGTATGTCTGCGAGAATAATTTTTTTATCGGCCGTTCTGTTTATGAAAAGCCCACAAACAGTGAATGCTTGGACGCTGAACAAAACACAAAACAGTCAATCTAGATGTAGATGACGATGATAATAACGTCGTTTGTTAATCCATTTTTATTTGATTTTGAGTAGCAACAACTTACGACATCAAAAGACGTTGCTCGCATCAAGAAAATATACTGCCATTATATATATGTTTGCTATTATCAACTTTAACAAAATACTATAATGGCGTCTGCCTAGTTTGCTTCAGGGGTGATCATGAAGTAACGAAGTAGCTGCTAAAACTCTATGACTGCTAGATAGCCAACTGTAGTAATAAGTCTAGTCTAGGCTAGCATATATGCAGTCATTGTTACAGGTGCGCAAGAAAAGACGTGGCTGGTTCGTTGTGCGTGGTTTTGGTGATTTGTTTTCGATTTGCTGGTGTTACGTGAATTACAACGTGCTCCTCCTGCCGTAATATTAGTGTTAGTTCTCTTGTGCCACCTGAAACATCGTGAGTGCTGGCAAAGCGCCTGTGTCGTCGCCGTACTGCGCTGCTGTGGCAAACGCACATCGAGGTCGCCATTTGACAAAACACCTGACAAGTTGTGCGTGCCTACGTGAATCAAGAGTCTCTACTGCAAGTTCCAGTCTGTCGACGCGACGTGTGAAAAATGCTGCGTGTTCTGCCGCAAGTGATTGTTTATCGTGGTGCATGTTAAAATTTTCTTACGCGTTGCCGCAGCGCCATTTGGTTAAACGTGTTGAGTATTTTCCTTGGTGTTCGGCTCGCCGCGTTCTTTTATTGTAAATTACCGGCTGCGTCGGCGCGGTCACATGAATGGGCTTCCAGGAGCGGCGGCCAGTATGCTGTGTGAGTGATCCTTGCCATTGCCGGCAACGAAAATGTTATTATGCTGACGGCCCAGCAGCCGCCGCTTGGCTTGGGTGGATTTGACCGCTAAAGCTTGTTGCATGAAAAAAAAAAGAAAAAAGAAAACTGCGTTAATGGTTGTAAAACAAAACGCCCACTCCCCGATTTTTTTCTTTAGGAGGCAGTTGACCCACAGTATATCTTTTACAGGACGTAGGCAGCTTAGCATTGTTCTAACGGGTAGTTTTTGTTTACGGGTAAAGAAATGCAAGGAGGCTGCATTACATTTGTAGTTATAACACGTAAGAGTTGCATATACGTTGAATTTTCAACATTTAAGCATTGCTAGCAACTTTATAAGTAGTACCACATGCACAAGGTCTTTAGGCAAGGGAACATTTCACCAGATAATTGTTTAGACGTCGCAGCTTGAAAACATGCTGTTCCAGCCTGCATTGCTGGTGCAGTCACAGGGCAGCTTTCACTGTTTAAATGCAAGAAATGTTTCAACCTTCCTAAGCTCATTCAGCATCGTCATGATCAGACAGAAATTCTTGTGTGGTGTGACGTTATTTGTAGCTGGCTTGCATAAATTGTGTTCACCATAACATGTTGAGCATGGGTTGAACGTGTTGATTCTTACAAATATGCATGTGATGGGGATACAATCACGGTGCGAAAAAGATTAAACAGGGCGTGGGCTTGCCATCGTGCTCCTTCGCCATCCCGTTTTTTCGTTTCGTCAGCATTTAAACTTGCCTACCCCTTGGTGGTATTGGCACGCTGAGACGTTCACCATGTGCCTCAGAGAGAATTTTAATGGCGCCATGGAGACAAAATACAAGTTTGTGTTATTCGAAAGATTTCGTAAGTTATGGTGCACCCAGCACTTGTCCAAATGCAAACGATGCTTTATTCACTGAAAAATTAATTAATTGAAGTTAAAATTTTGGTTTTCCCGCTAAATCGTGCATTTTCCGGGTCTGCAATGACATCACAGAAACCGACCGCTCTGCAGCCGATTGGGAAGCCTTCTTTACCGTTAGTGAACGTAGATGGTGCCACCATACCGTGGCAAGCCGCTTTGTGCTTTTGGTTTGTTTTTACCGTATCTAAATCTGGCTTGTTTTTGTTCAGCGAGAAAATAATCGTTTCGTGAAACATAGTGCTCGCTCCACAAATATGGTCACGTAAGACACCGTTGCTTGTGTGAATCGGCCAGTGTTGTCCGAGACAACCCCAAAGCCCCTCAGTCCTGTGCAGCTAAACCAAGCATAGTGCGCGCAGTACCAACAGAAGTACACATCGGTACTTCTATTCTTACATGTGCTTTCCAAACATTTACTGTTGGTCCCACCATTCTTACAAATGTAAAAAGAATGTGCCCTAAATTTGAGCGCATATAGTTCATTCGGCAAGCTCTGCCTAATTCGCGTTTGCTGTTGCCGCCCTCCGCGAACTGCAGAACTGGCTGGTATGACATAGGTTCTGTTGCGGGAAATGAGCTAGTGGGTCGCAGGGCCATTTCCTTTGTTCCTAATTTGTAGCTTATTTGAGTGGAGTTTATGTTGAAAATGGTGTCAGCATGATTCTAGCAACGCAATCCTTTGAATGAACCAAACTTGTGTTTTCTCTCCATGGCTCCTTTAAAAGCCGTAACCACGCTTCGCACCCTCTGGACCGGAGAATATGCTTGCACAGTGGAAATCTGATGCCAGAGATTTCTACCACCTAGGGATATTTAATAGGCTTAGTTTAACATTAATTCAGTGTAAGGTTGCTTCTGTTCCTTTAAAGTATGGCTGAAAGCCTTGTAAGGATTGACATGCATATACAGTGCTCACGGATTGAAACGCGACACGGCGAGCGCGTGGCCTGCGCTACATGCAGCGCCACCAGTGGACGCCCGTGGAAGCTAGGTGTTGCATTGTGGTATACCACGAGGATGAGAGTGTTTTGACCATAAGCTTGCTGCTTCCGGTTGCCAATAAGCGGGGCAGTGGTTCATCGCAGCGACAGTGGTGCGCTGCGAGCCTGGAGCGCAGGAGCGTGTTTGTGCGGCGGTGGTAGTGGCCTGGTGTTCTGCGCAGCCAATGTCGCAACATCGTGTGCTCGCGCGCTGTTGTTACGCGTGCCGTTCCGATGCGATACAGATAATTTGCATGTAAGGCACAGTCACGCTTATCTGAATAAAACGAGCATTTGCACGAAGGAGTAGCCAACTTTATTCCATGGTATAAACTAAAAAAAGAGAGCCGACGAAGTACTAATGCACCGCACCACACGCAAACGTGCCTGCAAAGGCGTCTGTCCTGTTTTAGTTTACATCCTGGAATAGAGTTTGGTGTTCCGGCGTACAGAAGTTTCTTTTATTCTGATGACGGTGACTGTGCATTATATGAACACTACTGTGCCACATCGGAAGGGCACGCGTAACAAGAGCGCGCGCTTACTATCTCGCGAAATCGGCTGCGCGCACAGCCAAGCTACAACTGTCGGGCTCGTTCCAGGCCCAACGGTTGGAGGCTCGCTTCTGGCCACAAGCGCTCCAGGCTCGCAGCGCCCTGCTGTCGCTGCGGGGAACCACAGTCCCGCGCATTGGCAACCGGAAGCAGTAAGCCTACGGTCAACACGCTCTCATCCTCGCAGTATACCACAATGCAACACCTAGATTCCACAGGCATCCATGGACGGCGCTGCATGTATTGGCGGCTACGCGCTCGCAGTGTCGCGTTTCAATCAGCGGGCCCTGTACTTATTTTTTAGCTTGAAAGAACTGAAGGGGCCTTTTTTGCACCTACAAAAAAGAAATTCTGTCATGTCCTGTCAGAGCGAGTATTTCACGGCATTATACCGCATATTTACGGCTTGTTTACTACTTGAACTTCCATTTTTTACAGGGCCAGGTGTTTGACATGGAGGATGTACGTTGTGAGCTACCAGAAGAATTGGCTGCCTCCTGTTAGTATCTATCCTGCACGACCTGTAAGTGGAGTTCATTACGGCTGTGAAATGCATGAAAATCTCGATTTTGAAGGCTGAGAGAACATGAAAACATAGAAAAGCATTGTGGTATCCTTGTGGTACCTTAGTGATATTAAGACATTAGAACATTGCAGAGATGGGGCAAAAAATAAGGACCCGGTGAGAGTGAGAAACTTCCTGGTACCTTTCTTATTTTTTTTGTCGCATCAGGGCTGCGTCCTTGCTCCATGAATTAATAACGACTTTGTCACCCTTGTTCACTGTGGTAGTTGCGTGGTGGCCACAGACACTGAGTGGGGATTTTTCTTCTGCCGCCTATTACATATGAACTAGATCTTTAGACTTCTACTCAAAAGTCATATTATGGATTACATTACATGAGTGAAACAATTCCATGCACCCAGAAATAGAATTTAGGTGAATCCACTTCAATGCCCTAGATGCAACTTGTGCCTAGCAGTGAAAAGGGTGTATTGCGTGCATTTTTGCCACTTTGTTTCTTGTAGTGTAATGAGTCTCACTGGCCATCGTAGCCCCCTCCACCCTCCCCCCCTGAACAGCTATTTACTCTAGCAAATATAATGATGGTCCTAATTGTAGAAGGGTAATCAGCAATTGAAGAAAGAGCTGTGGGGGGTTCTGGTTTGTGTATCAGACTTTGTTTGGAATATTGTTATGTAGCCACGGATAATGCAGGGTTTTTGTCAAAATATACATTATCGGAGCAAACTTGTGCTCCGCAGTGAACATAAAAAAATACAAACCTCGAAGGAGTCAGCAAAGGGACGTGCATGGATGAGCGTTGGCGAATTGAATGCTGCAGGGTTTCTTTTGCACTCATTCATTTAGATCGAGAACATTTTCAATAAAAAACAGGAAAAGCTAGTATAGGGATCGCAAAGCAACACCCTTTCCATATCAAACAAGACTGCTGGTGCAGCATACAAAGGAAAAAGGGAAAAAAGACGGTTCCCTCAAAAAAGGATAAGATTGCAGGGTGTGGCCAGGTGCTTGTAACAAAACATTTTGTAAACAAATCAAATGGCGTGGTTGGGGGCAATATTATGATGTTTATAGTAGGAAAAACCTGCATTATTGTCGAACAGTATGAATGCTCTGTGTGCAAACATATGCAAAAACGCTTGTGTGTTTTTAGCATTTGAGTGCATGTTACAGAGTAGTCAGCTCAAGTTACTGTGGTAGCTTTCCTCATTGCTGATAAGCATAAACCCTGAAATTAAATTTGCTGTATTCGACCGCTTTAACGATTTCACTGTCACTGATGTCCTGGTTTGTTTTCGAATTGCTCCTCCAGTGTCACTGACATACCGGTGCGTTTTCTGTTGTGCATTGAAAAATTCGTGCCATGGTGCAAAGTTGGCGCACCTGCACTGTTTGTGCTATCTGTCGAATCTTTCTAGTAGCTTGTATTTTCACAAAGTACAGAGCGACCACGCCCATATTTCGCTGCTTCGGGGTCACTCCGTGCGCTGTACGTCTATTGGGATGAGTGACCACGTGGCACGCGTGCAATTATGGGTGCAAGTGTGATATCCACCATGGTTTTCTAGGGTTGTTTTTTATTTCTGTTCCTGTGTCTGCTACGGCGCGCCAGGTTACCCCAGCACACACCTCGTGTCAGCAACAACCTCGTGTTTCAGCAGCACATGAGGTTGTTGTATTAAGATTGTATACCTTTTTATCTCTATCTGCCAGCATGATTTCAGAAGGCACCATTTCTGTGCGTTGTGGGGCTGCTGAAAGTGCTCCCTCTATGCTTGCCGTTACTTTCGGATGGCTGAATGTGCGGGGCCTTCGACTGCAGATAGGAGTGATGGTTCTTCAATTCCGATTCGAAAATGAGCTGAGCTCGAATTTGCACTCTGAGAGTTTCTCATCTGAAGAAGGGGTGTGAGTTCCACAGCATCAGATTCTGATGTTGAAATGATGGGTCATCCTCCCGGAAGTGTGCACGGCAAACTGAAAATATCTGGAAAGGCGATTTCTCACCCACGCTCTTTCCTTTTGACGTGTTACGTTCCAGACGCTATCATAGTCATATAAATCACTGTGTTCCTTCCTTGATATTCCGGAAACCAATCCGACACTAGGGGTGCGTCATGGCCAGAAACCCCCAACAGTGAAAGGGTTAATACCACTGACATAATTATTGAAGAGCCCCCCACCCCCCAGTCACAGATCTCTGGTATACATGTGCACATCCTTAATGCCAAAGGATGAATTTATATTTGTATCTAGCAATAATTATGGAATTCACATGGGGGGTGCACACTTCCTTCTGCTTTATTTACCCATGTTCTGGTCGACCCATCGACACAAGGAAATATAAAAAGTGAGGAGCCAACCTAGAGGTTGGTCAGTTCATGGAGATGTACATTTTGCTTTTTGTCAGCAAGCACAGACAAACTAGACAATGCAAGTGCTGTCTCGTAAACGAAATGAACCAAAAAACTGCTGCCCTTATAGGTTCCAAAAAACGCGTAGACACAAGCAACTACTCATGATGACGACTGATCAATGCCTGTCTTGGCATGTTCATGCAATTTTATGTTGCGTTCTCTGCCCTCCCCCCCCACTCCATATTGCTTTGTTCCCACAGTGCTCCTGCAATAATATCATCTCTCAAATTTTCTTGTGAGGCTGTATAAACGCCCGTCATGAGGAGGCCATGAATCTAAACAGTACTTAGTTCTGGGTTGTGTTGCCTATGTAACAGTATGTCATATTTGATGTTCGTAAGCTCATTAGTTAATTTATTTGGTCTAGATTTTGTGGCTAATTTTGCAACCTAGAAGTTGTACCTTCTCTTTCAGGATACTTGGTTCAGTTTTGTATGGGAACACTCCTTTATATTTATAAGCATAACCAGCAAATGTTTGAGACGTGTGTGTTTAAACCCCTTCATATGCGATCAATGCGTTTGTCATTTCAGGTTCAAGTGTGGCCTTGGCTATCCCGTCCTGTGAGGGGTAAAGATGAGGAGACACCTGGTGTGGTAGGCGGCAGCAGCACGTATGGATCCAACCTGAATAAAATATTCAGGTTTGCAAGAGTCATGTGATTCATGTGATTTTCGTCAGCTTGCTCTTACAGAAACAACTGCAGCATGAAACAGTGACTGTGGAGCTGGCTGACATTTTCCACATGCAGCTGGCTGTTGGGCGCTGTTATTTGACAGCATGCAAAGGGCACTCAAAAGGTGGAAGCTTGTGGGACACGTAGAGGACGGAAACATAAAGGATTCTTGGAGGACGCAGAACGTCGGTGGCGAAATTACAATACAGGTGACACACAAGGGACGAATGCGGTCTGTTGCCTTCGAGACATACAGGGGACACACAAAGGCCGTATGGTGTCTGTGTTGCCTTTGGGAGATAGACTGGACGCATGGAGGACGGAAACACACGAGACACTTGAAGGACGCAGAAAGTCGGTGGCGTAATTCCAACACAGAGGAAACACACGGGACGCACGCCGTCTGTTTCCTTCGGGACGTAGACTGTCTTTTGACTGGACGTAGAAATTTTCATAAGGGTGGGTAACTAACCTACGAAGTGATCGCCTATGGTGATTCCGGCCAATCACGACCACGCACGCTACCCGAAGTCGTCCACGTGGTTAGCCTCAAACCGTACTTTCCAAGACGATGGACGTTTTAAATGCAGAGCATTTATTAGCCTCGCTTCTTTCTGCGTCGGACGGCGTCCACAGCTCCGCGTCCGCAGCAGGTGCGCCTCTCCTTCTTCCCTCCTCTCTCTCAACAGCAGCTGACGCGCGCATGCGTCGTAGTCAGCCAGTTCGCTCCGTCGCGGTCTCGGCGTAACAGGTGCGTGGTAGCAGCGCGGTGGGGCGTATCCGTGCTCTACCCTCCCCCCCCCCGTACTGCTCTCCCTCACTGCGCGCGCTGCAAATATAAAGCGGCTAGCTGTCGCTCGTGCTTCAGTCACTGCGTTGCTCGTTCCTTCCTTGGTTGACGCTCGCTCCACCCTAACGCGATTTTGCTCTCCTCTCTCTACCCCAAACCAACACCAACGCAACTACGACCCAACTACCCGCCCTAACGCTACTTTACGCGGCGTTAACGACCCCCAATGCTCTGCATTTACTCGTGTTCCCCTCGCGGGAAGGCGCGGGATTTTTTAAATGCAGAGCATTTCAGTAACTCACGATGTCACCCGCGTTGGCGTCCGTAGTCCGCATCGCTCCCCCTACACTATATAAAAAAATAATACTTACCGGCACTAGGTTTCGAACCAACGACTCTGCGGGCGGAACGCAAGGTACACGGTACTCTACCCACTGCACCACAAAGCCGACTTTTTTTTTATTATAAACAAAAACTTTATTTACAGAGATAAATACAGGATCACCTCAGATGATTGCAGGGTATTCGTCGTACACAATAGCGGCTCTACGCATGCAGAAAAGCAGGCGCTTACTGCCTTTACGCTAGCATGGCGTAAGCATGTTCTGCCAGCAAGTGTAAGCTAGTGGCATCGCAATGCTGGCACAGCCGCAGAGTTTGGGCGGTAATTACACTAGCACGAACGTTGTCCGATGGATGACAGTGACTTTTGTGCACCGCTTGAAGGGAATGGGATCAGAGCGGAGGGAGGGGCAGAAGGCTCTGGGCAAGCAGAGGTGAGCAGGGGTGTTACCCGATTCTAGCCATCAGATTGAGTCCCATCTCCTCCGCTCCTTTACCTTAAATTCTGAAAGGACACGCGAACCCTGCGCCAGTGCATCACGCAGCTCGGTGTCCGAGTCTGGCCCGTCAAGGGCGGCCACTGCCCACTGCGCCTTCTGAACAAAATGCCTCCACGCCGGCCGAGGGTGTTCAGCGCATTCAACTGCATCCACCCTTGCCCTCCAAAGCGAGTGGAGTCCCATGACGTGGATGCAATCTCGAAGGTGTGGGAGTTCCGTGTATGCATCCAAGAACCTTAGGTTGGTCCACGTGAGCTGCCATTGTGTGCCAAAGGAGCACTGGAGCTCGTCCCAGAAATACGATGCCGTATTGCACTCTAAGAATACGTGCTCGCCCGTCTCCCGCCTTCCGCACAGCGGACAGTTGGCCCCTCCAGGGAGGAAGAAACCCCGCTCTTCCTGCCTTGCCTTAGTTGTGAGTATCCCTGCGTGCAGACGGAAAAAGAAGTCCTTCGAGCTTGTTGGAACGGGGAGTTTCCGCACACGCCGTAAGACGTCACTCTTAAGACGGCCTAAAGGCGGGGAGCGGTACAAGGGGGGTGGGAGGGTCTGTTCTACCAAATCCCAGTAGAGCTTCCTCGGCTTCACTGCGCACAAATACTCCCAGGAGAAGAGTTCCTGCAAGAGGGCCAGTGCCCCCGCCACTTCCCTGTAAAAGCCTGTTGCACGGGTGCCGTGTGCAAGGTCTGCTGTTGTTACGAGCCAAGGGGCCAGGTGTAGGGCGCCTACACTTTGGAGAACCGCCTGGAGGAAGCCATCACTGCGATCTCGGAAGTACACAAATCTCTGTACAATCAGTTTGAGTTCCATGTTAACGAGTCCAAGACCCCCGGCTTCGGCACTCCAGAAAATGTTCGTGCGGCGCATGGGTTCATACGTGGATCTCCAGACGAAAACCGCAAACAACCGGTGTAGCTTGGACACTGAGCCTGCATCCATAGTCGAGACGCGGGCCGCGTACAAGATGGCCGGATATGCCACGGCGTTGCAAACATGTGCCCTAGAAAAGAGGGCAATAGGTCGCGCTCTCCAGGGCTCCAAATTCCTTCCAGCCGCTGCCAGTTTTGTCTGCCACCGGGGGGCGATGGCTGCGCCGGTATCTAGGTTTACCCCAAGGTAGCGGGTGATGGCCCCCCTCCATCGAACTCCGTAGAGTTGTTGGGGTTTGGTGAGCCATTCGCCGAGCCATGCTCCCTCCGACTTCAAAAGGTTGAGCTGAGCCCCGGAGAATCGACAGAATTCATCGGCCAGTGCAACAACCTCCCCCGCCTGCTCTCTCGATGTGCACACAAAGGCAACATCGTCCGCATAGGCCAGGACCTTTAGTTCTTCGTCTCCAAGGACGAAGCCTCGGATCGACTTGGACGCTATTGCCATCCTGCAGAGAGGTTCTATGTACAGTGCGAATAGGATAGGGGACATGGGGCAGCCCTGCCTGACCGAGCGTCCGATGTTGATTGGCGGCCCCACTTCCCCATTCATGATGATGCTTGTAGTTATTTCTGTGTAGCAGATCTTTATCCAATCTACCATTGCATCTCCGATCCCACATTGACTAAGGAGCATGAACAGAAAGGTGTGGTCTACCTGGTCCAAGGCCTTTTTAAGGTCGAGTTGAAGGACAGCTAAGGGGTAAGTGCCTGACTCTGCCACCTCGCAGACCGTCCGCATGCGATGCAAATTGGTGTTAATGGAGCGGCCCCTAAATCCGCATGTCTGATGTGGGCCCACCACACCACTGAGGGCCATCTCGAGTCGTCGGGCCAGGATACGTGCTAGGATTTTATAGTCTGTCGACAGTAAACTGATAGGCCTGAAATCTTCCACATTCGGTACCGTATCTTGGTCGGATTTTTTGGGTATGAGGCACAAATAACTGTTCCGCATTGAAGGTGGCAGCACTTTTGTGTTTTGGATGTTGTCGAAGACAGATACCAGAACAGGGCTTATCTCTTCACGGAATACCTGGTAGAATTCAGAAACAATCCCGTCAGGCCCCGGTGACTTATTTTTTGACAGTTTTTTTATCGCGTGTTTTACCTCTTCGACCGTTATCGGGCTGTTTATTATGACTCTAACGTCATCTGGCACCGTTGGCAGCTCACCAAGGACGTCCGGTGGGGGGTCGTCAAGCTTCGAGCGCAAGGAAAACAGCTTACCGTAGTACTCACAAAAGGCAGTCGCCACCTCCCCGCTCCCACTAGTGATGCTACCAGAGTGGTTCACCTCGGAAATTGTTTTAGCGGCGGTCCTTGCTCTCTCGAAAGCACCGAAAAGCTTCGATGGCTGTGCCTCGGACACCACTCGCTGCTCCCTGCTCCGCACAAGAGCTCCCCAATATCGTTTCTCGAGCTCAGACCGGATTTCTTCCTTGACGCTGCGAATATCCCCAGCGAACTCTCCCGGCCTCTCCTCATCCGCCTCTACAAGAGAGCGCAGACATTCTACTAGCCGACTTAATTTCGCCTTTTTGTCTCGCGCCTCCTGTTGCCCGACCGCAATGGCTGCTCCTTTGACGCGCTTTTTAAAACGCTCCCACGCCACCACGTCGACGGCTGAAGCGTTAAGCGCTTCTATCTCCTCTCTTATGCGGTCGACGAAGGCTGCGTTGTCAAGGACCATAGCGTTCATCAGCCAACGACTGCCGACCTTTCTTTTGATTTCAGGCCTGATTTTGAGGGAGCATGCTACGAGGCCATGGTCTGAGAAAGCGACAGGGGTGACGGTGTAATCGGTCACCAGTGATAGCGCGTCACCCGTCAAGTAGACCCGATCTGAACGAGCTTGTGACGTGCCACGCCACCTGGTGAAACGAGTGGTCGACCACCCGCGCTGCAGGGCCACGTCAATCAGGTCACCTTCGCGAAGGATAGCTTTCAAGATACGTGCCGATGGGTCCACTACACCCCTAGCACCCGCTCTGTCGCTGGCATTGACAACACAGTTAAAATCGCCTGCCAGGACGAGACGACCCGGAACCACGAGAATGTCCCGAATGGAGGAAAAGAAGTCGGCACGCGCCGCCTGGTCATTCGGCGCATAAACGCACACAAAGCGTGTAAGTTCCCCTCCCACCAGGACGTCGACGATACAAAAACGCCCGTCCTTTGCCAGCTCGCAGTCAATTACGGTTAAGAAATCATGCTTCCGGATTAGGATTGCGGTTCCACCCGCTCGCGTAGGAGTGAGGGTGTAAAAGCACCAAAATTGGTGGCCAAAAAAACGAACGAAATTTTGGGCGTCCTCTCGTGAGGCAATTTTGGTTTCTTGTAGAAAAGCCACGTCTATGCTTTTTTCGTTTAGAAGGTCGGCCAGCCAATGTTTCCTTTTATGTGAGGTTAGGCTCACCACATTTAACGTGGCTAGCGTTACTGCGTTCTGGTGTGCTGTCATGGTGAGAGAGGCGCTTACCGACTGGGCTTTCAACTCCTTCCGCCTGTTGAGCTTCCCCCAAGGTTTGTTGACCCGGTGTCTCCCTGGCTTGGCTTGGAAGTGGCTGCACCGCCGTGTTTCCCGCGTGCCTTCCGTCGCGTCTCAACTCCCTTGCGCGGTGCTGCGGCGACCTTCGTCGGGGGCTCCTCGTCCGCGTCGTCACAGCTGGTCCCTCCTGGCTGGTCGTTCAGGAAGGCCGCCTCCTCTCCCTCCACATCGGAGGTTTTCGCCTCCTCACTCCGCTGTTCGGCGTCCGCCGTGGGCTTGGGGTTGGTCGGGGCAACAGGTGGCGTTGGGGCAACGGTCGGGGGAGCCTCAGCATCGCGCTCGGCGACCGGTTCCTTGAGCTCGCCGGCCGCGCCGCTCTCGTGGGCCCCGTCGCCGCATTGTGGCAGCGGGGAAAGGGTGTTGTGTGCCTGCGGCACTCCCTCTTTTCCCATTGCACCGCCGACCGCCGTAGTGTTGGACGCTGCGGTAATCCGGCTCGTCTCGACTGCCGGAGGGTGGGTGAGGGCCGCCGGAGAGTGCTCCTCCTCGCTCGGTGGGGTTGCGGCTGCTGTCAGTGGCACAGACATGGCCGCCATCTCTTCGGCATCCATGTATTCTTCTAGAGATTGCGCTGCCTCAGGTTGCCTAGCCCTGGCTGCGTATGACTGCGAGCAGTCTGCCTGCGAATGCCCGAACGAACGGCAGGCGCGGCACCACGGTGTCGTGCACATCCTCCGGATGTGACCGATCTGGCGGCACCGCAGGCACATGGGTGGTCGGCCGGGTACGTCGATCAGTATAGGGCTCCCGTTGATCAGGGCTTGATGCGGCACTGCGTCGAGCGAGTTGGGCTCCCTGGGGATGATGTGCACCACCCTGGTGGTGCTGGTCATGTGCTCTATGCCGGGGCGGCGCCACCCTTCTCTCACCACGCGCAGTACTCGGCCGAAGCGGGCGAACTGTCGTGTGAGCAGCTCGTCCGGGGCTTTGGGTGGCATCCAATGGATCTTGACCTCTTTTTCCTGCTGGTTGGGGTTGATGACCAGGCACCTCCTCCCTTTGGCCTTGATCTCCGTTAGCGATGCCAGCTGCTGCATTTTTTTCTCCGTCCTGAAGGTCACCACCCACACGTGATTAAACTGAAAGGGCCCCATGTTGGTGATGGTCTTCAGGTCCGCCACCGCAGATATCGCTGCGACGATGTCGTCGATGCCGTACGGTCTGGCCGAAGGGTCCGCGTGCAGGAATACGGCGTTCTCACTCATTTTGCCGGTCGGGAGCGTGGGCAGCAAGGTCCGGTAGGCCGTCGCGGCCGCCGGCGCGGAAGGATACGAACACGCCTTATATCCTTGACTCATTCAACCTTCGGCCACAGGTGCGCCCTCTCCCGCGCGTCCTCCTCGCCTTCTCTCCGCTCGCAACGCCCTCTCTCGCCGCGTTCAGTTCGGGCGCACAACAGGTGGGGACGTGCGCAACACCCTCTGTCGCCGCGTTGGGTTCGCGCTGATCAACAGTCGGTTCGCGCGCAAGAACAGGTGGGGGCGCTCGCATCGCGCTCTCTCGCCGCGGTCGGTTCGCGCTTAAACCACATATGTCGTTCGCGCGTGCTCCGGTCGCTAACATCTGTGGCGTTATCGTGACGTCAACATCACGCGTTCGTGTGGTGGGGCGATTTTGGCGCTATAACACTCTCTCGCGAGGGGCATTGGATTGGATTCGATTGGATTGGCTTGGCTTGGCTTGGCTTGGATTGGTTTGGATTGGATTGGATTAAAGTGGATTGTGTTGGATTGTGTTGCGTCATAGCCGCGCCACGTTGCGTCATAGCCGCTCCACGTTGCGTCATAGCCGCGGCAGGGGGTTCACGGCACGTTTCACGTTTCACCAGCGACTTCATCGACAATGTCTACGCTGGAAGGCAACAATTACAACAACCAATACGTAATCCATACGACTTGCAGGCGCGCCCCGCGCGGAAATGCTCTGCATTTGATCGTGCCCCTCGCGAGGGGGATGTTTTTTTCCAATTAGCTTCTTAGCCTCCTGGTCAAATATCTCTTCGTTATATCCGATATCGCGCGTGGCTCTCACGGTTTCAGCTTCGTTATAGAAGAATAAGTGTCACTGAAATAAAACGTGACCAACCAAAGTTTGTTTGAGGCATTGCCTGATGTATAACCATAGTAATTACTCACGTGAGGTGAGAAAGGTAGGGATATTACGATGCTTTTTATGACACGGCACGGAGAGGCACACGTAGACGCAGATATATGTAGAAATGCTTCACAAGGGCAGCTGTAGTAATTTCACAACTAAACTAACCAATTATTAGAGCTTTCGTGACTTATACATACACGCACTAAACTACAAACGCTATCCATGAATAGACATGGTGTTTTGCGTACCCTGGTATTTTGGTCTAAACTCCCACGCATAAAGGGTCGTTGATGCCGCCCACGATCAAGGCATTTTCGACTCAATACGCCTCCTTGAAACCTAAATCCGAGAACATTTCTTATTTTTGTTGTTGTTTTGTTGTTGCGGTTTGTTCGGACGGTCGTTTTATTTTAGCATCGGGTCTATGCACTCTTAGAGTGGCTTAATGCTGCAAATCAGGTACGGGTTTGTTTATTTATTGTTTGTTTTTAAGGCCGGTTTGCGTCCGGCTCTGCTATCTTTGTAGCAAGCGAAGCGCGTGTTCCTTTCCATATTTTATTGTCGCACGGGCTATCTCATTCAGATTATGAGACTCTTTCGCCCTAGTGTCACTAGCGTGGAATAATCTTCCTCGATCTACAATGGTCTGAATACGAACCGACGGTTAAAGAACCACATGCGCCGAAGGATATAAAGCTTGTAGAGCAGACACCGCGGGATTACTATTGCCGATGCTCGTTAGCGCACGTCACTTTGTTGACTGCTGCTTCACCGCCTGTGTAGTATTTGAGTTTATTTATTTATTAGTAATACCCTCAGGGCCAATGGCATTATAGAGGGGAGTGGGTACATTCATAGGAATAACAAAAAAAAGCAGCGAGAGAAATACATATCAAACAAACATCTTATACAAAATTAGGCAAAACAAAAAGAAACGCAGCAAGCAAGCATAACTGTACACAACAAGCAAGAATTACATAATGTTGACTATGGCATTTTTGAAAAGCGTGTGATTTACAATGGTTGCTGTAGGAGAGGGACGGCGATTGATTGATTGTAGGGTTTAACGCGCCGACGCAACGCAGGCGATGAGGCGCGCCGTAGTGGAGGGCTCCGGATTAATTTTGACCACCTGGGGATCTTTAACGCGCGCCGAAATCTCGTACACACGGGCGTTTTTGCTTTTCGCCTCCATCAGAAAAGCGGCCGCCGCGGCCGGGAATCGAACCCGCGACCTCGTGCTCAGCAGCGCAACGCCTTAGCCACTGAGCCACCGCGGCGGGTGGGAAGGCGATTCCATTCTAATGACGCACGAGGAATAAACGACTGAGAAAAAGCGGTCGTTCGGGTTGATGCAATACCGACTTTGTGAGCATGATCAAGGCGAGAAGAAACGTACAATGGAGGCAAAAAGAGTTCTTCATGCAGATGTTGGTGATAAAATATTTTGTGGAACAGCGAAAGTCGGGAAATTTTACGTCGAACTGCTAGGGATTGAAGGTTAAGGGTAGATTTCATTGTTGTTACGCTGGCGGTTCGGTTATAGTTAGACAGGATGAAACGGGCAGAATTGTTTTGTACCATTTCAAGTGAGTTTATGAGATTGTTACAAGAAGGATCCCAAATACACGGGGCGTATTCTAATTTAGACTGAATAAGTATTCTGTACAACAGTAGTTTAAGGGAAGATGGTGCCTTAGCAAAATTACGCCTCAGGTAACCCAGCATGCGATTTGCATTGTTAATAATATGTTCAATGTGAACGTTCCAGGTGAGGTTGCTTGTAATGTTAACGCCGAGATATTTATAGGAAGAAACAGAGTCTAGGGCGATGCTATCAAGGTAGTAAACAGGTAATGGGTTATTTTCCCTAGATACACGCATACATTTACACTTGCTAACATTGAGTTCCATGCGCCACTTTAAGCACCAAGCCGTTATAGAATTCAGGTCAGTTTGAAGGGTGGTAAGGTCATCGTCACAGATTATTTCTCGGAACACTACGCAATCGTCAGCAAATAAATTTATATTAGATTTGTTAGGGGTAACAAGTTCGTACTTGTTAGGGGTAACAATTTCGCTCCAATAGGCTTCTCTCCCTTGAAGACAACTGCATCGTCTTTGAATTCGTGACAATAAAGGGGTTCAGTTCACGCACTTCTCTATGACCGGATTGATAGTTTGAATTTGGCCATTGTTGAATAGCCTTTACGGAACCCTGCGTGTCCTTTAGGTTGACCTAAATCTAAGGTGGTAGACGTTTTGTCAGCGGTTGCCTTGGAAAGTGTCTTGTAGACGAGTGACACTAAGATAATATTACAGCAATTTTTCAAGTCCTCCGCGACACCTTTCTATTTGATTAGAATCATGTTAGAGTTATTCAAATTTACGGTACACTCGCGGTCATTATTCATTGCGTGTACAGGTTTGTCAGATTTACTAGCACCATTTACCCGCCATCCCTCAAGATGTGTCGTGTTATCTGTTCTTCCGCAGGGGGTTTGATCCCTTTCATTTGTTTCAAAGCCGTCCTTACTTCTTCTGTCGTTACTGGTGGGATGATCTCTCATCTGAACTACTTTCTCGGTGGGCATAATCCTGGGTGTCCTGGCTGCTGTGCACATCTCTATAGAACTGCTCGACTACTATGATTATTTTAACCCTATTTGTGCTGACATTGGCTTGCTTGTCTTTAGGTGCATACATCAGGTTTTTCCCCACCCCTAGTCGCATTTTTCCAGCCTTAAGGCTGCCTCTGTTCTTTACAGGATAGTCGATCCTGTCCATATTTCATTTCCGTGTGTCAGCTGTCTTAGGCTGATTGTTTACTTCGAAAGCTCCGCTAGATCTATTCTGTCAGCTGGGGTGGAGATTGTCCACGTTTGTCATTTCCAAATTAGGTCTTTAGTCCCCTGAGAAAGTTTACCGGTATCCTGTCTAGCCATCGTGCCCCCGACTTCTCTGCACCCTCTGTGATAAGGAGTGTAAGATGCTCGCTGGTTTACTTTGTCGTAGACTCTGCTTCCTCGGTAAGAGCGGAATATCGGTTCTGCAGTATGATCCTGTATTTTTGAACTCTAGATCTTACTGCTAGCTCATTAATCCACTTCTTTCGTACTAGCTTGTTACGGTTCTTCCTAAAATATAGCCTACTTGGAGATCTTACCATACAGTCGTCACTACACCTTACCCTTCTGAGCACTTGCACATCCTGCACGAGGCGACACTTATCGCATAATCAGAAATTTACCTATTTTTATGCTCCCCATTCGCACTCTTCCAGGTTCACTTCCGGCTCCCGCATTCGCAGAAGGTATTCATGATGCGTAGATTATTCCGTTCGGCGAACTCTACCAGGAGGTCCTCCCAGCTATTTTTACCCCCAGACCCTAGTTCCCAACTATGTTGTCTCCAGACTCATTCTTGCCTAATTTAGCATTGAAGCCTCCCATAACTAAGGTGTGCCCTGTATATATATATATATATATATACATATATATATATATATATATATATATATATATATATATATATATATATATATATATATATATATATATATATATATATATATATATATAGATTTCGATGAGTTTTGCAACGGGCCAGAAGAAACGGTCAGGTAAAAGGTAAGCACAACTTTGCGGTTAACTTGTTTATTATAAATTAGTCCGACAGTTTCGGAAGTGGAACTTCCTTCCTCAGCGACAATCCCACAATGAACACCGAATCCTTATGCACACTGCATGCGAGGGAGAGTCTCTCCTTCTCTCCCTCATGAGGAGGGGAATACGCCAGAGAACGTAAAAAATCGGGCAACAACAGGGCACTTGCTGAGTGGAGAGGATTTAAATTAAAAAAAGAAAGAAAAAGAGGAAAGGCGGTAGTTTTAGTGAGAAAATGGCTCTGGTGGGGGAAGGGAGCGGGACCAAAGGTTTCTGTCGGCCCGCTGCGGCTGGGATGAAAGAGAACTGACAAACAAAATACAGACAACGCATGAGAAAAGCGTATGTCCTGTGAGTCAAACCCCATCTGAAAGTTCGGCGCATCCAGAATCCAACGTTGTCAACCTATCGGACGTACCGCTCATAGAATCTGAACTTAAACTGCTGTCAAAAGGTCTCACATTCTGTCCCTCTACGGGTAAATTTAATGAATTTCAGCTGTACCAGGACTTAGACAATTTTGCGAGAAACTTACGCCTTCGTGAATACTTCTACGACCGGGAAACGAACCCAAACAAAAAAATTCCGGGAGCATCAGACAAATGTTGGACACCGAGCGATGGTCGGGACAAACATCTCGATATGTACATTTCGGCCGTTCAAAAAGACGTGTTGAATGCATTAAAGAAAACAAACCCTGTCCGCAACAACCTATCAACTGATGAGCGCAAGGCCCTTTTCTCCCTCCGCCAACGGGATGACATTGTTATAAAGCCGGCGGACAAGGGCGGAGCAATAGTCGTAATTAACAAAACCGACTACATTAGGGAAGGACTCCGACAACTGAGTGATGAGAATTTTTATGAGGAACTTCCTGCGGACCCAACACAGCAGTTCGTATCGAAAATCACCCTTGAACTCACAAGGCTTCTTGAAAATGGCGATATAACTAAAGACATGTTTAAAGCAATGACGCCCACCCAATCAGCACCGGGACGCTTTTACCTACTCCCTAAAATTCACAAACCTGGCAATCCAGGCCGCCCTATTGTATCTTGCAATGGCACTCCAACAGAATCAATTTCCAGCTTTCTTGATTTTATTTTGAAAAACGCAGTTCCCAAAATTCCGGCCTATATCAAGGACACAAACCATTTTTTGAGAGAGATGTCTGGACTGGTAATCCCCCCTGGCAGCTTCCTGGTTACAATGGATGTCTCATCGCTTTACACCAATATCCCCCATTCAGACGGCATCAGGTATACCGTGGAGGCATGTCAAAACGCTGATATGGCACTAGAGATTAATGAGCACGCCCTTACTACCCTACTTGACCTGGTGCTTCGTTACAATTATTTCCAATTCGAAAACAAACATTACCTTCAAATTAGCGGCACAGCTATGGGCACAAAAATGGCACCTAATTACGCGAACTTGTTCATGGCGGCACTCGAGGGACCCTTCTTGGAAGCTCAACCCGTTCGCCCGCTCATATACAAGCGATTCCTGGATGACATCTTTTTTGTCTGGCCGCATGACGAGGCAAGCTTGCATAAGTTCATTTGGGATTTCAACTTGGTCCACCCTTCTATATCTTTTACGCATAATATCTCAAGGACATCGGTGAACTTTCTCGACGTCACCATTCAGGTAGAGGGCACGACCACGATCACAGCCCTATATAGAAAACCCACAGATCGCCAGCAGTATCTGCACTTTGAAAGTGACCATCCACGGCATTGCAAGATGAGCATTCCCTATTCCCAGGCCCACAGATACCGCAGAATTTGCTCTGACAACGCCGACTTTGACCACAACTCCCAACAACTAAAAAATGCCCTCATTCGTCAAAAGTACCCAGCAGCAGTGGTCGATGACTCCATCAACAGAGCTCGTAACCTAAACCGCGAGGAAATTCTACATGGAGGGAATCCCAGGAATGAAGGAAGCCAGACAAATCTTGTCCTCACCCACTCATCTGCGTTGCCCAAACTTAATAACATTCTTTCGAGACATTTTAATATACTGCAACAAAGTAGCCGGCTATCTTCAATTTTCCAAAAGCCCCCCCGAGTTGTTTATCGCCGCGGAAAAAACCTGAAAGATATGTTAGTCAGAGCCAAGACGACTGCCATTGAGGGCACTCAACGGGGATGCCAGCCATGCAAGAAAACACGTTTTAAGGTTTGTTCACACATGACTACCACCACTACTGCTAAAGCGAGCTCCTCAGATTACGTATTCAAAATAAATGCGCATCTAAACTGCGACAGCCAAAATGTCGTCTACATGCTTCACTGTGACATCTGTGGCATGCAGTACATCGGACAAACAGAAACCGCCTTCCGTAAACGCTTTAACAACCACCGTTCTCACGCTAAAACACAACCGAACTTGCCCATTTCAAGACATGTCAGCCTCCCAGGACATTCATTCGACCAAATTAAAGTCACTCTGCTAGAGACCGGTTTTCACACTAAACGGGAGCGCGAACACAAGGAATCGTACCTTATTTATAAGTTCAAAACGCTGACTCATGGTATCAACGAGAGCGCTGGCAGCATGTCGTGCCTCCGGAGGACCACGGACGTTGATTGACAACAGGAAGTGGATGCACATTGTTCCACCCCCTTTCTCCTAGCATAAAAGTTTTTTTTTTTAACTCATTCAGGACCACCCGCCATTAGCTCAGCAGACAACGGGCGCATACCGAGAGGGAGCGCCGCCCAAAAAAGCCGCCTAAGCCCCGCACTGCAAGTGCTGCGCGATAAATGCTGTCCACATTGGGACAACTAAGAAGAGTAAGAAGAGAGAGGGAGGTGACGTTGAACGGCAGTGCCAATCTGGCCGTACCTTGAGATTGCCGTGTTCCGTTGAGACATAGCGGTGTCGTAATTCAGTGGTTTTCTGTGTCGGCCCTCCATTGAACTTCACGCTTGTCGCGTCGTATGTGTGCCTTTACATTACTCTACGCTGCGGCCAAGGACGGACGGGGTAGTCGTCGCCTTCTGCGAACTCGCCGCGCCCCTGTGTAACTTGATCCCTGTCTTCCGCGCGGTCCGACAGCTATGCGGCTCGCCGCTGGCTGCCGCTAGTGTCTTTCTCTGTCACCATGTCGCGGCCCTTCAAAGGGCAAACAAAGTAGACTTATCACCGGTTTCTTGGTAAAAGCAATGATTCTCCGTTTAACGGTCTGTTCTAGGTGAACCCACGAAACAAATGCCGGGCCAAGACCGCGTCCTTAGTTACTACACCACCGCCCCGCTCTTCCCATCTGTGCTCATGCGTTGTCTGTATTTTGTTTGTCATTTCTCTTTCTTCCCAGCCGCAGCGGGCCGACAGAAACCTTTGGTCCCGCTCCCTTCCCCCACCAGAGCCATTTTCTCACTAAAACCACCGCCTTTCCTCTTTTTCTTTCTTTTTTTAATTTAAATCCTCTCCACTCAGCAAGTGCCCTGTTCTTGCCCGATTTTTTACGTTCTCTGGCGTATTCCCCTCCTCATGAGGGAGAGGAGGAGAGACTCTCCCTCGCATGCAGTGTGCATAAGGATTCGGTGTTCATTGTGGGATTGTCCCTGAGGAAGGAAGTTCCACTTCCGAAACTGTCGGACTAATTTATAATAAACAAGTTAACCGCAAAGTTGTTCTTACCTTTTACCTGACCGTTTCTTCTGGCCCGTTGCAAAACTCATCGAAATCTTGACCATCAATGGCTGCCAGACACCATACAACGGAGCGGTTGACGTGCCTTTTTCCAAGGCACACCATCCGGAGCGCTATTGTGGGGGACTCTCTCATCCGCCATGTCCACGGCCATTTCCACCCGAGTGAGAGAGGTGCTCCCGGATTTATCTCATACGGCGGCATGAAGTTTGAGGACGTCACCGCCGCCCCGTAATATCTACCCCCAACCGTGGAGACACTGGTGCTTCAGGTCGGAACTGCTGATATAGCAGAAAGCGGATCGTCCTCATCCCTGGAGAAGTTGAGACGAATGCTTGCGAGGGTTCGCCTCCACTGTCCGGCCTTGAAAAGGATATGTTTGAGCATGCCCCTTCCCCGCACCCTGAACCGGCGCCGACGAGGGGGAGACTGGCGGTTTGTCAGATCATTCAACTGCGAAGCCTCCCATTTTGTGCGCGAGGTCCGCCGCCTGTGCCAGCGGAAGGAGTTAGGAGCAGACGTGCATCGATCACGCCTTCCACGAACTACCGGCACGGAGGGTCTTTGCTGCTGACGGGCTCCACGCGAGTTTTGAGGGCGTTGCGCTGCTGGCGGAGCACTTCCGCAACGCTCTCTCGTTCAGGGCGCTCGGCTGGCAGCGGAGACCCTTTAAACCCCGGGCACCGAACAACCCAACACCAGGTGCAACGCCGGCACAGCGGGAACGTCAGCGGGCTCCCCCTTCTCCGGAGGTCTCTCCCACCACAGCTGTGACCCCGAAGACTTCGCCACGCCGGCCCAACGGGACACGCCAGACCCCCCCTGAGACGACTGACGCGGGGGTTTGCAACGACTAACTCCGCCCAAGTAAAGGTACGGCCCGAACGACACGACCCTGGTCGCGCGCCTTCCTCTCTCTTCGCAAAAGCATAGATAAGCGAGTGCGCTACAACTTGCATAGTGCTACTTCAAAATCATATGCAACAGCACGTAAAATACCTAAAGGACTGCGGCTAAGGCTGACACCGTCAATGACCGATCTTAATGCAGATGAAATGGCGCGGTGGAACAATATTCTTGAGGACGCAACCCTGCAGCTAATGCAGGTAATAATAGGACACGGAGAAAGAAAGACATTAGAATTAGAGAAGTTGGAAACTTCCCTTCGGAGCAGCCCGGAGATATCTAAAATGGAAAGAATGGAACTCAAGAGATACGAATCTCAAAAAGAAGGAGGTGTGATGAACCAAAAATTTAAAAAGATGCGGAGAGACAATATCCCCAATCCAGATCACTCCTTTAGGGAGCAGGGAGTTGGATGCTCAGGAAGCCAAACCAGAACTGAGAATTCTTCCATTCCGGATAATCCAGCTGCTGTACCCTTGGGTGAGGAGAAAAGCGTATGTCCTGTGAGTCAAACCCCATCTGAAAGTTCGGCGCATCCAGAATCCAACGTTGTCAACCTATCGGACGTACCGCTCATAGAATCTGAACTTAAACTGCTGTCAAAAGGTCTCACATTCTGTCCCTCTACGGGTAAATTTAATGAATTTCAGCTGTACCAGGACTTAGACAATTTTGCGAGAAACTTACGCCTTCGTGAATACTTCTACGACCGGCAAACGAACCCAGACAAAAAAACTCCGGGAGCATCAGACAAATGTTGGACACCGAGCGATGGTCGGGACAAACATCTCGATATGTACATTTCGGCCGTTCAAAAAGACGTGTTGAATGCATTAAAGAAAACAAACCCTGTCCGCAACAACCTATCAACTGATGAGCGCAAGGCCCTTTCCTCCCTCCGCCAACGGGATGACATTGTTATAAAGCCGGCGGACAAGGGCGGAGCAATAGTCGTAATTAACAAAACCGACTACATTAGGGAAGGACTCCGACAACTGAGTGATGAGAATTTTTATCAGGAACTTCCTGCGGACCCAACACAGCAGTTCGTATCGAAAATCACCCTTGAACTCACAAGGCTTCTTGAAAATGGCGATATAACTAAAGACATGTTTAAAGCAATGACGCCCACCCAATCAGCACCGGGACGCTTTTACCTACTCCCTAAAATTCACAAACCTGGCAATCCAGGCCGCCCTATTGTATCTTGCAATGGCACTCCAACAGAATCAATTTCCAGCTTTCTTGATTTTATTTTGAAAAACGCAGTTCCCAAAATTCCGGCCTATATCAAGGACACAAACCATTTTTTGAGAGAGATGTCTGGACTGGTAATCCCCCCTGGCAGCTTCCTGGTTACAATGGATGTCTCATCCCTTTACACCAATATCCCCCATTCAGACGGCATCAGGTATACCGTGGAGGCATGTCAAAACGCTGATATGGCACTAGAGATTAATGAGCACGCCCTTACTACCCTACTTGACCTGGTGCTTCGTTACAATTATTTCCAATTCGAAAACAAACATTACCTTCAAATTAGCGGCACAGCTATGGGCACAAAAATGGCACCTAATTACGCGAACTTGTTCATGGCGGCACTCGAGGGACCCTTCTTGGAAGCTCAACCCGTTCGCCCGCTCATATACAAGCGATTCCTGGATGACATCTTTTTTGTCTGGCCGCATGACGAGGCAAGCTTGCATAAGTTCATTTCGGATTTCAACTTGGTCCACCCTTCTATATCTTTTACGCATAATATCTCAAGGACATCGGTGAACTTTCTCGACGTCACCATTCAGGTAGAGGGCACGACCACGATCACAGCCCTATATAGAAAACCCACAGATCGCCAGCAGTATCTGCACTTTGAAAGTGACCATCCATGGCATTGCAAGATGAGCATTCCCTATTCCCAGGCCCACAGATACCGCAGAATTTGCTCTGACAACGCCGACTTTGACCACAACTCCCAACAACTAAAAAATGCCCTCATTCGTCAAAAGTACCCAGCAGCAGTGGTCGATGACTCCATCAACAGAGCTCGTAACCTAAACTGCGAGGAAATTCTACATGGAGGGAATCCCAGGAATGAAGGAAGCCAGACAAATCTTGTCCTCACCCACTCATCTGCGTTGCCCAAACTTAATAACATTCTTTCGAGACATTTTAATATACTGCAACAAAGTAGCCGGCTATCTTCAATTTTCCAAAAGCCCCCCCGAGTTGTTTATCGCCGCGGAAAAAACCTGAAAGATATGTTAGTCAGAGCCAAGACGACTGCCATTGAGGGCACTCAACGGGGATGCCAGCCATGCAAGAAAACACGTTGTAAGGTTTGTTCACACATGACTACCACCACTACTGCTAAAGCCAGCTCCTCAGATTACGTATTCAAAATAAATGCGCATCTAAACTGTGACAGCCAAAATGTCGTCTACATGCTTCACTGTGACATCTGTGGCATGCAGTACATCGGACAAACAGAAACCGCCTTCCGTAAACGCTTTAACAACCACCGTTCTCACGCTACAACACAACCGAACTTGCCCATTTCAAGACATGTCAGCCTCCCAGGACATTCATTCGACCAAATTAAAGTCACTCTGCTAGAGACCGGTTTTCACACTAAACGGGAGCGCGAACAGAAGGAATCGTACCTTATTTATAAGTTCAAAACGCTGACTCATGGTATCAACGAGAGCGCTGGCAGCATGTCGTGCCTCCGGAGGACCACGGACGTTGATTGACAACAGGAAGTGGATGCACATTGTTCCACCCCCTTTCTCCTAGCATAAAAGTTTTTTTTTAATTCATTCAGGACCACCCGCCATTAGCTCAGCAGACAACGGGCGCATACCGAGAGGGAGCGCCGCCCAATAAAGCCGCCTAAGCCCCGCACTGCACGTGCTGCGCGATAAATGCTGTCCACATTGGGAGAACTAAGAAGAGTAAGAAGAGAGAGGGAGGTGACGTTGAACGGCAGTGCCAATCTGGCCGTACCTTGAGATTGCCGTGTTCCGTTGAGACATAGCGGTGTCGTAATTCAGTGGTTTTCTGTGTCGGCCCTCCATTGAACTTCACGCTTGTCGCGTCGTATGTGTGCCTTTACATTACTCTACGCTGCGGCCAAGGACGGACGGGGTAGTCGCCTTCTCCGAACTCGCCGCGCCCCTGTGTAACTTGATCCCTGTCTTCCGCGCGGTCCGACCGCTATGCGGCTCACCGCTGGCTGCCGCTAGTGCCTTTCTCTGTCGCCATGTCGCGGCCCTTCAAAGGGCAAACAAAGTAGACTTATCACCGGTTTCTTGGTAAAAGCAATGATTCTCCGTTTAACGGTCTGTTCTAGGTGAACCCACGAAACAAATGCCGGGCCAAGACCGCGTCCTTAGTTACTACACCACCGCCCCGCTCTTCCCATCTGTGCTCATGCGTTGTCTGTATTTTGTTTGTCAGTTCTCTTTCATCCCAGCCGCAGCGGGCCGACAGAAACCTTTGGTCCCGCTCCCTTCCCCCACCAGAGCCATTTTCTCACTAAAACCACCGCCTTTCCTCTTTTTCTTTCTTTTTTTAATTTAAATCCTCTCCACTCAGCAAGTGCCCTGTTGTTGCCCGATTTTTTACGTTCTCTGGCGTATTCCCCTCCTCATGAGGGAGAGGAGGAGAGACTCTCCCTCGCATGCAGTGTGCATAAGGATTCGGTGTTCATTGTGGGATTGTCCCTGAGGAAGGAAGTTCCACTTCCGAAACTGTCTGACTAATTTATAATAAACAAGTTAACCGCAAAGTTGTTCTTACCTTTTACCTGACTATATATATATATATATATATTTATATATATATATATATATATATATCCGAACCCACGACCTCCAGAATACCGGTCTTCTGGAGGTATTCTGACCGGTATTCTGGAGGTCATGGGTTCGGATCCCACCCGGCGGGCATTTTTTCACCACTTTCTTTTCGACTCAAAAAATTCATCAGCTCTTTCTATGACCCACCACAACCTCCCCTTTGCTTTCCGAGGTTTTCTCGACTGCCAACCCTTATTTTCTGTCTATATATATACATAAATATATTTATATATATATATGTGTGTGTGTGTGTGTGACATAAATTAGAGATGGCAGTCAATTAAACATTGGAAATCAAAGGGGAGGATGTTGTAGGTCTTTGAAACAGATAAACAATTTGGAAAGAAAGTGGAGAAGAAATGCCCGCCAGGTGGGATCCGAACCCCTGACCTCCACAATAGCAGTCTGGTGCGATGACCACCATGGTACTGGCGGGGCGATTTTCCCCTCCACTTACTGGGGTATTTATGTTAGGATATTTTTGTTTCCTGTGCTTGTGGATGGTAGCCAGTGCTGGCTACCACCTGGGTACTACTGGCTACCACCTGGCAACCTGGGTACCGCTGGCAAGCGCTGGTTACCACCCCCAAGCAGTGGAAACAAAAACATCTTAACATACACACCCCAGAAAGTGGAGGGAAAATTTGCCCCGCCGGTAGCGTAGTGGTCATCGCACCAGACCGTTGTCTGGAGGTCGTTGGTTCGGATCGCACATGGCGGGAATTTTTTCTCCACTTTCTTGCTTTCTTTCCGAATTCTTTATCTATTTCAATAAACTACTACATCCTCCTCTTTGCTTTCCGAGGTTTTCTTGACTGCCAACTCTTTATTTCGGTCTTATTTAAACGAGCCCCTCATTTCCTATTTGATTAGCTATATATATATATATATATGTATTTATATATATATATATATATATATATACTTATATAAGACAGAAAATAACCGTTGGCCGTCAAGAAAACCTCGGAAAGCAACGGGGAGGTTATGGTGGGTCATTGAAAGAGATGAACAATTTTTTCAGTAAGAAAGAAATTGGTGAAAAATGGCCGCCGGGTGGGTACTGAACCCATGACGTCCAGAATACCAGTCTGGTGCGGTATTCTGGACCAGATCGCAACAGACCGGTATTCTGGAGGTCGTGGGTTCGGATCCCACCCGGAAGGCACTTTTTCACCAATTTCTTTCTGACTTAAAAAATTCTTCATCCCTTTCTATGACCCACTACAACCTCCCATTGGCTTTCCGAGGTTTTCTTGACTGCCAACCCTTATTTTCTGTCTTATTTCACAGAGCCCCTCATTTCCCATTTTCTGATTCCCGATATATATATATATATATATATATATATATATATATACATATATATTGGTAAGGCATTCGAGATCTAATCGAAAGGCGTGGGTTCGGTCCCCACTCTGGGCGCATGTTTTTCTTTCTTTCTTTCTCTCGTAATTAATAAAAAAATTAATAATAATGTAACGTCACTAACGGTAAAAAAAATTGTCTAACCTTCCCCTATGCCTTCTTTGGCGTTGTAGACTGCCGGCATTTCTTTCTGTATTTCCTAACGAGCCCCTCATTTCCAAACCCTATTATCGCGCGAAAGCTTAGCGAGGGCCCTCGGTTCTGGCAGCCTTGATGCCAAGGTAGCATAAGAGGGCTTCCCGCCAGTTGACCGCTCATGACCGGCTGTAGACGTTCGCGTCACGCCCCGGGGGTTGAAAAAGAAGGTCCCCTTCTCCCCGTGTAGTCTGAGTGGCGCTGGCTACCACCCTCAAGCGTCAGATAGTGTTGTAGTAAATATAAATACCCCAGAAAGTGAAGCAGAACACAGTCGCCCAGATAGCCGAATTGGTAAGGCATTCGAGATCTAATCGAAAGGCGTGGGTTCGGTCCCCACTCTGGGCGCATGTTTTTCTTTCTTTCTTTCTCTCGTAATTAATAAAAAATTAATAATAATGTAACGTCACTAACGGTAAAAAAAAAATATCTAACCTTCCCCTATGCCTTCTTTGGCATTGTAGACTGCCGGCATTTCTTACTGTATTTCCTAACGAGCCCCTCATTTCCAAACCCTATTATCGCGCGAAAGCTTAGCGAGGGCCCTCGGTTCTGGCAGCCTTGATGCCAAGGTAGCATAAGAGGGCTTCCCGCCAGTTGACCGCTCATGACCGGCTGTAGACGTTCGCGTCACGCCCCGGGGGTTGAAAAAGAAGGTCCCCTTCTCCCCGTGTAGTCTGAGTGGCGCTGGCTACCACCCTCAAGCGTCAGATACAGTTGTAGTAAATATAAATACCCCAGAAAGTGAAGCAGAACACAGTCGCCCAGATAGTTGAATTGGTAAGGCATTCGAGATCTAATCGAAAGGCGTGGGTTCAGTCCCCACTCTGGGCGCATGTTTTTCTTTCTTTCTTTCTCTCGTAATTAATAAAAAATTAACAATAAGGTAACGTCACTAACGCTAAAAAAAATTGTCTAACCTTCCCCTATGCCTTCTTTGGCGTTGTAGACTGCCGGCATTTCTTTCTGTATTTCCTAACGAGCCCCTCATTTCCAAACCCTATTATCGCGCGAAAGCTTAGCGAGGGCCCTCGGTTCTGGCAGCCTTGATGCCAAGGTAGCATAAGAGGGCTTCCCGCCAGTTGACCGCTCATGACCGGCTGTAGACGTTCGCGTCACGCCCCGGGGGTTGAAAAAGAAGGTCCCCTTCTCCCCGTGTAGTCTGAGTGGCGCTGGCTACCACCCTCAAGCGTCAGATACAGTTGTAGTAAATATAAATACCCCAGAAAGTGAAGCAGAACACAGTCGCCCAGATAGTTGAATTGGTAAGGCATTCGAGATCTAATCGAAAGGCGTGGGTTCAGTCCCCACTCTGGGCGCATGTTTTTCTTTCTTTCTTTCTCTCGTAATTAATAAAAAATTAATAATAATGTAACGTCACTAACGGTAAAAAAAATTGTCTAACCTTCCCCTATGCCTTCTTTGGCGTTGTAGACTGCCGGCATTTCTTTCTGTATTTCCTAACGAGCCCCTCATTTCCAAACCCTATTATCGCGCGAAAGCTTAGCGAGGGCCCTCGGTTCTGGCAGCCTTGATGCCAAGGTAGCATAAGAGGGCTTCCCGCCAGTTGACCGCTCATGACCGGCTGTAGACGTTCGCGTCACGCCCCGGGGGTTGAAAAAGAAGGTCCCCTTCTCCCCGTGTAGTCTGAGTGGCGCTGGCTACCACCCTCAAGCGTCAGATAGTGTTGTAGTAAATATAAATACCCCAGAAAGTGAAGCAGAACACAGTCGCCCAGATAGCCGAATTGGTAAGGCATTCGAGATCTAATCGAAAGGCGTGGGTTCGGTCCCCACTCTGGGCGCATGTTTTTCTTTCTTTCTTTCTCTCGTAATTAATAAAAAATTAATAATAATGTAACGTCACTAACGGTAAAAAAAAAATATCTAACCTTCCCCTATGCCTTCTTTGGCGTTGTAGACTGCCGGCATTTCTTACTGTATTTCCTAACGAGCCCCTCATTTCCAAACCCTATTATCGCGCGAAAGCTTAGCGAGGGCCCTCGGTTCTGGCAGCCTTGATGCCAAGGTAGCATAAGAGGGCTTCCCGCCAGTTGACCGCTCATGACCGGCTGTAGACGTTCGCGTCACGCCCCGGGGGTTGAAAAAGAAGGTCCCCTTCTCCCCGTGTAGTCTGAGTGGCGCTGGCTACCACCCTCAAGCGTCAGATACAGTTGTAGTAAATCTAAATACCCCAGAAAGTGAAGCAGAACACAGTCGCCCAGATAGCCGAATTGGTAAGGCATTCGAGATCTAATCGAAAGGCGTGGGTTCGGTCCCCACTCTGGGCGCATGTTTTTCTTTCTTTCTTTCTCTCGTAATTATTAAAAAATTAATAATAATGTAACGTCACTAACGGTAAAAAAAAATATCTAACCTTCCCCTATGCCTTCTTTGGCGTTGTAGACTGCCGGCATTTCTTTCTGTATTTCCTAACGAGCCCCTCATTTCCAAACCCTATTATCGCGCGAAAGCTTAGCGAGGGCCCTCGGTTCTGGCAGCCTTGATGCCAAGGTAGCATAAGAGGGCTTCCCGCCAGTTGACCGCTCATGACCGGCTGTAGACGTTCGCGTCACGCCCCGGGGGTTGAATAAGAAGGTCCCCTTCTCCCCGTGTAGTCTGAGTGGCGCTGGCTACCACCCTCAAGCGTCAGATACAGTTGTAGTAAATATAAATACCCCAGAAAGTGAAGCAGAACACAGTCGCCCAGATAACCGAATTGGTAAGGCATTCGAGATCTAATCGAAAGGCGTGGGTTCGGTCCCCACTCTGGGCGCATGTTTTTCTTTCTTTCTTTCTCTCGTAATTAATAAAAAATAATAATAATGTAACGTCACTAACGGTAAAAAAAAAATCTAACCTTCCCCTATGCCTTCTTTGGCGTTGTAGACTGCCGGCATTTCTTTCTGTATTTCCTAACGAGCCCCTCATTTCCAAACCCTATTATCGCGCGAAAGCTTAGCGAGGGCCCTCGGTTCTGGCAGCCTTGATGCCAAGGTAGCATAAGAGGGCTTCCCGCCAGTTGACCGCTCATGACCGGCTGTAGACGTTCGCGTCACGCCCCGGGGGTTGAAAAAGAAAGTCCCCTTCTCCCCGTGTAGTCTGAGTGGCGCTGGCTACCACCCTCAAGCGTCAGATACAGTTGTAGTAAATATGAATACCCCAGAAAGTGAAGCAGAACACAGTCGCCCAGATAGCCGAATTGGTAAGGCATTCGAGATCTAATCGAAAGGCGTGGGTTCGGTCCCCACTCTGGGCGCATGTTTTTCTTTCTTTCTTTCTCTCGTAATTAATAAAAAATTAATATAATGTAACGTCACTAACGGTAAAAAAAAATTGTCTAACCTTCCCCTATGCCTTCTTTGGCGTTGTAGACTGCCGGCATTTCTTTCTGTATTTCCTAACGAGACCCTCATTTCCAAACCCTATTATCGCGCGAAAGCTTAGCGAGAGCCCTCGGTTCTGGCAGCCTTGATGCCAAGGTAGCATAAGAGGGCTTCCCGCCAGTTGACCGCTCATGACCGGCTGTAGACGTTCGCGTCACGCCCCGGGGGTTGACAAAGAAGGTCCCCTTCTCCCAGTGTAGTCTGAGTGGCGCTGGCTACCACCCTCAAGCGTCAGATACAGTTGTAGTAAATATAAATACCCCAGAAAGTGAAGCAGAACACAGTCGCCCAGATAGCCGAATTGGTAAGGCATTCGAGATCTAATCGAAAGGCGTGGGTTCGGTCCCCACTCTGGGCGCATGTTTTTCTTTCTTTCTTTCTCTCGTAATTAATAAAAAATTAATAATAATGTAACGTCACTAACGGTAAAAAAAATTGTCTAACCTTCCGCTATGCCTTCTTTGGCGTTGTAGACTGCCGGCATTTCTTTCTGTATTTCCTAAAGAGCCCCTCATTTCCAAACCCTATTATCGCGCGAAAGCTTAGCGAGGGCCCTCGGTTCTGGCAGCCTTGATGCCAAGGTAGCATAAGAGGGCTTCCCGCCAGTTGACCGCTCATGACCGGCTGTAGACGTTCGCGTCACGCCCCGGGGGTTGAAAAAGAAGGTCCCCTTCTCCCCGTGTAGTCTGAGTGGCGCTGGCTACCACCCTCAAGCGTCAGATACAGTTGTAGTAAATATAAATACCCCAGAAAGTGAAGCAGAACACAGTCGCCCAGATAGCCGATGTGGTAAGGCATTCGAGATCTAATCGAAAGGCGTGGGTTCGGTCCCCACTCTGGGCGCATGTTTTTCTTTCTTTCTTTCTCTCGTAATTGATAAAAAATTAATAATAATGTAACGTCACTAACGGTAAAAAAAATATCTAACCTTCCCCTATGCCTTCTTTGGCGTTGTAGACTGCCGGCATTTCTTTCTGTATTTCCTAACGAGCCCCTCATTTCCAAACCCTATTATCGCGCGAAAGCTTAGCGAGGGCCCTCGGTTCTGGCAGCCTTGATGCCAAGGTAGCATAAGAGGGTTCCCGCCAGTTGACCGCTCATGACCGGCTGTAGACGTTCGCGTCACGCCCCGGGGGTTGAAAAAGAAGTTCCCCTTCTCCCCGTGTAGTCTGAGTGGCGCTGGCTACCACCCTCAAGCGTCAGATACAGTTGTAGTAAATATAAATACCCCAGAAAGTGAAGCAGAACACAGTCGCCCAGATAGCCGAATTGGTAAGGCATTCGAGATCTAATCGAAAGGCGTGGGTTCGGTCCACACTCTGGGCGCATGTTTTTCTTTCTTTCTTTCTCTCGTAATTAATAAAAAATTAATAATAATGTAACGTCACTAACGGTAAAAAAAAATTGTCTAACCTTCTCCTATGCCTTCTTTGCGTTGTAGACTGCCGGCATTTCTTTCTATATTTCCTAACGAGCCCCTCATTTCCAAACCCTATTATCGCGCGAAAGCTTAGCGAGGGCCCTCGGTTCTGGCAGCCTTGATGCCAAGGTAGCATAAGAGGGCTTCCCGCCAGTTGACCGCTCATGACCGGCTGTAGACGTTCGCGTCACGCCCCGGGGGTTGAAAAAGAAGGTCCCCTTCTCCCCGTGTAGTCTGAGTGGCGCTGGCTACCACCCTCAAGCGTCAGATACAGTTGTAGTAAATCTAAATACCCCAGAAAGTGAAGCAGAACACAGTCGCCCAGATAGCCGAATTGGTAAGGCATTCGAGATCTAATCGAAAGGCGTGGGTTCGGTCCCCACTCTGGGCGCATGTTTTTCTTTCTTTCTTTCTCTCGTAATTAATAAAAAATTAATAATAATGTAACGTCACTAACGGTAAAAAAAATTGTCTAACCTTTCCCTATGCCTTCTTTGGCGTTGTAGACTGCCGGCATTTCTTTCTGTATTTCCTAACGAGCCCCTCATTTCCAAACCCTATTATCGCGCGAAAGCTTAGCGAGGGCCCTCGGTTCTGGCAGCCTTGATGCTAAGGTAGCATAAGAGGGCTTCCCGCCAGTTGACCGCTCATGACCGGCTGTAGACGTTCGCGTCACGCCCCGGGGGTTGAATAAGAAGGTCCCCTTCTCCCCGTGTAGTCTGAGTGGCGCTGGCTACCACCCTCAAGCGTCAGATACAGTTGTAGTAAATATAAATACCCCAGAAAGTGAAGCAGAAAACAGTCGCCCAGATAGCCGAATTGGTAAGGCATTCGAGATCTAATCGAAAGGCGTGGGTTCGGTCCCCACTCTGGGCGCATGTTTTTCTTTCTTTCTCTCGTAATTAATAAAAAATTAATAATAATGTAACGTCACTAACGGTAAAAAAAAATTGTCTAACCTTTCCCTATGCCTTCTTTGGCGTTGTAGACTGCCGGCATTTCTTTCTGTATTTCCTAACGAGCCCCTCATTTCCAAACCCTATTATCGCGCGAAAGCTTAGCGAGGGCCCTCGGTTCTGGCAGCCTTGATGCCAAGGTAGCATAAGAGGGCTTCCCGCCAGTTGACCGCTCATGACCGGCTGTAGACGTTCGCGTCACGCCCCGGGGGTTGAAAAAGAAAGTCCCCTTCTCCCCGTGTAGTCTGAGTGGCGCTGGCTACCACCCTCAAGCGTCAGATACAGTTGTAGTAAATATGAATACCCCAGAAAGTGAAGCAGAACACAGTCGCCCAGATAGCCGAATTGGTAAGGCATTCGAGATCTAATCGAAAGGCGTGGGTTCGGTCCCCACTCTGGGCGCATGTTTTTCTTTCTTTCTTTCTCTCGTAATTAATAAAAAATTAATATAATGTAACGTCACTAACGGTAAAAAAAATTGTCTAACCTTCCCCTATGCCTTCTTTGGCGTTGTAGACTGCCGGCATTTCTTTCTGTATTTCCTAACGAGCTCCTCATTTCCAAACCCTATTATCGCGCGAAAGCTTAGCGAGAGCCCTCGGTTCTGGCAGCCTTGATGCCAAGGTAGCATAAGAGGGCTTCCCACCAGTTGACCGCTCATGACCGGCTGTAGACGTTCACGTCACGCCCCGGGGGTTGAAAAAGAAGGTCCCCTTCTCCCAGTGTAGACTGAGTGGCGCTGGCTACCACCCTCAAGCGTCAGATACAGTTGTAGTAAATATAAATACCCCAGAAAGTGAAGCAGAACACAGTCGCCCAGATAGCCGAATTGGTAAGGCATTCGAGATCTAATCGAAAGGCGTGGGTTCGGTCCCCACTCTGGGCGCATGTTTTTCTTTCTTTCTTTCTCTCGTAATTAATAAAAAATTAATAATAATGTAACGTCACTAACGGTAAAAAAAAAATTGTCTAACCTTCCCCTATGCCTTCTTTGGCGTTGTAGACTGCCGGCATTTCTTTCTGTATTTCCTAACAAGCCCCTCATTTCCAAACCCTATTATCGCGCGAAAGCTTAGCGAGGGCCCTCGGTTCTGGCAGCCTTGATGCCAAGGTAGCATAAGAGGGCTTCCCGCCAGTTGACCGCTCATGACCGGCTGTAGACGTTCGCGTCACGCCCCGGGGGTTGAAAAAGAAGGTCCCCTTCTCCCAGTGTAGACTGAGTGGCGCTGGCTACCACCCTCAAGCGTCAGATACAGTTGTAGTAAATATAAATACCCCAGAAAGTGAAGCAGAACACAGTCGCCCAGATAGCCGAATTGGTAAGGCATTCGAGATCTAATCGAAAGGCGTGGGTTCGGTCCCCACTCTGGGCGCATGTTTTTCTTTCTTTCTTTATCTCGTAATTAATAAAAAATTAATAATAATGTAACGTCACTAACGGTAAAAAAAAAATTGTCTAACCTTCCCCTATGCCTTCTTTGGCGTTGTAGACTAACAGCATTTCTTTCTGTATTTCCTAACGAGCCCCTCATTTCCAAACCCTATTATCGCGCGAAAGCTTAGCGAGGGCCCTCGGTTCTGGCAGCCTTGATGCCAAGGTAGCATAAGAGGGCTTCCCGCCAGTTGACCGCTCATGACCGGCTGTAGACGTTCGCGTCACGCCCCGGGGGTTGAAAAAGAAGGTCCCCTTCTCCCCGTGTAGTCTGAGTGGCGCTGGCTACCACCCTCAAGCGTCAGATACAGTTGTAGTAAATATAAATACCCCAGAAAGTGAAGCAGAACACAGTCGCCCAGATAGTTGAATTGGTAAGGCATTCGAGATCTAATCGAAAGGCGTGGGTTCAGTCCCCACTCTGGGCGCATGTTTTTCTTTCTTTCTTTCTCTCGTAATTAATAAAAAATTATTAATAAGGTAACGTCACTAACGCTAAAAAAAAATTGTCTAACCTTCCCCTATGCCTTCTTTGGCGTTGTAGACTGCCGGCATTTCTTTCTGTATTTCCTAACGAGCCCCTCATTTCCAAACCCTATTATCGCGCGAAAGCTTAGCGAGGGCCCTCGGTTCTGGCAGCCTTGATGCCAAGGTAGCATAAGAGGGCTTCCCGCCAGTTGACCGCTCACGACCGGCTGTAGACGTTCGCGTCACGCCCCGGGGGTTGAAAAAGAAGGTCCCCTTCTCCCCGTGTAGTCTGAGTGGCGCTGGCTACCACCCTCAAGCGTCAGATAGTGTTGTAGTAAATATAAATACCCCAGAAAGTGAAGCAGAACACAGTCGCCCAGATAGCCGAATTGGTAAGGCATTCGAGATCTAATCGAAAGGCGTGGGTTCGGGCCCCACTCTGGGCGCATGTTTTTCTTTCTTTCTTTCTCTCGTAATTAATAAAAAATTAATAATAATGTAACGTCACTAACGGTAAAAAAAAATTGTCTAACCTTCCCCTATGCCTTCTTTGGCGTTGTAGACTGCCGGCATTTCTTTCTGTATTTCCTAACGAGCCCCTCATTTCCAAACCCTATTATCGCGCGAAAGCTTAGCGAGAGCCCTCGGTTCTGGCAGCCTTGATGCCAAGGTAGCATAAGAGGGCTTCGCGCCAGTTGACCGCTCATGACCGGCTGTAGACGTTCGCGTCACGCCCCGGAGGTTGAAAAAAAAGGTCCCCTTCTCCCCGTGTAGTCTGAGTGGCGCTGGCTACCACCCTCAAGCGTCAGATACAGTTGTAGTAAATATAAATACCCCAGAAAGTGAAGCAGTACACAGTCGCCCAGATAGCCGAATTGGTAAGGCATTCGAGATCTAATCGAAAGGCGTGGGTTCGGTCCCCACTCTGGGCGCATGTTTTTCTTTCTTTCTTTCTCTCGTAATTATTAAAAAATTAATAATAATGTAACGTCACTAACGGTAAAAAAAAATTGTCTAACCTTCCCCTATGCCTTCTTTGGCGTTGTAGACTGCCGGCATTTCTTTCTGTATTTCCTAACAAGCCCCTCATTTCCAAACCCTATTATCGCGCGAAAGCTTAGCGAGGGCCCTCGGTTCTGGCAGCCTTGATGCCAAGGTAGCATAAGAGGGCTTCCCGCCAGTTGACCGCTCATGACCGGCTGTAGACGTTCGCGTCACGCCCCGGGGGTTGAATAAGAAGGTCCCCTTCTCCCCGTGTAGTCTGAGTGGCGCTGGCTACCACCCTCAAGCGTCAGATACAGTTGTAGTAAATATAAATACCCCAGAAAGTGAAGCAGAAAACAGTCGCCCAGATAGCCGAATTGGTAAGGCATTCGAGATCTAATCGAAAGGCGTGGGTTCGGTCCCCACTCTGGGCGCATGTTTTTCTTTCTTTCTCTCGTAATTAATAAAAAATTAATAATAATGTAACGTCACTAACGGTAAAAAAAAATTGTCTAACCTTTCCCTATGCCTTCTTTGGCGTTGTAGACTGCCGGCATTTCTTTCTGTATTTCCTAACGAGCCCCTCATTTCCAAACCCTATTATCGCGCGAAAGCTTAGCGAGGGCCCTCGGTTCTGGCAGCCTTGATGCCAAGGTAGCATAAGAGGGCTTCCCGCCAGTTGACCGCTCATGACCGGCTGTAGACGTTCGCGTCACGCCCCGGGGGTTGAAAAAGAAAGTCCCCTTCTCCCCGTGTAGTCTGAGTGGCGCTGGCTACCACCCTCAAGCGTCAGATACAGTTGTAGTAAATATGAATACCCCAGAAAGTGAAGCAGAACACAGTCGCCCAGATAGCCGAATTGGTAAGGCATTCGAGATCTAATCGAAAGGCGTGGGTTCGGTCCCCACTCTGGGCGCATGTTTTTCTTTCTTTCTTTCTCTCGTAATTAATAAAAAATTAATATAATGTAACGTCACTAACGGTAAAAAAAAATTGTCTAACCTTCCCCTATGCCTTCTTTGGCGTTGTAGACTGCCGGCATTTCTTTCTGTATTTCCTAACGAGCTCCTCATTTCCAAACCCTATTATCGCGCGAAAGCTTAGCGAGAGCCCTCGGTTCTGGCAGCCTTGATGCCAAGGTAGCATAAGAGGGCTTCCCACCAGTTGACCGCTCATGACCGGCTGTAGACGTTCACGTCACGCCCCGGGGGTTGAAAAAGAAGGTCCCCTTCTCCCAGTGTAGACTGAGTGGCGCTGGCTACCACCCTCAAGCGTCAGATACAGTTGTAGTAAATATAAATACCCCAGAAAGTGAAGCAGAACACAGTCGCCCAGATAGCCGAATTGGTAAGGCATTCGAGATCTAATCGAAAGGCGTGGGTTCGGTCCCCACTCTGGGCGCATGTTTTTCTTTCTTTCTTTCTCTCGTAATTAATAAAAAATTAATAATAATGTAACGTCACTAACGGTAAAAAAAAAATTGTCTAACCTTCCCCTATGCCTTCTTTGGCGTTGTAGACTGCCGGCATTTCTTTCTGTATTTCCTAACAAGCCCCTCATTTCCAAACCCTATTATCGCGCGAAAGCTTAGCGAGGGCCCTCGGTTCTGGCAGCCTTGATGCCAAGGTAGCATAAGAGGGCTTCCCGCCAGTTGACCGCTCATGACCGGCTGTAGACGTTCGCGTCACGCCCCGGGGGTTGAAAAAGAAGGTCCCCTTCTCCCAGTGTAGACTGAGTGGCGCTGGCTACCACCCTCAAGCGTCAGATACAGTTGTAGTAAATATAAATACCCCAGAAAGTGAAGCAGAACACAGTCGCCCAGATAGCCGAATTGGTAAGGCATTCGAGATCTAATCGAAAGGCGTGGGTTCGGTCCCCACTCTGGGCGCATGTTTTTCTTTCTTTCTTTATCTCGTAATTAATAAAAAATTAATAATAATGTAACGTCACTAACGGTAAAAAAAAATTGTCTAACCTTCCCCTATGCCTTCTTTGGCGTTGTAGACTAACAGCATTTCTTTCTGTATTTCCTAACGAGCCCCTCATTTCCAAACCCTATTATCGCGCGAAAGCTTAGCGAGGGCCCTCGGTTCTGGCAGCCTTGATGCCAAGGTAGCATAAGAGGGCTTCCCGCCAGTTGACCGCTCATGACCGGCTGTAGACGTTCGCGTCACGCCCCGGGGGTTGAAAAAGAAGGTCCCCTTCTCCCCGTGTAGTCTGAGTGGCGCTGGCTACCACCCTCAAGCGTCAGATACAGTTGTAGTAAATATAAATACCCCAGAAAGTGAAGCAGAACACAGTCGCCCAGATAGTTGAATTGGTAAGGCATTCGAGATCTAATCGAAAGGCGTGGGTTCAGTCCCCACTCTGGGCGCATGTTTTTCTTTCTTTCTTTCTCTCGTAATTAATAAAAAATTAATAATAAGGTAACGTCACTAACGCTAAAAAAAAATTGTCTAACCTTCCTCATGCCTTCTTTGGCGTTGTAGACTGCCGGCATTTCTTTCTGTATTTCCTAACGAGCCCTCATTTCCAAACCCTATTATCGCGCGAAAGCTTAGCGAGGGCCCTCGGTTCTGGCAGCCTTGATGCCAAGGTAGCATAAGAGGGCTTCCCGCCAGTTGACCGCTCATGACCGGCTGTAGACGTTCGCGTCACGCCCCGGGGGTTGAAAAAGAAGGTCCCCTTCTCCCCGTGTAGTCTGAGTGGCGCTGGCTACCACCCTCAAGCGTCAGATAGTGTTGTAGTAAATATAAATACCCCAGAAAGTGAAGCAGAACACAGTCGCCCAGATAGCCGAATTGGTAAGGCATTCGAGATCTAATCGAAAGGCGTGGGTTCGGTCCCCACTCTGGGCGCATGTTTTTCTTTCTTTCTTTCTCTCGTAATTAATAAAAAATTAATAATAATGTAACGTCACTAACGGTAAAAAAAAATTGTCTAACCTTCCCCTATGCCTTCTTTGGCGTTGTAGACTGCCGGCATTTCTTTCTGTATTTCCTAACGAGCCCCTCATTTCCAAACCCTATTATCGCGCGAAAGCTTAGCGAGAGCCCTCGGTTCTGGCAGCCTTGATGCCAAGGTAGCATAAGAGGGCTTCGCGCCAGTTGACCGCTCATGACCGGCTGTAGACGTTCGCGTCACGCCCCGGAGGTTGAAAAAAAAGGTCCCCTTCTCCCCGTGTAGTCTGAGTGGCGCTGGCTACCACCCTCAAGCGTCAGATACAGTTGTAGTAAATATAAATACCCCAGAAAGTGAAGCAGTACACAGTCGCCCAGATAGCCGAATTGGTAAGGCATTCGAGATCTAATCGAAAGGCGTGGGTTCGGTCCCCACTCTGGGCGCATGTTTTTCTTTCTTTCTTTCTCTCGTAATTATTAAAAAATTAATAATAATGTAACGTCACTAACGGTAAAAAAAAATTGTCTAACCTTCCCCTATGCCTTCTTTGGCGTTGTAGACTGCCGGCATTTCTTTCTGTATTTCCTAACAAGCCCCTCATTTCCAAACCCTATTATCGCGCGAAAGCTTAGCGAGGGCCCTCGGTTCTGGCAGCCTTGATGCCAAGGTAGCATAAGAGGGCTTCCCGCCAGTTGACCGCTCATGACCGGCTGTAGACGTTCGCGTCACGCCCCGGGGGTTGAAAAAGAAGGTCCCCTTCTCCCCGTGTAGTCTGAGTGGCGCTGGCTACCACCCTCAAGCGTCAGATACAGTTGTAGTAAATATAAATACCCCAGAAAGTGAAGCAGCACACAGTCGCCCAGATAGCCGAATTGGTAAGGCATTCGAGATCTAATCGAAAGGCGTGGGTTCGGTCCCCACTCTGGGCGCATGTTTTTCTTTCTTTCTTTCTCTCGTAATTAATAAAAAATTAATAATAATGTAACGTCACTAACGGTAAAAAAAATTGTCTAACCTTTCCCTATGCCTTCTTTGGCGTTGTAGACTGCCGGCATTTCTTTCTGTATTTCCTAACGAGCCCCTCATTTCCAAACCCTATTATCGCGCGAAAGCTTAGCGAGGGCCCTCGGTTCTGGCAGCCTTGATGCCAAGGTAGCATAAGAGGGCTTCCCGCCAGTTGACCGCTCATGACCGGCTGTAGACGTTCGCGTCACGCCCCGGGGGTTGAAAAAGAAAGTCCCCTTCTCCCCGTGTAGTCTGAGTGGCGCTGGCTACCACCCTCAAGGGTCAGATACAGTTGTAGTAAATATAAATACCCCAGAAAGTGAAGCAGAACACAGTCGCCCAGATAGCCGAATTGGTAAGGCATTCGAGATCTAATCGAAAGGCGTGGGTTCGGTCCCCACTCTGGGCGCATGTTTTTCTTTCTTTCTTTCTCTCGTAATTAATAAAAAATTAATAATAATGTAACGTCACTAACAGTAAAAAAAAATTGTCTAACCTTCCCCTATGCCTTCTTTGGCGTTGTAGACTGCCGGCATTTCTTTCTGTATTTCCTAACGAGCCCCTCATTTCCAAACCCTATTATCGCGCGAAAGCTTAGCGAGAGCCCTCGGTTCTGGCAGCCTTGATGCCAAGGTAGCATAAGAGGGCTTCGCGCCAGTTGACCGCTCATGACCGGCTGTAGACGTTCGCGTCACGCCCCGGAGGTTGAAAAAAAAGGTCCCCTTCTCCCCGTGTAGTCTGAGTGGCGCTGGCTACCACCCTCAAGCGTCAGATACAGTTGTAGTAAATATAAATACCCCAGAAAGTGAAGCAGTACACAGTCGCCAAGATAGCCGAATTGGTAAGGCATTCGAGATCTAATCGAAAGGCGTGGGTTCGGTCCCCACTCTGGGCGCATGTTTTTCTTTCTTTCTTTCTCTCGTAATTAATAAAAAATTTATAATAATGTAACGTCACTAACGGTAAAAAAAAAATTGTCTAACCTTCCCCTATGCCTTCTTTGGCGTTGTAGACTGCCGGCATTTCTTTTTGTATTTCCTAACGAGCCCCTCATTTCCAAACCCTATTATCGCGCGAAAGCTTAGCGAGGGACCTCGGTTCTGGCAGCCTTGATGCCAAGGTAGCATAAGAGGGCTTCCCGCCAGTTGACCGCTCATGACCGGCTGTAGACGTTCGCGTCACGCCCCGGGGGTTGAAAAAGAAGGTCCCCTTCTCCCCGTGTAGTCTGAGTGGCGCTGGCTACCACCCTCAAGCGTCAGATACAGTTGTAGTAAATATAAATACCCCAGAAAGTGAAGCAGAACACAGTCGCCCAGATAGCCGAATTGGTAAGGCATTCGAGATCTATTTGAAAGGCGTGGGTTCGGTCCCCACTCTGGGCGCATGTTTTTCTTTCTTTCTTTCTCTCGTAATTAATAAAAAATTAATAATAATGTAACGTCACTAACGGTATAAAAAAAAAATTGTCTAACCTTTCCCTATGCCTTCTTGAGCGTTGTAGACTGCCGGCATTTCTTTCTGTATTTCCTAACGAGCCCCTCATTTCCAAACCCTATTGTCGCGCTAAAGCTTAGCAAGGGCCCTCGGTTCTGGCAGCCTTGATGCCAAGGTAGCATAAGAGGGCTTCCCGCCAGTTGACCGCTCATGACCGGCTGTAGACGTTCGCGTCACGCCCCGGGGGTTGAAAAAGAAGGTCCCCTTCTCCCCGTGTAGTCTGAGTGGCGCTGGCTACCACCCTCAAGCGTCGGATACAGTTGTAGTATATATAAATACCCCAGAAAGTGAAGCAGAACACAGTCGCCCAGATAGCCGAATTGGTAAGGCATTCGAGATCTAATCGAAAGGCGTGGGTTCGGTCCCCACTATGGGCGCATGTTTTTCTTTCTTTCTTTCTCTCGTAATTAATAAAAAATTAATAATAATTTAACGTCACTAACGGTAAAAAAAAATTGTCTAACCTTTCCCTATGCCTTCTTGAGCGTTGTAGACTGCCGGCATTTCTTACTGTATTTCCTAACGAGCCCCTCATTTCCAAACCCTATTATCGCGCGAAAGCTTAGCGAGGGCCCTCGGTTCTGGCAGCCTTGATGCCAAGGTAGCATAAGAGGGCTTCCCGCCAGTTGACCGCTCATGACCGGCTGTAGACGTTCGCGTCACGCCCCGGGGGTTGAAAAAGAAGGTCCCCTTCTCCCCGTGTAGTCTGAGTGGCGCTGGCTACCACCCTCAAGCGTCAGATACAGTTGTAGTAAATATAAATACCCCAGAAAGTGAAGCAGAACACAGTCGCCCAGATAGCCGAATTGGTAAGGCATTCGAGATCTAATCGAAAGGCGTGGGTTCGGTCCCCACTCTGGGCGCATGTTTTTCTTTCTTTCTTTCTCTCGTAATTAATAAAAAATTAATAATAATGTAACGTCACTAACGGTAAAAAAAAATTGTCTAACCTTTCCCTATGCCTTCTTTGGCGTTGTAGACTGCCGGCATTTCTTTCTGTATTTCATAACGAGCCCCTCATTTCCAGACCCTATTATCGCGCGAAAGCTTAGCGAGGGCCCTCGGTTCTGGCAGCCTTGATGCCAAGGTAGCATAAGAGGGCTTCCCGCCAGTTGACCACTCATGACCGGCTGTAGACGTTCGCGTCACGCCCCGGGGGTTGAAAAAGAAAGTCCCCTTCTCCCCGTGTAGTCTGAGTGGCGCTGGCTACCACCCTCAAGCGTCAGATACAGTTGTAGTAAATATGAATACCCCAGAAAGTGAAGCAGAACACAGTCGCCCAGATAGCCGAATTGGTAAGGCATTCGAGATCTAATCGAAAGGCGTGGGTTCGGTCCCCACTCTGGGCGCATGTTTTTCTTTCTTTCTTTCTCTCGTAATTAATAAAAAATTAATATAATGTAACGTCACTAACGGTAATAAAAAATTGTATAACCTTCCCCTATGCCTTCTTTGGCGTTGTAGACTGCCGGCATTTCTTTCTGTATTTCCTAACGAGCCCCTCATTTCCAAACCCTATTATCGCGCGAAAGCTTAGCGAGAGCCCTCGGTTCTGGCAGCCTTGATGCCAAGGTAGCATAAGAGGGCTTCCCGCCAGTTGACCGCTCATGACCGGCTGTAGATGTTCGCGTCACGCCCCGGGGGTTGAAAAAGAAGGTCCCCTTCTCCCAGTGTAGTCTGAGTGGCGCTGGCTACCACCCTCAAGCGTCAGATACAGTTGTAGTAAATATAAATACCCCAGAAAGTGAAGCAGAACACAGTCGCCCAGATAGCCGAATTGGTAAGGCATTCGAGATCTAATCGAAAGGCGTGGGTTCGGTCCCCACTCTGGGCGCATGTTTTTCTTTCTTTCTTTCTCTCGTTATTAATAAAAAATTAATAATAATGTAACGTCACTAACGGTAAAAAAAAATTGTCTAACCTTTCCCTATGCCTTCTTTGGCGTTGTAGACTGCCGGCATTTCTTTCTGTATTTCCTAACGAGCCCCTCATTTCCAAACCCTATTATCGCGCGAAAGCTTAGCGAGGGCCCTCGGTTCTGGCAGCCTTGATGCCAAGGTAGCATAAGAGGGCTTCCCGCCAGTTGACCGCTCATGACCGGCTGTAGACGTTCGCGTCACGTCCCGGGGGTTGAAAAAGAAAGTCCCCTTCTCCCCGAGTAGTCTGAGTGGCGCTGGCTACCACCCTCAAGGGTCAGATACAGTTGTAGTAAATATAAATACCCCAGAAAGTGAAGCAGAACACAGTCGCCCAGATAGCCGAATTGGTAAGGCATTCGAGATCTAATCGAAAGGCGTGGGTTCGGTCCCCACTCTGGGCGCATGTTTTTCTTTCTTTCTTTCTCTCGTAATTAATAAAAAATTAATAATAATTTAACGTCACTAACGGTAAAAAAAAATTGTCTAACCTTTCCCTATGCCTTCTTGAGCGTTGTAGACTGCCGGCATTTCTTACTGTATTTCCTAACGAGCCCCTCATTTCCAAACCCTATTATCGCGCGAAAGCTTAGCGAGGGCCCTCGGTTCTGGCAGCCTTGATGCCAAGGTAGCATAAGAGGGCTTCCCGCCAGTTGACCGCTCATGACCGGCTGTAGACGTTCGCGTCACGCCCCGGGGGTTGAAAAAGAAGGTCCCCTTCTCCCCGTGTAGTCTGAGTGGCGCTGGCTACCACCCTCAAGCGTCAGATACAGTTGTAGTAAATATAAATACCCCAGAAAGTGAAGCAGAACACAGTCGCCCAGATAGCCGAATTGGTAAGGCATTCGAGATCTAATCGAAAGGCGTGGGTTCGGTCCCCACTCTGGGCGCATGTTTTTCTTTCTTTCTTTCTCTCGTAATTAATAAAAAATTAATAATAATGTAACGTCACTAACGGTAAAAAAAAATTGTCTAACCTTTCCCTATGCCTTCTTTGGCGTTGTAGACTGCCGGCATTTCTTTCTGTATTTCATAACGAGCCCCTCATTTCCAGACCCTATTATCGCGCGAAAGCTTAGCGAGGGCCCTCGGTTCTGGCAGCCTTGATGCCAAGGTAGCATAAGAGGGCTTCCCGCCAGTTGACCACTCATGACCGGCTGTAGACGTTCGCGTCACGCCCCGGGGGTTGAAAAAGAAAGTCCCCTTCTCCCCGTGTAGTCTGAGTGGCGCTGGCTACCACCCTCAAGCGTCAGATACAGTTGTAGTAAATATAAATACCCCAGAAAGTGAAGCAGAACACAGTCGCCCAGATAGCCGAATTGGTAAGGCATTCGAGATCTAATCGAAAGGCGTGGGTTCGGTCCCCACTCTGGGCGCATGTTTTTCTTTCTTTCTTTCTCTCGTAATTATTAAAAAAATAATAATAATGTAACGTCACTAACGGTAAAAAAAATTGTCTAACCTTTCCCTATGCCTTCTTTGGCGTTGTAGACTGCCGGCATTTCTTTCTGTATTTCATAACGAGCCCCTCATTTCCAGACCCTATTATCGCGCGAAAGCTTAGCGAGGGCCCTCGGTTCTGGCAGCCTTGATGCCAAGGTAGCATAAGAGGGCTTCCCGCCAGTTGACCACTCATGACCGGCTGTAGACGTTCGCGTCACGCCCCGGGGGTTGAAAAAGAAAGTCCCCTTCTCCCCGTGTAGTCTGAGTGGCGCTGGCTACCACCCTCAAGCGTCAGATACAGTTGTAGTAAATATGAATACCCCAGAAAGTGAAGCAGAACACAGTCGCCCAGATAGCCGAATTGGTAAGGCATTCGAGATCTAATCGAAAGGCGTGGGTTCGGTCCCCACTCTGGGCGCATGTTTTTCTTTCTTTCTTTCTCTCGTAATTAATAAAAAATTAATATAATGTAACGTCACTAACGGTAAAAAAAAATTGTCTAACCTTCCCCTATGCCTTCTTTGGCGTTGTAGACTGCCGGCATTTCTTTCTGTATTTCCTAACGAGCCCCTCATTTTCAAACCCTATTATCGCGCGAAAGCTTAGCGAGAGCCCTCGGTTCTGGCAGCCTTGATGCCAAGGTAGCATAAGAGGGCTTCCCGCCAGTTGACCGCTTATGACCGGCTGTAGACGTTCGCGTCACGCCCCGGGGGTTGAAAAAGAAGGTCCCCTTCTCCCCGTGTAGTCTGAGTGGCGCTGGCTACCACCCTCAAGCGTCAGATACAGTTGTAGTAAATATAAATACCCCAGAAAGTGAAGCAGAACACAGTCGCCCAGATAGCCGAATTGGTAAGGCATTCGAGATCTAATCGAAAGGCGTGGGTTCGGTCCCCACTCTGGGCGCATGTTTTTCTTTCTTTCTTTCTCTCGTAATTAATAAAAAATTAATAATAATGTAACGTCACTAACGGTATAAAAAAAAAATTGTCTAACCTTTCCCTATGCCTTCTTGAGCGTTGTAGACTGCCGGCATTTCTTTCTGTATTTCCTAACGAGCCCCTCATTTCCAAACCCTATTGTCGCGCTAAAGCTTAGCGAGGGCCCTCGGTTCTGGCAGCCTTGATGCCAAGGTAGCATAAGAGGGCTTCCCGCCAGTTGACCGCTCATGACCGGCTGTAGACGTTCGCGTCACGCCCCGGGGGTTGAAAAAGAAGGTCCCCTTCTCCCCGTGTAGTCTGAGTGGCGCTGGCTACCACCCTCAAGCGTCAGATACAGTTGTAGTATATATAAATACCCCAGAAAGTGAAGCAGAACACAGTCGCCCAGATAGCCGAATTGGTAAGGCATTCGAGATCTAATCGAAAGGCGTGGGTTCGGTCCCCACTATGGGCGCATGTTTTTCTTTCTTTCTTTCTCTCGTAATTAATAAAAAATTAATAATAATTTAACGTCACTAACGGTAAAAAAAAATTGTCTAACCTTTCCCTATGCCTTCTTGAGCGTTGTAGACTGCCGGCATTTCTTACTGTATTTCCTAACGAGCCCCTCATTTCCAAACCCTATTATCGCGCGAAAGCTTAGCGAGGGCCCTCGGTTCTGGCAGCCTTGATGCCAAGGTAGCATAAGAGGGCTTCCCGCCAGTTGACCGCTCATGACCGGCTGTAGACGTTCGCGTCACGCCCCGGGGGTTGAAAAAGAAGGTCCCCTTCTCCCCGTGTAGTCTGAGTGGCGCTGGCTACCACCCTCAAGCGTCAGATACAGTTGTAGTAAATATAAATACCCCAGAAAGTGAAGCAGAACACAGTCGCCCAGATAGCCGAATTGGTAAGGCATTCGAGATCTAATCGAAAGGCGTGGGTTCGGTCCCCACTCTGGGCGCATGTTTTTCTTTCTTTCTTTCTCTCGTAATTAATAAAAAATTAATAATAATGTAACGTCACTAACGGTAAAAAAAAATTGTCTAACCTTTCCCTATGCCTTCTTTGGCGTTGTAGACTGCCGGCATTTCTTTCTGTATTTCATAACGAGCCCCTCATTTCCAGACCCTATTATCGCGCAAAAGCTTAGCGAGGGCCCTCGGTTCTGGCAGCCTTGATGCCAAGGTAGCATAAGAGGGCTTCCCGCCAGTTGACCACTCATGACCGGCTGTAGACGTTCGCGTCACGCCCCGGGGGTTGAAAAAGAAAGTCCCCTTCTCCCCGTGTAGTTTGAGTGGCGCTGGCTACCACCCTCAAGCGTCAGATACAGTTGTAGTAAATATGAATACCCCAGAAAGTGAAGCAGAACACAGTCGCCCAGATAGCCGAATTGGTAAGGCATTCGAGATCTAATCGAAAGGCGTGGGTTCGGTCCCCACTCTGGGCGCATGTTTTTCTTTCTTTCTTTCTCTCGTAATTAATAAAAAATTAATATAATGTAACGTCACTAACGGTAAAAAAAAATTGTCTAACCTTCCCCTATGCCTTCTTTGGCGTTGTAGACTGCCGGCATTTCTTTCTGTATTTCCTAACGAGCCCCTCATTTCCAAACCCTATTATCGCGCGAAAGCTTAGCGAGAGCCCTCGGTTCTGGCAGCCTTGATGCCAAGGTAGCATAAGAGGGCTTCCCGCCAGTTGACCGCTCATGACCGGCTGTAGACGTTCGCGTCACGCCCCGGGGGTTGAAAAAGAAGGTCCCCTTCTCCCAGTGTAGTCTGAGTGGCGCTGGCTACCACCCTCAAGCGTCAGATACAGTTGTAGTAAATATAAATACCCCAGAAAGTGAAGCAGAACACAGTCGCCCAGATAGCCGAATTGGTAAGGCATTCGAGATCTAATCGAAAGGCGTGGGTTCGGTCCCCACTCTGGGCGCATGTTTTTCTTTCTTTCTTTCTCTCGTAATTAATAAAAAATTAATAATAATGTAACGTCACTAACGGTAAAAAAAAATTGTCTAACCTTTCCCTATGCCTTCTTTGGCGTTGTTGACTGCCGGCATTTCTTTCTGTATTTCCTAACGAGCCCCTCATTTCCAAACCCTATTATCGCGCGAAAGCTTAGCGAGGGCCCTCGGTTCTGGCAGCCTTGATGCCAAGGTAGCATAAGAGGGCTTCCCGCCAGTTGACCGCTCATGACCGGCTGTAGACGTTCGCGTCACGTCCCGGGGGTTGAAAAAGAAAGTCCCCTTCTCCCCGTGTAGTCTGAGTGGCGCTGGCTACCACCCTCAAGGGTCAGATACAGTTGTAGTAAATATAAATACCCCAGAAAGTGAAGCAGAACACAGTCGCCCAGATAGCCGAATTGGTAAGGCATTCGAGATCTAATCGAAAGGCGTGGGTTCGGTCCCCACTCTGGGCGCATGTTTTTCTTTCTTTCTTTCTCTCGTAATTAATAAAAAATTAATAATAATGTAACGTCACTAACGGTAAAAAAAAATTGTCTAACCTTCCCCTATGCCTTCTTTGGCGTTGTAGACTGCCGCCATTTCTTTCTGTATTTCCTAACGAGCCCCTCTTTTCCAAACCCTATTATCGCGCGAAAGCTTAGCGAGAGCCCTCGGTTCTGGCAGCCTTGATGCCAAGGTAGCATAAGAGGGCTTCCCGCCAGTTGACCGCTCATGACCGGCTGTAGACGTTCGCGTCACGCCCCGGAGGTTGAAAAAAAAGGTCCCCTTCTCCCCGTGTAGTCTGAGTGGCGCTGGCTACCACCCTCAAGCGTCAGATACAGTTGTAGTAAATATAAATACCCCAGAAAGTGAAGCAGTACACAGTCGCCCAGATAGCCGAATTGGTAAGGCATTCGAGATCTAATCGAAAGGCGTGGGTTCGGTCCCCACTCTGGGCGCATGTTTTTCTTTCTTTCTTTCTCTCGTAATTAATAAAAAATAATAATAATGTAACGTCACTAACGGTAAAAAAAAATTGTCTAACCTTCCCCTATGCCTTCTTTGGCGTTGTAGACTGCCGGCATTTCTTTCTGTATTTCCTAACGAGCCCCTCATTTCCAAACCCTATTATCGCGCGAAAGCTTAGCGAGAGCCCTCGGTTCTGGCAGCCTTGATGCCAAGGTAGCATAAGAGGGCTTCCCGCCAGTTGACCGCTCATGACCGGCTGTAGACGTTCGCGTCACGCCCCGGAGGTTGAAAAAAAAGGTCCCCTTCTCCCCGTGTAGTCTGAGTGGCGCTGGCTACCACCCTCAAGCGTCAGATACAGTTGTAGTAAATATAAATACCCCAGAAAGTGAAGCAGTACACAGTCGCCCAGATAGCCGAATTGGTAAGGCATTCGAGATCTAATCGAAAGGCGTGGGTTCGGTCCCCACTCTGGGCGCATGTTTTTCTTTCTTTCTCTCGTAATGAATAAAAAATTTATAATAATGTAACGTCACTAACGGTAAAAAAAAATTGTCTAACCTTCCCCTATGCCTTCTTTGGCGTTGTAGACTGCCGGCATTTCTTTCTGTATTTCCTAACGAGCCCCTCATTTCCAAACCCTATTATCGCGCGAAAGCTTAGCGAGGGACCTCGGTTCTGGCAGCCTTGATGCCAAGGTAGCATAAGAGGGCTTCCCGCCAGTTGACCGCTCATGACCGGCTGTAGACGTTCGCGTCACGCCCCGGGGGTTGAAAAAGAAGGTCCCCTTCTCCCCGTGTAGTCTGAGTGGCGCTGGCTACCACCCTCAAGCGTCAGATACAGTTGTAGTTAATATAAATACCCCAGAAAGTGAAGCAGAACACAGTCGCCCAGATAGCCGAATTGGTAAGGCATTCGAGATCTAATCGAAAGGCGTGGGTTCGGTCCCCACTCTGGGCGCATGTTTTTCTTTCTTTCTTTCTCTCGTAATTAATAAAAAATTAATAATAATGTAACGTCACTAACGGTATAAAAAAAATTGTCTAACCTTTCCCTATGCCTTCTTGAGCGTTGTAGACTGCCGGCATTTCTTTCTGTATTTCCTAACGAGCCCCTCATTTCCAAACCCTATTGTCGCGCTAAAGCTTAGCGAGGGCCCTCGGTTCTGGCAGCCTTGATGCCAAGGTAGCACAAGAGGGCTTCCCGCCAGTTGACCACTCATGACCGGCTGTAGACGTTCGCGTCACGCCCCGGGGGTTGAAAAAGAAGGTCCCCTTCTCCCCGTGTAGTCTGAGTGGCGCTGCCTACCACCCTCAAGCGTCAGATACAGTTGTAGTAAATATAAATACCCCAGAAAGTGAAGCAGAACACAGTCGCCCAGATAGCCGAATTGGTAAGGCATTCGAGATCTAATCGAAAGGCGTGGGTTCGGTCCCCACTCTGGGCGCATGTTTTTCTTTCTTTCTTTCTCTCGTAATTAATAAAAAATTAATAATAATGTAACGTCTCTAACGGTAAAAAAAAATTGTCTAACCTTCCCCTATGCCTTCTTTGGCGTTGTAGACTGCCGGCATTTCTTTCTGTATTTCCTAACGAGCCCCTCATTTCCAAACCCTATTATCGCGCGAAAGCTTAGCGAGGGCCCTCGGTTCTGGCAGCCTTGATGCCAAGGTAGCATAAGAGGGCTTCCCGCCAGTTGACCGCTCATGACCGGCTGTAGACGTTCGCGTCACGCCCCGGGGGTTGAAAAAGAAGGTCCCCTTCTCCCCGTGTAGTCTGAGTGGCGCTGGCTACCACCCTCAAGCGTCAGATACAGTTGTAGTAAATACAAATACCCCAGAAAGTGAAGCAGAACACAGTCGCCCAGATAGCCGAATTGGTAAGGCATTCGAGATCTAATCGAAAGGCGTGGGTTCGGTCCCCACTTTGGGCGCATGTTTTTCTTTCTTTCTTTCTCTCGTAATTAATAAAAAATTAATAATAATGTAACGTCACTAACGGTAAAAAAAATTGTCTAACCTTCCCCAATGCCTTCTTTGGCGTTGTAGACTGCCGGCATTTCTTTCTGTATTTCCTAACGAGCCCCTCATTTCCAAACCCTATTATCGCGCGAAAGCTTAGCGAGGGCCCTCGGTTCTGGCAGCCTTGATGCCAAGGTAGCATAAGAGGGCTTCCCGCCAGTTGACCGCTCATGACCGGCTGTAGACGTTCGCGTCACGCCCCGGGGGTTGAAAAAGAAGGTCCCCTTCTCCCCGTGTAGTCTGAGTGGCACTGGCTACCACCCTCAAGCGTCAGATACAGTTGTAGTAAATATAAATACCCCAGAAAGTGAAGCAGAACACAGTCGCCCAGATAGCAGAATTGGTAAGGCATTCGAGATCTAATCAAAAGGCGTGGGTTCGGTCCCCACTCTGGGCGCATGTTTTTCTTTCTTTCTTTCTCTCGTAATTAATAAAAAATTAATAATAATGTAACGTCACTAACGGTAAAAAAAAATTGTCTAACCTTTCCCTATGCCTTCTTGAGCGTTGTAGACTGCCGGCATTTCTTTCTGTATTTCCTAACGAGCCCCTCATTTCCAAACCCTATTATCGCGCGAAAGCTTAGCGAGGGCCCTCGGTTCTGGCAGCCTTGATGCCAAGGTAGCATAAGAGGGCTTCCCGCCAGTTGACCGCTCATGACCGGCTGTAGACGTTCGCGTCACGCCCCGGGGGTTGAAAAAGAAGGTCCCCTTCTCCCCGTGTAGTCTGAGTGGCGCTGGCTACCACCCTCAAGCGTCAGATACAGTTGTAGTATATATAAATACCCCAGAAAGTGAAGCAGAACACAGTCGCCCAGATAGCCGAATTGGTAAGGCATTCGAGATCTAATCGAAAGGCGTGGGTTCGGTACCCACTATGGGCGCATGTTTTTCTTTCTTTCTTTCTCTCGTAATTAATAAAAAATTAATAATAATGTAACGTCACTAACGGTAAAAAAAAATTGTCTAACCTTTCCCTATGCCTTCTTGAGCGTTGTAGACTGCCGGCATTTCTTTCTGTATTTCCTAACGAGCCCCTCATTTTCAAACCCTATTGTCGCGCGAAAGCTTAGCGAGGGCCCTCGGTTCTGGCAGCCTTGATGCCAAGGTAGCATAAGAGGGCTTCCCGCCAGTTGACCGCTCATGACCGGCTGTAGACGTTCGCGTCACGCCCCGGGGGTTGAAAAAGAAGGTCCCCTTCTCCCCGTGTAGTCTGAGTGGCGCTGGCTACCACCCTCAAGCGTCAGATACAGTTGTAGTAAATATAAATACCCCAGAAAGTGAAGCAGAACACAGTCGCCCAGATAGCCGAATTGGTAAGGCATTCGAGATCTAATCGAAAGGCGTGGGTTCGGTCCCCACTCTGGGCGCATGTTTTTCTTTCTTTCTTTCTCTCGTAATTAATAAAAAATTAATAATAATGTAACGTCACTAACGGTAAAAAAAAATTGTCTAACCTTCCCCAATGCCTTCTTTGGCGTTGTAGACTGCCGGCATTTCTTTCTGTATTTCCTAACGAGCCCTCATTTCCAAACCCTATTAATGCGCGAAAGCTTAGCGAGGGCCCTCGGTTCTGGCAGCCTTGATGCCAAGGTAGCATAAGAGGGCTTCCCGCCAGTTGACCGCTCATGACCGGCTGTAGACGTTCGCGTCACGCCCCGGGGGTTGAAAAAGAAGGTCCCCTTCTCCCCGTGTAGTCTGAGTGGCACTGGCTACCACCCTCAAGCGTCAGATACAGTTGTAGTAAATATAAATACCCCAGAAAGTGAAGCAGAACACAGTCGCCCAGATAGCCGAATTGGTAAGGCATTCGAGATCTAATCGAAAGGCGTGGGTTCGGTCCCCACTCTGGGCGCATGTTTTTCTTTCTTTCTTTCTCTCGTAATTAATAAAAAATTAATAATAATGTAACGTCACTAACGGTAAAAAAAAATTGTCTAACCTTCCCCTATGCCTTCTTTGGCGTTGTAGACTGCCGCCATTTCTTTCTGTATTTCCTAACGAGCCCCTCTTTTCCAAACCCTATTATCGCGCGAAAGCTTAGCGAGAGCCCTCGGTTCTGGCAGCCTTGATGCCAAGGTAGCATAAGAGGGCTTCCCGCCAGTTGACCGCTCATGACCGGCTGTAGACGTTCGCGTCACGCCCCGGAGGTTGAAAAAAAAGGTCCCCTTCTCCCCGTGTAGTCTGAGTGGCGCTGGCTACCACCCTCAAGCGTCAGATACAGTTGTAGTAAATATAAATACCCCAGAAAGTGAAGCAGTACACAGTCGCCCAGATAGCCGAATTGGTAAGGCATTCGAGATCTAATCGAAAGGCGTGGGTTCGGTCCCCACTCTGGGCGCATGTTTTTCTTTCTTTCTTTCTCTCGTAATTAATAAAAAATAATAATAATGTAACGTCACTAACGGTAAAAAAAATTGTCTAACCTTCCCCTATGCCTTCTTTGGCGTTGTAGACTGCCGGCATTTCTTTCTGTATTTCCTAACGAGCCCCTCATTTCCAAACCCTATTATCGCGCGAAAGCTTAGCGAGAGCCCTCGGTTCTGGCAGCCTTGATGCCAAGGTAGCATAAGAGGGCTTCCCGCCAGTTGACCGCTCATGACCGGCTGTAGACGTTCGCGTCACGCCCCGGAGGTTGAAAAAAAAGGTCCCCTTCTCCCCGTGTAGTCTGAGTGGCGCTGGCTACCACCCTCAAGCGTCAGATACAGTTGTAGTAAATATAAATACCCCAGAAAGTGAAGCAGTACACAGTCGCCCAGATAGCCGAATTGGTAAGGCATTCGAGATCTAATCGAAAGGCGTGGGTTCGGTCCCCACTCTGGGCGCATGTTTTTCTTTCTTTCTCTCGTAATTAATAAAAAATTTATAATAATGTAACGTCACTAACGGTAAAAAAAAATTGTCTAACCTTCCCCTATGCCTTCTTTGGCGTTGTAGACTGCCGGCATTTCTTTCTGTATTTCCTAACGAGCCCCTCATTTCCAAACCCTATTATCGCGCGAAAGCTTAGCGAGGGACCTCGGTTCTGGCAGCCTTGATGCCAAGGTAGCATAAGAGGGCTTCCCGCCAGTTGACCGCTCATGACCGGCTGTAGACGTTCGCGTCACGCCCCGGGGGTTGAAAAAGAAGGTCCCCTTCTCCCCGTGTAGTCTGAGTGGCGCTGGCTACCACCCTCAAGCGTCAGATACAGTTGTAGTTAATATAAATACCCCAGAAAGTGAAGCAGAACACAGTCGCCCAGATAGCCGAATTGGTAAGGCATTCGAGATCTAATCGAAAGGCGTGGGTTCGGTCCCCACTCTGGGCGCATGTTTTTCTTTCTTTCTTTCTCTCGTAATTAATAAAAAATTAATAATAATGTAACGTCACTAACGGTATAAAAAAAAATTGTCTAACCTTTCCCTATGCCTTCTTGAGCGTTGTAGACTGCCGGCATTTCTTTCTGTATTTCCTAACGAGCCCCTCATTTCCAAACCCTATTGTCGCGCTAAAGCTTAGCGAGGGCCCTCGGTTCTGGCAGCCTTGATGCCAAGGTAGCACAAGAGGGCTTCCCGCCAGTTGACCACTCATGACCGGCTGTAGACGTTCGCGTCACGCCCCGGGGGTTGAAAAAGAAGGTCCCCTTCTCCCCGTGTAGTCTGAGTGGCGCTGCCTACCACCCTCAAGCGTCAGATACAGTTGTAGTAAATATAAATACCCCAGAAAGTGAAGCAGAACACAGTCGCCCAGATAGCCGAATTGGTAAGGCATTCGAGATCTAATCGAAAGGCGTGGGTTCGGTCCCCACTCTGGGCGCATGTTTTTCTTTCTTTCTTTCTCTCGTAATTAATAAAAAATTAATAATAATGTAACGTCTCTAACGGTAAAAAAAAATTGTCTAACCTTCCCCTATGCCTTCTTTGGCGTTGTAGACTGCCGCCATTTCTTTCTGTATTTCCTAACGAGCCCCTCATTTCCAAACCCTATTATCGCGCGAAAGCTTAGCGAGGGCCCTCGGTTCTGGCAGCCTTGATGCCAAGGTAGCATAAGAGGGCTTCCCGCCAGTTGACCGCTCATGACCGGCTGTAGACGTTCGCGTCACGCCCCGGGGGTTGAAAAAGAAGGTCCCCTTCTCCCCGTGTAGTCTGAGTGGCGCTGGCTACCACCCTCAAGCGTCAGATACAGTTGTAGTAAATACAAATACCCCAGAAAGTGAAGCAGAACACAGTCGCCCAGATAGCCGAATTGGTAAGGCATTCGAGATCTAATCGAAAGGCGTGGGTTCGGTCCCCACTTTGGGCGCATGTTTTTCTTTCTTTCTTTCTCTCGTAATTAATAAAAAATTAATTATAATGTAACGTCACTAACGGTAAAAAAAAAATTGTCTAACCTTCCCCTATGCCTTCTTTGGCGTTGTAGACTGCCGGCATTTCTTTCTGTATTTCCTAACGAGCCCCTCATTTCCAAACCATATTATCGCGCGAAAGCTTAGCGAGGGCCCTCGGTTCTGGCAGCCTTGATGCCAAGGTAGCATAAGAGGGCTTCCCGCCAGTTGACCGCTCATGACCGGCTGTAGACGTTCGCGTCACGCCCCGGGGGTTGAAAAAGAAGGTCACCTTCTCCCCGTGTAGTCTGAGTGGCGCTGGCTACCACCCTCAAGCGTCAGATACAGTTGTAGTAAATATAAATACCCCAGAAAGTGAAGCAGAACACAGTCGCCCAGATAGCCGAATTGGTAAGGCATTCGAGATCTAATCGAAAGGCGTGGGTTCGGTCCCCACTCTGGGCGCATGTTTTTCTTTCTTTCTTTCTCTCGTAATTAATAAAAAATTAATAATAATGTAACGTCACTAACGGTAAAAAAAAATTGTCTAACCTTCCCCAATGCCTTCTTTGGCGTTGTAGACTGCCGGCATTTCTTTCTGTATTTCCTAACGAGCCCCTCATTTCCAAACCCTATTAATGCGCGAAAGCTTAGCGAGGGCCCTCGGTTCTGGCAGCCTTGATGCCAAGGTAGCATAAGAGGGCTTCCCGCCAGTTGACCGCTCATGACCGGCTGTAGACGTTCGCGTCACGCCCCGGGGGTTGAAAAAGAAGGTCCCCTTCTCCCCGTGTAGTCTGAGTGGCACTGGCTACCACCCTCAAGCGTCAGATACAGTTGTAGTAAATATAAATACCCCAGAAAGTGAAGCAGAACACAGTCGCCCAGATAGCAGAATTGGTAAGGCATTCGAGATCTAATCAAAAGGCGTGGGTTCGGTCCCCACTCTGGGCGCATGTTTTTCTTTCTTTCTTTCTCTCGTAATTAATAAAAAATTAATAATAATGTAACGTCACTAACGGTAAAAAAAAATTGTCTAACCTTTCCCTATGCCTTCTTGAGCATTGTAGACTGCCGGCATTTCTTTCTGTATTTCCTAACGAGCCCCTCATTTCCAAACCCTATTATCGCGCGAAAGCTTAGCGAGGGCCCTCGGTTCTAGCAGCCTTGATGCCAAGGTAGCATAAGAGGGCTTCCCGCCAGTTGACCGCTCATGACCGGCTGTAGACCTTCGCGTCACGCCCCGGGGGTTGAAAAAGAAGGTCCCCTTCTCCCCGTGTAGTCTGAGTGGCGCTGGCTACCACCCTCAAGCGTCAGATACAGTTGTAGTATATATAAATACCCCAGAAAGTGAAGCAGAACACAGTCGCCCAGATAGCCGAATTGGTAAGGCATTCGAGATCTAATCGAAAGGCGTGGGTTCGGTACCCACTATGGGCGCATGTTTTTCTTTCTTTCTTTCTCTCGTAATTAATAAAAAATTAATAATAATGTAACGTCACTAACGGTAAAAAAAAAATTGTCTAACCTTTCCCTATGCCTTCTTGAGCGTTGTAGACTGCCGGCATTTCTTTCTGTATTTCCTAACGAGCCCCTCATTTTCAAACCCTATTGTCGCGCGAAAGCTTAGCGAGGGCCCTCGGTTCTGGCAGCCTTGATGCCAAGGTAGCATAAGAGGGCTTCCCGCCAGTTGACCGCTCATGACCGGCTGTAGACGTTCGCGTCACGCCCCGGGGGTTGAAAAAGAAGGTCCCCTTCTCCCCGTGTAGTCTGAGTGGCGCTGGCTACCACCCTCAAGCGTCAGATACAGTTGTAGTAAATATAAATACCCCAGAAAGTGAAGCAGAACACAGTCGCCCAGATAGCCGAATTGGTAAGGCATTCGAGATCTAATCGAAAGGCGTGGGTTCGGTCCCCACTCTGGGCGCATGTTTTTCTTTCTTTCTTTCTCTCGTAATTAATAAAAAATTAATAATAATGTAACGTCACTAACGGTAAAAAAAAATTGTCTAACCTTCCCCAATGCCTTCTTTGGCGTTGTAGACTGCCGGCATTTCTTTCTGTATTTCCTAACGAGCCCTCATTTCCAAACCCTATTAATGCGCGAAAGCTTAGCGAGGGCCCTCGGTTCTGGCAGCCTTGATGCCAAGGTAGCATAAGAGGGCTTCCCGCCAGTTGACCGCTCATGACCGGCTGTAGACGTTCGCGTCACGCCCCGGGGGTTGAAAAAGAAGGTCCCCTTCTCCCCGTGTAGTCTGAGTGGCACTGGCTACCACCCTCAAGCGTCAGATACAGTTGTAGTAAATATAAATACCCCAGAAAGTGAAGCAGAACACAGTCGCCCAGATAGCCGAATTGGTAAGGCATTCGAGATCTAATCAAAAGGCGTGGGTTCGGTCCCCACTCTGGGCGCATGTTTTTCTTTCTTTCTTTCTCTCGTAATTAATAAAAAATTAATAATAATGTAACGTCACTAACGGTAAAAAAAAAAATGTCTAACCTTTCCCTATGCCTTCTTGAGCGTTGTAGACTGCCGGCATTTCTTTCTGTATTTCCTAACGAGCCCCTCATTTCCAAACCCTATTATCGCGCGAAAGCTTAGCGAGGGCCCTCGGTTCTGGCAGCCTTGATGCCAAGGTAGCATAAGAGGGCTTCCCGCCAGTTGACCGCTCATGACCGGCTGTAGACGTTCGCGTCACGCCCCGGGGGTTGAAAAAGAAGGTCCCCTTCTCCCCGTGTAGTCTGAGTGGCGCTGGCTAACACCCTCAAGCGTCAGATACAGTTGTAGTAAATATAAATACCCCAGAAAGTGAAGCAGAACACAGTCGCCCAGATAGCCGAATTGGTAAGGCATTCGAGATCTAATCGAAAGGCGTGGGTTCGGTCCCCACTCTGGGCGCATGTTTTTCTTTCTTTCTTTCTCTCGTAATTAATAAAAAAATTAATAATAATGTAACGTCACTAACGGTAAAAAAAATTGTCTAACCTTCCCCTATGCCTTCTTTGGCGTTGTAGACTGCCGGCATTTCTTTTTGTATTTCCTAACGAGCCCCTCATTTCCAAACCCTATTATCGCGCGAAAGCTTAGCGAGGGCCCTCGGTTCTGGCAGCCTTGATGCCAAGGTAGCATAAGAGGGCTTCCCGCCAGTTGACCGCTCATGACCGGCTGTAGACGTTCGCGTCACGCCCCGGGGGTTGAAAACGAAGGTCCCCTTCTCCCCGTGTAGTCTGAGTGGCGCTGGCTACCACCCTCAAGCGTCAGATACAGTTGTAGTAAATATAAATACCCCAGAAAGTGAAGCAGAACACAGTCGCCCAGATAGCCGAATTGGTAAGGCATTCGAGATCTAATCGAAAGGCGTGGGTTCGGTCCCCACTCTGGGCGCATGTTTTTCTTTCTTTCTTTCTCTCGTAATTAATAAAAAATTAATAATAATGTAACGTCACTAACGGTAAAAAAAAACAAAAAAATTGTCTAACCTTCCCCTATGCCTTCTTTGGCGTTGTAGACTGCCGGCATTTCTTTCTGTATTTCCTAACGAGCCCCTCATTTCCAAACCCTATTATCGCGCGAAAGCTTAGCGAGGGCCCTCGGTTCTGGCAGCCTTGATGCCAAGGTAGCATAAGAGGGCTTCCCGCCAGTTGACCGCTCATGACCGGCTGTAGACGTTCGCGTCACGCCCCGGGGGTTGAAAAAGAAGGTCCCCTTCTCCCCGTGTAGTCTGAGTGGCGCTGGCTACCACCCTCAAGCGTCAGATACAGTTGTAGTAAATATAAATACCCCAGAAAGTGAAGCAGAACACAGTCGCCCAGATAGCCGAATTGGTAAGGCATTCGAGATCTAATCGAAAGGCGTGGGTTCGGTCCCCACTCTGGGCGCATGTTTTTCTTTCTTTCTTTCTCTCGTAATTAATAAAAAATTAATAATAGTGTAACGTCACTAACGGTAAAAAAAAAATTGTCTAACCTTCCCCAATGCCTTCTTTGGCGTTGTAGACTGCCGGCATTTCTTTCTGTATTTCCTAACGAGCCCTCATTTCCAAACCCTATTAATGCGCGAAAGCTTAGCGAGGGCCCTCGGTTCTGGCAGCCTTGATGCCAAGGTAGCATAAGAGGGCTTCCCGCCAGTTGACCGCTCATGACCGGCTGTAGACGTTCGCGTCACGCCCCGGGGGTTGAAAAAGAAGGTCCCCTTCTCCCCGTGTAGTCTGAGTGGCACTGGCTACCACCCTCAAGCGTCAGATACAGTTGTAGTAAATATAAATACCCCAGAAAGTGAAGCAGAACACAGTCGCCCAGATAGCCGAATTGGTAAGGCATTCGAGATCTAATCAAAAGGCGTGGGTTCGGTCCCCACTCTGGGCGCATGTTTTTCTTTCTTTCTTTCTCTCGTAATTAATAAAAAATTAATAATAATGTAACGTCACTAACGGTAAAAAAAAAATTGTCTAACCTTTCCCTATGCCTTCTTGAGCGTTGTAGACTGCCGGCATTTCTTTCTGCATTTCCTAACGAGCCCCTCATTTCCAAACCCTATTATCGCGCGAAAGCTTAGCGAGGGCCCTCGGTTCTGGCAGCCTTGATGCCAAGGTAGCATAAGAGGGCTTCCCGCCAGTTGACCGCTCATGACCGGCTGTAGACGTTCGCGTCACGCCCCGGGGGTTGAAAAAGAAGGTCCCCTTCTCCCCGTGTAGTCTGAGTGGCGCTGGCTAACACCCTCAAGCGTCAGATACAGTTGTAGTAAATATAAATACCCCAGAAAGTGAAGCAGAGCACAGTCGCCCAGATAGCCGAATTGGTAAGGCATTCGAGATCTAATCGAAAGGCGTGGGTTCGGTCCCCACTCTGGCCGCATGTTTTTCTTTCTTTCTTTCTCTCGTAATTAATAAAAAATTAATAATAATGTAACGTCACTAACGGTAAAAAAAATTGTCTAACCTTCCCCTATGCCTTCTTTGGCGTTGTAGACTGCCAGCATTTCTTTCTGTATTTCCTAACGAGCCCCTCATTTCCAAACCCTATTATCGCGCGAAAGCTTAGCGAGGGCCCTCGGTTCTGGCAGCCTTGATGCCAAGGTAGCATAAGAGGGCTTCCCGCCAGTTGACCGCTCATGACCGGCTGTAGACGTTCGCGTCACGCCCCGGGGGTTGAAAAAGAAGGTCCCCTTCTCCCCGTGTAGTCTGAGTGGCGCTGGCTACCACCCTCAAGGGTCAGATACAGTTGTAGTAAATATAAATACCCCAGAAAGTGATGCAGAACACAGTCGCCCAGATAGCCGAATTGGTAAGGCATTCGAGATCTAATCGAAAGGCGTGGGTTCGGTCCCCACTCTGGGCGCATGTTTTTCTTTCTTTCTTTCTCTCGTAATTATAAAAAATTATATAATGTAACGTCACTAACGGTAAAAAAAAAAATTGTCTAACCTTCCCCTATGCCTTCTTTGGCGTTGTAGACTGCCGGCATTTCTTTCTGTATTTCCTAACGAGCCCCTCATTTCCAAACCCTATTATCGCGCGAAAGCTTAGCGAGGGCCCTCGGTTCTCGCAGCCTTGATGCCAAGGTAGCATAAGAGGGCTTCCCGCCAGTTGACCGCTCATGACCGGCTGTAGACGTTCGCGTCACGCCCCGGGGGTTGAAAAAGAAGGTCCCCTTCTCCCCGTGTAGTCTGAGTGGCGCTGGCTACCACCCTCAAGCGTCAGATACAGTTGTAGTAAATATAAATACCCCAGAAAGTGAAGCAGAACACAGTCGCCCAGATAGCCGAATTGGTAAGGCATTCGAGATCTAATCGAAAGGCGTGGGTTCGGTCCCCACTCTGGGCGCATGTTTTTCTTTCTCTCGTAATTAATAAAAAATTTATAATAATGTAACGTCACTAACGGTAAAAAAAAAATTGTCTAACCTTCCCCTATGCCTTCTTTGGCGTTGTAGACTGCCGGCATTTCTTTCTGTATTTCCTAACGAGCCCCTCATTTCCAAACCCTATTATCGCGCGAAAGCTTAGCGAGGGCCCTCGGTTCTCGCAGCCTTGATGCCAAGGTAGCATAAGAGGGCTTCCCGCCAGTTGACCGCTCATGACCGGCTGTAGACGTTCGCGTCACGCCCCGGGGGTTGAAAAAGAAGGTCCCCTTCTCCCCGTGTAGTCTGAGTGGCGCTGGCTACCACCCTCAAGGGTCAGATACAGTTGTAGTAAATATAAATACCCCAGAAAGTGATGCAGAACACAGTCGCCCAGATAGCCGAATTGGTAAGGCATTCGAGATCTAATCGAAAGGCGTGGGTTCGGTCCCCACTCTGGGCGCATGTTTTTCTTTCTTTCTTTCTCTCGTAATTAATAAAAAATTATATAATGTAACGTCACTAACGGTAAAAAAAAAATTGTCTAACCTTCCCCTATGCCTTCTTTGGCGTTGTAGACTGCCGGCATTTCTTTCTGTATTTCCTAACGAGCCCCTCATTTCCAAACCCTATTATCGCGCGAAAGCTTAGCGAGGGCCCTCGGTTCTCGCAGCCTTGATGCCAAGGTAGCATAAGAGGGCTTCCCGCCAGTTGACCGCTCATGACCGGCTGTAGACGTTCGCGTCACGCCCCGGGGGTTGAAAAAGAAGGTCCCCTTCTCCCCGTGTAGTCTGAGTGGCGCTGGCTACCACCCTCAAGCGTCAGATACAGTTGTAGTAAATATAAATACCCCAGAAAGTGAAGCAGAACACAGTCGCCCAGATAGCCGAATTGGTAAGGCATTCGAGATCTAATCGAAAGGCGTGGGTTCGGTCCCCACTCTGGGCGCATGTTTTTCTTTCTCTCGTAATTAATAAAAAATTTATAATAATGTAACGTCACTAACGGTAAAAAAAAAATTGTCTAACCTTCCCCTATGCCTTCTTTGGCGTTGTAGACTGCCGGCATTTCTTTCTGTATTTCCTAACGAGCCCCTCATTTCCAAACCCTATTATCGCGCGAAAGCTTAGCGAGGGCCCTCGGTTCTCGCAGCCTTGATGCCAAGGTAGCATAAGAGGGCTTCCCGCCAGTTGACCGCTCATGACCGGCTGTAGACGTTCGCGTCACGCCCCGGGGGTTGAAAAAGAAGGTCCCCTTCTCCCCGTGTAGTCTGAGTGGCGCTGGCTACCACCCTCAAGCGTCAGATACAGTTGTAGTAAATATAAATACCCCAGAAAGTGAAGCAGAACACAGTCGCCCAGATAGCCGAATTGGTAAGGCATTCGAGATCTAATCGAAAGGCGTGGGTTCGGTCCCCACTCTGGGCGCATGTTTTTCTTTCTTTCTTTCTCTCGTAATTAATAAAAAAATTAATAATAATGTAACGTCACTAACGGTAAAAAAAAATTGTCTAACCTTCCCCTATGCCTTCTTTGGCGTTGTAGACTGCCGGCATTTCTTTTTGTATTTCCTAACGAGCCCCTCATTTCCAAACCCTATTATCGCGCGAAAGCTTAGCGAGGGCCCTCGGTTCTGGCAGCCTTGATGCCAAGGTAGCAAAAGAGGGCTTCCCGCCAGTTGACCGCTCATGACCGGCTGTAGACGTTCGCGTCACGCCCCGGGGGTTGAAAAAGAAGGTCCCCTTCTCCCCGTGTAGTCTGAGTGGCGCTGGCTACCACCCTCAAGCGTCAGATACAGTTGTAGTAAATATAAATACCCCAGAAAGTGAAGCAGAACACAGTCGCCCAGATAGCCGAATTGGTAAGGCATTCGAGATCTAATCGAAAGGCGTGGGTTCGGTCCCCACTCTGGGCGCATGTTTTTCTTTCTTTCTTTCTCTCGTAATTAATAAAAAATTAATAATAATGTAACGTCACTAACGGTAAAAAAAAACAAAAAAATTGTCTAACCTTCCCCTATGCCTTCTTTGGCGTTGTAGACTGCCGGCATTTCTTTCTGTATTTCCTAACGAGCCCCTCATTTCCAAACCCTATTATCGCGCGAAAGCTTAGCAAGGGCCCCCGGTTCTGGCAGCCTTGATGCCAAGGTAGCATAAGAGGGCTTCCCGCCAGTTGACCGCTCATGACCGGCTGTAGACGTTCGCGTCACGCCCCGGGGGTTGAAAAAGAAGGTCCCCTTCTCCCCGTGTAGTCTGAGTGGCGCTGGCTACCACCCTCAAGCGTCAGATACAGTTGTAGTAAATATAAATACCCCAGAAAGTGAAGCAGAACACAGTCGCCCAGATAGCCGAATTGGTAAGGCATTCGAGATCTAATCGAAAGGCGTGGGTTCGGTCCCCACTCTGGGCGCATGTTTTTCTTTCTTTCTTTCTCTCGTAATTAATAAAAAAATTAATAATAATGTAACGTCACTAAAGGTAAAAAAAAATTGTCTAACCTTCCCCTATGCCTTCTTTGGCGTTGTAGACTGCCGGCATTTCTTTTTGTATTTCCAACGAGCCCCTCATTTCCAAACCCTATTATCGCGCGAAAGCTTAGCGAGGGCCCTCGGTTCTGGCAGCCTTGATGCCAAGGTAGCATAAGAGGGCTTCCCGCCAGTTGACCGCTCATGACCGGCTGTAGACATTCGCGTCACGCCCCGGGGGTTGAAAAAGAAGGTCCCCTTCTCCCCGTGTAGTCTGAGTGGCGCTGGCTACCACCCTCAAGCGTCAGATACAGTTGTAGTAAATATAAAAACCCCAGAAAGTGAAGCAGAACACAGTCGCCCAGATAGCCGAATTGGTAAGGCATTCGAGATCTAATCGAAAGGCGTGGGTTCGGTCCCCACTCTGGGCGCATGTTTTTCTTTCTTTCTTTCTCTCGTAATTAATAAAAAATAATAATAATGTAACGTCACTAACGGTAAAAAAAACAAAAAAATTGTCTAACCTTTCCCTATGCCTTCTTTGGCGTTGTAGACTGCCGGCATTTCTTTCTGTATTTCCTACCGAGCCCCTCATTTCCAAACCCTATTATCGCGCGAAAGCTTAGCGAGGGCCCTCGGTTCTGGCAGCCTTGATGCCAAGGTAGCATAAGAGGGCTTCCCGCCAGTTGACCGCTCATGACCGGCTGTAGACGTTCGCGTCACGCCCCGGGGGTTGAAAAAGAAGGTCCCCTTCTCCCCGTGTAGTCTGAGTGGCGCTGGCTACCACCCTCAAGCGTCAGATACAGTTGTAGTAAATATAAATACCCCAGAAAGTGAAGCAGAACACAGTCGCCCAGATAGCCGAATTGGTAAGGCATTCGAGATCTAATCGAAAGGCGTGGGTTCGGTCCCCACTCTGGGCGCATGTTTTTCTTTCTTTCTTTCTCTCGTAATTAATAAAAAATTAATAATAATGTAACGTCACTAACGGTAAAAAAAAATTGTCTAACCTTCCCCTATGCCTTCTTTGGCGTTGTAGACTGCCGGAATTTCTTTCTGTATTTCCTAACGAGCCCCTCATTTCCAAACCCTATTATCGCGCGAAAGCTTAGCGAGGGCCCTCGGTTCTGGCAGCCTTGATGCCAAGGTAGCATAGGAGGGCTTCCCGCCAGTTGACCGCTCATGACCGGTTGTAGACGTTCGCGTCACGCCCCGGGGGTTGAAAAAGAAGGTCCCCTTCTCCCCGTGTAGTCTGAGTGGCGCTGGCTACCACCCTCAAGAGTCAGATACAGTTGTAGTAAATATAAATACCCCAGAAAGTGAAGCAGAACACAGTCGCCCAGATAGCCGAATTGGTAAGGCATTCGATATCTAATCGAAAGGCGTGGGTTCGGTCCCCACTCTGGGCGCATGTTTTTATTTCCTTCTTTCTCTCGTAATTAATAAAAAATTAATAATAATGTAACGTCACTAACGTTAAAAAAAAATTGTCTAACCTTCCCCTATGCCTTCTTTGGCGTTGTAGACTGCCGGCATTTCTTTCTGTATTTCGTAACGAGCCCCTCATGTCCAAACCCTATTATCGCGCGAAAGCTTAGCGAGGGCCCTCGGTTCTGGCAGCCTTGATGCCAAGGTAGCATAAGAGGGCTTCCCGCCAGTTGACCGCTCATGACCGGTTGTAGACGTTCGCGTCACGCCCCGGGGGTTGAAAAAGAAGGTCCATTCTCCCCGTGTAGTCTGAGTGGCGCTGGCTACCACCCTCAAGCGTCAGATACAGATGTAGTAAATATAAATACCCCAGAAAGTGAAGCAGAACACAGTCGCCCAGATAGCCGAATTGGTAAGACATTCGAGATTTAATCGAAAGGCGTGGGTTCGGTCCCCACTCTGGGCGCATGTTTTTCTTTCTTTCTTTCTCTCGTAATTAATAAAAAATTAATAATAATGTAACGTCACTAACGGTAAAAAAAAATTGTCTAACCTTCCCCTATGCCTTCTTTGGCGTTGTAGACTGCCGGCATTTCTTTCTGTATTTCCTAACGAGCCCCTCATTTCCAAACCCTATTATCGCGTGAAAGCTTAGCGAGGGCCCTCGGTTCTGGCAGCCTTGATGCCAAGGTAGCATAAGAGGGCTTCCCGCCAGTTGACCGCTCATGACCGGCTGTAGACGTTCGCGTCACGCCCCGGGGGTTGAAAAAGAAGGTCCCCTTCTCCCCGTGTAGTCTGAGTGGCGCTGGCTACCACCCTCAAGCGTCAGATACAGTTGTAGTAAATATAAATACCCCAGAAAGTGAAGCAGAACACAGTCGCCCAGATAGCCGAATTCGTAAGGCATTCGAGATCTAATCGAAAGGCGTGGGTTCGGTCCCCACTCTGGGCGCATGTTTTTCTTTCTTTCTTTCTCTCGTAATTAATAAAAAATTAATAATAATGTAACGTCACTAACGGTAAAAAAAAAATTGTCTAACCTTCCCCTATGCCTTCTTTGGCGTTGTAGACTGCCGGCATTTCTTTTTGTATTTCCTAACGAGCCCCTCATTTCCAAACCCTATTATCGCGCGAAAGCTTAGCGAGGGCCCTCGGTTCTGGCAGCCTTGATGCCAAGGTAGCATAAGAGGGCTTCCCTCCAGTTGACCGCTCATGACCGGCGGTAGACGTTCGCGTCACGCCCCGGGGGTTGAAAAAGAAGGTCCCCTTCTCCCCGTGTAGTCTGAGTGGCGCTGGCTACCACCCTCAAGCGTCAGATACAGTTGTAGTATATATATAAATACCCCAGAAAGTGAAGCAGAACACAGTCGCCCAGATAGCCGAATTGGTAAGGCATTCGAGATCTAATCGAAAGGCGTGGGTTCGGTCCCCACTCTGGGCGCATGTTTTTCTTTCTTTCTTTCTCTCGTAATTAATAAAAATTAATATTAATGTAACGTCCCTAACGGTAAAAAAAAAACAAAAAAATTGTCTAACCTTCCCCTATGCCTTCTTTGGCGTTGTAGACTGCCGGCATTTCTTTCTGTATTTCCTACCGAGCCCCTCATTTCCAAACCCTATTATCGCGCGAAAGCTTAGCGAGGGCCCTCGGTTCTGGCAGCCTTGATGCCAAGGTAGCATAAGAGGGCTTCCCGCCAGTTGACCGCTCATGACCGGCTGTAGACGTTCGCGTCACCCCCCGGGGGTTGAAAAAGAAGGTCCCCTTCTCCCCGTGTAGTCTGAGTGGCGCTGGCTACCACCCTCAAGCGTCAGATACAGTTGTAGTAAATATAAATACCCCAGAAAGTGAAGCAGAACACAGTCGCCCAGATAGCCGAATTGGTAAGGCATTCGAGATCTAATCGAAAGGCGTGGGTTCGGTCCCCACTCTGGGCGCATGTTTTTCTTTCTTTCTTTCTCTCGTAATTAATAAAAAATTAATAATAATGTAACGTCACTAACGGTAAAAAAAATTGTCTAACCTTCCCCTATGCCTTCTTTGGCGTTGTAGACTGCCGGCATTTCTTTCTGTATTTCCTAACGAGCCCCTCATTTCCAAACCCTATTATCGCGCGAAAGCTTAGCGAGGGCCCTCGGTTCTGGCAGCCTTGATGCCAAGGTAGCATAAGAGGGCTTCCCGCCAGTTGACCGCTCATGACCGGCTGTAGACGTTCGCGTCACGCCCCGGGGGTTGAAAAAGAAGGTCCCCTTCTCCCCGTGTAGTCTGAGTGGCGCTGGCTACCACCCTCAAGCGTCAGATACAGTCGTAGTAAATATAAATACCCCAGAAAGTGAAGCAGAACACAGTCGCCCAGATAGCCGAATTGGTAAGGCATTCGAGATCTAATCGAAAGGCGTGGGTTCGGTCCCCACTCTGGGCGCATGTTTTTCTTTCTTTCTTTCTCTCGTAATTAATAAAAAATTAATTATAATGTAACGTCACTAACGGTAAAAAAAAATTGTCTAACCTTCCCCTATGCCTTCTTTGGCGTTGTAGACTGCCGGCATTTCTTTTTGTATTTCCTAACGAGCCCCTCATTTCCAAACCCTATTATCGCGCGAAAGCTTAGCGAGGGCCCTCGGTTCTGGCAGCCTTGATGCCAAGGTAGCATAAGAGGGCTTCCCGCGAGTTGACCGCTCATGACCGGCTGTAGACGTTCGCGTCACGCCCCGGGGGTTGAAAAAGAAGGTCCCCTTCTCCCCGTGTAGTCTGAGTGGCGCTGGCTACCACCCTCAAGCGTCAGATACAGTTGTAGTAAATATAAATACCCCAGAAAGTGAAGCAGAACACAGTCGCCCAGATAGCCGAATTGGTAAGGCATTCGAGATCTAATCGAAAGGCGTGGGTTCGGTCCCCACTCTGGGCGCATGTTTTTCTTTCTTTCTTTCTCTCGTAATTAATAAAAAATTAATAATAATGTAACGTCACTAACGGTAAAAAAAATTGTCTAACCTTCCCCTATGCCTTCTTTGGCGTTGTAGACTGCCGGCATTTCTTTCTGTATTTCCTAACGAGCCCCTCATTTCCAAACCCTATTATCGCGCGAAAGCTTAGCGAGGGCCCTCGGTTCTGGCAGCCTTGATGCCAAGGTAGCATAAGAGGGCTTCCCGCCAGTTGACCGCTCATGACCGGCTGTAGACGTTCGCGTCACGCCCCGGGGGTTGAAAAAGAAGGTCCCCTTCTCCCCGTGTAGTCTGAGTGGCGCTGGCTACCACCCTCAAGCGTCAGATACAGTCGTAGTAAATATAAATACCCCAGAAAGTGAAGCAGAACACAGTCGCCCAGATAGCCGAATTGGTAAGGCATTCGAGATCTAATCGAAAGGCGTGGGTTCGGTCCCCACTCTGGGCGCATGTTTTTCTTTCTTTCTTTCTCTCGTAATTAATAAAAAATTAATTATAATGTAACGTCACTAACGGTAAAAAAAAAATTGTCTAACCTTCCCCTATGCCTTCTTTGGCGTTGTAGACTGCCGGCATTTCTTTCTGTATTTCCTAACGAGCCCCTCATTTCCAAACCCTATTATCGCGCGAAAGCTTAGCGAGGGCCCTCGGTTCTGGCAGCCTTGATGCCAAGGTAGCATAAGAGGGCTTCCCGCCAGTTGACCGCTCATGACCGGCTGTAGACGTTCGCGTCACCCCCCGGGGGTTGAAAAAGAAGGTCCCCTTCTCCCCGTGTAGTCTGAGTGGCGCTGGCTACCACCCTCAAGCGTCAGATACAGTTGTAGTAAATATAAATACCCCAGAAAGTGAAGCAGAACACAGTCGCCCAGATAGCCGAATTGGTAAGGCATTCGAGATCTAATCGAAAGGCGTGGGTTCGGTCCCCACTCTGGGCGCATGTTTTTCTTTCTTTCTTTCTCTCGTAATTAATAAAAAATTAATAATAATGTAACGTCACTAACGGTAAAAAAAATTGTCTAACCTTCCCCTATGCCTTCTTTGGCGTTGTAGACTGCCGGCATTTCTTTCTGTATTTCCTAACGAGCCCCTCATTTCCAAACCCTATTATCGCGCGAAAGCTTAGCGAGGGCCCTCGGTTCTGGCAGCCTTGATGCCAAGGTAGCATAAGAGGGCTTCCCGCCAGTTGACCGCTCATGACCGGCTGTAGACGTTCGCGTCACGCCCCGGGGGTTGAAAAAGAAGGTCCCCTTCTCCCCGTGTAGTCTGAGTGGCGCTGGCTACCACCCTCAAGCGTCAGATACAGTCGTAGTAAATATAAATACCCCAGAAAGTGAAGCAGAACACAGTCGCCCAGATAGCCGAATTGGTAAGGCATTCGAGATCTAATCGAAAGGCGTGGGTTCGGTCCCCACTCTGGGCGCATGTTTTTCTTTCTTTCTTTCTCTCGTAATTAATAAAAAATTAATTATAATGTAACGTCACTAACGGTAAAAAAAAATTGTCTAACCTTCCCCTATGCCTTCTTTGGCGTTGTAGACTGCCGGCATTTCTTTTTGTATTTCCTAACGAGCCCCTCATTTCCAAACCCTATTATCGCGCGAAAGCTTAGCGAGGGCCCTCGGTTCTGGCAGCCTTGATGCCAAGGTAGCATAAGAGGGCTTCCCGCGAGTTGACCGCTCATGACCGGCTGTAGACGTTCGCGTCACGCCCCGGGGGTTGAAAAAGAAGGTCCCCTTCTCCCCGTGTAGTCTGAGTGGCGCTGGCTACCACCCTCAAGCGTCAGATACAGTTGTAGTAAATATAAATACCCCAGAAAGTGAAGCAGAACACAGTCGCCCAGATAGCCGAATTGGTAAGGCATTCGAGATCTAATCGAAAGGCGTGGGTTCGGTCCCCACTCTGGGCACATGTTTTTCTTTCTTTCTTTCTCTCGTAATTATTAAAAAATTAATAATAATGTAACGTCACTAACGGTAAAAAAAAACAAAAAAATTGTCTAACCTTCCCCTATGCCTTCTTTGGCGTTGTAGACTGCCGGCATTTCTTTCTGTATTTCCTACCGAGCCCCTCATTTCCAAACCCTATTATCGCGCGAAAGCTTAGCGAGGGCCCTCGGTTCTGGCAGCCTTGATGCCAAGGTAGCATAAGAGGGCTTCCCGCCAGTTGACCGCTCATGACCGGCTGTAGACGTTCGCGTCACGCCCCGGGGGTTGAAAAAGAAGGTCCCCTTCTCCCCGTGTAGTCTGAGTGGCGCTGGCTACCACCCTCAAGCGTCAGATACAGTTGTAGTAAATATAAATACCCCAGAAAGTGAAGCAGAACACAGTCGCCCAGATAGCCGAATTGGTAAGGCATTCGAGATCTATTCGAAAGGCGTGGGTTCGGTCCCCACTCTGGGCGCATGTTTTTCTTTCTTTCTTTCTCTCGTAATTAATAAAAAATTAATAATAATGTAACGTCACTAACGGTAAAAAAAAAACAAAAAAATTGTCTAACCTTTCCCTATGCCTTCTTTGGCGTTGTAGACTGCCGGCATTTCTTTCTGTATTTCCTACCGAGCCCCTCATTTCCAAACCCTATTATCGCGCGAAAGCTTAGCGAGGGCCCTCGGTTCTGGCAGCCTTGATGCCAAGGTAGCATAAGAGGGCTTCCCGCCAGTTGACCGCTCATGACCGGCTGTAGACGTTCGCGTCACGCCCCGGGGGTTGAAAAAGAAGGTCCCCTTCTCCCCGTGTAGTCTGAGTGGCGCTGGCTACCACCCTCAAGCGTCAGATACAGTTGTAGTAAATATAAATACCCCAGAAAGTGAAGCAGAACACAGTCGCCCAGATAGCCTAATTGGTAAGGCATTCGAGATCTAATCGAAAGGCGTGGGTTCGGTCCCCACTCTGGGTGCATGTTTTTCTTTCTTTCTTTCTCTCGTAATTAATAAAAAATTAATAATAATGTAACGTCACTAACGGTAAAAAAAAATTGTCTAACCTTCCCCTATGCCTTCTTTGGCGTTGTAGACTGCCGGAATTTCTTTCTGTATTTCCTAACGAGCCCCTCATTTCCAAACCCTATTATCGCGCGAAAGCTTAGCGAGACCTCGGTTCTGGCAGCCTTGATGCCAAGGTAGCATAAGAGGGCTTCCCGCCAGTTGACCGCTCATGACCGGCTGTAGACGTTCGCGTCACGCCCCGGGGGTTGAAAAAGAAGGTCCCCTTCTCCCCGTGTAGTATGAGTGGCGCTGGCTACCACCCTCAAGCGTCAGATACAGTTGTAGTATATATAAATACCCCAGAAAGTGAAGCAGAACACAGTCGCCCAGATAGCCGAATTGGTAAGGCATTCGAGATCTAATCGAAAGGCGTGGGTTCGGTCCCCACTCTGGGAGCATGTTTTTATTTCTTTCTTTCTCTCGTAATTAATAAAAAATTAATAATAATGTAACGTCACTAACGTTAAAAAAAATTGTCTAACCTTCCCCTATGCCTTCTTTGGCGTTGTAGACTGCCGGCATTTCTTTCTGTATTTCCTAACGAGCCCCTCATTTCCAAACCCTATTATCGCGCGAAAGCTTAGCGAGGACCCTCGGTTCCGGCAGCCTTGATGCCAAGGTAGCATAAGAGGGCTTCCCGCCAGTTGACCGCTCATGACCGGTTGTAGACGTTCGCGTCACGCCCCGGGGGTTGAAAAAGAAGGTCCCCTTCTCCCCGTGTAGTCTGAGTGGCGCTGGCTACCACTCTCAAGCGTCAGATACAGTTTAAGTAAATATAAATACCCCAGAAAGTGAAGCAGAACACAGTCGCCCAGATAGCCGAATTGGTAAGGCATTCGAGATCTAATCGAAAGGCGTGGGTTCGGTCCCCACTCTGGGCGCACGTTTTTCTTTCTTTCTTTCTCTCGTAATTAATAAAAAATTAATAATAATGTAACGTCACTAACGGTAAAAAAAAATTGTCTAACCTTCCCCTATGCCTTCTTTGGCGTTGTAGACTGCCGGCATTTCTTTTTGTATTTCCTAACGAGCCCCTCATTTCCAAACCCTATTATCGCGCGAAAGCTTAGCGAGGGCCCTCGGTTCTGGCAGCCTTGATGCCAAGGTAGCATAAGAGGGCTTCCCGCCAGTTGACCGCTCATGACCGGCTGTAGACGTTCGCGTCACGCCCCGGGGGTTGAAAAAGAAGGTCCCCTTCTCCCCGTGTAGTCTGAGTGGCGCTGGCTACCACCCTCAAGCGTCAGATACAGTTGTAGTAAATATAAATACCCCAGAAAGTGAAGCAGAACACCAGATAGCCGAATTGGTAAGGCATTCGAGATCTAATCGAAAGGCGTGGGTTCGGTCCCCACTCTGGGCGCATGTTTTTCTTTCTTTCTTTCTCTCGTAATTAATAAAAAATTAATAATAATGTAACGTCACTAACGGTAAAAAAAAAATTGTCTAACCTTCCCCTATGCCTTCTTTGGCGTTGTAGACTGCCGGCATTTCTTTCTGTATTTCCTAACGAGCCCCTCATTTCCAAACCCTATTATCGCGCGAAAGCTTAGCGAGGGCCCTCGGTTCTGGCAGCCTTGATGCCAAGGTAGCATAGGAGGGCTTCCCGCCAGTTGACCGCTCATGACCGGTTGTAGACGTTCGCGTCACGCCCCGGGGGTTGAAAAAGAAGGTCCCCTTCTCCCCGTGTAGTCTGAGTGGCGCTGGCTACCACCCTCAAGAGTCAGATACAGTTGTAGTAAATATAAATACCCCAGAAAGTGAAGCAGAACACAGTCGCCCAGATAGCCGAATTGGTAAGGCATTCGAGATCTAATCGAAAGGCGTGGGTTCGGTCCCCACTCTGGGCGCATGTTTTTCTTTCTTTCTTTCTCTCGTAATTAATAAAAAATTAATAATAATGTAACGTCACTAACGGTAAAAAAAAATTGTCTAACCTTCCCCTATGCCTTCTTTGGCGTTGTAGACTGCCGGCATTTCTTTCTGTATTTCCTAACGAGCCCCTCATTTCCAAACCCTATTATCGCGCGAAAGCTTAGCGAGGGCCCTCGGTTCTGGCAGCCTTGATGCCAAGGTAGCATAGGAGGGCTTCCCGCCAGTTGACCGCTCATGACCGGTTGTAGACGTTCGCGTCACGCCCCGGGGGTTGAAAAAGAAGGTCCCCTTCTCCCCGTGTAGTCTGAGTGGCGCTGGCTACCACCCTCAAGAGTCAGATACAGTTGTAGTAAATATAAATACCCCAGAAAGTGAAGCAGAACACAGTCGCCCAGATAGCCGAATTGGTAAGGCATTCGATATCTAATCGAAAGGCGTGGGTTCGGTCCCCACTCTGGGCGCATGTTTTTATTTCTTTCTTTCTCTCGTAATTAATAAAAAATTAATAATAATGTAACGTCACTAACGTTAAAAAAAAAATTGTCTAACCTTCCCCTATGCCTTCTTTGGCGTTGTAGACTGCCGGCATTTCTTTCTGTATTTCCTAACGAGCCCCTCATGTCCAAACCCTATTATCGCGCGAAAGCTTAGCGAGGGCCCTCGGTTCTGGCAGCCTTGATGCCAAGGTAGCATAAGAGGGCTTCCCGCCAGTTGACCGCTCATGACCGGTTGTAGACGTTCGCGTCACGCCCCGGGGGTTGAAAAAGAAGGTCCCCTTCTCCCCGTGTAGTCTGAGTGGCGCTGGCTACCACCCTCAAGCGTCAGATACAGATGTAGTAAATATAAATACCCCAGAAAGTGAAGCACAACACAGTCGCCCAGATAGCCGAATTGGTAAGACATTCGAGATTTAATCGAAAGGCGTGGGTTCGGTCCCCACTCTGGGCGCATGTTTTTCTTTCTTTCTTTCTCTCGTAATTAATAAAAAATTAATAATAATGTAACGTCACTAACGGTAAAAAAAAAATTGTCTAACCTTCCCCTATGCCTTCTTTGGCGTTGTAGACTGCCGGCATTTCTTTTTGTATTTCCTAACGAGCCCCTCATTTCCAAACCCTATTATCGCGCGAAAGCTTAGCGAGGGCCCTCGGTTCTGGCAGCCTTGATGCCAAGGTAGCATAAGAGGGCTTCCCTCCAGTTGACCGCTCATGACCGGCTGTAGACGTTCGCGTCACGCCCCGGGGGTTGAAAAAGAAGGTCCCCTTCTCCCCGTGTAGTCTGAGTGGCGCTGGCTACCACCCTCAAGCGTCAGATACAGTTGTAGTAAATATAAATACCCCAGAAAGTGAAGCAGAACACAGTCGCCCAGATAGCCGAATTGGTAAGGCATTCGAGATCTAATCGAAAGGCGTGGGTTCGGTCCCCACTCTGGGCGCATGTTTTTCTTTCTTTCTTTCTCTCGTAATTAATAAAAATTAATATTAATGTAACGTCCCTAACAGTAAAAAAAACAAAAAAATTGTCTAACCTTCCCCTATGCCTTCTTTGGCGTTGTAGACTGCCGGCATTTCTTTCTGTATTTCCTACCGAGCCCCTCATTTCCAAACCCTATTATCGCGCGAAAGCTTAGCGAGGGCCCTCGGTTCTGGCAGCCTTGATGCCAAGGTAGCATAAGAGGGCTTCCCGCCAGTTGACCGCTCATGACCGGCTGTAGACGTTCGCGTCACCCCCCGGGGGTTGAAAAAGAAGGTCCCCTTCTCCCCGTGTAGTCTGAGTGGCGCTGGCTACCACCCTCAAGCGTCAGATACAGTTGTAGTAAATATAAATACCCCAGAAAGTGAAGCAGAACACAGTCGCCCAGATAGCCGAATTGGTAAGGCATTCGAGATCTAATCGAAAGGCGTGGGTTCGGTCCCCACTCTGGGCGCATGTTTTTCTTTCTTTCTTTCTCTCGTAATTAATAAAAAATTAATAATAATGTAACGTCACTAACGGTAAAAAAAAAATTGTCTAACCTTCCCCTATGCCTTCTTTGGCGTTGTAGACTGCCGGCATTTCTTTCTGTATTTCCTAACGAGCCCCTCATTTCCAAACCCTATTATCGCGCGAAAGCTTAGCGAGGGCCCTCGGTTCTGGCAGCCTTGATGCCAAGGTAGCATAGGAGGGCTTCCCGCCAGTTGACCGCTCATGACCGGTTGTAGACGTTCGCGTCACGCCCCGGGGGTTGAAAAAGAAGGTCCCCTTCTCCCCGTGTAGTCTGAGTGGCGCTGGCTACCACCCTCAAGAGTCAGATACAGTTGTAGTAAATATAAATACCCCAGAAAGTGAAGCAGAACACAGTCGCCCAGATAGCCGAATAGGTAAGGCATTCGAGATCTAATCGAAAGGCGTGGGTTCGGTCCCCACTCTGGGAGCATGTTTTTCTTTCTTTCTTTCTCTCGTAATTAATAAAAATTAATATTAATGTAACGTCCCTAACGGTAAAAAAAAACAAAAAAATTGTCTAACCTTCCCCTATGCCTTCTTTGGCGTTGTAGACTGCCGGCATTTCTTTCTGTATTTCCTACCGAGCCCCTCATTTCCAAACCCTATTATCGCGCGAAAGCTTAGCGAGGGCCCTCGGTTCTGGCAGCCTTGATGCCAAGGTAGCATAGGAGGGCTTCCCGCCAGTTGACCGCTCATGACCGGTTGTAGACGTTCGCGTCACGCCCCGGGGGTTGAAAAAGAAGGTCCCCTTCTCCCCGTGTAGTCTGAGTGGCGCTGGCTACCACCCTCAAGAGTCAGATACAGTTGTAGTAAATATAAATACCCCAGAAAGTGAAGCAGAACACAGTCGCCCAGATAGCCGAACTGGTAAGGCATTCGATATCTAATCGAAAGGCGTGGGTTCGGTCCCCACTCTGGGCGCATGTTTTTATTTCTTTCTTTCTCTCGTAATTAATAAAAAATTAATAATAATGTAACGTCACTAACGTTAAAAAAAATTGTCTAACGTTCCCCTATGCCTTCTTTGGCGTTGTAGACTGCCGGCATTTCTTTCTGTATTTCCTAACGAGCCCCTCATGTCCAAACCCTATTATCGCGCGAAAGCTTAGCGAGGGCCCTCGGTTCTGGCAGCCTTGATGCCAAGGTAGCATAAGAGGGCTTCCCGCCAGTTGACCGCTCATGACCGGTTGTAGACGTTCGCGTCACGCCCCGGGGGTTGAAAAAAAAGGTCCCCTTCTCCCCGTGTAGTCTGAGTGGCGCTGGCTACCACCCTCAAGCGTCAGATACAGATGTAGTAAATATAAATACCCCAGAAAGTGAAGCAGAACACAGTCGCTCAGATAGCCGAATTGGTAAGACATTCGAGATTTAATCGAAAGGCGTGGGTTCGGTCCCCACTCTGGGCGCATGTTTTTCTTTCTTTCTTTCTCTCGTAATTAATAAAAAATTAATAATAATGTAACGTCACTAACGGTAAAAAAAATTGTCTAACCTTCCCCTATGCCTTCTTTGGCGTTGTAGACTTCCGGCATTTCTTTCTGTATTTCCTAACGAGCCCCTCATTTCCAAACCCTATTATCGCGCGAAAGCTTAGCGAGGGCCCTCGGTTCTGGCAGCCTTGATGCCAAGGTAGCATAAGAGGGCTTCCCGCCAGTTGACCGCTCATGACCGGCTGTAGACGTTCGCGTCACGCCCCGGGGGTTGAAAAAGAAGGTCCCCTTCTCCCCGTGTAGTCTGAGTGGCGCTGGCTACCACCCTCAAGCGTCAGATACAGTTGTAGTAAATATAAATACCCCAGAAAGTGAAGCAGAACACAGTCGCCCAGATAGCCGAATTCGTAAGGCATTCGAGATCTAATCGAAAGGCGTGGGTTCGGTCCCCACTCTGGGCGCATGTTTTTCTTTCTTTCTTTCTCTCGTAATTAATAAAAAATTAATAATAATGTAACGTCACTAACGGTAAAAAAAATTGTCTAACCTTCCCCTATGCCTTCTTTGGCGTTGTAGACTTCCGGCATTTCTTTCTGTATTTCCTAACGAGCCCCTCATTTCCAAACCCTATTATCGCGCGAAAGCTTAGCGAGGGCCCTCGGTTCTGGCAGCCTTGATGCCAAGGTAGCATAAGAGGGCTTCCCGCCAGTTGACCGCTCATGACCGGCTGTAGACGTTCGCGTCACGCCCCGGGGGTTGAAAAAGAAGGTCCCCTTCTCCCCGTGTAGTCTGAGTGGCGCTGGCTACCACCCTCAAGCGTCAGATACAGTTGTAGTAAATATAAATACCCCAGAAAGTGAAGCAGAACACAGTCGCCCAGATAGCCGAATTCGTAAGGCATTCGAGATCTAATCGAAAGGCGTGGGTTCGGTCCCCACTCTGGGCGCATGTTTTTCTTTCTTTCTTTCTCTCGTAATTAATAAAAAATTAATAATAATGTAACGTCACTAACGGTAAAAAAAAAATTGTCTAACCTTCCCCTATGCCTTCTTTGGCGTTGTAGACTGCCGGCATTTCTTTTTGTATTTCCTAACGAGCCCCTCATTTCCAAACCCTATTATCGCGCGAAAGCTTAGCGAGGGCCCTCGGTTCTGGCAGCCTTGATGCCAAGGTAGCATAAGAGGGCTTCCCTCCAGTTGACCGCTCATGACCGGCTGTAGACGTTCGCGTCACGCCCCGGGGGTTGAAAAAGAAGGTCCCCTTCTCCCCGTGTAGTCTGAGTGGCGCTGGCTACCACCCTCAAGCGTCAGATACAGTTGTAGTAAATATAAATACCCCAGAAAGTGAAGCAGAACACAGTCGCCCAGATAGCCGAATTGGTAAGGCATTCGAGATCTAATCGAAAGGCGTGGGTTCGGTCCCCACTCTGGGCGCATGTTTTTCTTTCTTTCTTTCTCTCGTAATTAATAAAAATTAATATTAATGTAACGTCCCTAACGGTAAAAAAAAACAAAAAAATTGTCTAACCTTCCCCTATGCCTTCTTTGGCGTTGTAGACTGCCGGCATTTCTTTCTGTATTTCCTACCGAGCCCCTCATTTCCAAACCCTATTATCGCGCGAAAGCTTAGCGAGGGCCCTCGGTTCTGGCAGCCTTGATGCCAAGGTAGCATAAGAGGGCTTCCCGCCAGTTGACCGCTCATGACCGGCTGTAGACGTTCGCGTCACCCCCCGGGGGTTGAAAAAGAAGGTCCCCTTCTCCCCGTGTAGTCTGAGTGGCGCTGGCTACCACCCTCAAGCGTCAGATACAGTTGTAGTAAATATAAATACCCCAGAAAGTGAAGCAGAACACAGTCGCCCAGATAGCCGAATTGGTAAGGCATTCGAGATCTAATCGAAAGGCGTGGGTTCGGTCCCCACTCTGGGCGCATGTTTTTCTTTCTTTCTTTCTCTCGTAATTAATAAAAAATTAATAATAATGTAACGTCACTAACGGTAAAAAAAAATTGTCTAACCTTCCCCTATGCCTTCTTTGGCGTTGTAGACTGCCGGCATTTCTTTCTGTATTTCCTAACGAGCCCCTCATTTCCAAACCCTATTATCGCGCGAAAGCTTAGCGAGGGCCCTCGGTTCTGGCAGCCTTGATGCCAAGGTAGCATAAGAGGGCTTCCCGCCAGTTGACCGCTCATGACCGGCTGTAGACGTTCGCGTCACGCCCCGGGGGTTGAAAAAGAAGGTCCCCTTCTCCCCGTGTAGTCTGAGTGGCGCTGGCTACCACCCTCAAGCGTCAGATACAGTCGTAGTAAATATAAATACCCCAGAAAGTGAAGCAGAACACAGTCGCCCAGATAGCCGAATTGGTAAGGCATTCGAGATCTAATCGAAAGGCGTGGGTTCGGTCCCCACTCTGGGCGCATGTTTTTCTTTCTTTCTTTCTCTCGTAATTAATAAAAAATAATAATAATGTAACGTCACTAACGGTAAAAAAAAAATTGTCTAACCTTCCCCTATGCCTTCTTTGGCGTTGTAGACTGCCGGCATTTCTTTTTGTATTTCCTAACGAGCCCCTCATTTCCAAACCCTATTATCGCGCGAAAGCTTAGCGAGGGCCCTCGGTTCTGGCAGCCTTGATGCCAAGGTAGCATAAGAGGGCTTCCCGCGAGTTGACCGCTCATGACCGGCTGTAGACGTTCGCGTCACGCCCCGGGGGTTGAAAAAGAAGGTCCCCTTCTCCCCGTGTAGTCTGAGTGGCGCTGGCTACCACCCTCAAGCGTCAGATACAGTTGTAGTAAATATAAATACCCCAGAAAGTGAAGCAGAACACAGTCGCCCAGATAGCCGAATTGGTAAGGCATTCGAGATCTAATCGAAAGGCGTGGGTTCGGTCCCCACTCTGGGCACATGTTTTTCTTTCTTTCTTTCTCTCGTAATTATTAAAAAATTAATAATAATGTAACGTCACTAACGGTAAAAAAAAACAAAAAAATTGTCTAACCTTCCCCTATGCCTTCTTTTGCGTTGTAGACTGCCGGCATTTCTTTCTGTATTTCCTACCGAGCCCCTCATTTCCAAACCCTATTATCGCGCGAAAGCTTAGCGAGGGCCCTCGGTTCTGGCAGCCTTGATGCCAAGGTAGCATAAGAGGGCTTCCCGCCAGTTGACCGCTCATGACCGGCTGTAGACGTTCGCGTCACGCCCCGGGGGTTGAAAAAGAAGGTCCCCTTCTCCCCGTGTAGTCTGAGTGGCGCTGGCTACCACCCTCAAGCGTCAGATACAGTCGTAGTAAATATAAATACCCCAGAAAGTGAAGCAGAACACAGTCGCCCAGATAGCCGAATTGGTAAGGCATTCGAGATCTAATCGAAAGGCGTGGGTTCGGTCCCCACTCTGGGCGCATGTTTTTCTTTCTTTCTTTCTCTCGTAATTAATAAAAAATTAATTATAATGTAACGTCACTAACGGTAAAAAAAAAATTGTCTAACCTTCCCCTATGCCTTCTTTGGCGTTGTAGACTGCCGGCATTTCTTTTTGTATTTCCTAACGAGCCCCTCATTTCCAAACCCTATTATCGCGCGAAAGCTTAGCGAGGGCCCTCGGTTCTGGCAGCCTTGATGCCAAGGTAGCATAAGAGGGCTTCCCTCCAGTTGACCGCTCATGACCGGCTGTAGACGTTCGCGTCACGCCCCGGGGGTTGAAAAAGAAGGTCCCCTTCTCCCCGTGTAGTCTGAGTGGCGCTGGCTACCACCCTCAAGCGTCAGATACAGTTGTAGTAAATATAAATACCCCAGAAAGTGAAGCAGAACACAGTCGCCCAGATAGCCGAATTGGTAAGGCATTCGAGATCTAATCGAAAGGCGTGGGTTCGGTCCCCACTCTGGGCGCATGTTTTTCTTTCTTTCTTTCTCTCGTAATTAATAAAAAATTAAATATAATGTAACGTCACTAACGGTAAAAAAAAAATTGTCTAACCTTCCCCTATGCCTTCTTTGGCGTTGTAGACTGCCGGCATTTCTTTTTGTATTTCCTAACGAGCCCCTCATTTCCAAACCCTATTATCGCGCGAAAGCTTAGCGAGGGCCCTCGGTTCTGGCAGCCTTGATGCCAAGGTAGCATAAGAGGGCTTCCCTCCAGTTGACCGCTCATGACCGGCTGTAGACGTTCGCGTCACGCCCCGGGGGTTGAAAAAGAAGGTCCCCTTCTCCCCGTGTAGTCTGAGTGGCGCTGGCTACCACCCTCAAGCGTCAGATACAGTTGTAGTAAATATAAATACCCCAGAAAGTGAAGCAGAACACAGTCGCCCAGATAGCCTAATTGGTAAGGCATTCGAGATCTAATCGAAAGGCGTGGGTTCGGTCCCCACTCTGGGTGCATGTTTTTCTTTCTTTCTTTCTCTCGTAATTAATAAAAAATTAATAATAATGTAACGTCACTAACGGTAAAAAAAAATTGTCTAACCTTCCCCTATGCCTTCTTTGGCGTTGTAGACTGCCGGAATTTCTTTCTGTATTTCCTAACGAGCCCCTCATTTCCAAACCCTATTATCGCGCGAAAGCTTAGCGAGACCTCGGTTCTGGCAGCCTTGATGCCAAGGTAGCATAAGAGGGCTTCCCGCCAGTTGACCGCTCATGACCGGCTGTAGACGTTCGCGTCACGCCCCGGGGGTTGAAAAAGAAGGTCCCCTTCTCCCCGTGTAGTATGAGTGGCGCTGGCTACCACCCTCAAGCGTCAGATACAGTTGTAGTATATATAAATACCCCAGAAAGTGAAGCAGAACACAGTCGCCCAGATAGCCGAATTGGTAAGGCATTCGAGATCTAATCGAAAGGCGTGGGTTCGGTCCCCACTCTGGGAGCATGTTTTTATTTCTTTCTTTCTCTCGTAATTAATAAAAAATTAATAATAATGTAACGTCACTAACGTTAAAAAAAATTGTCTAACCTTCCCCTATGCCTTCTTTGGCGTTGTAGACTGCCGGCATTTCTTTCTGTATTTCCTAACGAGCCCCTCATTTCCAAACCCTATTATCGCGCGAAAGCTTAGCGAGGACCCTCGGTTCCGGCAGCCTTGATGCCAAGGTAGCATAAGAGGGCTTCCCGCCAGTTGACCGCTCATGACCGGTTGTAGACGTTCGCGTCACGCCCCGGGGGTTGAAAAAGAAGGTCCCCTTCTCCCCGTGTAGTCTGAGTGGCGCTGGCTACCACTCTCAAGCGTCAGATACAGTTTAAGTAAATATAAATACCCCAGAAAGTGAAGCAGAACACAGTCGCCCAGATAGCCGAATTGGTAAGGCATTCGAGATCTAATCGAAAGGCGTGGGTTCGGTCCCCACTCTGGGCGCACGTTTTTCTTTCTTTCTTTCTCTCGTAATTAATAAAAAATTAATAATAATGTAACGTCACTAACGGTAAAAAAAAATTGTCTAACCTTCCCCTATGCCTTCTTTGGCGTTGTAGACTGCCGGCATTTCTTTTTGTATTTCCTAACGAGCCCCTCATTTCCAAACCCTATTATCGCGCGAAAGCTTAGCGAGGGCCCTCGGTTCTGGCAGCCTTGATGCCAAGGTAGCATAAGAGGGCTTCCCGCCAGTTGACCGCTCATGACCGGCTGTAGACGTTCGCGTCACGCCCCGGGGGTTGAAAAAGAAGGTCCCCTTCTCCCCGTGTAGTCTGAGTGGCGCTGGCTACCACCCTCAAGCGTCAGATACAGTTTTAGTAAATATAAATACCCCAGAAAGTGAAGCAGAACACCAGATAGCCGAATTGGTAAGGCATTCGAGATCTAATCGAAAGGCGTGGGTTCGGTCCCCACTCTGGGCGCATGTTTTTCTTTCTTTCTTTCTCTCGTAATTAATAAAAAATTAATAATAATGTAACGTCACTAACGGTAAAAAAAAAATTGTCTAACCTTCCCCTATGCCTTCTTTGGCGTTGTAGACTGCCGGCATTTCTTTCTGTATTTCCTAACGAGCCCCTCATTTCCAAACCCTATTATCGCGCGAAAGCTTAGCGAGGGCCCTCGGTTCTGGCAGCCTTGATGCCAAGGTAGCATAGGAGGGCTTCCCGCCAGTTGACCGCTCATGACCGGTTGTAGACGTTCGCGTCACGCCCCGGGGGTTGAAAAAGAAGGTCCCCTTCTCCCCGTGTAGTCTGAGTGGCGCTGGCTACCACCCTCAAGAGTCAGATACAGTTGTAGTAAATATAAATACCCCAGAAAGTGAAGCAGAACACAGTCGCCCAGATAGCCGAATTGGTAAGGCATTCGAGATCTAATCGAAAGGCGTGGGTTCGGTCCCCACTCTGGGCGCATGTTTTTCTTTCTTTCTTTCTCTCGTAATTAATAAAAAATTAATAATAATGTAACGTCACTAACGGTAAAAAAAAATTGTCTAACCTTCCCCTATGCCTTCTTTGGCGTTGTAGACTGCCGGCATTTCTTTCTGTATTTCCTAACGAGCCCCTCATTTCCAAACCCTATTATCGCGCGAAAGCTTAGCGAGGGCCCTCGGTTCTGGCAGCCTTGATGCCAAGGTAGCATAGGAGGGCTTCCCGCCAGTTGACCGCTCATGACCGGTTGTAGACGTTCGCGTCACGCCCCGGGGGTTGAAAAAGAAGGTCCCCTTCTCCCCGTGTAGTCTGAGTGGCGCTGGCTACCACCCTCAAGAGTCAGATACAGTTGTAGTAAATATAAATACCCCAGAAAGTGAAGCAGAACACAGTCGCCCAGATAGCCGAATTGGTAAGGCATTCGATATCTAATCGAAAGGCGTGGGTTCGGTCCCCACTCTGGGCGCATGTTTTTATTTCTTTCTTTCTCTCGTAATTAATAAAAAATTAATAATAATGTAACGTCACTAACGTTAAAAAAAAAAATTGTCTAACCTTCCCCTATGCCTTCTTTGGCGTTGTAGACTGCCGGCATTTCTTTTTGTATTTCCTAACGAGCCCCTCATTTCCAAACCCTATTATCGCGCGAAAGCTTAGCGAGGGCCCTCGGTTCTGGCAGCCTTGATGCCAAGGTAGCATAAGAGGGCTTCCCTCCAGTTGACCGCTCATGACCGGCTGTAGACGTTCGCGTCACGCCCCGGGGGTTGAAAAAGAAGGTCCCCTTCTCCCCGTGTAGTCTGAGTGGCGCTGGCTACCACCCTCAAGCGTCAGATACAGTTGTAGTAAATATAAATACCCCAGAAAGTGAAGCAGAACACAGTCGCCCAGATAGCCGAATTGGTAAGGCATTCGAGATCTAATCGAAAGGCGTGGGTTCGGTCCCCACTCTGGGCGCATGTTTTTCTTTCTTTCTTTCTCTCGTAATTAATAAAAAATTAATAATAATGTAACGTCACTAACGGTAAAAAAAAAATTGTCTAACCTTCCCCTATGCCTTCTTTGGCGTTGTAGACTGCCGGCATTTCTTTCTGTATTTCCTAACGAGCCCCTCATTTCCAAACCCTATTATCGCGCGAAAGCTTAGCGAGGGCCCTCGGTTCTGGCAGCCTTGATGCCAAGGTAGCATAGGAGGGCTTCCCGCCAGTTGACCGCTCATGACCGGTTGTAGACGTTCGCGTCACGCCCCGGGGGTTGAAAAAGAAGGTCCCCTTCTCCCCGTGTAGTCTGAGTGGCGCTGGCTACCACCCTCAAGAGTCAGATACAGTTGTAGTAAATATAAATACCCCAGAAAGTGAAGCAGAACACAGTCGCCCAGATAGCCGAATTGGTAAGGCATTCGAGATCTAATCGAAAGGCGTGGGTTCGGTCCCCACTCTGGGCGCATGTTTTTCTTTCTTTCTTTCTCTCGTAATTGATAAAAATTAATATTAATGTAACGTCCCTAACGGTAAAAAAAAACAAAAAAATTGTCTAACCTTCCCCTATGCCTTCTTTGGCGTTGTAGACTGCCGGCATTTCTTTCTGTATTTCCTACCGAGCCCCTCATTTCCAAACCCTATTATCGCGCGAAAGCTTAGCGAGGGCCCTCGGTTCTGGCAGCCTTGATGCCAAGGTAGCATAGGAGGGCTTCCCGCCAGTTGACCGCTCATGACCGGTTGTAGACGTTCGCGTCACGCCCCGGGGGTTGAAAAAGAAGGTCCCCTTCTCCCCGTGTAGTCTGAGTGGCGCTGGCTACCACCCTCAAGCGTCAGATACAGTCGTAGTAAATATAAATACCCCAGAAAGTGAAGCAGAACACAGTCGCCCAGATAGCCGAATTGGTAAGGCATTCGAGATCTAATCGAAAGGCGTGGGTTCGGTCCCCACTCTGGGCGCATGTTTTTCTTTCTTTCTTTCTCTCGTAATTAATAAAAAATAATAATAATGTAACGTCACTAACGGTAAAAAAAAATTGTCTAACCTGCCCCTATGCCTTCTTTGGCGTTGTAGACTGCCGGCATTTCTTTTTGTATTTCCTAACGAGCCCCTCATTTCCAAACCCTATTATCGCGCGAAAGCTTAGCGAGGGCCCTCGGTTCTGGCAGCCTTGATGCCAAGGTAGCATGAGAGGGCTTCCCGCGAGTTGACCGCTCATGACCGGCTGTAGACGTTCGCGTCACGCCCCGGGGGTTGAAAAAGAAGGTCCCCTTCTCCCCGTGTAGTCGGAGTGGCGCTGGCTACCACCCTCAAGCGTCAGATACAGTTGTAGTAAATATAAATACCCCAGAAAGTGAAGCAGAACACAGTCGCCCAGATAGCCGAATTGGTAAGGCATTCGAGATCTAATCGAAAGGCGTGGGTTCGGTCCCCACTCTGGGCACATGTTTTTCTTTCTTTCTTTCTCTCGTAATTATTAAAAAATTAATAATAATGTAACGTCACTAACGGTAAAAAAAAACAAAAAAATTGTCTAACCTTCCCCTATGCCTTCTTTGGCGTTGTAGACTGCCGGCATTTCTTTCTGTATTTCCTACCGAGCCCCTCATTTCCAAACCCTATTATCGCGCGAAAGCTTAGCGAGGGCCCTCGGTTCTGGCAGCCTTGATGCCAAGGTAGCATAAGAGGGCTTCCCGCCAGTTGACCGCTCATGACCGGCTGTAGACGTTCGCGTCACGCCCCGGGGGTTGAAAAAGAAGGTCCCCTTCTCCCCGTGTAGTCTGAGTGGCGCTGGCTACCACCCTCAAGCGTCAGATACAGTCGTAGTAAATATAAATACCCCAGAAAGTGAAGCAGAACACAGTCGCCCAGATAGCCGAATTGGTAAGGCATTCGAGATCTAATCGAAAGGCGTGGGTTCGGTCCCCACTCTGGGCGCATGTTTTTCTTTCTTTCTTTCTCTCGTAATTAATAAAAAATTAATTATAATGTAACGTCACTAACGGTAAAAAAAAAATTGTCTAACCTTCCCCTATGCCTTCTTTGGCGTTGTAGACTGCCGGCATTTCTTTTTGTATTTCCTAACGAGCCCCTCATTTCCAAACCCTATTATCGCGCGAAAGCTTAGCGAGGGCCCTCGGTTCTGGCAGCCTTGATGCCAAGGTAGCATAAGAGGGCTTCCCTCCAGTTGACCGCTCATGACCGGCTGTAGACGTTCGCGTCACGCCCCGGGGGTTGAAAAAGAAGGTCCCCTTCTCCCCGTGTAGTCTGAGTGGCGCTGGCTACCACCCTCAAGCGTCAGATACAGTTGTAGTAAATATAAATACCCCAGAAAGTGAAGCAGAACACAGTCGCCCAGATAGCCGAATTGGTAAGGCATTCGAGATCTAATCGAAAGGCGTGGGTTCGGTCCCCACTCTGGGCGCATGTTTTTCTTTCTTTCTTTCTCTCGTAATTAATAAAAATTAATATTAATGTAACGTCCCTAACGGTAAAAAAAAACAAAAAAATTGTCTAACCTTCCCCTATGCCTTCTTTGGCGTTGTAGACTGCCGGCATTTCTTTCTGTATTTCCTACCGAGCCCCTCATTTCCAAACCCTATTATCGCGCGAAAGCTTAGCGAGGGCCCTCGGTTCTGGCAGCCTTGATGCCAAGGTAGCATAAGAGGGCTTCCCGCCAGTTGACCGCTCATGACCGGCTGTAGACGTTCGCGTCACCCCCCGGGGGTTGAAAAAGAAGGTCCCCTTCTCCCCGTGTAGTCTGAGTGGCGCTGGCTACCACCCTCAAGCGTCAGATACAGTTGTAGTATATATAAATACCCCAGAAAGTGAAGCAGAACACAGTCGCCCAGATAGCCGAATTGGTAAGGCATTCGAGATCTAATCGAAAGGCGTGGGTTCGGTCCCCACTCTGGGCGCATGTTTTTCTTTCTTTCTTTCTCTCGTAATTAATAAAAAATTAATAATAATGTAACGTCACTAACGGTAAAAAAAATTGTCTAACCTTCCCCTATGCCTTCTTTGGCGTTGTAGACTGCCGGCATTTCTTTCTGTATTTCCTAACGAGCCCCTCATTTCCAAACCCTATTATCGCGCGAAAGCTTAGCGAGGGCCCTCGGTTCTGGCAGCCTTGATGCCAAGGTAGCATAAGAGGGCTTCCCGCCAGTTGACCGCTCATGACCGGCTGTAGACGTTCGCGTCACGCCCCGGGGGTTGAAAAAGAAGGTCCCCTTCTCCCCGTGTAGTCTGAGTGGCGCTGGCTACCACCCTCAAGCGTCAGATACAGTCGTAGTAAATATAAATACCCCAGAAAGTGAAGCAGAACACAGTCGCCCAGATAGCCGAATTGGTAAGGCATTCGAGATCTAATCGAAAGGCGTGGGTTCGGTCCCCACTCTGGGCGCATGTTTTTCTTTCTTTCTTTCTCTCGTAATTAATAAAAAATTAATAATAATGTAACGTCACTAACGGTAAAAAAAAATTGTCTAACCTTCCCCTATGCCTTCTTTGGCGTTGTAGACTGCCGGCATTTCTTTTTGTATTTCCTAACGAGCCCCTCATTTCCAAACCCTATTATCGCGCGAAAGCTTAGCGAGGGCCCTCGGTTCTGGCAGCCTTGATGCCAAGGTAGCATAAGAGGGCTTCCCGCGAGTTGACCGCTCATGACCGGCTGTAGACGTTCGCGTCACGCCCCGGGGGTTGAAAAAGAAGGTCCCCTTCTCCCCGTGTAGTCTGAGTGGCGCTGGCTACCACCCTCAAGCGTCAGATACAGTTGTAGTAAATATAAATACCCCAGAAAGTGAAGCAGAACACAGTCGCCCAGATAGCCGAATTGGTAAGGCATTCGAGATCTAATCGAAAGGCGTGGGTTCGGTCCCCACTCTGGGCACATGTTTTTCTTTCTTTCTTTCTCTCGTAATTATTAAAAAATTAATAATAATGTAACGTCACTAACGGTAAAAAAAAACAAAAAAATTGTCTAACCTTCCCCTATGCCTTCTTTGGCGTTGTAGACTGCCGGCATTTCTTTCTGTATTTCCTACCGAGCCCCTCATTTCCAAACCCTATTATCGCGCGAAAGCTTAGCGAGGGCCCTCGGTTCTGGCAGCCTTGATGCCAAGGTAGCATAAGAGGGCTTCCCGCCAGTTGACCGCTCATGACCGGCTGTAGACGTTCGCGTCACGCCCCGGGGGTTGAAAAAGAAGGTCCCCTTCTCCCCGTGTAGTCTGAGTGGCGCTGGCTACCACCCTCAAGCGTCAGATACAGTTGTAGTAAATATAAATACCCCAGAAAGTGAAGCAGAACACAGTCGCCCAGATAGCCGAATTGGTAAGGCATTCGAGATCTAATCGAAAGGCGTGGGTTCGGTCCCCACTCTGGGCGCATGTTTTTCTTTCTTTCTTTCTCTCGTAATTAATAAAAAATTAATAATAATGTAACGTCACTAACGGTAAAAAAAAATTGTCTAACCTTCCCCTATGCCTTCTTTGGCGTTGTAGACTGCCGGCATTTCTTTCTGTATTTCCTAACGAGCCCCTCATTTCCAAACCCTATTATCGCGCGAAAGCTTAGCGAGGGCCCTCGGTTCTGGCAGCCTTGATGCCAAGGTAGCATAAGAGGGCTTCCCGCGAGTTGACCGCTCATGACCGGCTCTAGACGTTCGCGTCACGCCCCGGGGGTTGAAAAAGAAGGTCCCCTTCTCCCCGTGTAGTCTGAGTGGCACTGGCTACCACCCTCAAGCGTCAGATACAGTTGTAGTAAATATAAATACCCCAGAAAGTGAAGCAGAACACAGTCGCCCAGATAGCCGAATTGGTAAGGCATTCGAGATCTAATCGAAAGGCGTGGGTTCGGTCCCCACTCTGGGCGCATGTTTTTCTTTCTTTCTTTCTCTCGTAATTAATAAAAAATTAATAATAATGTAACGTCACTAACGGTAAAAAAAAAACAAAAAAATTGTCTAACCTTTCCCTATGCCTTCTTTGGCGTTGTAGACTGCCGGCATTTCTTTCTGTATTTCCTACCGAGCCCCTCATTTCCAAACCCTATTATCGCGCGAAAGCTTAGCGAGGGCCCTCGGTTCTGGCAGCCTTGATGCCAAGGTAGCATAAGAGGGCTTCCCGCCAGTTGACCGCTCATGACCGGCTGTAGACGTTCGCGTCACGCCCCGGGGGTTGAAAAAGAAGGTCCCCTTCTCCCCGTGTAGTCTGAGTGGCGCTGGCTACCACCCTCAAGCGTCAGATACAGTTGTAGTAAATATAAATACCCCAGAAAGTGAAGCAGAACACAGTCGCCCAGATAGCCTAATTGGTAAGGCATTCGAGATCTAATCGAAAGGCGTGGGTTCGGTCCCCACTCTGGGTGCATGTTTTTCTTTCTTTCTTTCTCTCGTAATTAATAAAAAATTAATAATAATGTAACGTCACTAACGGTAAAAAAAAATTGTCTAACCTTCCCCTATGCCTTCTTTGGCGTTGTAGACTGCCGGAATTTCTTTCTGTATTTCCTAACGAGCCCCTCATTTCCAAACCCTATTATCGCGCGAAAGCTTAGCGAGACCTCGGTTCTGGCAGCCTTGATGCCAAGGTAGCATAAGAGGGCTTCCCGCCAGTTGACCGCTCATGACCGGCTGTAGACGTTCGCGTCACGCCCCGGGGGTTGAAAAAGAAGGTCCCCTTCTCCCCGTGTAGTATGAGTGGCGCTGGCTACCACCCTCAAGCGTCAGATACAGTTGTAGTATATATAAATACCCCAGAAAGTGAAGCAGAACACAGTCGCCCAGATAGCCGAATTGGTAAGGCATTCGAGATCTAATCGAAAGGCGTGGGTTCGGTCCCCACTCTGGGAGCATGTTTTTATTTCTTTCTTTCTCTCGTAATTAATAAAAAATTAATAATAATGTAACGTCACTAACGTTAAAAAAAATTGTCTAACCTTCCCCTATGCCTTCTTTGGCGTTGTAGACTGCCGGCATTTCTTTCTGTATTTCCTAACGAGCCCCTCATTTCCAAACCCTATTATCGCGCGAAAGCTTAGCGAGGACCCTCGGTTCCGGCAGCCTTGATGCCAAGGTAGCATAAGAGGGCTTCCCGCCAGTTGACCGCTCATGACCGGTTGTAGACGTTCGCGTCACGCCCCGGGGGTTGAAAAAGAAGGTCCCCTTCTCCCCGTGTAGTCTGAGTGGCGCTGGCTACCACTCTCAAGCGTCAGATACAGTTTAAGTAAATATAAATACCCCAGAAAGTGAAGCAGAACACAGTCGCCCAGATAGCCGAATTGGTAAGGCATTCGAGATCTAATCGAAAGGCGTGGGTTCGGTCCCCACTCTGGGCGCACGTTTTTCTTTCTTTCTTTCTCTCGTAATTAATAAAAAATTAATAATAATGTAACGTCACTAACGGTAAAAAAAAATTGTCTAACCTTCCCCTATGCCTTCTTTGGCGTTGTAGACTGCCGGCATTTCTTTTTGTATTTCCTAACGAGCCCCTCATTTCCAAACCCTATTATCGCGCGAAAGCTTAGCGAGGGCCCTCGGTTCTGGCAGCCTTGATGCCAAGGTAGCATAAGAGGGCTTCCCGCCAGTTGACCGCTCATGACCGGCTGTAGACGTTCGCGTCACGCCCCGGGGGTTGAAAAAGAAGGTCCCCTTCTCCCCGTGTAGTCTGAGTGGCGCTGGCTACCACCCTCAAGCGTCAGATACAGTTGTAGTAAATATAAATACCCCAGAAAGTGAAGCAGAACACCAGATAGCCGAATTGGTAAGGCATTCGAGATCTAATCGAAAGGCGTGGGTTCGGTCCCCACTCTGGGCGCATGTTTTTCTTTCTTTCTTTCTCTCGTAATTAATAAAAAATTAATAATAATGTAACGTCACTAACGGTAAAAAAAAATTGTCTAACCTTCCCCTATGCCTTCTTTGGCGTTGTAGACTGCCGGCATTTCTTTCTGTATTTCCTAACGAGCCCCTCATTTCCAAACCCTATTATCGCGCGAAAGCTTAGCGAGGGCCCTCGGTTCTGGCAGCCTTGATGCCAAGGTAGCATAGGAGGGCTTCCCGCCAGTTGACCGCTCATGACCGGTTGTAGACGTTCGCGTCACGCCCCGGGGGTTGAAAAAGAAGGTCCCCTTCTCCCCGTGTAGTCTGAGTGGCGCTGGCTACCACCCTCAAGAGTCAGATACAGTTGTAGTAAATATAAATACCCCAGAAAGTGAAGCAGAACACAGTCGCCCAGATAGCCGAATTGGTAAGGCATTCGAGATCTAATCGAAAGGCGTGGGTTCGGTCCCCACTCTGGGCGCATGTTTTTCTTTCTTTCTTTCTCTCGTAATTAATAAAAAATTAATAATAATGTAACGTCACTAACGGTAAAAAAAAATTGTCTAACCTTCCCCTATGCCTTCTTTGGCGTTGTAGACTGCCGGCATTTCTTTCTGTATTTCCTAACGAGCCCCTCATTTCCAAACCCTATTATCGCGCGAAAGCTTAGCGAGGGCCCTCGGTTCTGGCAGCCTTGATGCCAAGGTAGCATAGGAGGGCTTCCCGCCAGTTGACCGCTCATGACCGGTTGTAGACGTTCGCGTCACGCCCCGGGGGTTGAAAAAGAAGGTCCCCTTCTCCCCGTGTAGTCTGAGTGGCGCTGGCTACCACCCTCAAGAGTCAGATACAGTTGTAGTAAATATAAATACCCCAGAAAGTGAAGCAGAACACAGTCGCCCAGATAGCCGAATTGGTAAGGCATTCGATATCTAATCGAAAGGCGTGGGTTCGGTCCCCACTCTGGGCGCATGTTTTTATTTCTTTCTTTCTCTCGTAATTAATAAAAAATTAATAATAATGTAACGTCACTAACGTTAAAAAAAAAATTGTCTAACCTTCCCCTATGCCTTCTTTGGCGTTGTAGACTGCCGGCATTTCTTTCTGTATTTCCTAACGAGCCCCTCATGTCCAAACCCTATTATCGCGCGAAAGCTTAGCGAGGGCCCTCGGTTCTGGCAGCCTTGATGCCAAGGTAGCATAAGAGGGCTTCCCGCCAGTTGACCGCTCATGACCGGTTGTAGACGTTCGCGTCACGCCCCGGGGGTTGAAAAAGAAGGTCCCCTTCTCCCCGTGTAGTCTGAGTGGCGCTGGCTACCACCCTCAAGCGTCAGATACAGATGTAGTAAATATAAATACCCCAGAAAGTGAAGCAGAACACAGTCGCCCAGATAGCCGAATTGGTAAGACATTCGAGATTTAATCGAAAGGCGTGGGTTCGGTCCCCACTCTGGGCGCATGTTTTTCTTTCTTTCTTTCTCTCGTAATTAATAAAAAATTAATAATAATGTAACGTCACTAACGGTAAAAAAAAATTGTCTAACCTTCCCCTATGCCTTCTTTGGCGTTGTAGACTGCCGGCATTTCTTTTTGTATTTCCTAACAAGCCCCTCATTTCCAAACCCTATTATCGCGCGAAAGCTTAGCGAGGGCCCTCGGTTCTGGCAGCCTTGATGCCAAGGTAGCATAAGAGGGCTTCCCTCCAGTTGACCGCTCATGACCGGCTGTAGACGTTCGCGTCACGCCCCGGGGGTTGAAAAAGAAGGTCCCCTTCTCCCCGTGTAGTCTGAGTGGCGCTGGCTACCACCCTCAAGCGTCAGATACAGTTGTAGTAAATATAAATACCCCAGAAAGTGAAGCAGAACACAGTCGCCCAGATAGCCGAATTGGTAAGGCATTCGAGATCTAATCGAAAGGCGTGGGTTCGGTCCCCACTCTGGGCGCATGTTTTTCTTTCTTTCTTTCTCTCGTAATTAATAAAAATTAATATTAATGTAACGTCCCTAACGGTAAAAAAAAACAAAAAAATTGTCTAACCTTCCCCTATGCCTTCTTTGGCGTTGTAGACTGCCGGCATTTCTTTCTGTATTTCCTACCGAGCCCCTCATTTCCAAACCCTATTATCGCGCGAAAGCTTAGCGAGGGCCCTCGGTTCTGGCAGCCTTGATGCCAAGGTAGCATAAGAGGGCTTCCCGCCAGTTGACCGCTCATGACCGGCTGTAGACGTTTGCGTCACCCCCCGGGGGTTGAAAAAGAAGGTCCCCTTCTCCCCGTGTAGTCTGAGTGGCGCTGGCTACCACCCTCAAGCGTCAGATACAGTTGTAGTAACTATAAATACCCCAGAAAGTGAAGCAGAACACAGTCGCCCAGATAGCCGAATTGGTAAGGCATTCGAGATCTAATCGAAAGGCGTGGGTTCGGTCCCCACTCTGGGCGCATGTTTTTCTTTCTTTCTTTCTCTCGTAATTAATAAAAAATTAATAATAATGTAACGTCACTAACGGTAAAAAAAAATTGTCTAACCTTCCCCTATGCCTTCTTTGGCGTTGTAGACTGCCGGCATTTCTTTCTGTATTTCCTAACGAGCCCCTCATTTCCAAACCCTATTATCGCGCGAAAGCTTAGCGAGGGCCCTCGGTTCTGGCAGCCTTGATGCCAAGGTAGCATAGGAGGGCTTCCCGCCAGTTGACCGCTCATGACCGGTTGTAGACGTTCGCGTCACGCCCCGGGGGTTGAAAAAGAAGGTCCCCTTCTCCCCGTGTAGTCTGAGTGGCGCTGGCTACCACCCTCAAGAGTCAGATACAGTTGTAGTAAATATAAATACCCCAGAAAGTGAAGCAGAACACAGTCGCCCAGATAGCCGAATTGGTAAGGCATTCGAGATCTAATCGAAAGGCGTGGGTTCGGTCCCCACTCTGGGCGCATGTTTTTCTTTCTTTCTTTCTCTCGTAATTAATAAAAATTAATATTAATGTAACGTCCCTAACGGTAAAAAAAAACAAAAAAATTGTCTAACCTTCCCCTATGCCTTCTTTGGCGTTGTAGACTGCCGGCATTGCTTTCTGTATTTCCTACCGAGCCCCTCATTTCCAAACCCTATTATCGCGCGAAAGCTTAGCGAGGGCCCTCGGTTCTGGCAGCCTTGATGCCAAGGTAGCATAGGAGGGCTTCCCGCCAGTTGACCGCTCATGACCGGTTGTAGACGTTCGCGTCACGCCCCGGGGGTTGAAAAAGAAGGTCCCCTTCTCCCCGTGTAGTCTGAGTGGCGCTGGCTACCACCCTCAAGAGTCAGATACAGTTGTAGTAAATATAAATACCCCAGAAAGTGAAGCAGAACACAGTCGCCCAGATAGCCGAATTGGTAAGGCATTCGATATCTAATCGAAAGGCGTGGGTTCGGTCCCCACTCTGGGCGCATGTTTTTATTTCTTTCTTTCTCTCGTAATTAATAAAAAATTAATAATAATGTAACGTCACTAACGTTAAAAAAAAAATTGTCTAACCTTCCCCTATGCCTTCTTTGGCGTTGTAGACTGCCGGCATTTCTTTCTGTATTTCGTAACGAGCCCCTCATGTCCAAACCCTATTATCGCGCGAAAGCTTAGCGAGGGCCCTCGGTTCTGGCAGCCTTGATGCCAAGGTAGCATAAGAGGGCTTCCCGCCAGTTGACCGCTCATGACCGGTTGTAGACGTTCGCGTCACGCCCCGGGGGTTGAAAAAGAAGGTCCCCTTCTCCCCGTGTAGTCTGAGTGGCGCTGGCTACCACCCTCAAGCGTCAGATACAGATGTAGTAAATATAAATACCCCAGAAAGTGAAGCAGAACACAGTCGCCCAGATAGCCGAATTGGTAAGACATTCGAGATTTAATCGAAAGGCGTGGGTTCGGTCCCCACTCTGGGCGCATGTTTTTCTTTCTTTCTTTCTCTCGTAATTAATAAAAAATTAATAATAATGTAACGTCACTAACGGTAAAAAAAATTGTCTAACCTTCCCCTATGCCTTCTTTGGCGTTGTAGACTGCCGGCATTTCTTTCTGTATTTCCTAACGAGCCCCTCATTTCCAAACCCTATTATCGCGCGAAAGCTTAGCGAGGGCCCTCGGTTCTGGCAGCCTTGATGCCAAGGTAGCATAAGAGGGCTTCCCGCCAGTTGACCGCTCATGACCGGCTGTAGACGTTCGCGTCACGCCCCGGGGGTTGAAAAAGAAGGTCCCCTTCTCCCCGTGTAGTCTGAGTGGCGCTGGCTACCACCCTCAAGCGTCAGATACAGTTGTAGTAAATATAAATACCCCAGAAAGTGAAGCAGAACACAGTCGCCCAGATAGCCGAATTCGTAAGGCATTCGAGATCTAATCGAAAGGCGTGGGTTCGGTCCCCACTCTGGGCGCATGTTTTTCTTTCTTTCTTTCTCTCGTAATTAATAAAAAATTAATAATAATGTAACGTCACTAACGGTAAAAAAAAAATTGTCTAACCTTCCCCTATGCCTTCTTTGGCGTTGTAGACTGCCGGCATTTCTTTTTGTATTTCCTAACGAGCCCCTCATTTCCAAACCCTATTATCGCGCGAAAGCTTAGCGAGGGCCCTCGGTTCTGGCAGCCTTGATGCCAAGGTAGCATAAGAGGGCTTCCCTCCAGTTGACCGCTCATGACCGGCTGTAGACGTTCGCGTCACGCCCCGGGGGTTGAAAAAGAAGGTCCCCTTCTCCCCGTGTAGTCTGAGTGGCGCTGGCTACCACCCTCAAGCGTCAGATACAGTTGTAGTAAATATAAATACCCCAGAAAGTGAAGCAGAACACAGTCGCCCAGATAGCCGAATTGGTAAGGCATTCGAGATCTAATCGAAAGGCGTGGGTTCGGTCCCCACTCTGGGCGCATGTTTTTCTTTCTTTCTTTCTCTCGTAATTAATAAAAATTAATATTAATGTAACGTCCCTAACGGTAAAAAAAACAAAAAAATTGTCTAACCTTCCCCTATGCCTTCTTTGGCGTTGTAGACTGCCGGCATTTCTTTCTGTATTTCCTACCGAGCCCCTCATTTCCAAACCCTATTATCGCGCGAAAGCTTAGCGAGGGCCCTCGGTTCTGGCAGCCTTGATGCCAAGGTAGCATAAGAGGGCTTCCCGCCAGTTGACCGCTCATGACCGGCTGTAGACGTTCGCGTCACGCCCCGGGGGTTGAAAAAGAAGGTCCCCTTCTCCCCGTGTAGTCTGAGTGGCGCTGCCTACCACCCTCAAGCGTCAGATACAGTCGTAGTAAATATAAATACCCCAGAAAGTGAAGCAGAACACAGTCGCCCAGATAGCCGAATTGGTAAGGCATTCGAGATCTAATCGAAAGGCGTGGGTTCGGTGCCCACTCTGGGCGCATGTTTTTCTTTCTTTCTTTCTCTCGTAATTAATAAAAAATAATAATAATGTAACGTCACTAACGGTAAAAAAAAATTGTCTAACCTTCCCCTATGCCTTCTTTGGCGTTGTAGACTGCCGGCATTTCTTTTTGTATTTCCTAACGAGCCCCTCATTTCCAAACCCTATTATCGCGCGAAAGCTTAGCGAGGGCCCTCGGTTCTGGCAGCCTTGATGCCAAGGTAGCATAAGAGGGCTTCCCGCGAGTTGACCGCTCATGACCGGCTGTAGACGTTCGCGTCACGCCCCGGGGGTTGAAAAAGAAGGTCCCCTTCTCCCCGTGTAGTCTGAGTGGCGCTGGCTACCACCCTCAAGCGTCAGATACAGTTGTAGTAAATATAAATACCCCAGAAAGTGAAGCAGAACACAGTCGCCCAGATAGCCGAATTGGTAAGGCATTCGAGATCTAATCGAAAGGCGTGGGTTCGGTCCCCACTCTGGGCACATGTTTTTCTTTCTTTCTTTCTCTCGTAATTATTAAAAAATTAATAATAATGTAACGTCACTAACGGTAAAAAAAAACAAAAAAATTGTCTAACCTTCCCCTATGCCTTCTTTGGCGTTGTAGACTGCCGGCATTTCTTTCTGTATTTCCTACCGAGCCCCTCATTTCCAAACCCTATTATCGCGCGAAACTTAGCGAGGGCCCTCGGTTCTGGCAGCCTTGATGCCAAGGTAGCATAAGAGGGCTTCCCGCCAGTTGACCGCTCATGACCGGCTGTAGACGTTCGCGTCACGCCCCGGGGGTTGAAAAAGAAGGTCCCCTTCTCCCCGTGTAGTCTGAGTGGCGCTGGCTACCACCCTCAAGCGTCAGATACAGTTGTAGTAAATATAAATACCCCAGAAAGTGAAGCAGAACACAGTCGCCCAGATAGCCGAATTGGTAAGGCATTCGAGATCTAATCGAAAGGCGTGGGTTCGGTCCCCACTCTGGGCGCATGTTTTTCTTTCTTTCTTTCTCTCGTAATTAATAAAAAATTAATAATAATGTAACGTCTATAACGGTAAAAAAAAATTGTCTAACCTTCCCCTATGCCTTCTTTGGCGTTGTAGACTGCCGGCATTTCTTTCTGTATTTCCTAACGAGCCCCTCATTTCCAAACCCTATTATCGCGCGAAAGCTTAGCGAGGGCCCTCGGTTCTGGCAGCCTTGATGCCAAGGTAGCATAAGAGGGCTTCCCGCGAGTTGACCGCTCATGACCGGCTCTAGACGTTCGCGTCACGCCCCGGGGGTTGAAAAAGAAGGTCCCCTTCTCCCCGTGTAGTCTGAGTGGCACTGGCTACCACCCTCAAGCGTCAGATACAGTTGTAGTAAATATAAATACCCCAGAAAGTGAAGCAGAACACAGTCGCCCAGATAGCCGAATTGGTAAGGCATTCGAGATCTAATCGAAAGGCGTGGGTTCGGTCCCCACTCTGGGCGCATGTTTTTCTTTCTTTCTTTCTCTCGTAATTAATAAAAAATTAATAATAATGTAACGTCACTAACGGTAGAAAAAAACAAAAAAATTGTCTAACCTTTCCCTATGCCTTCTTTGGCGTTGTAGACTGCCGGCATTTCTTTCTGTATTTCCTACCGAGCCCCTCATTTCCAAACCCTATTATCGCGCGAAAGCTTAGCGAGGGCCCTCGGTTCTGGCAGCCTTGATGCCAAGGTAGCATAAGAGGGCTTCCCGCCAGTTGACCGCTCATGACCGGCTGTAGACGTTCGCGTCACGCCCCGGGGGTTGAAAAAGAAGGTCCCCTTCTCCCCGTGTAGTCTGAGTGGCGCTGGCTACCACCCTCAAGCGTCAGATACAGTTGTAGTAAATATAAATACCCCAGAAAGTGAAGCAGAACACAGTCGCCCAGATAGCCTAATTGGTAAGGCATTCGAGATCTAATCGAAAGGCGTGGGTTCGGTCCCCACTCTGGGCGCATGTTTTTCTTTCTTTCTTTCTCTCGTAATTAATAAAAAATTAATAATAATGTAACGTCACTAACGGTAAAAAAAAATTGTCTAACCTTCCCCTATGCCTTCTTTGGCGTTGTAGACTGCCGGAATTTCTTTCTGTATTTCCTAACGAGCCCCTCATTTCCAAACCCTATTATTGCGCGAAAGCTTAGCGAGACCTCGGTTCTGGCAGCCTTGATGCCAAGGTAGCATAAGAGGGCTTCCCGCCAGTTGACCGCTCATGACCGGCTGTAGACGTTCGCGTCACGCCCCGGGGGTTGAAAAAGAAGGTCCCCTTCTCCCCGTGTAGTATGAGTGGCGCTGGCTACCACCCTCAAGCGTCAGATACAGTTGTAGTATATATAAATACCCCAGAAAGTGAAGCAGAACACAGTCGCCCAGATAGCCGAATTGGTAAGGCATTCGAGATCTAATCGAAAGGCGTGGGTTCGGTCCCCACTCTGGGAGCATGTTTTTATTTCTTTCTTTCTCTCGTAATTAATAAAAAATTAATAATAATGTAACGTCACTAACGTTAAAAAAAAATTGTCTAACCTTCCCCTATGCCTTCTTTGGCGTTGTAGACTGCCGGCATTTCTTTCTGTATTTCCTAACGAGCCCCTCATTTCCAAACCCTATTATCGCGCGAAAGCTTAGCGAGGACCCTCGGTTCCGGCAGCCTTGATGCCAAGGTAGCATAAGAGGGCTTCCCGCCAGTTGACCGCTCATGACCGGTTGTAGACGTTCGCGTCACGCCCCGGGGGTTGAAAAAGAAGGTCCCCTTCTCCCCGTGTAGTCTGAGTGGCGCTGGCTACCACTCTCAAGCGTCAGATACAGTTTAAGTAAATATAAATATCCCAGAAAGTGAAGCAGAACACAGTCGCCCAGATAGCCGAATTGGTAAGGCATTCGAGATCTAATCGAAAGGCGTGGGTTCGGTCCCCACTCTGGGCGCACGTTTTTCTTTCTTTCTTTCTCTCGTAATTAATAAAAAATTAATAATAATGTAACGTCACTAACGGTAAAAAAAAATTGTCTAACCTTCCCCTATGCCTTCTTTGGCGTTGTAGACTGCCGGCATTTCTTTTTGTATTTCCTAACGAGCCCCTCATTTCCAAACCCTATTATCGCGCGAAAGCTTAGCGAGGGCCCTCGGTTCTGGCAGCCTTGATGCCAAGGTAGCATAAGAGGGCTTCCCGCCAGTTGACCGCTCATGACCGGCTGTAGACGTTCGCGTCACGCCCCGGGGGTTGAAAAAGAAGGACCCCTTCTCCCCGTGTAGTCTGAGTGGCGCTGGCTACCACCCTCAAGCGTCAGATACAGTTGTAGTAAATATAAATACCCCAGAAAGTGAAGCAGAACACCAGATAGCCGAATTGGTAAGGCATTCGAGATCTAATCGAAAGGCGTGGGTTCGGTCCCCACTCTGGGCGCATGTTTTTCTTTCTTTCTTTCTCTCGTAATTAATAAAAAATTAATAATAATGTAACGTCACTAACGGTAAAAAAAATTGTCTAACCTTCCCCTATGCCTTCTTTGGCGTTGTAGACTGCCGGCATTTCTTTCTGTATTTCCTAACGAGCCCCTCATTTCCAAACCCTATTATCGCGCGAAAGCTTAGCGAGGGCCCTCGGTTCTGGCAGCCTTGATGCCAAGGTAGCATAAGAGGGCTTCCCGCGAGTTGACCGCTCATGACCGGCTCTAGACGTTCGCGTCACGCCCCGGGGGTTGAAAAAGAAGGTCCCCTTCTCCCCGTGTAGTCTGAGTGGCACTGGCTACCACCCTCAAGCGTCAGATACAGTTGTAGTAAATATAAATACCCCAGAAAGTGAAGCAGAACACAGTCGCCCAGATAGCCGAATTGGTAAGGCATTCGAGATCTAATCGAAAGGCGTGGGTTCGGTCCCCACTCTGGGCGCATGTTTTTCTTTCTTTCTTTCTCTCGTAATTAATAAAAAATTAATAATAATGTAACGTCACTAACGGTAAAAAAAAAACAAAAAAATTGTCTAACCTTTCCCTATGCCTTCTTTGGCGTTGTAGACTGCCGGCATTTCTTTCTGTATTTCCTACCGAGCCCCTCATTTCCAAACCCTATTATCGCGCGAAAGCTTAGCGAGGGCCCTCGGTTCTGGCAGCCTTGATGCCAAGGTAGCATAAGAGGGCTTCCCGCCAGTTGACCGCTCATGACCGGCTGTAGACGTTCGCGTCACGCCCCGGGGGTTGAAAAAGAAGGTCCCCTTCTCCCCGTGTAGTATGAGTGGCGCTGGCTACCACCCTCAAGCGTCAGATACAGTTGTAGTATATATAAATACCCCAGAAAGTGAAGCAGAACACAGTCGCCCAGATAGCCGAATTGGTAAGGCATTCGAGATCTAATCGAAAGGCGTGGGTTCGGTCCCCACTCTGGGAGCATGTTTTTATTTCTTTCTTTCTCTCGTAATTAATAAAAAATTAATAATAATGTAACGTCACTAACGTTAAAAAAAAATTGTCTAACCTTCCCCTATGCCTTCTTTGGCGTTGTAGACTGCCGGCATTTCTTTCTGTATTTCCTAACGAGCCCCTCATTTCCAAACCCTATTATCGCGTGAAAGCTTAGCGAGGACCCTCGGTTCCGGCAGCCTTGATGCCAAGGTAGCATAAGAGGGCTTCCCGCCAGTTGACCGCTCATGACCGGTTGTAGACGTTCGCGTCACGCCCCGGGGGTTGAAAAAGAAGGTCCCCTTCTCCCCGTGTAGTCTGAGTGGCGCTGGCTACCACTCTCAAGCGTCAGATACAGTTTAAGTAAATATAAATACCCCAGAAAGTGAAGCAGAACACAGTCGCCCAGATAGCCGAATTGGTAAGGCATTCGAGATCTAATCGAAAGGCGTGGGTTCGGTCACCACTCTGGGCGCACGTTTTTCTTTCTTTCTTTCTCTCGTAATTAATAAAAAATTAATAATAATGTAACGTCACTAACGGTAAAAAAAAATTGTCTAACCTTCCCCTATGCCTTCTTTAGCGTTGTAGACTGCCGGCATTTCTTTTTGTATTTCCTAACGAGCCCCTCATTTCCAAACCCTATTATCGCGCGAAAGCTTAGCGAGGGCCCTCGGTTCTGGCAGCCTTGATGCCAAGGTAGCATAAGAGGGCTTCCCGCCAGTTGACCGCTCATGACCGGCTGTAGACGTTCGCGTCACGCCCCGGGGGTTGAAAAAGAAGGTCCCCTTCTCCCCGTGTAGTCTGAGTGGCGCTGGCTACCACCCTCAAGCGTCAGATACAGTTGTAGTAAATATAAATACCCCAGAAAGTGAAGCAGAACACCAGATAGCCGAATTGGTAAGGCATTCGAGATCTAATCGAAAGGCGTGGGTTCGGTCCCCACTCTGGGCGCATGTTTTTCTTTCTTTCTTTCTCTCGTAATTAATAAAAAATTAATAATAATGTAACGTCACTAACGGTAAAAAAAAATTGTCTAACCTTCCCCTATGCCTTCTTTGGCGTTGTAGACTGCCGGCATTTCTTTCTGTATTTCCTAACGAGCCCCTCATTTCCAAACCCTATTATCGCGCGAAAGCTTAGCGAGGGCCCTCGGTTCTGGCAGCCTTGATGCCAAGGTAGCATAAGAGGGCTTCCCGCGAGTTGACCGCTCATGACCGGCTGTAGACGTTCGCGTCACGCCCCGGGGGTTGAAAAAGAAGGTCCCCTTCTCCCCGTGTAGTCTGAGTGGCGCTGGCTACCACCCTCAAGCGTCAGATACAGTTGTAGTAAATATAAATACCCCAGAAAGTGAAGCAGAACACAGTCGCCCAGATAGCCGAATTGGTAAGGCATTCGAGATCTAATCGAAAGGCGTGGGTTCGGTCCCCACTCTGGGCGCATGTTTTTCTTTCTTTCTTTCTCTCGTAATTATTATAAAATTAATAATAATGTAACGTCACTAACGGTAAAAAAAACAAAAAAATTGTCTAAACTTCCCCTATGCCTTCTTTGGCGTTGTAGACTGCCGGCATTTCTTTCTGTATTTCCTACCGAGCCCCTCATTTCCAAACCCTATTATCGCGCGAAAGCTTAGCGAGGGCCCTCGGTTCTGGCAGCCTTGATGCCAAGGTAGCATAAGAGGGCTTCCCGCCAGTTGACCGCTCATGACCGGCTGTAGACGTTCGCGTCACGCCCCGGGGGTTGAAAAAGAAGGTCCCCTTCTCCCCGTGTAGTCTGAGTGGCGCTGGCTACCACCCTCAAGCGTCAGATACAGTTGTAGTAAATATAAATACCCCAGAAAGTGAAGCAGAACACAGTTGCCCAGATAGCCGAATTGGTAAGGCATTCGAGATCTAATCGAAAGGCGTGGGTTCGGTCCCCACTCTGGGCGCATGTTTTTCTTTCTTTCTTTCTCTCGTAATTAATAAAAAATTAATAATAATGTAACGTCACTAACGGTAAAAAAAATTGTCTAACCTTCCCCTATGCCTTCTTTGGCGTTGTAGACTGCCGGCATTTCTTTCTGTATTTCCTAACGAGCCCCTCATTTCCAAACCCTATTATCGCGCGAAAGCTTAGCGAGGGCCCCCGGTTCTGGCAGCCTTGATGCCAAGGTAGCATAAGAGGGCTTCCCGCGAGTTGACCGCTCATGACCGGCTCTAGATGTTCGCGTCACGCCCCGGGGGTTGAAAAAGAAGGTCCCCTTCTCCCCGTGTAGTCTGAGTGGCGCTGGCTACCACCCTCAAGCGTCAGATACAGTTGTAGTAAATATAAATACCCCAGAAAGTGAAGCAGAACACAGTCGCCCAGATAGCCGAATTGGTAAGGCATTCGAGATCTAATCGAAAGGCGTGGGTTCGGTCCCCACTCTGGGCGCATGTTTTTCTTTCTTTCTTTCTCTCGTAATTAATAAAAAATTAATAATAATGTAACGTCACTAACGGTAAAAAAAACAAAAAAATTGTCTAACCTTTCCCTATGCCTTCTTTGGCGTTGTAGACTGCCGGCATTTCTTTCTGTATTTCCTACCGAGCCCCTCATTTCCAAACCCTATTATCGCGCGAAAGCTTAGCGAGGGCCCTCGGTTCTGGCAGCCTTGATGCCAAGGTAGCATAAGAGGGCTTCCCGCCAGTTGACCGCTCATGACCGGCTGTAGACGTTCGCGTCACGCCCCGGGGGTTGAAAAAGAAGGTCCCCTTCTCCCCGTGTAGTCTGAGTGGCGCTGGCTACCACCCTCAAGCGTCAGATACAGTTGTAGTAAATATAAATACCCCAGAATGTGAAGCAGAACACAGTCGCCCAGATAGCCGAATTGGTAAGGCATTCGAGATCTAATCGAAAGGCGTGGGTTCGGTCCCCACTCTGGGCGCATGTTTTTCTTTCTTTCTTTCTCTCGTAATTAATAAAAAATTAATAATAATGTAACGTCACTAACGGTAAAAAAAAACAAAAAATTGTCTAACCTTCCCCTATGCCTTCTTTGGCGTTGTAGACTTCCGGCATTTCTTTCTGTATTTCCTACCGAGCCCCTCATTTCCAAACCCTATTATCGCGCGAAAGCTTAGCGAGGGCCCTCGGTTCTGGCAGCTTTGATGCCAAGGTAGCATAAGAGGGCTTCCCGCCAGTTGACCGCTCATGACCGGCTGTAGACGTTCGCGTCACGCCCCGGGGGTTGAAAAAGAAGGTCCCCTTCTCCCCGTGTAGTCTGAGTGGCGCTGGCTACCACCCTCAAGCGTCAGATACAGTTGTAGTATATATAAATACCCCAGAAAGTGAAGCAGAACACAGTCGCCCAGATAGCCGAATTGGTAAGGCATTCGAGATCAAATCGAAAGGCGTGGGTTCGGTCCCCACTCTGGGCGCATGTTTTTCTTTCTTTCTTTCTCTCGTAATTAATAAAAAATTAATAATAATGTAACGTCACTAACGGTAAAAAAAATTGTCTAACCTTCCCCTATGCCTTCTTTGGCGTTGTAGACTGCCGGCATTTCTTTCTGTATTTCCTAACGAGCCCCTCATTTCCAAACCCTATTATCGCGCGAAAGCTTAGCGAGGGCCCTCGGTTCTGGCAGCCTTGATGCCAAGGTAGCATAAGAGGGCTTCCCGCGAGTTGACCGCTCATGACCGGCTCTAGACGTTCGCGTCACGCCCCGGGGGTTGAAAAAGAAGGTCCCCTTCTCCCCGTGTAGTCTGAGTGGCACTGGCTACCACCCTCAAGCGTCAGATACAGTTGTAGTAAATATAAATACCCCAGAAAGTGAAGCAGAACACAGTCGCCCAGATAGCCGAATTGGTAAGGCATTCGAGATCTAATCGAAAGGCGTGGGTTCGGTCCCCACTCTGGGCGCATGTTTTTCTTTCTTTCTTTCTCTCGTAATTAATAAAAAATTAATAATAATGTAACGTCACTAACGGTAAAAAAAAAACAAAAAAATTGTCTAACCTTTCCCTATGCCTTCTTTGGCGTTGTAGACTGCCGGCATTTCTTTCTGTATTTCCTACCGAGCCCCTCATTTCCAAACCCTATTATCGCGCGAAAGCTTAGCGAGGGCCCTCGGTTCTGGCAGCCTTGATGCCAAGGTAGCATAAGAGGGCTTCCCGCCAGTTGACCGCTCATGACCGGCTGTAGACGTTCGCGTCACGCCCCGGGGGTTGAAAAAGAAGGTCCCCTTCTCCCCGTGTAGTATGAGTGGCGCTGGCTACCACCCTCAAGCGTCAGATACAGTTGTAGTATATATAAATACCCCAGAAAGTGAAGCAGAACACAGTCGCCCAGATAGCCGAATTGGTAAGGCATTCGAGATCTAATCGAAAGGCGTGGGTTCGGTCCCCACTCTGGGAGCATGTTTTTATTTCTTTCTTTCTCTCGTAATTAATAAAAAATTAATAATAATGTAACGTCACTAACGTTAAAAAAAAATTGTCTAACCTTCCCCTATGCCTTCTTTGGCGTTGTAGACTGCCGGCATTTCTTTCTGTATTTCCTAACGAGCCCCTCATTTCCAAACCCTATTATCGCGTGAAAGCTTAGCGAGGACCCTCGGTTCCGGCAGCCTTGATGCCAAGGTAGCATAAGAGGGCTTCCCGCCAGTTGACCGCTCATGACCGGTTGTAGACGTTCGCGTCACGCCCCGGGGGTTGAAAAAGAAGGTCCCCTTCTCCCCGTGTAGTCTGAGTGGCGCTGGCTACCACTCTCAAGCGTCAGATACAGTTTAAGTAAATATAAATACCCCAGAAAGTGAAGCAGAACACAGTCGCCCAGATAGCCGAATTGGTAAGGCATTCGAGATCTAATCGAAAGGCGTGGGTTCGGTCACCACTCTGGGCGCACGTTTTTCTTTCTTTCTTTCTCTCGTAATTAATAAAAAATTAATAATAATGTAACGTCACTAACGGTAAAAAAAAATTGTCTAACCTTCCCCTATGCCTTCTTTAGCGTTGTAGACTGCCGGCATTTCTTTTTGTATTTCCTAACGAGCCCCTCATTTCCAAACCCTATTATCGCGCGAAAGCTTAGCGAGGGCCCTCGGTTCTGGCAGCCTTGATGCCAAGGTAGCATAAGAGGGCTTCCCGCCAGTTGACCGCTCATGACCGGCTGTAGACGTTCGCGTCACGCCCCGGGGGTTGAAAAAGAAGGTCCCCTTCTCCCCGTGTAGTCTGAGTGGCGCTGGCTACCACCCTCAAGCGTCAGATACAGTTGTAGTAAATATAAATACCCCAGAAAGTGAAGCAGAACACCAGATAGCCGAATTGGTAAGGCATTCGAGATCTAATCGAAAGGCGTGGGTTCGGTCCCCACTCTGGGCGCATGTTTTTCTTTCTTTCTTTCTCTCGTAATTAATAAAAAATTAATAATAATGTAACGTCACTAACGGTAAAAAAAAATTGTCTAACCTTCCCCTATGCCTTCTTTGGCGTTGTAGACTGCCGGCATTTCTTTCTGTATTTCCTAACGAGCCCCTCATTTCCAAACCCTATTATCGCGCGAAAGCTTAGCGAGGGCCCTCGGTTCTGGCAGCCTTGATGCCAAGGTAGCATAAGAGGGCTTCCCGCGAGTTGACCGCTCATGACCGGCTGTAGACGTTCGCGTCACGCCCCGGGGGTTGAAAAAGAAGGTCCCCTTCTCCCCGTGTAGTCTGAGTGGCGCTGGCTACCACCCTCAAGCGTCAGATACAGTTGTAGTAAATATAAATACCCCAGAAAGTGAAGCAGAACACAGTCGCCCAGATAGCCGAATTGGTAAGGCATTCGAGATCTAATCGAAAGGCGTGGGTTCGGTCCCCACTCTGGGCGCATGTTTTTCTTTCTTTCTTTCTCTCGTAATTATTATAAAATTAATAATAATGTAACGTCACTAACGGTAAAAAAAACAAAAAAATTGTCTAAACTTCCCCTATGCCTTCTTTGGCGTTGTAGACTGCCGGCATTTCTTTCTGTATTTCCTACCGAGCCCCTCATTTCCAAACCCTATTATCGCGCGAAAGCTTAGCGAGGGCCCTCGGTTCTGGCAGCCTTGATGCCAAGGTAGCATAAGAGGGCTTCCCGCCAGTTGACCGCTCATGACCGGCTGTAGACGTTCGCGTCACGCCCCGGGGGTTGAAAAAGAAGGTCCCCTTCTCCCCGTGTAGTCTGAGTGGCGCTGGCTACCACCCTCAAGCGTCAGATACAGTTGTAGTAAATATAAATACCCCAGAAAGTGAAGCAGAACACAGTCGCCCAGATAGCCGAATTGGTAAGGCATTCGAGATCTAATCGAAAGGCGTGGGTTCGGTCCCCACTCTGGGCGCATGTTTTTCTTTCTTTCTTTCTCTCGTAATTAATAAAAAATTAATAATAATGTAACGTCACTAACGGTAAAAAAAATTGTCTAACCTTCCCCTATGCCTTCTTTGGCGTTGTAGACTGCCGGCATTTCTTTCTGTATTTCCTAACGAGCCCCTCATTTCCAAACCCTATTATCGCGCGAAAGCTTAGCGAGGGCCCCCGGTTCTGGCAGCCTTGATGCCAAGGTAGCATAAGAGGGCTTCCCGCGAGTTGACCGCTCATGACCGGCTCTAGATGTTCGCGTCACGCCCCGGGGGTTGAAAAAGAAGGTCCCCTTCTCCCCGTGTAGTCTGAGTGGCGCTGGCTACCACCCTCAAGCGTCAGATACAGTTGTAGTAAATATAAATACCCCAGAAAGTGAAGCAGAACACAGTCGCCCAGATAGCCGAATTGGTAAGGCATTCGAGATCTAATCGAAAGGCGTGGGTTCGGTCCCCACTCTGGGCGCATGTTTTTCTTTCTTTCTTTCTCTCGTAATTAATAAAAAATTAATAATAATGTAACGTCACTAACGGTAAAAAAAACAAAAAAATTGTCTAACCTTTCCCTATGCCTTCTTTGGCGTTGTAGACTGCCGGCATTTCTTTCTGTATTTCCTACCGAGCCCCTCATTTCCAAACCCTATTATCGCGCGAAAGCTTAGCGAGGGCCCTCGGTTCTGGCAGCCTTGATGCCAAGGTAGCATAAGAGGGCTTCCCGCCAGTTGACCGCTCATGACCGGCTGTAGACGTTCGCGTCACGCCCCGGGGGTTGAAAAAGAAGGTCCCCTTCTCCCCGTGTAGTCTGAGTGGCGCTGGCTACCACCCTCAAGCGTCAGATACAGTTGTAGTAAATATAAATACCCCAGAATGTGAAGCAGAACACAGTCGCCCAGATAGCCGAATTGGTAAGGCATTCGAGATCTAATCGAAAGGCGTGGGTTCGGTCCCCACTCTGGGCGCATGTTTTTCTTTCTTTCTTTCTCTCGTAATTAATAAAAAATTAATAATAATGTAACGTCACTAACGGTAAAAAAAAACAAAAAATTGTCTAACCTTCCCCTATGCCTTCTTTGGCGTTGTAGACTTCCGGCATTTCTTTCTGTATTTCCTACCGAGCCCCTCATTTCCAAACCCTATTATCGCGCGAAAGCTTAGCGAGGGCCCTCGGTTCTGGCAGCTTTGATGCCAAGGTAGCATAAGAGGGCTTCCCGCCAGTTGACCGCTCATGACCGGCTGTAGACGTTCGCGTCACGCCCCGGGGGTTGAAAAAGAAGGTCCCCTTCTCCCCGTGTAGTCTGAGGGGCGCTGGCTACCACCCTCAAGCGTCAGATACAGTTGTAGTATATATAAATACCCCAGAAAGTGAAGCAGAACACAGTCGCCCAGATAGCCGAATTGGTAAGGCATTCGAGATCAAATCGAAAGGCGTGGGTTCGGTCCCCACTCTGGGCGCATGTTTTTCTTTCTTTCTTTCTCTCGTAATTAATAAAAAATTAATAATAATGTAACGTCACTAACGGTAAAAAAAAATTGTCTAACCTTCCCCTATGCCTTCTTTGGCGTTGTAGACTGCCGGAATTTCTTTCTGTATTTCCTAACGAGCCCCTCATTTCCAAACCCTATTATCGCGCGAAAGCTTAGCGAGACCTCGGTTCTGGCAGCCTTGATGCCAAGGTAGCATAAGAGGGCTTCCCGCCAGTTGACCGCTCATGACCGGCTGTAGACGTTCGCGTCACGCCCCGGGGGTTGAAAAAGAAGGTCCCCTTCTCCCCGTGTAGTATGAGTGGCGCTGGCTACCACCCTCAAGCGTCAGGTACAGTTGTAGTAAATATAAATACCCCAGAAAGTGAAGCAGAACACAGTCGCCCAGATAGCCGAATTGGTAAGGCATTCGAGATCTAATCGAAAGGCGTGGGTTCGGTCCCCACTCTGGGCGCATGTTTTTATTTCTTTCTTTCTCTCGTAATTAATAAAAAATTAATAATAATGTAACGTCACTAACGTTTAAAAAAAAATTGTCTAACCTTCCCCTATGCCTTCTTTGGCGTTGTAGACTGCCGGCATTTCTTTCTGTATTTCCTAACGAGCCCCTCATTTCCAAACCCTATTATCGCGCGAAAGCTTAGCGAGGGCCCTCGGTTCCGGCAGCCTTGATGCCAAGGTAGCATAAGAGGGCTTCCCGCCAGTTGACCGCTCATGACCGGTTGTAGACGTTCGCGTCACGCCCCGGGGGTTGAAAAAGAAGGTCCCCTTCTCCCCGTGTAGTCTGAGTGGCGCTGGCTACCACCCTCAAGCGTCAGATACAGTTGTAGTTAATATAAATACCCCAGAAAGTGAAGCAGAACACAGTCGCCCAGATAGCCGAATTGGTAAGGCATTCGAGATCTAATCGAAAGGCGTGGGTTCGGTCCCCACACTGGGCGCCTGTTTTTCTTTCTTTCTTTCTCTCGTAATTAATAAAAAATTAATAATAATGTAATGTCACTAACAGTAAAAAAATTGTCTAACCTTCCCCTATGCCTTCTTTGACGTTGTAGACTGCCGGCATTTCTTTCTGTATTTCCTAACGAACCCCTCATTTCCAAACCCTATTATCGCGCGAAAGCTTAGCGAAGGCCCTCGGTTCTGGCAGCCTTGATGCCAAGGTAGCATAAGAGGGCTTCCCGCCAGTTGACCGCTCATGACCGGCTGTAGACGTTCGCGTCACGCCCCGGGGGTTGAAAAAGAAGGTCCCCTTCTCCCCGTGTAGTCGGAGTGGCGCTGGCTACCACCCTCAAGCGTCAGATACAGTTGTAGTAAATATAAATACCCCAGAAAGTGAAGCAGAACACAGTCGCCCAGATAGCCGAATTGGTAATGCATTCGAGATCTAATCGAAAGGCGTGGGTTCGGTCCCCACTCTGGGCGCATGTTTTTATTTCTTTCTTTCTCTCGTAATTAATAAAAAATTAATAATAATGTAACGTCACTAACGGTAAAAAAAAAATTGTCTAACCTTCCCCTATGCCTTCTTTGGCGTTGTAGACTGCCGGAATTTTTTTCTGTATTTCCTAACGAGCCCCTCATTTCCAAACCCTATTATCGCGCGAAAGCTTAGCGAGGGCCCTCGGTTCTGGCAGCCTTGATGCCAAGGTAGCATAAGAGGGCTTCCCGCCAGTTGACCGCTCATGACCGGCTGTAGACGTTCGCGTCACGCCCCGGGGGTTGAAAAAGAAGGTCCCCTTCTCCCCGTGTAGTCTGAGTGGCGCTGGCTACCACCCTCAAGCGTCAGATACAGTTGTAGTAAATATAAATACCCCAGAAAGTGAAGCAGAACACAGACGCCCAGATAGCCGAATTGGTAAGGCATTCGAGATCTAATCGAAAGGCGTGGGTTCGGTCCCCACTCTGGGCGCATGTTTTTCTTTCTTTCTTTCTCTCGTAATTAATAAAAAATTAATAATAATGTAACGTCACTAACGGTAAAAAAAAACAAAAAAATTGTCTAACCTTCCCCTATGCCTTCTTTGGCGTTGTAGACTGCCGGCATTTCTTTCTGTATTTCCTACCGAGCCCCTCATTTCCAAACCCTATTATCGCGCGAAAGCTTAGCGAGGGCCCTCGGTTCTGGCAGCCTTGATGCCAAGGTAGCATAAGAGGGCTTCCCGCCAGTTGACCGCTCATGACCGGCTGTAGACGTTCGCGTCACGCCCCGGGGGTTGAAAAAGAAGGTCCCCTTCTTTCCGTGTAGTCTGAGTGGCGCTGGCTACCACCCTCAAGCGTCAGATACAGTTGTAGTAAATATAAATACCCCAGAAAGTGAAGCAGAACACAGTCGCCCAGATAGCCGAATTGGTAAGGCATTCGAGATCTAAACGAAAGGCGTGGGTTCGGTCCCCACTCTGGGCGCATGTTTTTCTTTCTTTCTTTCTCTCGTAATTAATAAAAAATTAATAATAATGTAACGTCACTAACGGTAAAAAAAAATTGTCTAACCTTCCCCTATGCCTTCTTTGGCGTTGTAGACTGCCGGAATTTCTTTCTGTATTTCCTAACGAGCCCCTCATTTCCAAACCCCATTATCGCGCGAAAGCTTAGCGAGGGCCCTCGGTTCTGGCAGCCTTGATGCCAAGGTAGCATAAGAGGGCTTCCCGCCAGTTGACCGCTCATGACCGGCTGTAGACGTTCGCGTCACGCCCCGGGTGTTGAAAAAGAAGGTCCCCATCTCCCCGTGTAGTCTGAGTGGCGCTGGCTACCACCCTCAAGCGTCAGATACAGTTGTAGTAAATATAAATACCCCAGAAAGTGAAGCAGAACACAGTCGCCCAGATAGCCGAATTGGTAAGGCATTCGAGATCTAATCGAAAGGCGTGGGTTCGGTCCCCACTCTGGGCGCATGTTTTTATTTCTTTCTTTCTCTCGTAATTAATAAAAAATTAACAATAATGTAACGTCACTAACGTTAAAAAAAATTGTCTAACCTTCCCCTATGCCTTCTTTGGCGTTGTAGACTGCCGGCATTTCTTTCTGTATTTCCTAACGAGCCCCTCATTTCCAAACCCTATTATCGCGCGAAAGCTTAGCGAGGGCCCTCGGCTCTGGCAGCCTTGATGCCAAGGTAGCATAAGAGGGCTTCCCGCCAGTTGACCGCTCATGACCGGTTGTAGACGTTCGCGTCACGCCCCGGGGGTTGAAAAAGAAGGTCCCCTTCTCCCCGTGTAGTCTGAGTGGCGCTGGCTACCACCCTCAAGCGTCAGATACAGTTGTAGTAAATATAAATACCCCAGAAAGTGAAGCAGAACACAGTCGCCCAGGTAGCCGAATTGGTAAGGCATTCGAGATCTAATCGAAAGGCGTGGGTTCGGTCCCCACTCTGGGCGCATGTTTTTCTTTCTTTCTTTCTCTCGTAATTAATAAAAAATTAATAATAATGTAACGTCACTAACGGTAAAAAAAAATTGTCTAACCTTCCCCTATGCCTTCTTTGGCGTTGTGGACTGCCGGCATTTCTTTCTGTATTTCCTAACGAGCCCCTCATTTCCAAACCCTATTATCGCGCGAAAGCTTAGCGAGGGCCCTCGGTTCTGGCAGCCTTGATGCCAAGGTAGCATAAGAGGGCTTCCCGCCAGTTGACCGCTCATGACCGGCTGTAGACGTTCGCGTCACGCCCCGGGTGTTGAAAAAGAAGGTCCCCATCTCCCCGCGTAGTCTGAGTGGCGCTGGCTACCACCCTCAAGCGTCAGATACAGTTGTAGTAAATATAAATACCCCAGAAAGTGAAGCAGAACACAGTCGCCCAGATAGCCGAAGTGGTAAGGCATTCGAGATCTAATCGAAAGGCGTGGGTTCGGTCCCCACTCTGGGCGCATGTTTTTATTTCTTTCTTTCTCTCGTAATTAATAAAAAATTAATAATAATGTAACGTCACTAACGTTAAAAAAAATTGTCTAACCTTCCCCTATGCCTTCTTTGGCGTTGTAGACTGCCGGCATTTCTTTCTGTATTTCCTAACGAGCCCCTCATTTCCAAACCCTATTATCGCGCGAAAGCTTAGCGAGGGCCCTCGGTTCTGGCAGCCTTGATGCCAAGGTAGCATAAAAGGGCTTCCCGCCAGTTGACCGCTCATGACCGGCTGTAGACGTTCGCGTCAAGCCCCGGGGGTTGAAAAAGAAGGTCCCCTTCTCCCCGTGTAGTCTGAGTGGCGCTGGCTACCACCCTCAAGCGTCAGATACAGTTGTAGTAAATATAAATACCCCAGAAAGTGAAGCAGAACACAGTCGCCCAGATAGCCGAATTGGTAAGGCATTCGAGATCTAATCGAAAGGCGTGGGTTCGGTCCCCACTCTGGGCGCATGTTTTTCTTTCTTTCTTTCTCTCGTAATTAATAAAAAATTAATAATAATGTAACGTCACTAACGGTAAAAAAAAAAAAAAAATTGTCTAACCTTCCCCTATGCCTTCTTTGGCGTTGTAGACTGCCGGCATTTTTTTCTGTATTTCCTACCGAGCCCCTCATTTCCAAACCCTATTATCGCGCGAAAGCTTAGCGAGGGCCCTCGGTTCTGCCAGCTTTGATGCCAAGGTAGCATAAGAGGGCTTCCCGCCAGTTGACCGCTCATGACCGGCTGTAGACGTTCGCGTCACGCCCCGGGGGTTGAAAAAGAAGGTCCCCTTCTCCCCGTGTAGTCTGAGTTGCGCTGGCTACCACCCTCAAGCGTCAGATACAGTTGTAGTAAATATAAATACCCCAGAAAGTGAAGCAGAACACAGTCGCCCAGATAGCCGAATTGGTAAGGCATTCGAGATCTAATCGAAAGGCGTGGGTTCGGTCCCCACTCGGGGCGCATGTTTTTCTTTCTTTCTTTCTCTCGTAATTAATAAAAAATTAATAATAATGTAACGTCACTAACGGTAAAAAAAAAACAAAAAAATTGTCTAACCTTCCCCTATGCCTTCTTTGGCGTTGTAGACTGCCGGCATTTCTTTCTGTATTTCCTACCGAACCCCTCATTTCCAAACCCTATTATCGCGCGAAAGCTTAGCGAGGGCCCTCGGTTCTGGCAGCTTTGATGCCAAGGTAGCATAAGAGGGCTTCCCGCCAGTTGACCGCTCATGACCGGCTGTAGACGTTCGCGTCACGCCCCGGGGGTTGAAAAAGAAGGTCCCCTTCTCCCCGTGTAGTCTGAGTGGCGCTGGCTACCACCCTCAAGCGTCAGACACAGTTGTAGCAAATATAAATACCCCAGAAAGTGAAGCAGAACACAGTCGCCCAGATAGCCGAATTGGTAAGGCATTCGAGATCTAATCGAAAGGCGTGGGTTCGGTCCCCACTCTGGGCGCATGTTTTTCTTTCTTTCTTTCTCTCGTAATTAATAAAAAATTAATAATAATGTAACGTCACTAACGGTAAAAAAAAAATTGTCTAACCTTCCCCTATGCCTTCTTTGGCGTTGTAGACTGCCGGCAATTCTTTCTGTATTTCCTAACGAGCCCCTCATTTCCAAACCCTATTATCGCGCGAAAGCTTAGCGAGGGCCCTCGGTTCTGGCAGCCTTGATGCCAAGGTAGCATAAGAGGGCTTCCCGCCAGTTGACCGCTCATGACCGGTTGTAGACGTTCGCGTCATGCCCCGGGGGTTGAAAAAGAAGGTCCCCTTCTCCCCGTGTAGTCTGAGTGGCGCTGGCTACCACCCTCAAGCGTCAGATACAGTTGTAGTAAATATAAATACCCCAGAAAGTGAAGCAGAACACAGTCGCCCAGATAGCCGAATTGGTAAGGCATTCGAGATCTAATCGAAAGGCGTGGGTTCGGTCCCCACTCTGGGCGCATGTTTTTCTTTCTTTCTTTCTCTCGTAATTAATAAAAAATTAATAATAATGTAACGTCACTAACGGTAAAAAAAAAATTGTCTAACCTTCCCCTATGCCTTCTTTGGCGTTGTAGACTGCCGGCATTTTTTTCTGTATTTCCTACCGAGCCCCTCATTTCCAAACCCTATTATCGCGCGAAAGCTTAGCGAGGGCCCTCGGTTCTGCCAGCTTTGATGCCAAGGTAGCATAAGAGGGCTTCCCGCCAGTTGACCGCTCATGACCGGCTGTAGACGTTCGCGTCACGCCCCGGGGGTTGAAAAAGAAGGTCCCCTTCTCCCCGTGTAGTCTGAGTTGCGCTGGCTACCACCCTCAAGCGTCAGATACAGTTGTAGTAAATATAAATACCCCAGAAAGTGAAGCAGAACACAGTCGCCCAGATAGCCGAATTGGTAAGGCATTCGAGATCTAATCGAAAGGCGTGGGTTCGGTCCCCACTCGGGGCGCATGTTTTTCTTTCTTTCTTTCTCTCGTAATTAATAAAAAATTAATAATAATGTAACGTCACTAACGGTAAAAAAAAAACAAAAAAATTGTCTAACCTTCCCCTATGCCTTCTTTGGCGTTGTAGACTGCCGGCATTTCTTTCTGTATTTCCTACCGAACCCCTCATTTCCAAACCCTATTATCGCGCGAAAGCTTAGCGAGGGCCCTCGGTTCTGGCAGCTTTGATGCCAAGGTAGCATAAGAGGGCTTCCCGCCAGTTGACCGCTCATGACCGGCTGTAGACGTTCGCGTCACGCCCCGGGGGTTGAAAAAGAAGGTCCCCTTCTCCCCGTGTAGTCTGAGTGGCGCTGGCTACCACCCTCAAGCGTCAGACACAGTTGTAGCAAATATAAATACCCCAGAAAGTGAAGCAGAACACAGTCGCCCAGATAGCCGAATTGGTAAGGCATTCGAGATCTAATCGAAAGGCGTGGGTTCGGTCCCCACTCTGGGCGCATGTTTTTCTTTCTTTCTTTCTCTCGTAATTAATAAAAAATTAATAATAATGTAACGTCACTAACGGTAAAAAAAAAATTGTCTAACCTTCCCCTATGCCTTCTTTGGCGTTGTAGACTGCCGGCAATTCTTTCTGTATTTCCTAACGAGCCCCTCATTTCCAAACCCTATTATCGCGCGAAAGCTTAGCGAGGGCCCTCGGTTCTGGCAGCCTTGATGCCAAGGTAGCATAAGAGGGCTTCCCGCCAGTTGACCGCTCATGACCGGTTGTAGACGTTCGCGTCATGCCCCGGGGGTTGAAAAAGAAGGTCCCCTTCTCCCCGTGTAGTCTGAGTGGCGCTGGCTACCACCCTCAAGCGTCAGATACAGTTGTAGTAAATATAAATACCCCAGAAAGTGAAGCAGAACACAGTCGCCCAGATAGCAGAATTGGTAAGGCATTCGAGATCTAATCGAAAGGCGTGGGTTCGGTCCCCACTCTGGGCGCATGTTTTTCTTTCTTTCTTTCTCTCGTAATTAATAAAAATTAATAATAATGTAACGTCACTAACGGTAAAAAAAAAATTGTCTAACCTTCCCCTATGCCTTCTTTGGCGTTGTAGACTGCCGGCATTTCTTTCTGTATTTCCTAACGAGCCCCTCATTTCAAAACCCTATTATCGCGCGAAAGCTTAGCGAGGGCCCTCGGTTCTGGCAGCCTTGATGCGAAGGTAGCATAAGAGGGCTTCCCGCCAGTTGACCGCTCATGACCGGCTGTAGACGTTCGCGTCACGCCCCGGGGGTTGAAAAAGAAGGTCCCCTTCTCCCCGTGTAGTCTGAGTGGCGCTGGCTACCACCCTCAAGCGTCAGATACAGTTGTAGTAAATATAAATACCCCAGAAAGTGAAGCAGAACACAGTCGCCCAGATAGCCGAATTGGTAAGGCATTCGAGATCTAATCGAAAGGCGTGGGTTCGGTCCCCACTCTGGGCGCATGTTTTTATTTCTTTCTTTCTCTCGTAATTATTAAAAAATTAATAATAATGTAACGTCACTAACGTTAAAAAAAATTGTCTAACCTTCCCCTATGCCTTCTTTGGCGTTGTAGACTGCCGGCATTTCTTTCTGTATTTCCTAACGAGCCCCTCATTTCCAAACCTTTTATCGCGCGAAAGCTTAGCGAGGGCCCTCGGTTCTGGCAGCCTTGATGCCAAGGTAGCATAAGAGGGCTTCCCGCCAGTTGACCGCTCATGACCGGCTGTAGACGTTCGCGTCACGCCCCGGGGGTTGAAAAAGAACGTCCCCTTCTCCCCGTGTAGTCTGAGTGGCGCTGGCTACCACCCTCAAGCGTCAGATACAGTTGCAGTATATATAAATACCCCAGAAAGTGAAGCAGAACACAGTCGCCCAGATAGCCGAATTGGTAAGGCATTCGAGATCTAATCGAAAGGCGTGGGTTCGGTCCCCACTCTGGGCGCATGTTTTTCTTTCTTTCTTTCTCTCGTAATTAATAAAAAATTAATAATAATGTAACGTCACTAACGGTAAAAAAAATTGTCTAACCTTCCCCTATGCCTTCTTTGGCGTTGTAGACTGCCGGAATTTCTTTCTGTATTTCCTAACGAGCCCCTCATTTCCAAACCCTATTATCGCGCGAAAGCTTAGCGAGGGCCCTCGGTTCTGGCAGCCTTGATGCCAAGGTAGCATAAGAGGGCTTCCCGCCAGTTGACCGCTCATGACCGGCTGTAGACGTTTGCGTCACGCCCCGGGGGTTGAAAAAGAAGGTCCCCTTCTCCCCGTGTAGTCTGAGTGGCGCTGGCTACCACCCTCAAGCGTCAGATACAGTTGTAGTAAATATAAATACCCCAGAAAGTGAAGCAGAACACAGTCGCCCAGATAGCCGAATTGGTAAGGCATTCGAGATCTAATCGAAAGGCGTGGGTTCGGTCCCCACTCTGGGCGCATGTTTTTCTTTCTTTCTTTCTCTCGTAATTAATAAAAAATTAATAATAATGTAACGTCACTAACGGTAAAAAAAAACAAAAAAATTGTCTAACCTTCCCCTATGCCTTCTTTGGCGTTGTAGACTGCTGGCATTTCTTTCTGTATTTCCTACCGAGCCCCTCATTTCCAAACCCTATTATCGCGCGAAAGCTTAGCGAGGGCCCTCGGTTCTGGCAGCTTTGATGCCAAGGTAGCATAAGAGGGCTTCCCGCCAGTTGACCGCTCATGACCGGCTGTAGACGTTCGCGTCACGCCCCGGGGGTTGAAAAAGAAGGTCCCCTTCTCCCCGTGTAGTCTGAGTGGCGCTGGCTACCACCCTCAAGCGTCAGATACAGTTGTAGTATATATAAATACCCCAGAAAGTGAAGCAGAACACAGTCGCCCAGATAGCCGAATTGGTAAGGCATTCGAGATCTAATCGAAAGGCGTGGGTTCGGTCCCCACTCTGGGCGCATGTTTTTCTTTCTTTCTTTCTCTCGTAATTAATAAAAAATTAATAATAATGTAACGTCACTAACGGTAAAAAAAAATTGTCGAACCTTCCCCTATGCCTTCTTTGGCGTTGTAGACTGCCGGCATTTCTTTCTGTATTTCCTAACGAGCCCCTCATTTCCAAACTCTATTATCGCGCGAAAGCTTAGCGAGGGCCCTCGGTTCTGGCAGCCTTGATGCCAAGGTAGCATAAGAGGGCTTCCCGCCAGTTGACCGCTCATGACCGGCTGTAGACGTTCGCGTCACGCCCCGGGTGTTGAAAAAGAAGGTCCCCATCTCCCCGCGTAGTCTGAGTGGCGCTGGCTACCACCCTCAAGCGTCAGATACAGTTGTAGTAAATATAAATACCCCAGAAAGTGAAGCAGAACACAGTCGCCCAGATAGCCGAAGTGGTAAGGCATTCGAGATCTAATCGAAAGGCGTGGGTTCGGTCCCCACTCTGGGCGCATGTTTTTATTTCTTTCTTTCTCTCGTAATTAATAAAAAATTAATAATAATGTAACGTCACTAACGTTAAAAAAAATTGTCTAACCTTCCCCTATGCCTTCTTTGGCGTTGTAGACTGCCGGCATTTCTTTCTGTATTTCCTAACGAGCCCCTCATTTCCAAACCCTATTATCGCGCGAAAGCTTAGCGAGGGCCCTCGGTTCTGGCAGCCTTGATGCCAAGGTAGCATAAAAGGGCTTCCCGCCAGTTGACCGCTCATGACCGGTTGTAGACGTTCGCGTCACGCCCCGGGGGTTGAAAAAGAAGGTCCCCTTCTCTCCGTGTAGTCTGAGTGGCGCTGGCTACCACCCTCAAGCGTCAGATACAGTTGTAGTAAATATAAATACCCCAGAAAGTGAAGCAGAACACAGTCGCCCAGGTAGCCGAATTGGTAAGGCATTCGAGATCTAATCGAAAGGCGTGGGTTCGGTCCCCACTCTGGGCGCATGTTTTTCTTTCTTTCTTTCTCTCGTAATTAATAAAAAATTAATAATAATGTAACGTCACTAACGGTAAAAAAAAATTGTCTAACCTTCCCCTATGCCTTCTTTGGCGTTGTAGACTGCCGGCATTTTTTTCTGTATTTCCTAACGAGCCCCTCATTTCCAAACCCTATTATCGCGCGAAAGCTTAGCGACGGCCCTCGGTTCTGGCAGCCTTGATGCCAAGGTAGCATAAGAGGGCTTCCCGCCAGTTGACCGCTCATGACCGGCTGTAGACGTTCGCGTCAAGCCCCGGGGGTTGAAAAAGAAGGTCCCCTTCTCCCCGTGTAGTCTGAGTGGCGCTGGCTACCACCCTCAAGCGTCAGATACAGTTGTAGTAAATATAAATACCCCAGAAAGTGAAGCAGAACACAGTCGCCCAGATAGCCGAATTGGTAAGGCATTCGAGATCTAATCGAAAGGCGTGGGTTCGGTCCCCACTCTGGGCGCATGTTTTTCTTTCTTTCTTTCTCTCGTAATTAATAAAAAATTAATAATAATGTAACGTCCCTAACGGTAAAAAAAAAAAAAATTGTCTAACCTTCCCCTATGCCTTCTTTGGCGTTGTAGACTGCCGGCATTTTTTTCTGTATTTCCTACCGAGCCCCTCATTTCCAAACCCTATTATCGCGCGAAAGCTTAGCGAGGGCCCTCGGTTCTGCCAGCCTTGATGCCAAGGTAGCATAAGAGGGCTTCCCGCCAGTTGACCGCTCATGACCGGCTGTAGACGTTCGCGTCACGCCCCGGGGGTTGAAAAAGAAGGTCCCCTTCTCCACGTGTAGTCTGAGTTGCGCTGGCTACCACCCTCAAGCGTCAGATACAGTTGTAGTAAATATAAATACCCCAGAAAGTGAAGCAGAACACAGTCGCCCAGATAGCCGAATTGGTAAGGCATTCGAGATCTAATCGAAAGGCGTGGGTTCGGTCCCCACTCGGGGCGCATGTTTTTCTTTCTTTCTTTCTCTCGTAATTAATAAAAAATTAATAATAATGTAACGTCACTAACGGTAAAAAAAAAAAAAAAATTGTCTAACCTTCCCCTATGCCTTCTTTGGCGTTGTAGACTGCCGGCATTTCTTTCTGTATTTCCTACCGAACCCCTCATTTCCAAACCCTATTATCGCGCGAAAGCTTAGCGAGGGCCCTCGGTTCTGGCAGCTTTGATGCCAAGGTAGCATAAGAGGGCTTCCCGCCAGTTGACCGCTCATGACCGGCTGTAGACGTTCGCGTCACGCCCCGGGGGTTGAAAAAGAAGGTCCCCTTCTCCCCGTGTAGTCTGAGTGGCGCTGGCTACCACCCTCAAGCGTCAGACACAGTTGTAGCAAATATAAATACCCCAGAAAGTGAAGCAGAACACAGTCGCCCAGATAGCCGAATTGGTAAGGCATTCGAGATCTAATCGAAAGGCGTGGGTTCGGTCCCCACTCTGGGCGCATGTTTTTCTTTCTTTCTTTCTCTCGTAATTAATAAAAAATTAATAATAATGTAACGTCACTAACGGTAAAAAAAAATTGTCTAACCTTCCCCTATGCCTTCTTTGGCGTTGTAGACTGCCGGCAATTCTTTCTGTATTTCCTAACGAGCCCCTCATTTCCAAACCCTATTATCGCGCGAAAGCTTAGCGAGGGCCCTCGGTTCTGGCAGCCTTGATGCCAAGGTAGCATAAGAGGGCTTCCCGCCAGTTGACCGCTCATGACCGGTTGTAGACGTTCGCGTCATGCACCGGGGGTTGAAAAAGAAGGTCCCCTTCTCCCCGTGTAGTCTGAGTGGCGCTGGCTACCACCCTCAAGCGTCAGATACAGTTGTAGTAAATATAAATACCCCAGAAAGTGAAGCAGAACACAGTCGCCCAGATAGCCGAATTGGTAAGGCATTCGAGATCTAATCGAAAGGCGTGGGTTCGGTCCCCACTCTGGGCGCATGTTTTTCTTTCTTTCTTTCTCTCGTAATTAATAAAAATTAATAATAATGTAACGTCACTAACGGTAAAAAAAAATTGTCTAACCTTCCCCTATGCCTTCTTTGGCGTTGTAGACTGCCGGCATTTCTTTCTGTATTTCCTAACGAGCCCCTCATTTCCAAACCCTATTATCGCGCGAAAGCTTAGCGAGGGCCCTCGGTTCTGGCAGCCTTGATGCGAAGGTAGCATAAGAGGGCTTCCCGCCAGTTGACCGCTCATGACCGGCTGTAGACGTTCGCGTCACGCCCCGGGGGTTGAAAAAGAAGGTCCCCTTCTCCCCGTGTAGTCTGAGTGGCGCTGGCTACCACCCTCAAGCGTCAGATACAGTTGTAGTAAATATAAATACCCCAGAAAGTGAAGCAGAACACAGTCGCCCAGATAGCCGAATTGGTAAGGCATTCGAGATCTAATCGAAAGGCGTGGGTTCGGTCCCCACTCTGGGCGCATGTTTTTATTTCTTTCTTTCTCTCGTAATTATTAAAAAATTAATAATAATGTAACGTCACTAACGTTAAAAAAAATTGTCTAACCTTCCCCTATGCCTTCTTTGGCGTTGTAGACTGCCGGCATTTCTTTCTGTATTTCCTAACGAGCCCCTCATTTCCAAACCTTTTATCGCGCGAAAGCTTAGCGAGGGCCCTCGGTTCTGGCAGCCTTGATGCCAAGGTAGCATAAGAGGGCTTCCCGCCAGTTGACCGCTCATGACCGGCTGTAGACGTTCGCGTCACGCCCCGGGGGTTGAAAAAGAACGTCCCCTTCTCCCCGTGTAGTCTGAGTGGCGCTGGCTACCACCCTCAAGCGTCAGATACAGTTGCAGTATATATAAATACCCCAGAAAGTGAAGCAGAACACAGTCGCCCAGATAGCCGAATTGGTAAGGCATTCGAGATCTAATCGAAAGGCGTGGGTTCGGTCCCCACTCTGGGCGCATGTTTTTCTTTCTTTCTTTCTCTCGTAATTAATAAAAAATTAATAATAATGTAACGTCACTAACGGTAAAAAAAAATTGTCTAACCTTCCCCTATGCCTTCTTTGGCGTTGTAGACTGCCGGAATTTCTTTCTGTATTTCCTAACGAGCCCCTCATTTCCAAACCCTATTATCGCGCGAAAGCTTAGCGAGGGCCCTCGGTTCTGGCAGCCTTGATGCCAAGGTAGCATAAGAGGGCTTCCCGCCAGTTGACCGCTCATGACCGGCTGTAGACGTTTGCGTCACGCCCCGGGGGTTGAAAAAGAAGGTCCCCTTCTCCCCGTGTAGTCTGAGTGGCGCTGGCTACCACCCTCAAGCGTCAGATACAGTTGTAGTAAATATAAATACCCCAGAAAGTGAAGCAGAACACAGTCGCCCAGATAGCCGAATTGGTAAGGCATTCGAGATCTAATCGAAAGGCGTGGGTTCGGTCCCCACTCTGGGCGCATGTTTTTCTTTCTTTCTTTCTCTCGTAATTAATAAAAAATTAATAATAATGTAACGTCACTAACGGTAAAAAAAAACAAAAAAATTGTCTAACCTTCCCCTATGCCTTCTTTGGCGTTGTAGACTGCCGGCATTTCTTTCTGTATTTCCTACCGAGCCCCTCATTTCCAAACCCTATTATCGCGCGAAAGCTTAGCGAGGGCCCTCGGTTCTGGCAGCTTTGATGCCAAGGTAGCATAAGAGGGCTTCCCGCCAGTTGACCGCTCATGACCGGCTGTAGACGTTCGCGTCACGCCCCGGGGGTTGAAAAAGAAGGTCCCCTTCTCCCCGTGTAGTCTGAGTGGCGCTGGCTACCACCCTCAAGCGTCAGATACAGTTGTAGTATATATAAATACCCCAGAAAGTGAAGCAGAACACAGTCGCCCAGATAGCCGAATTGGTAAGGCATTCGAGATCTAATCGAAAGGCGTGGGTTCGGTCCCCACTCTGGGCGCATGTTTTTCTTTCTTTCTTTCTCTCGTAATTAATAAAAAATTAATAATAATGTAACGTCACTAACGGTAAAAAAAAATTGTCGAACCTTCCCCTATGCCTTCTTTGGCGTTGTAGACTGCCGGCATTTCTTTCTGTATTTCCTAACGAGCCCCTCATTTCCAAACTCTATTATCGCGCGAAAGCTTAGCGAGGGCCCTCGGTTCTGGCAGCCTTGATGCCAAGGTAGCATAAGAGGGCTTCCCGCCAGTTGACCGCTCATGACCGGCTGTAGACGTTCGCGTCACGCCCCGGGTGTTGAAAAAGAAGGTCCCCATCTCCCCGCGTAGTCTGAGTGGCGCTGGCTACCACCCTCAAGCGTCAGATACAGTTGTAGTAAATATAAATACCCCAGAAAGTGAAGCAGAACACAGTCGCCCAGATAGCCGAAGTGGTAAGGCATTCGAGATCTAATCGAAAGGCGTGGGTTCGGTCCCCACTCTGGGCGCATGTTTTTATTTCTTTCTTTCTCTCGTAATTAATAAAAAATTAATAATAATGTAACGTCACTAACGTTAAAAAAAATTGTCTAACCTTCCCCTATGCCTTCTTTGGCGTTGTAGACTGCCGGCATTTCTTTCTGTATTTCCTAACGAGCCCCTCATTTCCAAACCCTATTATCGCGCGAAAGCTTAGCGAGGGCCCTCGGTTCTGGCAGCCTTGATGCCAAGGTAGCATAAAAGGGCTTCCCGCCAGTTGACCGCTCATGACCGGTTGTAGACGTTCGCGTCACGCCCCGGGGGTTGAAAAAGAAGGTCCCCTTCTCTCCGTGTAGTCTGAGTGGCGCTGGCTACCACCCTCAAGCGTCAGATACAGTTGTAGTAAATATAAATACCCCAGAAAGTGAAGCAGAACACAGTCGCCCAGGTAGCCGAATTGGTAAGGCATTCGAGATCTAATCGAAAGGCGTGGGTTCGGTCCCCACTCTGGGCGCATGTTTTTCTTTCTTTCTTTCTCTCGTAATTAATAAAAAATTAATAATAATGTAACGTCACTAACGGTAAAAAAAAAATTGTCTAACCTTCCCCTATGCCTTCTTTGGCGTTGTAGACTGCCGGCATTTTTTTCTGTATTTCCTAACGAGCCCCTCATTTCCAAACCCTATTATCGCGCGAAAGCTTAGCGACGGCCCTCGGTTCTGGCAGCCTTGATGCCAAGGTAGCATAAGAGGGCTTCCCGCCAGTTGACCGCTCATGACCGGCTGTAGACGTTCGCGTCAAGCCCCGGGGGTTGAAAAAGAAGGTCCCCTTCTCCCCGTGTAGTCTGAGTGGCGCTGGCTACCACCCTCAAGCGTCAGATACAGTTGTAGTAAATATAAATACCCCAGAAAGTGAAGCAGAACACAGTCGCCCAGATAGCCGAATTGGTAAGGCATTCGAGATCTAATCGAAAGGCGTGGGTTCGGTCCCCACTCTGGGCGCATGTTTTTCTTTCTTTCTTTCTCTAGTAATTAATAAAAAATTAATAATAATGTAACGTCCCTAACGGTAAAAAAAAAAAAATTGTCTAACCTTCCCCTATGCCTTCTTTGGCGTTGTAGACTGCCGGCATTTTTTTCTGTATTTCCTACCGAGCCCCTCATTTCCAAACCCTATTATCGCGCGAAAGCTTAGCGAGGGCCCTCGGTTCTGCCAGCCTTGATGCCAAGGTAGCATAAGAGGGCTTCCCGCCAGTTGACCGCTCATGACCGGCTGTAGACGTTCGCGTCACGCCCCGGGGGTTGAAAAAGAAGGTCCCCTTCTCCCCGTGTAGTCTGAGTTGCGCTGGCTACCACCCTCAAGCGTCAGATACAGTTGTAGTAAATATAAATACCCCAGAAAGTGAAGCAGAACACAGTCGCCCAGATAGCCGAATTGGTAAGGCATTCGAGATCTAATCGAAAGGCGTGGGTTCGGTCCCCACTCGGGGCGCATGTTTTTCTTTCTTTCTTTCTCTCGTAATTAATAAAAAATTAATAATAATGTAACGTCACTAACGGTAAAAAAAAAAAAAAAATTGTCTAACCTTCCCCTATGCCTTCTTTGGCGTTGTAGACTGCCGGCATTTCTTTCTGTATTTCCTACCGAACCCCTCATTTCCAAACCCTATTATCGCGCGAAAGCTTAGCGAGGGCCCTCGGTTCTGGCAGCTTTGATGCCAAGGTAGCATAAGAGGGCTTCCCGCCAGTTGACCGCTCATGACCGGCTGTAGACGTTCGCGTCACGCCCCGGGGGTTGAAAAAGAAGGTCCCCTTCTCCCCGTGTAGTCTGAGTGGCGCTGGCTACCACCCTCAAGCGTCAGACACAGTTGTAGCAAATATAAATACCCCAGAAAGTGAAGCAGAACACAGTCGCCCAGATAGCCGAATTGGTAAGGCATTCGAGATCTAATCGAAAGGCGTGGGTTCGGTCCCCACTCTGGGCGCATGTTTTTCTTTCTTTCTTTCTCTCGTAATTAATAAAAAATTAATAATAATGTAACGTCACTAACGGTAAAAAAAAATTGTCTAACCTTCCCCTATGCCTTCTTTGGCGTTGTAGACTGCCGGCAATTCTTTCTGTATTTCCTAACGAGCCCCTCATTTCCAAACCCTATTATCGCGCGAAAGCTTAGCGAGGGCCCTCGGTTCTGGCAGCCTTGATGCCAAGGTAGCATAAGAGGGCTTCCCGCCAGTTGACCGCTCATGACCGGTTGTAGACGTTCGCGTCATGCACCGGGGGTTGAAAAAGAAGGTCCCCTTCTCCCCGTGTAGTCTGAGTGGCGCTGGCTACCACCCTCAAGCGTCAGATACAGTTGTAGTAAATATAAATACCCCAGAAAGTGAAGCAGAACACAGTCGCCCAGATAGCCGAATTGGTAAGGCATTCGAGATCTAATCGAAAGGCGTGGGTTCGGTCCCCACTCTGGGCGCATGTTTTTCTTTCTTTCTTTCTCTCGTAATTAATAAAAATTAATAATAATGTAACGTCACTAACGGTAAAAAAAAAATTGTCTAACCTTCCCCTATGCCTTCTTTGGCGTTGTAGACTGCCGGCATTTCTTTCTGTATTTCCTAACGAGCCCCTCATTTCCAAACCCTATTATCGCGCGAAAGCTTAGCGAGGGCCCTCGGTTCTGGCAGCCTTGATGCGAAGGTAGCATAAGAGGGCTTCCCGCCAGTTGACCGCTCATGACCGGCTGTAGACGTTCGCGTCACGCCCCGGGGGTTGAAAAAGAAGGTCCCCTTCTCCCCGTGTAGTCTGAGTGGCGCTGGCTACCACCCTCAAGCGTCAGATACAGTTGTAGTAAATATAAATACCCCAGAAAGTGAAGCAGAACACAGTCGCCCAGATAGCCGAATTGGTAAGGCATTCGAGATCTAATCGAAAGGCGTGGGTTCGGTCCCCACTCTGGGCGCATGTTTTTATTTCTTTCTTTCTCTCGTAATTATTAAAAAATTAATAATAATGTAACGTCACTAACGTTAAAAAAAAATTGTCTAACCTTCCCCTATGCCTTCTTTGGCGTTGTAGACTGCCGGCATTTCTTTCTGTATTTCCTAACGAGCCCCTCATTTCCAAACCTTTTATCGCGCGAAAGCTTAGCGAGGGCCCTCGGTTCTGGCAGCCTTGATGCCAAGGTAGCATAAGAGGGCTTCCCGCCAGTTGACCGCTCATGACCGGCTGTAGACGTTCGCGTCACGCCCCGGGGGTTGAAAAAGAACGTCCCCTTCTCCCCGTGTAGTCTGAGTGGCGCTGGCTACCACCCTCAAGCGTCAGATACAGTTGCAGTATATATAAATACCCCAGAAAGTGAAGCAGAACACAGTCGCCCAGATAGCCGAATTGGTAAGGCATTCGAGATCTAATCGAAAGGCGTGGGTTCGGTCCCCACTCTGGGCGCATGTTTTTCTTTCTTTCTTTCTCTCGTAATTAATAAAAAATTAATAATAATGTAACGTCACTAACGGTAAAAAAAAATTGTCTAACCTTCCCCTATGCCTTCTTTGGCGTTGTAGACTGCCGGAATTTCTTTCTGTATTTCCTAACGAGCCCCTCATTTCCAAACCCTATTATCGCGCGAAAGCTTAGCGAGGGCCCTCGGTTCTGGCAGCCTTGATGCCAAGGTAGCATAAGAGGGCTTCCCGCCAGTTGACCGCTCATGACCGGCTGTAGACGTTCGCGTCACGCCCCGGGGGTTGAAAAAGAAGGTCCCCTTCTCCCCGTGTAGTCTGAGTGGCGCTGGCTACCACCCTCAAGCGTCAGATACAGTTGTAGTAAATATAAATACCCCAGAAAGTGAAGCAGAACACAGTCGCCCAGATAGCCGAATTGGTAAGGCATTCGAGATCTAATCGAAAGGCGTGGGTTCGGTCCCCACTCTGGGCGCATGTTTTTCTTTCTTTCTTTCTCTCGTAATTAATAAAAAATTAATAATAATGTAACGTCACTAACGGTAAAAAAAAACAAAAAAATTGTCTAACCTTCCCCTATGCCTTCTTTGGCGTTGTAGACTGCCGGCATTTCTTTCTGTATTTCCTACCGAGCCCCTCATTTCCAAACCCTATTATCGCGCGAAAGCTTAGCGAGGGCCCTCGGTTCTGGCAGCTTTGATTCCAAGGTAGCATAAGAGGGCTTCCCGCCAGTTGACCGCTCATGACCGGCTGTAGACGTTCGCGTCACGCCCCGGGGGTTGAAAAAGAAGGTCCCCTTCTCCCCGTGTAGTCTGAGTGGCGCTGGCTACCACCCTCAAGCGTCAGATACAGTTGTAGTATATATAAATACCCCAGAAAGTGAAGCAGAACACAGTCGCCCAGATAGCCGAAGTGGTAAGGCATTCGAGATCTAATCGAAAGGCGTGGGTTCGGTCCCCACTCTGGGCGCATGTTTTTCTTTCTTTCTTTCTCTCGTAATTAATAAAAAATTAATAATAATGTAACGTCACTAACGGTAAAAAAAAAATTGTCTAACCTTCCCCTATGCCTTCTTTGGCGTTGTAGACTGCCGGAATTTCTTTCTGTATTTCCTAACGAGCCCCTCATTTCCAAACCCTATTATCGCGCGAAAGCTTAGCGAGACCTCGGTTCTGGCAGCCTTGATGCCAAGGTAGCATAAGAGGGCTTCCCGCCAGTTGACCGCTCATGACCGGCTGTAGACGTTCGCGTCACGCCCCGGGGGTTGAAAAAGAAGGTCTCCTTCTCCCCGTGTAGTCTGAGTGGCGCTGGCTACCACCCTCAAGCGTCAGATACAGTTGTAGTAAATATAAATACCCCAGAAAGTGAAGCAGAACACAGTCGCCTAGATAGCCGAATTGGTAAGGCATTCGAGATCTAATCGAAAGGCGTGGGTTCGGTCCCCACTCTGGGCGCATGTTTTTCTTTCTTTCTTTCTCTCGTAATTAATAAAAAATTAATAATAATGTAACGTCACTAACGGTAAAAAAAAAAAAATTGTCTAACCTTCCCCTATGCCTTCTTTGGCGTTGTAGACTGCCGGCATTTCTTTCTGTATTTCCTACCGAGCCCCTCATTTCCAAACCCTATTATCGCGCGAAAGCTTAGCGAGGGCCCTCGGTTCTGCCAGCCTTGATGCCAAGGTAGCATAAGAGGGCTTCCCGCCAGTTGACCGCTCATGACCGGCTGTAGACGTTCGCGTCACGCCCCGGGGGTTGAAAAAGAAGGTCCCCTTCTCCCCGTGTAGTCTGAGTTGCGCTGGCTACCACCCTCAAGCGTCAGATACAGTTTCAGTAAATATAAATACCCCAGAAAGTGAAGCAGAACACAGTCGCCCAGATAGCCGAATTGGTAAGGCATTCGAGATCTAATCGAAAGGCGTGGGTTCGGTCCCCACTCGGGGCGCATGTTTTTCTTTCTTTCTTTCTCTCGTAATTAATAAAAAATTAATAATAATGTAACGTCACTAACGGTAAAAAAAAAACAAAAAAATTGTCTAACCTTCCCCTATGCCTTCTTTGGCGTTGTAGACTGCCGGCATTTCTTTCTGTATTTCCTACCGAACCCCTCATTTCCAAACCCTATTATCGCGCGAAAGCTTAGCGAGGGCCCTCGGTTCTGGCAGCTTTGATGCCAAGGTAGCATAAGAGGGCTTCCCGCCAGTTGACCGCTCATGACCGGCTGTAGACGTTCGCGTCACGCCCCGGGGGTTGAAAAAGAAGGTCCCCTTCTCCCCGTGTAGTCTGAGTGGCGCTGGCTACCACCCTCAAGCGTCCGACACAGTTGTAGCAAATATAAATACCCCAGAAAGTGAAGCAGAACACAGTCGCCCAGATAGCCGAATTGGTAAGGCATTCGAGATCTAATCGAAAGGCGTGGGTTCGGTCCCCACTCTGGGCGCATGTTTTTCTTTCTTTCTTTCTCTCGTAATTAATAAAAAATTAATAATAATGTAACGTCACTAACGGTAAAAAAAAAATTGTCTAACCTTCCCCTATGCCTTCTTTGGCGTTGTAGACTGCCGGCAATTCTTTCTGTATTTCCTAACGAGCCCCTCATTTCCAAACCCTATTATCGCGCGAAAGCTTAGCGAGGGCCCTCGGTTCTGGCAGCCTTGATGCCAAGGTAGCATAAGAGGGCTTCCCGCCAGTTGACCGCTCATGACCGGTTGTAGACGTTCGCGTCATGCCCCGGGGGTTGAAAAAGAAGGTCCCCTTCTCCCCGTGTAGTCTGAGTGGCGCTGGCTACCACCCTCAAGCGTCAGATACAGTTGCAGTATATATAAATACCCCAGAAAGTGAAGCAGAACACAGTCGCCCAGATAGCCGAATTGGTAAGGCATTCGAGATCTAATCGAAAGGCGTGGGTTCGGTCCCCACTCTGGGCGCATGTTTTTCTTTCTTTCTTTCTCTCGTAATTAATAAAAAATTAATAATAATGTAACGTCACTAACGGTAAAAAAAAATTGTCTAACCTTCCCCTATGCCTTCTTTGGCGTTGTAGACTGCCGGAATTTCTTTCTGTATTTCCTAACGAGCCCCTCATTTCCAAACCCTATTATCGCGCGAAAGCTTAGCGAGGGCCCTCGGTTCTGGCAGCCTTGATGCCAAGGTAGCATAAGAGGGCTTCCCGCCAGTTGACCGCTCATGACCGGCTGTAGACGTTCGCGTCACGCCCCGGGGGTTGAAAAAGAAGGTCCCCTTCTCCCCGTGTAGTCTGAGTGGCGCTGGCTACCACCCTCAAGCGTCAGATACAGTTGTAGTAAATATAAATACCCCAGAAAGTGAAGCAGAACACAGTCGCCCAGATAGCCGAATTGGTAAGGCATTCGAGATCTAATCGAAAGGCGTGGGTTCGGTCCCCACTCTGGGCGCATGTTTTTCTTTCTTTCTTTCTCTCGTAATTAATAAAAAATTAATAATAATGTAACGTCACTAACGGTAAAAAAAAACAAAAAAATTGTCTAACCTTCCCCTATGCCTTCTTTGGCGTTGTAGACTGCCGGCATTTCTTTCTGTATTTCCTACCGAGCCCCTCATTTCCAAACCCTATTATCGCGCGAAAGCTTAGCGAGGGCCCTCGGTTCTGGCAGCTTTGATTCCAAGGTAGCATAAGAGGGCTTCCCGCCAGTTGACCGCTCATGACCGGCTGTAGACGTTCGCGTCACGCCCCGGGGGTTGAAAAAGAAGGTCCCCTTCTCCCCGTGTAGTCTGAGTGGCGCTGGCTACCACCCTCAAGCGTCAGATACAGTTGTAGTATATATAAATACCCCAGAAAGTGAAGCAGAACACAGTCGCCCAGATAGCCGAAGTGGTAAGGCATTCGAGATCTAATCGAAAGGCGTGGGTTCGGTCCCCACTCTGGGCGCATGTTTTTCTTTCTTTCTTTCTCTCGTAATTAATAAAAAATTAATAATAATGTAACGTCACTAACGGTAAAAAAAAAATTGTCTAACCTTCCCCTATGCCTTCTTTGGCGTTGTAGACTGCCGGAATTTCTTTCTGTATTTCCTAACGAGCCCCTCATTTCCAAACCCTATTATCGCGCGAAAGCTTAGCGAGACCTCGGTTCTGGCAGCCTTGATGCCAAGGTAGCATAAGAGGGCTTCCCGCCAGTTGACCGCTCATGACCGGCTGTAGACGTTCGCGTCACGCCCCGGGGGTTGAAAAAGAAGGTCTCCTTCTCCCCGTGTAGTCTGAGTGGCGCTGGCTACCACCCTCAAGCGTCAGATACAGTTGTAGTAAATATAAATACCCCAGAAAGTGAAGCAGAACACAGTCGCCTAGATAGCCGAATTGGTAAGGCATTCGAGATCTAATCGAAAGGCGTGGGTTCGGTCCCCACTCTGGGCGCATGTTTTTCTTTCTTTCTTTCTCTCGTAATTAATAAAAAATTAATAATAATGTAACGTCACTAACGGTAAAAAAAAAAAAATTGTCTAACCTTCCCCTATGCCTTCTTTGGCGTTGTAGACTGCCGGCATTTCTTTCTGTATTTCCTACCGAGCCCCTCATTTCCAAACCCTATTATCGCGCGAAAGCTTAGCGAGGGCCCTCGGTTCTGCCAGCCTTGATGCCAAGGTAGCATAAGAGGGCTTCCCGCCAGTTGACCGCTCATGACCGGCTGTAGACGTTCGCGTCACGCCCCGGGGGTTGAAAAAGAAGGTCCCCTTCTCCCCGTGTAGTCTGAGTTGCGCTGGCTACCACCCTCAAGCGTCAGATACAGTTTCAGTAAATATAAATACCCCAGAAAGTGAAGCAGAACACAGTCGCCCAGATAGCCGAATTGGTAAGGCATTCGAGATCTAATCGAAAGGCGTGGGTTCGGTCCCCACTCGGGGCGCATGTTTTTCTTTCTTTCTTTCTCTCGTAATTAATAAAAAATTAATAATAATGTAACGTCACTAACGGTAAAAAAAAAACAAAAAAATTGTCTAACCTTCCCCTATGCCTTCTTTGGCGTTGTAGACTGCCGGCATTTCTTTCTGTATTTCCTACCGAACCCCTCATTTCCAAACCCTATTATCGCGCGAAAGCTTAGCGAGGGCCCTCGGTTCTGGCAGCTTTGATGCCAAGGTAGCATAAGAGGGCTTCCCGCCAGTTGACCGCTCATGACCGGCTGTAGACGTTCGCGTCACGCCCCGGGGGTTGAAAAAGAAGGTCCCCTTCTCCCCGTGTAGTCTGAGTGGCGCTGGCTACCACCCTCAAGCGTCCGACACAGTTGTAGCAAATATAAATACCCCAGAAAGTGAAGCAGAACACAGTCGCCCAGATAGCCGAATTGGTAAGGCATTCGAGATCTAATCGAAAGGCGTGGGTTCGGTCCCCACTCTGGGCGCATGTTTTTCTTTCTTTCTTTCTCTCGTAATTAATAAAAAATTAATAATAATGTAACGTCACTAACGGTAAAAAAAAAATTGTCTAACCTTCCCCTATGCCTTCTTTGGCGTTGTAGACTGCCGGCAATTCTTTCTGTATTTCCTAACGAGCCCCTCATTTCCAAACCCTATTATCGCGCGAAAGCTTAGCGAGGGCCCTCGGTTCTGGCAGCCTTGATGCCAAGGTAGCATAAGAGGGCTTCCCGCCAGTTGACCGCTCATGACCGGTTGTAGACGTTCGCGTCATGCCCCGGGGGTTGAAAAAGAAGGTCCCCTTCTCCCCGTGTAGTCTGAGTGGCGCTGGCTACCACCCTCAAGCGTCAGATACAGTTGTAGTAAATATAAATACCCCAGAAAGAGAAGCAGAACACAGTCGCCCAGATAGCCGAATTGGTAAGGCATTCGAGATCTAATCGAAAGGCGTGGGTTCGGTCCCCACTCTGGGCGCATGTTTTTCTTTCTTTCTTTCTCTCGTAATTAATAAAAATTAATAATAATGTAACGTCACTAACGGTAAAAAAAAAATTGTCTAACCTTCCCCTATGCCTTCTTTGGCGTTGTAGACTGCCGGCATTTCTTTCTGTATTTCCTAACGAGCCCCTCATTTCCAAACCCTATTATCGCGCGAAAGCTTAGCGAGGGCCCTCGGTTCTTGCAGCCTTGATGCGAAGGTAGCATAAGAGGGCTTCCCACCAGTTGACCGCTCATGACCGGCTGTAGACGTTCGCGTCACGCCCCGGGGGTTGAAAAAGAAGGTCCCCTTCTCCCCGTGTAGTCTGAGTGGCGCTGGCTACCACCCTCAAGCGTCAGATACAGTTGTAGTAAATATAAATACCCCAGAAAGTGAAGCAGAACACAGTCGCCCAGATAGCCGAATTGGTAAGGCATTCGAGATCTAATCGAAAGGCGTGGGTTCGGTCCCCACTCTGGGCGCATGTTTTTATTTCTTTCTTTCTCTCGTAATTATTAAAAAATTAATAATAATGTAACGTCACTAACGTTAAAAAAAAATTGTCTAACCTTCCCCTATGCCTTCTTTGGCGTTGTAGACTGCCGGCATTTCTTTCTGTATTTCCTAACGAGCCCCTCATTTCCAAACCTTTTATCGCGCGAAAGCTTAGCGAGGGCCCTCGGTTCTGGCAGCCTTGATGCCAAGGTAGCATAAGAGGGCTTCCCGCCAGTTGACCGCTCATGACCGGCTGTAGACGTTCGCGTCACGCCCCGGGGGTTGAAAAAGAACGTCCCCTTCTCCCCGTGTAGTCTGAGTGGCGCTGGCTACCACCCTCAAGCGTCAGATACAGTTGCAGTAAATATAAATACCCCAGAAAGTGAAGCAGAACACAGTCGCCCAGATAGCCGAATTGGTAAGGCATTCGAGATCTAATCGAAAGGCGTTTGTTCGGTCCCCACTCTGGGCGCATGTTTTTCTTTCTTTCTTTCTCTCGTAATTAATAAAAAATTAATAATAATGCAACGTCACTAATGGTAAAAAAAAATTGTCTAACCTTCCCCTATGCCTTCTTTGGCGTTGTAGACTGCCGGAATTTCTTTCTGTATTTCCTAACGAGCCCCTCATTTCCAAACCCTATTATCGCGCGAAAGCTTAGCGAGGGCCCTCGGTTCTGGCAGCCTTGATGCCAAGGTAGCATAAGAGGGCTTCCCGCCAGTTGACCGCTCATGACCGGCTGTAGACGTTCGCGTCACGCCCCGGGGGTTGAAAAAGAAGGTCCCCTTCTCCCCGTGTAGTCTGAGTGTCTCTGGCTACCACCCTCAAGCGTCAGATACAGTTGTAGTAAATATAAATACCCCAGAAAGTGAAGCAGAACACAGTCGCCCAGATAGCCGAATTGGTAAGGCATTCGAGATCTAATCGAAAGGCGTGGGTTCGGTCCCCACTCTGGGCGCATGTTTTTCTTTCTTTCTTTCTCTCGTAATTAATAAAAAATTAATAATAATGTAACGTCACTAACGGTAAAAAAAACGAAAAAATTGTCTAACCTTCCCCTATGCCTTCTTTGGCGTTGTAGACTGCCGGCATTTCTTTCTGTATTTCCTACCGAGCCCCTCATTTCCAAACCCTATTATCGCGCGAAAGCTTAGCGAGGGCCCTCGGTTCTGGCAGCTTTGATGCCAAGGTAGCAGAAGAGGGCTTCCCGCCAGTTGACCGCTCATGACCGGCTGTAGACGTTCGCGTCACGCCCCGGGGGTTGAAAAAGAAGGTCCCCTTCTCCCCGTGTAGTCTGAGTGGCGCTGGCTACCACCCTCAAGCGTCAGATACAGTTGTAGTATATATAAATACCCCAGAAAGTGAAGCAGAACACAGTCGCCCAGATAGCCGAATTGGTAAGGCATTCGAGATCTAATCGAAAGGCGTGGGTTCGGTCCCCACTCTGGGCGCATGTTTTTCTTTCTTTCTTTCTCTCGTAATTAATAAAAATTAATAATAATGTAACGTCACTAACGGTAAAAAAAAATTGTCTAACCTTCCCCTATGCCTTCTTTGGCGTTGTAGACTGCCGGAATTTCTTTCTATATTTCCTAACGAGCCCCCCATTTCCAAACCCTATTATCGCGCGAAAGCTTAGCGAGACCTCGGTTCTGGCAGCCTTGATGCCAAGGTAGCATAAGAGGGCTTCCCGCCAGTTGACCGCTCATGGCCGGCTGTAGACGTTCGCGTCACGCCCCGGGGGTTGAAAAAGAAGGTCCCCTTCTCCCCGTGTAGTCTGAGTGGCGCTGGCTACCACCCTCAAGCGTCAGATACAGTTGTAGTAAATATAAATACCCCTGAAAGTGAAGCAGAACACAGTCGCCCAGATAGCCGAATTCGTAAGGCATTCGAGATCTAATCGAAAGGCGTGGGTTCGGTCCCCACTCTGGGCGCATGTTTTTCTTTCTTTCTTTCTCTCGTAATTAATAAAAAATTAATAATAATGTAACGTCACTAACAGTAAAAAAAATTGTCTAACCTTCCCCTATGCCTTCTTTGGCGTTGTAGACTGCCGGCATTTCTTTCTGTATTTCCTAACGAGCTCCTCATTTCCAAACCCTATTATCGCGCGAAAGCTTAGCGAGGGCCCTCGGTTCTGGCAGCCTTGATGCCAAGGTAGCATAAGAGGGCTTCCCGCCAGTTGACCGCTCATGACCGGCTGTAGACGTTCGCGTCACGCCCCGGGGGTTGAAAAAGAAGGTCCCCTTCTCCCCGTGTAGTCTGAGTGGCGCTGGCTACCACCCTCAAGCGTCAGATACAGTTGTAGTAAATATAAATACCCCAGAAAGTGAAGCAGAACACAGTCGCCCAGATAGCCGAATTGGTAAGGCATTCGAGATCTAATCGAAAGGCGTGGGTTCGGTCCCCACTCGGGGCGCATGTTTTTCTTTCTTTCTTTCTCTCGTAATTAATAAAAAATTAATAATAATGTAACGTCACTAACGGTAAAAAAAAAACAAAAAAATTGTCTAACCTTCCCCTATGCCTTCTTTGGCGTTGTAGACTGCCGGCATTTCTTTCTGTATTTCCTACCGAACCCCTCATTTCCAAACCCTATTATCGCGCGAAAGCTTAGCGAGGGCCCTCGGTTCTGGCAGCTTTGATGCCAAGGTAGCATAAGAGGGCTTCCCGCCAGTTGACCGCTCATGACCGGCTGTAGACGTTCGCGTCACGCCCCGGGGGTTGAAAAAGAAGGTCCCCTTCTCCCCGTGTAGTCTGAGTGGCGCTGGCTACCACCCTCAAGCGTCAGACACAGTTGTAGCAAATATAAATACCCCAGAAAGTGAAGCAGAACACAGTCGCCCAGATAGCCGAATTGGTAAGGCATTCGAGATCTAATCGAAAGGCGTGGGTTCGGTCCCCACTCTGGGCGCATGTTTTTCTTTCTTTCTTTCTCTCGTAATTAATAAAAAATTAATAATAATGTAACGTCACTAACGGTAAAAAAAAAATTGTCTAACCTTCCCCTATGCCTTCTTTGGCGTTGTAGACTGCCGGCAATTCTTTCTGTATTTCCTAACGAGCCCCTCATTTCCAAACCCTATTATCGCGCGAAAGCTTAGCGAGGGCCCTCGGTTCTGGCAGCCTTGATGCCAAGGTAGCATAAGAGGGCTTCCCGCCAGTTGACCGCTCATGACCGGTTGTAGACGTTCGCGTCATGCCCCGGGGGTTGAAAAAGAAGGTCCCCTTCTCCCCGTGTAGTCTGAGTGGCGCTGGCTACCACCCTCAAGCGTCAGATACAGTTGTAGTAAATATAAATACCCCAGAAAGTGAAGCAGAACACAGTCGCCCAGATAGCCGAATTGGTAAGGCATTCGAGATCTAATCGAAAGGCGTGGGTTCGGTCCCCACTCTGGGCGCATGTTTTTCTTTCTTTCTTTCTCTCGTAATTAATAAAAATTAATAATAATGTAACGTCACTAACGGTAAAAAAAAAATTGTCTAACCTTCCCCTATGCCTTCTTTGGCGTTGTAGACTGCCGGCATTTCTTTCTGTATTTCCTAACGAGCCCCTCATTTCCAAACCCTATTATCGCGCGAAAGCTTAGCGAGGGCCCTCGGTTCTGGCAGCCTTGATGCGAAGGTAGCATAAGAGGGCTTCCCGCCAGTTGACCGCTCATGACCGGCTGTAGACGTTCGCGTCACGCCCCGGGGGTTGAAAAAGAAGGTCCCCTTCTCCCCGTGTAGTCTGAGTGGCGCTGGCTACCACCCTCAAGCGTCAGATACAGTTGTAGTAAATATAAATACCCCAGAAAGTGAAGCAGAACACAGTCGCCCAGATAGCCGAATTGGTAAGGCATTCGAGATCTAATCGAAAGGCGTGGGTTCGGTCCCCACTCTGGGCGCATGTTTTTATTTCTTTCTTTCTCTCGTAATTATTAAAAAATTAATAATAATGTAACGTCACTAACGTTAAAAAAAAATTGTCTAACCTTCCCCTATGCCTTCTTTGGCGTTGTAGACTGCCGGCATTTCTTTCTGTATTTCCTAACGAGCCCCTCATTTCCAAACCTTTTATCGCGCGAAAGCTTAGCGAGGGCCCTCGGTTCTGGCAGCCTTGATGCCAAGGTAGCATAAGAGGGCTTCCCGCCAGTTGACCGCTCATGACCGGCTGTAGACGTTCGCGTCACGCCCCGGGGGTTGAAAAAGAACGTCCCCTTCTCCCCGTGTAGTCTGAGTGGCGCTGGCTACCACCCTCAAGCGTCAGATACAGTTGCAGTATATATAAATACCCCAGAAAGTGAAGCAGAACACAGTCGCCCAGATAGCCGAATTGGTAAGGCATTCGAGATCTAATCGAAAGGCGTGGGTTCGGTCCCCACTCTGGGCGCATGTTTTTCTTTCTTTCTTTCTCTCGTAATTAATAAAAAATTAATAATAATGTAACGTCACTAACGGTAAAAAAAAATTGTCTAACCTTCCCCTATGCCTTCTTTGGCGTTGTAGACTGCCGGAATTTCTTTCTGTATTTCCTAACGAGCCCCTCATTTCCAAACCCTATTATCGCGCGAAAGCTTAGCGAGGGCCCTCGGTTCTGGCAGCCTTGATGCCAAGGTAGCATAAGAGGGCTTCCCGCCAGTTGACCGCTCATGACCGGCTGTAGACGTTCGCGTCACGCCCCGGGGGTTGAAAAAGAAGGTCCCCTTCTCCCCGTGTAGTCTGAGTGGCGCTGGCTACCACCCTCAAGCGTCAGATACAGTTGTAGTAAATATAAATACCCCAGAAAGTGAAGCAGAACACAGTCGCCCAGATAGCCGAATTGGTAAGGCATTCGAGATCTAATCGAAAGGCGTGGGTTCGGTCCCCACTCTGGGCGCATGTTTTTCTTTCTTTCTTTCTCTCGTAATTAATAAAAAATTAATAATAATGTAACGTCACTAACGGTAAAAAAAAACAAAAAAATTGTCTAACCTTCCCCTATGCCTTCTTTGGCGTTGTAGACTGCCGGCATTTCTTTCTGTATTTCCTACCGAGCCCCTCATTTCCAAACCCTATTATCGCGCGAAAGCTTAGCGAGGGCCCTCGGTTCTGGCAGCTTTGATGCCAAGGTAGCATAAGAGGGCTTCCCGCCAGTTGACCGCTCATGACCGGCTGTAGACGTTCGCGTCACGCCCCGGGGGTTGAAAAAGAAGGTCCCCTTCTCCCCGTGTAGTCTGAGTGGCGCTGGCTACCACCCTCAAGCGTCAGATACAGTTGTAGTATATATAAATACCCCAGAAAGTGAAGCAGAACACAGTCGCCCAGATAGCCGAATTGGTAAGGCATTCGAGATCTAATCGAAAGGCGTGGGTTCGGTCCCCACTCTGGGCGCATGTTTTTCTTTCTTTCTTTCTCTCGTAATTAATAAAAAATTAATAATAATGTAACGTCACTAACGGTAAAAAAAAATTGTCGAACCTTCCCCTATGCCTTCTTTGGCGTTGTAGACTGCCGGCATTTCTTTCTGTATTTCCTAACGAGCCCCTCATTTCCAAACTCTATTATCGCGCGAAAGCTTAGCGAGGGCCCTCGGTTCTGGCAGCCTTGATGCCAAGGTAGCATAAGAGGGCTTCCCGCCAGTTGACCGCTCATGACCGGCTGTAGACGTTCGCGTCACGCCCCGGGTGTTGAAAAAGAAGGTCCCCATCTCCCCGCGTAGTCTGAGTGGCGCTGGCTACCACCCTCAAGCGTCAGATACAGTTGTAGTAAATATAAATACCCCAGAAAGTGAAGCAGAACACAGTCGCCCAGATAGCCGAAGTGGTAAGGCATTCGAGATCTAATCGAAAGGCGTGGGTTCGGTCCCCACTCTGGGCGCATGTTTTTATTTCTTTCTTTCTCTCGTAATTAATAAAAAATTAATAATAATGTAACGTCACTAACGTTAAAAAAAATTGTCTAACCTTCCCCTATGCCTTCTTTGGCGTTGTAGACTGCCGGCATTTCTTTCTGTATTTCCTAACGAGCCCCTCATTTCCAAACCCTATTATCGCGCGAAAGCTTAGCGAGGGCCCTCGGTTCTGGCAGCCTTGATGCCAAGGTAGCATAAAAGGGCTTCCCGCCAGTTGACCGCTCATGACCGGTTGTAGACGTTCGCGTCACGCCCCGGGGGTTGAAAAAGAAGGTCCCCTTCTCTCCGTGTAGTCTGAGTGGCGCTGGCTACCACCCTCAAGCGTCAGATACAGTTGTAGTAAATATAAATACCCCAGAAAGTGAAGCAGAACACAGTCGCCCAGGTAGCCGAATTGGTAAGGCATTCGAGATCTAATCGAAAGGCGTGGGTTCGGTCCCCACTCTGGGCGCATGTTTTTCTTTCTTTCTTTCTCTCGTAATTAATAAAAAATTAATAATAATGTAACGTCACTAACGGTAAAAAAAAAATTGTCTAACCTTCCCCTATGCCTTCTTTGGCGTTGTAGACTGCCGGCATTTTTTTCTGTATTTCCTAACGAGCCCCTCATTTCCAAACCCTATTATCGCGCGAAAGCTTAGCGACGGCCCTCGGTTCTGGCAGCCTTGATGCCAAGGTAGCATAAGAGGGCTTCCCGCCAGTTGACCGCTCATGACCGGCTGTAGACGTTCGCGTCAAGCCCCGGGGGTTGAAAAAGAAGGTCCCCTTCTCCCCGTGTAGTCTGAGTGGCGCTGGCTACCACCCTCAAGCGTCAGATACAGTTGTAGTAAATATAAATACCCCAGAAAGTGAAGCAGAACACAGTCGCCCAGATAGCCGAATTGGTAAGGCATTCGAGATCTAATCGAAAGGCGTGGGTTCGGTCCCCACTCTGGGCGCATGTTTTTCTTTCTTTCTTTCTCTCGTAATTAATAAAAAATTAATAATAATGTAACGTCCCTAACGGTAAAAAAAAAAAAATTGTCTAACCTTCCCCTATGCCTTCTTTGGCGTTGTAGACTGCCGGCATTTTTTTCTGTATTTCCTACCGAGCCCCTCATTTCCAAACCCTATTATCGCGCGAAAGCTTAGCGAGGGCCCTCGGTTCTGGCAGCCTTGATGCCAAGGTAGCATAAGAGGGCTTCCCGCCAGTTGACCGCTCATGACCGGCTGTAGACGTTCGCGTCACGCCCCGGGGGTTGAAAAAGAAGGTCCCCTTCTCCCCGTGTAGTCTGAGTTGCGCTGGCTACCACCCTCAAGCGTCAGATACAGTTGTAGTAAATATAAATACCCCAGAAAGTGAAGCAGAACACAGTCGCCCAGATAGCCGAATTGGTAAGGCATTCGAGATCTAATCGAAAGGCGTGGGTTCGGTCCCCACTCTGGGCGCATGTTTTTCTTTCTTTCTTTCTCTCGTAATTAATAAAAAATTAATAATAATGTAACGTCACTAACGGTAAAAAAAAAATTGTCTAACCTTCCCCTATGCCTTCTTTGGCGTTGTAGACTGCCGGCAATTCTTTCTGTATTTCCTAACGAGCCCCTCATTTCCAAACCCTATTATCGCGCGAAAGCTTAGCGAGGGCCCTCGGTTCTGGCAGCCTTGATGCCAAGGTAGCATAAGAGGGCTTCCCGCCAGTTGACCGCTCATGACCGGTTGTAGACGTTCGCGTCATGCCCCGGGGGTTGAAAAAGAAGGTCCCCTTCTCCCCGTGTAGTCTGAGTGGCGCTGGCTACCACCCTCAAGCGTCAGATACAGTTGTAGTAAATATAAATACCCCAGAAAGTGAAGCAGAACACAGTCGCCCAGATAGCCGAATTGGTAAGGCATTCGAGATCTAATCGAAAGGCGTGGGTTCGGTCCCCACTCTGGGCGCATGTTTTTCTTTCTTTCTTTCTCTCGTAATTAATAAAAATTAATAATAATGTAACGTCACTAACGGTAAAAAAAAAATTGTCTAACCTTCCCCTATGCCTTCTTTGGCGTTGTAGACTGCCGGCATTTCTTTCTGTATTTCCTAACGAGCCCCTCATTTCCAAACCCTATTATCGCGCGAAAGCTTAGCGAGGGCCCTCGGTTCTGGCAGCCTTGATGCGAAGGTAGCATAAGAGGGCTTCCCGCCAGTTGACCGCTCATGACCGGCTGTAGACGTTCGCGTCACGCCCCGGGGGTTGAAAAAGAAGGTCCCCTTCTCCCCGTGTAGTCTGAGTGGCGCTGGCTACCACCCTCAAGCGTCAGATACAGTTGTAGTAAATATAAATACCCCAGAAAGTGAAGCAGAACACAGTCGCCCAGATAGCCGAATTGGTAAGGCATTCGAGATCTAATCGAAAGGCGTGGGTTCGGTCCCCACTCTGGGCGCATGTTTTTATTTCTTTCTTTCTCTCGTAATTATTAAAAAATTAATAATAATGTAACGTCACTAACGTTAAAAAAAAATTGTCTAACCTTCCCCTATGCCTTCTTTGGCGTTGTAGACTGCCGGCATTTCTTTCTGTATTTCCTAACGAGCCCCTCATTTCCAAACCTTTTATCGCGCGAAAGCTTAGCGAGGGCCCTCGGTTCTGGCAGCCTTGATGCCAAGGTAGCATAAGAGGGCTTCCCGCCAGTTGACCGCTCATGACCGGCTGTAGACGTTCGCGTCACGCCCCGGGGGTTGAAAAAGAACGTCCCCTTCTCCCCGTGTAGTCTGAGTGGCGCTGGCTACCACCCTCAAGCGTCAGATACAGTTGCAGTATATATAAATACCCCAGAAAGTGAAGCAGAACACAGTCGCCCAGATAGCCGAATTGGTAAGGCATTCGAGATCTAATCGAAAGGCGTGGGTTCGGTCCCCACTCTGGGCGCATGTTTTTCTTTCTTTCTTTCTCTCGTAATTAATAAAAAATTAATAATAATGTAACGTCACTAACGGTAAAAAAAAATTGTCTAACCTTCCCCTATGCCTTCTTTGGCGTTGTAGACTGCCGGAATTTCTTTCTGTATTTCCTAACGAGCCCCTCATTTCCAAACCCTATTATCGCGCGAAAGCTTAGCGAGGGCCCTCGGTTCTGGCAGCCTTGATGCCAAGGTAGCATAAGAGGGCTTCCCGCCAGTTGACCGCTCATGACCGGCTGTAGACGTTCGCGTCACGCCCCGGGGGTTGAAAAAGAAGGTCCCCTTCTCCCCGTGTAGTCTGAGTGGCGCTGGCTACCACCCTCAAGCGTCAGATACAGTTGTAGTAAATATAAATACCCCAGAAAGTGAAGCAGAACACAGTCGCCCAGATAGCCGAATTGGTAAGGCATTCGAGATCTAATCGAAAGGCGTGGGTTCGGTCCCCACTCTGGGCGCATGTTTTTCTTTCTTTCTTTCTCTCGTAATTAATAAAAAATTAATAATAATGTAACGTCACTAACGGTAAAAAAAAACAAAAAAATTGTCTAACCTTCCCCTATGCCTTCTTTGGCGTTGTAGACTGCCGGCATTTCTTTCTGTATTTCCTACCGAGCCCCTCATTTCCAAACCCTATTATCGCGCGAAAGCTTAGCGAGGGCCCTCGGTTCTGGCAGCTTTGATGCCAAGGTAGCATAAGAGGGCTTCCCGCCAGTTGACCGCTCATGACCGGCTGTAGACGTTCGCGTCACGCCCCGGGGGTTGAAAAAGAAGGTCCCCTTCTCCCCGTGTAGTCTGAGTGGCGCTGGCTACCACCCTCAAGCGTCAGATACAGTTGTAGTATATATAAATACCCCAGAAAGTGAAGCAGAACACAGTCGCCCAGATAGCCGAATTGGTAAGGCATTCGAGATCTAATCGAAAGGCGTGGGTTCGGTCCCCACTCTGGGCGCATGTTTTTCTTTCTTTCTTTCTCTCGTAATTAATAAAAAATTAATAATAATGTAACGTCACTAACGGTAAAAAAAAATTGTCGAACCTTCCCCTATGCCTTCTTTGGCGTTGTAGACTGCCGGCATTTCTTTCTGTATTTCCTAACGAGCCCCTCATTTCCAAACTCTATTATCGCGCGAAAGCTTAGCGAGGGCCCTCGGTTCTGGCAGCCTTGATGCCAAGGTAGCATAAGAGGGCTTCCCGCCAGTTGACCGCTCATGACCGGCTGTAGACGTTCGCGTCACGCCCCGGGTGTTGAAAAAGAAGGTCCCCATCTCCCCGCGTAGTCTGAGTGGCGCTGGCTACCACCCTCAAGCGTCAGATACAGTTGTAGTAAATATAAATACCCCAGAAAGTGAAGCAGAACACAGTCGCCCAGATAGCCGAAGTGGTAAGGCATTCGAGATCTAATCGAAAGGCGTGGGTTCGGTCCCCACTCTGGGCGCATGTTTTTATTTCTTTCTTTCTCTCGTAATTAATAAAAAATTAATAATAATGTAACGTCACTAACGTTAAAAAAAATTGTCTAACCTTCCCCTATGCCTTCTTTGGCGTTGTAGACTGCCGGCATTTCTTTCTGTATTTCCTAACGAGCCCCTCATTTCCAAACCCTATTATCGCGCGAAAGCTTAGCGAGGGCCCTCGGTTCTGGCAGCCTTGATGCCAAGGTAGCATAAAAGGGCTTCCCGCCAGTTGACCGCTCATGACCGGTTGTAGACGTTCGCGTCACGCCCCGGGGGTTGAAAAAGAAGGTCCCCTTCTCTCCGTGTAGTCTGAGTGGCGCTGGCTACCACCCTCAAGCGTCAGATACAGTTGTAGTAAATATAAATACCCCAGAAAGTGAAGCAGAACACAGTCGCCCAGGTAGCCGAATTGGTAAGGCATTCGAGATCTAATCGAAAGGCGTGGGTTCGGTCCCCACTCTGGGCGCATGTTTTTCTTTCTTTCTTTCTCTCGTAATTAATAAAAAATTAATAATAATGTAACGTCACTAACGGTAAAAAAAAAATTGTCTAACCTTCCCCTATGCCTTCTTTGGCGTTGTAGACTGCCGGCATTTTTTTCTGTATTTCCTAACGAGCCCCTCATTTCCAAACCCTATTATCGCGCGAAAGCTTAGCGACGGCCCTCGGTTCTGGCAGCCTTGATGCCAAGGTAGCATAAGAGGGCTTCCCGCCAGTTGACCGCTCATGACCGGCTGTAGACGTTCGCGTCAAGCCCCGGGGGTTGAAAAAGAAGGTCCCCTTCTCCCCGTGTAGTCTGAGTGGCGCTGGCTACCACCCTCAAGCGTCAGATACAGTTGTAGTAAATATAAATACCCCAGAAAGTGAAGCAGAACACAGTCGCCCAGATAGCCGAATTGGTAAGGCATTCGAGATCTAATCGAAAGGCGTGGGTTCGGTCCCCACTCTGGGCGCATGTTTTTCTTTCTTTCTTTCTCTCGTAATTAATAAAAAATTAATAATAATGTAACGTCCCTAACGGTAAAAAAAAAAAAAAATTGTCTAACCTTCCCCTATGCCTTCTTTGGCGTTGTAGACTGCCGGCATTTTTTTCTGTATTTCCTACCGAGCCCCTCATTTCCAAACCCTATTATCGCGCGAAAGCTTAGCGAGGGCCCTCGGTTCTGCCAGCCTTGATGCCAAGGTAGCATAAGAGGGCTTCCCGCCAGTTGACCGCTCATGACCGGCTGTAGACGTTCGCGTCACGCCCCGGGGGTTGAAAAAGAAGGTCCCCTTCTCCCCGTGTAGTCTGAGTTGCGCTGGCTACCACCCTCAAGCGTCAGATACAGTTGTAGTAAATATAAATACCCCAGAAAGTGAAGCAGAACACAGTCGCCCAGATAGCCGAATTGGTAAGGCATTCGAGATCTAATCGAAAGGCGTGTGGTCGGTCCCCACTCGGGGCGCATGTTTTTCTTTCTTTCTTTCTCTCGTAATTAATAAAAAATTAATAATAATGTAACGTCACTAACGGTAAAAAAAAAAAAAAAAATTGTCTAACCTTCCCCTATGCCTTCTTTGGCGTTGTAGACTGCCGGCATTTCTTTCTGTATTTCCTACCGAACCCCTCATTTCCAAACCCTATTATCGCGCGAAAGCTTAGCGAGGGCCCTCGGTTCTGGCAGCTTTGATGCCAAGGTAGCATAAGAGGGCTTCCCGCCAGTTGACCGCTCATGACCGGCTGTAGACGTTCGCGTCACGCCCCGGGGGTTGAAAAAGAAGGTCCCCTTCTCCCCGTGTAGTCTGAGTGGCGCTGGCTACCACCCTCAAGCGTCAGACACAGTTGTAGCAAATATAAATACCCCAGAAAGTGAAGCAGAACACAGTCGCCCAGATAGCCGAATTGGTAAGGCATTCGAGATCTAATCGAAAGGCGTGGGTTCGGTCCCCACTCTGGGCGCATGTTTTTCTTTCTTTCTTTCTCTCGTAATTAATAAAAAATTAATAATAATGTAACGTCACTAACGGTAAAAAAAATTGTCTAACCTTCCCCTATGCCTTCTTTGGCGTTGTAGACTGCCGGCAATTCTTTCTGTATTTCCTAACGAGCCCCTCATTTCCAAACCCTATTATCGCGCGAAAGCTTAGCGAGGGCCCTCGGTTCTGGCAGCCTTGATGCCAAGGTAGCATAAGAGGGCTTCCCGCCAGTTGACCGCTCATGACCGGTTGTAGACGTTCCCGTCATGCCCCGGGGGTTGAAAAAGAAGGTCCCCTTCTCCCCGTGTAGTCTGAGTGGCGCTGGCTACCACCCTCAAGCGTCAGATACAGTTGTAGTAAATATAAATACCCCAGAAAGTGAAGCAGAACACAGTCGCCCAGATAGCCGAATTGGTAAGGCATTCGAGATCTAATCGAAAGGCGTGGGTTCGGTCCCCACTCTGGGCGCATGTTTTTCTTTCTTTCTTTCTCTCGTAATTAATAAAAATTAATAATAATGTAACGTCACTAACGGTAAAAAAAAAATTGTCTAACCTTCCCCTATGCCTTCTTTGGCGTTGTAGACTGCCGGCATTTCTTTCTGTATTTCCTAACGAGCCCCTCATTTCCAAACCCTATTATCGCGCGAAAGCTTAGCGAGGGCCCTCGGTTCTGGCAGCCTTGATGCGAAGGTAGCATAAGAGGGCTTCCCGCCAGTTGACCGCTCATGACCGGCTGTAGACGTTCGCGTCACGCCCCGGGGGTTGAAAAAGAAGGTCCCCTTCTCCCCGTGTAGTCTGAGTGGCGCTGGCTACCACCCTCAAGCGTCAGATACAGTTGTAGTAAATATAAATACCCCAGAAAGTGAAGCAGAACACAGTCGCCCAGATAGCCGAATTGGTAAGGCATTCGAGATCTAATCGAAAGGCGTGGGTTCGGTCCCCACTCTGGGCGCATGTTTTTATTTCTTTCTTTCTCTCGTAATTATTAAAAAATTAATAATAATGTAACGTCACTAACGTTAAAAAAAAATTGTCTAACCTTCCCCTATGCCTTCTTTGGCGTTGTAGACTGCCGGCATTTCTTTCTGTATTTCCTAACGAGCCCCTCATTTCCAAACCTTTTATCGCGCGAAAGCTTAGCGAGGGCCCTCGGTTCTGGCAGCCTTGATGCCAAGGTAGCATAAGAGGGCTTCCCGCCAGTTGACCGCTCATGACCGGCTGTAGACGTTCGCGTCACGCCCCGGGGGTTGAAAAAGAACGTCCCCTTCTCCCCGTGTAGTCTGAGTGGCGCTGGCTACCACCCTCAAGCGTCAGATACAGTTGCAGTATATATAAATACCCCAGAAAGTGAAGCAGAACACAGTCGCCCAGATAGCCGAATTGGTAAGGCATTCGAGATCTAATCGAAAGGCGTGGGTTCGGTCCCCACTCTGGGCGCATGTTTTTCTTTCTTTCTTTCTCTCGTAATTAATAAAAAATTAATAATAATGTAACGTCACTAACGGTAAAAAAAAATTGTCTAACCTTCCCCTATGCCTTCTTTGGCGTTGTAGACTGCCGGAATTTCTTTCTGTATTTCCTAACGAGCCCCTCATTTCCAAACCCTATTATCGCGCGAAAGCTTAGCGAGGGCCCTCGGTTCTGGCAGCCTTGATGCCAAGGTAGCATAAGAGGGCTTCCCGCCAGTTGACCGCTCATGACCGGCTGTAGACGTTCGCGTCACGCCCCGGGGGTTGAAAAAGAAGGTCCCCTTCTCCCCGTGTAGTCTGAGTGGCGCTGGCTACCACCCTCAAGCGTCAGATACAGTTGTAGTAAATATAAATACCCCAGAAAGTGAAGCAGAACACAGTCGCCCAGATAGCCGAATTGGTAAGGCATTCGAGATCTAATCGAAAGGCGTGGGTTCGGTCCCCACTCTGGGCGCATGTTTTTCTTTCTTTCTTTCTCTCGTAATTAATAAAAAATTAATAATAATGTAACGTCACTAACGGTAAAAAAAAACAAAAAAATTGTCTAACCTTCCCCTATGCCTTCTTTGGCGTTGTAGACTGCCGGCATTTCTTTCTGTATTTCCTACCGAGCCCCTCATTTCCAAACCCTATTATCGCGCGAAAGCTTAGCGAGGGCCCTCGGTTCTGGCAGCTTTGATTCCAAGGTAGCATAAGAGGGCTTCCCGCCAGTTGACCGCTCATGACCGGCTGTAGACGTTCGCGTCACGCCCCGGGGGTTGAAAAAGAAGGTCCCCTTCTCCCCGTGTAGTCTGAGTGGCGCTGGCTACCACCCTCAAGCGTCAGATACAGTTGTAGTATATATAAATACCCCAGAAAGTGAAGCAGAACACAGTCGCCCAGATAGCCGAATTGGTAAGGCATTCGAGATCTAATCGAAAGGCGTGGGTTCGGTCCCCACTCTGGGCGCATGTTTTTCTTTCTTTCTTTCTCTCGTAATTAATAAAAAATTAATAATAATGTAACGTCACTAACGGTAAAAAAAAAATTGGCTAACCTTCCCCTATGCCTTCTTTGGCGTTGTAGACTGCCGGAATTTCTTTCTGTATTTCCTAACGAGCCCCTCATTTCCAAACCCTATTATCGCGCGAAAGCTTAGCGAGACCTCGGTTCTGGCAGCCTTGATGCCAAGGTAGCATAAGAGGGCTTCCCGCCAGTTGACCGCTCATGACCGGCTGTAGACGTTCGCGTCACGCCCCGGGGGTTGAAAAAGAAGGTCCCCTTCTCCCCGTGTAGTCTGAGTGGCGCTGGCTACCACCCTCAAGCGTCAGATACAGTTGTAGTAAATATAAATACCCCAGAAAGTGAAGCAGAACACAGTCGCCCAGATAGCCGAATTGGTAAGGCATTCGAGATCTAATCGAAAGGCGTGGGTTCGGTCCCCACTCGGGGCGCATGTTTTTCTTTCTTTCTTTCTCTCGTAATTAATAAAAAATTAATAATAATGTAACGTCACTAACGGTAAAAAAAAACAAAAAAATTGTCTAACCTTCCCCTATGCCTTCTTTGGCGTTGTAGACTGCCGGCATTTCTTTCTGTATTTCCTACCGAACCCCTCATTTCCAAACCCTATTATCGCGCGAAAGCTTAGCGAGGGCCCTCGGTTCTGGCAGCTTTGATGCCAAGGTAGCATAAGAGGGCTTCCCGCCAGTTGACCGCTCATGACCGGCTGTAGACGTTCGCGTCACGCCCCGGGGGTTGAAAAAGAAGGTCCCCTTCTCCCCGTGTAGTCTGAGTGGCGCTGGCTACCACCCTCAAGCGTCCGACACAGTTGTAGCAAATATAAATACCCCAGAAAGTGAAGCAGAACACAGTCGCCCAGATAGCCGAATTGGTAAGGCATTCGAGATCTAATCGAAAGGCGTGGGTTCGGTCCCCACTCTGGGCGCATGTTTTTCTTTCTTTCTTTCTCTCGTAATTAATAAAAAATTAATAATAATGTAACGTCACTAACGGTAAAAAAAAAATTGTCTAACCTTCCCCTATGCCTTCTTTGGCGTTGTAGACTGCCGGCAATTCTTTCTGTATTTCCTAACGAGCCCCTCATTTCCAAACCCTATTATCGCGCGAAAGCTTAGCGAGGGCCCTCGGTTCTGGCAGCCTTGATGCCAATGTAGCATAAGAGGGCTTCCCGCCAGTTGACCGCTCATGACCGGTTGTAGACGTTCGCGTCATGCCCCGGGGGTTGAAAAAGAAGGTCCCCTTCTCCCCGTGTAGTCTGAGTGGCGCTGGCTACCACCCTCAAGCGTCAGATACAGTTGTAGTAAATATAAATACCCCAGAAAGAGAAGCAGAACACAGTCGCCCAGATAGCCGAATTGGTAAGGCATTCGAGATCTAATCGAAAGGCGTGGGTTCGGTCCCCACTCTGGGCGCATGTTTTTCTTTCTTTCTTTCTCTCGTAATTAATAAAAATTAATAATAATGTAACGTCACTAACGGTAAAAAAAAAATTGTCTAACCTTCCCCTATGCCTTCTTTGGCGTTGTAGACTGCCGGCATTTCTTTCTGTATTTCCTAACGAGCCCCTCATTTCCAAACCCTATTATCGCGCGAAAGCTTAGCGAGGGCCCTCGGTTCTTGCAGCCTTGATGCGAAGGTAGCATAAGAGGGCTTCCCACCAGTTGACCGCTCATGACCGGCTGTAGACGTTCGCGTCACGCCCCGGGGGTTGAAAAAGAAGGTCCCCTTCTCCCCGTGTAGTCTGAGTGGCGCTGGCTACCACCCTCAAGCGTCAGATACAGTTGTAGTAAATATAAATACCCCAGAAAGTGAAGCAGAACACAGTCGCCCAGATAGCCGAATTGGTAAGGCATTCGAGATCTAATCGAAAGGCGTGGGTTCGGTCCCCACTCTGGGCGCATGTTTTTATTTCTTTCTTTCTCTCGTAATTATTAAAAAATTAATAATAATGTAACGTCACTAACGTTAAAAAAAAATTGTCTAACCTTCCCCTATGCCTTCTTTGGCGTTGTAGACTGCCGGCATTTCTTTCTGTATTTCCTAACGAGCCCCTCATTTCCAAACCTTTTATCGCGCGAAAGCTTAGCGAGGGCCCTCGGTTCTGGCAGCCTTGATGCCAAGGTAGCATAAGAGGGCTTCCCGCCAGTTGACCGCTCATGACCGGCTGTAGACGTTCGCGTCACGCCCCGGGGGTTGAAAAAGAACGTCCCCTTCTCCCCGTGTAGTCTGAGTGGCGCTGGCTACCACCCTCAAGCGTCAGATACAGTTGCAGTAAATATAAATACCCCAGAAAGTGAAGCAGAACACAGTCGCCCAGATAGCCGAATTGGTAAGGCATTCGAGATCTAATCGAAAGGCGTTTGTTCGGTCCCCACTCTGGGCGCATGTTTTTCTTTCTTTCTTTCTCTCGTAATTAATAAAAAATTAATAATAATGCAACGTCACTAACGGTAAAAAAAAATTGTCTAACCTTCCCCTATGCCTTCTTTGGCGTTGTAGACTGCCGGAATTTCTTTCTGTATTTCCTAACGAGCCCCTCATTTCCAAACCCTATTATCGCGCGAAAGCTTAGCGAGGGCCCTCGGTTCTGGCAGCCTTGATGCCAAGGTAGCATAAGAGGGCTTCCCGCCAGTTGACCGCTCATGACCGGCTGTAGACGTTCGCGTCACGCCCCGGGGGTTGAAAAAGAAGGTCCCCTTCTCCCCGTGTAGTCTGAGTGGCGCTGGCTACCACCCTCAAGCGTCAGATACAGTTGTAGTAAATATAAATACCCCAGAAAGTGAAGCAGAACACAGTCGCCCAGATAGCCGAATTGGTAAGGCATTCGAGATCTAATCGAAAGGCGTGGGTTCGGTCCCCACTCTGGGCGCATGTTTTTCTTTCTTTCTTTCTCTCGTAATTAATAAAAAATTAATAATAATGTAACGTCACTAACGGTAAAAAAAAACAAAAAAATTGTCTAACCTTCCCCTATGCCTTCTTTGGCGTTGTAGACTGCCGGCATTTCTTTCTGTATTTCCTACCGAGCCCCTCATTTCCAAACCCTATTATCGCGCGAAAGCTTAGCGAGGGCCCTCGGTTCTGGCAGCTTTGATGCCAAGTTAGCAGAAGAGGGCTTCCCGCCAGTTGACCGCTCATGACCGGCTGTAGACGTTCGCGTCACGCCCCGGGGGTTGAAAAAGAAGGTCCCCTTCTCCCCGTGTAGTCTGAGTGGCGCTGGCTACCACCCTCAAGCGTCAGATACAGTTGTAGTATATATAAATACCCCAGAAAGTGAAGCAGAACACAGTCGCCCAGATAGCCGAATTGGTAAGGCATTCGAGATCTAATCGAAAGGCGTGGGTTCGGTCCCCACTCTGGGCGCATGTTTTTCTTTCTTTCTTTCTCTCGTAATTAATAAAAATTAATAATAATGTAACGTCACTAACGGTAAAAAAAAATTGTCTAACCTTCCCCTATGCCTTCTTTGGCGTTGTAGACTGCCGGAATTTCTTTCTGTATTTCCTAACGAGCCCCCCATTTCCAAACCCTATTATCGCGCGAAAGCTTAGCGAGACCTCGGTTCTGGCAGCCTTGATGCCAAGGTAGCATAAGAGGGCTTCCCGCCAGTTGACCGCTCATGACCGGCTGTAGACGTTCGCGTCACGCCCCGGGGGTTGAAAAAGAAGGTCCCCTTCTCCCCGTGTAGTCTGAGTGGCGCTGGCTACCACCCTCAAGCGTCAGATACAGTTGTAGTAAATATAAATACCCCTGAAAGTGAAGCAGAACACAGTCGCCCAGATAGCCGAATTCGTAAGGCATTCGAGATCTAACCGAAAGGCGTGGGTTCGGTCCCCACTCTGGGCGCATGTTTTTCTTTCTTTCTTTCTCTCGTAATTAATAAAAAATTAATAATAATGTAACGTCACTAACAGTAAAAAAAATTGTCTAACCTTCCCCTATGCCTTCTTTGGCGTTGTAGACTGCCGGCATTTCTTTCTGTATTTCCTAACGAGCTCCTCATTTCCAAACCCTATTATCGCGCGAAAGCTTAGCGAGGGCCCTCGGTTCTGGCAGCCTTGATGCCAAGGTAGCATAAGAGGGCTTCCCGCCAGTTGACCGCTCATGACCGGCTGCAGACGTTCGCGTCACGCCCCGGGGGTTGAAAAAGAAGGTCCCCTTCTCCCCGTGTAGTCTGAGTGGCGCTGGCTACCACCCTCAAGCGTCAGATACAGTTGTAGTAAATATAAATACCCCAGAAAGTGAAGCAGAACACAGTCGCCCAGATAGCCGAATTGGTAAGGCATTCGAGATCTAATCGAAAGGCGTGGGTTCGGTCCCCACTCTGGGCGCATGTTTTTATTTCTTTCTTTCTCTCGTAATTAATAAAAAATTAATAATAATGTAACGTCACTAACGGTAAAAAAAAATTGTCTAACCTTCCCCTATGCCTTCTTTGGCGTTGTAGACTGCCGGAATTTCTTTCTGTATTTCCTAACGAGCCCCTCATTTCCAAACCCTATTATCGCGCGAAAGCTTAGCGAGGGCCCTCGGTTCTGGCAGCCTTGATGCCAAGGTAGCATAAGAGGGCTTCCCGCCAGTTGACCGCTCATGACCGGCTGTAGACGTTCGCGTCACGCCCCGGGGGTTGAAAAAGAAGGTCCTCTTCTCCCCGTGTAGTCTGAGTGGCGCTGGCTACCACCCTCAAGCGTCAGATACAGTTGTAGTAAATATAAATACCCCAGAAAGTGAAGCAGAACACAGTCGCCCAGATAGCCGAATTGGTAAGGCATTCGAGATCTAAACGAAAGGCGTGGGTTCGGTCCCCACTCTGGGCGCATGTTTTTCTTTCTTTCTTTCTCTCGTAATTAATAAAAAATTAATAATAATGTAACGTCACTAACGGTAAAAAAAAAATTGTCTAACCTTCCCCTATGCCTTCTTTGGCGTTGTAGACTGCCGGAATTTCTTTCTGTATTTCCTAACAAGCCCCTCATTTCCAAACCCCATTATCGCGCGAAAGCTTAGCGAGGGCCCTCGGTTCTGGCAGCCTTCATGCCAAGGTAGCATAAGAGGGCTTCCCGCCAGTTGACCGCTCATGACCGGCTGTAGACGTTCGCGTCACGCCCCGGGTGTTGAAAAAGAAGGTCCCCATCTCCCCGTGTAGTCTGAGTGGCGCTGGCTACCACCCTCAAGCGTCAGATACAGTTGTAGTATATATAAATACCCCAGAAAGTGAAGCAGAACACAGTCGCCCAGATAGCCGAATTGGTAAGGCATTCGAGATCTAATCGAAAGGCGTGGGTTCGGTCCCCACTCTGGGAGCATGTTTTTATTTCTTTCTTTCTCTCGTAATTAATAAAAAATTAACAATAATGTAACGTCACTAACGTTAAAAAAAAATTGTCTAACCTTCCCCTATGCCTTCTTTGGCGTTGTAGACTGCCGGCATTTCTTTCTGTATTTCCTAACGAGCCCCTCATTTCCAAACCCTATTATCGCGCGAAAGCTTAGCGAGGGCCCTCGGTTCTGGCAGCCTTGATGCCAAGGTAGCATAAGAGGGCTTCCCGCCAGTTGACCGCTCATGACCGGTTGTAGACGTTCGCGTCACGCTCCGGGGGTTGAAAAAGAAGGTCCCCTTCTCCCCGTGTAGTCTGAGTGGCGCTTGCTACCACCCTCAAGCGTCAGATACAGTTGTAGTAAATATAAATACCCCAGAAAGTGAAGCAGAACACAGTCGCCCAGGTAGCCGAATTGGTAAGGCATTCGAGATCTAATCGAAAGGCGTGGGTTCGGTCCCCACTCTGGGCGCATGATTTTCTTTCTTTCTTTCTCTCGTAATTAATAAAAAATTAATAATAATGTAACGTCACTAACGGTAAAAAAAAATTGTCTAACCTTCCCCTATGCCTTCTTTGGCGTTGTAGACTGCCGGCATTTCTTTCTGTATTTCCTAACGAGCCCCTCATTTCCAAACCCTATTATCGCGCGAAAGCTTAGCGAGGGCCCTCGGTTCTGGCAGCCTTGATGCCAAGGTAGCATAAGAGGGCTTCCCGCCAGTTGACCGCTCATGACCGGCTGTAGACGTTCGCGTCACGCCCCGGGTGTTGAAAAAGAAGGTCCCCATCTCCCCGTGTAGTCTGAGTGGCGCTGGCTACCACCCTAAAGCGTCAGATACAGTTGTAGTAAATATAAATACCCCAGAAAGTGAAGCAGAACACAGTCGCCCAGATAGCCGAATTGGTAAGGCATTCGAGATCTAATCGAAAGGCGTGGGTTCGGTCCCCACTCTGGGCGCATGTTTTTATTTCTTTCTTTCTCTCGTAATTAATAAAAAATTAATAATAATGTAACGTCACTAACGTTAAAAAAAATTGTCTAACCTTCCCCTATGCCTTCTTTGGCGTTGTAGACTGCCGGCATTTCTTTCTGTATTTCCTAACGAGCCCCTCATTTCCAAACCCTATTATCGCGCGAAAGCTTAGCGAGGGCCCTCGGTTCTGGCAGCCTTGATGCCAAGGTAGCATAAGAGGGCTTCCCGCCAGTTGACCGCTCATGACCGGTTGTAGACGTTCGCGTCACACCCCGGGGGTTGAAAAAGAAGGTCCCCTTCTCCCCGTGTAGTCTGAGTGGCGCTGGCTACCACCCTCAAGCGTCAGATACAGTTGTAGTAAATATAAATACCCCAGAAAGTGAAGCAGAACACAGTCGCCCAGGTAGCCGAATTGGTAAGGCATTCGAGATCTAATCGAAAGGCGTGGGTTCGGTCCCCACTCTGGGCGCATGTTTTTCTTTCTTTCTTTCTCTCGTAATTAATAAAAAATTAATAATAATGTAACGTCACTAACGGTAAAAAAAAATTGTCTAACCTTTCCCTATGCCTTCTTTGGCGTTGTAGACTGCCGGCATTTTTTTCTGTATTTCCTAACGAGCCCCTCATTTCCAAACCCTATTATCGCGCGAAAGCTTAGCGAGGGCCCTCGGTTCTGGCAGCCTTGATGCCAAGGTAGCATAAGAGGGCTTCCCGCCAGTTGACCGCTCATGACCGGCTGTAGACGTTCGCGTCACGCCCCGGGGGTTGAAAAAGAAGGTCCCCTTCTCTCCGTGTAGTCTGAGTGGCGCTGGCTACCACCCTCAAGCGTCAGATACAGTTGTAGTAAATATAAATACCCCAGAAAGTGAAGCAGAACACAGTCGCCCAGATAGCCGAATTGGTAAGGCATTCGAGATCTAATCGAAAGGCGTGGGTTCGGTCCCCACTCTGGGAGCATGTTTTTCTTTCTTTCTTTCTCTCGTAATTAATAAAAAATTAATAATAATGTAACGTCACTAACGGTAAAAAAAAAATTGTCTAACCTTCCCCTATGCCTTCTTTGGCGTTGTAGACTGCCGGAATTTCTTTCTGTATTTCCTAACGAGCCCCTCATTTCCAAACCCTATTATCGCGCGAAAGCTTAGCGAGACCTCGGTTCTGGCAGCCTTGATGCCAAGGTAGCATAAGAGGGCTTCCCGCCAGTTGACCGCTCATGACCGGCTGTAGACGTTCGCGTCACGCCCCGGGGGTTGAAAAAGAAGGTCCCCTTCTCCCCGTGTAGTCTGAGTGGCGCTGGCTACCACCCTCAAGCGTCAGATACAGTTGTAGTAAATATAAATACCCCAGAAAGTGAAGCAGAACACAGTCGCCCAGATAGCCGAATTGGTAAGGCATTCGAGATCTAATCGAAAGGCGTGGGTTCGGTCCCCACTCTGGGCGCATGTTTTTCTTTCTTTCTCTCGTAATTAATAAAAAATTAATAATAATGTAACGTCACTAACAGTAAAAAAATTGTCTAACCTTCCCCTATGCCTTCTTTGGCGTTGTAGACTGCCGGCATTTCTTTCTGTATTTCCTAACGAGCCCCTCATTTCCAAACCCTATTATCGCGCGAAAGCTTAGCGAGGGCCCTCGGTTCTGGCAGCCTTGATGCCAAGGTAGCATAAGAGGGCTTCCCGCCAGTTGACCGCTCATGACCGGCTGTAGACGTTCGCGTCACGCCCCGGGTGTTGAAAAAGAAGGTCCCCATCTCCCCGTGTAGTCTGAGTGGCGCTGGCTACCACCCTCAAGCGTCAGATACAGTTGTAGTAAATATAAATACCCCAGAAAGTGAAGCAGAACACAGTCGCCCAGATAGCCGAATTGGTAAGGCATTCGAGATCTAATCGAAAGGCGTGGGTTCGGTCCCCACTCTCGGCGCATGTTTTTATTTCTTTCTTTCTCTCGTAATTAATAAAAAATTAATAATAATGTAACGTCACTAACGTTAAAAAAAATTGTCTAACCTTCCCCTATGCCTTCTTTGGCGTTGTAGACTGCCGGCATTTCTTTCTGTATTTCCTAACGAGCCCCTCATTTCCAAACCCTATTATCGCGCGAAAGCTTAGCGAGGGCCCTCGGTTCTGGCAGCCTTGATGCCAAGGTAGCATAAGAGGGCTTCCCGCCAGTTGACCGCTCATGACCGGTTGTAGACGTTCGCGTCACGCCCCGGGGGTTGAAAAAGAAGGTCCCCTTCTCCCCGTGTAGTCTGAGTGGCGCTGGCTACCACCCTCAAGCGTCAGATACAGTTGTAGTAAATATAAATACCCCAGAAAGTGAAGCAGAACACAGTCGCCCAGGTAGCCGAATTGGTAAGGCATTCGAGATCTAATCGAAAGGCGTGGGTTCGGTCCCCACTCTGGGCGCATGTTTTTCTTTCTTTCTTTCTCTCGTAATTAATAAAAAATTAATAATAATGTAACGTCACTAACGGTAAAAAAAAAATTGTCTAACCTTTCCCTATGCCTTCTTTGGCGTTGTAGACTGCCGGCATTTTTTTCTGTATTTCCTAACGAGCCCCTCATTTCCAAACCCTATTATCGCGCGAAAGCTTAGCGAGGGCCCTCGGTTCTGGCAGCCTTGATGCCAAGGTAGCATAAGAGGGCTTCCCGCCAGTTGACCGCTCATGACCGGCTGTAGACGTTCGCGTCACGCCCCGGGGGTTGAAAAAGAAGGTCCCCTTCTCTCCGTGTAGTCTGAGTGGCGCTGGCTACCACCCTCAAGCGTCAGATACAGTTGTAGTAAATATAAATACCCCAGAAAGTGAAGCAGAACACAGTCGCCCAGATAGCCGAATTGGTAAGGCATTCGAGATCTAATCGAAAGGCGTGGGTTCGGTCCCCACTCTGGGAGCATGTTTTTCTTTCTTTCTTTCTCTCGTAATTAATAAAAAATTAATAATAATGTAACGTCACTAACGGTAAAAAAAAAATTGTCTAACCTTCCCCTATGCCTTCTTTGGCGTTGTAGACTGCCGGAATTTCTTTCTGTATTTCCTAACGAGCCCCTCATTTCCAAACCCTATTATCGCGCGAAAGCTTAGCGAGACCTCGGTTCTGGCAGCCTTGATGCCAAGGTAGCATAAGAGGGCTTCCCGCCAGTTGACCGCTCATGACCGGCTGTAGACGTTCGCGTCACGCCCCGGGGGTTGAAAAAGAAGGTCCCCTTCTCCCCGTGTAGTCTGAGTGGCGCTGGCTACCACCCTCAAGCGTCAGATACAGTTGTAGTAAATATAAATACCCCAGAAAGTGAAGCAGAACACAGTCGCCCAGATAGCCGAATTGGTAAGGCATTCGAGATCTAATCGAAAGGCGTGGGTTCGGTCCCCACTCTGGGCGCATGTTTTTCTTTCTTTCTTTCTCTCGTAATTAATAAAAAATTAATAATAATGTAACGTCACTAACAGTAAAAAAATTGTCTAACCTTCCCCTATGCCTTCTTTGGCGTTGTAGACTGCCGGCATTTCTTTCTGTATTTCCTAACGAGCTCCTCATTTCCAAACCCTATTATCGCGCGAAAGCTTAGCGAGGGCCCTCGGTTCTGGCAGCCTTGATGCCAAGGTAGCATAAGAGGGCTTCCCTCCAGTTGACCGCTCATGACCGGCTGTAGACGTTCGCGTCACGCCCCGGGGGTTGAAAAAGAAGGTCCCCTTCTCCCCGTGTAGTCTGAGTGGCGCTGGCTACCACCCTCAAGCGTCAGATACAGTTGTAGTAAATATAAATACCCCAGAAAGTGAAGCAGAACACAGTCGCCCAGATAGCCGAATTGGTAAGGCATTCGAGATCTAATCGAAAGGCGTGGGTTCGGTCCCCACTCTGGGCGCATGTTTTTATTTCTTTCTTTCTCTCGTAATTAATAAAAAATTAATAATAATGTAACGTCACTAACGGTAAAAAAAAAATTGTCTAACCTTCCCCTATGCCTTCTTTGGCGTTGTAGACTGCCGGAATTTCTTTCTGTATTTCCTAACGAGCCCCTCATTTCCAAACCCTATTATCGCGCGAAAGCTTAGCGAGGGCCCTCGGTTCTGGCAGCCTGGATGCCAAGGTAGCATAAGAGGGCTTCCCGCCAGTTGACCGCTCATGACCGGCTGTAGACGTTCGCGTCACGCCCCGGGGGTTGAAAAAGAAGGTCCTCTTCTCCCCGTGTAGTCTGAGTGGCGCTGGCTACCACCCTCAAGCGTCAGATACAGTTGTAGTAAATATAAATACCCCAGAAAGTGAAGCAGAACACAGTCGCCCAGATAGCCGAATTGGTAAGGCATTCGAGATCTAAACGAAAGGCGTGGGTTCGGTCCCCACTCTGGGCGCATGTTTTTCTTTCTTTCTTTCTCTCGTAATTAATAAAAAATTAATAATAATGTAACGTCACTAACGGTAAAAAAAAAATTGTCTAACCTTCCCCTATGCCTTCTTTGGCGTTGTAGACTGCCGGAATTTCTTTCTGTATTTCCTAACAAGCCCCTCATTTCCAAACCCCATTATCGCGCGAAAGCTTAGCGAGGGCCCTCGGTTCTGGCAGCCTTCATGCCAAGGTAGCATAAGAGGGCTTCCCGCCAGTTGACCGCTCATGACCGGCTGTAGACGTTCGCGTCACGCCCCGGGTGTTGAAAAAGAAGGTCCCCATCTCCCCGTGTAGTCTGAGTGGCGCTGGCTACCACCCTCAAGCGTCAGATACAGTTGTAGTATATATAAATACCCCAGAAAGTGAAGCAGAACACAGTCGCCCAGATAGCCGAATTGGTAAGGCATTCGAGATCTAATCGAAAGGCGTGGGTTCGGTCCCCACTCTGGGAGCATGTTTTTATTTCTTTCTTTCTCTCGTAATTAATAAAAAATTAACAATAATGTAACGTCACTAACGTTAAAAAAAAATTGTCTAACCTTCCCCTATGCCTTCTTTGGCGTTGTAGACTGCCGGCATTTCTTTCTGTATTTCCTAACGAGCCCCTCATTTCCAAACCCTATTATCGCGCGAAAGCTTAGCGAGGGCCCTCGGTTCTGGCAGCCTTGATGCCAAGGTAGCATAAGAGGGCTTCCCGCCAGTTGACCGCTCATGACCGGTTGTAGACGTTCGCGTCACGCTCCGGGGGTTGAAAAAGAAGGTCCCCTTCTCCCCGTGTAGTCTGAGTGGCGCTTGCTACCACCCTCAAGCGTCAGATACAGTTGTAGTAAATATAAATACCCCAGAAAGTGAAGCAGAACACAGTCGCCCAGGTAGCCGAATTGGTAAGGCATTCGAGATCTAATCGAAAGGCGTGGGTTCGGTCCCCACTCTGGGCGCATGATTTTCTTTCTTTCTTTCTCTCGTAATTAATAAAAAATTAATAATAATGTAACGTCACTAACGGTAAAAAAAAATTGTCTAACCTTCCCCTATGCCTTCTTTGGCGTTGTAGACTGCCGGCATTTCTTTCTGTATTTCCTAACGAGCCCCTCATTTCCAAACCCTATTATCGCGCGAAAGCTTAGCGAGGGCCCTCGGTTCTGGCAGCCTTGATGCCAAGGTAGCATAAGAGGGCTTCCCGCCAGTTGACCGCTCATGACCGGCTGTAGACGTTCGCGTCACGCCCCGGGTGTTGAAAACGAAGGTCCCCATCTCCCCGTGTAGTCTGAGTGGCGCTGGCTACCACCCTCAAGCGTCAGATACAGTTGTAGTAAATATAAATACCCCAGAAAGTGAAGCAGAACACAGTCGCCCAGATAGCCGAATTGGTAAGGCATTCGAGATCTAATCGAAAGGCGTGGGTTCGGTCCCCACTCTGGGCGCATGTTTTTATTTTTTTCTTTCTCTCGTAATTAATAAAAAATTAATAATAATGTAACGTCACTAACGTTAAAAAAAATTGTCTAACCTTCCCCTATGCCTTCTTTGGCGTTGTAGACTGCCGGCATTTCTTTCTGTATTTCCTAACGAGCCCCTCATTTCCAAACCCTATTATCGCGCGAAAGCTTAGCGAGGGCCCTCGGTTCTGGCAGCCTTGATGCCAAGGTAGCATAAGAGGGCTTCCCGCCAGTTGACCGCTCATGACCGGTTGTAGACGTTCGCGTCACGCCCCGGGGGTTGAAAAAGAAGGTCCCCTTCTCCCCGTGTAGTCTGAGTGGCGCTGGCTACCACCCTCAAGCGTCAGATACAGTTGTAGTAAATATAAATACCCCAGAAAGTGAAGCAGAACACAGTCGCCCAGGTAGCCGAATTGGTAAGGCATTCGAGATCTAATCGAAAGGCGTGGGTTCGGTCCCCACTCTGGGCGCATGTTTTTCTTTCTTTCTTTCTCTCGTAATTAATAAAAAATAATAATAATGTAACGTCACTAACGGTAAAAAAAAAATTGTCTAACCTTTCCCTATGCCTTCTTTGGCGTTGTAGACTGCCGGCATTTTTTTCTGTATTTCCTAACGAGCCCCTCATTTCCAAACCCTATTATCGCGCGAAAGCTTAGCGAGGGCCCTCGGTTCTGGCAGCCTTGATGCCAAGGTAGCATAAGAGGGCTTCCCGCCAGTTGACCGCTCATGACCGGCTGTAGACGTTCGCGTCACGCCCCGGGGGTTGAAAAAGAAGGTCCCCTTCTCTCCGTGTAGTCTGAGTGGCGCTGGCTACCACCCTCAAGCGTCAGATACAGTTGTAGTAAATATAAATACCCCAGAAAGTGAAGCAGAACACAGTCGCCCAGATAGCCGAATTGGTAAGGCATTCGAGATGTAATCGAAAGGCGTGGGTTCGGTCCCCACTCTGGGAGCATGTTTTTCTTTCTTTCTTTCTCTCGTAATTAATAAAAAATTAATAATAATGTAACGTCACTAACGGTAAAAAAAAACAAAAAAATTGTCTAACCTTCCCCTATGCCTTCTTTGGCGTTGTAGACTGCCGGCATTTCTTTCTGTATTTCCTACCGAGCCCCTCATTTCCAAACCCTATTATCGCGCGAAAGCTTAGCGAGGGCCCTCGGTTCTGCCAGCCTTGATGCCAAGGTAGCATAAGAGGGCTTCCCGCCAGTTGACCGCTCATGACCGGCTGTAGACGTTCGCGTCACGCCCCGGGGGTTGAAAAAGAAGGTCCCCTTCTCCCCGTGTAGTCTGAGTTGCGCTGGCTACCACCCTCAAGCGTCAGATACAGTTGTAGTAAATATAAATACACCAGAAAGTGAAGCAGAACACAGTCGCCCAGATAGCCGAATTGGTAAGGCATTCGAGATCTAATCGAAAGGCGTGGGTTCGGTCCCCACTCTGGGCGCATGTTTTTCTTTCTTTCTTTCTCTCGTAATTAATAAAAAATTAATAATAATGTAACGTCACTAACGGTAAAAAAAAATTGTCTAACCTTTCCCTATGCCTTCTTTGGCGTTGTAGACTGCCGGAATTTCTTTCTGTATTTCCTAACGAGCCCCTCATTTCCAAACCCTATTATCGCGCGAAAGCTTAGCGAGACCTCGGTTCTGGCAGCCTTGATGCCAAGGTAGCATAAGAGGGCTTCCCGCCAGTTGACCGCTCATGACCGGCTGTAGACGTTCGCGTCACGCCCCGGGGGTTGAAAAAGAAGGTCCCCTTCTCCCCGTGTAGTATGAGTGGCGCTGGCTACCACCCTCAAGCGTCAGGTACAGTTGTAGTAAATATAAATACCCCAGAAAGTGAAGCAGAACACAGTCGCCCAGATAGCCGAATTGGTAAGGCATTCGAGATCTAATCGAAAGGCGTGGGTTCGGTCCCCACTCTGGGCGCATGTTTTTATTTCTTTCTTTCTCTCGTAATTAATAAAAAATTAATAATAATGTAACGTCACTAACGTTAAAAAAAATTGTCTAACCTTCCCCTATGCCTTCTTTGGCGTTGTAGACTGCCGGCATTTCTTTCTGTATTTCCTAACGAGCCCCTCATTTCCAAACCCTATTATCGCGCGAAAGCTTAGCGAGGGCCCTCGGTTCCGGCAGCCTTGATGCCAAGGTAGCATAAGAGGGCTTCCCGCCAGTTGACCGCTCATGACCGGTTGTAGACGTTCGCGTCACGCCCCGGGGGTTGAAAAAGAAGGTCCCCTTCTCCCCGTGTAGTCTGAGTGGCGCTGGCTACCACCCTCAAGCGTCAGATACAGTTGTAGTAAATATAAATACCCCAGAAAGTGAAGCAGAACACAGTCGCCCAGATAGCCGAATTGGTAAGGCATTCGAGATCTAATCGAAAGGCGTGGGTTCGGTCCCCACTCTGGGCGCATGTTTTTATTTCTTTCTTTCTCTCGTAATTAATAAAAAATTAATAATAATGTAACGTCACTAACGGTAAAAAAAAAATTGTCTAACCTTCCCCTATGCCTTCTTTGGCGTTGTAGACTGCCGGAATTTCTTTCTGTATTTCCTAACGAGCCCCTCATTTCCAAACCCTATTATCGCGCGAAAGCTTAGCGAGGGCCCTCGGTTCTGGCAGCCTTGATGCCAAGGTAGCATAAGAGGGCTTCCCGCCAGTTGACCGCTCATGACCGGCTGTAGACGTTCGCGTCACGCCCCGGGGGTTGAAAAAGAAGGTCCCCTTCTCCCCGTGTAGTCTGAGTGGCGCTGGCTACCACCCTCAAGCGTCAGATACAGTTGTAGTAAATATAAATACCCCAGAAAGTGAAGCAGAACACAGTCGCCCAGATAGCCGAATTGGTAAGGCATTCGAGATCTAATCGAAAGGCGTGGGTTCGGTCCCCACTCTGGGCGCATGTTTTTCTTTCTTTCTTTCTCTCGTAATTAATAAAAAATTAATAATAATGTAACGTCACTAACGGTAAAAAAAAACAAAAAAATTGTCTAACCTTCCCCTATGCCTTCTTTGGCGTTGTAGACTGCCGGCATTTCTTTCTGTATTTCCTACCGAGCCCCTCATTTCCAAACCCTATTATCGCGCGAAAGCTTAGCGAGGGCCCTCGGTTCTGGCAGCCTTCATGCCAAGGTAGCATAAGAGGGCTTCCCGCCAGTTGACCGCTCATGACCGGCTGTAGACGTTCGCGTCACGCCCCGGGTGTTGAAAAAGAAGGTCCCCATCTCCCCGTGTAGTCTGAGTGGCGCTGGCTACCACCCTCAAGCGTCAGATACAGTTGTAGTATATATAAATACCCCAGAAAGTGAAGCAGAACACAGTCGCCCAGATAGCCGAATTGGTAAGGCATTCGAGATCTAATCGAAAGGCGTGGGTTCGGTCCCCACTCTGGGAGCATGTTTTTATTTCTTTCTTTCTCTCGTAATTAATAAAAAATTAACAATAATGTAACGTCACTAACGTTAAAAAAAATTGTCTAACCTTCCCCTATGCCTTCTTTGGCGTTGTAGACTGCCGGCATTTCTTTCTGTATTTCCTAACGAGCCCCTCATTTCCAAACCCTATTATCGCGCGAAAGCTTAGCGAGGGCCCTCGGTTCTGGCAGCCTTGATGCCAAGGTAGCATAAGAGGGCTTCCCGCCAGTTGACCGCTCATGACCGGTTGTAGACGTTCGCGTCACGCTCCGGGGGTTGAAAAAGAAGGTCCCCTTCTCCCCGTGTAGTCTGAGTGGCGCTTGCTACCACCCTCAAGCGTCAGATACAGTTGTAGTAAATATAAATACCCCAGAAAGTGAAGCAGAACACAGTCGCCCAGGTAGCCGAATTGGTAAGGCATTCGAGATCTAATCGAAAGGCGTGGGTTCGGTCCCCACTCTGGGCGCATGATTTTCTTTCTTTCTCTCGTAATTAATAAAAAATTAATAATAATGTAACGTCACTAACGGTAAAAAAAATTGTCTAACCTTCCCCTATGCCTTCTTTGGCGTTGTAGACTGCCGGCATTTCTTTCTGTATTTCCTAACGAGCCCCTCATTTCCAAACCCTATTATCGCGCGAAAGCTTAGCGAGGGCCCTCGGTTCTGGCAGCCTTGATGCCAAGGTAGCATAAGAGGGCTTCCCGCCAGTTGACCGCTCATGACCGGCTGTAGACGTTCGCGTCACGCCCCGGGTGTTGAAAAAGAAGGTCCCCATCTCCCCGTGTAGTCTGAGTGGCGCTGGCTACCACCCTCAAGCGTCAGATACAGTTGTAGTAAATATAAATACCCCAGAAAGTGAAGCAGAACACAGTCGCCCAGATAGCCGAATTGGTAAGGCATTCGAGATCTAATCGAAAGGCGTGGGTTCGGTCCCCACTCTGGGCGCATGTTTTTCTTTCTTTCTTTCTCTCGTAATTAATAAAAAATTAATAATAATGTAACGTCACTAACGTTAAAAAAAATTGTCTAACCTTCCCCTATGCCTTCTTTGGCGTTGTAGACTGCCGGCATTTCTTTCTGTATTTCCTAACGAGCCCCTCATTTCCAAACCCTATTATCGCGCGAAAGCTTAGCGAGGGCCCTCGGTTCTGGCAGCCTTGATGCCAAGGTAGCATAAGAGGGCTTCCCGCCAGTTGACCGCTCATGACCGGTTGTAGACGTTCGCGTCACGCCCCGGGGGTTGAAAAAGAAGGTCCCCTTCTCCCCGTGTAGTCTGAGTGGCGCTGGCTACCACCCTCAAGCGTCAGATACAGTTGTAGTAAATATAAATACCCCAGAAAGTGAAGCAGAACACAGTCGCCCAGGTAGCCGAATTGGTAAGGCATTCGAGATCTAATCGAAAGGCGTGGGTTCGGTCCCCACTCTGGGCGCATGTTTTTCTTTCTTTCTTTCTCTCGTAATTAATAAAAAATTAATAATAATGTAACGTCACTAACGGTAAAAAAAAAATTGTCTAACCTTTCCCTATGCCTTCTTTGGCGTTGTAGACTGCCGGCATTTTTTTCTGTATTTCCTAACGAGCCCCTCATTTCCAAACCCTATTATCGCGCGAAAGCTTAGCGAGGGCCCTCGGTTCTGGCAGCCTTGATGCCAAGGTAGCATAAGAGGGCTTCCCGCCAGTTGACCGCTCATGACCGGCTGTAGACGTTCGCGTCACGCCCCGGGGGTTGAAAAAGAAGGTCCCCTTCTCTCCGTGTAGTCTGAGTGGCGCTGGCTACCACCCTCAAGCGTCAGATACAGTTGTAGTAAATATAAATACCCCAGAAAGTGAAGCAGAACACAGTCGCCCAGATAGCCGAATTGGTAAGGCATTCGAGATCTAATCGAAAGGCGTGGGTTCGGTCCCCACTCTGGGAGCATGTTTTTCTTTCTTTCTTTCTCTCGTAATTAATAAAAAATTAATAATAATGTAACGTCACTAACGGTAAAAAAAAACAAAAAAATTGTCTAACCTTCCCCTATGCCTTCTTTGGCGTTGTAGACTGCCGGCATTTCTTTCTGTATTTCCTACCGAGCCCCTCATTTCCAAACCCTATTATCGCGCGAAAGCTTAGCGAGGGCCCTCGGTTCTGCCAGCCTTGATGCCAAGGTAGCATAAGAGGGCTTCCCGCCAGTTGACCGCTCATGACCGGCTGTAGACGTTCGCGTCACGCCCCGGGGGTTGAAAAAGAAGGTCCCCTTCTCCCCGTGTAGTCTGAGTTGCGCTGGCTACCACCCTCAAGCGTCAGATACAGTTGTAGTAAATATAAATACCCCAGAAAGTGAAGCAGAACACAGTCGCCCAGATAGCCGAATTGGTAAGGCATTCGAGATCTAATCGAAAGGCGTGGGTTCGGTCCCCACTCTGGGCGCATGTTTTTCTTTCTTTCTTTCTCTCGTAATTAATAAAAAATTAATAATAATGTAACGTCACTAACGGTAAAAAAAAAATTGTCTAACCTTCCCCTATGCCTTCTATGGCGTTGTAGACTGCCGGCATTTCTTTCTGTATTTCCTACCGAGCCCCTCATTTCCAAACCCTATTATCGCGCGAAAGCTTAGCGAGGGCCCTCGGTTCTGGCAGCCTTGATGCCAAGGTAGCATAAGAGGGCTTCCCGCCAGTTGACCGCTCATGACCGGCTGTAGACGTTCGCGTCACGCCCCGGGGGTTGAAAAAGAAGGTCCCCTTCTCCCCGTGTAGTCTGAGTTGCGCTGGCTACCACCCTCAAGCGTCAGATACAGTTGTAGTAAATATAAATACCCCAGAAAGTGAAGCAGAACACAGTCGCCCAGATAGCCGAATTGGTAAGGCATTCGAGATCTAATCGAAAGGCGTGGGTTCGGTCCCCACTCTGGGCGCATGTTTTTCTTTCTTTCTTTCTCTCGTAATTAATAAAAAATTAATAATAATGTAACGTCACTAACGGTAAAAAAAAATTGTCTAACCTTCCCATATGCCTTCTTTGGCGTTGTGGACTGCGGGCATACTTTCTGTATTTCCTACCTAGCCCCTCATTTCCAAACCCTATTATCGCGCGAAAGCTTAGCGAGGGCCCTCGGTTCTGGCAGCCTTGATGCCAAGGTAGCATAAGAGGGCTTCCCGCCAGTTGACCGCTCATGACCGGCTGTAGACGTTCGCGTCACGCCCCGGGGGTTGAAAAAGAAGGTCCCCTTCTCCCCGTGTAGTCTGAGTGGCGCTGGCTACCACCCTCAATCGTCAGATACAGTTGTAGTAAATATAAATACCCCAGAAAGTGAAGCAGAACACAGTCGCCCAGATAGCCGAATTGGTAAGGCATTCGAGATCTAATCGAAAGGCGTGGGTTCGGTCCCCACTCGGGGCGCATGTTTTTCTTTCTTTCTTTCCCTCGTAATTAATAAAAAATTAATAATAATGTAACGTCACTAACGGTAAAAAAAAAACCAAAAAATTGTCTAACCTTCCCCTATGCCTTCTTTGGCGTTGTAGACTGCCGGCATTTCTTTCTGTATTTCCTACCGAACCCCTCATTTCCAAACCCTATTATCGCGCGAAAGCTTAGCGAGGGCCCTCGGTTCTGGCAGCTTTGATGCCAAAGTAGCATAAGAGGGCTTCCCGCCAGTTGACCGCTCATGACCGGCTGTAGACGTTCGGGTCACGCACCGGGGGTTGAAAAAGAAGGTCCCCTTCTCCCCGTGTAGTCTGAGTGGCGCTGGCTACCACCCTCAATCGTCAGACACAGTTGTAGTAAATATAAATACCCCAGAAAGTGAAGCAGAACACAGTCGCCCAGATAGCCGAATTGGTAAGGCATTCGAGATCTAATCGAAAGGCGTGGGTTCGGTCCCCACTCTGGGCGCATGTTTTTCTTTCTTTCTTTCTCTCGTAATTAATAAAAAATTAATAATAATGTAACGTCACTAACGGTAAAAAAAAAATTGTCTAACCTTCCCCTATGCCTTCTTTGGCGTTGTAGACTGCCGGCCTTTCTTTCTGTATTTCCTAACGAGCCCCTCATTTCCAAACCCTATTATCGCGCGAAAGCTTAGCGAGGGCCCTCGGTTCTGGCAGCCTTGATGCCAAGGTAGCATAAGAGGGCTTCCCGCCAGTTGACCGCTCATGACCGGTTGTAGACGTTCGCGTCATGCCCCGGGAGTTGAAAAAGAAGGTCCCCTTCTCCCCGTGTAGTCTGAGTGGCGCTGGCTACCACCCTCAAGCGTCAGATACAGTTGTAGTAAATATAAATACCCCAGAAAGTGAAGCAGAACACAGTCGCCCAGATAGCCGAATTGGTAAGGCATTCGAGATCTAATCGAAAGGCGTGGGTTCGGTCCCCACTCTGGGCGCATGTTTTTCTTTCTTTCTTTCTCTCGTAATTAATAAAAATTAATAATAATGAAACGTCACTAACGGTAAAAAAAAATTGTCTAACCTTCCCCTATGCCTTCTTTGGCGTTGTAGACTGCCGGCATTTCTTTCTGTATTTCCTAACGAGCCCCTCATTTCCAAACCCTATTATCGCGCGAAAGCTTAGCGAGGGCCCTCGGTTCTGGCAGCCTTGATGCCAAGGTAGCATAAGAGGGCTTCCCGCCAGTTGACCGCTCATGACCGGCTGTAGACGTTCGCGTCACGCCCCGGGGGTTGAAAAAGAAGGTCCCCTTCTCCCCGTGTAGTCTGAGTGGCGCTGGCTACCACCCTCAAGCGTCAGATACAGTTGTAGTAAATATAAATACCCCAGAAAGTGAAGCAGAACACAGTCGCCCAGATAGCCGAATTGGTAAGGCATTCGAGATCTAATCGAAAGGCGTGGGTTCGGTCCCCACTCTGGGCGCATGTTTTTATTTCTTTCTTTCTCTCGTAATTATTAAAAAATTAATAATAATGTAACGTCACTAACGTTAAAAAAAATTGTCTAACCTTCCCCTATGCCTTCTTTGGCGTTGTAGACTGCCGGCATTTCTTTCTGTATTTCCTTACGAGCCCCTCATTTCCAAACCCTATTATCGCGCGAAAGCTTAGCGAGGGCCCTCGGTTCTGGCAGCCTTGATGCCAAGGTAGCATAAGAGGGCTTCCCGCCAGTTGACCGCTCATGACCGGCTGTAGACGTTCGCGTCACGCCCCGGGGGTTGAAAAAGAAGGTCCCCTTCTCCCCGTGTAGTCTGAGTGGCGCTGGCTACCACCCTCAAGCGTCAGATAAAGTTGCAGTAAATATAAATACCCCAGAAAGTGAAGCAGAACACAGTCGCCCAGATAGCCGAATTGGTAAGGCATTCGAGATCTAATCGAAAGGCGTGGGTTCGGTCCCCACTCTGGGCGCATGTTTTTCTTTCTTTCTTTCTCTCGTAATTAATAAAAAATTAATAATAATGTAACGTCACTAACGGTAAAAAAAAATTGTCTAACCTTCCCCTATGCCTTCTTTGGCGTTGTAGACTGCCGGAATTTCTTTCTGTATTTCCTAACGAGCCCCTCATTTCCAAACCCTATTATCGCGCGAAAGCTTAGCGAGGGCCCTCGGTTCTGGCAGCCTTGATGCTTAGGTAGCATAAGAGGGCTTCCCGCCAGTTGACCGCTCATGACCGGCTGTAGACGTTCGCGTCACGCCCCGGGGGTTGAAAAAGAAGGTCCCCTTCTCCCCGTGTAGTCTGAGTGGCGCTGGCTACCACCCTCAAGCGTCAGATACAGTTGTAGTAAATATAAATACCCCAGAAAGTGAAGCAGAACACAGTCGCCCAGATAGCCGAATTGGTAAGGCATTCGAGATGTAATCGAAAGGCGTGGGTTCGGTCCCCGCTCTGGGCGCATGTTTTTATTTCTTTCTTTCTCTCGTAATTAATAAAAAATTAATAATAATGTAACGTCACTAACGGTAAAAAAAAATTGTCTAACCTTCCCCTATGCCTTCTTTGGCGTTGTAGACTGCCGGAATTTCTTTCTGTATTTCCTAACGAGCCCCTCATTTCCAAACCCTATTATCGCGCGAAAGCTTAGCGAGGGCCCTCGGTTCTGGCAGCCTTGATGCCAAGGTAGCATAAGAGGGCTTCCCGCCAGTTGACCGCTCATGACCGGCTGTAGACGTTCGCGTCACGCCCCGGGGGTTGAAAAAGAAGGTCCCCTTCTCCCCGTGTAGTCTGAGTGGCGCTGGCTACCACCCTCAAGCGTCAGATACAGTTGTAGTAAATATAAATACCCCAGAAAGTGAAGCAGAACACAGTCGCCCAGATAGCCGAATTGGTAAGGCATTCGAGATCTAATCGAAAGGCGTGGGTTCGGTCCCCACTCTGGGCGCATGTTTTTCTTTCTTTCTTTCTCTCGTAATTAATAAAAATTAATAATAATGAAACGTCACTAACGGTAAAAAAAAATTGTCTAACCTTCCCCTATGCCTTCTTTGGCGTTGTAGACTGCCGGCATTTCTTTCTGTATTTCCTAACGAGCCCCTCATTTCCAAACCCTATTATCGCGCGAAAGCTTAGCGAGGGCCCTCGGTTCTGGCAGCCTTGATGCCAAGGTAGCATAAGAGGGCTTCCCGCCAGTTGACTGCTCATGACCGGCTGTAGACGTTCGCGTCACGCCCCGGGGGTTGAAAAAGAAGGTCCCCTTCTCCCCGTGTAGTCTGAGTGGCGCTGGCTACCACCCTCAAGCGTCAGATACAGTTGTAGTAAATATAAATACCCCAGAAAGTGAAGCAGAACACAGTTGCCCAGATAGCCGAATTGGTAAGGCATTCGAGATCTAATCGAAAGGCGTGGGTTCGGTCCCCACTATGGGCGCATGTTTTTCTTTCTTTCTTTCTCTCGTAATTAATAAAAAATTAATAATAATGTAACGTCACTAACGGTAAAAAAAAATTGTCTAACCTTCCCCTATGCCTTCTTTGGCGTTGTAGACTGCCGGAATTTCTTTCTGTATTTCCTAACGAGCCCCTCATTTCCAAACCCTATTATCGCGCGAAAGCTTAGCGAGGGCCCTCGGTTCTGGCAGCCTTGATGCTTAGGTAGCATAAGAGGGCTTCCCGCCAGTTGACCGCTCATGACCGGCTGTAGACGTTCGCGTCACGCCCCGGGGGTTGAAAAAGAAGGTCCCCTTCTCCCCGTGTAGTCTGAGTGGCGCTGGCTACCACCCTCAAGCGTCAGATACAGTTGTAGTAAATATAAATACCCCAGAAAGTGAAGCAGAACACAGTCGCCCAGATAGCCGAATTGGTAAGGCATTCGAGATGTAATCGAAAGGCGTGGGTTCGGTCCCCGCTCTGGGCGCATGTTTTTATTTCTTTCTTTCTCTCGTAATTAATAAAAAATTAATAATAATGTAACGTCACTAACGGTAAAAAAAAATTGTCTAACCTTCCCCTATGCCTTCTTTGGCGTTGTAGACTGCCGGAATTTCTTTCTGTATTTCCTAACGAGCCCCTCATTTCCAAACCCTATTATCGCGCGAAAGCTTAGCGAGGGCCCTCGGTTCTGGCAGCCTTGATGCCAAGGTAGCATAAGAGGGCTTCCCGCCAGTTGACCGCTCATGACCGGCTGTAGACGTTCGCGTCACGCCCCGGGGGTTGAAAAAGAAGGTCCCCTTCTCCCCGTGTAGTCTGAGTGGAGCTGGCTACCACCCTCAAGCGTCAGATACAGTTGTAGTAAATATAAATACCCTAGAAAGTGAAGCAGAACACAGACGCCCAGATAGCCGAATTGGTAAGGCATTCGAGATCTAATCGAAAGGCATGGGTTCGGTCCCCACTCTGGGCGCATGTTTTTTTTTCTTTCTTTCTCTCGTAATTAATTAAAAATTAATAATAATGTAACGTCACTAACGGTAAAAAAAAACAAAAAAATTGTCTAACCTTCCCCTATGCCTTCTTTGGCGTTGTAGACTGCCGGCATTTCTTTCTGTATTTCCTACCGAGCCCCTCATTTCCAAACCCTATTATGGCGCGAAAGCTTAGCGAGGGCCCTCGGTTCTGGCAGCTTTGATGCCAAGGTAGCATAAGAGGGCTTCCCACCACTTGACCGCTCATGACCGGCTGTAGACATTCGCGTCACGCCCCGGGGGTTGAAAAAGAAGGTCCCCTTCTCCCCGTGTAGTCTGAGTGGCGCTGGCTACCACCCTCAAGCGTCAGATAAAGTTGCAGTAAATATAAATACCCCAGAAAGTGAAGCAGAACACAGTCGCCCAGATAGCCGAATTGGTAAGGCATTCGAGATCTAATCGAAAGGCGTGGGTTCGGTCCCCACTCTGGGCGCATGTTTTTCTTTCTTTCTTTCTCTCGTAATTAATAAAAAATTAATAATAATGTAACGTCACTAACGGTAAAAAAAAATTGTCTAACCTTCCCCTATGCCTTCTTTGGCGTTGTAGACTGCCGGAATTTCTTTCTGTATTTCCTAACGAGCCCCTCATTTCCAAACCCTATTATCGCGCGAAAGCTTAGCGAGGGCCCTCGGTTCTGGCAGCCTTGATGCTTAGGTAGCATAAGAGGGCTTCCCGCCAGTTGACCGCTCACGACCGGCTGTAGACGTTCGCGTCACGCCCCGGGGGTTGAAAAAGAAGGTCCCCTTCTCCCCGTGTAGTCTGAGTGGCGCTGGCTACCACCCTCAAGCGTCAGATACAGTTGTAGTAAATATAAATACCCCAGAAAGTGAAGCAGAACACAGTCGCCCAGATAGCCGAATTGGTAAGGCATTCGAGATGTAATCGAAAGGCGTGGGTTCGGTCCCCGCTCTGGGCGCATGTTTTTATTTCTTTCTTTCTCTCGTAATTAATAAAAAATTAATAATAATGTAACGTCACTAACGGTAAAAAAAAATTGTCTAACCTTCCCCTATGCCTTCTTTGGCGTTGTAGACTGCCGGAATTTCTTTCTGTATTTCCTAACGAGCCCCTCATTTCCAAACCCTATTATCGCGCGAAAGCTTAGCGAGGGCCCTCGGTTCTGGCAGCCTTGATGCCAAGGTAGCATAAGAGGGCTTCCCGCCAGTTGACCGCTCATGACCGGCTGTAGACGTTCGCGTCACGCCCCGGGGGTTGAAAAAGAAGGTCCCCTTCTCCCCGTGTAGTCTGAGTGGCGCTGGCTACCACCCTCAAGCGTCAGATACAGTTGTAGTAAATATAAATACCCCAGAAAGTGAAGCAGAACACAGTCGCCCAGATAGCCGAATTGGTAAGGCATTCGAGATCTAATCGAAAGGCGTGGGTTCGGTCCCCACTCTGGGCGCATGTTTTTCTTTCTTTCTTTCTCTCGTAATTAATAAAAATTAATAATAATGAAACGTCACTAACGGTAAAAAAAAAATTGTCTAACCTTCCCCTATGCCTTCTTTGGCGTTGTAGACTGCCGGCATTTCTTTCTGTATTTCCTAACGAGCCCCTCATTTCCAAACCCTATTATCGCGCGAAAGCTTAGCGAGGGCCCTCGGTTCTGGCAGCCTTGATGCCAAGGTAGCATAAGAGGGCTTCCCGCCAGTTGACCGCTCATGACCGGCTGTAGACGTTCGCGTCACGCCCCGGGGGTTGAAAAAGAAGGTCCCCTTCTCCCCGTGTAGTCTGAGTGGCGCTGGCTACCACCCTCAAGCGTCAGATACAGTTGTAGTAAATATAAATACCCCAGAAAGTGAAGCAGAACACAGTCGCCCAGATAGCCGAATTGGTAAGGCATTCGAGATCTAATCGAAAGGCGTGGGTTCGGTCCCCACTCTGGGCGCATGTTTTTATTTCTTTCTTTCTCTCGTAATTATTAAAAAATTAATAATAATGTAACGTCACTAACGTTAAAAAAAAATTGTCTAACCTTCCCCTATGCCTTCTTTGGCGTTGCAGACTGCCGGCATTTCTTTCTGTATTTCCTAACGAGCCCCTCATTTCCAAACCCTATTATCGCGCGAAAGCTTAGCGAGGGCCCTCGGTTCTGGCAGCCTTGATGCCAAGGTAGCATAAGAGGGCTTCCCGCCAGTTGACCGCTCATGACCGGCTGTAGACGTTCGCGTCACGCCCCGGGGGTTGAAAAAGAAGGTCCCCTTCTCCCCGTGTAGTCTGAGTGGCGCTGGCTACCACCCTCAAGCGTCAGATACAGTTGCAGTAAATATAAATACCCCAGAAAGTGAAGCAGAACACAGTCGCCCAGATAGCCGAATTGGTAAGGCATTCGAGATCTAATCGAAAGGCGTGGGTTCGGTCCCCACTCTGGGCGCATGTTTTTCTTTCTTTCTTTCTCTCGTAATTAATAAAAAATTAATAATAATGTAACGTCACTAACGGTAAAAAAAAATTGTCTAACCTTCCCCTATGCCTTCTTTGGCGTTGTAGACTGCCGGAATTTCTTTCTGTATTTCCTAACGAGCCCCTCATTTCCAAACCCTATTATCGCGCGAAAGCTTAGCGAGGGCCCTCGGTTCTGGCAGCCTTGATGCTTAGGTAGCATAAGAGGGCTTCCCGCCAGTTGACCGCTCATGACCGGCTGTAGACGTTCGCGTCACGCCCCGGGGGTTGAAAAAGAAGGTCCCCTTCTCCCTGTGTAGTCTGAGTGGCGCTGGCTACCACCCTCAAGCGTCAGATACAGTTGTAGTAAATATAAATACCCCAGAAACTGAAGCAGAACACAGTCGCCCAGATAGCCGAATTGGTAAGGCATTCGAGATGTAATCGAAAGGCGTGGGTTCGGTCCCCGCTCTGGGCGCATGTTTTTATTTCTTTCTTTCTCTCGTAATTAATAAAAAATTAATAATAATGTAACGTCACTAACGGTAAAAAAAAATTGTCTAACCTTCCCCTATGCCTTCTTTGGCGTTGTAGACTGCCGGAATTTCTTTCTGTATTTCCTAACGAGCCCCTCATTTCCAAACCCTATTATCGCGCGAAAGCTTAGCGAGGGCCCTCGGTTCTGGCAGCCTTGATGCCAAGGTAGCATAAGAGGGCTTCCCGCCAGTTGACCGCTCATGACCGGCTGTAGACGTTCGCGTCACGCCCCGGGGGTTGAAAAAGAAGGTCCCCTTCTCCCCGTGTAGTCTGAGTGGAGCTGGCTACCACCCTCAAGCGTCAGATACAGTTGTAGTAAATATAAATACCCTAGAAAGTGAAGCAGAACACAGACGCCCAGATAGCCGAATTGGTAAGGCATTCGAGATCTAATCGAAAGGCATGGGTTCGGTCCCCACTCTGGGCGCATGTTTTTTTTTCTTTCTTTCTCTCGTAATTAATTAAAAATTAATAATAATGTAACGTCACTAACGGTAAAAAAAAACAAAAAAATTGTCTAACCTTCCCCTATGCCTTCTTTGGCGTTGTAGACTGCCGGCATTTCTTTCTGTATTTCCTACCGAGCCCCTCATTTCCAAACCCTATTATGGCGCGAAAGCTTAGCGAGGGCCCTCGGTTCTGGCAGCTTTGATGCCAAGGTAGCATAAGAGGGCTTCCCGCCACTTGACCGCTCATGACCGGCTGTAGACGTTCGCGTCACGCCCCGGGGGTTGAAAAAGAAGGTCCCCTTCTCCCCGTGTAGTCTGAGTGGCGCTGGCTACCACCCTCAAGCGTCAGATACAGTTGTAGTAAATATAAATACCCCAGAAAGTGAAGCAGAACACAGTCGCCCAGATAGCCGAATTGGTAAGGCATTCGAGATCTAATCGAAAGGCGTGGGTTCGGTCCCCACTCTGGGCGCATGTTTTTCTTTCTTTCTTTCTCTCGTAATTAATAACAAATTAATAATAATGTAACGTCACTAACGGTAAAAAAAAATTGTCTAACCTTCCCCTATGCCTTCTTTGGCGTTGTAGACTGCCGGAATTTCTTTCTGTATTTCCTAACGAGCCCCTCATTTCCAAACCCTATTATCGCGCGAAAGCTTAGCGAGGGCCGTCGGTTCTGGCAGCCTTGATGCCAAGGTAGCATAAGAGGGCTTCCCGCCAGTTGACCGCTCATGACCGGTTGTAGACGTTCGCGTCACGCCCCGGGGGTTCAAAAAGAAGGTCCCCTTCTCCCCGTGTAGTCTGAGTGGCGCTGGCTACCACCCTCAAGCGTCAGATACAGTTGTAGTAAATATAAATACCCCAGAAAGTGAAGCAGAACACAGTCGCCCAGATAGCCGAATTGGTAAGGCATTCGAGATCTAATCGAAAGGCGTGGGTTCGGTCCCCACTCTGGGCGCATGTTTTTCTTTCTTTCTTTCTCTCGTAATTAATAAAAAATTAATAATAATGTAACGTCACTAACGGTAAAAAAAAACAAAAAAATTGTCTAACCTTCCCCTATGCCTTCTTTGGCGTTGTAGACTGCCGGCATTTCTTTCTGTATTTCCTAACGAGCCCCTCATTTCCAAACCCTATTATCGCGCGAAAGCTTAGCGAGGGCCCTCGGTTCTGGCAGCCTTGATGCCAAGGTAGCATAAGAGGGCTTCCCGCCAGTTGACCGCTCATGACCGGCTGTAGACGTTCGCGTCACGCCCCGGGGGTTGAAAAAGAATGTCCCCTTCTCCCCGTGTAGTCTGAGTGGCGCTGGCTACCACCCTCAAGCGTCAGATACAGTTGTAGTAAATATAAATACCCCAGAAAGTGAAGCAGAACACAGTCGCCCAGATAGCCGAATTGGTAAGGCATTCGAGATCTAATCGAAAGGCGTGGGTTCGGTCCCCACTCTGGGCGCATGTTTTTCTTTCTTTCTTTCTCTCGTAATTAATAAAAAATTAATAGTAATGTAACGTCACTAATGGTAAAAAAAACAAAAAAATTGTCTAACCTTCCCCTATGCCTTCTTTGGCGTTGTAGACTGCCGGCATTTCTTTCTGTATTTCCTAACGAGCCCCTCATTTCCAAACCCTATTATCGCGCGAAAGCTTAGCGAGGGCCCTCGGTTCTGGCAGCCTTGATGCCAAGGTAGCATAAGAGGGCTTCCCGCCAGTTGACCGCTCATGACCGGCTGTAGACGTTCTCGTCACGCCCCGGGGGTTGAAAAAGAAGGTCCCCTTCTCCCCGTGTAGTCTGAGTGGCGCTGGCTACCACCCTCAAGCGTCAGATACAGTTGTAGTAAATATAAATACCCCAGAAAGTGAAGCAGAACACAGTCGCCCAGATAGCCGAATTGGTAAGGCATTCGAGATCTAATCGAAAGGCGTGGGTTCGGTCCCCACTCTGGGCGCATGTTTTTCTTTCTTTCTTTCTCTCGTAATTAATAAAAAATTAATAATAATGTAACGTCACTAACGGTAAAAAAAAATTGTCTAACCTTCCCCTATGCCTTCTTTGGCGTTGTAGACTGCCGGCATTTCTTTCTGTATTTCCTAACGAGCCCCTCATTTCCAAACCCTATTATTGCGCGAAAGCTTAGCGAGGGCCCTCGGTTCTGGCAGCCTTGATGCCAAGGTAGCATAAGAGGGCTTCCCGCCAGTTGACCGCTCATGACCGGCTGTAGACGTTCGCGTCACGCCCCGGGGGTTGAAAAAGAAGGTCCCCTTCTCCCCGTGTAGTCTGAGTGGCGCTGGCTACCACCCTCAAGCGTCAGATACAGTTGTAGTAAATATAAATACCCCAGAAAGTGAAGCAGTACACAGTCGCCCAGATAGCCGAATTGGTAAGGAATTCGAGATCTAATCGAAAGGCGTGGGTTCGGTCCCCACTATAGGCGCATGTTTTTATTTCTTTCTTTCTCTCGTAATTAATAAAAAATTACTAATAATGTAACGTCACTAACGTTAAAAAAAATTGTCTAACCTTCCCCTATGCCTTCTTTGGCGTTGTAGACTGCCGGCATTTCTTTCTGTATTTCCTAACGAGCCCCTCATTTCCAAACCCTATTATCGCGCGAAAGCTTAGCGAGGGCCCTCGGTTCTGGCAGCCTTGATGCCAAGGTAGCATAAGAGGGCTTCCCGCCAGTTGACCGCTCACGACCGGCTGTAGACGTTCGCGTCACGCCCCGGGGGTTGAAAAAGAAGGTCCCCTTCTCCCCGTGTAGTCTGAGTGGCGCTGGCTACCACCCTCAAGCGTCAGATACAGTTGTAGTATATATAAATACCCCAGAAAGTGAAGCAGAACACAGTAGCCCAGTTAACCGAATTGGTAAGGCATTCGAGATCTAATCGAAAGGCGTGGGTTCGGTCCCCACTCTGGGCGCATGTTTTTCTTTCTTTCTTTCTCTCGTAATTAATAAAAAATTAATAATAATGTAATGTCACTAACGGTAAAAAAAAATTGTCTAACCTTCCCTTATGCCTTCTTTGGCGTTGTAGACTGCCGGAATATCTTTCTGTATTTCCTAACGAGCCCCTCATTTCCAAAACCTATTATCGCGCGAAAGCTTAGCGAGGGCCCTCGGTTCTGGCAGCCTTGATGCCAAGGTAGCATAAGAGGGCTTCCCGCCAGTTGACCGCTCATGACCGGTCGTAGACGTTCGCGTCACGCCCCGGGGGTTGAAAAAGAAGGTCCCCTTCTCCCCGTGTAGTCTGAGTGGCGCTGGCTACCACCCTCAAGCGTCAGATACAGTTGTAGTATATATAAATACCCCAGAAAGTGAAGCAGAACACAGTCGCCCAGGTAGCCGAATTGGTAAGGCATTCGAGATCTAATCGAAAGGCGTGGGTTCGGTCCCCACTCTGGGCGCATGTTTTTCTTTCTTTCTTTCTCTCGTAATTAATAAAAAATTAATAATAATGTAACGTCACTAACGGTAAAAAAAAATTGTCTAACCTTCCCCTATGCCTTCTTTGGCATTGTAGACTGCTGGCATTTCTTTCTGTATTTCCTAACGAGCCCCTCATTTCCAAACCCTATTATCGCGCGAAAGCTTAGCGAGGGCCCTCGGTTCTGGCAGCCTTGATGCCAAGGTAGCATAAGAGGGCTTCCCGCCAGTTGACCGCTCATGACCGGCTGTAGACGTTCGCGTCACGCCCCGGGGGTTGAAAAAGAAGGTCCCCTTCTCCCCGTGTAGTCTGAGTGGCGCTGGCTACCACCCTCAAGCGTCAGATACAGTTGTAGTAAATATAAATACCCCAGAAAGTGAAGCAGAACACAGTCGCCCAGATAGCCGAATTGGTAAGGCATTCGAGATCTAATCGAAAGGCGTGGGTTCGGTCCCCACTCTGGGCGCTTTTTTTTCTTTCTTTCTTTCTCTCGTAATTAATAAAAAATTAATAATAATGTAACGTCACTAACGGTAAAAAAAAATTGTCTAACCTTCCCCTATGCCTTCTTTGGCGTTGTAGACTGCCGGAATTTCTTTCTGTATTTCCTAACGAGCCCCTCATTTCCAAACCCTATTATCGCGCGAAAGCTTAGCGAGGGCCCTCGGTTCTGGCAGCCTTGATGCTTAGGTAGCATAAGAGGGCTTCCCGCCAGTTGACCGCTCATGACCGGCTGTAGACGTTCGCGTCACGCCCCGGGGGTTGAAAAAGAAGGTCCCCTTCTCCCCGTGTAGTCTGAGTGGCGCTGGCTACCACCCTCAAGCGTCAGATACAGTTGTAGTAAATATAAATACCCCAGAAAGTGAAGCAGAACACAGTCGCCCAGATAGCCGAATTGGTAAGGCATTCGAGATGTAATCGAAAGGCGTGGGTTCGGTCCCCGCTCTGGGCGCATGTTTTTATTTCTTTCTTTCTCTCGTAATTAATAAAAAATTAATAATAATGTAACGTCACTAACGGTAAAAAAAAATTGTCTAACCTTCCCCTATGCCTTCTTTGGTGTTGTAGACTGCCGGAATTTCTTTCTGTATTTCCTAACGAGCCCCTCATTTCCAAACCCTATTATCGCGCGAAAGCTTAGCGAGGGCCCTCGGTTCTGGCAGCCTTGATGCCAAGGTAGCATAAGAGGGCTTCCCGCCAGTTGACCGCTCATGACCGGCTGTAGACGTTCGCGTCACGCCCCGGGGGTTGAAAAAGAAGGTCCCCTTCTCCCCGTGTAGTCTGAGTGGCGCTGGCTACCACCCTCAAGCGTCAGATACAGTTGTAGTAAATATAAATACCCTAGAAAGTGAAGCAGAACACAGACGCCCAGATAGCCGAATTGGTAAGGCATTCGAGATCTAATCGAAAGGCATGGGTTCGGTCCCCACTCTGGGCGCATGTTTTTTTTTCTTTCTTTCTCTCGTAATTAATTAAAAATTAATAATAATGTAATGTCACTAACGGTAAAAAAAAACAAAAAAATTGTCTAACCTTCCCCTATGCCTTCTTTGGCGTTGTAGACTGCCGGCATTTCTTTCTGTATTTCCTACCGAGCCCCTCATTTCCAAACCCTATTATGGCGCGAAAGCTTAGCGAGGGCCCTCGGTTCTGGCAGCTTTGATGCCAAGGTAGCATAAGAGGGCTTCCCGCCACTTGACCGCTCATGACCGGCTGTAGACGTTCGCGTCACGCCCCGGGGGTTGAAAAAGAAGGTCCCCTTCTCCCCGTGTAGTCTGAGTGGCGCTGGCTACCACCCTCAAGCGTCAGATACAGTTGTAGTAAATATAAATACCACAGAAAGTGAAGCAGAACACAATCGCCCAGATAGCCGAATTGGTAAGGCATTCGAGATCTAATCGAAAGGCGTGGGTTCGGTCCCCACTCTGGGCGCATGTTTTTCTTTCTTTCTTTCTCTCGTAATTAATAACAAATTAATAATAATGTAACGTCACTAACGGTAAAAAAAATTGTCTAACCTTCCCCTATGCCTTCTTTGGCGTTGTAGACTGCCGGAATTTCTTTCTGTATTTCCTAACGAGCCCCTCATTTCCAAACCCTATTATCGCGCGAAAGCTTAGCGAGGGCCCTCGGTTCTGGCAGCCTTGATGCCAAGGTAGCATAAGAGGGCTTCCCGCCAGTTGACCGCTCATGACCGGCTGTAGACGTTCGCGTCACGCCCCGGGGGTTGAAAAAGAAGGTCCCCTTCTCCCCGTGTAGTCTGAGTGGCGCTGGCTACCACCCTCAAGCGTCAGATACAGTTGTAGTAAATATAAATACCCCAGAAATTGAAGCAGAACACAGTCGCCCAGATAGCCGAATTGGTAAGGCATTCGAGATCTAATCGAAAGGCGTGGGTTCGGTCCCCACTCTGGGCGCATGTTTTTCTTTCTTTCTTTCTCTCGTAATTAATAAAAAATTAATAATAATGTAACGTCACTAATGGTAAAAAAAAACAAAAAAATTGTCTAACCTTCCCTTATGCCTTCTTTGGCGTTGTAGACTGCCGGCATTTCTTTCTGTATTTCCTACCGAGCCCCTCATTTCCAAACCCTATTATCGCGCGAAAGCTTAGCGAGGGCCCTCGGTTCTGGCAGCCTTGATGCCAAGGTAGCATAAGAGGGCTTCCCGCCAGTTGACCGCTCATGACCGGTTGTAGACGTTCGCGTCACGCCCCGGGGGTTGAAAAAGAAGGTCCCCTTCTCCCCGTGTAGTCTGAGTGGCGCTGGCTACCACCCTCAAGCGTCAGATACAGTTGTAGTAAATATAAATACCCCAGAAAGTGAAGCAGAACACAGTCGCCCAGGTAGCCGAATTGGTAAGGCATTCGAGATCTAATCGAAAGGCGTGGGTTCGGTCCCCACTCTGGGCGCATGTTTTTCTTTCTTTCTTTCTCTCGTAATTAATAAAAAATTAATAATAATGTAACGTCACTAATGGTAAAAAAAAATTGTCTAACCTTCCCCTATGCCTTCTTTGGCGTTGTAGACTGCCGGCATTTCTTTCTGTATTTCCTAACGAGCCCCTCATTTCCAAACCCTATTATCGCGCGAAAGCTTAGCGAGGGCCCTCGGTTCTGGCAGCCTTGATGCCAAGGTAGCATAAGAGGGCTTCCCGCCAGTTGACCGCTCATGACCGGCTGTAGACGTTCGCGTCACGCCCCGGGGGTTGAAAAAGAAGGTCCCCTTCTCCCCGTGTAGTCTGAGTGGCGCTGGCTACCACCCTCAAGCGTCAGATACAGTTGTGGTAAATATAAATACCCCAGAAAGTGAAGCAGAACACAGTCGCCCAGATAGCCGAATTGGTAAGGCATTCGAGATGTAATCGAAAGGCGTGGGTTCGGTCCCCGCTCTGGGCGCATGTTTTTATTTCTTTCTTTCTCTCGTAATTAATAAAAAATTAATAATAATGTAACGTCACTAACGGTAAAAAAAATTGTCTAACCTTCCCCTATGCCTTCTTTGGCGTTGTAGACTGCCGGAATTTCTTTCTGTATTTCCTAACGAGCCCCTCATTTCCAAACCCTATTATCGCGCGAAAGCTTAGCGAGGGCCCTCGGTTCTGGCAGCCTTGATGCCAAGGTAGCATAAGAGGGCTTCCCGCCAGTTGACCGCTCATGACCGGCTGTAGACGTTCGCGTCACGCCCCGGGGGTTGAAAAAGAAGGTCCCCTTCTCCCCGTGTAGTATGAGTGGCGCTGGCTACCACCCTCAAGCGTCAGATACAGTTGTAGTAAATATAAATACCCTAGAAAGTGAAGCAGAACACAGACGCCCAGATAGCCGAATTGGTAAGGCATTCGAGATCTAATCGAAAGGCATGGGTTCGGTCCCCACTCTGGGCGCATGTTTTTTTTTCTTTCTTTCTCTCGTAATTAATTAAAAATTAATAATAATGTAATGTCACTAACGGTAAAAAAAAACAAAAAAATTGTCTAACCTTCCCCTATGCCTTCTTTGGCGTTGTAGACTGCCGGCATTTCTTTCTGTATTTCCTACCGAGCCCCTCATTTCCAAACCCTATTATGGCGCGAAAGCTTAGCGAGGGCCCTCGGTTCTGGCAGCTTTGATGCCAAGGTAGCATAAGAGGGCTTCCCGCCACTTGACCGCTCATGACCGGCTGTAGACGTTCGCGTCACGCCCCGGGGGTTGAAAAAGAAGGTCCCCTTCTCCCCGTGTAGTCTGAGTGGCGCTGGCTACCACCCTCAAGCGTCAGATACAGTTGTAGTAAATATAAATACCCCAGAAAGTGAAGCAGAACACAGTCGCCCAGATAGCCGAATTGGTAAGGCATTCGAGATCTAATCGAAAGGCGTGGGTTCGGTCCCCACTCTGGGCGCATGTTTTTATTTCTTTCTTTCTCTTGTAATTAATAAAAAATTAATAATAATGTAACGTCACTAACGTTAAAAAAAAATTGTCTAACCTTCCCCTATGCCTTCTTTGGCGTTGTAGACTGCCGGCATTTCTTTCTGTATTTCCTAACGAGCCCCTTATTTCCAAACCCTATTATCGCGCGAAAGCTTAGCGAGGGCCCTCGGTTCTGGCAGCCTTGATGCCAAGGTAGCATAAGAGGGCTTCCCGCCAGTTGACCGCTCATGACCGGTTGTAGACGTTCGCGTCACGCCCCGGGGGTTGAAAAAGAAGGTCCCCTTCTCCCCGTGTAGTCTGAGTGGCGCTGGCTACCACCCTCAAGCGTCAGATACAGTTGTAGTAAATATAAATACCCCAGAAAGTGAAGCAGAACACAGTCGCCCAGATAGCCGAATTGGTAAGGCATTCGAGATCTAATCGAAAGGCGTGGGTTCGGTCCCCACTCTGGGCGCATGTTTTTCTTTCTTTCTTTCTCTCGTAATTAATAAAAAATTAATAATAATGTAACGTCACTAACGGTAAAAAAAAACAAAAAAATTGTCTAACCTTCCCCTATGCCTTCTTTGGCGTTGTAGACTGCCGGCATTTCTTTCTGTATTTCCTAACGAGCCCCTCATTTCCAAACCCTATTATCGCGCGAAAGCTTAGCGAGGGCCCTCGGTTCTGGCAGCCTTGATGCCAAGGTAGCATAAGAGGGCTTCCCGCCAGTTGACCGCTCATGACCGGCTGTAGACGTTCGCGTCACGCCCCGGGGGTTGAAAAAGAAGGTCCCCTTCTCCCCGTGTAGTCTGAGTGGCGCTGGCTACCACCCTCAAGCGTCAGATACAGTTGTAGTAAATATAAATACCCCAGAAAGTGAAGCAGTACACAGTCGCCCAGATAGCCGAATTGGTAAGGAATTCGAGATCTAATCGAAAGGCGTGGGTTCGGTCCCCACTATGGGCGCATGTTTTTATTTCTTTCTTTCTCTCGTAATTAATAAAAAATTACTAATAATGTAACGTCACTAACGTTAAAAAAAATTGTCTAACCTTCCCCTATGCCTTCTTTGGCGTTGTAGACTGCCGGCATTTCTTTCTGTATTTCCTAACGAGCCCCTCATTTCCAAACCCTATTATCGCGCGAAAGCTTAGCGAGGGCCCTCGGTTCTGGCAGCCTTGATGCCAAGGTAGCATAAGAGGGCTTCCCGCCAGTTGACCGCTCACGACCGGCTGTAGACGTTCGCGTCACGCCCCGGGGGTTGAAAAAGAAGGTCCCCTTCTCCCCGTGTAGTCTGAGTGGCGCTGGCTACCACCCTCAAGCGTCAGATACAGTTGTAGTAAATATAAATACCCCAGAAAGTGAAGCAGAACACAGTAGCCCAGATAACCGAATTGGTAAGGCATTCGAGATCTAATCGAAAGGCGTGGGTTCGGTCCCCACTCTGGGCGCATGTTTTTCTTTCTTTCTTTCTCTCGTAATTAATAAAAAATTAATAATAATGTAACGTCACTAACGGTAAAAAAAAATTGTCTAACCTTCCCTTATGCCTTCTTTGGCGTTGTAGACTGCCGGAATATCTTTCTGTATTTCCTAACGAGCCCCTCATTTCCAAAACCTATTATCGCGCGAAAGCTTAGCGAGGGCCCTCGGTTCTGGCAGCCTTGATGCCAAGGTAGCATAAGAGGGCTTCCCGCCAGTTGACCGCTCATGACCGGTCGTAGACGTTCGCGTCACGCCCCGGGGGTTGAAAAAGAAGGTCCCCTTCTCCCCGTGTAGTCTGAGTGGCGCTGGCTACCACCCTCAAGCGTCAGATACAGTTGTAGTATATATAAATACCCCAGAAAGTGAAGCAGAACACAGTCGCCCAGGTAGCCGAATTGGTAAGGCATTCGAGATCTAATCGAAAGGCGTGGGTTCGGTCCCCACTCTGGGCGCATGTTTTTCTTTCTTTCTTTCTCTCGTAATTAATAAAAAATTAATAATAATGTAACGTCACTAACGGTAAAAAAAAACAAAAAAATTGTCTAACCTTCCCTTATGCCTTCTTTGGCGTTGTAGACTGCCGGCATTTCTTTCTGTATTTCCTACCGAGCCCCTCATTTCCAAACCCTATTATCGCGCGAAAGATTAGCGAGGGCCCTCGGTTCTGGCAGCTTTGATGCCAAGGTAGCATAAGAGGGCTTCCCGCCAGTTGACCGCTCATGACCGGCTGTAGACGTTCGCGTCACGCCCCGGGGGTTGAAAAAGAAGGTCCCCTTCTCCCCGTGTAGTCTGAGTGGCGCTGGCTACCACCCTCAAGCGTCAGATACAGTTTTAGTAAATATAAATACCCCAGAAAGTGAAGCAGAACACAGTAGCCCAGATAGCCGAATTGGTAAGGCATTCGAGATCTAATCGAAAGGCGTGGGTTCGGTCCCCACTCTGGGCGCATGTTTTTCTTTCTTTCTTTCTCTCGTAATTAATAAAAAATTAATAATAATGTAACGTCACTAACGGTAAAAAAAAAATTGTCTAACCTTCCCCTATGCCTTCTTTGGCGTTGTAGACTGCCGGAACATCTTTCTGTATTTCCTAACGAGCCCCTCATTTCCAAACCCTATTATCGCGCGAAAGCTTAGCGAGGGCCCTCGGTTCTGGCAGCCTTGATGCCAAGGTAGCATAAGAGGGCTTCCCGCCAGTTGACCGCTCATGACCGGTTGTAGACGTTCGCGTCACGCCCCGGGGGTTGAAAAAGAAGGTCCCCTTCTCCCCGTGTAGTCTGAGTGGCGCTGGCTACCACCCTCAAGCGTCAGATACAGTTGGAGTAAATATAAATACCCCAGAAAGTGAAGCAGAACACAGTCGCCCAGGTAGCCGAATTGGTAAGGCATTCGAGATCTAATCGAAAGGCGTGGGTTCGGTCCCCACTCTGGGCGCATGTTTTTCTTTCTTTCTTTCTCTCGTAATTAATAAAAAATTAATAATAATGTAACGTCACTAACGGTAAAAAAAAATTGTCTAACCTTCCCCTATGCCTTCTTTGGCGTTGTAGACTGCCGGCATTTCTTTCTGTATTTTCTAACGAGCCCCTCATTTCCAAACCCTATTATCGCGCGAAAGCTTAGCGAGGGCCCTCGGTTCTGGCAGCCTTGATGCCAAGGTAGCATAAGAGGGCTTCCCGCCAGTTGACCGCTCATGACCGGCTGTAGACGTTCGCGTCACGCCCCGGGGGTTGAAAAAGAAGGTCCCCTTCTCCCCGTGTAGTCTGAGTGGCGCTGGCTACCACCCTCAAGCGTCAGATACAGTTGAAGTAAATATAAATACCCCAGAAAGTGAAGCAGAACACAGTCGCCCAGATAGCCGAATTGGTAAGGCATTCGAGATCTAATCGAAAGGCGTGGGTTCGGTCCCCACTCTGGGCGCATGTTTTTCTTTCTTTCTTTCTCTCGTAATTAATAAAAAATTAATAATAATGTAACGTCACTAACGGTAAAAAAAAAACAAAAAAATTGTCTAACCTTCCCCTATGCCTTCTTTGGCGTTGTAGACTGCCGGCATTTCTTTCTGTATTTCCTACCGAGCCCCTCATTTCCAAACCCTATTATCGCGCGAAAGCTTAGCGAGGGCCCTCGGTTCTGGCAGCTTTGATGCCAAGGTAGCATAAGAGGGCTTCCCGCCAGTTGACCGCTCATGACCGGCTGTAGACGTTCGCGTCACGCCCCGGGGGTTGAAAAAGAAGGTCCCCTTCTCCCCGTGTAGTCTGAGTGGCGCTGGCTACCACCCTCAAGCGTCAGATACAGTTGTAGTAAATATAAATACCCCAGAAAGTGAAGCAGAACACAGTAGCCCAGATAGCCGAATTGGTAAGGCATTCGAGATCTAATCGAAAGGCGTGGGTTCGGTCCCCACTCTGGGCGCATGTTTTTCTTTCTTTCTTTCTCTCGTAATTAATAAAAAATTATTAATAATGTAACGTCACTAACGGTAAAAAAAAATTGTCTAACCTTCCCCTATGCCTTCTTTGGCGTTGTAGGCTGCCGGAATATCTTTCTGTATTTCCTAACGAGCCCCTCATTTCCAAACCCTATTATCGCGCGAAAGCTTAGCGAGGGCCCTCGGTTCTGGCAGCCTTGATGCCAAGGTAGCATAAGAGGGCTTCCCGCCAGTTGACCGCTCATGACCGGTTGTAGACGTTCGCGTCACGCCCCGGGGGTTGAAAAAGAAGGTCCCCTTCTCCCCGTGTAGTCTGAGTGGCGCTGGCTACCACCCTCAAGCGTCAGATACAGTTGTAGTAAATATAAATACCCCAGAAAGTGAAGCAGAACACAGTCGCCCAGGTAGCCGAATTGGTAAGGCATTCGAGATCTAATCGAAAGGCGTGGGTTCGGTCCCCACTCTGGGCGCATGTTTTTCTTTCTTTCTTTCTCTCGTAATTAATAAAAAATTTATAATAATGTAACGTCACTAACGGTAAAAAAAAAACAAAAAAATTGTCTAACCTTCCCTTATGCCTTCTTTGGCGTTGTAGACTGCCGGCATTTCTTTCTGTATTTCCTACCGAGCCCCTCATTTCCAAACCCTATTATCGCGCGAAAGATTAGCGAGGGCCCTCGGTTCTGGCAGCTTTGATGCCAAGGTAGCATAAGAGGGCTTCCCGCCAGTTGACCGCTCATGACCGGCTGTAGACGTTCGCGTCACGCCCCGGGGGTTGAAAAAGAAGGTCCCCTTCTCCCCGTGTAGTCTGAGTGGCGCTGGCTACCACCCTCAAGCGTCAGATACAGTTTTAGTAAATATAAATACCCCAGAAAGTGAAGCAGAACACAGTAGCCCAGATAGCCGAATTGGTAAGGCATTCGAGATCTAATCGAAAGGCGTGGGTTCGGTCCCCACTCTGGGCGCATGTTTTTCTTTCTTTCTTTCTCTCGTAATTAATAAAAAATTAATAATAATGTAACGTCACTAACGGTAAAAAAAAAATTGTCTAACCTTCCCCTATGCCTTCTTTGGCGTTGTAGACTGCTGGCATTTCTTTCTGTATTTCCTAACGAGCCCCTCATTTCCAAACCCTATTATCGCGCGAAAGCTTAGCGAGGGCCCACGGTTCTGGCAGCCTTGATGCCAAGGTAGCATAAGAGGGCTTCCCGCCAGTTGACCGCTCATGACCGGCTGTAGACGTTCGCGTCACGCCCCGGGGGTTGAAAAAGAAGGTCCCCTTCTCCCCGTGTAGTCTGAGTTGCGCTGGCTACCACCCTCAAGCTTCAGATACAGTTGTAGTAAATATAAATACCCCAGAAAGTGAAGCAGAACACAGTCGCCCAGATAGCCGAATTGGTAAGGCATTCGAGATCTAATCGAAAGGCGTGGGTTCGGTCCCCACTCTGGGCGCATGTTTTTCTTTCTTTCTTTCTCTCGTAATTAATAAGAAATTAATAATAATGTAACGTCACTAACGGTAAAAAAAACAAAAAAATTGTCTAACCTTCCCTTATGCCTTCTTTGGCGTTGTAGACTGCCGGCATTTCTTTCTGTATTTCCTACCGAGCCCCTCATTTCCAAACCCTATTATCGCGCGAAAGCTTAGCGAGGGCCCTCGGTTCTGGCAGCTTTGATGCCAAGGTAGCATAAGAGGGCTTCCCGCCAGTTGACCGCTCATGACCGGCTGTAGACGTTCGCGTCACGCCCCGGGGGTTGAAAAAGAAGGTCCCCTTCTCCCCGTGTAGTCTGAGTGCCGCTGGCTACCACCCTCAAGCGTCAGATACAGTTGTAGTAAATATAAATACCCCAGAAAGTGAAGCAGAACACAGTCGCCCAGGTAGCCGAATTGGTAAGGCATTCGAGATCTAATCGAAAGGCGTGGGTTCGGTCCCCACTCTGGGCGCATGTTTTTCTTTCTTTCTTTCTCTCGTAATTAATAAAAAATTAATAATAATGTAACGTCACTAACGGTAAAAAAAAATTGTCTAACCTTCCCCTATGCCTTCTTTGGCGTTGTAGACTGCTGGCATTTCTTTCTGTATTTCCTAACGAGCCCCTCATTTCCAAACCCTATTATCGCGCGAAAGCTTAGCGAGGGCCCTCGGTTCTGGCAGCCTTGATGCCAAGGTAGCATAAGAGGGCTTCCCGCCAGTTGACCGCTCATGACCGGCTGTAGACGTTCGCGTCACGCCCGGGGGTTGAAAAAGAAGGTCCCCTTCTCCCCGTGTAGTCTGAGTGGCGCTGGCTACCACCCTCAAGCGTCAGATACAGTTGTAGTAAATATAAATACCCCAGAAAGTGAAGCAGAACACAGTCGCCCAGGTAGCCGAATTGGTAAGGCATTCGAGATATAATCGAAAGGCGTGGGTTCGGTCCCCACTCTGGGCGCATGTTTTTCTTTCTTTCTTTCTCTCGTAATTAATAAAAAATTAATAATAATGTAACGTCACTAACGGTAAAAAAAAACAAAAAAATTGTCTAACCTTCTCTTATGCCTTCTTTGGCGTTGTAGACTGCCGGCATTTCTTTCTGTATTTCCTACCGAGCCCCTCATTTCCAAACCCTATTATCGCGCGAAAGCTTAGCGAGGGCCCTCGGTTCTGGCAGCTTTGATGCCAAGGTAGCATAAGAGGGCTTCCCGCCAGTTGACCGCTCATGACCGGCTGTAGACGTTCGCGTCACGCCCCGGGGGTTGAAAAAGAAGGTCCCCTTCTCCCCGTGTAGTCTGAGTGGCGCTGGCTACCACCCTCAAGCGTCAGATACAGTTGTAGTAAATATAAATACCCCAGAAAGTGAAGCAGAACACAGTAGCCCAGATAGCCGAATTGGTAAGGCATTCGAGATCTAATCGAAAGGCGTGGGTTCGGTCCCCACTCTGGGCGCATGTTTTTCTTTCTTTCTTTCTCTCGTAATTAATAAAAAATTAATAATAATGTAACGTCACTAACGGTAAAAAAAAAATTGTCTAACCTTCCCCTATGCCTTCTTTGGCGTTGTAGACTGCCGGCATTTCTTTCTGTATTTCCTAACGAGCCCCTCATTTCCAAACCCTATTATCGCGCGAAAGCTTAGCGAGGGCCCTCGGTTCTGGCAGCCTTGATGCCAAGGTAGCATAAGAGGGCTTCCCGCCAGTTGACCGCTCATGACCGGCTGTAGACGTTCGCGTCACGCCCCGGGGGTTGAAAAAGAAGGTCCCCTTCTCCCCGTGTAGTCTGAGTGGCGCTGGCTACCACCCTCAAGCGTCAGATACAGTTGAAGTAAATATAAATACCCCAGAAAGTGAAGCAGAACACAGTCGCGCAGATAGCCGAATTGGTAAGGCATTCGAGATCTAATCGAAAGGCGTGGGTTCGGTCCCCACTCTGGGCGCATGTTTTTCTTTCTTTCTTTCTCTCGTAATTAATAAAAAATTAATAATAATGTAACGTCACTAACGGTAAAAAAAAAACAAAAAAATTGTCTAACCTTCCCCTATGCCTTCTTTGGCGTTGTAGACTGCCGGCATTTCTTTCTGTATTTCCTAACGAGCCCCTCATTTCCAAACCCTATTATCGCGCGAAAGCTTAGCGAGGGCCCTCGGTTCTGGCAGCCTTGATGCCAAGGTAGCATAAGAGGGCTTCCCGCCAGTTGACCGCTCATGACCGGCTGTAGACGTTCGCGTCACGCCCCGGGGGTTGAAAAAGAAGGTCCCCTTCTCCCCGTGTAGTCTGAGTGGCGCTGGCTACCACCCTCAAGCGTCAGATACAGTTGTAGTAAATATAAATACCCCAGAAAGTGAAGCAGAACACAGTCGCCCAGATAGCCGAATTGGTAAGGAATTCGAGATCTAATCGAAAGGCGTGGGTTCGGTCCCCACTCTGGGCGCATGTTTTTATTTCTTTCTTTCTCTCGTAATTAATAAAAAATTACTAATAATGTAACGTCACTAACGTTAAAAAAAATTGTCTAACCTTCCCCTATGCCTTCTTTGGCGTTGTAGGCTGCCGGCATTTCTTTCTGTATTTCCTAACGAGCCCCTCATTTCCAAACCCTATTATCGCGCGAAAGCTTAGCGAGGGCCCTCGGTTCTGGCAGCCTTGATGCCAAGGTAGCATAAGAGGGCTTCCCGCCAGTTGACCGCTCATGACCGGCTGTAGACGTTCGCGTCACGCCCCGGGGGTTGAAAAAGAAGGTCCCCTTCTCCCCGTGTAGTCTGAGTGGCGCTGGCTAGCACCCTCAAGCGTCAGATACAGTTGTAGTAAATATAAATACCCCAGAAAGTGAAGCAGAACACAGTCGCCCAGATAGCCGAATTGGTAAGGCATTCGAGATCTAATCGAAAGGCGTGGGTTCGGTCCCCACTCTGGGCGCATGTTTTTCTTTCTTTCTTTCTCTCGTAATTAATAAAAAATTAATAATAATGTAACGTCACTAACGGTAAAAAAAAACAAAAAAATTGTCTAACCTTCCCCTATGCCTTCTTTGGCGTTGTAGACTGCCGGCATTTCTTTCTGTATTTCCTACCGAGCCCCTCATTTCCAAACCCTATTATCGCGCGAAAGCTTAGCGAGGGCCCTCGGTTCTGGCAGCTTTGATGCCAAGGTAGCATAAGAAGCCTTCCCGCCAGTTGACCGCTCATGACCGGCTGTAGACGTTCGCGTCACGCCCCGGGGGTTGAAAAAGAAGGTCCCCTTCTCCCCGTGTAGTCTGAGTGGCCCTGGCTACCACCCTCAAGCGTCAGATACAGTTGTAGTAAATATAAATACCCCAGAAAGTGAAGCAGAACACAGTAGCCCAGATAGCCGAATTGGCAAGGCATTCGAGATCTAATCGAAAGGCGTGGGTTCGGTCCCCACTCTGGGCGCATGTTTTTCTTTCTTTCTTTCTCTCGTAATTAATAAAAAATTAATAATAATGTAACGTCACTAACGGTAAAAAAAAATTGTCTAACCTTCCCCTATGCCTTCTTTGGCGTTGTAGACTGCCGGAATTTCTTTCTGTATTTCCTAACGAGCCCCTCATTTCCAAACCCTATTATCGCGCGAAAGCTTAGCGAGGGCCCTCGGTTCTGGCAGCCTTGATGCCAAGGTAGCATAAGAGGGCTTCCCGCCAGTTGACCGCTCATGACCGGTTGTAGACGTTCGCGTCACGCCCCGGGGGTTGAAAAAGAAGGTCCCCTTCTCCCCGTGTAGTCTGAGTGGCGCTGGCTACCACCCTCAAGCGTCAGATACAGTTGTAGTAAATATAAATACCCCAGAAAGTGAAGCAGAACACAGTCGCCCAGGTAGCCGAATTGGTAAGGCATTCGAGATCTAATCGAAAGGCGTGGGTTCGGTCCCCACTCTGGGCGCATGTTTTTCTTTCTTTCTTTCTCTCGTAATTAATAAAAAATTAATAATAATGTAACGTCACTAACGGTTAAAAAAAATTGTCTAACCTTCCCCTATGCCTTCTTTGGCGTTGTAGACTGCCGGCATTTCTTTCTGTATTTCCTACCGAGCCCCTCATTTCCAAACCCTATTATCGCGCGAAAGCTTAGCGAGGGCCCTCGGTTCTGGCAGCCTTGATGCCAAGGTAGCATAAGAGGGCTTCCCGCCAGTTGACCGCTCATGACCGGCTGTAGACGTTCGCGTACGCCCCGGGGGTTGAAAAAGAAGGTCCCCTTCTCCCCGTGTAGTCTGAGGGGCGCTGGCTACCACCCTCAAGCGTCAGATACAGTTGTAGTAAATATAAATACCCCAGAAAGTGAAGCAGAACACAGTAGCCCAGATAGCCGAATTGGTAAGGCATTCGAGATCTAATCGAAAGGCGTGGGTTCGGTCCCCACTCTGGGCGCATGTTTTTCTTTCTTTCTTTCTCTCGTAATTAATAAAAAATTAATAATAATGTAACGTCACTAACGGTAAAAAAAAATTGTCTAACCTTCCCTTATGCCTTCTTTGGCGTTGTAGACTGCCGGAATATCTTTCTGTATTTCCTAACGAGCCCCTCATTTCCAAACCCTATTATCGCGCGAAAGCTTAGCGAGGGCCCTCGGTTCTGGCAGCCTTGATGCCAAGGTAGCATAAGAGGGCTTCCCGCCAGTTGACCGCTCATGACCGGTTGTAGACGTTCGCGTCACGCCCCGGGGGTTGAAAAAGAAGGTCCCCTTCTCCCCGTGTAGTCTGAGTGGCGCTGGCTACCACCCTCAAACGTCAGATACAGTTGTAGTAAATATAAATACCCCAGAAAGTGAAGCAGAACACAGTCGCCCAGGTAGCCGAATTGGTAAGGCATTCGAGATCTAATCGAAAGGCGTGGGTTCGGTCCCCACTCTGGGCGCATGTTTTTCTTTCTTTCTTTCTCTCGTAAATAATAAAAAATTAATAATAATGTAACGTCACTAACGGTAAAAAAAAAATTGTCTATCCTTCCCCTATGCCTTCTTTGGCGTTGTAGACTGCTGGCATTTCTTTCTGTATTTCCTAACGAGCCCCTCATTTCCAAACCCTATTATCGCGCGAAAGCTTAGCGAGGGCCCTCGGTTCTGGCAGCCTTGATGCCAAGGTAGCATAAGAGGGCTTCCCGCCAGTTGACCGCTCATGACCGGCTGTAGACGTTCGCGTCACGCACCGGGGGTTGAAAAAGAAGGTCCCCTTCTCCCCGTGTAGTCTGAGTGGCGCTGGCTACCACCCTCAAGCGTCAGATACAGTTGTAGTAAATATAAATACCCCAGAAAGTGAAGCAGAACACAGTCGCCCAGATAGCCGGATTGGTAAGGCATTCGAGATCTAATCGAAAGGCGTGGGTTCGGTCCCCACTCTGGGCGCATGTTTTTCTTTCTTTCTTTCTCTCGTAATTAATAAAAAATTAATAATAATGTAACGTCACTAACGGTAAAAAAAACAAAAAAATTGTCTAACCTTCCCCTATGCCTTCTTTGGCGTTGTAGACTGCCGGCATTTCTTTCTGTATTTCCTACCGAGCCCCTCATTTCCAAACCCTATTATCGCGCGAAAGCTTAGCGAGGGCCCTCGGTTCTGGCAGCTTTGATGCCAAGGTAGCATAAGAGGGCTTCCCGCCAGTTGACCGCTCATGACCGGCTGTAGACGTTCGCGTCACGCCCCGGGGGTTGAAAAAGAAGGTCCCCTTCTCCCCGTGTAGTCTGAGTGGCGCTGGCTACCACCCTCAAGCGTCAGATACAGTTGTAGTAAATATAAATACCCCAGAAAGTGAAGCAGAACACAGTAGCCCAGATAGCCGAATTGGTAAGGCATTCGAGATCTAATCGAAAGGCATGGGTTCGGTCCCCACTCTGGGCGCATGTTTTTCTTTCTTTCTTTCTCTCGTAATTAATAAAAAATTAATAATAATGTAACGTCACTAACGGTAAAAAAAAAAATTGTCTAACCTTCCCCTATGCCTTCTTTGGCGTTGTAGGCTGCCGGAATATCTTTCTGTATTTCCTAACGAGCCCCTCATTTCCAAACCCTATTATCGCGCGAAAGCTTAGCGAGGGCCCTCGGTTCTGGCAGCCTTGATGCCAAGGTAGCATAAGAGGGCTTCCCGCCAGTTGACCGCTCATGACCGGTTGTAGACGTTCGCGTCACGCCCCGGGGGTTGAAAAAGAAGGTCCCCTTCTCCCCGTGTAGTCTGAGTGGCGCTGGCTACCACCCTCAAGCGTCAGATACAGTTGTAGTAAATATAAATACCCCAGAAAGTGAAGCAGAACACAGTCGCCCAGGTAGCCGAATTGGTAAGGCATTCGAGATCTAATCGAAAGGCGTGGGTTCGGTCCCCACTCTGGGCGCATGTTTTTCTTTCTTTCTTTCTCTCGTAATTAATAAAAAATTAATAATAATGTAACGTCACTAACGGTAAAAAAAAAATGTCTAACCTTCCCCTCTGCCTTCTTTGGCGTTGTAGACTGCCGGCATTTCTTTCTGTATTTCCTAACGAGCCCCTCATTTCCAAACCCTATTATCGCGCGAAAGCTTAGCGAGGGCCCTCGGTTCTGGCAGCCTTGATGCCAAGGTAGCATAAGAGGGCTTCCCGCCAGTTGACCGCTCATGACCGGCTGTAGACGTTCGCGTCACGCACCGGGGGTTGAAAAAGAAGGTCCCCTTCTCCCCGTGTAGTCTGAGTGGCGCTGGCTACCACCCTCAAGCGTCAGATACAGTTGTAGTAAATATAAATACCCCAGAAAGTGAAGCAGAACACAGTCGCCCAGATAGCCGGATTGGTAAGGCATTCGAGATCTAATCGAAAGGCGTGGGTTCGGTCCCCACTCTGGGCGCATGTTTTTCTTTCTTTCTTTCTCTCGTAATTAATAAAAAATTAATAATAATGTAACGTCACTAACGGTAAAAAAAAACAAAAAAATTGTCTAACCTTCCCTTATGCCTTCTTTGGCGTTGTAGACTGCCGGCATTTCTTTCTGTATTTCCTACCAAGCCCCTCATTTCCAAACCCTATTATCGCGCGAAAGCTTAGCGAGGGCCCTCGGTTCTGGCAGCTTTGATGCCAAGGTAGCATAAGAGGGCTTCCCGCCAGTTGACCGCTCATGACCGGCTGTAGACGTTCGCGTCACGCCCCGGGGGTTGAAAAAGAAGGTCCCCTTCTCCCCGTGTAGTCTGAGTGGCGCTGGCTACCACCCTCAAGCGTCAGATACAGTTGTAGTAAATATAAATACCCCAGAAAGTGAAGCAGAACACAGTAGCCCAGATAGCCGAATTGGTAAGGCATTCGAGATCTAATCGAAAGGCGTGGGTTCGGTCCCCACTTTGGGCGCATGTTTTTCTTTCTTTCTTTCTCTCGTAATTAATAAAAAATTAATAATAATGTAACGTCACTAACGGTAAAAAAAATTGTCTAACCTTCCCCTATGCCTTCTTTGGCGTTGTAGACTGCCGGAATATCTTTCTGTATTTCCTAACGAGCCCCTCATTTCCAAACCCTATTATCGCGCGAAAGCTTAGCGAGGGCCCTCGGTTCTGGCAGCCTTGATGCCAAGGTAGCATAAGAGGGCTTCCCGCCAGTTGACCGCTCATGACCGGTTGTAGACGTTCGCGTCACGCCCCGGGGGTTGAAAAAGAAGGTCCCCTTCTCCCCGTGTAGTCTGAGTGGCGCTGGCTACCACCCTCAAGCGTCAGATACAGTTGTAGTAAATATAAATACCCCAGAAAGTGAAGCAGAACACAGTCGCCCAGGTAGCCGAATTGGTAAGGCATTCGAGATCTAATCGAAAGGCGTGGGTTCGGTCCCCACTCTGGGCGCATGTTTTTCTTTCTTTCTTTCTCTCGTAATTAATAAAAAATTAATAATAATGTAACGTCACTAACGGTAAAAAAAAAATTGTCTAACCTTCCCCTATGCCTTCTTTGGCGTTGTAGACTGCTGGCATTTCTTTCTGTATTTCCTAACGAGCCCCTCATTTCCAAACCCTATTATCGCGCGAAAGCTTAGCGAGGGCCCTCGGTTCTGGCAGCCTTGATGCCAAGGTAGCATAAGAGGGCTTCCCGCCAGTTGACCGCTCATGACCAGCTGTAGACGTTCGCGTCACGCCCCGGGGGTTGAAAAAGAAGGTCCCCTTCTCCCCGTGTAGTCTGAGTGGCGCTGGCTACCACCCTCAAGCGTCAGATACAGTTGTAGTAAATATAAATACCCCAGAAAGTGAAGCAGAACACAGTCGCCCAGATAGCCGAATTGGTAAGGCATTCGAGATCTAATCGAAAGGCGTGGGTTCGGTCCCCACTCTGGGCGCATGTTTTTCTTTCTTTCTTTCTCTCGTAATTAATAAAAAATTAATAATAATGTAACGTCACTAACGGTAAAAAAAACAAAAAAATTGTCTAACCTTCCCTTATGCCTTCTTTGGCGTTGTAGACTGCCGGCATTTCTTTCTGTATTTCCTACCGAGCCCCTCATTTCCAAACCCTATTATCGCGCGAAAGCTTAGCGAGGGCCCTCGGTTCTGGCAGCTTTGATGCCAAGGTGGCATAAGAGGGCTTCCCGCCAGTTGACCGCTCATGACCGGCTGTAGACGTTCGCGTCACGCCCCGGGGGTTGAAAAAGAAGGTCCCCTTCTCCCCGTGTAGTCTGAGTGGCGCTGGCTACCACCCTCAAGCGTCAGATACAGTTGTAGTAAATATAAATACCCCAGAAAGTGAAGCAGAACACAGTAGCCCAGATAGCCGAATTGGTAAGGCATTCGAGATCTAATCGAAAGGCGTGGGTTCGGTCCCCACTCTGGGCGCATGTTTTTCTTTCTTTCTTTCTCTCGTAATTAATAAAAAATTAATAATAATGTAACGTCACTAACGGTAAAAAAAAATTGTCTAACCTTCCCCTATGCCTTCTTTGGCGTTGTAGGCTGCCGGAATATCTTTCTGTATTTCCTAACGAGCCCCTCATTTCCAAACCCTATTATCGCGCGAAAGCTTAGCGAGGGCCCTCGGTTCTGGCAGCCTTGATGCCAAGGTAGCATAAGAGGGCTTCCCGCCAGTTGACCGCTCATGACCGGTTGTAGACGTTCGCGTCACGCCCCGGGGGTTGAAAAAGAAGGTCCCCTTCTCCCCGTGTAGTCTGAGTGGCGCTGGCTACCACCCTCAAGCGTCAGATACAGTTGTAGTAAATATAAATACCCCAGAAAGTGAAGCAGAACACAGTCGCCCAGGTAGCCGAATTAATAAGGCATTCGAGATCTAATCGAAAGGCGTGGGTTCGGTCCCCACTCTGGGCGCATGTTTTTCTTTCTTTCTTTCTCTCGTAATTAATAAAAAATTAATAATAATGTAACGTCACTAACGGTAAAAAAAAATTGTCTAACCTTCCCCTCTGCCTTCTTTGGCGTTGTAGACTGCCGGCATTTCTTTCTGTATTTCCTAACGAGCCCCTCATTTCCAAACCCTATTATCGCGCGAAAGCTTAGCGAGGGCCCTCGGTTCTGGCAGCCTTGATGCCAAGGTAGCATAAGAGGGCTTCCCGCCAGTTGACCGCTCATGACCGGCTGTAGACGTTCGCGTCACGCACCGGGGGTTGAAAAAGAAGGTCCCCTTCTCCCCGTGTAGTCTGAGTGGCGCTGGCTACCACCCTCAAGCGTCAGATACAGTTGTAGTAAATATAAATACCCCAGAAAGTGAAGCAGAACACAGTCGCCCAGATAGCCGAATTGGTAAGGCATTCAAAATCTAATCGAAAGGCGTGGGTTCGGTCCCCACTCTGGGCGCATGTTTTTCTTTCTTTCTTTCTCTCGTAATTAATAAAAAATTAATAATAATGTAACGTCTATAACGGTAAAAAAAAACAAAAAAATTGTCTAACCTTCCCTTATGCCTTCTTTGGCGTTGTAGACTGCCGGCATTTCTTTCTGTATTTCCTACCAAGCCCCTCATTTCCAAACCCTATTATCGCGCGAAAGCTTAGCGAGGGCCCTCGGTTCTGGCAGCTTTGATGCCAAGGTAGCATAAGAGGGCTTCCCGCCAGTTGACCGCTCATGACCGGCTGTAGACGTTCGCGTCACGCCCCGGGGGTTGAAAAAGAAGGTCCCCTTCTCCCCGTGTAGTCTGAGTGGCGCTGGCTACCACCCTCAAGCGTCAGATACAGTTGTAGTAAATATAAATACCCCAGAAAGTGAAGCAGAACACAGTAGCCCAGATAGCCGAATTGGTAAGGCATTCGAGATCTAATCGAAAGGCGTGGGTTCGGTCCCCACTTTGGGCGCATGTTTTTCTTTCTTTCTTTCTCTCGTAATTAATAAAAATTAATAATAATGTAACGTCACTAACGGTAAAAAAAAAATTGTCTAACCTTCCCCTATGCCTTCTTTGGCGTTGTAGACTGCCGGAATATCTTTCTGTATTTCCTAACGAGCCCCTCATTTCCAAACCCTATTATCGCGCGAAAGCTTAGCGAGGGCCCTCGGTTCTGGCAGCCTTGATGCCAAGGTAGCATAAGAGGGCTTCCCGCCAGTTGACCGCTCATGACCGGTTGTAGACGTTCGCGTCACGCCCCGGGGGTTGAAAAAGAAGGTCACCTTCTCCCCGTGTAGTCTGAGTGGCGCTGGCTACCACCCTCAAGCGTCAGATACAGTTGTAGTAAATATAAATACCCCAGAAAGTGAAGCAAAACAGAGTCGCCAAGGTAGCCGAATTGGTAAGGCATTCGAGATCTAATCGAAAGGCGTGGGTTCGGTCCCCACTCTGGGCGCATGTTTTTCTTTCTTTCTTTCTCTCGTAATTAATAAAAAATTAATAATAATGTAACGTCACTAACGGTAAAAAAAAATTGTCTAACCTTCCCCTATGCCTTCTTTGGCGTTGTAGACTGCCGGCATTTCTTTCTGTATTTCCTAACGAGCCCCTCATTTCCAAACCCTATTATCGCGCGAAAGCTTAGCGAGGGCCCTCGGTTCTGGCAGCCTTGATGCCAAGGTAGCATAAGAGGGCTTCCCGCCAGTTGACCGCTCATGACCGGCTGTAGACGTTCGCGTCACGCCCCGGGGGTTGAAAAAGAAGGTCCCCTTCTCCCCGTGTAGTCTGAGTGGCGCTGGCTACCACCCTCAAGCGTCAGATACAGTTGTAGTAAATATAAATACCCCAGAAAGTGAAGCAGAACACAGTCGCCCAGATAGCCGAATTGGTAAGGCATTCGAGATCTAATCGAAAGGCGTGGGTTCGGTCCCCACTCTGGGCGCATGTTTTTCTTTCTTTCTTTCTCTCGTAATTAATAAAAAAATTAATAATAATGTAACGTCAATAACGGTAAAAAAAAACAAAAAAATTGTCTAACCTTCCCTTATGCCTTCTTTGGCGTTGTAGACTGCTGGCATTTCTTTCTGTATTTCCTACCGAGCCCCTCATTTCCAAACCCTATTATCGCGCGAAAGCTTAGCGAGGGCCCTCGGTTCTGGCAGCTTTGATGCCAAGGTAGCATAAGAGGGCTTCCCGCCAGTTGACCGCTCATGACCGGCTGTAGACGTTCGCGTCACGCCCCGGGGGTTGAAAAAGAAGGTCCCCTTCTCCCCGTGTAGTCTGAGTGGCGCTGGCTACCACCCTCAAGCGTCAGATACAGTTGTAGTAAATATAAATACCCCAGAAAGTGAAGCAGAACACAGTAGCCCAGATAGCCGAATTGGTAAGGCATTCGAGATCTAATCGAAAGGCGTGGGTTCGGTCCCCACTTTGGGCGCATGTTTTTCTTTCTTTCTTTCTCTCGTAATTAATAAAAAATTAATAATAATGTAACGTCACTAACGGTAAAAAAAATTGTCTAACCTTCCCCTATGCCTTCTTTGGCGTTGTAGACTGCCGGAATATCTTTCTGTATTTCCTAACGAGCCCCTCATTTCCAAACCCTATTATCGCGCGAAAGCTTAGCGAGGGCCCTCGGTTCTGGCAGCCTTGATGCCAAGGTAGCATAAGAGGGCTTCCCGCCAGTTGACCGCTCATGACCGGTTGTAGACGTTCGCGTCACGCCCCGGGGGTTGAAAAAGAAGGTCCCCTTCTCCCCGTGTAGTCTGAGTGGCGCTGGCTACCACCCTCAAGCGTCAGATACAGTTGTAGTATATATAAATACCCCAGAAAGTGAAGCAGAACACAGTCGCCCAGGTAGCCGAATTGGTAAGGCATTCGAGATCTAATCGAAAGGCGTGGGTTCGGTCCCCACTCTGGGCGCATGTTTTTCTTTCTTTCTTTCTCTCGTAATTAATAAAAAATTAATAATAATGTAACGTCACTAACGGTAAAAAAAAAATTGTCTAACCTTCCCCTATGCCTTCTTTGGCGTTGTAGACTGCTGGCATTTCTTTCTGTATTTCCTAACGAGCCCCTCATTTCCAAACCCTATTATCGCGCGAAAGCTTAGCGAGGGCCCTCGGTTCTGGCAGCCTTGATGCCAAGGTAGCATAAGAGGGCTTCCCGCCAGTTGACCGCTCATGACCAGCTGTAGACGTTCGCGTCACGCCCCGGGGGTTGAAAAAGAAGGTCCCCTTCTCCCCGTGTAGTCTGAGTGGCGCTGGCTACCACCCTCAAGCGTCAGATACAGTTGTAGTAAATATAAATACCCCAGAAAGTGAAGCAGAACACAGTCGCCCAGATAGCCGAATTGGTAAGGCATTCGAGATCTAATCGAAAGGCGTGGGTTCGGTCCCCACTCTGGGCGCATGTTTTTCTTTCTTTCTTTCTCTCGTAATTAATAAAAAATTAATAATAATGTAACGTCACTAACGGTAAAAAAAACAAAAAAATTGTCTAACCTTCCCTTATGCCTTCTTTGGCGTTGTAGACTGCCGGCATTTCTTTCTGTATTTCCTACCGAGCCCCTCATTTCCAAACCCTATTATCGCGCGAAAGCTTAGCGAGGGCCCTCGGTTCTGGCAGCTTTGATGCCAAGGTGGCATAAGAGGGCTTCCCGCCAGTTGACCGCTCATGACCGGCTGTAGACGTTCGCGTCACGCCCCGGGGGTTGAAAAAGAAGGTCCCCTTCTCCCCGTGTAGTCTGAGTGGCGCTGGCTACCACCCTCAAGCGTCAGATACAGTTGTAGTAAATATAAATACCCCAGAAAGTGAAGCAGAACACAGTAGCCCAGATAGCCGAATTGGTAAGGCATTCGAGATCTAATCGAAAGGCGTGGGTTCGGTCCCCACTCTGGGCGCATGTTTTTCTTTCTTTCTTTCTCTCGTAATTAATAAAAAATTAATAATAATGTAACGTCACTAACGGTAAAAAAAAATTGTCTAACCTTCCCCTATGCCTTCTTTGGCGTTGTAGGCTGCCGGAATATCTTTCTGTATTTCCTAACGAGCCCCTCATTTCCAAACCCTATTATCGCGCGAAAGCTTAGCGAGGGCCCTCGGTTCTGGCAGCCTTGATGCCAAGGTAGCATAAGAGGGCTTCCCGCCAGTTGACCGCTCATGACCGGTTGTAGACGTTCGCGTCACGCCCCGGGGGTTGAAAAAGAAGGTCCCCTTCTCCCCGTGTAGTCTGAGTGGCGCTGGCTACCACCCTCAAGCGTCAGATACAGTTGTAGTAAATATAAATACCCCAGAAAGTGAAGCAGAACACAGTCGCCCAGGTAGCCGAATTAATAAGGCATTCGAGATCTAATCGAAAGGCGTGGGTTCGGTCCCCACTCTGGGCGCATGTTTTTCTTTCTTTCTTTCTCTCGTAATTAATAAAAAATTAATAATAATGTAACGTCACTAACGGTAAAAAAAAATTGTCTAACCTTCCCCTCTGCCTTCTTTGGCATTGTAGACTGCCGGCATTTCTTTCTGTATTTCCTAACGAGCCCCTCATTTCCAAACCCTATTATCGCGCGAAAGCTTAGGGAGGGCCCTCGGTTCTGGCAGCCTTGATGCCAAGGTAGCATAAGAGGGCTTCCCGCCAGTTGACCGCTCATGACCGGCTGTAGACGTTCGCGTCACGCACCGGGGGTTGAAAAAGAAGGTCCCCTTCTCCCCGTGTAGTCTGAGTGGCGCTGGCTACCACCCTCAAGCGTCAGATACAGTTGTAGTAAATATAAATACCCCAGAAAGTGAAGCAGAACACAGTCGCCCAGATAGCCGAATTGGTAAGGCATTCAAAATCTAATCGAAAGGCGTGGGTTCGGTCCCCACTCTGGGCGCATGTTTTTCTTTCTTTCTTTCTCTCGTAATTAATAAAAAATTAATAATAATGTAACGTCTATAACGGTAAAAAAAAAACAAAAAAATTGTCTAACCTTCCCTTATGCCTTCTTTGGCGTTGTAGACTGCCGGCATTTCTTTCTGTATTTCCTACCAAGCCCCTCATTTCCAAACCCTATTATCGCGCGAAAGCTTAGCGAGGGCCCTCGGTTCTGGCAGCTTTGATGCCAAGGTAGCATAAGAGGGCTTCCCGCCAGTTGACCGCTCATGACCGGCTGTAGACGTTCGCGTCACGCCCCGGGGGTTGAAAAAGAAGGTCCCCTTCTCCCCGTGTAGTCTGAGTGGCGCTGGCTACCACCCTCAAGCGTCAGATACAGTTGTAGTAAATATAAATACCCCAGAAAGTGAAGCAGAACACAGTAGCCCAGATAGCCGAATTGGTAAGGCATTCGAGATCTAATCGAAAGGCGTGGGTTCGGTCCCCACTTTGGGCGCATGTTTTTCTTTCTTTCTTTCTCTCGTAATTAATAAAAAATTAATAATAATGTAACGTCACTAACGGTAAAAAAAAAATTGTCTAACCTTCCCCTATGCCTTCTTTGGCGTTGTAGACTGCCGGAATATCTTTCTGTATTTCCTAACGAGCCCCTCATTTCCAAACCCTATTATCGCGCGAAAGCTTAGCGAGGGCCCTCGGTTCTGGCAGCCTTGATGCCAAGGTAGCATAAGAGGGCTTCCCGCCAGTTGACCGCTCATGACCGGTTGTAGACGTTCGCGTCACGCCCCGGGGGTTGAAAAAGAAGGTCACCTTCTCCCCGTGTAGTCTGAGTGGCGCTGGCTACCACCCTCAAGCGTCAGATACAGTTGTAGTAAATATAAATACCCCAGAAAGTGAAGCAAAACAGAGTCGCCAAGGTAGCCGAATTGGTAAGGCATTCGAGATCTAATCGAAAGGCGTGGGTTCGGTCCCCACTCTGGGCGCATGTTTTTCTTTCTTTCTTTCTCTCGTAATTAATAAAAAATTAATAATAATGTAACGTCACTAACGGTAAAAAAAAATTGTCTAACCTTCCCCTATGCCTTCTTTGGCGTTGTAGACTGCCGGCATTTCTTTCTGTATTTCCTAACGAGCCCCTCATTTCCAAACCCTATTATCGCGCGAAAGCTTAGCGAGGGCCCTCGGTTCTGGCAGCCTTGATGCCAAGGTAGCATAAGAGGGCTTCCCGCCAGTTGACCGCTCATGACCGGCTGTAGACGTTCGCGTCACGCCCCGGGGGTTGAAAAAGAAGGTCCCCTTCTCCCCGTGTAGTCTGAGTGGCGCTGGCTACCACCCTCAAGCGTCAGATACAGTTGTAGTAAATATAAATACCCCAGAAAGTGAAGCAGAACACAGTCGCCCAGATAGCCGAATTGGTAAGGCATTCGAGATCTAATCGAAAGGCGTGGGTTCGGTCCCCACTCTGGGCGCATGTTTTTCTTTCTTTCTTTCTCTCGTAATTAATAAAAAATTAATAATAATGTAACGTCAATAACGGTAAAAAAAAACAAAAAAATTGTCTAACCTTCCCTTATGCCTTCTTTGGCGTTGTAGACTGCTGGCATTTCTTTCTGTATTTCCTACCGAGCCCCTCATTTCCAAACCCTATTATCGCGCGAAAGCTTAGCGAGGGCCCTCGGTTCTGGCAGCTTTGATGCCAAGGTAGCATAAGAGGGCTTCCCGCCAGTTGACCGCTCATGACCGGCTGTAGACGTTCGCGTCACGCCCCGGGGGTTGAAAAAGAAGGTCCCCTTCTCCCCGTGTAGTCTGAGTGGCGCTGGCTACCACCCTCAAGCGTCAGATACAGTTGTAGTAAATATAAATACCCCAGAAAGTGAAGCAGAACACAGTAGCCCAGATAGCCGAATTGGTAAGGCATTCGAGATCTAATCGAAAGGCGTGGGTTCGGTCCCCACTCTGGGCGCATGTTTTTCTTTCTTTCTTTCTCTCGTAATTAATAAAAAATTAATAATAATGTAACGTCACTAACGGTAAAAAAAAAATTGTCTAACCTTCCCCTATGCCTTCTTTGGCGTTGTAGACTGCCGGAATTTCTTTCTGTATTTCCTAACGAGCCCCTCATTTCCAAACCCTATTATCGCGCGAAAGCTTAGCGAGGGCCCTCGGTTCTGGCAGCCTTGATGCCAAGGTAGCATAAGAGGGCTTCCCGCCAGTTGACCGCTCATGACCGGTTGTAGACGTTCGCGTCACGCCCCGGGGGTTGAAAAAGAAGGTCCCCTTCTCCCCGTGTAGTCTGAGTGGCGCTGGCTACCACCCTCAAGCGTCAGATACAGTTGTAGTAAATATAAATACCCCAGAAAGTGAAGCAGAACACAGTCGCCCAGATAGCCGAATTGGTAAGGCATTCGAGATCTAATCGAAAGGCGTGGGTTCGGTCCCCACTCTGGGCGCATGTTTTTCTTTCTTTCTTTCTCTCGTAATTAATAAAAAATTAATAATAATGTAACGTCACTAACGGTAAAAAAAAACAAAAAAATTGTCTAACCTTCCCTTATGCCTTCTTTGGCGTTGTAGACTGCTGGCATTTCTTTCTGTATTTCCTACCGAGCCCCTCATTTCCAAACCCTATTATCGCGCGAAAGCTTAGCGAGGGCCCTCGGTTCTGGCAGCTTTGATGCCAAGGTAGCATAAGAGGGCTTCCCGCCAGTTGACCGCTCATGACCGGCTGTAGACGTTCGCGTCACGCCCCGGGGGTTGAAAAAGAAGGTCCCCTTCTCCCCGTGTAGTCTGAGTGGCGCTGGCTACCACCCTCAAGCGTCAGATACAGTTGTAGTAAATATAAATACCCCAGAAAGTGAAGCAGAACACAGTAGCCCAGATAGCCGAATTGGTAAGGCATTCGAGATCTAATCGAAAGGCGTGGGTTCGGTCCCCACTCTGGGCGCATGTTTTTCTTTCTTTCTCTCGTAATTAATAAAAAATTAATAATAATGTAACGTCACTAACGGTAAAAAAAAATTGTCTAACCTTCCCCTATGCCTTCTTTGGCGTTGTAGACTGCCGGAATTTCTTTCTGTATTTCCTAACGAGCCCCTCATTTCCAAACCCTATTATCGCGCGAAAGCTTAGCGAGGGCCCTCGGTTCTGGCAGCCTTGATGCCAAGGTAGCATAAGAGGGCTTCCCGCCAGTTGACCGCTCATGACCGGTTGTAGACGTTCGCGTCACGCCCCGGGGGTTGAAAAAGAAGGTCCCCTTCTCCCCGTGTAGTCTGAGTGGCGCTGGCTACCACCCTCAAGCGTCAGATACAGTTGTAGTCAATATAAATACCCTAGAAAGTGAAGCAGAACACAGTCGCCCAGGTAGCCGAATTGGTAAGGCATTCGAGACCTAATCGAAAGGCGTGGGTTCGGTCCCCACTCTGGGCGCATGTTTTTCTTTCTTTCTTTCTCTCGTAATTAATAAAAAATTAATAATAATGTAACGTCACTAACGGTAAAAAAAAATTGTCTAACCTTCCCCTATGCCTTCATTGGCATTGTAGACTGCCGGCATTTCTTTCTGTATTTCCTAACGAGCCCCTCATTTCCAAACCTTTTATCGCGCGAAAGCTTAGCGAGGGCCCTCGGTTCTGGCAGCCTTGATGCCAAGGTAGCATAAGAGGGCTTCCCGCCAGTTGACCGCTCATGACCGGCTGTAGACGTTCGCGTCACGCCCCGGGGGTTGAAAAAGAAGGTCCCCTTCTCCCCGTGTAGTCTGAGTGGCGCTGGCTACCACCCTCAAGCGTCAGATACAGTTGTAGTAAATATAAATACCCCAGAAAGTGAAGCAGAACACAGTCGCCCAGATAGCCGAATTGGTAAGGCATTCGAGATCTAATCGAAAGGCGTGGGTTCGGTCCCCACTCTGGGCGCATGTTTTTATTTCTTTCTTTCTCTCGTAATTAATAAAAAATTAATAATAATGTAACGTCACTAACGGTAAAAAAAAATTGTCTAACCTTCCCCTATGCCTTCTTTGGCGTTGTAGACTGCCGGCATTTCTTTCTGTATTTCCTAACGAGCCCCTCATTTCCAAACCCTATTATCGCGCGAAAGCTTAGCGAGGGCCCTCGGTTCTGGCAGCCTTGATGCCAAGGTAGCATAAGAGGGCTTCCCGCCAGTTGACCGCTCATGACCGGCTGTAGACGTTCGCGTCACGCCCCGGGGGTTGAAAAAGAAGGTCCCCTTCTCCCCGTGTAGTCTGAGTGGCGCTGGCTACCACCCTCAAGCGTCAGATACAGTTGTAGTAAATATAAATACCCCAGAAAGTGAAGCAGAACACAGTAGCCCAGATAGCCGAATTGGTAAGGCATTCGAGATCTAATCGAAAGGCGTGGGTTCGGTCCCCACTCTGGGCGCATGTTTTTCTTTCTTTCTTTCTCTCGTAATTAATAAAAAATTAATAATAATGTAACGTCACTAACGGTAAAAAAAAAATTGTCTAACCTTCCCCTATGCCTGCTTTGGCATTGTAGACTGCCGGAATTTCTTTCTGTATTTCCTAACGAGCCCCTCATTTCCAAACCCTATTATCGCGCGAAAGCTTAGCGAGGGCCCTCGCTTCTGGCAGCCTTGATGCCAAGGTAGCCTAAGAGGGCTTCCCGCCAGTTGACCGCTCATGACCGGTTGTAGACGTTCGCGTCACGCCCCGGGGGTTGAAAAAGAAGGTCCCCTTCTCCCCGTGTAGTCTGAGTGGCGCTGGCTACCACCCTCAAGCGTCAGATACAGTTGTAGTAAATATAAATACCCCAGAAAGTGAAGCAGAACACAGTCGCCCAGGTAGCCGAATTGGTAAGGCATTCGAGATCTAATCGAAAGGCGTGGGTTCGGTCCCCACTCTGGGCGCATGTTTTTCTTTCTTTCTTTCTCTCGTAATTAATAAAAAATTAATAATAATGTAACGTCACTAACGGTAAAGAAAATTGTCTAACCTTCCCCTATGCCTTCTTTGGCGTTGTAGACTGCCGGCATTTCTTTCTGTATTTCCTAACGAGCCCCTCATTTCCAAACCCTATTATCGCGCGAAAGCTTAGCGAGGGCCCTCGGTTCTGGCAGCCTTGATGCCAAGGTAGCATAAGAGGGCTTCCCGCCAGTTGACCGCTCATGACCGGCTGTAGACGTTCGCGTCACGCCCCGGGGGTTGAAAAAGAAGGTTCCCTTCTCCCCGTGTAGTCTGAGTGGCGCTGGCTACCACCCTCAAGCGTCAGATACAGTTGTAGTAAATATAAATACCCCAGAAAGTGAAGCAGAACACAGTAGCCCAGATAGCCGAATTGGTAAGGCATTCGAGATCTAATCGAAAGGCGTGGGTTCGGTCCCCACTCTGGGCGCATGTTTTTCTTTCTTTCTTTCTCTCGTAATTAATAAAAAATTAATAATAATGTAACGTCACTAACGGTAAAAAAAATTGTCTAACCTTCCCCTATGCCTTCTTTGGCGTTGTAGACTGCCGGCATTTCTTTCTGTATTTCCTAACGAGCCCCTCATTTCCAAACCCTATTATCGCGCGAAAGCTTAGCGAGGGCCCTCGGTTCTGGCAGCCTTGATGCCAAGGTAGCATAAGAGGGCTTCCCGCCAGTTGACCGCTCATGACCGGCTGTAGACGTTCGCGTCACGCCCCGGGGGTTGAAAAAGAAGGTCCCCTTCTCCCCGTGTAGTCTGAGTGGCGCTGGCTACCACCCTCAAGTGTCAGATACAGTTGAAGTAAAAATAAATACCCCAGAAAGTGAAGCAGAACACAGTCGCCCAGATAGCCGAATTGGTAAGGCATTCGAGATCTAATCGAAAGGCGTGGGTTCGGTCCCCACTCTGGGCGCATGTTTTTCTTTCTTTCTTTCTCTCGTAATTAATAAAAAATTAATAATAATGTAACGTCACTAACGGTAAAAAAAAACAAAAAAATTGTCTAACCTTCCCCTATGCCTTCTTTGGCGTTGTAGACTGCCGGCATTTCTTTCTGTATTTCCTACCGAGCCCCTCATTTCCAAACCCTATTATCGCGCGAAAGCTTAGCGAGGGCCCTCGGTTCTGGCAGCTTTGATGCCAAGGTAGCATAAGAGGGCTTCCCGCCAGTTGACCGCTCATGACCGGCTGTAGACGTTCGCGTCACGCCCCGGGGGTTGAAAAAGAAGGTCCCCTTCTCCCCGTGTAGTCTGAGTGGCGCTGGCTACCACCCTCAAGCGTCAGATACAGTTGTAGTAAATATAAATACCCCAGAAAGTGAAGCAGAACACAGTAGCCCAGATAGCCGAATTGGTAAGGCATTCGAGATCTAATCGAAAGGCGTGGGTTCGGTCCCCACTCTGGGCGCATGTTTTTTTTTCTTTCTTTCTCTCGTAATTAATAAAAAATTAATAATAATGTAACGTCACTAACGGTAAAAAAAAAATTGTCTAACCTTCCCCTATGCCTTCTTTGGCGTTGTAGGCTGCCGGAATATCTTTCTGTATTTCCTAACGAGCCCCTCATTTCCAAACCCTATTATCGCGCGAAAGCTTAGCGAGGGCCCTCGGTTCTGGCAGCCTTGATGCCAAGGTAGCATAAGAGGGCTTCCCGCCAGTTGACCGCTCATGACCGGTTGTAGACGTTCGCGTCACGCCCCGGGGGTTGAAAAAGAAGGTCCCCTTCTCCCCGTGTAGTCTGAGTGGCGCTGGCTACCACCCTCAAGCGTCAGATACAGTTGTAGTAAATATAAATACCCCAGAAAGTGAAGCAGAACACAGTCGCCCAGGTAGCCGAATTGGTAAGGCATTCGAGATCTAATCGAAAGGCGTGGGTTCGGTCCCCACTCTGGGCGCATGTTTTTCTTTCTTTCTTTCTCTCGTAATTAATAAAAAATTAATAATAATGTAACGTCACTAACGGTAAAAAAAAAAATTGTCTAACCTTCCCCTCTGCCTTCTTTGGCGTTGTAGACTGCCGGCATTTCTTTCTGTATTTCCTAACGAGCCCCTCATTTCCAAACCCTATTATCGCGCGAAAGCTTAGCGAGGGCCCTCGGTTCTGGCAGCCTTGATGCCAAGGTAGCATAAGAGGGCTTCCCGCCAGTTGACCGCTCATGACCGGCTGTAGACGTTCGCGTCACGCACCGGGGGTTGAAAAAGAAGGTCCCCTTCTCCCCGTGTAGTCTGAGTGGCGCTGGCTACCACCCTCAAGCGTCAGATACAGTTGTAGTAAATATAAATACCCCAGAAAGTGAAGCAGAACACAGTCGCCCAGATAGCCGAATTGGTAAGGCATTCGAGATCTAATCGAAAGGCGTGGGTTCGGTCCCCACTCTGGGCGCATGTTTTTCTTTCTTTCTTTCTCTCGTAATTAATAAAAAATTAATAATAATGTAACGTCACTAACGGTAAAAAAAACAAAAAAATTGTCTAACCTTCCCTTATGCCTTCTTTGGCGTTGTAGACTGCCGGCATTTCCTTCTGTATTTCCTACCAAGCCCCTCATTTCCAAACCCTATTATCGCGCGAAAGCTTAGCGAGGGCCCTCGGTTCTGGCAGCTTTGATGCCAAGGTAGCATAAGAGGGATTCCCGCCAGTTGACCGCTCATGACCGGCTGTAGACGTTCGCGTCACGCCCCGGGGGTTGAAAAAGAAGGTCCCCTTCTCCCCGTGTAGTCTGAGTGGCGCTGGCTACCACCCTCAAGCGTCAGATACAGTTGTAGTAAATATAAATACCCCAGAAAGTGAAGCAGAACACAGTAGCCCAGATAGCCGAATTGGTAAGGCATTCGAGATCTAATCGAAAGGCGTGGGTTCGGTCCCCACTTTGGGCGCATGTTTTTCTTTCTTTCTTTCTCTCGTAATTAATAAAAAATTAATAATAATGTAACGTTACTAACGGTAAAAAAAAAATTGTCTAACCTTCCCCTATGCCTTCTTTGGCGTTGTAGACTGCCGGAATATCTTTCTGTATTTCCTAACGAGCCCCTCATTTCCAAACCCTATTATCGCGCGAAAGCTTAGCGAGGGCCCTCGGTTCTGGCAGCCTTGATGCCAAGGTAGCATAAGAGGGCTTCCTGCCAGTTGACCGCTCATGACCGGTTGTAGACGTTCGCGTCACGCCCCGGGGGTTGAAAAAGAAGGTCCCCTTCTCCCCGTGTAGTCTGAGTGGCGCTGGCTACCACCCTCAAGCGTCAGATACAGTTGTAGTGAATATAAATACCCCAGAAAGTGAAGCAGAACACAGTCGCCCAGGTAGCCGAATTGGTAAGGCATTCGAGATCTAATCGAAAGGCGTGGGTTCGGTCCCCACTCTGGGCGCATGTTTTTCTTTCTTTCTTTCTCTCGTAATTAATAAAAAATTAATAATAATGTAACGTCACTAACGGTAAAAAAAAATTGTCTAACCTTCCCCTATGCCTTCTTTGGCGTTGTAGACTGCTGGCATTTCTTTCTGTATTTCCTAACGAGCCCCTCATTTCCAAACCCTATTATCGCGCGAAAGCTTAGCGAGGGCCCTCGGTTCTGGCAGCCTTGATGCCAAGGTAGCATAAGAGGGCTTCCCGCCAGTTGACCGCTCATGACCGGCTGTAGACGTTCGCGTCACGCCCCGGGGGTTGAAAAAGAAGGTCCCCTTCTCCCCGTGTAGTCTGAGTGGCGCTGGCTACCACCCTCAAGCGTCAGATACAGTTGTAGTAAATATAAATACCCCAGAAAGTGAAGCAGAACACAGTCGCCCAGATAGCCGAATTGGTAAGGCATTCGAGATCTAATCGAAAGGCGTGGGTTCGGTCCCCACTCTGGGCGCATGTTTTTCTTTCTTTCTTTCTCTCGTAATTAATAAAAAATTAATAATAATGTAACGTCACTAACGGTAAAAAAAAACAAAAAAATTGTCTAACCTTCCCTTATGCCTTCTTTGGCGTTGTAGACTGCCGGCATTTCTTTCTGTATTTCCTACCGAGCCCCTCATTTCCAAACCCTATTATCGCGCGAAAGCTTAGCGAGGGCCCTCGGTTCTGGCAGCTTTGATGCCAAGGTGGCATAAGAGGGCTTCCCGCCAGTTGACCGCTCATGACCGGCTGTAGACGTTCGCGTCACGCCCCGGGGGTTGAAAAAGAAGGTCCCCTTCTCCCCGTGTAGTCTGAGTGGCGCTGGCTACCACCCTCAAGCGTCAGATACAGTTGTAGTAAATATAAATACCCCAGAAAGTGAAGCAGAACACAGTAGCCCAGATAGCCGAATTGGTAAGGCATTCGAGATCTAATCGAAAGGCGTGGGTTCGGTCCCCACTCTGGGCGCATGTTTTTCTTTCTTTCTTTCTCTCGTAATTAATAAAAAATTAATAATAATGTAACGTCACTAACGGTAAAAAAAAAATTGTCTAACCTTCCCCTATGCCTTCTTTGGCGTTGTAGGCTGCCGGAATATCTTTCTGTATTTCCTAACGAGCCCCTCATTTCCAAACCCTATTATCGCGCGAAAGCTTAGCGAGGGCCCTCGGTTCTGGCAGCCTTGATGCCAAGGTAGCATAAGAGGGCTTCCCGCCAGTTGACCGCTCATGACCGGTTGTAGACGTTCGCGTCACGCCCCGGGGGTTGAAAAAGAAGGTCCCCTTCTCCCCGTGTAGTCTGAGTGGCGCTGGCTACCACCCTCAAGCGTCAGATACAGTTGTAGTAAATATAAATACCCCAGAAAGTGAAGCAGAACACAGTCGCCCAGGTAGCCGAATTGGTAAGGCATTCGAGATCTAATCGAAAGGCGTGGGTTCGGTCCCCACTCTGGGCGCATGTTTTTCTTTCTTTCTTTCTCTCGTAATTAATAAAAAATTAATAATAATGTAACGTCACTAACGGTAAAAAAAATTGTCTAACCTTCCCCTATGCCTTCTTTGGCGTTGTAGACTGCCGGCATTTCTTTCTGTATTTCCTAACGAGCCCCTCATTTCCAAACCCTATTATCGCGCGAAAGCTTAGCGAGGGCCCTCGGTTCTGGCAGCCTTGATGCCAAGGTAGCATAAGAGGGCTTCCCGCCAGTTGACCGCTCATGACCGGCTGTAGACGTTCGCGTCACGCCCCGGGGGTTGAAAAAGAAGGTCCCCTTCTCCCCGTGTAGTCTGAGTGGCGCTGGCTACCACCCTCAAGCGTCAGATACAGTTGAAGTAAAAATAAATACCCCAGAAAGTGAAGCAGAACACAGTCGCCCAGATAGCCGAATTGGTAAGGCATTCGAGATCTAATCGAAAGGCGTGGGTTCGGTCCCCACTCTGGGCGCATGTTTTTCTTTCTTTCTTTCTCTCGTAATTAATAAAAAATTAATAATAATGTAACGTCACTAACGGTAAAAAAAAACAAAAAAATTGTCTAACCTTCCCCTATGCCTTCTTTGGCGTTGTAGACTGCCGGCATTTCTTTCTGTATTTCCTACCGAGCCCCTCATTTCCAAACCCTATTATCGCGCGAAAGCTTAGCGAGGGCCCTCGGTTCTGGCAGCTTTGATGCCAAGGTAGCATAAGAGGGCTTCCCGCCAGTTGACCGCTCATGACCGGCTGTAGACGTTCGCGTCACGCCCCGGGGGTTGAAAAAGAAGGTCCCCTTCTCCCCGTGTAGTCTGAGTGGCGCTGGCTACCACCCTCAAGCGTCAGATACAGTTGTAGTAAATATAAATACCCCAGAAAGTGAAGCAGAACACAGTAGCCCAGATAGCCGAATTGGTAAGGCATTCGAGATCTAATCGAAAGGCGTGGGTTCGGTCCCCACTCTGGGCGCATGTTTTTTTTTCTTTCTTTCTCTCGTAATTAATAAAAAATTAATAATAATGTAACGTCACTAACGGTAAAAAAAAAATTGTCTAACCTTCCCCTATGCCTTCTTTGGCGTTGTAGGCTGCCGGAATATCTTTCTGTATTTCCTAACGAGCCCCTCATTTCCAAACCCTATTATCGCGCGAAAGCTTAGCGAGGGCCCTCGGTTCTGGCAGCCTTGATGCCAAGGTAGCATAAGAGGGCTTCCCGCCAGTTGACCGCTCATGACCGGTTGTAGACGTTCGCGTCACGCCCCGGGGGTTGAAAAAGAAGGTCCCCTTCTCCCCGTGTAGTCTGAGTGGCGCTGGCTACCACCCTCAAGCGTCAGATACAGTTGTAGTAAATATAAATACCCCAGAAAGTGAAGCAGAACACAGTCGCCCAGGTAGCCGAATTGGTAAGGCATTCGAGATCTAATCGAAAGGCGTGGGTTCGGTCCCCACTCTGGGCGCATGTTTTTCTTTCTTTCTTTCTCTCGTAATTAATAAAAAATTAATAATAATGTAACGTCACTAACGGTAAAAAAAAACAAAAAAATTGTCTAACCTTCCCCTATGCCTTCTTTGGCGTTGTAGACTGCCGGCATTTCTTTCTGTATTTCCTAACGAGCCCCTCATTTCCAAACCCTATTATCGCGCGAAAGCTTAGCGAGGGCCCTCGGTTCTGGCAGCCTTGATGCCAAGGTAGCATAAGAGGGCTTCCCGCCAGTTGACCGCTCATGACCGGCTGTAGACGTTCGCGTCACGCACCGGGGGTTGAAAAAGAAGGTCCCCTTCTCCCCGTGTAGTCTGAGTGGCGCTGGCTACCACCCTCAAGCGTCAGATACAGTTGTAGTAAATATAAATACCCCAGAAAGTGAAGCAGAACACAGTCGCCCAGATAGCCGAATTGGTAAGGCATTCGAGATCTAATCGAAAGGCGTGGGTTCGGTCCCCACTCTGGGCGCATGTTTTTCTTTCTTTCTTTCTCTCGTAATTAATAAAAAATTAATAATAATGTAACGTCACTAACGGTAAAAAAAACAAAAAAATTGTCTAACCTTCCCTTATGCCTTCTTTGGCGTTGTAGACTGCCGGCATTTCCTTCTGTATTTCCTACCAAGCCCCTCATTTCCAAACCCTATTATCGCGCGAAAGCTTAGCGAGGGCCCTCGGTTCTGGCAGCTTTGATGCCAAGGTAGCATAAGAGGGATTCCCGCCAGTTGACCGCTCATGACCGGCTGTAGACGTTCGCGTCACGCCCCGGGGGTTGAAAAAGAAGGTCCCCTTCTCCCCGTGTAGTCTGAGTGGCGCTGGCTACCACCCTCAAGCGTCAGATACAGTTGTAGTAAATATAAATACCCCAGAAAGTGAAGCAGAACACAGTAGCCCAGATAGCCGAATTGGTAAGGCATTCGAGATCTAATCGAAAGGCGTGGGTTCGGTCCCCACTTTGGGCGCATGTTTTTCTTTCTTTCTTTCTCTCGTAATTAATAAAAAATTAATAATAATGTAACGTTACTAACGGTAAAAAAAAAATTGTCTAACCTTCCCCTATGCCTTCTTTGGCGTTGTAGACTGCCGGAATATCTTTCTGTATTTCCTAACGAGCCCCTCATTTCCAAACCCTATTATCGCGCGAAAGCTTAGCGAGGGCCCTCGGTTCTGGCAGCCTTGATGCCAAGGTAGCATAAGAGGGCTTCCTGCCAGTTGACCGCTCATGACCGGTTGTAGACGTTCGCGTCACGCCCCGGGGGTTGAAAAAGAAGGTCCCCTTCTCCCCGTGTAGTCTGAGTGGCGCTGGCTACCACCCTCAAGCGTCAGATACAGTTGTAGTGAATATAAATACCCCAGAAAGTGAAGCAGAACACAGTCGCCCAGGTAGCCGAATTGGTAAGGCATTCGAGATCTAATCGAAAGGCGTGGGTTCGGTCCCCACTCTGGGCGCATGTTTTTCTTTCTTTCTTTCTCTCGTAATTAATAAAAAATTAATAATAATGTAACGTCACTAACGGTAAAAAAAAATTGTCTAACCTTCCCCTATGCCTTCTTTGGCGTTGTAGACTGCTGGCATTTCTTTCTGTATTTCCTAACGAGCCCCTCATTTCCAAACCCTATTATCGCGCGAAAGCTTAGCGAGGGCCCTCGGTTCTGGCAGCCTTGATGCCAAGGTAGCATAAGAGGGCTTCCCGCCAGTTGACCGCTCATGACCGGCTGTAGACGTTCGCGTCACGCCCCGGGGGTTGAAAAAGAAGGTCCCCTTCTCCCCGTGTAGTCTGAGTGGCGCTGGCTACCACCCTCAAGCGTCAGATACAGTTGTAGTAAATATAAATACCCCAGAAAGTGAAGCAGAACACAGTCGCCCAGATAGCCGAATTGGTAAGGCATTCGAGATCTAATCGAAAGGCGTGGGTTCGGTCCCCACTCTGGGCGCATGTTTTTCTTTCTTTCTTTCTCTCGTAATTAATAAAAAATTAATAATAATGTAACGTCACTAACGGTAAAAAAAAACAAAAAAATTGTCTAACCTTCCCTTATGCCTTCTTTGGCGTTGTAGACTGCCGGCATTTCTTTCTGTATTTCCTACCGAGCCCCTCATTTCCAAACCCTATTATCGCGCGAAAGCTTAGCGAGGGCCCTCGGTTCTGGCAGCTTTGATGCCAAGGTGGCATAAGAGGGCTTCCCGCCAGTTGACCGCTCATGACCGGCTGTAGACGTTCGCGTCACGCCCCGGGGGTTGAAAAAGAAGGTCCCCTTCTCCCCGTGTAGTCTGAGTGGCGCTGGCTACCACCCTCAAGCGTCAGATACAGTTGTAGTAAATATAAATACCCCAGAAAGTGAAGCAGAACACAGTAGCCCAGATAGCCGAATTGGTAAGGCATTCGAGATCTAATCGAAAGGCGTGGGTTCGGTCCCCACTCTGGGCGCATGTTTTTCTTTCTTTCTTTCTCTCGTAATTAATAAAAAATTAATAATAATGTAACGTCACTAACGGTAAAAAAAAAATTGTCTAACCTTCCCCTATGCCTTCTTTGGCGTTGTAGGCTGCCGGAATATCTTTCTGTATTTCCTAACGAGCCCCTCATTTCCAAACCCTATTATCGCGCGAAAGCTTAGCGAGGGCCCTCGGTTCTGGCAGCCTTGATGCCAAGGTAGCATAAGAGGGCTTCCCGCCAGTTGACCGCTCATGACCGGTTGTAGACGTTCGCGTCACGCCCCGGGGGTTGAAAAAGAAGGTCCCCTTCTCCCCGTGTAGTCTGAGTGGCGCTGGCTACCACCCTCAAGCGTCAGATACAGTTGTAGTAAATATAAATACCCCAGAAAGTGAAGCAGAACACAGTCGCCCAGGTAGCCGAATTGGTAAGGCATTCGAGATCTAATCGAAAGGCGTGGGTTCGGTCCCCACTCTGGGCGCATGTTTTTCTTTCTTTCTTTCTCTCGTAATTAATAAAAAATTAATAATAATGTAACGTCACTAACGGTAAAAAAAATTGTCTAACCTTCCCCTATGCCTTCTTTGGCGTTGTAGACTGCCGGCATTTCTTTCTGTATTTCCTAACGAGCCCCTCATTTCCAAACCCTATTATCGCGCGAAAGCTTAGCGAGGGCCCTCGGTTCTGGCAGCCTTGATGCCAAGGTAGCATAAGAGGGCTTCCCGCCAGTTGACCGCTCATGACCGGCTGTAGACGTTCGCGTCACGCCCCGGGGGTTGAAAAAGAAGGTCCCCTTCTCCCCGTGTAGTCTGAGTGGCGCTGGCTACCACCCTCAAGCGTCAGATACAGTTGAAGTAAAAATAAATACCCCAGAAAGTGAAGCAGAACACAGTCGCCCAGATAGCCGAATTGGTAAGGCATTCGAGATCTAATCGAAAGGCGTGGGTTCGGTCCCCACTCTGGGCGCATGTTTTTCTTTCTTTCTTTCTCTCGTAATTAATAAAAAATTAATAATAATGTAACGTCACTAACGGTAAAAAAAACAAAAAAATTGTCTAACCTTCCCCTATGCCTTCTTTGGCGTTGTAGACTGCCGGCATTTCTTTCTGTATTTCCTACCGAGCCCCTCATTTCCAAACCCTATTATCGCGCGAAAGCTTAGCGAGGGCCCTCGGTTCTGGCAGCTTTGATGCCAAGGTAGCATAAGAGGGCTTCCCGCCAGTTGACCGCTCATGACCGGCTGTAGACGTTCGCGTCACGCCCCGGGGGTTGAAAAAGAAGGTCCCCTTCTCCCCGTGTAGTCTGAGTGGCGCTGGCTACCACCCTCAAGCGTCAGATACAGTTGTAGTAAATATAAATACTCCAGAAAGTGAAGCAGAACACAGTAGCCCAGATAGCCGAATTGGTAAGGCATTCGAGATCTAATCGAAAGGCGTGGGTTCGGTCCCCACTCTGGGCGCATGTTTTTCTTTCTTTCTTTCTCTCGTAATTAATAAAAAATTAATAATAATGTAACGTCACTAACGGTAAAAAAAAAATTGTCTAACCTTCCCCTATGCCTTCTTTGGCGTTGTAGGCTGCCGGAATATCTTTCTGTATTTCCTAACGAGCCCCTCATTTCCAAACCCTATTATCGCGCGAAAGCTTAGCGAGGGCCCTCGGTTCTGGCAGCCTTGATGCCAAGGTAGCATAAGAGGGCTTCCCGCCAGTTGACCGCTCATGACCGGTTGTAGACGTTCGCGTCACGCCCCGGGGGTTGAAAAAGAAGGTCCCCTTCTCCCCGTGTAGTCTGAGTGGCGCTGGCTACCACCCTCAAGCGTCAGATACAGTTGTAGTAAATATAAATACCCCAGAAAGTGAAGCAGAACACAGTCGCCCAGGTAGCCGAATTGGTAAGGCATTCGAGATCTAATCGAAAGGCGTGGGTTCGGTCCCCACTCTGGGCGCATGTTTTTCTTTCTTTCTTTCTCTCGTAATTAATAAAAAATTAATAATAATGTAACGTCACTAACGGTAAAAAAAAAAATGTCTAACCTTCCCCTCTGCCTTCTTTGGCGTTGTAGACTGCCGGCATTTCTTTCTGTATTTCCTAACGAGCCCCTCATTTCCAAACCCTATTATCGCGCGAAAGCTTAGCGAGGGCCCTCGGTTCTGGCAGCCTTGATGCCAAGGTAGCATAAGAGGGCTTCCCGCCAGTTGACCGCTCATGACCAGCTGTAGACGTTCGCGTCACGCCCCGGGGGTTGAAAAAGAAGGTCCCCTTCTCCCCGTGTAGTCTGAGTGGCGCTGGCTACCACCCTCAAGCGTCAGATACAGCAATAGTAAATATAAATACCCCAGAAAGTGAAGCAGAACACAGTCGCCCAGATAGCCGAATTGGTAAGGCATTCGAGATCTAATCGAAAGGCGTGGGTTCGGTCCCCACTCTGGGCGCATGTTTTTCTTTCTTTCTTTCTCTCGTAATTAATAAAAAATTAATAATAATGTAACGTCACTAACGGTAAAAAAAAACAAAAAAATTGTCTAACCTTCCCTTATGCCTTCTTTGGCGTTGTAGACTGCCGGCATTTCTTTCTGTATTTCCTACCGAGCCCCTCATTTCCAAACCCTATTATCGCGCGAAAGCTTAGCGAGGGCCCTCGGTTCTGGCAGCTTTGATGCCAAGGTGGCATAAGAGGGCTTCCCGCCAGTTGACCGCTCATGACCGGCTGTAGACGTTCGCGTCACGCCCCGGGGGTTGAAAAAGAAGGTCCCCTTCTCCCCGTGTAGTCTGAGTGGCGCTGGCTACCACCCTCAAGCGTCAGATACAGTTGTAGTAAATATAAATACCCCAGAAAGTGAAGCAGAACACAGTAGCCCAGATAGCCGAATTGGTAAGGCATTCGAGATCTAATCGAAAGGCGTGGGTTCGGTCCCCACTCTGGGCGCATGTTTTTCTTTCTTTCTTTCTCTCGTAATTAATAAAAAATTAATAATAATGTAACGTCACTAACGGTAAAAAAAAAATTGTCTAACCTTCCCCTATGCCTTCTTTGGCGTTGTAGGCTGCCGGAATATCTTTCTGTATTTCCTAACGAGCCCCTCATTTCCAAACCCTATTATCGCGCGAAAGCTTAGCGAGGGCCCTCGGTTCTGGCAGCCTTGATGCCAAGGTAGCATAAGAGGGCTTCCCGCCAGTTGACCGCTCATGACCGGTTGTAGACGTTCGCGTCACGCCCCGGGGGTTGAAAAAGAAGGTCCCCTTCTCCCCGTGTAGTCTGAGTGGCGCTGGCTACCACCCTCAAGCGTCAGATACAGTTGTAGTAAATATAAATACCCCAGAAAGTGAAGCAGAACACAGTCGCCCAGGTAGCCGAATTGGTAAGGCATTCGAGATCTAATCGAAAGGCGTGGGTTCGGTCCCCACTCTGGGCGCATGTTTTTCTTTCTTTCTTTCTCTCGTAATTAATAAAAAATTAATAATAATGTAACGTCACTAACGGTAAAAAAAAATTGTCTAACCTTCCCCTCTGCCTTCTTTGGCGTTGTAGACTGCCGGCATTTCTTTCTGTATTTCCTAACGAGCCCCTCATTTCCAAACCCTATTATCGCGCGAAAGCTTAGCGAGGGCCCTCGGTTCTGGCAGCCTTGATGCCAAGGTAGCATAAGAGGGCTTCCCGCCAGTTGACCGCTCATGACCGGCTGTAGACGTTCGCGTCACGCACCGGGGGTTGAAAAAGAAGGTCCCCTTCTCCCCGTGTAGTCTGAGTGGCGCTGGCTACCACCCTCAAGCGTCAGATACAGTTGTAGTAAATATAAATACCCCAGAAAGTGAAGCAGAACACAGTCGCCCAGATAGCCGAATTGGTAAGGCATTCAAAATCTAATCGAAAGGCGTGGGTTCGGTCCCCACTCTGGGCGCATGTTTTTCTTTCTTTCTTTCTCTCGTAATTAATAAAAAATTAATAATAATGTAACGTCAATAACGGTAAAAAAAAACAAAAAAATTTTCTAACCTTCCCTTATGCCTTCTTTGGCGTTGTAGACTGCCGGCATTTCTTTCTGTATTTCCTACCAAGCCCCTCATTTCCAAACCCTATTATCGCGCGAAAGCTTAGCGAGGGCCCTCGGTTCTGGCAGCTTTGATGCCAAGGTAGCATAAGAGGGCTTCCCGCCAGTTGACCGCTCATGACCGGCTGTAGACGTTCGCGTCACGCCCCGGGGGTTGAAAAAGAAGGTCCCCTTCTCCCCGTGTAGTCTGAGTGGCGCTGGCTACCACCCTCAAGCGTCAGATACAGTTGTAGTAAATTTAAATACCCCAGAAAGTGAAGCAGAACACAGTAGCCCAGATAGCCGAATTGGTAAGGCATTCGAGATCTAATCGAAAGGCGTGGGTTCGGTCCCCACTTTGGGCGCATGTTTTTCTTTCTTTCTTTCTCTCGTAATTAATAAAAAATTAATAATAATGTAACGTCACTAACGGTAAAAAAAAAATTGTCTAACCTTCCCCTATGCCTTCTTTGGCGTTGTAGACTGCCGGAATATCTTTCTGTATTTCCTAACGAGCCCCTCATTTCCAAACCCTATTATCACGCGAAAGCTTAGCGAGGGCCCTCGGTTCTGGCAGCCTTGATGCCAAGGTAGCATAAGAGGGCTTCCCGCCAGTTGACCGCTCATGACCGGTTGTAGACGTTCGCGTCACGCCCCGGGGGTTGAAAAAGAAGGTCACCTTCTCCCCGTGTAGTCTGAGTGGCGCTGGCTACCACCCTCAAGCGTCAGATACAGTTGTAGTATTTATAAATACCCCAGAAAGTGAAGCAAAACAGAGTCGCCAAGGTAGCCGAATTGGTAAGGCATTCGAGATCTAATCGAAAGGCGTGGGTTCGGTCCCCACTCTGGGCGCATGTTTTTCTTTCTTTCTTTCTCTCGTAATTAATAAAAAATTAATAATAATGTAACGTCACTAACGGTAAAAAAAAATTGTCTAACCTTCCCCTATGCCTTCTTTGGCGTTGTAGACTGCCGGCATTTCTTTCTGTATTTCCTAACGAGCCCCTCATTTCCAAACCCTATTATCGCGCGAAAGCTTAGCGAGGGCCCTCGGTTCTGGCAGCCTTGATGCCAAGGTAGCATAAGAGGGCTTCCCGCCAGTTGACCGCTCATGACCGGCTGTAGACGTTCGCGTCACGCCCCGGGGGTTGAAAAAGAAGGTCCCCTTCTCCCCGTGTAGTCTGAGTGGCGCTGGCTACCACCCTCAAGCGTCAGATACAGTTGTAGTATATATAAATACCCCAGAAAGTGAAGCAGAACACAGTCGCCCAGATAGCCGAATTGGTAAGGCATTCGAGATCTAATCGAAAGGCGTGGGTTCGGTCCCCACTCTGGGCGCATGTTTTTCTTTCTTTCTTTCTCTCGTAATTAATAAAAAATTAATAATAATGTAACGTCACTAACGGTAAAAAAAAACAAAAAAATTGTCTAACCTTCCCTTATGCCTTCTTTGGCGTTGTAGACTGCCGGCATTTCTTTCTGTATTTCCTACCGAGCCCCTCATTTCCAAACCCTATTATCGCGCGAAAGCTTAGCGAGGGCCCTCGGTTCTGGCAGCTTTGATGCCAAGGTGGCATAAGAGGGCTTCCCGCCAGTTGACCGCTCATGACCGGCTGTAGACGTTCGCGTCACGCCCCGGGGGTTGAAAAAGAAGGTCCCCTTCTCCCCGTGTAGTCTGAGTGGCGCTGGCTACCACCCTCAAGCGTCAGATACAGTTGTAGTAAATATAAATACCCCAGAAAGTGAAGCAGAACACAGTAGCCCAGATAGCCGAATTGGTAAGGCATTCGAGATCTAATCGAAAGGCGTGGGTTCGGTCCCCACTCTGGGCGCATGTTTTTCTTTCTTTCTTTCTCTCGTAATTAATAAAAAATTAATAATAATGTAACGTCACTAACGGTAAAAAAAAAAATTGTCTAACCTTCCCCTATGCCTTCTTTGGCGTTGTAGGCTGCCGGAATATCTTTCTGTATTTCCTAACGAGCCCCTCATTTCCAAACCCTATTATCGCGCGAAAGCTTAGCGAGGGCCCTCGGTTCTGGCAGCCTTGATGCCAAGGTAGCATAAGAGGGCTTCCCGCCAGTTGACCGCTCATGACCGGTTGTAGACGTTCGCGTCACGCCCCGGGGGTTGAAAAAGAAGGTCCCCTTCTCCCCGTGTAGTCTGAGTGGCGCTGGCTACCACCCTCAAGCGTCAGATACAGTTGTAGTAAATATAAATACCCCAGAAAGTGAAGCAGAACACAGTCGCCCAGGTAGCCGAATTGGTAAGGCATTCGAGATCTAATCGAAAGGCGTGGGTTCGGTCCCCACTCTGGGCGCATGTTTTTCTTTCTTTCTTTCTCTCGTAATTAATAAAAAATTAATAATAATGTAACGTCACTAACGGTAAAAAAAAATTGTCTAACCTTCCCCTCTGCCTTCTTTGGCGTTGTAGACTGCCGGCATTTCTTTCTGTATTTCCTAACGAGCCCCTCATTTCCAAACCCTATTATCGCGCGAAAGCTTAGCGAGGGCCCTCGGTTCTGGCAGCCTTGATGCCAAGGTAGCATAAGAGGGCTTCCCGCCAGTTGACCGCTCATGACCGGCTGTAGACGTTCGCGTCACGCACCGGGGGTTGAAAAAGAAGGTCCCCTTCTCCCCGTGTAGTCTGAGTGGCGCTGGCTACCACCCTCAAGCGTCAGATACAGTTGTAGTAAATATAAATACCCCAGAAAGTGAAGCAGAACACAGTCGCCCAGATAGCCGAATTGGTAAGGCATTCAAAATCTAATCGAAAGGCGTGGGTTCGGTCCCCACTCTGGGCGCATGTTTTTCTTTCTTTCTTTCTCTCGTAATTAATAAAAAATTAATAATAATGTAACGTCAATAACGGTAAAAAAAAACAAAAAAATTGTCTAACCTTCCCTTATGCCTTCTTTGGCGTTGTAGACTGCCGGCATTTCTTTCTGTATTTCCTACCAAGCCCCTCATTTCCAAACCCTATTATCGCGCGAAAGCTTAGCGAGGGCCCTCGGTTCTGGCAGCTTTGATGCCAAGGTAGCATAAGAGGGCTTCCCGCCAGTTGACCGCTCATGACCGGCTGTAGACGTTCGCGTCACGCCCCGGGGGTTGAAAAAGAAGGTCCCCTTCTCCCCGTGTAGTCTGAGTGGCGCTGGCTACCACCCTCAAGCGTCAGATACAGTTGTAGTAAATATAAATACCCCAGAAAGTGAAGCAGAACACAGTAGCCCAGATAGCCGAATTGGTAAGGCATTCGAGATCTAATCGAAAGGCGTGGGTTCGGTCCCCACTTTGGGCGCATGTTTTTCTTTCTTTCTTTCTCTCGTAATTAATAAAAAATTAATAATAATGTAACGTCACTAACGGTAAAAAAAAAATTGTCTAACCTTCCCCTATGCCTTCTTTGGCGTTGTAGACTGCCGGAATATCTTTCTGTATTTCCTAACGAGCCCCTCATTTCCAAACCCTATTATCGCGCGAAAGCTTAGCGAGGGCCCTCGGTTCTGGCAGCCTTGATGCCAAGGTAGCATAAGAGGGCTTCCCGCCAGTTGACCGCTCATGACCGGTTGTAGACGTTCGCGTCACGCCCCGGGGGTTGAAAAAGAAGGTCACCTTCTCCCCGTGTAGTCTGAGTGGCGCTGGCTACCACCCTCAAGCGTCAGATACAGTTGTAGTAAATATAAATACCCCAGAAAGTGAAGCAAAACAGAGTCGCCAAGGTAGCCGAATTGGTAAGGCATTCGAGATCTAATCGAAAGGCGTGGGTTCGGTCCCCACTCTGGGCGCATGTTTTTCTTTCTTTCTTTCTCTCGTAATTAATAAAAAATTAATAATAATGTAACGTCACTAACGGTAAAAAAAAATTGTCTAACCTTCCCCAATGCCTTCTTTGGCGTTGTAGACTGCCGGCATTTCTTTCTGTATTTCCTAACGAGCCCCTCATTTCCAAACCCTATTATCGCGCGAAAGCTTAGCGAGGGCCCTCGGTTCTGGCAGCCTTGATGCCAAGGTAGCATAAGAGGGCTTCCCGCCAGTTGACCGCTCATGACCGGCTGTAGACGTTCGCGTCACGCCCCGGGGGTTGAAAAAGAAGGTCCCCTTCTCCCCGTGTAGTCTGAGTGGCGCTGGCTACCACCCTCAAGCGTCAGATACAGTTGTAGTAAATATAAATACCCCAGAAAGTGAAGCAGAACACAGTCGCCGAGATAGCCGAATTGGTAAGGCATTCGAGATCTAATCGAAAGGCGTGGGTTCGGTCCCCACTCTGGGCGCATGTTTTTCTTTCTTTCTTTCTCTCGTAATTAATAAAAAATTAATAATAATGTAACGTCAATAACGGTAAAAAAAAACAAAAAAATTGTCTAACCTTCCCTTATGCCTTCTTTGGCGTTGTAGACTGCTGGCATTTCTTTCTGTATTTCCTACCGAGCCCCTCATTTCCAAACCCTATTATCGCGCGAAAGCTTAGCGAGGGCCCTCGGTTCTGGCAGCTTTGATGCCAAGGTAGCATAAGAGGGCTTCCCGCCAGTTGACCGCTCATGACCGGCTGTAGACGTTCGCGTCACGCCCCGGGGGTTGAAAAAGAAGGTCCCCTTCTCCCCGTGTAGTCTGAGTGGCGCTGGCTACCACCCTCAAGCGTCAGATACAGTTGTAGTAAATATAAATACCCCAGAAAGTGAAGCAGAACACAGTAGCCCAGATAGCCGAATTGGTAAGGCATTCGAGATCTAATCGAAAGGCGTGGGTTCGGTCCCCACTCTGGGCGCATGTTTTTCTTTCTTTCTTTCTCTCGTAATTAATAAAAAATTAATAATAATGTAACGTCACTAACGGTAAAAAAAAATTGTCTAACCTTCCCCTATGCCTTCTTTGGCGTTGTAGACTGCCGGAATTTCTTTCTGTATTTCCTAACGAGCCCCTCATTTCCAAACCCTATTATCGCGCGAAAGCTTAGCGAGGGCCCTCGGTTCTGGCAGCCTTGATGCCAAGGTAGCATAAGAGGGCTTCCCGCCAGTTGACCGCTCATGACCGGTTGTAGACGTTCGCGTCACGCCCCGGGGGTTGAAAAAGAAGGTCCCCTTCTCCCCGTGTAGTCTGAGTGGCGCTGGCTACCACCCTCAAGCGTCAGATACAGTTGTAGTAAATATAAATACCCCAGAAAGTGAAGCAGAACACAGTCGCCCAGATAGCCGAATTGGTAAGGCATTCGAGATCTAATCGAAAGGCGTGGGTTCGGTCCCCACTCTGGGCGCATGTTTTTCTTTCTTTCTTTCTCTCGTAATTAATAAAAAATTAATAATAATGTAACGTCACTAACGGTAAAAAAAAAACAAAAAAATTGTCTAACCTTCCCTTATGCCTTCTTTGGCGTTGTAGACTGCTGGCATTTCTTTCTGTATTTCCTACCGAGCCCCTCATTTCCAAACCCTATTATCGCGCGAAAGCTTAGCGAGGGCCCTCGGTTCTGGCAGCTTTGATGCCAAGGTAGCATAAGAGGGCTTCCCGCCAGTTGACCGCTCATGACCGGCTGTAGACGTTCGCGTCACGCCCCGGGGGTTGAAAAAGAAGGTCCCCTTCTCCCCGTGTAGTCTGAGTGGCGCTGGCTACCACCCTCAAGCGTCAGATACAGTTGTAGTAAATATAAATACCCCAGAAAGTGAAGCAGAACACAGTAGCCCAGATAGCCGAATTGGTAAGGCATTCGAGATCTAATCGAAAGGCGTGGGTTCGGTCCCCACTCTGGGCACATGTTTTTCTTTCTTTCTCTCGTAATTAATAAAAAATTAATAATAATGTAACGTTACTAACGGTAAAAAAAAATTGTCTAACCTTCCCCTATGCCTTCATTGGCGTTGTAGACTGCCGGCATTTCTTTCTGTATTTCCTAACGAGCCCCTCATTTCCAAACCTTTTATCGCGCGAAAGCTTAGCGAGGGCCCTCGGTTCTGGCAGCCTTGATGCCAAGGTAGCATAAGAGGGCTTCCCGCCAGTTGACCGCTTATGACCGGCTGTAGACGTTCGCGTCACGCCCCGGGGGTTGAAAAAGAAGGTCCCCTTCTCCCCGTGTAGTCTGAGTGGCGCTGGCTACCACCCTTAAGCGTCAGATACAGTTGTAGTAAATATAAATACCCCAGAAAGTGAAGCAGAAGACAGTCGCCCAGATAGCCGAATTGGTAAGGCATTTGAGATCTAATCGAAAGGCGTGGGTTCGGTCCCCACTCTGGGCGCATGTTTTTCTTTCTTTCTTTCTCTCGTAATTAATAAAAAATTAATAATAATGTAACGTCACTAACGGTAAAAAAAAATTGTCTAACCTTCCCCTATGCCTTCTTTGGCGTTGTAGACTGCCGGCATTTCTTTCTGTATTTCCTAACGAGCCCCTCATTTCCAAACCCTATTATCGCGCGAAAGCTTAGCGAGGGCCCTCGGTTCTGGCAGCCTTGATGCCAAGGTAGCATAAGAGGGCTTCCCGCCAGTTGACCGCTCATGACCGGCTGTAGACGTTCGCGTCACGCCCCGGGGGTTGAAAAAGAAGGTCCCCTTCTCCCCGTGTAGTCTGAGTGGCGCTGGCTACCACCCTCAAGCGTCAGATACAGTTGTAGTAAATATAAATACCCCAGAAAGTGAAGCAGAACACAGTCGCCCAGATAGCCGAATTGGTAAGGCATTCGAGATCTAATCGAAAGGCGTGGGTTCGGTCCCCACTCTGGGCGCATGTTTTTCTTTCTTTCTTTCTCTCGTAATTAATAAAAAATTAATAATAATGTAACGTCACTAACGGTAAAAAAAATTGTCTAACCTTCCCCTATGCCTTCTTTGGCGTTGTAGACTGCCGGCATTTCTTTCTGTATTTCCTAACGAGCCCCTCATTTCCAAACCCTATTATCGCGCGAAAGCTTAGCGAGGGCCCTCGGTTCTGGCAGCCTTGATGCCAAGGTAGCATAAGAGGGCTTCCCGCCAGTTGACCGCTCATGACCGGCTGTAGACGTTCGCGTCACGCCCCGGGGGTTGAAAAAGAAGGTCCCCTTCTCCCCGTGTAGTCTGAGTGGCGCTGGCTACCACCCTCAAGCGTCAGATACAGTTGTAGTAAATATAAATACCCCAGAAAGTGAAGCAGAACACAGTCGCCCAGATAGCCGAATTGGTAAGGCATTCGAGATCTAATCGAAAGGCGTGGGTTCGGTCGCCACTCTGGGCGCATGTTTTTATTTCTTTCTTTCTCTCGTAATTAATAAAAAATTAATAATAATGTAACGTCACTAACGGTAAAAAAAAATTGTCTAACCTTCCCCTATGCCTTCTTTGGCGTTGTAGACTGCCGGCATTTCTTTCTGTATTTCCTAACGAGCCCCTCATTTCCAAACCCTATTATCGCGCGAAAGCTTAGCGAGGGCCCTCGGTTCTGGCAGCCTTGATGCCAAGGTAGCATAAGAGGGCTTCCCGCCAGTTGACCGCTCATGACCGGCTGTAGACGTTCGCGTCACGCCCCGGGGGTTGAAAAAGAAGGTCCCCTTCTCCCCGTGTAGTCTGAGTGGCGCTGGCTACCACCCTCAAGCGTCAGATACAGTTGTAGTAAATATAAATACCCCAGAAAGTGAAGCAGAACACAGTCGCCCAGATAGCCGAATTGGTAAGGCATTCGAGATCTAATCGAAAGGCGTGGGTTCGGTCCCCACTCTGGGCGCATGTTTTTATTTCTTTCTTTCTCTCGTAATTAATAAAAAATTAATAATAATGTAACGTCACTAACGGTAAAAAAAAATTGTCTAACCTTCCCCTATGCCTTCTTTGGCGTTGTAGACTGCCGGCATTTCTTTCTGTATTTCCTAACGAGCCCCTCATTTCCAAACCCTATTATCGCGCGAAAGCTTAGCGAGGGCCCTCGGTTCTGGCAGCCTTGATGCCAAGGTAGCATAAGAGGGCTTCCCGCCAGTTGACCGCTCATGACCGGCTGTAGACGTTCGCGTCACGCCCCGGGGGTTGAAAAAGAAGGTCCCCTTCTCCCCGTGTAGTCTGAGTGGCGCTGGCTACCACCCTCAAGCGTCAGATACAGTTGTAGTAAATATAAATACCCCAGAAAGTGAAGCAGAACACAGTAGCCCAGATAGCCGAATTGGTAAGGCATTCGAGATCTAATCGAAAGGCGTGGGTTCGGTCCCCACTCTGGGCGCATGTTTTTCTTTCTTTCTTTCTCTCGTAATTAATAAAAAATTAATAATAATGTAACGTCACTAACGGTAAAAAAAAAATTGTCTAACCTTCCCCTATGCCTGCTTTGGCATTGTAGACTGCCGGAATTTCTTTCTGTATTTCCTAACGAGCCCCTCATTTCCAAACCCTATTATCGCGCGAAAGCTTAGCGAGGGCCCTCGCTTCTGGCAGCCTTGATGCCAAGGTAGCCTAAGAGGGCTTCCCGCCAGTTGACCGCTCATGACCGGTTGTAGACGTTCGCGTCACGCTCCGGGGGTTGAAAAAGAAGGTCCCCTTCTCCCCGTGTAGTCTGAGTGGCGCTGGCTACCACCCTCAAGCGTCAGATACAGTTGTAGTATATATAAATACCCCAGAAAGTGAAGCAGAACACAGTCGCCCAGGTAGCCGAATTGGTAAGGCATTCGAGATCTAATCGAAAGGCGTGGGTTCGGTCCCCACTCTGGGCGCATGTTTTTCTTTCTTTCTTTCTCTCGTAATTAATAAAAAATTAATAATAATGTAACGTCACTAACGGTAAAAAAAATTGTCTAACCTTCCCCTATGCCTTCTTTGGCGTTGTAGACTGCCGGCATTTCTTTCTGTATTTCCTAACGAGCCCCTCATTTCCAAACCCTATTATCGCGCGAAAGCTTAGCGAGGGCCCTCGGTTCTGGCAGCCTTGATGCCAAGGTAGCATAAGAGGGCTTCCCGCCAGTTGACCGCTCATGACCGGCTGTAGACGTTCGCGTCACGCCCCGGGGGTTGAAAAAGAAGGTTCCCTTCTCCCCGTGTAGTCTGAGTGGCGCTGGCTACCACCCTCAAGCGTCAGATACAGTTGTAGTAAATATAAATACCCCAGAAAGTGAAGCAGAACACAGTAGCCCAGATAGCCGAATTGGTAAGGCATTCGAGATCTAATCGAAAGGCGTGGGTTCGGTCCCCACTCTGGGCGCATGTTTTTCTTTCTTTCTCTCGTAATTAATAAAAAATTAATAATAATGTAACGTCACTAACGGTAAAAAAAAATTGTCTAACCTTCCCCTATGCCTTCATTGGCGTTGTAGACTGCCGGCATTTCTTTCTGTATTTCCTAACGAGCCCCTCATTTCCAAACCTTTTATCGCGCGAAAGCTTAGCGAGGGCCCTCGGTTCTGGCAGCCTTGATGCCAAGGTAGCATAAGAGGGCTTCCCGCCAGTTGACCGCTTATGACCGGCTGTAGACGTTCGCGTCACGCCCCGGGGGTTGAAAAAGAAGGTCCCCTTCTCCCCGTGTAGTCTGAGTGGCGCTGGCTACCACCCTTAAGCGTCAGATACAGTTGTAGTAAATATAAATACCCCAGAAAGTGAAGCAGAAGACAGTCGCCCAGATAGCCGAATTGGTAAGGCATTTGAGATCTAATCGAAAGGCGTGGGTTCGGTCCCCACTCTGGGCGCATGTTTTTCTTTCTTTCTTTCTCTCGTAATTAATAAAAAATTAATAATAATGTAACGTCACTAACGGTAAAAAAAAATTGTCTAACCTTCCCCTATGCCTTCTTTGGCGTTGTAGACTGCCGGCATTTCTTTCTGTATTTCCTAACGAGCCCCTCATTTCCAAACCCTATTATCGCGCGAAAGCTTAGCGAGGGCCCTCGGTTCTGGCAGCCTTGATGCCAGGGTAGCATAAGAGGGCTTCCCGCCAGTTGACCGCTCATGACCGGCTGTAGACGTTCGCGTCACGCCCCGGGGGTTGAAAAAGAAGGTCCCCTTCTCCCCGTGTAGTCTGAGTGGCGCTGGCTACCACCCTCAAGCGTCAGATACAGTTGTAGTAAATATAAATACCCCAGAAAGTGAAGCAGAACACAGTCGCCCAGATAGCCGAATTGGTAAGGCATTCGAGATCTAATCGAAAGGCGTGGGTTCGGTCCCCACTCTGGGCGCATGTTTTTCTTTCTTTCTTTCTCTCGTAATTAATAAAAAATTAATAATAATGTAACGTCACTAACGGTAAAAAAAATTGTCTAACCTTCCCCTATGCCTTCTTTGGCGTTGTAGACTGCCGGCATTTCTTTCTGTATTTCCTAACGAGCCCCTCATTTCCAAACCCTATTATCGCGCGAAAGCTTAGCGAGGGCCCTCGGTTCTGGCAGCCTTGATGCCAAGGTAGCATAAGAGGGCTTCCCGCCAGTTGACCGCTCATGACCGGCTGTAGACGTTCGCGTCACGCCCCGGGGGTTGAAAAAGAAGGTCCCCTTCTCCCCGTGTAGTCTGAGTGGCGCTGGCTACCACCCTCAAGCGTCAGATACAGTTGTAGTAAATATAAATACCCCAGAAAGTGAAGCAGAACACAGTCGCCCAGATAGCCGAATTGGTAAGGCATTCGAGATCTAATCGAAAGGCGTGGGTTCGGTCCCCACTCTGGGCGCATGTTTTTATTTCTTTCTTTCTCTCGTAATTAATAAAAAATTAATAATAATGTAACGTCACTAACGGTAAAAAAAAATTGTCTAACCTTCCCCTATGCCTTCTTTGGCGTTGTAGACTGCCGGCATTTCTTTCTGTATTTCCTAACGAGCCCCTCATTTCCAAACCCTATTATCGCGCGAAAGCTTAGCGAGGGCCCTCGGTTCTGGCAGCCTTGATGCCAAGGTAGCATAAGAGGGCTTCCCGCCAGTTGACCGCTCATGACCGGCTGTAGACGTTCGCGTCACGCCCCGGGGGTTGAAAAAGAAGGTCCCCTTCTCCCCGTGTAGTCTGAGTGGCGCTGGCTACCACCCTCAAGCGTCAGATACAGTTGTAGTAAATATAAATACCCCAGAAAGTGAAGCAGAACACAGTCGCCCAGATAGCCGAATTGGTAAGGCATTCGAGATCTAATCGAAAGGCGTGGGTTCGGTCCCCACTCTGGGCGCATGTTTTTATTTCTTTCTTTCTCTCGTAATTAATAAAAAATTAATAATAATGTAACGTCACTAACGGTAAAAAAAAATTGTCTAACCTTCCCCTATGCCTTCTTTGGCGTTGTAGACTGCCGGCATTTCTTTCTGTATTTCCTAACGAGCCCCTCATTTCCAAACCCTATTATCGCGCGAAAGCTTAGCGAGGGCCCTCGGTTCTGGCAGCCTTGATGCCAAGGTAGCATAAGAGGGCTTCCCGCCAGTTGACCGCTCATGACCGGCTGTAGACGTTCGCGTCACGCCCCGGGGGTTGAAAAAGAAGGTCCCCTTCTCCCCGTGTAGTCTGAGTGGCGCTGGCTACCACCCTCAAGCGTCAGATACAGTTGTAGTAAATATAAATACCCCAGAAAGTGAAGCAGAACACAGTAGCCCAGATAGCCGAATTGGTAAGGCATTCGAGATCTAATCGAAAGGCGTGGGTTCGGTCCCCACTCTGGGCGCATGTTTTTCTTTCTTTCTTTCTCTCGTAATTAATAAAAAATTAATAATAATGTAACGTCACTAACGGTAAAAAAAAAATTGTCTAACCTTCCCCTATGCCTGCTTTGGCATTGTAGACTGCCGGAATTTCTTTCTGTATTTCCTAACGAGCCCCTCATTTCCAAACCCTATTATCGCGCGAAAGCTTAGCGAGGGCCCTCGCTTCTGGCAGCCTTGATGCCAAGGTAGCCTAAGAGGGCTTCCCGCCAGTTGACCGCTCATGACCGGTTGTAGACGTTCGCGTCACGCTCCGGGGGTTGAAAAAGAAGGTCCCCTTCTCCCCGTGTAGTCTGAGTGGCGCTGGCTACCACCCTCAAGCGTCAGATACAGTTGTAGTAAATATAAATACCCCAGAAAGTGAAGCAGAACACAGTCGCCCAGGTAGCCGAATTGGTAAGGCATTCGAGATCTAATCGAAAGGCGTGGGTTCGGTCCCCACTCTGGGCGCATGTTTTTCTTTCTTTCTTTCTCTCGTAATTAATAAAAAATTAATAATAATGTAACGTCACTAACGGTAAAAAAAATTGTCTAACCTTCCCCTATGCCTTCTTTGGCGTTGTAGACTGCCGGCATTTCTTTCTGTATTTCCTAACGAGCCCCTCATTTCCAAACCCTATTATCGCGCGAAAGCTTAGCGAGGGCCCTCGGTTCTGGCAGCCTTGATGCCAAGGTAGCATAAGAGGGCTTCCCGCCAGTTGACCGCTCATGACCGGCTGTAGACGTTCGCGTCACGCCCCGGGGGTTGAAAAAGAAGGTTCCCTTCTCCCCGTGTAGTCTGAGTGGCGCTGGCTACCACCCTCAAGCGTCAGATACAGTTGTAGTAAATATAAATACCCCAGAAAGTGAAGCAGAACACAGTAGCCCAGATAGCCGAATTGGTAAGGCATTCGAGATCTAATCGAAAGGCGTGGGTTCGGTCCCCACTCTGGGCGCATGTTTTTCTTTCTTTCTTTCTCTCGTAATTAATAAAAAATTAATAATGTAACGTCACTAACGGTAAAAAAAAATTGTCTAACCTTTCCCTATGCCTTCTTTGGCGTTGTAGACTGCCGGCATTTCTTTCTGTATTTCCTAACGAGCCCCTCATTTCCAAACCCTATTATCGCGCGAAAGCTTAGCGAGGGCCCTCGGTTCTGGCAGCCTTGATGCCAAGGTAGCATAAGAGGGCTTCCCGCCAGTTGACCGCTCATGACCGGCTGTAGACGTTCGCGTCACGCCCCGGGGGTTGAAAAAGAAGGTCCCCTTCTCCCCGTGTAGTCTCAGTGGCGCTGGCTACCACCCTCAAGCGTCAGATACAGTTGTAGTAAATATAAATACCCCAGAAATTGAAGCAGAACACAGTCGCCCAGATAGCCGAATTGGTAAGGCATTCGAGATCTAATCGAAAGGCGTGGGTTCGGTCCCCACTCTGGGCGCGTTTTTTTTTCTTTCTTTCTCTCGTAATTAATAAAATTTAATAATAATGTAACGTCACTAACGGTAAAAAAAGAATTGTCTAACCTTCCCCTATGCCTTCTTTGGCGTTGTAGACTGCCGGCATTTCTTTCTGTATATATATATATATATATATATATATATGTATATATAAATATATATATATATATATAAATATATATATATATATATACAAGACAAGAAAAACTTGGAACAAGGTAAAAGCCCGATTGTGGCCTACGTTTCAGCAAAAAGAACTTGCTTTCCTCAGGGCCCTGAGGAAAGCAAGTACTCTTTGCTTCAAAGTTCTTCATCTTCAAAGTTCTACTACTCCCTATATATATATATATATATATATATATATATATATAGTATAAGAAAAGAGTCGGATACACAGCAAGAACAATAACGAACAAAGGTTACTTACGTGGCGGCAATGGGACTTGCCTTCATCAGAGTACAGTTACATGATTTTGCTGTCACAAACATTTGGAACACAGTTCTTATATAGCATTGCAGAAAACTGTGAGAAGGAGCGGAAGATGTTTCGGAAACCGAGAGTATGCATGCAGTCGGGCTATGACTATGTTACAACAACAACAACAACAACAAACAAACAAACAAAAAAAGAGAGAGAGCGACAGAGAAAAAGGGGTCATATTAACAAAGCAGCACTCCAGGTTGCACCATGACGGGGCAACGTCCGCGGCGTGGGCTGCAAGTTCAGACAGTGCGGAAAACGGGGCAATCGCGGTTTCAAAGGGAAGGGAAGTGTATACAGTAAGGTATTCATTAGGTGGGGAGACTGGTTGGTGCGGAAGCGAAGATGGGTGGGCCCTCAGTTCCCCCCCCCCGCGATTGGAGAGAATAGATTCAGGGCACAAAAGAGCATTGCACAGGAGCTAGCAACTGAACAGGAAATAGGTAGGGTCAATAGATCAGAAAGGGTTAAACATGAGCTGACAAAGCTGCTGTATATAGAGAGTTTCTGCGAATTCGGATGCTGTGCATGGTGTGCGGGGACCCGTACGCGCCCGAGCAGGTGCTGGCGCCCCTGCTTGCGCAGCCGGGCTGCCTGACAACGGGCCCGCTGCACTGCCTCAGCCTGGACTCCTTCAAGGGGAGCCAGCTTCACCGACCGCTGCCAGCGTAGCACCAGGGGCTGGTGCTACTCGCGCCACTGTGGCGCCACGCGCAAGTCCTTCGACACCGAGAAGGATGGAAGCTGGTGCGAGAGTGACACAGGTGGCACCCAATGCTGCCACACCTGCATTGACACCTGTGCCCAGGCGGAGTGCGAGACTACGGAGACCGCCAGACCGTTACTCGCCGGGGGGACAAGTGTTGCTTCGTGTTTGTGTAGGACAAACAAACTTGGGGGTGAGGGGTGTGACAAGTGTGTGGCAACCCCCATCCCTGATATTCGTTAGCCGCTAAGTTCAGTGGCCCCACCAGGCTCGATGGGCAACATTGTGTGTGGCCGGGCAATAAACACCGCCGAGCACGGCTGCTCGGGGGTCAGTCACCGTCACCACCAGCACGCTGCATGTCGTCTCTCGGCGGGAGGGTATCCCTACCCTCCCAGGTTCACGAACGCGGAGCTAAATCGTGACACTTTATCTGTCCGTTTTTGAGTTACCGAACAGGCCTGCTTCAGGAATGTTCCCGTGGGTTACACGTGCCATTTCCGTTGTCGGGGTCTTGCTTTTTGTGTGTGTAGGTTTGTGTGGTTTCCCTCCCTGTTTTTTTTTTAATTCTTGACCTAGTTATTCCCCCCTTCTCTACCTTCTCTTTTGGCCTGAGGCTTGCAGATAGTTTCTGATAAGGACCCCACTCTCACGTTGTCTTCTGCTTCCGGCGGTTCTGAGAACCTTTCGGTATGCCATGCGGCGGGTCAGCAAACAACCCTCTAATCCTTTCTCTCCAAACTTCTGGTATCATCAACCCCCGGCTGACTTCCCTGTGACCTACTTCGCGACCAAACTATACAACCTTCTTCCCCGCTCAATATCTCCCCCGACATACTCCCAAACCAATCCGCTTTCTGAATTTCACTTCCTTCTTTCCTTCTCCTTTCTCACCGGGCGACCTACTCCTATATATTGAATGCCAGCCAGGCGAGAGTTTGCCATGACGAAAGCAAGTCTCTTTGCTGAAACGTTGGCGACAATTGTGCCTTTACCTTGTTCGAAGTTTTTCTTTCATTGTGTTCTCTACCATCTTCAAAGTTCTACTGCTCTCCGGATTTTTAATGTACGAAGATGATGGAACAAGGTAAGCCCCTCACCTCTCCCTCGCACACGTAACTTTGATCGGTGATAATCACTTTAAGCACATTCAAGATTACTTCCCTACCTGACAACATGCACAATACATGAGCTTTCAAAGCGGCGCCACAACCCATGACATCAGAAAACTCATTGACGCCGCCCCACGTAACATCACTCACTTCATTCTTCACTTTGACACAAACGACTTAAAGGACAACACTGCTGAAAGCACCGTCGAGGCCATGAAAACTCTTGTTCTCGGCGTTCAGACCAACAGGCCCAAAGCAAAGATAACCCTCACAACAATACTTCCCAGGATCTAAAAGAAACACAAGCCAGGCATACGCCAGACCCCGACTACTAGCTCACTCACAAAGGTCAGCTAAGCTTAACGACTTCCTAGTGTACTTTGGACACAACAAATAAACGTTGACATCGTTCACCAAGCAAAAATTCACCACGACCCCCTAGGACATCTGGCTAAGGACGGAATACACCTTAACTTTCGAGGCGTCCGACTGATTTCTGAAAACATCAAGCACAGGCTGAGGAACGCATTTAAGGTGACGCTCCCAACTTCACGCATCAGCCTCCCGTATCCAGCCAGCACAAAACAACAGAACTATCCCAACACCCCCCACAGTAGCGAAATGTCATGTCCACCTAAGAGCAGCACATGTGACGGCAGCACACAAACCATGGACGTGGCCGCAACACGCAACCGAACAACAACCCGACCAACCAAACACATCACGCTCATGGTTCACGAAAACCCCAATACGCAGTATAACGCAAACAGACAACCAAACAGGCATCGATGTGGACCTCACCCCCAGCATCCCTCTTAAACAAATAACTACAAGCCAAAAAGTGTCACCCCGGAGGTCTGCTCGAAACAAACACAAATGACTACCACCGAGTAGACCGGATGCTCCAACCCCTGAATCCCGCTGTTTCCTTAAAGCTCGAAAACTAGCCGGCAAATTAACCAACTGCAGATTTCTTCTGAAAACATGCTTCTCGTATCTCCAAAGCAAAGGCCTCCGCCTAAAAGTTAGTTGTTCTCTTGCTGAGCTCCCTCCGGAAGTAGCAGCCACGTGGCAACGTATTCTGAATACTGCTTCGCGTTCCCTCCTAGAAATTGTTAGAGACCACTGAACTAGCCAACTCAGCCTCTTTAACGATCAGATTGAAGCTCTACCGCTAACTGGACAAAAGAAACTAGATCTCAATATTTTTATAAATCGCAAGTAAAATGATCTTGGCAATACGCAAGCGGTTACGTTTCGACCTGACCAGCTTCCCTTGCAAAATACAGCTTGCACTGTAGAAAATCAGCCGCTCAATAGCCCGGACTATGGTGTATTAGGTAAGATAATCCCCCTAGATACAGAGATTGCTTCAGTAGGACCTCCTCCTCCAGCTAATCATCCTATAGAAAAAACAAATTCCCTCGGTACCTGCCCCAGCAACGTTATTGACATTTCGAAAACACTAACTGCCAACGAATATGGTTTCATAAAACGAGGTTTACTTTCTGTCCCATAAATTACCGTGTGAATGAATATGAGTTACATAAAGATCTCACTGAATTTTCTCTGAAAATGAGACTAAGCAGTTTTTTTCGGAAAAGCAGGACCAACCTGACAATAACGAACGCACCGTCCACCCTCCTAGCATTTGGACTACAGATATAGACCAATCTCCAAAATTAGATCTGTACCTAAAATCAGTATAAATAGAAATATTAGGAAAAACTAACCGATCAAACAAACGCAAGAACCTAACTCCGTCGGAAGAAGTTATCCTGAATATCCTAACCGGCAGAACCGAAATAGTCATAAAGCTAGCCGACAAAGGTGGTAGCGTAGTTGTTTTACCTATGCGAAAATACAAAGATGAAGCTTATAGGCAGCTCAATAACCTCTGCCACTACAAGCCCTTAGATAACCATCCGAGCCAGGAATACAGCCTCAAAAAGCATCATAGGCTCAAAGATCTGCGATCAAGAGAATAATTTACGACCACTGACTTCAATTTCATGAAACCGAATAATAAGCATGCAGGACGTTTTTACCTCTCCCCAAAAGTCCACAAAGTCCCCGAAGAAATATTATTCTCTGCCGACATTCCCGGAAGGCCCATAGTTTCGAATAACAATACCCCACCGGAAGCATTATCTTTGTTTCTGAATCATTACCTATCCGACATTCCGGCTCTTCTTCCTTCATTCGTTCAGGACTCCCCCCAATGCGGACCCTTGAAAAGGGAATCCACGCCTCGAAAGCTGCCTTTCCTCTTTCGAGAAGCCCCTGAGCCTTGCCCATCTGGCGGGGCCCTCGGCCATAATGCCGCGTTGCCCCATTGCCGGGGGTGAAAGAGTCTGGCGGCATGTCCTGCCACAGGCGGTTGCGAGCTGAGCGTCCATTGTGGCTGTGGAAGGCAGCATGTGTATTTGTGTGCCAAGGTGGCGCCGGATACCTACCGGTAAAATAGGTACAAGCGCCTCCCCAGCCGGGCGCTCGGCCCTTGGTTGGGACTACAATGCATGGGAAGTTCACCCGGCTTGCAAGAGAAATCGCCCCTAAGGAAAGGGGCGGCTGCAAAAACGCCGGAACTTTTACCGCAGCGATGGCTCAGAAGTACAGCACTCGCCTAGTGTGGGAGTACTGGGTTCGAATCCTGGTACCGCCGGGCACCCACCAGTTTCTTTATTGAATGCTGGTGTGCCTTGTCGAGCTCGGGTCCTTGAAAGGGGAATCCACGCCTGGAAAGCTGCCTTTACCCTTGCGGGGGGCCGCTGACCCTTGTCCATCTGGCTGAGGCCCAGGCCATCATACCGCGTTGGGCCATTGCCGGGGCTGAAAGAGTCTGGCGGCATGTCCTGCCACAGGTGGTTGCGAGCTGAGCGTCCATCATGGCTGTGGAAGGCACCATGTGAATTCGTGTTCCTCGGTGGCCCCAGGCACCTGCCTGCAAAATAGGTACAAGCGACTCCGCGGCCTGGCGCTCAGCCCTTGTGTGGGAATACAACGCTTGGGAAGTTCACCCAGCTTGCACGGGAAATCGTCCCTATGGAAAGGGGCGGCTGCAAAAAATTGGGCCCATCTCCCCGCGAGGGGTACTCGAGTAAATGCGTCGCATAGGGGTGGATGTATTGCGTTATCGTTTAGTGTTTGGGGAGTTGGTGGTAGTGAGTGCGTTGTATCAGCAGCTTCTTGACGTAGTTTGAATGAGTCAAGGATATACGGCGCGTTCGTAGCCTTTGATTCTGTGTCGGTTTTGTGGCTCAGTGGGAAGAGCACCATGTATCTCGCGTTCCGCCCACAGGTAGTGAATGCGTTGTATCAGCAGCTTCTTGACGTAGTTTGAATGAGTCAAGGATATAAGGCGCGTTTGTAGCATTTGATTCTGTGTCGGCTTTGTGGCGCAGTGGGAAGAGCACCATGTACCTTGCGTTCCGCCCGCAGGGTCGTGGGATCGAAACCAGGCGCCGATAACTATTATTTTTTTATTTAGTGTAGGGGGTGGGGTGCGGACCTGTTGTTGAGAGCGAGGAGGGTGGCGTGATGCGCGAGAGGAGCAGTGGGGGAGAGGGTGCGCCTGCGCGCTGAGATGTTGCGGACGGACGGCGGACGCTACATGTGAGTTAAAGAAATGCTCTGCATTTAAAACGCAGGAACTTTTTAACCGACGGCGATGGTCGAGTGGTAAAACACTCGCATCGTAAGGGGGAGGTACCAGGTACGAATCCTGGGCCGCCGGATACCCACCTGTTTCTTTAAAGGGTACAAGCGTCCCCGGAGCCTCTGGACACCTTGGACGTGGGAATAAACGCTTAGAGCTTTTCTACCAGAAGCCGTGGAAGGCTATGTGGGAGGTCTCTCGAACGCCTCTGGGCGGGGTCAGGGGCCGCTCTGCACCCACCAGTCAAAAGGGTACAAGCACCCCCTGTACTGCCGCGAAAGGGATAAAGGGCTTGGACACGCTCTACCACTGTGGCATACGAGGAAGGCTGCTGCTCCCCGACTTCAGCCGCTGGCCACCCACCAGTTTGAAAGTGGGAACAGGCGTAACCTAGCGGGGTTCCTGGAAACAGTAATATCACGCTGGACTGGGTTACAAGAACGTGGTAGGTACTTCGGTGCCGCTGGGTACCAACAAGTATAAAAAAATTCACCCGCATTTCCCCGAAGGGGAGTATGGGGAAGTGCGAATGCACGGGCGATGCTATGAGGGGGAGCTATGTTGAACTGTGTTGACATTCGCCCGTTAGTTGCATTTAACACCCCCGCGTGATCAAGTGGGGATTCACACACCCCGTTAGTCGTTCTCTGGAAATCTTGGTGAATTAAAGTGTATGTTCCAGGAGATCACACACACACGCAAGTAAAGTGAAATGACAGTATTCTTTATTCAGCACTTGTTGGTGTTGTCGTTGTAGTTGACGGTCATTATGACCGCCTTGTGGTCACTGAAATGTACGGTCAAGAGTTGTTGCAAGACCGCGCGTATCAGACAGTTCCTCGCGAAGGCCAGGTCGATGTAGCAGCCGTTGATGGTGGTGGGAGCCTCTAGCGGTAGGCACGTCATGGAGTGGTTGGCGAGCATGTATTCCATCAACCACTCGCCGCCCTTCCGCACGTCCACGTTAAAGTCCCCAACAACCACGACCGGGTCCGAGGGCTTTACGCGCCTGGCCACACTCTCCATTGCCGCGTCCACGTATTCGACGATGTCGTCGCGCGAGATGTTTGGCGCGAGGTAGAGGGTGACGAGCACGATTCCGTCGCCCGAGTACGCGTCGGTGTAGACGGCACTCTACGGCGACTCGTCCCTGACCGGCGAGGTGGACACGGCGTGCGACACGAGGTTCGCGTAGACGTGACCGACGAGGTAGACGCCGCAGTACTCGCCCCGACTTCCGCTCCTGGCGAAGCAGCAGTCGTCGATGGGGAAGTGGGAATGCACGGGTGATGCGAAAGAATTCTTCTTGGCCAATCGCCCTAAGTGGGTATGTGCTAAAGAAATTAGGAACTCTTCTTGGCCAATCGCCCTAAGTGGGTATGTGGTGCGGATAGACGGACGGCGGTGGACGCGTGATTCAGGGTCGCTTAAGAAGTGCATTCGCACTTAAAATTAGAACAAGCACCCCCTGAACAGGATATCCAGTGCTTGGGAAGTTACCCGACTTCGTCGGGAAATGCCCCAGTAGAAGGGGTCGTAACTTTACCCCGGTGATGGATCAGAAGTGCACCACTCGCCTCGTATGCAGGAGGCATTGAGTTCGAATGCTAGTATTTCCGGGCACCCACCGGCTTCATAAATGGGTGCAGACGTCCCTGGTCGACTGCAGACACTTGAAAGGTGATTTTACATCTGTAAAGCTGCCTCTACCATAATGAGGGGCCCCTTACCCTTGTACATCTGGCGGGGAACCGCCCATCATGTCGCGTTGCGCCATTGCGGGGGGTGAAACAGTCTAACATCATAGCCTGCCACAGGCAGTGGCGAGTTGCGCGTCCATCGTGGCTGTGGAAGGCAACATGTGAATTCGTGTTCCTTGGTGGCGCGGCCACCTGCCGGTAAAATAGGTACAAGCGACTCACTGGCCTGTTGCTCGGCCTTTGTGTGGGACTACAACGCTTGGGAAGTTCACCCTGCTTGAACGGGCAATCGTGCCTATGGAAAAGGGCGGCTGCAAAAACGCTGGAACGTTTACTGCAGTGATGGCTCCGAGGTACAGTACTCGCCCCGTATGCGGGACGTGCTGGGTTCGAATCCTGGTACTGCAGGGCAACCTCCGGTTTTATTATTGGGTACATCCGTCCCTGGTCGAGTGAAGACCCTTGAAAGCAGAATCGACTCCTGGAAAGCTGCCTTCACCCAATCAAGGGGCCCCGGACCATCGTCCATCTGGCGGGGCCCCCAGCCATCATGCCGCGTTGCGTCATTGCCGCGGGTGAAAGAGTCTAGCAGCATGTCCTGCCTCAGGCAGTTGATAGTTGAGCATCCATCGTGGCTGTGGAAGGCACCATGTGAATTCATGTTCCTTGGTGGCACCGAGACACATACCGGTAAAATAGGTACAAGCGACTCCCCCGCCTGGCGCTCGACCCTTGTGTGAGACTACAACGTTTGGGAAGTTCACTAGGCTTGCATGGGAAAGTGTCCCTATGGAAAGGGCGGCTGCAAAAACGAAGGAACTTTTACCGCAGCGATGGCTCAGAGGTACAGCACTCGCCTCGTATGCGGGAAGTACTGGGTTCGAAGCCTGGTACCGCCGGGCACCCACCGGTTTCTTTACTGGGTATGGGCGTCCTGTGTCGAGTGTTGACCCTTGAAAGGGGATTTTACGTCTGGGAAGCTGCCTTTACCCAATCGAGGGAACCCTTACCCTTGTCCATATGGCGGGGCCCCGGCCGCGTATTCCCAAACGATATCCCGTAGGGGCCCAGGCCGACCACACCCCCTAAACAGGGGCGCAGCCAATGAGGTTAAAAAAATTGCAATTATTTAACCTCCTTGGACGCAGCACCGTGACGTCTCTACCAATATGTGCGCGACGTCATGCGAGGTGGATTTTTGATTTTTCCCCTTCCCCTCGTTTCGGCTGCTTTGCGGGAGGCCGATGGTTTCGCTCCGTGGGCGGGGATGGCCTGCGGCGCTGGTGAAGCTGACGCACATGTGATATAAGTGAACCTTTTGTACCTGAGCCCCTGATCTCTCCGCGCTCTTCTTGCGCGTCTGCAAGTTGAAGCTGACCTCCGATCGTGTTCCTAGATAAGCGCTCGGCTTGGTGCTGAAAGTGCGCGCGCGCGGATGGACGCTTTCACGTACATGTGGCAATTATACAAGTCCGGGAAAGCAAACACTCTAATAAAAATGAAGACAAAAATTTGTTTTGATCTTTTGTGATCGCGCTGCTTCGCGGCGGCCGATAGTTTCGCTCCTAGCACAAGCCTGGCGTACGCGCTGGGAAGATGAAGCTCGCTCTCCGCACTCTCTTGTGCGCCGTCAGTCGCTCGTCTCCAATGCTCTTCCTAGTTAAGCTAGCGCTCGGCGCGTTGCTCAAAGTGCGCGCGCGGATGGATGCTTTTGCACGTACAAATGTAGTTATTGTTTACTTTCCGGAAGGCAAGCACTCCCAATAAAGTGAAGGCAAAGATGTTTTTTTTTTGTCTTGGGCGGTCCTTTGGACTCCCCACCGAAGCGCAGAACGTTTGCTCTCATTCGGTTGAAAGCACACGCGTACGTCGGTCGCTCGTCTGCTGCGAACATCAGCGAGCGTGTTATTCGCCATACTCGTCTGTGCCTCGCACTTGCGCAGAACTGCCAACACAGGGTAGGTTCTCATAATTGTGTGCGCCACGCGCGTCCCCCGCGCTTTCACGTGATGGTCGCGAAGCTTATAACTTCTGCTTCATGAATAAGCACGAGCAGCCACTCGAGATCGTCAGAGATGACCTCGTGTCAACAAATCATGAGTCTGTGTTCCGCGCGAACCTGTCTCACGAAGTAGCAGTCAACGCCTTCATGGACACGTAGAGCGGGTGCACCAACACAACCTGGATTGTCCAGAAGTCCACAAACGGGGCGAAAGGTATGTTTTTCGATACGAAGCATTGTAGCACGCGAGGCGGCGTTTTGCAACTTGTGTTGTACTATTTATATTGTGAGCGTTTATTGGTGCCTTGACTCATGAAGAAGACTCATGGAATGAATTAATTGCCATTCGCTAGTGGGACCAATCTCTCACCTGTACATACCCATTATCATCATCATTTGTGGATTATCATCATCGTCTGGGCTTGTTCTGCCGAGTCACTGAGTTCCCTGCGGGCTGAGTAAAGAGACGTGCCTTGGAATTACCGTTCCCTTGTTCCAGCCTGCTTTCCTCTTACAAGTGGTGGAGGTTGCGTTCGACCCCGACCTCTACCTGAACCGGCCGCACCCCTGGAGCTTCGTTCAGGACGCCTTGTGCTACCCCCAACCCGCCCGATGGAGCGAGAAGGAGCGCAGAATGCCGCCGCTCCTGCCCCGGCATGGATGGTGACCTGCCGCCAGCGCGAACCTCCTTTCTTCGCTGGCCTCCGCGGTGACGACGTCGAGGAGTGGCTTGAGCAGTACAACCGCGTCAGCCAATTTAATGGGTGGAACGACACTTTTAAGCTACAGACCGTCAGGTTCTACTTGACGAAGGTTGCCGAGACGTGGTACCAAAACAACCACGGTGGCATATCTGATTGGGCCGACTTCACTGAGAAGCTGCGTCGGATTTTCGGCACGCCATCTGCTCGCTCTGATGAAGCAAAGCGTGCGCTTGAAGCCCGCTGGCAGCGCTCTGACGAGACGTACGTATCGTACATTGAGGACGTGCTTGCCCTTTGCCATCGGGTCAGCCCAGACATGTCGGAGGCTGAGAAGGTTCGCCATATCCTCAAGGGCATCACAGAGTTTGCATTCAATGCACTTGCGCTGCGAAACCCATCCACCGTGAACGACATACGGACCACATGCCAGCGTCTTGATGAGCTTCAAGCAATGTGCCTCCAGCCAGCTCATGGACAAGCTCGTCTTCCTGCAGAACCAGACTTGCGTGTTTTAATACGCAGCATAATCCGAGAGGAACTCCAGCTACAAGCTTCGCCCTGTGCTCATGGAGACCGCTGCTCCCAGCCTGCGACTAACTTGCGGGAGATTATCAAGGATGAATTGGCGTCGATAACGGGAAATCCACGCCATAGGCCCCCAGTTATTTTCGACGTGCCGTCTTACGCGGAAGCAGCTTCCCGAACGCCGGTCTCGAGCATGGAAATTTGTGTGCCTCCGTCCGTGCTCGGTAGAGTCGCAGCCGTCTCCTCACCGCCTCCGGCTCAGACTGGCTACACAAACTGGCGGCCGCGTCTGGATCTTCGGCCTAATGACCGCCCAGTGTGCTTCTACTGTGGTATTCGAGGCCATATCTCACGCTTCTGTCGACGGCGCCAGCGAGATGAGCAGCGAGGGTACGCTCCGTACGAACGCGACTTTCGCTACAACTACGGTCCTAGGGGACGTGCGTATCCACCTCGACAGCGCTCTCCGTCTCCTCAGGATTCGGGTGATCCTTCCCGCGGTTACCGTGATCAGACGAGACGCCGTTCGCCTACGCCTCCGCGCCGTTTTGTGTCACCTCTCCGCACCGTTGTGCGTGACCCTGGCAGCCAATCGGAAAACTAGGTGCTGCAGTTTATGGAGGGGAAACTGCATCGGTCGAACTACTCACAACTCCTCCAGAGCGCCCATCAAATATTTTGCCAGTAGTAGTGGAAGGTGTGTCTGTGCAAGCTTTAGTAGACACCGGGGCCAGTCTTTCTGTGATGCATTTGGATTTGTGTTCACGTTTACGAAAAGTGCGAACCCCGTACACTGGCCCGGCACTATACAGCGCGAATGGACATCTTATAAAGCCTATTGGAACTTGTACAGCACGTGTTTTCATCGGAAATGATCGACACCATATTGAATTTGCGGTTCTACCAGAGTGTGCTCACGAACTAATTTTCGGTTGGGATTTTCTTTCGTCAGCTTCAGCCATTATCTCCTGTTCTCAACCAGCAATTCACATTACGAACACCGAACCTTCTGCTCCTAGTCCGCGACATCAGTTCTTGACTTTGCATGCTGACCACGTTCTGGCGCCCGGTAGTGAAGAGGTCCTGATGGTTTTCTCAAGCAGCATTTCTGACGGGGATGTGGTGGCCTCGCCGTCAACCCGCTTGCTTCCTCGAGGAATTGCCATGTCGGCGTGCCTTCTCCGCTTTTCACGGGGACTTGCAGCTTTGGCCGTCATCAACACCACGGGTGAGCCCATTCTATTACCAAAAGGCATGACCATCGCTTCAGTGGTCGATGTCGCGCCCGCTTCTGTCGTCTCTAGCTCCCTAACGTCTTCAGGCATGTGCGGTCTCACTACTTCGGATGGTTTGTCAGCTCTTACCGCTACCATTAGCCCAGACCTGACAACCACACAGAAAGAAAAGTTGCTTCAGGTATTGAAGAAGCACATTGCATCTTTTGATGTGACTTCATCCACGCTAAAACGAACGTCTGTGGCCGCACACCGGATTGAGGTCGATGGCTCGGCGGTTGTGCGACGTCGCCCCTACCGTGTCTCTACGCATGAGCGGAAGATCATAGAAGACCATGTGGCTGACATGCTCAAGCGTGATGTTATACGTCCATCATCGAGCCCGTGGTCATCGCCAGTCGTGCTAGTAGAGAAAAAGGACGGCTCAGTTCGCTTTTGTGTTGATTACCGTGCCCTCAATAAGATAACACGGAAAGACGTATATCCGATGCCACGCATCGATGACGCTCTCGACCGGCTTCAAGGAGCGGAGTTCTTCTCCAGCCTTGATTTACGCTCCGGTTATTGGCAAATCCCCATGCACGAAGATGACAAAGAAAAGACGGCCTTCGCCACTCCTGATGGGCTTTACGAATTCAATGTTATGCCTTTCGGGCTATGTAATGCGCCCGCGACATTTGAACGCATGATTGATACCGTGCTCCGCGGCCTCAAATGGAAAACTTGCCTCTGCTACCTCGACGACATTGTTGTTTTTTCAACCACGTTTGAGCAACATCTCCAACGTCTCGACGAGGTACTGGCGTGTCTCTCAAATGCCGGACTCCAGATTAATACAAAAAAGTGCACATTCGCCAGTAAATCGATAAAGGTGTTAGGGCACATCGTGAGCAAAACCGGCATACAACCAGACCCTGCGAAGATTTCTGCAGTTCTAAATTTTCCGCGCCCGCTACAGCAAAAAGACCTTCGCAGCTTCCTCGGACTAGCATCGTACTTCCGCCGCTTCATACGAAATTTTGCAACAGTTGCTTCTCCTCTCAATAACCTCTTGCGTTCTGGCACAGCTTTTGTTTGGAGTGAAGATTGCGAACGGGCTTTTCAAGCTCTGAAAAACGCACTCACGTCGAGCCCTGTGCTTTGCCACTTCGATGACGCTGCACCAACGGTTCTACACACGGACGCCAGTGGTCAAGGCATCGGTGCAGTCCTGTTGCAAGTCGATTCGTGCAAGAGGGAGCGAGTGGTCGCCTATGCTAGCCGCACACTGACGTCGGCAGAACAAAACTATACAATCACGGAGCAGGAATGCCTTGCTGTTGTGTGGGCCATCCAGAAGTTCCGCCCTTACTTGTACGGTCGACATTTCAATGTCGTCACTGACCATCACGCATTATGTTGGTTGTCGACGTTGAAGAACCTCTCCGGCCGCCTCGGCCGTTGGGTTCTCCGTCTACAGCAGTATCATTTTACCATCACGTATAAGTCCGGGAAAAAGCATTTAGATGCAGATGCCCTCTCACGCTGTCCCTTATCGCAATCGGCCGTCTGCTTCTCGCCGGCAAGCAGGCCTGCTTTACCCATGGCGCCCATTGCTTACTCCACGGTTGATGACATCAGTCTCCCGGCCAAACAGCGCGACGATACTTTTTGTCGCAGAATAATCGATCGGATAGACGGTTCCGCGCGACCTCCCAACAGCCGGTTACGTCGCCAACTCCAGAAGTTTCGGCTTGAAAACGGAGTTCTGCACCGTTACAGCCACCACCCTACAGGGGCCAGGTGGGTCCCTGTCCTACCTCGGGAGCTACGCGCAACTGTGTTAGAGGCATTTCACGATGATCCGACAGCAGGACATCTCGGGTTTGACAAAACCTACGATCGCATTCGTTGTCGCTTCTTTTGGCCTGGGATGTCGACATGCGTGGCAAAGTACATTTCTTCATGCACCAAATGCCAGCACCGAAAACGCACTACGACTCCGCCAGCCGGGTTGCTACAACCGGCACCTTGTCCTTCGGCGCCCTTCGAAGCTGTGGGCATTGACCTGTACGGCCCGCTTCCCAGCACACCAAACGGCTATCGCTGGATAGTGACTGCTGTCGACCATCTAACCAGGTACGCCGAGACGGCTCCTCTACGATCTGGCTGCGCCCAAGAAATCGCTGACTTTCTGCTGCAGAATATCATCTTGCGCCACGGTGCACCCCGCGTCCTTTTAAGCGACCGCGGCAAGGCCTTCTTGTCCCGAATTGTGGCTGAAGTGCTTCAAGCGGCAGATACGATTCATAAAACAACCAGCAGCTATCATCCTCAGACGAACGGCCTCACTGAACGCTTTCACCGGACTCTCTCTGATATGCTCTCTATGTATATCAAACCAGACCACACCAACTGGGACCAAATTCTTCCGTTTGTAACCTTTGCCTACAACACAGCAATTCAGCGCACCACTAGCTACTCACCATTTTTCTTGGTTTTTGGCCGTTCCCCTTCCTTCTTTATTGATACCGCTTTCTTATCTGCACCGGTCTCTCCCGTTACCCCGTTTTCTGACCAGTTCATCTCCCGGGTTAACCACTGTCGACACCTAGCCCGCATCCACACTGAAGCAACGCAGCAGGAACGAAAAGCTCATTACGATGCTCAGCACCGCAACATCGAGTTTCATCCCGGTGAAGAGGTGCTTTTGTGGACCCCGATACGATCGCCGGGCCTGTGCGAGAAGTTTCTGAGCCGCTATATTGGTCCATACACCGTCATTGAACAAACTTCACCTGTCAACTATAGAGTGTCTCCTGCAGTTGCCTCCAACGACCGTCGCAGACGTGGAAGTGAAGTCGTCCATGTTTCTCGTATGAAGCGTTTTACCCAGCGTGCGCCTTAGCTACAAGCGTCCAGGCGGCCGCTTCCCAGCGAGGGGGGGAAAGTGTGAGCGTTTATTGGTGCCTTGACTCATGAAGAAGACTCATGGAATGAATTAATTGCCATTCGCTAGTGGGACCAATCTCTCACCTGTACATACCCATTATCATCATCATTTGTGGATTATCATCATCGTCTGGGCTTGTTCTGCCGAGTCACTGAGTTCCCTGCGGGCTGAGTAAAGAGACGTGCCTTGGAATTACCGTTCCCTTGTTCCAGCCTGCATTCCTCTTACAATATATTTATTCCTGCTATTTCTTGTTTATACATTTCCATACTTTTTTGCTTGTGGGTGGCTTACAGTTGAGGCGCGAGCTGTGACACAATGCTGGCGAATTAAAAGGCCAGACACTACAGAAATATATATACGTGGTAGCTAAAAATGCGTCGAAGGAAACAGACACAAACTGCTCATCTATACCCATAAGTGGATCTCTAAAATTGACAATTTTATTGCCGCTATTCGGACTCCGAGATCACTATCGCAAAAATAGTGCGCCAAGGAAATAACTTTTTTACTTAGTTTTATCTCTGCTGCGACTACCGTGACTTCAAGCTCACGGGCAACTACTCATTAGTCCCAGTAAAAAGAATATACGTATCTGAGTGAGTGTTACACTGTAATAAATGAGAGGCCATGGGGCCCTGGGAGAGCAAGGATGAGGACAAAAGGGGAAGGTCACAACTGGCACAATGAACACTGTTGCAGTCTTGGGGTCCTAATCGCAAAATGAACCCATTAAAGTCAGTCAGTGGCAGCAAAACACGCAGTTCACACTTAAATGTACAGTTCACACTGTGGACAATGCGGTTCACACTGAAAACAGTGCACGCTGCAGACAGTTCACATTGTATACCGAACGGGGAAGTCGGCCAGGCTTCTACACCAATTTGTAGAGTCTGTTTTCAAGGGCGTACTCGGTAATTGCTCCTAGTGCGGTGGGATCGTCACGGACCCGACTAACATGTTCCTGTTCAGTCGCAGGGGCGGGACATAGAGTTAAAAGCTGGTGGCGATTACGGTCAAATAATGGACAGAGCCAAATTAAGTAGTAACGATTTGGTGTGCCTTCCCCATTACAGGGGGGGGGGGGCATCAGCGCCATTCGGTTCCTGCTTCAGCTGTCTATTTATAAATAATGTATCCTATGCAGCAAAATCTGTGTGTGCATGAAGCACAAATAGTTAAAAATAACTAATCGACATTGACAACAGTGTGAGTGGTAGCAGGCATAATTACTGATATCAAACTCGGCTTGATGGCTTCAGTGAAGAGACTGTGGTCAATAGCCCTGTACAGAAGACATATATCAAACTCCTCGAGTACTTCAGTTGCTGTACAATCCAACTATTACTTAGCCCTTGGTTGGTTTATATTTTCGGTATTGTTTCCCTAAATTGTTATGACCAGCAGTGCAAATTATGCAGAATTCATGAGCAGTGTAAAACGTGTGCGTTTGAGCTGGTGTCTTTCTTATCAATGTATCACCCTTGCAAGAACGATTCACACCTTCCATTGCTGTTAACAAAATGTCAATGTTTTACTACGTGGCACTGTTCCTGATAAAGAATAATGCAATGAAGTTAAGGTTAACGAAATTCAATGTAATAGCGCTTATGAAAGTGCCAAAATGTAGCAGCTCATGCAGCTGCAGTATTTCGCAAGAGTAGGATGGGTTGTAAATGTTGTCATGGGTAAGTGGCTGTCTTTCTTGTAATCCTTACCTGCAGCATCGAATCGTGTTTTGCGGTGTGTATATAGTGAAAGCGCACTCAACTCAATTGTATACCCTTCTGTGTGCTGTAGAATTAGCTTATAATAAGGGTGTTTGCTTTCCGGAACGTGTATAATTGCCACATGCGTGTGAAAGCGTCCATCCGCGTGCACGCGCTTCGAGCACCGAGTCGAGCGCTTATCTCATGATCGGAAGTCAGCGTCAACTTGCAGGTGTATAATTGCCACATGCGCGTGAAAGCGTCCATCCGCGTGCACGCACTTCGAGCACCGAGTCGAGCGCTTATCTCACTATCGGAAGTCAGCGTCAACTTGCAGGTGCACAAGAAGAGCGCGGAGAGATCAGGGGCTCAGGTACAAAACGTTAGCTTCTACCACATGTGCGTCAGCTTCCCCAGCGCCACAGGCCAACCCCGGCCACGGAGCGAAACCATCGGCCGCCTGCAAAGCAGCCGAAACGAGGGGAGGGGAAAAAAAGAAAAAAATCCACATCGCATGAAGTCGCGCACATCTAGGTAAAGACGTCACGGTGCTGGGTTCAAGGAGGTTAAAGAATTGTAATTTTTTTAACCTCATCGGCTGCGCCCCTGCTTTGGGGGTGTGGTCGGCCTGAGCCCCTACGGGATATGGTTTGGGAATACGCGCCCCGGCCATCATGCCGGGTTGCGGTTTGGCCGGAGTGAAAGAGTCTGGCGGCATGTCCTGCCACAGGCGGTTGCGAGTTGAGCGTCCATCGTGGCTGTGGAAGGCACCATGTGAATTCGTGTTCATCGGTGGCGACAGGCAACTACCGGTAAAATGGTTACAAGCGACTCCCTGGCCAGGCGCTCGACTCTACTGTGGGACTACAACGCCTCGGAAGTTCACCCGGTTTTCACAGGAAATCGCCCCTATGGGAAGGTTCGGCTACAAAAACGCAATAAAGTTTAACCGACGGCGCTGGTCGAGAGGTAAATCTCTCACCTCGTCAGCGGGAGTGCCAGGCTCGAATCCTGGCCCACCGTATTCCCACCGGGTTCTTTAAAGGATACAAGCGTCCCCGTACCGTAGCTTGTCTCGACGATGAAACAAACGCTTGGAGCTTGCCCACAAGTACCCGCGGAAGGCTATGTGGCATGTCCCTCGAATTCCTTCGGGCGGGGTTAGGAGCCGCTGGGCACCCACCAGTCAAAACGGTACAAGCGCCCCCAATACTGCCCCGGCAGGAGATAAAGGGCTTGGACGCGCTCTTTCCACTGCGGCATACGTGGGAGGCTGCTGCTTCCCGACTTCAACCGCTGGCCACCCACCAGTTTGAAAGTTGGAACAGGCGCCTACCTTGCGGGGTTCCTGGAAATCGTAATACCACGCCGGCCGTATCCGTGGGTTGCAGGAAAGTGGTAGGTACTTCGGTACCGCTGGGTAACAATCAGTATAACAAATTAGTACAAGCAACCACCCCTGAGCCGGGGATCCAGTGCTTGGGAATTTATCCGACATCGTCAGGAAATGTCCCAGTGGAAGGGGTCGTAACTTTAAACCGCAGCGATTACTCAGAGGTACAACAACCGCCTCGTATGCGGGAGGTACTGTGTTCAAATTCTGGTACCGCCAGGCACCCACCGGTTTCTTTAATGGGTACAGGCGTCCCTGGTAGAAGGCGGACCCTTGAAAAGGGAATCCTCGCCTGGAAAGCCCCCTTTACCCTATCGTGGGGCCCCTGACCCTTGTACATCTGGCGGGGCCCCCGGCCATCGTGCCGCATTGCGCCATTGCTGGGGTGAACGAGTCTCGAGGCATGTCATGCCACAGGCGGTTGAGTTGAGCGCCCATCGTGGCTGTGGAAGGCACCATGCAAATTCGTGTTCCTTGGTTGCGCCAGATACCTACGGATAAAATAGGTACAAGCGATTCCCCGGCCCGGCGCTTGGCCCTTGTGGGGGACTACAACGCTTGGGAAGTTCACCCGGCTTGCACAGAAAATCGCTCCTATGGAAAAGGGCGGCTGCAAAAACGCAGGAATTTTTTAACCGCAGCGATGGCCCAGAAGTACAGCACTCGCCTCGTATGCTGGAGGTACTGGGTTTAAATCCTGGTACTGCCGGGCACCCACCGGTTTCTTTAATGGGTACAGGCGTGCCTGGTCGAGTGTGGACCCTTGAAAGGGAATCCACGCCTGGAAAGCTGCCTTTACCCTTTCGATTGCCCCTTACCCTTGCCCATCTGGCGGGGCGCCTGGCCATTATGCCGCGTTGCGCCATTGCTGGGGTGAAAGAGTCTGGCTGCATGTCCTGCCACACCCGGTTTCGAGTTGAGCGTCCATCGTAGCTGTGGTAGGCACCATGTAAATTCATGTTGCAATATGGCGCTGGCCCCCTACTGTTAAAATAGGTACAAGCGACTCCCCAGCCTCGCGCTCGGCCTTTGTGTGGGACTACAACGCTTGGTAAGTTCACCCGGCTTCCACGGGAAATCGCCCCTTTGGAAAGGGGCGGCTGCAAAAATGCAGGGACATTTTTGTTGGCTCAGAATTACAGCACTCGCATCATATGCGGGAGGTACTGGTTTCGAATGATAGTACCGCGGACACCCACCGGTTTCTTTATTGGGTACAGGCGTCCCTGGTCGAGTGCGGACCCTTCAAAGGGGAATCCACGCCTGGAAAGCTGCCTTTAGGCTATTGAGGGGCCCGTGATCCTTGTCCATCTGGTGGGGCCCCGGCCATCATGCCGCGTTGCGCCATTACCGGGGGTGAAAGAGTCGGGCGGCATGTCCAGCCACAGGCGGTTGCGAGTTGAGCGTCCACTGTGGCTGTGGAAGGCACCATGTGCATTCGTGTGCCTCGGTGGCGCCGGAATCTACCGCTAAAATAGGTACAGGCGACTGCCCGGCCTTGCGCTAGGCCCTTGTATGTGACTACAACGCTTGGGAGGTCCACCCGGCTTCCACGGAAAATCGCCCCCATGAAAAGGGGCGGCTGTAAAGGAGGAACTTTTAACCGACGGCTATGGTCGAGTGGTAAAACTCTCGTCTCGTAAGCGGTAAAACCAGGTTCGAATCCTGGGCAGCCGGATTGCAATCGGTTTCTATAAAGCGTACAAGCGTCCCTGTACCGTAGCTTGTCTGGAGGGTGAAACAAACGCTTGGAGCTTGACCGCAAGCAGCCGTGGAATGCTACGTGGCAGGTCCCTCGAACCCCTTCAGTCAGGGCCAGGAGCTGCTGGGCACCCACCAGTCAAAAGGGTACAAGCGCCCCCTGTACAGCCTCGACTGGGGAAAAAAAGCTTGTACACGCTCTACCACTGCGGCATACGTGGGAGGCTGCTCCTCCCCGACTTCAGCCGCTGGCCACCAACCAGTTTGAAAGTGGGAACAGGCACCTACCTTGAGGTGTTCCTGGAAACCATAATACCACTCCGAACCGTATCACTGGGTTACAAGAAAGTGGTAAGTACTTCGGTACCACTGGGCACCAATCATTATAAAAAATTTGTACAAGCACAAAGTGCACAGGGCATCCAGTGCTTGGGAAGTTACCCGACTTTGTCGGTAAAAGCCCAAGGGGAAGGGGTCGTAACTTTTACTGGTGGCGATGGCTCAGAGGTACAGCAGTTGCCTCGTATGCGGCAGGTACTGGGTTCGAATCCCTGTACCACCGGACACGCACCGGTTTCTTTAATGTGTACAGGCGTCCCTGGTCGAGTGCGGACACTTGAAAGGGGATTTCACGTCTGGAAAGCTGCCTTTACTCTATCGAGGGCCCCTGACCCTTGTCCATCTCGCGGGGCCCCCGGCCATTATGCCGCGTTGCGCCATGGCCGGGGGCCAAAGAGTCTGGCGGTAGGTCCTGCCACGAGCGGTTGCGAGTTGAGCGCCCATCGTGGCTGTGGAAGACAGCATGTGAATTCATGTTCCTTGGTGGCGCCAGACACCTACCGGTGAAAAGGTACAAGCGACTCCCTGGCCTAATGCTTGGCCCTTGTGTGGGACAACAGCGCTTGGGAAGTTCAACCGGCTTGCACGGGTAGTCGCCCCTATGAGAAGGCGCGGCTGCAAAATCGAAGGAACTTTTGAACCGCAGCGATGGCTCAGAAGTACAGCACTCGCCTCGTTTGCGGGAGGTACTGGGTTCGAATCCTGGTAGCGCCCGGCCACCCACCGGTTTCCTTAATATGTACAGGCGTCCCTGGTCGAGTGCGGACCCTTGAAAGAGGAATCCACGCCTGGAAAGCTGCCTTTATTCTATGACAGCCTCTGACCCTTGCCAATCTGCGGTGCCCCCAGCCATCATGCCGCGTTGTGCCATTGCCGGGGGTTAAAGAGTCTGGCGGCATGTCCTGCCGCGGGCGGTTGCGAGTTGAGCGTCCATTGGGGCTGTGGAAGGCACAATGTAAATTCGTGTTCCATGGTGGCGCCAAACACCTACCGGTAAAATAGGTACAAGGGACTCCCCGCCCTTGCACTCGGCCCTTGTGTTGGACTACAATGCTTGGAAAGTTCACCCGGCTTGCACGGGAATTCGCCCCTATGGGAAGGAGCGGCTGCGAAAAAGCCAGAACCTTTGCAGAAGGTACTGGTATCAAATCTTGGTACCGCCGGGCACCCACCGGTTTATTTAATGGGTACAGGCGTCCCTGGTCGAGTGCAGACTCTTGAAAGGGGATTTCATGGCTGAAAAGCTGCCTTTACCCTATCGAAGGGCCCCTGACCTATGTCCATCTGGCGGGGCCCTCGAGCATTATGCCGCGTTGCGCCATTGCCGGTAGTGAGACAGTCTGGCGGCATGTCCTGCCACAGGTGGTTGCGACTTGAGCGTCCATCGTGTCTGTGGAAGGCACCATGTGAATTTGTGGTCCTTGGGGGCGCCGGACAACCTACCGGTAAAATAGGTACAAGCGACTCCCCGGCCTGATGCTCCGCCCTTGTGTGGGAATACAACTCTTGGGAAGTTCACCCGGCTTGCAGGGGAAATTGCCCCTATGGAAAGGGGCGGCTGCAAAAACGCAGGAACTTTTTTTAAACAAAATCAATCTATTCGAATTATCTTATCAAGTTGCGTATAGCGTGAATTCTCAATCATTGCTTTGTACAAATATTATTTTGTCTGTTTCGAAACTTGTCAGTTGTAACCTAGGTATTTTTTCGTTTAAGGTCCTTCGAAATGAGTTTCCGTATTTCTGTTTTTTGGCCGCTAGTCTTGTTAGTATTAACACAACTAGGTTTGCTTTTAGGCACAATTTCATTTTACCGAAAGTAAAAACTAACTACGGCAAACGAACAGTGCACTTCTCGGCCATATCTCTATGGAATTCTATGCCACCCGCCATTAAGTCTTGTAACACATTCCACAAATTCAAAAAAGAATTAAAGTGCTACCTGATGTCCCTGCCTCAGACGTAACCAAGATTGTTTTTGATGCTTTGTTTTTCAGCGTTTGTCTTTTTTAAGTTGATTGTGTATAGTTATTGCTACCATGTAATTTACTCATTGACTCTTCGTTACATCATTCGTGTACACATCCCTCTTTGCATTCTTGGTTATTTTTCAGTGAATTTAGGTTATTCTTTACAGGAGGTCCCGCTACAGTCTCCGACCTTGGGACCTCCTTTTGTATATAACCTTGATGTATCGTTTTGAGATATTAATAAATTGATTCATTGATTGATTGATTAAGGGGTAAAAAGAATTGATTGATTTTAAGTAAACCGTTCGGTTATATGCAGTGATGTGCCCGGGGAGCTTACATGGGACGCTGGTAAGAGAAATAGGGTGGTAACTTGGAGGTTTATCACTGCTATTAACATCAGTTTTGGGGAATATCTTCTTTTTTTATTTCCAGTCGTCAGGCAAAGTTCCTGTGATTATGAATCTTTTGAATATAAGGTACAGAAATTTACTACCGATATTTTTAGTGCCATTAATTATTTTGGATATATATCGTCGTAGCCTGCTGGTAACGATATTTAAGAGAGCAGAATAGGTTGGATATGCCACCTAGGTTTATCTGTATTCCAGGCATTGTTTTGAAGGAAAAGTTGTGCAAAGGTTCTTTGTGGCAGACATTGGTAACGTAGACGACCCGCGTAAAAAACTGAATTAAGGCTTCTACGGAATCGTTAAAGATTATGGATACCTCATTTGCATCGACAAGGTTTATCTTGACTTCGCGGAAAGGAAGACCCAGAATTTATGTGAATTTGTTCGAAGCAATAAAATCAGGTCAACTTGGAAATATTTGTCCTTGGTGTCGTTTAATGTTTTGATATATTAAGCCTCACTGAGGTGGTTCATGCTTTCTGCGGTTTTCTACAAGCGCTGTTTCCTGTTGACAGTGATTTTAAGTGTTTGTTAAACCATAGGTTGTTTGTTCCGGCTTCAGATTGATTGTAGCGATGCAAATCACTTTCAGGCTGAGCTACATGTTTCTATAGAGTTCCCAGTTGGCGTTCGCAAACCGAGCTCCGTTCGAATTCTGAAATTTTTTCTAGTAGCCAGTAAGTGTTTCATTGCACAGATCAAAGTTTCCTTTATTATACTCTATGAATATTTTTCTTCGTATGTGACCATCTTTTTATGGGCCTACAGAGGGATACAGTAAGAAGGTTGTGCTCGCAAAGTTCGGGTAGCACTGTTACAGTTGATATATTATCAGGGTTGTTGGTGCGAAAAAGATCACGTACGTTGTCACATGTAACAGTCGTCGTTATTGTTTTTAAAGGTTGAAGTGTAGCACCAAGTCCACAAATTGTTCGGGTTCATTTGAGGCGGGCTGATTTGCTACAGAAAGAAAGGGCTCATTGATGTGAGGGTAGTTAAAATCGGCAAAAAGTGAAATAGGGAAACGGAGAATTTATTTTGGAGGTCTCTGTGGATGTTGCGAAGGCGGTTAGAAAAAGTGCATTACTTTCCGGTGCTCAATAACAAATGCAGAACACTGATTTAATCAAAAAAATGTACACACCGAAGAACGTTCGAGAATGTTATCGCGGCGCACGAGTGAGGGGAATGGGCTACTTATAAAAGCTACGAGAACCGGGCCTCCTCTTTTATCTTTTCAATCATCACGGTATAGCGTGGAAATAAAGTTTAAAGTCAAAACTTCACACCAATAATGTTGTCAGTCAGCCATTTCTGGGTGATAACAATTACGTCGGCGTCAATGTCTGTGATAAAACTGCGTATCTGGTCACTTTTCGGAAATGCACTTCTGATGATAGTGAAAGCAATGTTGATATCTACCGAAGGGGGTGGACTGTTGCTTTAACGACATTGGTTATTTGTTCTGCATCAATTAAAACATGATTCGTCACTCACACACAGCTGAGGAGGGGTCGGCGCAAATGCAGGGGAGATTTCGCACTTTCAAATGGCTAGGGTTCCTGCCACAAAAATAAAAATTACTTGCTGTTTGTTAACGAAGAGTTCAAAGGCACGTTTTTGAGGTCCTGAGAAGTATAATAATTGGGAGCATGGGTATCACGTAGGCGGAGTGTAATGTCCTCGGATGGCATAATCAGAACTGTTTAGTTGGCGGCCGCAAGCAAGGATATTATCCTTAGTGATCAAGTAGTGTAACGTTGCAATTGTTGGTGTTTTTGTTACCAATTTTGTCTAACTGGTTGGCACACTCGATAGTCCTATCATGCCACTGCAGCTTCAAGGTGGCGGAGTAAACGTCGGATGATGATGGTTAGTATTTTATGGCGCAAGGCTGCCGAGGGCAAAGAGTGCCAGAGATGTTATTTAATGAAGAGGAGTGATTACCACAAAAAGGAAGGAATAAAACTGTGTAAACAGAACATAGTAAAATCAATTAAAGATAATGGTGATGGCTGGTGTATAGGGTCAGATTTCATTAAACGTGATAGGAAATGAGGTTTAAAAACTTAACGTCTGACAAATACTCAAACACACGTTTCACGGTAACCATGCCATCGTCACCCAGAAACAACGATAGATGTAGGGGAATATGTTGCCTGCAGAGGTCTCTGAAGTGTTTGTGTCGTGTTGTGTGAAGTTCCTTGCATGAGATTAGTATGTGCACTACGGATAGCGCTTCTCCGCACCTGCCGCACTGGGGTCTAGAAGATCCCGTCAGCAGATACGAGTGGGTTGCATGGGTGTGCCCTATCCTCAGCCTACCCAAGGCGACTTCCGTGTGTCTGTTGTGTGAGTCAGCTGTGTACAGTACCAAGTATATATATGGCTTTATTAAATGTAGTTTGTTGTCTGTTCATTCCAGTGAGTTTGCCATGTTCTGCGCAAGTGTTGTCTTATGTGTGGCTTGAGGTGTGTATAGAATATCCTTGTAATGCTGACAGTGTTCCCGAGTGCAGCAGCAGCGGCCCTCTCGTCTGCCAACTCGTTCCCAGCAATCCCAGCGTGTCCTGGAACCCAGCAGAGGAGCAGCTCATGCTTTTCCGCATACACAGACCTAATGGTATTGTACACAAGATTAACTATTTGGTTTTTGGTAGGCTTGTGCGATGACAGTTCGGGAACAACATTCAAGGAATCTGTATAGATGATGATGGAATTGGGAATTTCATTTTCAAGAATGTGCTGTACGATGAGTAAAGTTTCATGTGTTTCTGCTGAAAAAATGGTTGTGTGCACGCTCTTGGTTATGGCTGCATTAACATTTGGACAATGAGCAGCGCAGGACACCATGGTGGAGGTCTTAGATGCGTCACTGTAGAATTCTACACATGGGTATTTAAACTGCATAGACAGAAAGTGCTGCTGTATTGCACCTCGTGGTACCCAAATTTTGTAAAGTTTCATAAAAGAATGGTCGGAGGACACAGGACGAACTTTCCAAGGTGGAAAAATGTCTGACAAGGATGACCTGTACACATCTAAAAACGAAGTGCTCAGGTCCGAGGCTCGCTCTCTCACTCTTAGTGAAAAGGGCAGAGGAACGGATGGGCGATTTACAAACAGCAGAGATGTGAATGTATCGTTAAAGACGGGATAAAAAGGATGGGTATTCAGACATGAAATTTTAAAAGCATAAAGCAAGACCATGTACGTTAGTTGGTTCTCAAGGCTCCACTTATTACACTCGACATACAGACTCTCGGCAGACCTAGTACGAAAAGCACCCGATGCGAGACGAAGACCCAAGTGTAGCACTGGGTCAAGCATTGGCAACGCTGTTTTCGTCGCGGACCTATACACCACACTTCCATGGTCTAAACAAGACCCAACCAAAGCAGTATACAAGCGCAGCAGGAGTTCTTCGTCAGCCCCATACGATCAGTGGGAGAGAACCTTCTGGAATTTATTGTTTTCAGACATTTATGTTTAAGTTCCTTGATGTGTGGAATGAATGTGAGTTTTTGGTCAAACACAACACCTAAAAACTTGTGCTCCTTGTTCACAGGAAGGGACACGCCATTAAGAGTAATGTTTGGGTTCGGATACACCCCGCGCTTCCTGGAGAACACAACGCAGGAACTTTTTGCAGGATTCAATTTAAAACCATTCTTCTCTGCCCAGCCGGCAAGTTTCTTTACACCAAGCTGGACTTGACTTTCTCAGATTTACATATTGCATGATTTATACTGTCACGAAGACAAGGACGATGCAATTGTCTTGAATGAGAAACACGTTTATTGGAGCGAACTTGTGCTCCCCTAACAACTCAAAATAATACAGAGGCGGCGAAGCAGCGGTCAACAAAGTGACTTGCACAGGCGAGTGTCGTCGAATCGAATGCCCCGGCGTCCGCACTGCAGGCTTTTTATCTTTCGGCGCGCGTGGTTCTCGAAACGTCGATTCGTATCGAGAACATAGTAGATCCAAGAAGATTATTCTGGGCTGTTCACGTTAGATCGGAATGCTCTCCCTATCACAACAGATAACACATGCGGCACAGAAAGAAAGAATGGAACACGCGCTTCCCTTGGCGCAGAGATAACGCAGACCGGCGCAGCCGGGCGGTAAAAGCAAAACACAAATAAACAAACCCAATGTATGGTTCGCGGCATTACCCCCCCTCTAAGAGTGCATCGACCCGATGCTAACATAAGCGACAGTCCGAACAAATGAAAATAAAAGTTCGTCATCGTCCGTAGAAAGGTTTTAGGCGAACCACGTGGACGACTTCAGGCCGCCTGCGTTGTCGTGATGTGCCGGAGTCACCATCAGGGATCACTTCGTAGGTAAGTTGGCCAACACGTCGTAGAATCTGGTAGGGTCCGAAATAGCGTCGCAGGAGCTTCTCACTGAGTCCGCGTCGTCGGATGGGAGTCCAAACCCACACACGATCCCCTGGTTGGTACTCGGCGTCTCGGCGTCGGAGGTTGTAGCGGCCCGCATCCACCAGCTGCTGGTCCGTTATACGAACTCGAGCGAGCTGGCGGGCCTCCTCCGCACGTTGAAGATATCCGTGGACGTCGGCGTTGAGGTCGTCGTCTTCTACGTGCGGAAGCATGGCGTCGAGCATCGTAGTCGGCCTTCTACCGTAGACAAGCTCGAACGGCGTCAGCTGCGTCGTCTCCTGGATAGCCGTGTTGTACGCAAACGTGACATACGGGAGCACTTCGTCCCAAGTCTTATGTTCAACGTCAACGTACATTGACAGCATATCTGCGATTGTCTTGTTCAGACGTTCTTTTAGTCCGTTAGTTTGGGGGTGGTACGCCGTCGTTCTTCGGTGATCCGTGTTGCTGTAGCGTAATACTCCCTGCATCAGCTCCGCAGTAAATGCCGTTCCGCGGTCCGTGATTAGGACTTCCGGGGCTCCATGTCGCAGCACAGCTCTCCTTATAAAGAACTTTGCCCCTTCTTGTGCAGTTCCCTTCAGAACAGCGGCGGTCTCTGCGTAGCGCGTCATGTAGTCTGTCGCTACGACAATCCACTTGTTCTGTGATCGTGACGTAGGGAACGGGCCTAAAAGGTCCATTCTAATATGTTGAAATGGCCTCGACGGGACGGCGTTCGGTTGCAGAAGTCCGGCGGGTCTTGTCGGCGGCGTTTTTCGTCGCTGGCAGTCACTGCAACTCCGGACGTAGTGGGTGACGTCAGAGGTAAGGCCGGGCCAGTAGTACCTTGCCTTGATTTTTCAATAGTGCGGGCTGTGCCGAGATGTCCGGAAGACGGGTCGTCGTGGCACGCTTCCAAAATTTCGTCACGAAGGTCCGCGGGGATGACGAGAAGGTAATTCGCCCTTGTTCCGGGGCTGAAATTCTTCTTCACGAGGACGGAGTTTCTCAGGCTGAATGCTGGTAAGCTGCGTTTGAAGGTCCTAGGAACGGCAACGTTGCATCCCTCGAGGTACTCGATTATGACGCGTAAGTCGGGGTCGGCACGCTGCTGGGCGGCTAGGTCGCTCTCCGTCACGATCCCGAAGAACACGCTGTCTTCATCAGAGTCTTGTGGTGGTGGGTCGACGGGGGCGCGGGACAGGCAGTCGGCGTCGGAGTGTTTCCTGCCGGATTTATAAACGACTGTAACGTCGAACTCCTGCAGGCGCAAGCTCCACCGCCCAAGACGGCCAGAGGGGTCCTTCAAATTGGCGAGCCAACACAGCGCATGGTGGTCTGTTACAACCTTGAATGGCCTTCCATACACGTATGGGCGAAATTTTGAAATCGCCCATATAATAGCCAGGCACTCTTTCTCAGAGGCAGAATAGTTTTTCTCCTCCTTCGACAGACCACGGCTGGCATAGGCGATTACCCTTTCGCAGCCGCTTTGCTTTTGGACAAGGACGGCACCCAAGCCTATATCACTGGCGTCCGTGTGCATTTCCGTTTCGGCATTTTCGTCGAAATGAGCGAGCACGGGCGGGCTTTGCAGGCGTTTTTGCAGCTCGCAGAATGCTTTTTCTTGGTCGTTTTCCCAGCTGAAAGGGGTGCTGTCTTTCGTCAAGCGCGTGAGTGGCTCTGCAATGCGTGCGAAGTTTGCGACGAAGCGCCGGTAGTATGCGCACAGCCCGAGAAATCTTCGCACGCCCTTCTTGTCTTTCGGCCTAGGGAAGTTCGCGATAGCTGAAGTTTTTGCCGGGTCAGGTAGGACTCCCGCGGCGTTGACGACGTGGCCGAAGAACTTGAGTTCCCCGTATGCAAAACGGCACTTTTCAGGCTTCAGCGTCAACCCCGACGTACGAATGGCCTCGAGTACAGACTCCAACCTTGCAAGGTGTTCGTCGAAAGTCCGGGCGAATACCACTACGTCGTCGAGGTATACGAGGCAGGTGTGCCACTTAAGGCCAGCTAGCACAGTGTCCATGACTCTTTGAAACGTCGCTGGTGCTGTGCACAGCCCAAACGGCATCACCTTGAACTCGTATAGGCCGTCTGGGGTTATAAATGCAGTCTTCTCTCGGTCTCTCTCGTCCACTTCAATTTGCCAGTAGCCGGCCTTCAGGTCCATCGATGAGAAGTACTTCGCGTGGCAGAGGTGGTCGAGGGCGTCGTCGATTCGGGGGAGGGGGTACACGTCCTTTTTCGTGATTTTGTTCAGTCGCCGGTAGTCAACGCAAAACCTTAATGTGCCGTCTTTTTTCTTTACGAGTACGACGGGCGCAGCCCAGGGGCTTTTCGATGGCTGTATAATGTCATCGCTCAGCATGTCGTCGACTTGAGTCCGGATGGCTTCCCGTTCGTGTGAAGAGACGCGGTACGGTGACTGTCGGGTAGGTCGGGCTCCATCTTCGGTTATTATTCGGTGCTTCGCTAGAGGGGTCTGACGTAGTTTTGCGCTCGACGAAAAACATTCGCTATAGCGACGCAGCAAAGCCAATAATTTTTTCCGTTGTTCTTGCGGTAGCGCCGGATTCACGTCGAATGGCTGCGGGAGCTTGAATGTTTCTACGGGTGTGCGTTCAAAGTCGGCGACTGCGATCACATCACTTGCTTCTTGCGTTTCTTCGAGGAACGCAACTGCAGCTCCCTTGTTTAAATGCTGGTACTCTTCGGTGAAATTAGTGACCAAAACGTGAGATTGGCGTTGCTTAAAGTGCGCAATGCCTCTTGCGACGGAGACACCGCGGTCGAGAAGCAACCTTCGATCACTCTCTACGATAGCGTCGATGTCAGAAGCAGCATCCTCACAGTAGACGGCGATCATCAAGCTTGCGCGGGGTGGCAGGGTGATGTGATCGTCGGCGATCCTGACAGCAGCACGGTGATCGGGGTTCGGCTGCGGCGTCGTGGAGTGATTGGAGGAAAATGTTATCGACTTGGTCTGCAGATCAATTATTGCGCCGTTGTCCGTCAAAAAGTCCATTCCGAGAATCACGTCGCGGGAGCAGTTAGGCAGAACGACGAACGCCGCAGGGTACGTTGTGCCGTCTATGGTGACGCGCCATGTGCACGTTCCACTTGGCGTCACGAGGTGGCCTCCTGCTGTGCGTATGTGCGGACCGTCCCATCTGGTCATAACTTTCTTCAGTTTAGACGCAAATTGTCCGCTCATTACCGAATAGTCAGCTCCCGTGTCTACGAGGGCGACTACGTCAAAGCCGTCGATGGACACCTTGACGTCAGATGCAGTCTTCCTCGAGTTCCGGGTTCGTCGTAGCGTCGTATCTCTGCTTGTACGTGTTGATGGTCGGGCACTGTGCGTCGTCGTTGTCGTCGTCTTCTCAACGGACGTCTCGGTCAGGTCGGGTACGCGTCGCGCCGTGTAGCTGTCGTCGTGTTCGGGAGTCTCGTCAGGGTTAGGTCGGGTCGTCGGGATGAGGGCATGTCGTGAATCACTGTCTTTAGCGCGTCCTTGCGTCGTTGGAGGGTTTCCAGTTTTTCGCCGTAGAGCAACTTCACCTCCAGAAGTTGCCGCCTTTAGTTTCCCCCGCGTGGGCTGGGGGACCTTCCACGGGCGAAGTCAGCGTTGCTACGGCGGTTCGGCGATTGGTAGGGGTAGGGCGACGGCGAACGGTTGAAACGCGCTGGGCCACGGCTGGTTTCAGATAGATACTCGTCGATCTCACGTGGTCGTTGGCCAGGGAGAGGGCGAGGTGCGTCGACGGAGAAACCACGCAGTCCGAGTCTCTTGTATGGGCAGCGACGGTAAATGTGGTCGGCCTCTCCGCAGTGGTAGCACAGAGGACGGTTATCGGGAGTTCGCCATACGTCCGTCTTCCTCGGCGTCTGGTTTCGGGCTACCGGGGGTCGGGCGGGTGACAGTGGGCGGCGGTACGGCGGGGCCTCTTGACGGCGTGTTGGAGCAGGGCGGGGTCGACGAACAGCCGCGGAGTATGTCATAGCTTGTGGCTCTCGGGGTACCTCGGATGGCGTAGAAGTTCCCAACGCTTGTTGCACTTCTTCTCTAATCACGTCGGTGAGGGAAGCGACTTGGGGCTGCGGCGGCGTTGGGAGAAGTTTCCGCAGCTCCTCTCTCACTATTGCGCGGATAGTCTCGCGTAGGCTGTCGGCCGGGATCCGCGTGCTGCCAAAGTCGTTCGCATTGGCCGCGCCAACAAAGTTGCGGTCATACTGCTTAGCACGCATTTCGAGGGCTTTCTCAATGGTGCTGGCTTCGGTCACGAATTCGGCGACGGTTTTGGGCGGATTTCGGACAAGTCCAGCAAACAGTTCCTCCTTCACTCCGCGCATTAAGAAGCGCAACTTCTTTTCTTCCGTCATTTCGGGGTCCGCGCGGCGAAATAGCTGCTTCATCTCCTCAACGAAGATCACGACACCTTCGTTGGGGTGTTGCGTGCGCGTTTCCAACAAAAGGGCGGCTCTTTCTTTCCGCCCGACGGTAGTGAAGGTCTTGGTAAACTCGCTTTTGAACTGAGCCCAGTTTGTCAAGGAGATCTCGTGGTTCTCGAACCAAGTGCGAGCCGAATCTTCCAAGTAAAAGAAAACGTGCCGGAACGTTTCTGCGTCGTCCCACCTGTTGAATTTCCGGACGCGCTCCAGTTTCTCCAACCATTCTTCTGGGTCTTCTGCGGGGGCTCCTCGGAACGATGGCGGTTCCCGGGGCTGCTGCAGGACGATTGGCGACGTTGTTTCTTGCACCATGGTGTTGGTTGCAGCGTTCCTTTTCTTGGGCCCTTCTGGCATCAAACCGAACTCGGGCGGTAAATCTTGCAGGCGGGGGCTGGCTCTTATTGGACTGGCTTGGCGGCTTTTCGAGGTTGTAGTGGGCATGAAGGGTGCGTACCCAGCACCTCCACCAGATGTCACGAAGACAAGGACGATGCAATTGTCTTGAATGAGAAACACGTTTATTGGAGCGAACTTGTGCTCCCCTAACAACTCAAAATAATACAGAGGCGGCGAAGCAGCGGTCAACAAAGTGACTTGCACAGGCGAGTGTTGTCGAATCGAATGCCCCGGCGTCCGCACTGCAGGCTTTTTATCTTTCGGCGCGCGTGGTTCTCGAAACGTCGATTCGTATCGAGAACATAGTAGATCCAAGAAGATTATTCTGGGCTGTTCACGTTAGATCGGAATGCTCTCCCTATCACAACAGATAACACATGCGGCACAGAAAGAAAGAATGGAACGCGCGCTTCCCTTGGCGCAGAGATAACGCAGACCGGCGCAGCCGGGCGGTAAAAGCAAAACACAAATAAACAAACCCAATGTATGGTTCGCGGCAATACGATATCTGGACGTCATCTACATACATGGAATAAGAGATGGTAAGTGGCAGTGCCTTACCAAGCGAGTTAATTTTTACTATGAAGAGAGTGCAGCTCAACACGCCACCTTGCGGCACGCCATTTTCTTGCACGTGAACCTTTGAAAGTGCACAACCAACTCGGACGCGAAAGGTTCTCTCCGACATATAACTACAAAGGATCTTCAACATGTTGCCCGCAACCCCGATTGACTTCAGGTCACCAAGGATGCCGTACCACCAAGCGGTGTCATAGGCTTTCTCTATGTCGAAAAATACCGTAAGATAAAGTTTTTTATGCACGAAAGCATCCTTTATATATGATTCAAGAGCGACAAGTAGGTCGTTTGTAGATCGCCCCACCCTGAAGCCTGCGTGGCAGCTCTCGAGAAGACCGTTGTACTCCAAGAAGTACACGAGCCTTCTGCTGATTATCTTCTCGAGAAGCTTGCACAGACAGCTGGTAAGGGCAATGGGTTGATAGCTAGCAGGAGAGGAAGGGTCCTTCCCTTCTTTCAAGAATGCTACAACTATGGCCTCCCTCCAAGACTTTGGAACGTGCCCCGAAAGAAATATCCTGTTGTAAAGGTGAAGGAGAGAGAGAGAGAAAGACTTTATTGAATTGTCCTGCGGGGGGAGGTGGGCGGGAGCCACTCAGGGCCTGCTCCCTCCTTGACGTTTCCTAAGTCGTCCCCGACACAACGCCTTGCGGGCGTCTACGAGGTCGACGCGCGGAGGGTCGTCGGGTGTGATCCCTCAGACCTCCCGTCGGCGCCTCCCTACGCTTCTGTCCTGCAAGAGCAGCCTCGAGCCTGTAACAAGAGTGTCTGCGTGTAACTTCTGTATCATTGTATATGTGATGTTGTCTGTGCCTGGAGCTGAGGGTTTACAGGTACTCAGAGCACCCCTCAGTTCATGTAGTGAAAACAGGGAGTTGTAAGAAGTCTGTGATTTGTTGTTGTCGCGTAGGGACTTCTTTTCACAGGAGGCTTTATATTTCAGGAAAGTGTTTGTGTAGTGTGCAGAGCTGGACACGTGTTGAAAGTGATGTGCAAGTGTGTTAGCCTGATCTTCTAGTGTGTCCCCAGTCGTGCGGACCAAGGGCAGGCTATGTTTATGTTGTCCTTGGGTTTAGGTATCCGTGTCCATACCTTGCGTGTGTCTGTGTATGAATTTATGGATGTTATGCAGGAGTGCCAACTATCCCGTTTTGCCTCACAGTGCATGTGCTTTTATAATGCCTTTGCCCTTTTAAAACAAATTAAGTTAGCCGACGTGGGTACCTGCGTAGGACACCCCACGCCTTGTTCTGTGCCTGTCGCGCCCGCCTCCAGTCCTCATTCCATCATGGCCTTCATGGGTTGTGCAGAGCACTGAAGGCCTGGGCAATGGACGTTTTTCGGTGGCATGGAGGATGTGCGCCGTGATGATTGGGGTAGCTTCTTCAACGTGTAGGTGTTCTAAGGATGTGTGGTGTAGTTTGGATGTTTCTGTAAATGTACTCTAGTTCGCTCTAGCTTCATTGAACCTTTTAAGGGAAGCTGAACTGTTCGGGCCGTTACCTATGTATGTTAATGTGGTTGGGAAGTGGTCACTACCATATGGGTTTTTGCCAGCATCCCACTCAAGAGATGGAAAGAGAACTGCAGACCCAATAGTCAAGTCAAGGTGCGAGTATGTGTTGTGTCCCATATTATGGTAGGAAGGCTTGTTTTTATTGAATAGGCATGCTCCCGAAGATGTTAGATATTTTCGATAAGGCGACCTGGGGCGAGCAGAGCCCCAAAGAGAGTTATGTGCGTTGAGGTCGCCTAAATGAATGAAAGGCTCGTGTAACTGATCTACCAGACTCTCGAAATCCGAGCTCGAGAGCTGGACGTCGGGAGAGATGTAAAGAGATCATATTGTTTTAAGCCAATAAAGATTATGATTCGAATGGCCACAGCCTCAAGGACAGTCTGTAGTTTGACACTATGGCACGCCAAGGATTTTCGGGCAATGAAGGCCACACAACCGGAGGATGTGCCACCACTATATCTGTCCTTCCTAACTACCATGTTTTATTCAAGACATTTGTGTGCCTGGAGTTTAGATGCGTTTCTTAAAGACACATTACATTTGGCTGATTGGAGTGCAGTATTTCGTACACATAGTCAAGGTTTTTGAGCAGGCCTCTGCAGTTCCATTGAATTATGTTTTCTCTTCCCATTATTTAGATTGAGAGCTACTGGAGTGTGTATGTTTATGTGTCGTCTTTCGGGGCTGTGACTCCCGTCTTTTTCAGCTTGTCGGGAGGCTTTGGCGTCCGGACGCGTTCCTCGCGGTGCACCGCAGACAAGAACGGTTCGACATCCACTTCGTCGTCGGATGTCCTCGGAGTGCCTGGGTGACCAGGCTACTTGGACCGTGGACCCTTGGGGGCGCGCTATTCCTTGTCCACAACCGCCGAGGGTTTCAGGAATGCCTCGGATGCACAGGTGGTGCGGTGGAGGTGGGAGCTGCCGCTGGTTCCTCTGTAGCGCCACTATAATCATCTTCTTAAACGCTAGTATCATCATCAGTAGATTGGCCGGCTGGCATGGAAGCCACGCAGCACTGGGCACTGGGCACCCGGTCTGTAACGGCACCCCGTTTCTGCTTGCCTCGTCTGGTTCATGGCACAGCCAACGCAACCGTAATAAACGTGGGCTCGGCCGCACCGCCTCATCGGCCGCCTACAATTTGGTGAACCGGACAAGCGGCTTCGCCATGGCTTCGCAACGCTGCTTCCCCAGCCACAACGCTGACGACGGCATGCGGAGAACGTTCCCCGCCCTCCCAGAACTTCCCTGGGTGATCCCGTTTGATTCCATCTCAAACCACGCTGCATGGTTCGTCATTTTGGAGAGCCATTTTAAATGCGGAGCATTTCTTAGGCTCGCGATGTCACTCGTCGATGTTGTCGGCGCCGTCCACACGCTCATTGCGCATGCGCGTCGCGTCGAGGCGCAGGTGCGTGTCTCTCCCCCGTACCCTCCTCGCTCTCAACAACAGGTGCGGCGGTGCGGGAGGAGCGCGTGTACCCCGTGCGCTCCGTCGCTCTCAACAACAGCTGCGGCGGTGCGGGGGGAGCGCGTCTGTGCGCTGCATGCGTCGTAGCTACCCGTGCGCTGCGTCGCGCTCAACAGTAACGGCGGCAGGGCGTGTACACGTGATAACGGCGTGGTTGGTGCGTGGAAAGTTCGGGCGCTTGTGTACGGAAGTGTGCGCATGCGCGTCTCTCCCCCGTACTCCTCTCCCTCGAACGCGGCGGTGTGTATATAAGCGGCGGAGCGCGCGTTCGGAATTCACTCAAGGGCGTCTTTGCTTGGCTTTCGCTTGACTTGACGCTTTGCTTGACGGCACCAAGCAATAAAGACAGACTTTAACTTTACACTCCTTGCCTTCGCGTCTCCTTCATTCAATAAATAGGAATAATGAAGACGAAATAACAATTAAGCATTCCCAAACAATGACATTCATGCGATACCCCCACCCCTCTGCGACAACTTTACTCGACTTCCCCCCGTGGGAAGATGCGGGCGGGTTTTTTTATGTAAATGACAAGTTGTCCCCGGAAATCAGGTACCTCGAGACACTACAGAAGCTACCTGCTGACCTCCTTGAGCAGATCCAGCTGCCGACCCCAGGACACGGTGCGTATGACAACTTGAAGGCCGCTGTCCTAAACCACAACGGTATAGGAACGCCTTTGTTCACACCGCCACGCCTTCCAACGGCATCCGTAGATTACACTTCGCCGGCACGTCCACCCTCGCCTGACCAACAAGCGCGAGCCCAGACTACTACTTGCGGCACTTCCGAGTTGGCTTTTCACTTAGCCAACTCGACGCAACGCCATGGCGCAGTTACACACTTTGTTGCGTCTGCTGCACAAACCCACCAGGCACAGCTCGCCTCGCCCGCTTCTTCTACTCCAGGCGAGGGCTCCGCTAAGCGCCTTGGCTTCGTGACCATGCTATCTTTCCGAACCTCGTCGCGTACTTCGCCAGCGTTGCACATGAAGTGCACCACGACGTTGATGCAATGCCCAGCTCCACTGGAATCGCAGCATGACTCGGGTGAGTCGTACATGGTGGCCCTGTCGGCGGACACCAACAACACAGCCGCGGCCACTGCTCTACATCAGGTGCCCCAAGAGCGCCCCATAAACCGCGATGTCCAGGATGACCAGACCGCGGCAGCACAATCGCTCGACCAGACAAAGCCTACGTTGCCACCGACGTCCTAAGCAACAGTCGTCAAAGCGAGTTTCGCCGCAGGGGCTCCATCAGTGCACGCCCCCAAGCCGTCACTGGCGCCTTGCCCAACACCCTTGGCTCGTGTCCGGTCGACGGCAACTTCGGATTCTTGCAAATACTCGCCGGCGCTCCGGCACTCAGGTGTCTTGCTGTTGTCGCGCTCTGCAGAGTCGTCATACCACGGACTCACTACGAACCTCCGCAACGATGCTGCGCCCGAAACCGCGCTCGACAATTCCACGTCAAAGACGTCAGCTTCGTCGAACCGGCTGCAGAACGACGATGTGCATGCATCGCCAGATCCTGCTTGTACAGCGCCAACTCTCAGAGCATTGCCATTTCGTCTACACCATGACCGCGGCTCACGCTACTTTTTCTTCGGGGCTGCTACACCCCACACCAACTCGGCCCATCCTCCCCTCCCAGCCTCGGCCAACAGAGGTTTCCCCACATCCCGGACGCTTCCCCGCCGACGACCAGGACCGAGCCGTTAGTCAACCCCTGCCACTTGACCACTGACCACCCACGGACTCTTCCTGACAACGGACAAATTGTACATACCTGTACATAGTGCATAGTGCATTTTCGTACATTGTCATTTAAATTTCTCACTTGTCATTTAAATTTGTCAGCCGCCTACACCTCCGTCACCATCTCCTCTGCGCCCTAGCTTATAGTTTGGGACGCTGGAGCGGACGTGGAGGATGCAGCACCACTCCCACTAGACATGGTTGCCACCACAGCCGCTGATGGCTCAGCGAGCGATGCGGAGGCAGGTTGGGCTGCCTGAGGCAACCCGGTGGGGGGTGGGGGCGGGACCAAGTCCGACTCACGGTACTGGGTCCCCGCCGAAACCAGACGCCGCTCCGCCTCCGACGAGCTGCGTCGGCGTACCTCCCGAGAGGGAAAGAGGCGAAACTCTTCCGCGCCTCTGGGAAGGTGATGTTCTCTGTTACCTTGACATTGATGATTTTTTTCTCTATTTGGAATATCTCGCACGCCCGGGAGTATGTCGCGTGCGGTCCCCGGCAGTTAGGACAAGTAAGTGTTGTGGACGGACAGTTGTCAGTGGGGTGGTCCTGTGCAGCGCACTTTGCACATGTCGTTCTTCCACGGCAAGAATTAATACCATGCCCGAACCGCTGGCACTTGAAGCAGCGGCGCGGGTTCGGAATGTAGGGTCGGACAGCACATCGGATAAAGCCTGCATTGATGTGTTCAGGAAGTTTGGATTGGTTGATTGTCAAGATTATGTGCTTTGTTGGGGTTATCTTATCATCTCTTCAGATAGTGATGCGCCTGACTGCCGTAACACCCTGCTCCCTCAGGCCTTCAAGCAGGTCGGCATCAGTTTTGGTCAGCAGGTCTGGCTCAGATATCACACCGTGGGAGCTGTTCAGGCTGTGGTGGGGTGTGACTCTGATGTCCAGATCGAGGAAGCGGGTTTGGGCAAGGAGGTTGTCGGCCTGTTTTTCTGTGTTGATCTCAACAAGGATTTCTCCCGTCTTGAGTTTTTTTAGCCTCATACTAAACACCAAGAATGCTATGCAGGAACTTTCAAATTACGCATGCAGACATCGAAGCTACAGGTCTTGATGCGTCAGCTGACTCAATCAGCAAGAAACGAGAATACTTATCGGGCTTGGAAAAGATGGTTGTTGGGAGTGGTGGAAAAGATGCTTCGGTGCGGACCCTTTTCAGGGTCCGATCATGTTTGCAAGGGGGTTTTCGATTTACCATATGGCATAGGAAAAAGCAGGGGCAGGGGTACTTCCTTCGCTGGGGTTACACTGATACCGAGAGAGGTCCCGGAGCTCCCTGCCTGGTAAACAGACAGGGAGCCCATCCGCCGGAGCTTCACCTGGGCTCCGACGGCCACCGTTTGAGGTTTCTAACCTTCACCTTAAAAACACGTCACACGGTAGGTCACAGCTTATGTTGGAAGGCTCGGGGTCCACGGTATCGCCAGTACCGTCACCAAGATTACTCAAGGCGCCCCTTACGGGGCGGAGTAAAAGTCTACTATTTTTTGCAGAGTCCTGTCAAGCCTCTTTACCTTTGTCATCAATACACCGTAACAGAATGTTGTTACTGTGCATTGGGTTTGTCGGTTTCTGTGTTCGCCGCTTGAAGAACTGCGATGTCCCATTTGATTTGATTTTTTCGTCGCGCACAAGTGGGTCGGGATTATTGGCCGGTTGCATGATTTCCACTGCGGCAAGCACGTCTGTAATATTTCTGAGCATTCCTTCTTGTGCAAGTCTATAGTTTTGAGTTCTTTAGATCAGTTTGATTACCATTTCTTTTTCCTTGAAGCTTACTTGTGGCAGCGAGAATTCATTTGGTAGGACTGGCGTTTAGCACATCACCCGACACAATGAATAACAAGTGACACATTAAATCGAAGGCAACGACATCTGTACACACGCCAATAGCACGGCGCCAGTTTGGGTCGTAGGGGCCGACACCGCAAAAAGGAAGGGCTCATCAGTACGGTACTGGTGTGAATAGGTGAGTTAACAAATGTGCTTGAAAAGATTCAATGGCATGACTTCCTGTCTGGCGGCGTCGTGCCCCGTCATGGTCTGGTGTGGTGTCCCCTTAAGTAGGTATGGTTGTTTTGGGCCGGCAATTGTGTGCCGGAGCTAGAAGGGTGGACAGGTGGCGGCGAGGAGAGGATGCTGTTTGACAGGGCACGCGTTTCAGTGATCGTCCAGGGTATGGAAGGTTCGCTCGGATCCGAGCAGTACGACCTGCACGAAAAAGCGGAATGGCTTGACTACCTATCTCGCGGTGTGGTGCGCCTTCGCCATTAAGCAGTCCTTTCTTTATAATACGGCATTCTTTCTGTCCAATAATTTCCTCTGCTCCAAATTTGAAGTTGAATCTTTAGGTTTTCTGTACCAATTTCTTCTTCCTTACTTCCTCCAGTCCTCTCGTTTCTTCTCGTCCTAAGGAATTTGGAATTCCTTGTTGACTTCAAAACAAATCTGCCTCCTTTTCTATTTCCCTCTGGGAACTGTATGAATATTTATGTATGTTTAGTTTGACTTGACGTGGAGTCTAGGGGTTGAAGGATAACGTACGGCTAATACTGAGCACTTTTATTTTCTTTTCAGGACTTTGTTCACAAAAAGTGGCAGTTAAAATTATGGTCGCATAGTGTTTGCCCTGAAGAGAAAGCGTTTCCTTATTTCAGTTTAGCTTTTTTTTTAACACCTGCCTTCTCAACAAAATAGACGGACTATAGAAATACTGTGCAGTAATTTCAGAGTGGGTGAACCGAATTTTTATGCATTGGAATACAGTGGAAAGTTCTTCCTTTGCATTACGGGTCATGTCAGACGAAGAAACCTAGCAACATTTGTTATTGTGTTTCAAATTGTGTTAAAGCCTTCCTCGAGTATGATAAAAAAGGTTAATGTCAGAACATCATTGCTTGCTTCTAAAAGACACACAGCAGGAGTCAAAACGGAAACAAATGCCAACCAAAATGGTGGAACACGTTAGTGGAAATAGCCTTTTGCATTCCAAGGTTTCAGACAACCAAACGAGACTGGTTTTGGCTACCCCAAATCGTATTTCCTCTTAATTTATAATAAAACCTCTTAAGATTTCTAATTATATACTTCGTACTTCGTTTTTAGAAGGGTCAGTGCAGCCGCGTTTCCTGGACCAACCTCTCGGGGAGCCAATAATCCAGGTGAAGCTGGACTTGTGTCAAGGGCACTAACGTTGTTCACTGCAGGCTTGCTGGTACCTATTGTTGCTTACTTCTGATGTGGCATTTCATTTCGAGACAGGCTTCTGTTGATCTGTAAGTGTGTAGTGGTTGCCTTGAATTTTTCCAACTAAAGCAGTAGCCACTACCACGTGACCACACTCTTGACACCCCACACTTATAAACCTACGTGTCACAATTTGCACAAGATGGGTAGGGGAGACTGCCTACACGGTGGGGCTTCAGCGTGCACCAAGCTGAGCTTGAGTAGCTATCAAGCTCTGCATGGTGCACGCTGAAGCCCAGTCAAAATGGCGCCACGTCTAAAATGGCGTGCTATTTAAAAAGCTTGATACCTTAGACTTAGATACCTTAGCAGACCCACTCCTTCTCATAACAGAGCAACGTAACAGTTAATATTCCCTTTTTAATTGAATGCGGCAATGTCGACACATATTAACACATACGGCAATGCGAACTCAGGCCGCCTCTCGCTAATAAATCTTTATTTTGGGTACATTTTTCTACCTTAGCAGTGTCTGTAGCAGCTGTGACAGGGGAAACTGCATATCCTTAGTAACCCTTCCGTCTTTCCAAGAAACAACAGTGGCTTATCACGATGAAGAGCAAACCTAATAGCAGTGATGTTGGTTCAAGGAGCCACTGGTCACAATTATATGGGCCAGCCTAGCCACGGCCATACTAGTGAATGAATGGGAATCTGTGGAGCAGCGGCTCTGATTGGTCCTGGACGGTGAGCAACTTTTAGTGCCCCTTAAATGTCTCGCCTTGTTATACCTTCAAGAACAGCCTTCAACTTTCTATCTGGTCCTTCATGACGCGTCACAAGGTAAATGAAGGCGTGGAATCGAGTTTACAAGCGTGTATGGTCACCGCTTAACACAGCAGCACCATATTAAGAAATTCAAGTTTTCTTCTGTCAAAAGAACGTGCCTAATTACAGCAGGCATTCAATTCAAACAGCCATGCAATACTTCCAATTCTAGCTCCCAACACAATGGCAGCTTTGCCAACAAAACTGGCTCATGTTCAAAGTAACTTCTCAGGAGCGTAAATTTAATTGTATACGTGTCCATCCCAGCAACATCATACTAATGTACACTAGACGTAGTTTTACAAAAGCATATTTGTGCCAAAGACATTAAAATGATGTTGGATAGACATAACTATATGTTTTGCATACGAACCCCTACATCATACATGTGAGGTACCACTAAGGTAAAATCCCATATAGAGTATCAAATTTTCGTAACACGTTCATTCTACGCTGGTTTGACGTTGTTGAGACGGAAATTTCGTGGCCGTAGCAACGTAAAATAGCTGTTATTTTTGTCAAGATACGATGTCCCTTGGACATCCACAGTCAATTTGTTACATTTCAAAGATATCTTTCACGTAACGTAGTTTCCAGGGATAATTCTATAAAACGCCGAACCGATGATGCGATATCGCCAGATGTACCAGTTCTACGCTGACAACGGTAGCTACAGTTCAAGGACAGCAAAAGTTTGGGCTAACTCGCCGAAGCTTGAAAGCCTCAAATGTGCAGCAGTGGTATCCCACATCTGCTGCAGAAGCTACATTTTCCTTTGTAGTCTAGAAGTTTTAAACGTCTTCGCTGTACCCTTTAGCGAATGGCCCACCTTGTGCTCCTCAGTTATGGTCGGGTTTACAGGAGTGCACAGTTTAAGGACCTGTTGTATGCATGTCGTACCACCTGTGATTACTGCGGGAGTGCCGGACTGGCCTTCTTCCTGCGGAAGTGCGGTCGCGGAACATTATTTCAGCTCCTGCGCGAAGTTCACCGATGTGGTGATGGTTGCTTCATCGGTGTGGGACACAAGCAAGGCTGTTTCATCGAGATAAAACACTAGATGGGCTAGTTGTGCTGGTTTGACCAAGTCATTTTATTTGCTCAGCGTTTCGTAGTGTTTCCACCATTCCTAAAACTTAGCATTTTTCTTCGGGAACATGCGTGATTCCCGGTGATGCGAACCCGTTATCACCACAGGGGAAGACCTTTCTTGTTTCTGGGCCTCTATGTCAGTGGGTCTGAAGGCAAGCCAGCGATTCGCCTACTCCGATGGAGAACACATGATTCCGCTAGGTCCATAGCATCAAGGTCAAACTTACCCCGCCCCTCCTCCACGTGACATGTTCTTGATAGGTGAATTGGGTTTATATAGATTGATCGTATCTTGGTAAAATTGATCGAACAGATCCGGATACGGCTGGCACAGTCAACCCCAACCTACTCTTCTGCAAATATACAGTGCGCCTGGCCAATTCCTTTCGCTTATAAGCCACGGACAACAGCCTACGTAGAAACTGGTGTGCAACATTGAGAGAAGATGGGCTACTTGTAGTCTCTGAGCTGGAGCGTCGTCTTTCTTTTCCAGGCATAGCGCTTCTGTCTTCATCTTCATTGGCTACTAGTTCTTTACGAATGCCTGATGTCAGTTTCAATCCAGGGCGCAAGTTTAACAGGAGTTGGAGAGTTGTTGAAATATTGATAAACTAATCGTCAGACATTTTATTTATTATAAGTTAATGAAACGACAATACATGCAGTGATGTTCTGTTACTCCACCCTCCTCTCACCCTAAACAAAGGCGAAAGGGTCCCAACAGTCAATACTTGCTGGGTGCGGCGCTTAGAGAGACCATTTTGCGATATGCTAGAAATGTACGCTAGAAATGTAGACATTCTGGGCTCCAGGTGTGTCAGTTGTCATTGTGTACCTGATACCCAAAACAACCCAGGTGCGCTTAAAACAGTACTTCGTGGGTTAGAGTTGCTAGGACACCGTAGCATGCGATTCCCCCTTAATTTATGGTTCCAAAAAAGGTATGTCTTAAAATTTCCGGTGTTTGTTGTCAGCATAGCTTTATGGTATTCTAGACTGTTCAACAAGCCTGAATTTAGAATTTGCGTGAGAGAGGGTGATGTACAAATCATATTTACAATTTAGCCCACCCATGTATCGGTGTGTGGGTTGAGTCTGAAAGCCATTGGGGTAAGTCCCGCTAATGTGTATGCGGTTTGTGCAGTGAACAGGTGTATAAAGCACACAGGCTGTGTTGACGGGTTTAAGCAGTCGGGAAACCAGTGTCACGCCGTTTTGCCTGGTTTTCACCTACCTCATTTACTACATTGACCTTCTCGTATTCGCCCTGATCGCCATCGCTCATCACGACAAGTTGGAGTAAGTGCCCGCGGCAATTTGATCATTATAATCAAACTAGAAATTTCATTTTTGTCAGAGGAGCTTTAGATCGAGGTGCGACCCAACTGTGACTGAGTTCTCTCTGACGCTATGTAACCTTTAGCTAAAGCCAAACTTCTGGGGACGAAGGACAAGAAACATGAGCGAATATTCTACGAAATATGTGCCTACTTATACAGCCGAACCCCCCACTGACTTGTCTAAAAACACAAATTACTTCGTTCTTCTTGGCGAGTCGAAGAAGAACGCTCTTCGAGAGCCTCAAATTCACCAACACCGCAAGGTCGTGCTTGTACGTTTTACCATTTTTTTTATTGGGTGTACCATACCAAAACGAACAACCACGCCAGCAACATAGTATTTGTTTTGGCATTTGTTCAAGAAAATGTCGCACTCATCCAAAATGTACCATCGCCATAAGATTACGCGTCAGTGGCAGCGGCACGCTCGTCAAGAACATTTGGGACAATAGAACACTTTATGGGCATGTTTAGGCAAGGATTGTTCCGTAACAAACGTAAACCACAGGGCAGTGCTTCAACAGACAACGTGTAGAAAATATTATCGCTCCTCGAAAAATTACCTTAAAACAAGTAGATCAATGAGAAATATGTGCTCTATAATTATACCTTCGAAGGCATAGAGCACTAATGGTGGGCGGCCATAAAAGTTGTTTTTTGCTGCCCCGTTCAGCAAAGTATGACATTTCTGCAGATTCGGTTCTAAAACCTAGTACTGCGTTACTTTATGTTAAATTACCTGAACGTGATTTCGATATGGTTTTGTAAGAAAACAACCTCGAAGTAAATAATGCCTATAATGCGGCATTATTAATAATTAACAAAAAAAATTTAACCTATTGAAAATCTTTTGATGTTTCATGTCGACCACAAATGTTTTCCTCATATGGGAAAAAAACAAGTGCAAACTTACATAATACGCAGACTGTAAATAAGAGAATAACAGAAAAGGATATCAGAAAAAGGAACCTATTGTCACGAAGACAAGGACGACGCAGTTGTCTTGAAGGAGAAACAAGTTTATTGCAGCGAACTTGTGCTCCCCTGACAACTCAAAAGAATACAGAGGCGGCGAAGCAGCGGTCAACAAAGTGACTTGCACAGGCGAGTGTCGTCGAATCGGATGTCGCGGCGTCTGCTCCGCAGGATTTTATCTTTCGGCGCGAGTGTTTCTGGAACCGTCGATTCACATCCAGAACATTGTAGATCACATAGGATTATTCGGGGCCAGTGACGTTAGGGCGAAACAGTCTGCTTATCCGAATGAGACAGCCGGTGTGGAATAAAAATAAAAAATGGAACACGCGCTTCGCACCTGACACAGATAACAGAGCCGGGCGCTGCCAGGCATTAAAAAGAAACGATAAATAAACAAACCCGTACATGGTTCGCGGCATTACCCCCCTCTAAGCGTGCATCGACCCGATGATAAAATGAAACGACAGTACGAACAAACACAACAACAACAAAACAACAACAAAAAAAGTCCGTCATCTTGCTACGTACGGTTTGAGGCGGACCACGTGGACGACTTCGGGTCGCGTGCGTCGTCGTGATGTGCCGGAATCACCATTGGGGATCACATCGTAGGTGAATTGGCCAACAGGTCGTAGAATCTGGTAGGGTCCGAAATACCGTCGCAGAAGCTTCTCACTGAGTCCGCGTCGTCGGATGGGAGTCCAAACCCACACACGATCCCCTGGTTGGTACTCGGCGTCTCGGCGTCGGAGGTTGTAGCGGCCCGCATCCACCAGCTGCTGGTCCGTTATACGAACTCGAGCGAGCTGGCGGGTCTCCTCCGCACGTTGAAGGTAATCTTGGACGTCGGCGTTGTTGTCGTCGTCTTTTACACGGGGAAGCATGGCGTCGAGCATCGTAGTCGGCCGTCTTCCGTATACAAGCTCGAACAGCGTCATCTGCGTAGTATCCTGGATAGCCGTGTTGTACGCAAACGTGACATAAGGGAGCACTTCGTCCCATGTCTTATGTTCAATGTCGACGTACATTGACAGCATATCTGATTGACAGCATATCTGCGATTTTCTTGTTCAGACGTTCTGTTAGTCATTTCGTTTGGGGGTGGTACGCCGTCGTTCTTCGGTGATCCGTGTTGCTGTAGCGTAATACTCCCTGCATCAGCTCCGCAGTAAATGCCGTTCCGCGGTCCGTGATTAGGACTTCCGGGGCTCCATGTCGCAGCACAACTCTCCTTATAAAGAACTTTGCCCCGTCTTGTGCAGTCCCCTTCAGAACAGCGGCGGTCTCTGCGTAGCGCGTCATGTAGTCTGTCGCTACGACAATCCACTTGTTCTGTGATCGTGACGTAGGGAACGGGCCTAAAAGGTCCATTCTAATATGTTGAAATGGCCTCGACGGGACGGCGTTCGGTTGCAGAAGTCCGGCGAGTCTTGTCGGCGGCGTTTTTCGTCGCTGGCAGTCACTGCAACTCCGGACGTAGTGGGTGACGTCAGAGGTAAGGCCGGGCCAGTAGTACCTTGCCTTGATTTTTCAATAGTGCGGGCTGTGCTGAGATGTCCGGAAGACGGGTCGTCGTGGCACGCTTCCAAAATTTCGTCACGAAGGTCCGCGGGGATGACGAGAAGGTAATTCGCTCTTGTTCTTGTGCTGAAATTGTTCTTCACGAGGACGGAGTTTCTCAGGCTGATTGCTGGTAAGCTGCGTTTGAAGCTCCTAGGAACGGCAACGTTGCATCCCTCGAGGTACTCGATTATGACGCGTAAGTCGGGGTGGGCACGCTGCTGAGCGGCTAGGTTGCTCTCCGTCACGATCCCGAAGAATGCGCTGTCTTCATCAGAGTCTTGTGGTGGTGGGTCGACGGGGGCGCTGGACAGGCAGTCGGCGTCGGAGTGTTTCCTGCCGGATTTATAAACACCTGTAACGTCGAACTCCGGTAGGCGCAAGCTCCACCGCCCAAGACGGCCAGAGGGGTCCTTCAAATTGGCGAGCCAACACAGCGCGTGGTGGTCTGTTACCACCTTGAATGGCCATCCATACACGTATGGGCGAAATTTTGAAATCGCCCATATAATAGCCAGGTAATAGCCACCAGATGCATAAAAATAAAGAATGGAACACGCGCTTCGCACATGACACAGATAACACAGCCGGGCGCTGCCAGGCATTAAAAAGAAACGATAAATAAACAAACCCGTACATGGTTCCCGGCAATATTTGCATGAGGTTGCACAGTTTTTGTTCGGCTGAAAACCGAATATCGAATTCTATTCATACTATAGGCGTTCCTAAAAAAAAAGGGGTAGGATGAAACCTTATTGGCAATTTAGCACTTGTATGCACAAATAATGGGAGGAGACGCCTGTACAAATAGCCTTGTGCCGGAAATAGATGAAATACCCTTCGTTTGCCGATATTCTTCTACCAAAAGAACTATGTCTGAAGTATTTAACGTATGTGAGCTGATGCAAAACGAAAAAAACAAGGGTTTGACCGTTAGAAATTCTGGTGAAATGGATCGTAAACAAACTTTTTCTCGACACCAACTATAGGTAACGTATATAAATTTACATAACCTTTCTGGCTGTTTTCTAACGACATGAAAAGCTTGGTAAAGCTACTAAAAGTACTGCGGCTAAGTAATTCTTACAAATATTTCTTTCTGCTTTGTTTGGACAGAGGCAGCAAACTAACAACGCCAAGACGCTGGACAAAACCTTCGGCAAACGTTTCACTCCGATTTCAAAAAACAAGATCGATCACTTGAGACGTAAACGGCTGCACCCGCAAATCTTCAACGCGACTATGCATGACTGCAGAGTATAAATGCTGCACAATCACCAAAACGTTTTGTGCAAGCTTTTCATTTAGAGGCGTACAATGAAATAGCAAAAGCAATCTACATGAAAAGATTTTCACAACAACTCCAAATTCCAGGTATTTTCCGTACACAAAACCGTTCCGGACACAAAACACTCGTATAAAAACACTCAACCTAATATTCTGGGAACTGCAGAAACGGTGGTTTCGACTATCTCATTGAACAAACCTCGTTTTTTTTTTCAGGCGCGATTTCTTTGCTTTGCCGCTACAACCCACGCATTTTGTGTTAGCAGACCACACCTTCTGCTGCTTTCTTTGTAACAGTCAGGCAATTGCTTAGAGAGCTCCACTGTTCTCCCACATTAGTTTAGGGGTACAACCGGGTTTTACAAAAAACTACCTGTTTTATACCCCAACATGGCAATACTGTTTTCTATAGTGGTGATTTTACATTGCATAAATTTTTACCGGCTTAATTCGCGCTATTTTTGTAAATAAACGCGTTCTTGTATATTTATGTACTTTTAGATACTGTTGTGGCACATCCACTGGTTCACTAACGTTTTTTACTGCACCATAAAACCAGGCTTTTCCTTATCTTGGGAAGGGATATTGCTCCCTCTGTGCAAACCTTCTGCACGACGACATTGTTCTAAAAGTCATAAATATCTAGAAGGTGTGGGGATGTATCTTTAGCCTCTTATGAACGCTTGTTGCGATTTCGCATCACACCAATTGTAAGCCGCGCAACCAGAAGAAGGAATCGGCAGCTGCAACGCTCGCGCTCATGTTAAATCTACACACTGATGGCAACATATGAAACAGGTGGCATCATATACCTCACTTCGAGCAAAGTTCCGACTGCCCCAATTTTCGCGCGTATATGTCAACGATCACCGTTCGTCTGTGGCCATCAATTTACACCCACATTTACTAACGAAATGGAAGCATTTTTATTGCAATAAAAATGTCACCAAGTTAGGTATTTTGTCGAAGCACATGCGGAGTTGCCGTAAAAAATTTGTTTTTTAAGAAATTTGCCGTGCTGTGGTCTATTTGACATCTTGTTTTGTCTTTGTTTCATAGTCGTAAATATCTTCTGAAAGCCCCGGCATATGTAGAAGTTCTTATCCGGCTTCCTTTTAAACACACGAGAAGAAGTGATAGCAAAAGTATTTGTTTTTCATGCTTTGCGGAAAATTCAGGCGATAAGAGGTTGAAACTCTACAGTTTTGTTTCATTAGTTACGTTTAAAAAACGATTTTATCTTGGAATAAAGTTGCTATGCCTAATAAGTTGTTTTAATCAAAAACACTTATGTGTTTTGAATACATTTCTCATGATCACAAAAGTTTTAGGATCGTCTTGGATCATATGTACACGTAAATGTTTTCAAAAATTGGGAAAACAAGGGAGGCGCTCTGTCTAGTTACAACACGTTATTCGAGTGAATATTCATTTCTCCTGCACCATGCAATGAAGATGAACACCCAAGCTTCTTACACTTGAAACTAAGAGGTTTGTTCGTAATTTGGTGCTGAACATACTCGTAATTGCAGTATAGTTTTATAACAGGTAAAGGGGCGGTGTTTACCCTATGTCTAACGCATCTTGCTACCTATGTATACTGCCAACGAAATCGCTCGGCTTGAAAAGATGGCAATCAGCTTTATTACCCCGTGGGAGGTCCGTTACAAAATATCAACTAGGTTAAGGGTTATGTCATCGGTAAGTCCACGAAAACCGACTGCGTGTGCAAGACCCTCAACGCCCCCAGCAGTGCACATGTAACCGGCGACAGGTGCGGCGCGTGTGCTTAGACACAAAAGACACAGATGAAAACGTAGCTCTCAAGCCCTTTCAGCTTAACAGACAGTCCACCGACAGAAACGTAACACCAGAAGCCCTTCACAGAGCAGACATAACATGGCAGTGCAGTTCCTTTGCCTTGGACTTGCTACCAACAGAGGAAAATAATGAACAAAACCATCGCTGTAAACAAGTCGCTTTTATATGTATTTTACGCTGTGATGTGACGCTTAACCAGCAAATAAATGTTCGCAATTCGTGCTCTCTCCACACATGCAGGGGTAAATACGAGGGGCCGCGTAAAAGGTACCGGAAAGAAAACTTTTATGGCCCCTGAGTTCCACACGCCATAAAAGTCCTGCGGAAAAGGAGGAGAAGTGGTAAACAATGAACATAGAGCAAAATACCCAGCATTTATGCCATTACACTAGAATGAAAGCCGGCGACCTGAGAAGCTGCACTAGTGGATAACTATATTGAGTCAGAAATAGCGATTTACTGTATCCTTAGTGTAAGGGCAGGTTATATAGCGTTATTTAAAAACTTGTATTACTTCTCACACAAAGCGTTTCGAGGGTCTTTGTCGTAAAACATGATATTCAGCCGTTTTAAATATTCAAACTATTTTGACGTTGGCTATGTATAAAAAGCCGAAAATAGTTCGATAGCCTTTAAAACTTTCCTTTTAAAAAAATATGAAAATAAATAAACTTTCTGTTGGTTCGTGACGGACTAACAGATGGTGCCGCGCAGTCAAGCCCAGTGCGTACACAGCGGAAGGGAACCCATGGTGTATGAAAGCCCCCGGCAGGAACAGCGCGCAACACAAGGCCCAATGAGCTAATTTCTCTCTACCTGCAGCGGAGGAGTGTGGTGAACCTTGAACAGACGACGGCTACGAGGAACCTTCGTGCCATCTCGGCCTCTTTACCTTTTCTTCTACGCTCCAGCCATGTAGTCGCTTGTATTAGTTACCCCTTTCTACTGCATAACAAACCCAGTTTACCCAGTATCACCGAAGTCGAGTGTCCTAGCTTTAAACCCAAAACAAAACAAGGTGGTTGTACCGCATACAAAGAAATAGATAGGCTTCCAGGACCCCCGAATTATGACTCGGAGGGCAATGCAGCGGAACAATGACGCCTCTTCGAGCGAGCCATCACGCTGCACCGAAAGCAAAGCACACATCCAGCGCCTCGCCGAAAAGGAACTAGCTCTTCTCGTTGCCATCTTAGAACCAACATTTGCTTATTTAAACAATCTTTGGTACTTTGGTATACCTTCCCCGCAAGACCGCCACCACAATTTGACTTCTCAATATTATTAACCATCTCGCCACACGCTCCCTACCGATGCACAACAAACTGAATTCGCGCTCCGTTTCCTGTCCCCCCCTGCCGCCTACAAGCAGAAACAATTCGACAGTTTCCTGGCAAACTTGAAACATACAGCTCCCGAATGCAGATTTGCCACCCGAAAAGAGAGCTTGATCAGTGACCAAATCGCATGTGGAGTACATTACTAAAAATCGCGTGCGGATATACTAAAGATTCAGGACCCAACTATGGAGAAAGTTGTTAAGGTCTGTCTCTTTTATAAAACAACAGAATTTTAGCTAAAAGCCTAACTGTAAGAAAGCAGCGATGAGCAATAGTCAGGTCCATGCACGGAAAAATAACCATCGAACAGTTGGCAACGGCACCCAGAACACCACTAAAACAAGAAACCCCCAGACGCCCTTCTGCAGACATGCAACTACTGTGGCAGCAGCCATGAGCGCAAAAAAGAAGCCTTTTATGCATGGAAAGAAGTATGCAGCAAATGCAGAAAGGGGAGCCATTTTGCGGCTGTATCCAAAGGTCGCAAAGTAGTAGCTTGGTTAGGGATGAAAAGTGGTGACGAAGACGGTATTCTTCTCTTCGACTGCAAGAAAATGAGCGCAGTATACTCTTTACCGAAAGTGAGCGGAAAGCACCTTATCTTCGAAGTACTCAGGGGAGCAGCTGTTGATGTCTTCTCTAGCAGGCATGTTGCTCGAGAGCAATTTGAACTATACAAAACTACACTGGGAACATGGAATGGCGGCACGAGTAAAGAGATTGGGAAATCTGAACTCGAAACACCACCACAAACAGCGGGCAAGCACACTGTGAAACTTGTAGTTGTAAAGATCTCACCCCTCTGATCGGAAAAAAGACAGCGGAACCTGTTGGCCGGGACCGATGAGTTTTCCGAAGAAAACGTCTCACGTCACATTTTAAAGAAACACCCAGAATGTTTGGACACCGTCTGGGAACACTTCAAGGAGACGTTAACTTGGTGACCATGGCCTAGGCATGTCCCAAAGCGATAGCACAGCCTGCAGAGTTCCTGTGAGCATACAACCGCAATTGAACACAGCCTTGACGAACCTGGAACAGAGGAATTAATCAAGAAAGTTTCGAAACCAACCCAATGGGTGAGCATATAATTTATTGCAAAAAAGAAGAGCGGCGAAATAACGACTTCGATCGATCTACAGGCATGGAATAGGTCTCTGCAAATATAACGTCCCACACTGCCAATTCTTGACAAACAGGACGAACCGCGCGGGGTCCGATGCCTAAGTGGAGGAAGCCTTGCAGAGAGCGGCAACGACCATCCACGAGTACGCAAAAACATGCGGCCTGAGCTGCGCCCCGCAGAAGTCGAAGCTACTCCTGATGCAACCCGGCAGGCCAAAGAAAGAGCCGCCGCCGAACGTGGGGGTCACCATCGAAGGAACAGAAATCAAGCCCACGCAGCAGATCTGGATCTTAGGACTCCTGCTTAGGGACGACGGAAAGGCGTACGCAGCTGTCAACAAGATCAAGACAACGTCCCAACAAATCCTAAGCATGATCCGCAGGGTCACCAACAAGAACCGAGGCCTAAAAGAAGACGACGCCTTGTGCCTGGTCCAGGCATTCGTCGTGTCGCACATCACGTACTCCGCCCCGTACCTCCAGCTAACAAAGGCGGACCGAGAAACGCTGAACACAACGATCAGGAAAGCAGTAAAGCTCGCCATGGGCTTGCCCGTCCACTCGTCCACGCAGACGTTGCTGGGCATGGGCAAGCATAACACGGTGGAAGAACTGGTGGAAGCCCACCATTCCAACCAAAGAATACGGCTCAGCCGAACCGAGCACGGCCGGGCCGTTATGCGCAAGGTGGGATGGAATATCCAACCGCAACCGACGACGGAAGCGCTACCCCAGGAATGGAGGGATGCAGTAAAGATAAACCGCTCCCTAGGAACATGCAGCCGGGGAGAAACGACGAGAGACGCTCCGCGAGGGCCAGAGCACTAGCCCGGCAGCTGGAAGAGGACCCGGAGATTTTATACGCGGACGCCTCGCTACCCAAACATGGAACCAGAGCGACGGCGGTCGTCACCACCATCGACAGACTGGTCACCAGCGCGTCAATCAGAACGACGAACCCGTCCGAAGCCGAAGAACTGGCCGTGGCCCTCGCCCTCGCACAGCCGGGAGCAAAGACAGTGGTCACGGACTCCAAAATGGTCTACGCAAGCTATCGCAAGAGAAGGGTCTCTCCTGCCGCACTAGCGCTTCTGTCCAGACGCAGGCCACCGGGACGAGCCATAGAGCTCGTGTGGGTGCCGGCTCACTCGCAGGTGGAAGGCAACGAACTCGCCGACCACTACGCCCGAGAACTGACCAACCGGGCCAAACACGAGCCGGGATTACCGCGCCCCGTCACGAGCTACAGAGACATTACCGAGCTATACAGGAAAGGCAGGTGTAGGTTCCCCGGACCTCACCGGCACCTCAACAGGAACCAACAGGCGATCGTACCAGACTACAGGCGGGGTCGCTGGCGCATCCCGTCCTATTACACAAAATGTACCCGGAGGAACATGATATCAAGTGCCCGTTCTGCAAGAGCAAGGAAGGCACCCTGGCACACGTCATAGCCGAGTGCACTCACCTCAAGAACCCCCCACCACCCCTACCTCCAACGTCCCCAACCCCAATCCCCGAGAGCGATGGGCGACCTTGTTGTCCAGCCCCGACCTGACGACCCAATTCGCGTTGGCAGTCAGGGGCCAGGAGCTGCTGGATGCATATGGGACGCGCGAAGAAGGTTCCACCCCTTCTGGTGCCTGCGTGCACTAACCACTTAATGGGATCTATTAAAGTTGATTCTCTCTCTCTCTCTTGACAAAGTGCCACCTGAGCTGACAAGCGCAAGTTTTCTTAAAACTTTACGTGGGAGAAGGCTTCCCGTAATGTTCACTCGACGAAGAATTAAGGTTCGTGACAACCTTTCAAACACCTCAAGCACGTTATCGATGGCTTCGCCTACCTTTGGACTTGCTGTTAGCAGTGAAACGTTCCAGTAGATACTTTAACTGGCACTATAAATGCTGTGTGGACTTATGTACGTCACAGACGACATCCTACTTTTCCGAATAGGCGATGCGAAGAGGCTGCGAAAGGCAATGGCCGAAAATTGAAAAGACTACTCGGAAAATGCCGGCAAATGGGAATACGCCTAAACAAATAAAAAACACGACTGAGAACATCGACAACAGTGTCCCTGGAACGAATGTTTACGAAAGAGGGACTTAAAGAAGACTGAGAGAAAGTCAAACCAATTCAAGATATTTACAGACGAACGGATCTACAAGGGTTACAGCGCTTCCGCGCAATGGTTTACTTCTTCGCCAGATTTCTGCAGCAAAACTCGGGTGTGATGGAACCTCTGCGAAAGCTCATGATCAAAGAAGAACAATGTTACTGGGAAAAACCGTGAGGATAAGCATTTCGTAGTGCCAAGGTAGCAGTGACAAAACCTCCAGTACTTGCGTAATACGACGTGCTTAAACCACTTGACATTTAGTGTGATGCAAGAGAGACCAAAATCTCGTGTGATGCAAGAGAGACGGGACTGGGAGTAGTGTCTCTACAGAACGGACAGGCAGGGCAATTTGTAAGCCGTGCGCTGAAAGCAATAGAGAGAGAGAGAGAGAGAGAGAGAATGCATTTAATGGTAAAAGCGAGGTAAGCCGAGCCATATCGCTTAGCATGCTACGCCATATGAGGGAACGAAAACATGAGAGTCTGTGAACTGAAATAAATAAATAAATAAATAAATAGATAACAGTTATGCACACTTTGAGAAGAAGATGGTTGCAATCGTCTTTGCGCTGAAGACATTTCATTATTAAACTTCGGGAACAGACACTACGATCATCACTGATCACAAGCCACTTCAATTGATTCTCAAGAAACAACTCCATCAAGTATCAAGGCGTCTGCAAGGAATATTTAATCAGACCCAAAGGTACGGCGTCAGGATCTTGTACCGCGCTGGCAAAAAACTTCACTTAGCCAACACGATGTGTCGTACGTTTCTTGCGAACACAAGCACTAAAGAACAACGTGGGAACATAAAGTTGTGAGTCCCCTGCCCCTGCGTAGAGTAATGCAAGAGAAGATCGGTCATGCAACATGAGGTGACAAACAAGCCAGTGATCTGCGATTGTTGAAGGAAGAATAAAGCGTTACAGTTCAATCACAGAAATACAAACCAGGAAGATAGCAACTGCTCCTGCCCGGGAGAGTGACAGGTCATACATGCAGAAAACCAGTGACCGCATCCTGCGAAAAAATCGCGTCTTCATTTTAAGTACAAGCAAGCTTTCTGATGAGAGCTAGCCGAGGTGCAACACACCTTACCAGCCTGTGCGTACGCCTAATAACGAAGCTTCTATAATCCGGCATCACCGAACTCCCTGCCAAAACAACTCATCAGTTCCAAGAACACGAACATCTGACCTTGGCAGCACTCCCTTTCGACCAAAAAGCACAAGGATGCTTCCAAAGATGTGTTGCGACACTTCATCGTCAGATAAAGTTCACAGCTCATTCAAAGAAGGAACGATGTTGCCTAAGAAACTGAGAGATGGCGTCAAGGAGTCAAGCCCAGTGCATTTACCGAAAACCCAGCCCACGGTGTATGAAAGCCGCTGGCATGAACAGCCGCAATACGAAGCGTAGTGATTTTGATTGCTGTATACCTCCTTGCTGCGGAGCACAGTTAACCTTGAGCAGATGACCACCATGAGTTTGTCCCCGAACTGTCGTCCACGTCTGTTTCCCTTCTGCGGTGAAGCCATGCAATCGCTTGTATTCGCTATCTTTTCCTACTTTATAATAAACCTAGCTAACTATGCATAACCGGAGTCCAGTATTCTATATCACAACCGACCACAAAACATGTGTAATAAGTCATTTTTTATTGTCGAAATATTATGAAATTATTAGCCGATTACTTTCGATAAACCACAGTTACACCCGGTTTTGTATACCATGCACCTACGTAAACGCCAATATAAGAGGCTCCGTTACCGCTTGTAACGTTATTGTTAAATACAATGTTTTTATAACTACACAGTTGTAGCTATAGGCAAATACTAATATCAGAATAGTTTTTGATGGGCGAATAATATTTCTAAGTTACATGTCTGCTGCAGCATGACACGACCAGTCCTCCGTAGGAAGACTTCGTAGGTAGACTGACCTCAGCCACACCGAAGGCACTGGCGTCAGTATCCAAGAAATGCATGTATTCTAAGGTAATATTTACCCTTGGCTCTTTTGCAAAGTAATTGCAGGCTGAACGACCACCAGTGAAAGTGTAAAGAACGCACTCAAACGTGGGGCTCGGCCGCATCCTGATTCATGTTAACAATATATCGCAAAAAAAAACTTAAGCTGAGGCACACAGTTTATGTCTTTGTTTCTGTTGCGCTGTGTTATTAAGATGAATCACCAACTTGCCCAATCCTCCGCATCCTGAGTTTTTCCGGGAGTGCCCTCAACAGCCTCTCATCATTTTCCAACGCCTCACTAAAGGTTCCACCACCGCATTGTGGTCGCATGTGTTTCCCGCGTACCTGCAGTACTTTTATTTGCTGACAGATCACATTTCAACAATATATGGTCATTCAACTTTCTCAGAGGACGGGTTGTCAACCTCGCCAAGAGGGCCCCTTTCCACACTGTAATGTATAGTTGGCGCGCAGCTTTCGCGGAAATGCGATTTACCATGTAGTTCTGCTATTCCGACGCAGCAGGCGTTGTTATCTTGTAATTCGTGCACTCATACAGCCCTGAAGTAGTTGGCCGAGCTGTTCCTGTAGAAAAGTGCAGAATTAATAGCATTGTAGAGGCACTCAGTCGTGCTTTTAGGAAATAAATATATTCAATGGTGGACAAACACTATGCTGGCACGTTTCCAAATTTAAGGCGTTTTCATTCTGTCATTTGCTTCCCGTAAAATTATGGTGCTTCCGAAATATGCCAACGTTGTGTTGTTGTCGACAGAGTAAAGCCTATTTCTTCCATTCTGTCATAGGTTCCAAGCACAGTACAGCTGAATTGATGAACGAGAAGCTAACAGAACAAAATCTCATACGCGCAATACCAAGCTCCCAATGTCACCAAACTCAGCAAATCATATTGATGCACGCACAAGTAATTAGACTTCTGGTATGCAAAGCTTCGTAGTTTAAGAGTGTATAGAATCTAGAACAAATATTTACCTTGGATATTGAGTCAGCAGTATCTGTTGTTTAATTACCAAATAGTTTTACCATTTTTCAGGGAACTTGAAAGAATGAATGGCTTGGCGCAATTTATCAAAGACAGTGATGTAAACCAATCCAGAACTAATACTCGTATTAAAAAGCAATAATGGCATAACCTTCTAAAAGACACCGCATTCGAAATATCAGTGAGCTAAACAAAGCTCAGCAGGGTTCAACTTTACACTAAATTATTTATTTAGGATGGGTGTTGTACGTCACCCTTACAGATGACGCACAACAAGGCTGTTTCCTAAAGCTCCTTAACTGCTCTCATAGGAGTTTGCTCCATGTATATACAGTCTGTAATACGGACCTGCGAACACCGTAAATGACGGGTGTTTTCTGACCCGGACTTCAAGCATTACACTGATCCACAGTGTGTGCTTGAAAGCATGGAACCTATTTTATGGGCGAAGCTCCTAAAGCCATGGGTCTGTTCATCCCTTGTGTCTCGTGGTACGTGACCGCCGCATGCTTTCGGAGATGTCGCAAAGTGGGCCGCGTTGCACGCCCAAGAACCGGCTGCAACCGGCAGCGCAAACTCGGCACCGGGAGCGCGAGCTTGTCTGTGTTCGCCAACGGAGGCGCGAGCGCACGTGCACTGCGAGGGGGAGATCACGCAAGAGATCGCGCCACGAACGCAGGCAGTCGTTCTCGGAGATCGAACGGGACGCAAGGACCTTTGCTCGTTTCCTCTCGTCTTGTTCGGGCACAAGTTCGCCCTAAGTAAAAGTTCTTTCTTTACCGTTGTGTCCCATGCTACGTGAAAAATTGTGGTGGAGGTGCGGGGTAGTCCTCGATGACGCGGGGTCTTTCACCAGGTCTGGGCCTGGGAGCATTGACTCCGAAAATAAAAGTTGATTTGTAAAATGTACGCACACAGTCTTACGTCTTTCTTAATGATGTAATGGGCGAACTTTCACGGGAGAGTTACAGTTACCGATGATCTCCCCCTCTCGAGCTTCGCCCCACTTCTCATCATTCATTCGGTGGATATGGCGTGAATTTTTTTAAGGATACAAACGAACTACAGCTATGTAGTGAAAGCCAGAAAAAGGTGAGTACTAAGGCAGAGGAAGAAGAAAAGGTAGTGGACGAGAGCTGAACGAGGCCAATCACCCGTACGCGGATTCGCGCAGATAGACAAGACAGGTGGGTTGAAGAGAAGGAACGCAATGCGTCGGGATGGTGGGAGCATCCACTACCGGTAGAGCGAATGTCGGCTTATCGAATGCGACCTCGCGCAGTTTGGGCAAGCGGTAATGTCAAGAGGACCGTGTGGTGGTGCCAGAACGCCAACAATTCCTGCCGGCAAAGTGGTGCCCGCGCAGTACATCTGGACACCCGTTCATGCACTATCTCCAGGCATCCGAGCTTAGCACAGGGAGACTTACCATCGTCCATCCTTGGGCGGTCGGCTCGACGGCGGCCATACAACCCCGCCTCCCATATATAGAGGCACACGTGCTATGCGACGGGGAGCCTAACTTTGTGCTACTTTTTTGGAGCCATCACGTCTTCCGTTCGCGTACTGCGCTGAGTTGACTGTTATTCCGGCCAATAAAGGCAGGGGCGATATGGCGCGATTGCGCCACATCCCTCTACGAAGTCTACAATGATATCTGCAACCCCGCAAGCCATTTCTAAAACGTCAACGCCTCACCGCCGAGAGCTACACCAGGAACGGTTTCCTATGAGCTCGTTATTATCATTTTATTACGAACAGCTGTTAAGGTGATAAACAATTGTGACTGCTGGACTATCACGACTAGGACGTTTGTCGTCAGTTTTTCGGTCTTCCGCCTGTCTGTCCAAAATGTTGCTCTTCCGTTTTCTGATATCCCGTGTTCCTTCTCCAGCTTCGCCCATCATGTGCGCGAGTACCGTGGTTCAACAAAACCTAACGCAGATATTATCACAACTGGCACCCGCGACAGGATATCTCAATAATACCTCGAGAGATAACAATACAAGTAAACGCTATTGGCGGAGATTAATGGCATCACAGGGCTTGAGGAGCTTATCGCTGATAGTCGAAAGAAAGGCTTCAGGCATAAAGGACCGCGCATGGTTGGAGGCCGAGCGCTCTACACTAGATGCATTGCGATGACAAAAGTGCCTCCCCTATTGTAGAGCAAGAACCGCAGCTTTCCAAAATAGCAGCGGCGCGGGAAGAGCTACCGCACCACATAAGAGCCCACGAGGCATCAACAGCGATAACAAATGGTTAGTTATATTTCATTGAGAATTTCTTAGGAAACACCCAAATGGTACCTGTTCCCCTAAACTCGAAAACTTGTGATTTTACCGAAGCTGAGTATCCAGAATCAGTCTTTTCCTCGTGTGCCTTATACAATGCGTAAACCAATAGTCAAGCAGAACACAAGGGGCCGACAGGTTCTAGGGTAAAATGTTGCGTCTGAGTTTGCTGCAGGCAACCAAATTGAATTGTCTCCTCCAGACGTAGTCGAATTACTAGCCTGATTCAATAACCACAAAACTGTATCTTTGGTTAAAACGATTCACGTTAAAGCTCGTAAGCGGAAATGCTATGAAGGTCAACGTTTCGCTTTGTTGAAACCAATTTAAGGGCCCTAAATTCAAAGACAAACTTCAGTGGTGGGAAACCTGGACGGGACTTTGGTTTACTCCGCTTTACAAGACTGAAGCATGTCAAACTGAAAGGCAGGGTTCAAAACAATTGCCAGGAAAACTACACAGAGAAAAATTCCAAGCACACGCGCAGGCAGAAAAGTTTTACAGGCAGCTTTCCGAAATTTTTCATCTGTCGAATTAGACGTTGCCGTTCCAGTGCACTAGCACCGGCCGAAACAAACTAAAACAGAGAAATGCGTCCTCAAGTTTTGTTGAAACCACCTGATCCCTGAAAAAACATCCACAAGCCCCATTTGAATTGTTCTCCGAAGGTTGGGCACGTCTTGAGTTTTATTGGAGCATTGTGTGAAATAGAGGTGAAAGAGAAAATAGCAAAACCACCTGCGGGAAAGAGAAGGTAGAAAAAAATGTTCAGTTTGACTGCAGAAAGCTTTATTGAATTCACACAGTTGATGAACCTAGTACTTCGGCAATTCTGGCAACCCAAATAACAGATTAGGAACAAAATATGAAATGAAGAGATATTTTAGTGGATGCGCTTTTTGTTTAGTACTAGTTCTTAACTATTGTTAGCTGTAAGTGGTCTGCGGGTTTTGATACAATTTAGATACAATATTTAGCGACCTCGACGAGAACGTGAGGAAATTGTAACAACTTTATTAGTTGAAAGCGAGTTTTCCTGGCCCCATTATTTGAAGGTGTGTTGTTTCCACCTCACAATTTTCTAACGCAGTGGGTAAGGTTGTGAGATGTCAGGAGAGAGTGAATACTAAGGACGACAAGAGGGAGGAGAGGACAAGAGAAAAACGAGCACAATCACCCGTGCGGCGGCACGCGCCATAAGCAAAGAAAAGAGGGCAGATGAGGAGGAAAAAGAGCACATTGTAACGTTGGTAGCAAGCCGGACCGGTGGAGCCAAGGGCGGCTCATCAAATGCTACCTCGCACATTAAGGACAAACGCCAATGTCAAGGCGACTGTTCAGTAGTACTCGGACGCCGACAGCTCCTGCCGGCCAAGCGGAGCACGCACCGTAGAGCCGGAAACCCGTTCAGAAACCATCTCGGGGCAGCAAAAGATTGGTACCGCAAGGAGTGGCCATCGCTCTACCCTGCGGGGTTCGCCAAGTTCTGGGACGGACCACCTGTCCCTCCCATATATCCAAACAACCCTGCCGGGGAGCCTCGGCTTATGAGCCCGCTTTGAAGCCATCCCCTGTTTTGTTCCTCACACTGTGCCAAGTCGCCCGCTACTTCGGGCAATCAGTGCAGGGGGAATATGGCGCCATTCCGCCACATTCATGTAGGATGTCTACGCCGACATCTCCGATAATACAGGTCATTTCTACAACCTCGACTCCTGAACGCCCAAAGCTTTACCAGTGACCGTTACCGGTGACCTCGTTCTTCTTATTTTCTTCTTAATCGTTCTTCTTCTTAATGGTATCGGTTCTTCTTCTTAATTGTTCTTCTTAATCGTTTAGCTGGTAAACTCTCGTGACTGCTAGAAATATCCCAACTAGGATGTTAGTTGTCTGTTCATATTTCGTCTTTCGTCTTTGCTTCCATAAATGTGGTTCTGCCATTGTCCCGTCGTGCTTCTCTCACGTCACATGCTCGCGTCTGGTTGTTCATCAACAACTAATCTCTGACTTCATCGTAAACTCCAAAAGGAAACAAAGCCGTCCTCAACGTAATATTCCAAAGCTTAACTCCAGTGCAATATCGGTGATGATCACTGAAACATTTTTCCGCGTCACGAGATCAAGTGCGAGGGATTCAATAGGTTCTCTTTGTTGGTTGAGCGCAAAATATTGATGCATTTATTTTGTCTATGCCATCTTTCTATGACCACTGAGATCCCCGGTATTGTTCCAAGGATTATGCCATGAACCTTCTGAAAGTAATTTTTGTTTCATATAAGCACTCGCCTCCCAGACTTATGTGACACCGTATTGACCCAAATGTCGGTGTTAACAGGATTGAGGTTCGAAACAGCGGATTATTTATCCTAATTTTGATTAGGCCAAACAAGCTGACCCAACATTGGATCTTTTGTACGGAGATGATGATAACGATGAGTCAATAAATGAAGCATGAAACGAGGAGTTGAAGAATTCCCTTTTTTGTTTCCATACAAACAGAATGTGTACTGCACTGATGATTTTTTTTCTCTGAATTTTTGCGAAACGCAAACCGATGGCGCTGCAACCACAAGATGTGGCAAGCTGACAGAAGGTGCGGTACTTCAATGTGACGCAGCAGTGTCGTTCATAAACGTGAAGTGCCTTTTTTAATAAACTCTCTTGAACCATAAAACATTATTCCCTAATTTACCTTGCTTTTATTCCTGTACAAAGATACCTCAGCTTCCTTGTCTCAGTTACCAAACTTAGAAAAAACTGTCCACTGGTAAAGACGTTGTGGTGTGGGTCATACTCCGACGATCCTCCGCACGCGGCTGCCGTGTAGACGGCGCCGGCGTGAGAGGCAGGCAAGAGACAAAGGCAACCGACGCCAACCTCCAAGGGTGGTTTATTCCCAAAACCTCCCCTCGCTGGCTCCGTGTTCTCGGATCCCGCGTTGCTCGAGCAGCCTGAGTCGTTAGACTCCGCCGCTACCGGTGAACGATGGTCGGTCCAGGCTCGAAGGGGAAGGCGCCAGGTCGCTCCGCCGCCGCCGCCGCCGCCGCCGCCGTCTCGTCGTCTCCTCGGAGCGGCCGCGGCCCTCCCGCCACCGCCGAGCGCCGCAGCCGAAGTCTTCGCTCTCCGCAGCCGCCTCTCCGCCGAAGCCACTCCGAGCTTCCCGGTCCGATGATGATGCTTAGTGGCTTCCCCTTTGTATCGGGGTGGCGTTGCAGAGCGGCCTTAGTCGCAACGCCGCTGTACAATCACCTCGCCAAAAAATACAAACAAAATAGGTTAAAAAAAATGTCAAAATAAAAAGAAAATACTTCTACGAAATTTTTGTGCTAGTCTGACTTCTTTGTTCGCATGTCTTCCCAGATTGTTCTCTGCTCTTTTCCCACCAACATTCTAACCTTCTTTTACTAACCTCTTCTGCTGTCCAGTTCACTTTTCCGCTAACCTTAAAGCCAAGGGCTTCCGGAAGCTGGATGGCTCCATCACTGAGGGCTGGACGGATACTTTTGCACTCTGTTACAATATGTCACATGGTTTCTGGCTCATTTCCGTAGCCTGCGCATAGTTCTTCCTGTACCGGCTCGCGGATAAGCGTTTTTGTCCGCAAGCAACCCGCTCGGGCTTCAAAAAGCAATGCACTCCCTTTGGTATTACCGAATAATTTTTCCCTTGTGATCTCCTGCTTCCCGATTTTGTAGATATCTAAGGACTTCTTCGCATCCATCCTCTTTTTCCAGGTCGTTGTTTCTGTTTCTTTCACTTCATTTTTCATTGCCTTGTTCGTTTCCCCTGCACTTCCAGGTTTCATATACTTTGTCCTGAGCCTTCTGGTTCTTTTTCTCCATTGTGTGTCCACGCTTTGTGTGTCCAAGCGCGCCGGTGGCGCCATCTCGCGACGCGCAAGCGAACCCCTCTATTATTGCCGTATGGTTGCGCAATCTCTCCGAGCGCTGCCGACTACCGAGTCGGGATCGCGGGCACCCACAATTCCCACAACGTGAATTTGCTTCATTTTACATAAAAATGTACAGCTCAACAATAGCCATTAATCGGTAAATACATTACTTAAATGATAAATAGAACAACCTATTGAAAATATTCGATGATTTCTTTCCTTTATATGGGGATCTGCCGAGCTGTCTTTATTTCTAATGGGAATCACTAAATGTCTTTGTTCAAGAATAAATAAATAAGCTTACCTTGAAGCAATACAATGTTTGCCTTTTTCTTTTATTACTGCATAAAAGAAACTTGTTTTGCAACATAACAGCAAAATTGACTAAGGCATACGAAGATTTTCAATCTAAGATTGGTATTTTCTTGGCCCGAAAGAAAGTAAAAATACGTAGTCAAAGATACTTGCACAAACATACCTAATAACCAAATTAAGGAACTCGAATTTAAATTCTCACGAAAACGGGCTGAAGTTTTAAGCACTAAAAAACAGCCAAACCTCACTGCCGACGTTCGAAAGTCTGCCTGGTGAAGCATGCGGAAGTCTATTCAGCGGCCGTTTCTCCAAATAAGGTTGAGGGTTTTCTTTGCTCGAAATGACAGAGAATTTAATGGCACCTTGCCGTTTACGCCATTGATTAAAAACTTTCTGCACAGCCCAGTCACCATTACTCTGATTTAGTACCGTAAGCGGCTATTTAAACAGGGCACTCGCTGACGGAAGAGATTTTCCACATTTTTGATTTGGCCGTGATCGTCCCGCCTCATAATAAAGACAATGTCGTTAGTGTGAGCGATCTATCTGAACGATGCTGCCAGCTCCACAATGATTTGAAACAGTACGTGCAAACTCTGTGAAACCGTGACTTCCACAGCGAGATCGCTGAATTGGACTGGCTGTCACGGGAAGAAATCGTATGACAGAAAGGCCAACACCACAAGAAACGCCACAAGAATACGACAAAAAGAAGACGCAAGGCACGGCGCGCGAAGGTCATCGACACTGCAGACGGCGACGAGAAATTGCGACCATGGCACGAGCTTGCACCGGCGACCAGCCATTCGGAAGCAGCCAGCGACAGCGGCGGGTGGTTGAGGTGATATTGTGGTGGAGAGCAGAGAGATCATGGAGAAGAGCGACGGGATTGATGGCGGCCGGGTGCCCTGACTCGCGCAAACATAATCCCTGTTGTTCTGTTCTTGACCTAGTGTTTGTTTATAGGTGTGTTTTATTTTTATGTTCGCAGCGTAGGATTCTTCGTTTAGTGTATATTGTGGGGTATAATTTCTTTGTAATAAACGTCTGTTTTTATGATCCTGTCTCTGTTTCTCTCATTTTTTATTCTTCAACGGTGGATACACATGAAAAACGTGTTTAACTATCCAAACACAACTGGGGAGCGAAGGTTTGGAATAAATTGGCGGTCCGCATTGCGTTCGTGCGCCTGTATACTTTCTCTAGTGTTAATATAGAATGCGTGGAAATGCAATTGCTCAAAAACGCATTTAGGCATTTCGTTCTAAGAAGCCCTTTAGTGGTTCAGTGCAATTGAAAACATTACCACCCGAGGGAATGGTACAAATGAGATGTGAATTGAACGCCAATTTATATACTTTAAATATAGCACCTTTATTCCTATCAAGGTGTAAGAACTTGAAAAATCTTAGTTTTTGTTTGAAGCTAAGTTGCGGAATATTTTACGGGAGAAATTTGGTTTTGTCGTGATGGACATTTAGGGCAACTTTGCTTAGAGGCGTCTTGCAGTATTCCACTATGCAGGTGTCGCTATTTTTTTAAGTGCGAATGCACTTCTTAAGCGACCCTTAATCACGCGTCCACCGCCGTCCGTCCATCCGCACCACATACCCACTTAGGGCGATTGGCCAAGAAGAATTCTTTCGCATCACCCGTGCATTCCCACTTCCCCATCGACGACTGCTGCTTCGCCAAGAGCGGAAGTCGGGGCGAGTACTGCGGCGTCTACCTCGTCGGTCACGTATACGCGAACCTCGTGTCGCACGCCGTGTCCACTTCGCCGGTCAGGGACGAGTCGCCGTACAGTGCCGTCTACACCGAAGCGTACTCGGGCGACGGAATCGTGGTCGTCACCCTCTACCTCGCGCCAAACATCTCGCGCGACGACGTCGTCGAATACGTGGACGCGGCGATGGAGAGTGTGGCCAGGCGCGTAAAGCCCTCGGACCCGGTCGTGGTTGTTGGGGACTTTAACGTGGACGTGCGAAAGGGCGGCGAGTGGTTGATGGAATACATGCTCGCCAACCACTCCATGACGTGCCTACCGCTAGAGGCTCCCACCACCATCAACGGCAGCTACATCGACCTGGCCTTTGCGAGGAACAGTCTGATACGCGCGGTCTTGCAACAACTCTTGACCGTACATTTCAGTGACCACAAGGCGGTCATAATGACCGTCAACTACAACGACAACACCAACAAGTGCTGAATAAAGAATACTGTCGTTTCACTTTACTTGCGTGTGTGTGTGATCTCCTCGAACATACACTTTAATTCACCAAGATTTCCAGAGAACGACTAACGGGGTGTGTGAATCCCCACTTGATCACGCGGGGGTGTTAAATGCAACTAACGGGCGAATGTCAACACAGTTCAACATAACTCCCCCTCATAGCATCGCCCGTGCATTCGCACTTCCCCATACTCCCCTTCGGGGAAATGCGGGTGACTTTTTATTACTGCAAGAGGCTTAGCAATTTTATGCCAATATTTTTTATTCTGTTACACTCCACTGCAGATACTGAAATAATTTTACGTTATACGTGTAACATTTGAAATCCCAATCTAATATTTTCCGGGTTTATAACCAAGACTACGTAATTTAGCAAATCCGTGTATAGGGATAAATTTTGCACTTCGAATCTTTCTCAAGCTGTCGTATTTATTGTTTTTCATCAAAACGAGACATTGGTATGTGCAACCAGTAATACTATAAAAACACTACAAGGCTGCCGCCGAAAACAAAGTGATAAACGTAGTCTACGAAACAACCAGTCTTTCCCTAAAAATCGCAAACGCTGTGGCATTTTTCAGGAAAGGGGGCCAAATATTATGCATCAATACAGTATCAGATTCTCTTTTGGAAATTTTTTACGAAAAACTTTTATTTAGATAGAACATCACCATAAGCAGATAACTGAATAGTAAATTACGCTTTTCGTCTTTGAAATGTAACGTTTTGTTCAACACAGATCCTGTCTTCTAGCCATAACTAGACGTCTGTTACTTCAAGTCAAGTTTGCTATATCGCGCACTCAGAGGACACCTATTTTTTCTCTTATTTCTTTCAATTTATTCTGATATTTAGTATGTTATTTGAGCTAGATGATCACAGAAATAATAGTGTGGTTTAACAAACTTTTTAATTTTATATTGTTTTTATGCACGCTGAGAGAAGCCGTTTTGGGCTGTAATGTTTCGAGTTATTTTACCAAAAAACACCCAAAATTAAAAAATCATACCGCTCGGGACTGTGAAAAAGAGAGGTTTTTTGTACAAGACATTTATCGCTCATAAAATTATTTCTACAAGATTCATGCAGTAAATATGTCGCATTTATGTGAGCTGGGACACATAAAATTCATATCACACAAGCCTGAGCTGACCACTTAGGAGAAGATTTACATAAAACGCCAATAGCTATCATGTGGTAGATCGCAGATCACGGAGTGTGCAGTAGAAGTCGGGGGCACTATGGCTAGACATGATGCTGGTAAACTTTCACAGGAGACGAAAGATCTAATCAGTAAACGGCAAACCATGAGAATCTCTACCGCAGCTTACAGAATAGAACTAGCCGAGCTCTCGAAGCTAATCAATAAGCGTAAGGCAGCTGACATACGGAAGTATAATACGGAGAGGATCGAATACGCTGTAAAGAACGGAGGTAGCCTGAAAGCAGTCAAGAGACGTCTTGGCGTGGGGAAAAATCAGATGTATGCACTTAAGGATAAGCAAGGTGTGAGGAGGCGTGTTTAAGACCAAAGGGCCGGAGTAAAAAGTGAAGAAACCGAAGCGCTCGTGCTGGGGGCGGAAAGAAAAACGAGCATGCCGGGAAGGAGAAGAAGGAAGAGGAACAGAAGGCGGAACGGAAGTAGCAAGTTGAAGGCAGGAGGAACGCGGCTCTCGGCGAGTTCTCTGCTGGACGCGAAAGCCCAGGAGACTCAGAGCCGCGCCACATTCCCCTCCTGGCCTTGCGGACTGGCAACGCTGTCTCTGTGGTGGCCTTGCAACAGCCTTCTTCCGGTAACTGCGAGTGCACGGGCAACAGCACCGTGTCTTCATTTGGGAGTGAAGAAGACGGTTGTGGCACGAACAAGCAGGAAGAACACGGTTCGGGGAGCGACCTGCGGGACGCTAACGTTCGGGGACACTCCGCTTCGAGCCGCACCTTCCCCGTTGACGACCCGACAACTTTCAAACGAAGCCGGCGTGTCTTCTATCGGCCGGAGCACCGACCTCAACAAGAACACCGTAGCAGCGCACCGAGCCCTGCGCACCGAGCCAGCTCACCGACAGAGACCAACACGTGAGCGCGAACTATTTTGGGGCGCGAACTTTGTTGCATAGGACATTCACTGTCTTGTCTTGATTAGGTTAATGTTGATTTATCTTTTTTGTCAGTTATTTGTCCCGTAAATACACGTTGTGCTTGTCCGCAGCAAACGGCCTCGCTTCTTCGCCGCTGGGTAAACTTTATCCTCCTCATCCAGAAAAACAACCTGCATCACAAAAATGGCGTCCGCTACAGGACTCTCTGAATATTTTACAGAGAGTTGAGGGGGATGTAATGTTGGCGGAGAGGAGAGTATTTGGCAGCCGACATGCAATTAGAATATTTCTTGAAGATCGGAAAAGGGCTCGGATTGGCGGGCGCAGACCTTGGCGGGAATGGTTGGAGAGAGAGGCATACGCTGCTCGCGAATGGAGGGCACACGCGAGAGACGCAGAAGTGCGAAGACTCCAACTCGAACTGGCCGCTTTAGATCGCAAGATAGAGCTCGTGAAGAATTCAGCCAAGCTTTCGATTGCGGAGATAGACCGTAAAATTTTAGAGATAGACAGTCACCTTGAGGAGAAAGAATGCAGAAAAGGAGGCATCGAACTCCAAGCACGTGATGAAAGAGAAACAACGCGGGTCGCAGCCTGCGACGAGGCCACGCGCAAAGAAGCAGGCAAAGAAAATGACTTTGAACGGCCGGCCGCGGAGGTGAAACGCGTGTTCGAGACACGAAGAGTTTCACGTGCTGAGTTTTGCACACAGGCAGACGAGCCGCGTGCTGGCACGCCTACTGCGAATGGAACGAGTGAGTTCAGCGTTGTGCAGCAGTGTGCCGAGCTGTCTGAGCTGTTTGGAACGCGCTCTCACACGGAGCGCTTCTATGTCGACCACGAAGAGCGAGTGATAGAATCGGACAGAGATGACCTGCAGGAGTTCATGTTCCCGGGCAAAAAGCTTTTGCCTGGCCAGGGCAGCCGATCTTTAACTGGCGATTTTGAGCGAAAGCGTGCACGCTCTAAAAAACCTGCGAATAAGAGGGAGGCCAAATGGTCAAAGCCTAGTGTTGTTGACAGAGGTGAGAGTCGACCTGAATTTGGATACACGCCGAATGAACAACTCCAGAAAGTAACGCACCGAAAGAAACAGACGTGCAGAAGACGGTTCGTGACGGATGGAACCAATACTTATCCGCCGCAAAAAGCGCAGGCTGGAGAACTACTACCTGATGGGTCCCGCCGCTTGCGAGCTCACAGATGGGCTCGAAGAATCGCTCGCAAGGGCAAGGTATCCTGCAAAATCGGGAAGCATTGGTTTCGAGCGAAACAAATTGACCCAGTTTCGTGCATCAGGCGCATGAGCGCTGTGAACACCTCTGTTGTTCAGAGCCAAGCGGACAACGCAGGGAAAGGGGCTGAATGGAAGCGCCGCAAAAAGGTGAAAATGAAGCCGACGATCAACGAACCGGTATGAACTCACGGCATCAACTTGGCTAGAAATTGTATACGTAAGGGAAAAGGACCGATTTCAATATAATTTATTTTAGGAAAGAAAAGTGGTATATTGTTGTGTAATATTTTCAAGGGTTGTACTCTCTCAATTGTGTGCGGGCTGCCTGAGCCGCTCTGAACCAAAGCCAATCGTTTAGAGTGCGGAATGTTTCCGCAGAGTGTTAATTTTCCTGCTTGGTACAGTTAAAAGGTGTGTTCGTTGGTTTGTTTAGCACAACCTTGGTTCTGGTAAGGCTTAGATGTGTTTTAAATGCGAATGCATTTATTAGTCGGGGGTTGTCTTGCGTCCATCGAGCGGCGTGCGCCTGCATTCCTCCAGCGCGAGCGCACGTGAGCGCGCGCCTCGTAGTTCTGCCTTCGTCGTTGTCGTCGTCGTAAATGTGAATGCATTTCTTAGTCGGGGGTTGTCGTGCTCCGTCGGCGTGCGCCCGCAGGTGTTATCTCTCCGCGCTCAATGCCGAACGCATGTGCTTGAAGCTAGCTGTACTAATTTGCTCGAAGCGGCAAGGACGGTGAGTACTGCGGTGTTAGTCTCGTGTCTAACGTGTATGGGAATTTGATATCGCACGCCGTTGCCACGTCTGCCGTTCGAGACACGTCTCCGTACAAGGACTTGTACACCCTTGCCTACACCGGAGACGGAGTCTTTGTGGTGACCGCGTACCTCGCGCCCAACCTCGCTCGAGACGCCGTTGCCGCGCAGCTGGACGCGGCTATGGAAAGTGTGCGCTTGCGCTCCAAACCCTGTGACCCCATAGTCTTGGTTGGCGACTTCAACGTTGACGTGCGGAAGAAGAGTGGCGAGTGGCTCTTCGAGTACATGCAGACCAGGCACTCTATGCATTGTCTCTCTGCCTGCTTCGACACGTGCCCCACTACAATTCACGGGAGTTGCATTTACGCGAAACTGTGATGCGCGTATGCTTCTCAAAGACACTTTGACCGTGCACTTTAGCGATCACAAGACAGTGATTGTGGCCGTCAGGTACAACGATAACACAAACAGGTGCTGATGAATAAATGATTACGTTTACACTTTCGCCATTAATTACGCCATTACTCGCAACACACTCATCGGCGCACCCAATGCATTCGCATTTCTGCACGATTCCCTTCGGGGAGGTGCGGGGGAATTTTTTTTTGTAAGACCTGGTTTGAACGTGCGAGCAAGTTTTGCATTCTTAAGCAGCGGTATTTTTAATTTGTGTTTGTGTGCTTGTTAGGTTGATCATTCTATAGACTGCTGGTATGTGCTCGTTAAGTGAACCTGTGTTGGTGACATTCGTGATAGGGGGTGCAGTGGTTGTGCAATGACCGGACACTTTAGTGTGACTGCCGAAAACCTTCTCACTGGAAGTGCTTTTCCCCGAAAACACTTCTTCTGATGGGGGCAATTGTGAGGAGGCGTGTTTTAGACCAAAGGGCCGGAGTAAAAAGTGAAGACACCGAAGCGGTCGTGCTGGGGCCGGAAAGAAAAAAGAGCACGCCGGGAAGGAGAAGAAGGAAGAGGAACAGCAGGCGGAACGGAGGTAGCAAGTTGAAGGCAGGAGGAACGCGGCTCTCGGCGAGTTCTCTGCTCGACGCGAACGCCCAGGAGACTCAGAGCCGCGCCACATTCCCCTCCTGGCCTTGCGGACTGGCAACGCTGTCTCTGTGGTGGCCTCGCAACAGCCTTCTTCCGGTAACTGCGAGCGCACGGGCAACAGCGCCGTGTCATCATTCGGGAGTGAAGAAGACGGTTGTGGTACGAACAAGCAGGAAGAACACGGTTCGGGGAACGACCTGCGTGACGCTAACGTTCGGGGAAACTCCGCTTCGAGCCGCACCTTCCCCGTTGAAGACCCGACAACTTTCAACCGAAGCCGGCGTGTCTTCTATCGGCCGGAGCACCGACCTCAACAAGAACACCGTAGCAGCGCACCGAGCCCTGCCCACCGAGCCAGGTCACCGACAGAGACCAACACGTGAGCGCGAACTATTTTGGGGCGCGAACTTTGTTGCATAGGACATTCACTGTCTTGTCTTGATTAGGTTAATGTTGATTTATCTTTTTTGTTAGTTATTTGTCCCGTAAATACACGTTGTCCTTGTCCGCAGCAAACGGCCTCGCTTCTTCTCCGCTGGGTAAACTTTATCCTCCTCATCCAGGAAAACAACCTGCACCACACAAGGCAATGTCATAACAAATAGGGATAAAATAGTCACAGTGGCCGAGGAGTTCTATAGGGATCTGTACAGTAGCCTGGACATACAGGATAATGCCGAACGAGACAGTAGTTCAGAAGAGATAGACATCCCACCAGTAACGACCGAAGAAGTAAGGAAGGCTTTGAAAGAAATAAAAGGGGGCAAAGCACCTGGTGAGGATCAGATAACAGCAGACATCTTGAAGGATAGCGGCGAAATTGTACTTGAAAAACTGGCAAACCTGTATACGCAATGCCTAATGACCGCAATGGTACCGAGATCTTGGAAGAACGCGAACATCATCCTAATCCATAAGAAAGGCGACATGAAGGACTTGAAAAATTACAGGCCGATCAGCTTACTGTCAGTCGTCTACAAGGTAGTTACCAAGGTAATCGCTAACCGAATCTCTGCAACCTTAGATTTCAGTGAACCTAAAGAACAAGCAGGGTTCCGTAAAGGTTATTCAACAATGAACCATATTCACACGATCAATCAGGTGATAGACAAGTGCGCTGAGTATACTGAACCCCTATATATAGCCTTCATAGATTATGAGAAAGCATTTGACTCAGTCGAAACCCTAGCAGTCATTCATGCATTACGGAACCAGGGCGTAGATGAGCATTATGTAAGAATACTAGAGGATATCTATAATGGGTCTACAGCTACCATCATCCTCCATAGGGAGAGCAGTAAAATACCTATAAGGAAGGGTGCAGACAAGGAGACACAATCTCTCCAATGTTATTCACAGCATGCTTACATGAAGTATTCAGAACGTTGGATTGGGAACAGGTGGGAGTAAGGGTTAATGGAGAATACCTCAGTAACCTCAGATTTGCTGATGACGTTGCCTTGCTAAGTAACTCGGGGGACGAATTGCAAACCATGCTTTCCGCACTGGGCGAACAGAGTAGAACCGTGGGCCTGAAAATTAATATGCAGAAAACTGAAGTAATGATCAATAACCTCGGGACAGCACGGCAGTTTGAGATAGGTGGCGAGGCAGTGGAAGTGGTAAGCGATGATATCTACTTAGGCCAAGTTGTGACCCCAGATCCCAACCATGAGGCAGAGATAATTAGAAGGATCAGAATGGGGTGGGGTGCATATGGCAGACATTCTCAGATAATGAATAGCAGCCTACCATTGTCGCTGTAGAAGAAAGTGTATGACAGCTGCATCTTACCGGTACTCACCTACGGGGCAGAAACTTGGAGGCTCACTAAGAGGGTTCAACTTAAATTGAGGACGACTCAGCGGGCAATGGAGCGGAAAATGATAGGTGTAACATTAAGGGACAAGAAGAGAGCGGAGTGGGTCAGGGAGCAAACTGGTGTTAAAGACGTATTAGTAGAAATTAAGAAGAAGAAATGGACGTGGGCAGGGCATGTAATACGAAGGCAAGATACCCACTGGTCATTAAGGGTAACAGAGTGGATCCCTTGAGAAGGCAAGCGTTGCAGGGGGCGGCAGAAAGTTAGATGGGCAGATGAGATCAAGAAGTTTGCGGGGATAAATTGGTCACAGTTGGCACAGGACCGAGGTAATCGGAGAATAATGGGAGAGGCTTTTGCCCTGCAGTGGGCGTAGATAGGCTGGTGATGATGATGATGATGATGGTAGATCGCAGCATCTCTTTATTGGAAGTCTTTAAAACCGGGAATATACTCTGCAAATGTCGGACCAGCAGCTGCTCGACTAATTACGTTTGAACGTATCAGTCGAGCACTTTAACCTGTTTACAGAATATTCGCGTAATCAGTCGAGCAGTTTAACCTGTAAACAGTTTAGCCTGCTTAGTAAGAATAATGGCTCAATGTGGCAACTACAATGCATTGCATGTTAATGAATGCAGACAGCGCACGCTGCAGTGTTAGACGCTGTGAGGATGCCCATTAATTTGCTTCGGCAGTTTATCATGCCATGCCGGTAGTTCAATCAAAAAGAAGGAAACAGTGTTTTATCCTTCGTGCGAATGGTTGGATTATAAACAAATGCTGCGCACTTTCCAGGACCTTTTTTTCTAAGAAAGAATCCGAGTATGCTACATTGTCGAATGGATGTCACGTAAAGACCAGCGAAGAACAACACAGCACAATAAACTTCATTAGAATGGCATGAGTGAAAGCCTAGACCAAGGAACTGGCACTCCACTAAGCTCTCAGACAAACCCACCATTTTTTGAGTTAAACCAAACTTTGTTTTCTCTTCTTGCAGTATTCATGGTAGTGGCCACGTTCCAGATTCTTTACCCTTGCGCAGCGTAGCGCTTTACCCTTAAAGGGCTGGGGTGTAGAGGAGACTTAAGATTTTTTGATGGGTTATATAATAAATGGCATGCCAGAATCAATGCGCGAAACCGTTCCAACTAACAATCCCATGTGTATTACGAACCTAAAATAACAAATCAATTCAATTGTTCTGAACATCGGTGGCGTTCCCGTAATCAAAGATAAATTTGACAGTGTCAACGATTGTTTAAAGGAAGTGAAAATAATTATTCTTAAAACCCCTGAAGACCATGCAGATGTGATTGACGACATGAATAATCCCATGCCACGAAATACCTTTATTGTTTAGCGCCTCCCTGAAAAAGCGACAAGCAAGTACGTTGAACCGGTAAAAATTGTAAGTCTCGCGCAATCACCTCAAGGCCGAACCAGGAACCATAAATCGAGACCATCGCCTGGAAAAAACGAACCAACATTGAACCACCCATATAACATTGAACCACCCATATAAAATAAATACTAAAGCTTGATCAATCACTTACAAAAATAAAAGATTTTGAGACACCTGGAGTGCGGTTGGAGAATCAATAAAGCATTCCCCCTAAAGTTTTGTGTACATGCCGCAAGCTGCTGGAGTTTGCCTCTAGACGTAATGGAGGCGAGCTCTACAAGATTCGCGGGGGCACCGAAAAATTCAATACTGTGTTTACCGATACGAATCCTGCACAGACAGCATAGTCGTGGTTTGTAAATAAATCTGTCAACAATCCGGTCTGTAAAGAATCAATCTGTAATATTCAATGTGTAATAACCAATCTGTAGGAAATCAACCTGTAAATAACCCACAACCAGTAGGAGAAAGCCCACAACAAGCACGATGACACCTTGGAAACAATGCCTAGAAACCTAGAAACCAGAACGACAAGAACCTATTTCAAAAATAAAATCAAACATTCGAAGATTTCCTGCCAAAATTGAAGCAATAAAAGCATGCATTCGCACATGTTTGGCAGATAGAATAAGTGGTGGGCTCTCCCCACAACCCGTGCTCTCGACTTCGTTCGCATATTTTTTGTGAAAGTAGGATGAGCTCGCGAGGGGGACGTGTACTTGTTGCAATAAAGAATGAATTCAGACCGTCTGCCATTTCAATCGATTTACCCCTTGAACTTGCATGAAGAAACAGTTTTCTGGGTAGTGTAAAGTGATTAATCAGTGTCTGTTATAGGCCGCCCCAATGCAGCCATGACTTCCTGTAATAATTAGCGAGTCCCTTTAATTATTACCACGGAAAATTTGGAACTCACTGCTACGTTTGCCGGCGAGTTTACCTTCCCCGCAATAGACAGACCAACTTTATCTGTAAACTACATCCAGATTGTATCAGAAAGCGCCAATTTGGCCAATTTGACTTGCTATTTTCATTTATCAAACTTGCTCTTAACCCTACACGCATCAAGTATAACTTAAACCCAATAATTGCCAACCACCACGACCATGCCATCATTGATGTATTTGGAGAAATTAGTGATCACAAGATAAACCACAGCACAATTTTCTTGATGCACGGATTGATGGGTTGCAAAACCAATTCGGAACTTTGCCCGCGCAAGCACACGGAGATGTCACATTTCGACGAGTTTACCATGCAGCTTTGATACTGACATCAATAGGCAAAATTCATGTAGGCATCAAAGTTACTTACATGAAAAGCTTACATTGAATTGCCATATCAAACAGCGCAAATGCAAATGCTTGAAAACTCTGTCGTTCTTAAGGTCCTCTCACAGCACTCATATGGGGCAGACAAACAACTCCTGCTGCGCCCCGCACGGGGCACCTTGAGCAATCTTGGTGACGGTACTGGCGATACCGCGGACCCCGAGCCCCCAAACATAAGCTGGATCCAACCGTGGCGATGTGTTTATAGGTGGAGGGTTAGAAACCACGAACGGTGGCCGTCGGAGCCCAGGTCAAGCTCCGGCGGATGGGCTCCCTGTCTGTTCACCAGGCAGGGAGCTCCGGGACCTCTTTGGCTACCAGGGTAAGGTCAAAGAAGAAAGTACCCCAGTCTCCCTGCTTTTATACTATGCTATATGGCATTTTCAAACCCCCCCCCCCAAACGTGATCGGTCCCTGAAAAGGGGCCGCACCGAAGTATCTTTTCCCCAATTGCCATCTTTAACATTTCCTGAACCAGATCATTACGCTCGATTTCTTGTCATGGAGTCCCTCAATCCAACCCACCCTCTTGCATCTCAGTCAGTGTTCTTGATCGCAAAATATCTTGAAGCCATAATAGGAAAATCATATAAGTGCAAAAAACAAAGGTCTGGTGAACTACTAATCGAGGTAAATGACAAGCAGCAGTCCACGAAGCTTCTAGCTCAGACTAGACTGGCTGATCTAGACATCAGGGTCACACCCCATCGGAGCCTCAACAGCTCGCAAGGTGTGATATCCGAGACTGATCTCTTGAACGAAACGGATGCGGATCTCCTTGCCGGCTTGAAGGATCAGGGCGTCACTGCCGTGAGACGCATCACTATCCGCAGAGACGACAAGGAGATTCCCACCAAACACATTATCTTGACTTTCGACCGCGCAGTTCTGCCACAACACGTCAATGCAGGTTTTATCCGTTGCTCCATCCGTCCCTACATCCCGAACCCGCGGCGCTGTTTTAAGTGCCAGCGGTTCGGTCACGGTACAAACTCCTGCCGTGGCCGAACGACGTGTGCAAAATGCGCGTCGCATGACCATCCGAGTGACAACTGTACATCCGACACCCTCTCTTGTGTGAACTGCGGGGGGGCGCATGCAGCCTACTCCCGCAAGTGTGAAAAATTTCAAATGGAAAAAAAGATAATTAACATCAAGGTCACGGAGAACATCACCTTCCCAGAGGCGCGAAAGAGGTTTGCCTCTTTCCCTCTGGGGAGGTACGCAGACGCGGCTCGCCGGGGGGCGGAGCGGCGTCTGGTTTCCACAGGGACCCAGTTCAGCGAGGCTGACCTGGTCCCACCCCCGCCCCCCCCCTGGGTTGCCTCACGCAGCCCAACCCGGCACCACGCCGCTTGCTGAGGCAGCAGCGGTTGTGGTGCAAACCACTTCTGTCGGGACCGGTGCCGCTCCCGCCTCTGTCTCCCCGTCCTCCTGTCCGTTGGAGGGTACCGAGGTGATGGAAACCACGGGCCCCGCACCGGCTCCCACCGTCACCGCACCGCCCGTGCCACCTCTGGTGCCCCGGACGCCCTCGGCGGTGGCGACTCAAACGAAGGGCTCCCGAGGGGGGGCCAAGTCCGGGGGGCCCGGTCCGTCGGGCACCCCTCGGACATCCGACGACGACATGGATGTCGGGCCGTTCCTGCCTGCAACGCAGCGCAAGGAGCGGCCACCGACTTCCAAGCCTACAGACAGGCCTAAAAAGCCTAATCCCAGAGTAACAGCCCCGAAAGACGACACATGAACACATACACACACTCCAGTTATTCTTAAACTTAAATAATGGGAACAGAAAACATCATCCAATGGAACTGCAGACGCCTCCTTAAAAATCTTGACGATGTGTATGAGATTCTGCATGCCAGTCAGCCAAGCATCATGTGTCTCCAGGAAACCTACCTCAATTCTAAACAAACAAATTTCTTAAATAGGTACATGGTATTCAGAAAGGACAGGGTTGGCTGCACACACTCTTCAGGAGGTGTGGCAATTGTCGCCCGGAAATCCTTAGCCTGCCACCCTGTCACTCTGAACACTGTCCTTGAGGCTGTAGCAATCCGTACGATAATATTTAATAGGTTAATAACGGTATGCTCCATTTACATCTCTCCTGATTTTGCACTTCTGAGCTCTGACTTCGAGGCGCTGGTCGACCAGCTGCCCGAACCATACATCGTAACAGGCGACCTTAATGCGCACAACTCTCTTTGGGGCTCCTCTAGAACGGATGCTCGAGGTCGCCTCATAGAGAAGTTTCTTACATCCTCCGGAGCATGCCTTTTCAACAAAAAACAGCCTACATACCATAACTTAGGACACAATACATACTCGCATCTTGACTTGGCTATTGGTTCCGCAGTTCTCTTTCCATGTCTTGAGTGGGGTGTGGGCACGGACCCATATGGTAGTGACCATTTCCCCACTTCATTAACGTATATAGGTATAGGCCCGAGCAGTCCATCTTCCCATAAAAGGTTTAATGAATCAAAAGCAAACTGGAGCACATTCACACAAACATCTCAACTACACCACACATCCATAAAACACCTACATGTGGAGGAAGCCGCTAAACTCGTCACGGCGCACATCCTCGACGCTGCCGAAAAGTCCATTCCCCAGGCCTCCAGTGGGTCCCGCACCCCAAGGAGGCCCTGGTGGAATGAGGACTGCAGGCGGGCGCGAGAGGCCCAGAACAAGGCGTGGGGTGTCCTTCGCCGGTACCCCACGTCACATAACCTCATTTCTTTTAAACGGGCAAAGGCTTTTGGGAAGCGAGTGCGTCGTGAGGCGAAAAGGGAGAGTTGGCGCACCTTCCTCACTTCCATCAACTCATACACTGACACACACAAAGTCTGGACACGAATACGAAAACTAAAAGGACAACAGACACACAGCCTGCCCCTGGTTAGTACAACAGGGGACACACTGGAAGACCAGGCTAACACACTTGCACAACACTTCGAACACGTGTCCAGTTCAGCACACTACACCAACACTTTCATTAAACACAAAGCATCATGTGAGAAGAAGTCCTTGCGAGACACTAATAAGTCGAACTCATCCTATAACACCCCCTTTTCACTTCATGAGCTGAAGGTCGCAGTCGGTACTTGTAAACCTTCAGCTCCAGGTGCAGACAGGATTTCATACACAATGATACAACACTTACATGCAGACACACTTGAAACACTTCTTCACCTCTACAATAAAATATTTCTTTCGGGGCAGTTTCCAAGCTCTTGGAGGGAGGCCATAGTAGTGGCTTTCCTAAAGGAAGGGAAGGACCCTTCCTCTCCCCCCAGTTATCGCCCCATTGCCCTGACAAGCTGCCTGTGTAAGCTCTTCGAGAAGATGATAAACAGGAGACTCGTGTACTTCTTAGAGTACAACGGTCTTCTCGAGAGCTGTCAGGCAGGCTTTAGGGCGGGGCGATCTACGAACGATCAACTCGTTGGGTTAGAGTCATATATTAAAGATGCTTACCTCCATAAGCAGTACTGTATGACAGTATTCTTTGATCTTGAAAAGGCGTACGACACTGCTTGGCGGTACGGCATCCTCAGCGATTTGAAGTGCTTTGGTATGTCGGGTAACATGTGGAACACGCTTGCCAGTTACCTCTCTGAAAGAACGTTTCGCGTGCGAGTTGGATCTGCACTCTCTAGAGTTCATGTGCAGGAAAACGGTGTTCCGCAAGGTGGAGTTTTGAGTTGCACGTTGTTTATTGTAAAAATGAACTCTCTTCGGAAGGCTCTGCCACCAACCATTTCCTGCTTAATCTATGTAGATGACGTGCAATTATCCTTTAAGTCTTGTAACCTGTCTGTCTGCGAGCGCCAAATCCAGCTTGGTGTTAACAAGCTAGCTGGTTGGGCAGACAGCAACGGTTTTAAATTTAATCCAGGGAAGTGCACTTGTGTCTTGTTTTCCAAGAGGCGTGGCATCCGGCCGGATCCAGACATCAAACTCAATGGTGTCTCGATTCCTGTCAAGAAAGAACACAAGGTTTTAGGTATAATCTTTGACGAAAAGCTCACGTTTATCCCACATATAAAACAACTAAAACATAAATGCTTAAAAACAATGAATATTCTGAAGGATCTGTCGCACATTTCTTTTGGTGCTGACAAACAACTTCTTTTACGTGTTTTTACCAGCTTGATAGGCTCACGACTGGACTATGGTAGCGTTGTCTATGGGTCAGCAACTAAAACATCCCTCAGAATGCTGGACCCTGTGCTTCATCTAGGGCTCCGCTTGTCGTGTGGTGCCTTTCGGACTAGTCCAGTCGAAAGTCTATATGTAGAGTGCAACAAATGGAGCCTAGAACGTCAGCGAGCCTACACAGACCTGCTTTATGCTTTTAAAATCTCATCAATGCCTCACCATCCTTTTACGTCAGTTCTTTATGATACATCAATATCTCAACTTCTTGCAAATCGCCCATCAGTCTCTGCTCCCTTCGCTTTCATAGTAAGAGAAGAAGCGTCACAACTTGATGTCATGTTCTCAGACACCATCAAAACCTCCGCTACTGAACTTCTAGTACCGTGGCAGCTTCGCCCGATATCATGTGATGTATCTTTTACAAGTGTCGAGAAAAACAGAGTGCCTAGAAGCGCGATCGTGCAACATTTCTTGTCCCTTCAGCACAAATACAAGTGTGCTGAATTTTACACAGATGCTTCTAAAACTGCCACAACTGTTTCGTGTGCTGCGCATGGTGGTGGTACCTTTAATGTCTGTAGAACTATGAATAGAAATACAAGTATCTTTACGGCAGAGGCCTATGGCATACTTCTTGTAGTTCAACATATTGTTCTAAGTCGAATTCCGAAATCTGTAATTTATACTGATTCTTTAAGTGTTGTGCGTGCATTATCCTCACAGAAGTCTAAAAACCATGTGGTCAGTGCTCTCATTAGTACTATTATGTCTGTGCATGCGTTAAACCTTGAGGTGACCGTGTGCTGGGTGCCAGGGCACTCTGGAATTCCAGGTAATGAGACCGCAGACGGAATGGCGGCCGCTGCTGCCCTTACAACAACAGTTGACATAACAACAATACCCTACACCGACCTCAAATCACACATCAGACAACACCTTCGCACAACATGGCAAGCGCACTGGAATCAACAGACTGACAACAAACTACACATTATAAAGCCACTCTTGGGAGCATACACCACTGATACAACAGACACAACGAAGTTACCCTGGCTCGATTACGGATAGGCCACACGCATGCAACACACTCCCACCTGCTCACGGGATCTCCAAGACCCCTGTGTAGCAGGTGCGGGGAGGGCCTATCCGTAGTCCACATACTAATAACATGCAAGGCACTTCACACAACACGACACAAACACTTCAGAGAACTCTACAGACAACATGTCCCACTACACCCATCGCTGTTTCTAGGTGACGATGCCAGTGTTTCTATGAAACGTGTGTTTGATTATTTGTCAGATGTTAAGTTTTTAAACCTTATCTCATATCACGCATAATCAAATCTGGCCCTATACACCAGCCATCACCATTACCTTTAATTGATTTTACAATGTCCGATTTACATGTTTTTATACGTACCTTTTTATGGTAATCACTTCGCTTCATTATATAACTTCTTTTCTGGCGCTCTTTGCCCTCGCTGGCCTTGCGCCATGAAACACCAACCATCATCATCAACTCCTGCTGCGCCTCTTCACGGCCTTGGCAGGTTCTCGGCTTGCCTACGGCAGTGTCGTATATGGGTCAGCGACAAAAACAGCCCTAAAATGCCCGACCCAGAGCTGCATCTGGGCCTTGGCCTGTGATGCGCCTGTTTCCGCCTATCTCGGTCGAGAGTCTGTACGTCGAGTGTGTCAAACGGTGCCTAGGGCATCAGCGGGAGTATGTTGACTTGCTCTATGCATGTAAGATTGTATCTCTCACCAACCACCCCTTTATTCTTGTCATGAGCGACGCATCAAATTTACAAGTCTTTTTAAACAGGCCTTCTATCTCCTTACCTTTGCGTCTCAGAGTTTGGGAGGAGGCTTCTGCACTCATTGTCCCCCTTGCAGACACGCAAAAGACACCTACCCATAATTTAATGTAACCATGGCATCTACATCCTATATCATAAGACCCGTGATTCAAACTGGTAGAAAAAATAGTGAACCCAGGAGTGCGATTTTTTAGCACTTTCTGTTCCTGAGGGACAAGTACAGGTCCGGAGAATTCCTCAGCGACGCGCCCAAAACAGCTTCTGTTGTCTCTTGTGCAGCGCACAGACCACATTTTAGGGCTAGCAAAATAATGAATTTTCATAACAGTATTTACACGGCAGAAGCGTATGGTATCCTACTCGTTTCAAATCACATCATCAAACATAAAATTCCCAAGTACAGCGTGGACACAGATTCCCTATGCGTTATACAGGCACTGTCATCAGGAAGGTCATCTAAAAACTATGTGATGAATGTTCTTTTCGAGGTATAATGACTGCATATGTATCAAATCTTCAAATAACTATATGCTCGGTACCAGGGCACTGTGGAATCTCTTGCAGTGAGGCTTCCCTTCAAATTGCTTGTGCTGCTGCTGTCATGATAACGGTTGACATAGCAACAGTACCGACACCGCCCTAAAGACACACATTAGGCGGAGCTTCGTAAAACATGGCAATTACTCTGAAGTGAACAAGCACACAACAAACTACATGTAATAAAACCACAATTGGGACGATGCAAAACTGTCCCATACAACAGATACACCGGAGTCGCTCTGGCTAGGCTGCGGATAGGCCACACACATTGACGCACTCCCACCCGCTCACTGGATCTTCTGGACCCATGTGTTGCAGGTGTGAAAAGGGCCTATCTATTGTCCACGTACTAACCACATGCAAGGCACTTAACACTACAAGACACAAATATTTTCTAGAAATATATAGGTAACACAATCGACTGCACCCATCATACTTTTAGCCGATGAACCAATGCTTTCTAGTCAACGCGTTCTTAAAATTTTAGCTGATGTAAAATTTCTGCAGCTTTTTTCAGGCCCAATACACGAGCCATCTCCACTGTGTTCCGTATTCCGTCACATTTACTTCTACTCACAGGTTTTAGTATTTAGTCTCATCAACCAATAAAAAAACTTTTTCTCTGGCGCTGTTTGCCCTTTGCCGGCGCCATAAAAACCGAACCATGACGAATACTGCAAAATTCGGAAGAACATTCCCTGGTGTTTTGTGACAGACTAAAAAGAAATTGGTCGCCTATACATACCTCTAACCACATTCAAGACATGGATCAACGACCCTAGGTTAACACGAGATATAAACACAAATTTGAACAAAAAAAATGATTAGCAGTGGCTTAGCTCAGCTATGCCAGGATGTGCGTAATGTGAGCTAAGGTTCAGCTGCTTATTTTTAGTTTTCCTGGTTGTCTAGGATTTGCTTGACTATTATGCTTACTGCTGCTTCAATGAGACACACACGGTATACGCATTATGACACATTTACCTATATCAAAAGGCCGGCACAGCGCCACCAATCGCCCCAGAGCTAAGCGGGTTCCACAGGCGCACGCCGGTGTTGCTGCGACGCACAAGCCATCGGTTCCACACCCGGCCCCCCTCGCATAATGTGGACCTGTCCGCCACGTGCAGAACGAAGGTGGCCGAAGACGCTGGGCGCGTGGGGTGTGTGAGAGACGCCGGGCAGTGACCGATGTTCTGTGACCGTGTTAAGTATACTGAAGTACTTTTGCTGCGCCTAAATGACGCACACAAAGTTTATTGTTCGGGTTGTTTTTATGGCAAACATAACCACATGCTATTCACGATCACGTATTTACTTCGTTGCCTAATAGCAATTGATGATTTCGGTCTTTCGGCAAGCGTTGTAGCCTTGCCTGTTCATGGGATGCTAATTAGGGATAAACGTCAACAGCGTGGCCGTGATAGTGAACATTAGAGTTAGGTAAATAATGTTGTACAACTGTGAAAGAACGAAGTTTAACCAAAACAATGTAAATCAGAGACAATAAAAACTGTGCCCTCAAGGGTATGTTAATACCTAAGCTTGGCGTATTGAAATAGCAACCTTGATACCCTGCAACCGTAAGCACCCGCAGAGGTGGTTTTGTGGCTAAGGCATTGTGCTGTTGAGGCAAATCACGCAAGTTTTATTCCGGCCGCGGTAGCCTATTTTATGATATAAGCCAATAACAAAACCCAGGCAGCACTGGACTGTTCGGCCTAACTCCAGCCGGTGTACTTTGGCCGGTGATTTTCTGTACGGCCTTTTTTCAGCAGCCGTGTTTGGCCCGTGTCTAAATGTGGGCCTTTTGGCCGTATACGGCCGCACTCCCATTGCTGTCCGACGGCCCGTGTCCGTCGGCCAGTCGCCCGGCTTACGTTCATACGACCGGATTCCAGCCGTAGGGCACAGGCCATTCGGAAGCCACCCGTGAGCGGCCGAAGTACGGCCACCGGAGGACAGCCGAAATGCGGTCGTCCGACTCCAGCCGGACTAAAGCTGCCGGAAATTCGGCCGTGCTACGTGCATTGGAGTTCAGCCACAGTACGTTAACTGTACTGAGGCCGGTCACTGCACGCAGCGCAAGCAGATGGCTCAGCCGTGTTGTGCAGCAGCCCAAACCCAGCATTTTGGGTCCACTGCACCTACATCAAAGTGAGCCCGTGCGAAACTACCAGCCGTCCATCCTAGCAGCGCAGCCTTGCTTAATTATCAGCGTCAGTTGACATCAAAATTCATTTATTAAACAGTGCTCACAAATGGTCGTTCTTTTAATTGCTGTGCCTCTTTTACTGTCGAATACAGCAAATATTCATTTCTTTGTAGAGCTTGAATAGATGTATTGTCCAGGTCCTGATATCCTCTGTGGGGCGGCTTACCTGTAATAAACGGGGAAAGAGGAGGGGGGGGGGGGCGGCGGAGGGCGCATACTTTAGTGGGTTGAATTTCAGAGAGATACATTGCGCCGCTTTTAGCCAATTTCTTTTAGGACAATCTTCATGAACACTTTCAAGCTCTGAATGAATCAACTATTTCTACAACAGTTGCTTGACGAGTTTTCTTGTTTATAAAACCGGCGCGAATGCCTTTAAGAAGCGTTTTGGTACACCACAAAACGCTCAGGAGCATTCAATATAATTTCCTTCACACAAAAAGTATGTCCAGTAGTTGCCCATTTTTTTTTGCAAAGAAATTTTCTACTCCATAAACTTTTCTGATGATCTTTCACAGGGTTGATCCTAGGAGTGATCGTAGAAGTACTTCCATTTTCAATCTATTTTTCATGTTGTTTTCATGAGTTACGTGCATACCACTTACCCATAGTCCGAAAGAATTTAACTTTCGTCTTATTTCGTACTACGTTAAAAAAATTCTAGACGCGTTGCGAATGACGCCCTGCTTCAGCTGCCTGAAGTTGTATCCCTCTGTGCTCACGCAAGAAAAGGCGTAAGACCAGAATTTTATTATTTGTTTCAAACCAATAACGTAGCAATGGCGGTATTCATACTGCAAACCTTGCATACTGCAACAAATAAAGCAATAAATATTTCATTGGTCAAGTTTGAATGTGCAAGGTTCTCATCCCGTCGGAGGCAATCTTGCGGCTCCGAAAGTTTATTTATTTATTTATTTATTCATTTATTGATTTATTGATTGGATACCTGCTTGCCTTTGCATGCACTACAGCAGGGAGATACATAACACTAAGCATCAACTATGAGACCAAAAAAATAATTCTACAAGGCGCGTTTAAAATCGTCATTATAAACAGTGGATACAATCATACGTTGAAGATAATTACACTCTCGTTTGATTTAGGATCGAACGAATTGTGCAATGCGTCACCTTTACAGGAAAGTTTAAAATTTGCTTTAATCTAGCGGTCGCAGTTTGGGATATGTAGAATGGCGCTTGGATATACTTCTCTCGTTCTATTCCAATTTTCGAATGATAGATACTGCGAAAAAATTTTAACCTGAGGTTTCGTCTTATCTTACTATTTCGTTTTGACTTACCATATCTTACCATTCCAGTTTACTTTTATTTTCATTCATGCTAAGTTGACAGTGCCAATTATCTAATACAAATCGCACTGCCCGATTCAGTGTGTTTTCGAGTGTATGAACCAGGTCATTGGTGTAGGGCTCCCAGAAAACACATGCGGTTTCTAACATTGAGCGCAGTTGAGTGAGGTATGCTTGTTGTTTTAAGTTAGGTGGAGATTCGCTGAAATTTTACTCAGAAAGCCAAAAACACGTGCAGCCGTAACTTTTATGTTGTTAATAGGCCTACTTAACCTGTAACAACTCGTTAAATAAACTGCTAGTTATTTATATTCCCCGGCCGTTCCTAAAGCAGCGTAATTTACGGTCTACGTATTCAATTAGAATGAAGGTTTTCTTGTAAAGGTGACGTTAACACACTTTTTATTATTCAACAACTTTTCTGAATCAGCACACGAGGATAGTATTAAATTCGAATCATGCTGCAGGTATTCGGAATCACGTTAATTCGCTATAGTCCTGTAAACTCATTAGCGAACATTTTGAAGAAAGATTTGAGGCCAATAGTAATAACATTTATATGCAATAGAAACAAAAAAGGGCCCGCAAATGAGCCTTGGGGAATTCCTGAGGTCACGGGAACATATCCAGACGATCAAACATTGAGAGCGACCTACTCCTATCTTAGAGAGATATACTCGGCTATTCACACAATAACCGAATCATTCAGTTTATAGCCCGCAATATACTAGCAAGAAGGTGATATGAAACACCATCAAATGCTTTTTTGCAGTATAAAAAATACAGTCAAATATTTAAGCTTATCTATTGTAGAGCCAAATCGTGTGCGAACTCAACCTGCGGCGTGCAAGAAAAACCTGACGAAATCCGTGTTTTCTAGGATGCTCGCGATTATGATTAACCAAATGAGTCATATCCCAAGTGCAGCTAATCTCACCTTCAAACACCGCAAAAAATATAAAATCCAGGCTTCGTCATTCACAAGGCACAGTTGTTATGGCAAATTTAAAATACACCTGTTGCTAAATAGGCAGTCAAAAAATCCCATCAATTATAGTAGAGGGCCCGAAGCTGAGGCTACCAATGCACGAGCTTAGCCTTTTCTACGTTTATCACTATCAAAAGAGTGCAACATTGTTTTTCGCAGTATTATTGTAAGAAGAATAGCCGCAAACGCGCTTTTGCGCGGCCTTGCCTTTCTTTGGTAGGAAGTCCTTGACATGGTGCCGGTTGAGCTCCTGCGTGGTGGCCGCTTGCTCGACGCCCTTTAAGGCCACTTATTTTGGTGAACCACCACCATCTCGGGTCGCATATCTCTGCGGGTCGATGTCTACAATGGTCTCCATTTCTTGAGGGGGTGAATAGCCTCGAGCTGATGCGTCGACGAAGCCGGCGGGCGACGCGTGGTAACGGCTATGACTGGCAACGCTGCTCACCCGTCGGCGTGGAACAGTCTTTTTGTGGCAATAAATGGCATTCCGATGGCCTAAAAGGTTCCCTGGTAATGTCCAGTGAGTCCTTGCATTTTGCCCCTTCACCTAAAATACTCATTGCTGTTTGCAAACGAAGTTCGTTCATTTAAAACGTTGAAACACCGAGCGGATGAAAAACGCGCCTGTGTCATTCTGTCCCTAACGGCTCTTCCTTCACCCAGGGAAAAACTGGCCCTACACCGGCGGGTCTCCGTCCAAACACGCCTGTGCATGAATTCTCGGCGCACAGACGCGTGCCGTTGTTCGGCTGCACCCCGTTTACCGAAAGAATGATGTATAACCTGACACCTTACGTAGGCTGCTATCCTCTTGAACACCGGTTGGCAAAAATTCTGCAGCCGTTCGCTTGCTCTAATTCGGGCGAGGACTGCTAACCGAATGAAAACCGTACATTCTCGGGCCGTACGTCGGCCGTTCTTCTTTATAACACCGGTTGCTGCAAGAAAACGAATATTCTGCCGCCGGACGCGCAGTTCACCGTTGAAAGAGCGAATTCGCGGCAGCCGCGCTCCGACCGGTCTCCTTTCGAATACCAGCTGCCAGACGAGTACGGTTATTCCGTGGCCGCTCGCTTGCCGTGCTTCGGCTGAACACTGCTGCCCGAAGAAAAACGGATGCCCTAAAGCCGTACTTCGCCCCTTATCTTTCTCAACATCGACAGCCGGAAGTGAACTGAATATCTCGCCGCCGGATAGCTGTCGTCGTGCGTCTGAACACGGGCGGCCGGAGAAATACAGAACCGCTGGTTGCCGAATGTTGGCCGTTTATCGTATGATCAGTGGTTGCCAGAACCTGATGCTGGCCGGACATGCTATAATGCGGCCATAGACGGGCCGGTCTTGGGACACACTTTCTCTGCCGCCTGAAAAACACCCACTTGTCAAAACATAGGCGCATGGTAAATGGCCTCAGCCGGTCAAAATTATTCTTCCGCCCCCCACTGTGGTGCCCTGCAACACCCATGTGCCGCGTGTGCACGCAAATACCCCGAATCAATCAATGCGCCGGCCTAGCAGAAGCACGTTACTTTTACGATGATTGAATCACTGATTATCACTTAGCAATCTGAAAGTTTCTTGCTGTGCATACCGTTGAAGGTTGTACTTCACCTGCTTGTGGTCTGAGCTGGTTGTGCATACACGGGGACGTGTTTATGGACTATGAGGGACTTTTGATACGTGAGTGCGGCCGCTGCCCATAGCCCAGTTAAAATAAACGGGTCAGAGAGTAACCACGGGAGACTGTCGTTTTGGTATTTTTTTTAATATGGGTGCTTACGAGCCTACTAATACTGAAGGAGCACTATAGGTGGTCGTTTTCCGCCTACATAAATATTTGCATCCTCGTCTATTCGTGTCAGTTTCGGTTTCTAAAAACAAACACCCAGCCGGCTACTAGGACAGGAGTGCGCTCAGGACGTACCATTTCCCGCGCAACACCGCAGGTGTGGGTGCGCGCTGGAGCTCTAGCAAGCACACCCATTCCGGGCGTGGTCTCTACCATCTACAAGCGCCTGGCAGCATGGCGTCTGTCCCAAAACTTGTGATGTGTACCCACCCCTGATCAGCGCGCGCCAACCGCCGCCAGCACGTTGGCTACGTCACAGGTGCCCCCACTTTTGCAGTTATGGCCCAGCAGGAGCAGATGGAGTCATGCTGCAGCTGAGTGCACAATTGCATTCGTGATAAAACTTCTCGTTCGTGAGACGTTAAAATGAATATAAAATATTGTTGCGTCCAGGAGGGATTAATTCAGGCAAGAGCGCGGTCTCCGAAGGCCGGGGAAAGTCAAGAACCGTTAGGAACAACTCAAGGAGATGCGTCTTCTTCTTTCTCTTTCCCAGACAGCCCCACCTTCCGCATCTTCTTTCTTCTCTTCAGCTGAGCCAATCCACTTGGCCAAGCCAATGTTATAGAATTGGTTTACCGTTGCACTTCCCCCGTCGCAGACGAAGCCCTCTGGGCGAGTCACTGTGTGTTACGGGAGTTTTAGCGTTTAAGACGCGCTACATGTACAACTTTGGTCGTCTTCAACGGTCGACCAGTGGTGGTTAAGCGTGACAGCACTTAATTTCTTTACCAGAAGATGGATACTAGCCTTGTTTGTTTCCGGTTACTCCATACATTGACTGCTTGTTTTGTCCCGTATAGATTTTTCTGGGATGTCGTGAAGACTGTAAAAGGTATGGCCAAGTCGAGAGTTATTCTTGAAAGCTTCTCGATACCCCTGAGCGAGAAACGACGGTGTTTGCAGTACTCCAAGGCTTGTCGGATTTATCTATTTATTTATTTATTTATTTTTTAGTTATTTATTTTTTATACCGCCAGTCTCATACGAGACGAAAGCAGAAGGGCATCAGTTCTTGGATACAGAGTACACCGTTTACAATTTCACATTTTAACAGCGGCATATTTTTCAGACAATGTCTAAGGGGACACAGAGGCTGGAGGCTGAAATGCCTTATGCGGCCTCGAGGCCTTCACAAAATTCAAAATTCATCTTGTGCGGCATTCTGGTCTAGTACCTTGAGATAAGAGTGTAGACTGGTTTTCAGTTCTTGAGTAGGTTGCTTGATTTTAACGGTCGAGACCGCTGCCCACCCGCTTATTCGTTTCGCTGTTTGCGTGCTCTTTTTAGTTGTATTACAAACATTATGCAGTTTCACTAGGTCTATATCAGAGGCCAATGTGAAAAACAATAAAATATGGTGGTGGTTGTCTCAGAAAAGCAACAACTGACGCCAGCCTCGTTGGTGCGCAGTGTAATTTCTGTGCGCGCTGGCGCTTGCGCTCGCTGCGTTTGCAATGAATGAACGGCTGGTGATTGGAGTGGCGGGGGGGGGGGGTACGTTAGTATATTCTGAGCTAGCCAGATGCTCTCGAACTGGATGGTCGGCAGACCTACCTCCATCTTTTCCATCTTGCCATTGGATGACCTAGGCCGGGAACTTCGAAAGTAGTTGTCTATGTGTGTCATGGTATTGGGTCACATGTGAGTTCGTACATAAATATACCTTTTGATTTCTGAAGCCTAACACTGAATGTCACTTCAATGCACACAAAACAGGAGTGCTAAGTGGTATCGTCAATGCTGCGCACAAAGTGTACCCGGGGAAACGTAACAAAGCCCCTACAGGCTCTTGGAGTTTCATAAAAAACGAGGTGTTCAGCTTTCTCGCACGAGTTTTTTTGTGGTTAGATACACAAACTCTGTTGATCGTGACATTCAAAATCCAGGTACAGACTAATCACTGCTGTATTCTCATGTCAAAGATGGAAACGACAAGTTATTTAAATAAGAGATATTTGTGGTTTTTCAAATATTTTATAATACCGAAACGCCAACATATTGCCGCGAACCATACATTGGGTTTGTTTATTTGTGTTTTGCTTTTACCGCCTGGCTGCGGCGGTCGGTGTTATCTCTGCGCCAAGAGAAGCGCGTGTTCCATTCTTTCTTTCTGTGCCGCATGTGTTATCTGTTGTGATACTCTGCATTCCGATCTAACGTGAACAGCCCAGAATAATCTTCTTGGATCTACTATGTTCTCGATGTGAATCGACGTTTCGAGAACCGCGCGCGGAAAGATAAAAAGCCTGCAGTGCAGACGCCGGGGCATTCGATTCGACGACACTCGCCTGTGCAAGTCACTTTGTTAACCGCTGCTTCACCGCCTCCGTATTCTTTTGAGTTGTTAGGGGAGCACAAGTGTGCTCCAATAAACGTGTTTCTCATTCAAGACAACTGCATCGTCCTTGTCTTCGTGACATCTGGTGGAGGTGCTGGGTACGCACCCTTCATCCCCCACTACAACCTCGGGAAGCCGCCAAGCCAGTCCAACAACAGCCAGCCTCCGCCTGCAAGATTTACCACCCGAGTCCGGTCTACTACCGGAGAAGACGAAGAAGAAAGACGTCGCAACCAGCACCATGCTCAACCAAGCCAATGCCCCTGTCGTTCTGCAGCAGCCACGGGAACCGCCATCATTCCGAGGATCCCCCGCAGAAGACGCAGAAGAATGGCTGGAGAAACTGGAGCGCGTCCGGAAATTCAACAGGTGGGACGACGCAGAAACGTTTCGGCACGTTTTTTTTTTACTTGGAAGATTCGGCTCGCACTTGGTTGGAGAACCACGAGAGCTCCTTGACAAACTGGGCTCAGATCAAAAGCGAGTTCACGAAGACCTTCACTACCGGGGTCAGAAAAGAACGCGCAGCGCTTTTACTTGAAACTCGAACGCAGCACCCCAACGAAGGCGTAGTGATCTTTGTTGGGGAGATGAAGTGGTTGTTTCGACGCGCGGATCCGGAGATGACAGAAGAAAAAAAACTAAAGTTTCTCATGCGAGGGGTAAAGCAGGAGCTTTTTGCTTGCCTTGTCCGCAATCCTCCCAAGACGGTGGCCGAATTTTCGTCTGAGGCGGCCGCGATGGAGAAGACGCTGGAAGTTCGAACGAGGCAGTACGATCGCCCGGTCAACGTGCTGGTTTCCGAGACGATCGGTGCCGGGGCTAGAAGCTCCGATACACTGCATGAGACAATCCGAGCAGTGGTCAGGGAGGAGCTTCGGAAGCTTTTTCCGACGACGCCGCAACCTCAAGTGGCTTCCCTGACTGACGTCATCCGCGAAGAGGTCCAGCACGCTTTGGGCACTTCTATGCCATCCGAGGCACCCCGCGAGCCACAGGCGATGACCTACTCCGCGGCTGTTCGTCGACCCCGCCCTGTCGACCGTACCGCCGTACACAGCCCAAACCCAGACGCCAAAGAAGACTGACGTTTGGCGAACGCCAGATCATCGTCCGCTGTGCTACCATTGCGGAGAGGCCGATCACATCTATCGCCGCTGCCCGTACAGGAGACTCGGACTGCGTGGTTTCTCCGTCAACGCCCCACTCCCCCGACCAGGCCAGTGCCCTACCGAGATCGACGAATACCTGTCTAATACCAACTGAGGACCAGCCCGCTTACACCGATCACCGTCGCCCTACCCATACCAGTCGCCTAACCGCCGTAGCAATGCTGATTTCGCACGTGGAAGGTACCCCAGCCCACGCGGGGGAAACTAAAAGCACCAACTTCTGGAGGTGAAGTTGCTCTACGGCGAAAAACTAAAAACCCCCCAACGACGCAAGGACGCGCTGAAGACAGTGATTCACGACATGCCCTCATCCCGACGACCCGACCTAACACCGACGAGACTCCCAAACACGACGACAGCTACACGGTGCGACGAGTACCCGACCTCACCGAGACGTCCATTGAGAAGACGATGACAACGACGATGCAGAGTGCCCCACTGTCAACACGTACAAGCAGAGATACGACGCCCCGACGAACCCGGAACTCGAGGAAGACTGCATCTGACGTCAACGTGTCCATCGGCGGCTTTGACGTAGTCGCCCTTGTAGACACGGGAGCTGACTATTCGGTAATGAGCGGACCATTTGCGTCTAAACTGAAGAAAGTTATGACCAGATGGGACGGTTCGCACATACGCACAGCAGGAGGCCACCTCGTGACGCCAAGTGGAACGTGCACATCGCGCGTCACCATAGACTACACAACGTACCCTGCGGCGTTCGTCGTTCTGCCTAACTGCTCCCGCGACGTAATTCTTGGAATGGACTTTTTGATGGACAACGGTGCAATAATCGATCTGCAGACTAAGTCAATAACTTTTTTCCCCCCATCACTCTATGACGCCGGAACCGAACTCCGAACGACGTGCTGCTGTAAGGATTTCCCATGATCATGTCACCCTGACACCCCGCGCAAGCTTGATGGTCGCAGTCTACTGTGAATATGCTGCTCCTGACGTCGACGCTATCGTAGACACTGATCAAAGGGTGCTTCTCGACCGTGGTGTGTCTGTGGCAAGAGGCATTGAGCGCTTCAAGGAACACCAATCCCACATTTTGGTTACTAAAAATTTCACCGAGGAGTACCAGCATATAAACAAGGGCGCGGCAATTGCATTCCTCGAAGAAACGCAAGAAGCAAGTGACGTAATCGCGGTCGCCGACTTTGAACGCACACCCGTAGAAACGTTCAAGCTCCCGCAGCCCTTCGACGTGAATCCGGCGCTACCGCAAGAACAACGGAAGAAATTATTGGCTTTGCTGCGTCGCTATAGCGAATGTGTTTCGTCGAGCGCAAAGCTACGTCAGACCCCTCAAGCGAAGCACCGAATAATAACCGAAGATGGAGCCCGACCTACCCGACAGTCACCGTACCGCGTCTCTTCACATGAACGAGAAGCCATCCGGACTCAAGTCGACGACATGCTCAGCGACGACATTAAACAGCCGTCGAAAAGCCCCTGGGCTGCGCCCGTCGTACTCGTAAAGAAAAAAGACGGCACATTAAGGTTTTGCGTTGACTACCGGCGACTGAAAAAAAAATCACGAAAAAGGACGTGTACCCCCTCCCCCGAATCGACGACGCCCTCCACCACCTCTGCCACGCGAAGTACTTCTCATCGATGGACCTGAAGACCGGCTACTGGCAAATTAAAGTGGACGAGAGAGACTTAGAGAAGACTGCATTTTTAACCCCAGACGGCCTATACGAGTTCAAGGTGATGCCGTTTGGGCTGTGCACAGCACAGCCCTGTGCACAGTATTACGCTACAGCAACACGGATCACCGAAGAACGATGGCTTACCACCCCCAAACGAACGGACTAACAGAACGTCTGAACAAGACAATCGCAGATATGCTGTCAATGTACGTTGACGTTGAACATAAGACTTGGGACGCAGTGCTCCCGTATGTCACGTTTTCATACAACACGGCTATCCAGGAGACGACGCAGCTGACGCCGTTCGAGCTTGTCTACGGTAGAAGGCCGACTACGATGCTCGACGCCATGCTTCCGCACGTAGAAGACGAAGACATCAACGCCGACGTCCACGGATATCTTCAACGTGCGGACGAGGCCCGCCAGCTCGCTCGAGTTCGTATAACGGACCAGCAGCTGGTGGATGCGGGCCGCTACAACCTCCGACGCCGAGACGCCGAGTACCAACCAGGGGATCGTGTGTGGGTTTGGACTCCCATCCGACGACGCGGACTCAGTGAGAAGCTCCTGCGACGGTATTTCGGACCCTACCAGATTCTACGACGTGTTGGCCAACTTACCTACGAAGTGATTCCCGATGGTGACCCCGGCACATCACGACAACGCATGCGGCCTGAAGTCGTCCACGTGGTTCGCTTAAAACCTTTCTACGGACGATGACGAACTTTTATTTTCATTTGTTCGGACTGTCGCTTATGTTAGCATGGGGTCGATGCACTCTTAGAGGGGGGGGGGTAATGCCGGGAACCATACATTGGGTTTGTTTATTTGTGTTTTGTTTTTACCGCACGGCTGCGCCGGTCTGTGTTATCTCTGCGCCAAGAGAAGCGCGTGTTCCATTCTTTCTTTCTGTGCCGCATGCGTTATCTGTTGTGATACTCCGCCTTCCGATCTAACGTGAACAGCCCAGAATAATCTTCTTGGATCTACTATGTTCTCGATGTGAATCGACGTTTCGAGAACCACGCGCGCCAAAAGATAAAAAGCCTGCAGTGCGGACGCCAGGGCATTCGATTCGACGACACTCGCCTGTGCAAGTCACTTTGTTGACCGCTGCTTCTCCGCGGCTGTATTCTTTTGAGTTGTTAGGGGAGCACAAGTTTGCTCCAATAAACGTGTTTCTTATTCAAGACAGCTGCATCGTCCTTGTCTTTGTGACAATATTATATTATCGCGTTCTTCGACTGCCTAAGCGTAGAAGTCACGTAAAGCTTAGATGTACAATGGCAAATGAAAGTACAAATAACTATAAGTAAAATTACCCTAAAGATATAAATGTAAACTTTGAAAAATAACTATAAATTATGCAGTATTTTTATTTTCGCCTACTAACTTGTAATATTTTTAAATTCAAAATAAATAAAGCAAACACGGGAGATGAAAAGTCAAAGAAACCTTTTTTGCGGACATAGTTGCAGGATGACTGTTTTCTACCACTGCACAAATAAAGCAGCTAATTATTTGTAGTACGTATTCATTTTATTTTTTTATGGCGCAACACGCTCTGTGAGCCTCATAAATTTATTGGCGTATGTGTTTATTACCAGGAGTTATGTTTGTTTTGTGCACACAACACCAGGCAAATGGTGCAGTTCACTTTGCAGCCGATTTGTACTATAGCTTATTACCCATACCAATTCGTAACAAAGGCCGAAACTGATACTGATAGTAGGCTTTTCTACCTGCATACACTGCGGCAGATCCTATTTCCTTCGTGTTAGGAATGAAAATTGCTGCTGTCACGAAAACTTTGTTTATTATAATCGGGGAAGCAGTCAAAACGACGTGCAATTGGTTGCAGTAAGAATTCATGCTGCCCACGCAGCGGTGGCTCAGTGGCTAAGGCGTTGAACTGCTGAGCACGAGGTCACAGGTTCCGTTCTCGGCCGCGGCGGCCGCTTTTCTGATGGAGGCGAAAAGCAAAAACGCACGTGTGTACGAGATTTCGGCGCACGTTAAAGATCCCCAGGTGGTCCAAATTAATCCGCAGCCCTCCACTACGGGGCGCCTCATCGCCTGTGTTGCGTCGGCGCAAAAGGTCTTGCAAAAGTTGCAGAAATAAACTTTTCCTTCGTATCATCATGATTGCACAGAATGCAGTTTGTGGTACCCTGTTTTGGTGACGTCATAGTGTGGGTAAAGCAGCGGAGTTGATAGGATTTGCAGTGCCAATAGGTAATCAATGTTTCGTTTAGCGGTTTTCTGCATGTTTTGTCTGAAGTGCGATAGTTTGCTCCTGCCTGTCTGAATACGGGGATTCGGCTTGACTGGGTGATTCACCTTTGCTGTACATCACAGTTCCTGGTTAGTGTGTTGTGCTGTTGTTGACTGTCGTGGGTTTATAGTTGTCGATGTTGGTCGCTACCGTGCCCCATTCTTTTGGCATTAGGGTGCACAGAAGTTTATTCGAGAATGTGGCACGTTTTGCCATTTTAATGTATTCGTGTACTCATGGGCTTTTTTTCTAAAAACGCGATGCGTTTTATTTGTGCGTTTAGTGGTTGTGTCTCCAATGACTATGCAAGCTTCTTTTCTAATGGAAATGTTCTGGAAGCAAACGCCACATGCCGGCATGTCTGGAAAGTGAGTGAACAACTTTAACGGAGCTTCACATAAAGAATGGTGCGCGCAGTCACCAGATGGGGTGGTTCCCTATTCGCGGGACCCATATGTGTCCAGTAATTCTTCTCCTCGAGCCACCAGCTGTTGCTAAATGGCGAGGTCAGAGCTGGACAGTAAGGTCTCCCATCGCTCGAGCGGGTTGGAATTGGGGAAGGGGGGAAGGGTGTAGGGGGGTGTCTTGATTTTTTTGCACTCCCCAATAATGTGCGTGAGACTGCCGTCTCCCCGGCAGAACGGATATGTGTTGTCGTGTTCTCCAGGGTACATTTTGTGCAGAAGCGCCGGGTGTGCGAGCGACCCTGCCTGTAAGCGGCGCAATATCGTCTGCTGCCGTCTGCTTAGTTGCTTGTTTGGCTTCGGAAGCCTCGTTCTACTTTCTTTGTATAGGCGGATGATCTCCTTATAACTTGTGACGGGGTGTGGTTGCTCATCCTCGGCCCGGATGGCTAGTTCTCGGGCATAGTTGTCGGCGGTGACGTTGCCTTCCACTAGCGAGTGAGCCGGGACCCACACGAGCTCGGTGACTCGTCCCGGTGTTGTGGAATGTCTCTCGAGTATAGTTGCTGCCGCAGAGGAGACGATCCCCTTCCGATAGCTTGCGTACGCTTTCTTGAAGTCGGTAACCACCGTGCCGACCTCCGGCATGGCTAGGCCCAGCGCTACGGCTACCTCTTCTGCCACGGTCGGGTCCGTAGTCTTCACCGACGCACAGGTCTTCAGCTCGTGGATGTCCGTTACGGCCACCACGGCCTTTGTTCCGTATTTTGGGAGTGAGGCGTCCACATACCGGACCTGGGGGTCCTCTACCAGCTTCCGGGCCAGGGCTTTGGCCCGCGCCGTCCGCCTGCCTTCGTGCCGTTCCACTGTCATGTTGTGCGGTAACGATTTGGTTGTGATGGAGTCTCGCCATCCCTGAGGGAGTGGTGCCTCTTCCGTCTGTGGTTCAAGCTGCCATCCTATCTTGTGTAGGACGGCTCTTCCGTGTTCTGTCCTGGAAAATGGGGATAATTTTCCTGCAATACAACGCACGGATTTTAATAGCTTCAGGTTTTTAAGTGAGACCTTTTGTGGTTGGTGCAAACAGAGCTTTGCCCTGTCTGAGCACTGGCGTATTTGTTACTCTTGCTGTACCTTGTCTGTTACCTTCTTGGTCGAAGTGAGTTTCAAAAAATTACAAATGTTTCTCTCTGAAAGTTTTTTGAAAGAGAGAACACTATACAGTTTTGGAGTTTCCTGTCAGAGATACATCAGGAGCAGTGGGATCATGCGCGTATCTTTAGTTGTTGTAGTGGTTTGGTTGTGGAGAAGTATGAAGTTTGAACTCTTCATCGATTAAGGAGTGGTCCTTCTACAAAATCCTGGAAATGAATATCTAACGATGACAAAAATACCTAAGTACTTGGGGGTTGTCGGTGTCTGTGTATACTCGGGTTTAGCAGGGGCTAAACGAGGCTGCATTACGGTGCTGTAACACTGTACGACTTTAGAGATGCGTTAATAATTGCATAATGCCATTGATTTTACTGTTCAAGCTTTTTGCGCCCCTGGAAGGTTATTTCCCTGTTTTCGTTTTTCTGTGCCGCATGGAAAATGTTGATATAGCTTTGAGGATAGATTTATAGCTAAATGAGTGGAAACATTTAATAAAGGCAGTCCGGCGGAGTGCTTGACGGGCGCTATAGCTCTGCTTTATCTTCAAAGCATCCACCACGCCCGAACGACCAGCGGAAGCTTCGCAGCGGGAGCGGCTACGTTGCGGCGAGCAGCAAGTGGGACCCCCATCCCTCTACCCCGATGACGTCACCTGGCCCTGCAAATCACTGAACACCAACAGGAGCACCGATGCCTTAAAAGACGTCGCGGAAGATCAGAGGGCTGCAGTCCGGCGGAGGGCTTGACGGGCGCTACACCTCTGCTTTATCTTCTACTTATACCTGGAGCCTCTGCCTCTTTCCGAAGGCTTTAGGTGTCTTGATTGTAAAAATGATTATCACAAGGGAAAGTGCTGCGGCTTAACGAAAGCGGCACTCAAGAATATGTCGAAAAGTGACGCGGATTCTTGGACGTGTCCCACGTGTGTAAGCGGCGCGTTGCGATCGTCGAGGAAAAAGTGCGATAGCCAGTCTGACAAGAGCGATGACGAGGGTGCGACGAGTGAACCTTCGCTGAAAGATGTCATGAGTAGCATCACGGCGCTATCGGCTAAGCTACACGGTCTTAGACCGGCTGGACAAGCTTGAAAAGAGCAGCGAAATGCAAACTTTCAAACACGATGACGCTCTTTTGAAGCTGACAGAACAACAAAAAGGCATTGAAGCCATGGAACAGGCTCTAGAGCACATGTCTGACAACTACGACGAAATTTTGAAAACGACTCAGGAAAATAAACCTAAATAAAAGAACTGGAAGAAAAATCGGCATCGTTTGATGCCGCATTGTCAGAGCAGCCGTCAGAGATGGATAAGCTTAAACCGACATTAAAAAGCGTTGAGTAATATTCCAGGCGGAAAAACATTGAAATTCATGGCATTGAAGAAAACGCCAACGAGAACCCCCTGAGCATCGTGTCCTCTTTGTCAGAAAAGCTAAGATTGAAAGTGCCTACCCCAGAGGAGATCGAAGCCGTCCATAGAATTAAAGCCAAACCAAACATGACGCCACCCTTGCTGTTGCGGTTTTCAACTACGACAATGCGGGACAGCTGGCTCAGCAAGAGACTTGCGCTCCAGTCAGATGATATTTACATAAACGAAAATCTGACCGCGTGCACTAAGAGGCTTCTTTGGATGGCGAAAAACGTGGGAAATGAAAAATCGTACAAGTTTATCTGGGCACGGAATGGTAAAGTGTTTATGAAGAAACAGGAAGGAATGGCTGTCATTAAAATTGTAAATGAAGGAAGTCTGCTCAAGCTCCTTGAAACATGGATCAGGAATTCAACACCTTTGATGACTGGATTACACAAAGGCAAAGCTGCATCAGTAAACAAAACAAACACCACTCATTAGATTTACTTCATGTAAATATTATAAGCACGCATAAGAATTGGGACTCTCCTGGGTTTTACACCGCTAAATGTATCTCCTTTCTCGACGTCATTGTATTAACTGAGGTTAATGTTGACAGTAGCACTATAAGGCAATACCAATTAAACAATTTTTGTCAGTACCACTTATGTAGGGAAAACAGAAAAGGTGGAGGATTGGCAATTTACGTGAGGAAACAATGGCTATATCAACAAACGCTACTCTCGTTTAGTGAGGCAGAGGTAACTTTGCTCACTATCGAAAAAGCGCAGGCTTCCTATGTTATTGTAACCGTTTACAGGCCACCAGGAAAGAACGTGTTAATGTTATTACATAAATTAGAACAGCTATTAATCCAACTAAACAAACATGACAATCTGATCCTTGTTGGAGACTTTATTATAGATTATATCCACACCAGGAAAAATGGGCGTCTCGGAATACAAACTCTGATTTCAGCCTTTGGACTCGAACACAGAATAGTTGGTATTTATTTATTTATTTAGATACCCTAAAAGCCCCGAAGGGCATTACATAGGGGGGATCAGAAAAGCAAAAATTGAACGGATAATATACATTGGATGAGTATACAAACAAAAACATATAAGATTGACCTATACAAGGCAAGCAATACAATTTTTGCATGAGAAATTTGACATCAGGCTAACAATGAACACAAAATGTGCTTTAAAAGAGCAAGGCAGCACTTCAGCATTTAACACTTTAACACACTTGAGCATTTACACCAAGTCATAGCACAGACAGAGCAATGAAGGAACATGTAACATTGGGCTTGAAATTGATACAGTTAAATTGCATCTATTTGCTCAAGGTACTCTGTTTGTAGATATGATAATAGCGCCGTTTGGAAAGATGGTAAGTTTATTGAAGATACTATGTGTTCGGGCAACGTGTTCCATTCTGTAATGCTCAGGACAAGAGGTGAATTTTGATATTTATTTGTTTTTGCAAAAATTGGTTCGATTTTACGGGAGTGGTCTGGTCTGGAGGAAACGTAACTGGCAGTTCGAAGGTGGAACTGGGAAAATGAAGAAGCGTGGTTAAGTACGGAGTAGAAGAAAACCAGTCGATTATATTTTCTGCGCATGGCGAGTGGCATAAGGTTTAAGGAATGCTTTAGGGCAGATACGCTCTGATGACGTGAGTAAGATGACGAGATAAACCTTGCCGGGCGGCTTTGCACAGACTCAAGTAAATTTGTTAGGTAATGATAATGCGGGTTCCAGACAACTGACGCATATTCCAACGATGGTCTAATGAGCGAAGTATATGCAAGGAGCTTAGTGTTCAAGCTCGCAGGGTGTAATCGACGACTTAAGAGGCCCAGTTTTTTTAAACATTTATTGGTTATGTACTCTATGTGTGAGTTCCAGCTCAGATCAGAGGTTATATAAATTCCAAGATATTTATATGATGAAGCCGATTGTACGTCTCTGTCATTTATTGTGTAGCCATTTAAGGGTCGGTCAAGCGCACAAGAAATCCTTACGTGCTGCGTTTTTTCTAAGTTTATGCCCATTTGCCATGTGTTACACCATTTCGATAGTTGCGTTAGGTCAGATTGAAGAGCAGATACGTCAGTGGGGTTAGTTATTTGCCGGTATATTACGCAATCACCCGCGAAAAGACGAATGGAAGATGTTATGCTAGTTTCGATGTCATTGATATAAATCAAAAACAAAAGGGGCCCGAGGACAAAGCCCTGTGGGACGCCTGATGTGACGGGAATAGGACGGGAAATGTAGTTAGTTAGTTTAACAGACTGCGTACGGTTAGTTAGGAATTCACCAATCCATCTCGTTGTATTGTAATCAAGGTTTAGGCTATTTATTTTTAGAAGTAAGCGTTTGTGAGGCACACGGTCGAAGGCCTTTGTAAAATCTATAAAAACAGCGTCGGTGTCAAGGGACATGTGGAGGGACTTGTGAAGGTCAGTCAATAATTCATAAAGCTGTGTTTGACATGAAAGGTTTTGTCGGAATCCGTGTTGGTTTTGGAGCAGAAGATTGTTTTGGTTTAGTTAGGTCATTATATGGCTGTACAATATGTGCTCAAATAATTTGCTGCAAATAGAAGTCAAAGATATAGGTCGATAATTTGTATGGTGTGTTTTGTCCCCAGATTTGAACAATGGCTTTATGTGCGCAGCTTTCCAGTCTTTTGGCACGCAGCCAGTTTCTAGTGATTGCTAGAATATCAGGGTTAGTAAGTAAGCTGATGCAGGGCAAGTAATCTTAAGAATCTTAGTAGTTATGCCGTCAGGGCCAGGGCTTGTAGTCGTTGAAAGTCTTTCAATTGCACGGGTGACACCATTTACTGTGATTGTAATAGGCTCAAACTGGTGTGTTATAGGGATGTGCGGTGACGTGAGGGAGTGGAGGGGGAGTTCGTGCGTGAAATTAGCTTGGAAATGTTTGCTGAAAGACTCTGCGCATTCATCTGAAGGAAGCATGATACCGTTATCATCTTTCAGCTGTGGAACTGCTTGGTTATTTTTAAGGTTCAGCACACGCCAAAATTTTTTGGGGTCACTACTTAAGGTATCCGGAAGAGTTTTGTTAAAGTATTTATCTTTAGCTTCATGAATTGCAAATTTTACCTCACTACTGACTTTTTTCTAGTTTAACCAATCATTCGCGGACTTCGTCCTTGCCGCCTTCCTGTACGCTCTTTTCTTTTTGTTTAAACATGTTTTTACTTCTCGCGTAAACCATGGGTCGTTTATCCCTGTCTTTATTGTCGTTAGAGGTACGCATGCGCTTTCGATTTCTTTGAGTTTATCGCGAAACGCCATCCAGTTTTCATCCGCTAGAGAAGAGGTGCTAGGTGACAAATTGACTAGATCAAGCATTGACCATATTATAACCCCAATAGACCATGGGCAGACATCAGCCAGTATTATAAAGCAAAAAGTTGCTGACCATTACTTTGTGACGTTGACCCTGCGCATGGATTACGGAGATAATCCTGACGAAAAGAAAATTAAACAAGTGTCAATTGTGGACAATGTAAAGGTTTACAAGTTCATAGCTGAGCAGCACTGGGACAATTTCATAGGTCTAGACCATTCGAAAGCGTACGATGAACTCGCTTCAAAATTGCAGCACATATGCAAGTCAAGCTAAAGAACGGTAATGATTAAACAAAGAAAGAAAGACCAACCATGGTTAACTCAACAAATAATGGAGTTAAGTTATTTGAAGAAACGTTTGTACCGCAGAAGTAGAGCTAACCCAGCTGATGAAATTTTAAAGCATGAATCGAGGCAAATGAGAAATATACTTACCGCAAAAATAAGGCTGGCCAAGAACAATTACTATAAAAACAAACTAAATAGTTGCCGGTAGAATATAAGAAAATCATGGCAATCAGCAAACTCGTTAACAGGCAGAAAGCCAAAAAATGGCATAGACGAGGTTATTACGATCAACTTCCCCCAAGGCAAGCTGAGGAATTAGCAAATGAGTTCAACGATTGTGTTGCGGACACCGTCAGACAATTAAGAAGTCAAAGTGTCATAAAACAGTCACAGATATACAGTCCGAAAAGTAACATGTGTTCAGCGTATCTACCTGAAATACCCGAGCAAGAAATATGGGAGATTACTAGAACATTTCCTATTAACAGAATGCCAGGTTACGACAGAATTCGAATTAGAGACCTGGCTGTGCATTTCGAAAAGCTGAAAGCATTGCTTGTGTACATTTTTTCAAAAATACTAGAAACAGGAAAAACTCCAAGAGGAATGAAAATTTCATTCATTAGACCTGTCTTTAAACAGGGCAAAAAAGACCAATGCGAAAATTATAGGCCCATTGCTATATTGTCCTGCGTGGCCTGCATTCTAGAGAAAGCCATTTACAGGCGGATATTCCCCTTTTGCGAGTAGTTTCAGCTTCTGTCGATTGCACTACATGGCTTTCGTACTGGTAGAAGTACCATTACATTATTAGAGGACTTTGCAGATTGTGTAAACGAAGCAATTGATAGTAATAACATAGCCCTTGGATTATTTGTAGACCTTAAAAAAGCATTGGATACCATTTACCACAGTATTATCATTAACAAATTATCATTGATAGGATTTCGCGGAATATATACAAATCTGTTTAAAGATTACTTTGAAGACCGTTACCAACATGTTAGACTCAACAGTACTGATAGTAACCCGTTACATCTCCGCTATGGCGTGCCTCAGGGCTCTATTATGGGAGCATTACTTTTTAACGTGTACGTCAACGATATCTCAGACGTTAAGCTGCATTCTAAGATCTATCAGTACGCTGATGATACACCCCTTGTATTAGCGGGGAAAAATGTATCCGAGGGAGCGGCATTGTTGCAAGAAGACATAAATAAACTAACGGCCTGGTTTGAAGATAATTACATCTATATTAACAAAGACAAAACCCAGCCTATTTGTTTTCACAGACCGCATAGAAAAGTTGAACTCCATGTCCCTTTGTATTTACATAATATTCTATGCAGAAATTGCAAATGTGCCAGTGTGAATGTTTCGACAAAAGTAAAGTATCTGGGCCTAATATAAGATGATACGTTTACATGGACCAGCCATATCGAACACCTCGCAACTCGACTAAGACAGGTTTGTGCATCAATATATAAAATCAGATCTGTATGTGATGAGAAATTGCGTAAAATTATATACAAAACATTAGGGGAATCGAAATTGCGGCATGGTGTCTCAATATATGGGTTAGCTTCTCCGTATTAACTGAGTATATTGAACAAATTACTCCGCACGATAACCAAAAATATAGCATATGACACAAGGAAATTTTCGGATGATACAACGAAGCTTATGGCAGCACACTCAGTTTTTAGCGTGCAGCAGCTATTTTTGTCTGTAACACATACAAAAAACTTTTTCTCGTATGACTTTAAAATAAAAAAAGTAGTTCGCGTCGCATCTGACAGATGGCGCCACCAGTCCATGTCGCGCGCGCCGCTCGTGGGATCTTGTTCTCGGCGGTTGTACTCGGTCTTTGCAAGAGGTAGCGTCAACATCCCCCTCGCGAGGGGCACGATCAAATGCAGAGCATTTCCCGGGGCGCACGACGTTAAGTAGTTTGCGTTACGTTAATGTTGTTGCACTTGTGGCAACTGCTGACGAGCGCTCTCTCGTCAGCAGTAATTTGAATGAGTTCAGGATATAAGGCGTGTCCGTAGCCTTCCATTCTGTGTCGGCTTTGTGGCGCAGTGGGTAGAGCGTTGCGTACATTTCGTCCCGCCCGCAGGGTCGAGGGATCGAAACCTGGCGACGGATAGTAATTTTTTTTATATAGTAGGGACAACGACGGTGCGGACTACGGACGCCAACGCGGGTGACATCGTGAGTTACTGAAACGCTCTGCATTTAAAATGTGAAAATCCGAAACCTTCGCAAAACTTAACTGTATAAGATTCCAAAAGTATTCACCAACTATGGCAAAAGGACTAGAGCATTTTATTTGCCATTTTACTTTAATAAATTGCCGAACGACGCCAAAGTAGTCTCTATGAAAGGCGCTCGAGCGTTAATCCATGCCTAGATTTCCGAGAATATCTCCTAATTAAACACGACTGCAGAGAAATTATCGCATGTGAGTGTGTGTGCGGGTATATATATATATATATATATATATATATATATATATATATATATATATATATATATATATATATATATATATATATATATAATATATATATATATATATATATATATATATATATATATATATATATATAGTAAGGAAATGAGGGGCTCGTTGAGAAAATACAGAAAGATAGGTCAGCAGTCTACAACGCCAAAGGAGGCATAGGGGTGTGGTTAGGCTTTTTTTTTCTACGGTAATGAAGTTCACATTTTTTTTAATATACAGAAGAAAGAAAGAAAGAAAAACACGCGCCCAGAGTGGGGACAGAACCCACGCCTTTCGATTAGATCTCGAATGCGTTACCAATTCGGCTATCTGGGCGACTGTGTTCTCCTTCACTTTCTAGGCTATTTATATTTACTAGAAGTGTATCTGACGCTTGAGGGTGGTAGCCAGCGCCACTCAGACTACACGGGGAGAAGGGGACCTTTATTTCAACCCCCGCGGCGTGACGCAAATGTCTACAGCCTGTCATGCGCGGGAAACTGGCGGGAAGACCTCTTCTAGTAAATATAAATAGCCCAGAAAGTGAAGGAGAACACAGTCGCCCAGATAGCCGAATTGGTAAGGCATTGGAGATTTAATCGAAAGGCGTGGGTTCGGTCCCCACTCTGGGCGCGTGTTTTTCTTTCTTTCTTCTGTATATTAAAATATATATATATATATGCATATACATATGTTTGTAAAAGGCGTTCATATATGTAAATATATGCCTATTTTATGTGGTCTATTATCCCTTTGAGGCTACTCTAGGCTCAGCTATGCATGTAGTGCCAGATGTAGAATTCTACCCTACGGTTGATTTTTGTGTGTTGTAATTACATGGTTAAGGTCGCCCTCTGAATCCATGTGTTAGTTACGATTCACTCAATTATACTCAAGGCTGGTATTTATTTTTGTTTGTTTGTTTATACGGAACCTCAACAATATGTGATATGAATTTGCCCGTTTGGTGACCCTGTGTTACTTGACGGTATTTGTGAGGGTATGTATATGTGTGTGTACATATGTGTATGCATGTATATATGTATGTATCTTAATACATATATATATATATATATATATATATATATTGTAAAGGAGATACTCGACGTTCCCGTAGAAGGATCGGCTCGTTTATTCGTGGACGAGGCGTCAACGCAGGAGGAGCGAGCCGAAACGACCAGCTTTACGCGAGGCTGAGCATGAACAAGAGCGTCCTCTTCTTCGTCGTCATCTGGTGCATACCCACATACGGAGAACTGCCCATTATGACTTATGCTGATCACAATTGCTCGTACAATTGCGCTACATACATACTTGCTACAATATATATATATATATAAATAAATATATATATATAAATATATATATATATATATATATATAAATATATATGTATATATAGTCTGAAAAGATAAAAACGCACACAGAGCGCGAAAAAAATAAGGTTAGTGGAGACAGAGACAAACGAGAAAGACGTAGAAAATAGAAATAAGTTTACTGACGTTTCAGGGAGAGGACTCCCTTACTCTGAAGAAAGGGAGTCCTCTCCCTGAAATGTCAGTACACTTATATATATATATATATATATATATATATATATATATATATATATATATATATATATATATATATAGCTTAAGTAAAGAGCCGGATACACAGCAAGAACAATAACAAACAATGTTTACTTATGTAGCGGCAACGGGACTTGCCTTCATCAGAGTAAAGTTACATGATTTTGCTGTCACAAACATTTCGAACACATTTCTTATATAGGTTTGCATAAAACTGTGAGAAGGAGCGGAAAATGTTTCGGAAATGGAGAGTGCATACAGTCAGGCTACGCCTATGTTACAACAAAAAAAAAATGGGCGGGGGGAGCGAGAGAGAGAAAAAGGGGTCGTGTTAACAATGCAGCGTTCAAGGTTGCACCATGACGGGTCAACGTAATGCGCGCGGGCTGCAAGTTCAGACAATGGGGGAAACTGGACAACCGTGGTTTGAAAAGAAAGGGAAGAGTATACAGTAAGGTATTCAGTGGCTGGGGAGACTGGTTCGGGGAGAAGCGAAGATGGGTGTGCCCCCCGCGGATGAAGACAATAGATAGGGGGCACAAAAGAGCATTTCACAGAAGCTAGCAACTGAACAGGAAATAGGTAGGGTCACAAAAGGTTAAACATGAATAGATCACAATGAGTTAAACATTCTTAAGTGGTGGTGGGAACGAGGCCTCCTTCCCCAGGACAAATGGCATTGTTAAGCCGCATTAGGCTAATAAAGCTGCTGTATTAGGAGAGTTTCTGCGAATTCTGATGGCAAACTCGAGGGTAGGAATAATGAACATAGTTATAAAAATTATGAAGCCGCTAATTTTAATCGAGGGATAGTTTTCCGTAACTTTCATTATTCCAAGTGTGGCTGACCCAAACTTATAAACGAGATAAGATTCTCGAACCTCGCGGTCGTGGTGAATTTTGACGGCGGATTCTAAAATCGTTGCTTTAAGATGTTCAAATGCATGCCCGGGACTGTTCACATGTCTTGAAAGGGGCAAATAAGGGCAGCTTTTTGCATGAGAGCGGTGATTATTGAACCGTATCCGGAAGGGCGTTTCAGTTTGGCCAATATATTGTTGCCTACAAACAGTGCACTCCAGAAGATATACGACATTAGCGGAGTCACAGTTAATGTTACCTTTTATATTTACGTAGTAGTCTGAAGCCGTGCTGGTGGCGCGCTGTGTAGTGGTCATGTGTGGGCATACTTTACATCGGGGTTTATTGCAGGGCATGCAGCCAGTAGTTGCCGGTCGGTTGATACGAGAGTTAGTAAGAAAGTCACCTAAATTCTTATTACGCCGGTAGACAACGCGTGGTGGTTCGGGGAATATGCTTTTAAGCGGTCACTTTGCATTAGGATATTGTGATGTTTTTTTAGCACGGTTGACACTCTTAGAGCGCAGGATGAGTGGGTTAAAACTAAGTTAGTTTGCGAGTTCCCATTCGGGGCTTTTTTCTTCCAGATTTCGTTACGGTCTAATTGGTTGGCTCGCACAATAGCGTCGTCGATAACTTTTTCCAGGTATTTTTTATTCAGGAGGGCGGTCTTGAGTTCTCGACAGTTTGAGTCAAATTCGGCTTGGTTTGAGCAAATTCTCCTAAATCGGTGGGCTTGGCTGTAAGGTATTGCTGTCTTGCAGTGTCTGACATGGCTACTTCGGACGTGCAAATACTTCCGCGTGTCTGTCGGTTTTCTATACAGTTTAGTTTGAAGCCGACCTTGGAAGGTAGGAACGGTGACGTCCAGAAAGTTTACACTGTGTTCCGAATAGGAATGAGCAAGGGAAATACTAGGATGGGCTAGGTTAAATGCCTCAATGAAGGTGAGGAGCTCCGCCTCACCGTGTTGCCAGATCATGAATATGTCATCAATATACCTTTTATAGTACATTGGCTTTAAATTTTGGGTGTCAAGAAAGTTTGATTCGAGGTGAGCCATAAAGATATTAGCGTAGTTAGGTCCGATTCGAGTTCCCATAGACGTTCCGCTGACTTGCACGTAATGAACTCCGTCGAACTCAAAATTGTTAAGTTCAAGAATAAGCCTAAGGAATGTTTGGAGAGCAGAAGAATCGATAGGTTTGTCGCACGATGACTGCTCATACGCAAGGCATACAGCGGCGATGCCATCTTCATGGGGGATGTTAGTATAGAGTGACGCAACATCAAGGGTGACTAGAAGGCAGTTATCAGGAATTTCAATTTTTGAGATGTCTGAGAGAAAGTCATTGGTATCCTTAATGAAAGAGGGAAAGCTGGGCGGAATGTCGCAAATGAGATTATCCACATAGCGCGAGAGGTTTTCGGTAACAGTGCCAATGCCAGAAACAATGGGGCGCCCTGGGTTGTTCACCTTGTTAATCTTTGGGAGAAGATAGAATTTACCGGCTACTGCGCTTAAGGGGATCAGGGAACGAGCCGTGGTTTCATTTATTGTTTTATTTTTAACAAGCTCAGCAAGTTTATCTTTGACAATTTGCTGATAATCTTCAGTGGGATCATTGGCTAGTGCTTTATAGAACGTCGATACTGATAGTTGCTTATTGGCCTCGTTAACATAGTCGGTTTTGTCAAGGATTACGATTGTGCCTCCCTTGTCGGCAGGTTTAATAATTATGTCGGGACAGCTTGCGAGTTCCTCTAGGGCTTTCTTTTCGTTGGTAGTCATGTTGTGGTGGAAAGAAATTTGTGTTTGGTATGCTTTTCGCACATCGCGTTGGACAGCTTTGATGTACATGTCGAGGCAACTATCACGCTGTGTGGGAGGGGTCCAGTGCTTATATCTAGGTAGGGTTCTGCGGGCTTCTTCCGTCGCGGGGTGATCGTAGAAGTATTCTCGTAGCCTCATGTTTCTGGCGAAGTTATCTAACTCCTTAAAAAGTTGAAATTCATCAAAACCACCAGTAGCCGGGCAAAAGTTTAGGCCCTTTGACAAGACTTTCATCTGAGCTGGGGAGAGGGTTATACTTGAAAGGTTCATTACATTCCCGGTAAGGTTTTCTTTTGTGACGGCAGGCGAGGGAAAAGTATTAGTACAGGTGTTTAACTGAACTGTTTGGGGTGCAGTAGTCGAAGCATTTATTACAGTCGTAGTGACATTACCGGGTGTATTGTCAGAGTTGGGGCAGTTACTAGTGCCGGAGCTTGTTAGGTTCTTACGCATGTGGCCAGTGTTAGAAATCTTATCTCGGTTAAACTTTCGGTCTTTGTTCGGAATATGGCGGAGGCCGTCTTCGATTCGTAGTTGCTTAAAAGGTTCAACTCTCTTTTGCTTAGTTCCTGACTAAGTAGTTCCTCTTTATTTTGGAGAGAATGGGCCGTAGTTTCGTAGTTATTGAAGATTATTTCAGTTAATTGTAAAGATGCTTTATCGAGTACCTGTTTCCACTTATTCATGTTTGACGGGGAGAGTTCGGTAGTAGCAGGTTTTATTCTAATCCTAAGACCCCTGGAAGCGACCGCGGCGTCAAGTACTGTGCAAGAGCGGAAACGTGCAATTCGGAACGTATGCGCTTTTCGGTGATTTTTTTTTAGCATTAAAAACTGTCTTGAAACGGGGAAGGAGGCCGCGTTACCTGTTTTTTTGTGTTGTAGTCAGTTGCTGCTATGCCGATTCTTTCGAAGGTTGTAAGGGCATGTGGCACGGAGGGCTGGATTTTGGACCCCGGAAGGTCCGGCGGACGCGCTACTGTTGGTTTTCGTGGGCTCGGCTGTCGCTGAAGATGCGGAGGTTGGGCGTGGCATGCTGTTGGTGCGGCGCCGGTCAGGGAGCTTCTTAGTGTCGCCGCGAGCGTTCCCTCGGGGCGTTGTGGCCGCTGCAGGTTTGCCAGTAGGGGTTGGCATGTCGCTGGCGCGACGCTCGTCCGTGGACTTCGGGGTTGGGGCGCTGGCACTCGCCCGGGGCGCCGTGGTTGCGGTAGATCTGGGGGGCGGTGGCGGTGGGATGCTGGCACGACACTGCTCCGGGGTCCTTACACTGGACTTTCCACCACTGCCTCCAATTCTATCCTGTGTAAGGAACCTGGTATATTGAAGGTATAAAAAATATAAAAGGTATATTGATGACATATTCATGATCTGGCCACACGGTGAGGCGGAGCTCCTCACCTTCATTGAGGCATTTAACCTAGCCCATCCTAGTATTTCCCTTGCTCATTCCTATTCGGAACACAGTGTAAACATTCTGGACATCACCGTTACTACCTTCCAAGGTCGGCTTCAAACTAAACTGTATAGAAAACCGACAGACACGCGGCAGTATTTGCACTTCCGAAGTAGCCATGTCAGACACTGCAAGACAGCAATACCTCACAGCCAAGCCCACCGATTTAGGAGAATTTGCTCAAACCAAGCCGAATTTGACTCAAACTGTCGAGAACTCAAGACCGCCCTCCTGAATAAAAAATACCCAGAAAAAGTTATCGACGCCGCTATTGTGCGAGCCAACCAATTAGACCGTAACGAAATCTGTAAGAAAAAAGCCCCCAACGGGAACCCGCAAACTAACTTAGTTTTAACCCACTCATCCTGCGCTCCAAGAGTGTCAACCGTGCTAAAAAAACATCACAATATCCTAATGCAAAGTGACCGCTTAAAAAGCGTATTCCCCGAACCACCACGCGTTGTCTACCGGCGTAATAAGAATTTAGGTGACTTTCTTACTAACTCTCGTATCAACCGACCGGCAACTACTGGCTGCATGCCCTGCAATAAACCCCGATGTAATATATGCCCACACACGACCACTACACAGCGCGCCACCAGCACGGCTTCAGACTACTACGTAAATATAAAAGGTAACTTTAACTGTGACTCCGCTAATGTCGTATATCTTCTGGAGTGCACTGTTTGTAGGCAACAATATATCGGCCAAACTGAAACGCCCTTCCGAATACGGTTCAATAATCACCGGTCTCGTGCAAAAAGCTGCCCTTATTTACCCCTGTCAAGACATGTGAACAGTTCCTGGCATGCATTTGAACATCTTAAAGCAACGATTTTAGAATCCGCCTTCAGAACGCACCACGACCGCGAGGTTCGGGAATCTTATCTCATTTATAAGTTTGGGTCAGCCACACTTGGAATTAATGAAAGTTACGGAAAACTAACGTGCTTATCCCTCGATTAAAATTAGCGGCTTCATAATTTTTATAACTAGGTTCATTATTCCTAAACTCGAGTTTGCCATCAGAATTCGCAGAAACTCTCCTAATACAGCAGATTAATTAGCCTAATGCGGCTCAACAATGCCATTTGTCCTGGGGAAGGAGGCCTCGTTCCCACCACTACTTAAGAATGTTTAACTCTTTGTGATCTATTCATGTTTCCCCTTTTGTGACCCCACCTATTTCCTGTTCAATTGCTAGCTTCTGTGAAATGCTCTTTTGTGCCCCCTATCTATTCTCTTCATCCGCGGGGGGCACACCCATCTTCGCTTCCCCCCGAACTAGTCTCCGCAGCCGCTGAATACCTTACTGTATACTCTTCCCTTTCTTTTCAATCCGCGGTTGTCCAGTTTCCCCCATATTCTGAACTTGCAGCCCGCGCGGCATGCGTTGACCCGTCATGGTGCAACCTTGAACGCTGCATTGTTAGCACGGCCCCTTTTTCTCTCTCTCGCTCCCCCCCTTTTTTTCTTTGTTTTTTTTTGTTTTTTTGTTTGTTTGTTTGTTGATGTGTTAACATAGGCGTAGCCTGACTGTATGCCCACTCTCCTTTTCCGAAACATTTTCCGCTCCTTCTCACAGTTTTATGCAAACCTATATAAGAAATGTGTTCAAAATGTTTGCGACAGCAAAATCATGTAACTTTACTCTGATGAAGGCAAGTCCCGTTGCCGCTACATAAGTAAACATTGTTTGTTATTGTTCTTGCTGTGTATCCGGCTCTTTACTTATACAATTTCTGCGCGCTTTGTGAGTTTATCTTTCTCTAGATTTATATATATATATATATGTATATATATTCTTTATTAAAAAGTACAAGTTCTGGACGTGTGTGTGTGTATCCAGACATTATTTCGATTCGATAGTAGAATGTATTGTGCCTTTATCATCTTCTTTCTCGAACCGACTGCCCTGCCCCGCAGAAAAGCCGAGGTTGCTTACGCGGGCTGGCACTTGTAGCTGTTTTTCATGAAGATGAAAACAAATGCACGTATGTATGTATGTATGTATGTATGTATGTATACATGTGTGTGTGTATGCATGTATGTATGTATGTATGTATGTATGTATGTATGTATGTATGTATGTATGTATGTATTTGTTGTTGCGCTCCCGCAGGAGCGACACCTGATTCCGCAATTATTTGTTGCGCGATTGAATGCGTGTTCATTCTGGGGCATTTCAATAGGTGGGGATAGGACTAATGAACTGTTGGGAACATGCGTTTCAGGGCTAATTTTGGTACCTTGGTCGTTTCGTAGCCACGCGTTCCGTAACCTGGAGCCGTAGCCGCGGTGGCGCAGTTACATCCACCACTTCTGGCTTGCCGCTTGATGATCTAGGCCAGTCACTTTGCTCGGCGGCCTTATGTGTGTTTCGGTGTAAAATCGTCTTCGTGACCGTGTACATTACGCACCTTGTGATCTCGGGGAGCCTAAACATGAATGTCACCACAGGTCCGGCGGTACCTAATTGATTGGCGGTATTGTCAAGAGACCGCAAAAAGTAAACCCTAGGAAATGTACCAAAGCACAACCGGACCTTCAAGTTTCGAAAAGAAGGAGCGTTCCAGCTCCCGTTCACGCCAAAATGTTTTTGTGCGTTAATACCCTACATTCGTTTAACATGGCAAGAAATCCAAAGACACACTTACCGCTCTTGTAATCTGCGATGTCAAAGAGGACACGGACAAGCGATTCAAACGAGAGATATTCATGGGTTCTCGAGATTTGTACAATACCAAAACACAAACATAAACTTTTCTCGTGTTCTTCGACTACATAAGTACGAAAATCACGTTAAGCTCAACGGAAATTGTCCGCATATTGTAAACATAAAACTTTTTTTTTCGAAGGACGTGAAATTTGAAATTTAAAAAAAAATTAATTATGCAGGGTTCTTTTTTCAAGCAGTTTTTTCTAATATTTTTAAATTATATGATAAATAAAGCAAACACGACAGCAGAAATGTCGCGCGAAATACTTCTTTGGACATACATGCACCTATAGTGGAACGCATGCTTTCCTAGCTTTTTAAAAAGCCTGAATGCCGTACCGTCGTTCGCTGCGTTCAATTGTGCTAATATTGCCTTGTCTAGGCGCCCACTGTCGCCATCAATGTTCGTTTATGACACCAAACAAGTCATACCTTCCTGTTATTTCTGTTAGAGCTGGGGCGGATATTCGAAAGAAACGGCCGATGCATTCACTTCTGAGTAGAAAGTAGGCGATCCTTGTTTTCAAAAGACTTAAAGCCATACCGTTGTTCTCTGTGTAGAATTTAAATCACAGAATATTGCCTTGCCTATCAGGCAGGTGGAGGAATAAACGTGCCTATGAAACATTCCGCATTGCAGATTTGAAAAGCCATGAGATTGCGGGGAACGACGACACAAAAAGGGGACAACAGGACGAGCGCAACTAAAAACTGATTTGTTCAAGGGCTTACGGCCCCAAATATAAGACAAATGGGTGCTTGCACCGAACATACATGTGCAAAACGCCAAGAAAGAACACGTTCATCGTCAAACCTTCAGATAAGACTTTAACAATTCAGACTGTCTTTTGAGCAAGGCCAAAGATGTATCACTCACACAATTATGCGCAATATGTATCAAGAACGCTTGCATTATCTCACGCACGATATTGCTGCTTCCCTGGCCAAGAATCCTTATGTCATTCAGTCGCGGCCTGCACCCACTTTTTTCGCAATTTCTTCTAATCTCTGTCGAGTAAGTTCTAGCATCAACATCTCCCAATGTGCGCTCATGCTCCCCTGCACGATCGTTCACGCAGCGGCCAGTTTGGCATATATAGGCCTTTCCACATATCAGTGGAATTTCGTAAACGACGCCTTTCACGCATTTCACAAAGAGCTTGGAATGTTTTTTGGCAGAACAGCTCCTTTTGGTTTCTGCTTTGCTGTCACAGAACAAAGCGGTCCCAGCTTCACAGGAGCAGAGAACACTATAGGTACTACGTGCCTATTAGCCACTTCTTTCAAATTGTGGGCTACCTTGTGCATGTATAATACCACCACTAGCTTCGTACCATACTTTGAAACCCTTTTCAACGTAGCATCGTCCAACCGGGGCACTTGGTTTTTAAAACTTTCCTCCGTTCTGTGCGAGCACGACTTCATAAAAGAAGACTCAAGGTACATTGCAACCATTCCTCTTTTCACGGTCTTTGAATGCGCCGACTGATAACGTAAAAGATCTTTTGCAACTCTTGGATGATACAACACACGTGTGTTTTAGAAACAGACATTGCTATTGGCCGCGAGGCCCACCACTGTAGAGGCCGGCGCTGCGATCATTTTGACGTCACTGGTAGGATCACCGTTCCTATCTTGCTGCGTAGTTGGCTTGCAGCGCGTGTCACTTCGCTTCGGCAGAGCTGTCTAAACGCATTTTCGTGTTAATTTCCGTCGTTTGAGTTTAATTCTCAGTGCGTAACGCACAGTTTGCCCTCATAGGTACTTTATAACCGTATCAGCTCTCGTACATTCTCCGCAAACTTGAGCATGGTGGTGTATGACATATTCGACCGAAGCGCAAGCAGCGGCTCGTTTCCCCGACCAATAATGTAGACTACTACCATCACTCAGCTAAGTTTCTAGATTTCCCTGGTTTGTAAGAAATGTACAAAGCAGGAAATCATGAAGCGTTTACTGTTCGCAGAAACCGCTCGGCACACACACCCGCCGTGTCTGCCCGCACGGCCGACGGAGCGGCTCGAACCGACGCAGGTCGCGGCAGCAACATCTTGTCGCCGCTTTTTTAAAACTTGCTAGTCGTAAAAAAGTAGTTCCACATTGGTGAAAGAGGATGTTAATGTGATGAAAAATTGTCCTAGGCAGTGTCATCAGCTGTGGTTTTCAAAGCGATGCCCAAATATCTGTCGCGATCTACGCCAACCGGCCGCAAACGTCGGTGCCAGCAGCGCCGGCCCCTTTACGCGCGGTGTGGCGAGTGGCCGAAGTATGGCAATACCTGCGCGCAAGAATCGGCCGAGGCCGTGGCAGTATCAATCAACGCGGATACAAAGCCACACATACGAGAAAAGGGGTGACAGTGTGGTGAAAAGTTCTAGTAGGGACTGTCATTCGCAACTGCAACGATAGCGGCGGTGAAATCTGCCGCGACGCTAACCCTAAAGTTCCAAACATTCGATTGCGTGCATCCGAAGCCGGCCGCGAGCTGTTAGAGAAGAGTCAGAAGACCGCCTCGTGGCGCGCGTGCGTGTTGCGTTTGGGTTCCCATAACTTATTGGGGAAAACGCTCGGTTGGGTTCCCCTAACTTCTTGAAGAAAACGCTCGGTTTTCTTATTCTAAGACTCCCTATTACCCCAAATCATTAACGACGTGTTTCGCCTCGTAAACAGCCTCGCTTTCTGTGAAGAGTCGTGAGTTCCGAAATTGATGTTTCAGAAAAGCAGGCTCACTGTAAACAGGCCTAAGCCCACGTTGCAATTATAAATTACCACGCCGAGGTACCAATGAAAACTAAATATAGCCATTCCAAACCTGCTCGAAGGCGTTGAAAACTCGCGTTGTTGCTATTCATACTTTGCGGACAAGTTGTCGCGAAATGTAAACATATCAACCACGCAGAGTGCAGGCTACGGCAGTGATCGTTAATCAAATCCGGGCATAACTATACAAAACATTGTATGGGAAATAGGCACAGCTTAAGCCAAACTGCAGATCATAGCAGCAGTTTTACGCGTGTGCGGCGAAGCAGTCCGATAACCGTTCTCACGCAGTCATTGATTTACCGGGCAATGCGAGCAGTACGCGCTGCGAGATCTCAAGTAAGAGACGCGATGCCGTCGCTGTTATAAGGTGTTTCCTTGCACACACAGTCTCGTACATGTCCCGTCACATGTATTTCATGAATTTACAGCGTACTTTTCTCGGCATCAGTTGCATCGTCCTTGGCGTTATTTGGCTGCGTACGAGCTGTGGGTCGCGATGGCAGCAACTACCTAAACGCGGCGGTGTCGCCGGTAACAAGCGAGTCGCTTATTGCTGACCTGGATTATTCGGTCTGTAGACCACTTTTTGCGGTAACTTGCATCAAATCAACAAGAAGGGGCGAGACGGTGACCACAAAAAAAGGAAACACACTGTCGCATATGCACAGGAAATGCGTTGTAGGAGACGATAACGCGCCCCGGCGTCCCACAAGTGACGTCACTCGTAGGTGGCGCCACGCTATGTCCTCGGGGCCAATGTCCAGGAACTGTAGAGTTTCTTCTTTCGGAACCTCATGTGTAAACGTCAGCCGCTTACCATGTTGTATAAAATCATCTAAAATCCCGTTCATCAGGTCATGGTACCTCAAGTGATTCAGCTTCTTAAAAAGAATTAAAAAATCATCCACATACCTAAAAACTTTTAGAACCTTTTTCCCATTAAAAACATCCACTAGAGTGTGGTCACTATACGACAAAAATATTACACAGGACAGGGGCTACACATAAACCGAGACATATACATTACGTTGAAAGTAAAAACTATTGTTAAAAGTTATAAATGTTCTATTGCAATAAAATTGAAGTAAAGGTATAAAATTATCTACATTCATCCCTGTTCAATTCTGAAACCGAACCTCACCGTTCTCCTCTTTACAGGACCTAATAGACTCGAGCAGTTCAGCATGAAGCACGGAATAAAGGAGGTCTTTAACATCTACAGAAAACATAAACCCTATGTTCTGGTGTTGTTCTGGAAAACAAGTTACATGCTTTGAATTTCTAGTACCAAAGGATCACACACCTCTACAGCATGTAAGTGTTTCTGAAGAAACCCTACTGACCTGAATCTGCCAAGAGCCTCTCTCACTATTGATTGATTGCGGGGTTTTAACGCGCCGACGCAACGCAGGCGATGAGGCGCGCCGTAGTGGAGGGCTCCGGATTAATTTTGACCACCTGGGGATCTTTATCGTGCGCCGAAATCTCGTACACACGGGCGTTTTTGCTTTTCGCCTCCATCAGAAAAGCGACCGCCGCGGCCGGGAATCGAACCCGCGACCTCGTGCTCAGCAGCGCAAAGCCTCTCTCACTAACCACTGTCCTAAACGGCCAATGTGCTTTATGTGTCTTGGCCAAGAAAAATACCTCCAACGAGTTGCCCACACACTTATTTATACCAGATGCTACCTTCGCCGGTATCAAGTCATTGCATAACTTTATGACCTTACTTTTAATTCTTGCGACACCCATCTTAAACTGTACAAAGTTCTTACTAATTGCCTTACGTGCCTTTACACTAAACCCACCTTCAGGTACAACAACAAAACCTTCGTCTTTGTCTGCCTGCAAAAGGCGCAGATTTTTATCTCTAAAAAAAGTGCAGGACACCTTTCAAGGGTCACTTTTTTGTAGTTCGTGGCTTGTGAACTGTTTTTGCTAAGCTGTCCCCCCCCTTCTAAGAGCCAGCGCTCTTAACTCTCACTTTCAGCAAGCCTGGTAATTCTTGTGATTATTGCGAGTAATTCATGAACTTGCACATCTGACTCCTCGCTGTACTTTGGTCCTTTCTCGAGTACGTCCATAATCGTGTCACGCACTTGAACATCTCCTAGCACAGTCAAATTCCCCTTTCGTAGAACGTCCTTCTGCCTGTGCGACAACTTCAACAGTCGTTTTTGCGTGATGTTCCACAGCGCCCCCATGTAAATCGCGGCATTCTGTTTGTGGATACGCAGCATATGGTCCCCTAGGCTAGTAGAGTAGCGAGTCAGCACACAATGCGCAGCAAGTCTTGAAGAAGTCCAACCGGTCTCCACACTTGCGACCTTATAATTTTACACACCCGCTTACAATGCCCAACGGAAGGTTGGAAAACAACAAAAAGGGCACTCACTTCAACCGGTGTTTTCCCGTTGCTGAGGCAGTAGGAAATGGCTCAACCACGCACAGAATTTGTGATGGTGGGCCTGACGAAGGTTTTCGCTGGAGGGTACGACGATAGAACACATAAGGCGAAACACAGAAAGATGAACCCACTGTTTAAGAAAGGAAATTCAGCAGGATTTGTTGACGGGTTAGTTGTTCTGATAGTTGAAAAGCCATCAGGATTGCGGGGAACGACGACACAAAGAGGAGACAACGGAACGAACGCCACTAACAACTGATTTATTCAAGGGCTTACGCCCCCAATTATAAGACCTGTTCTTTCTTGGCGTTTTGCACCCGTTTTTTTGCGCATCCGCCAATTGTCTTATTGTCTTACTGCAGAAGCGCTCAACAGTAAGTTGGCGGTTAAAGCTCCGGGTAGATCAGAATTTTTGAAAACACGACAGACTTCTGGGTTACAAATGCGAAGAGGCTTTTATGCAGCAGTTTTTCATTGCGCGTGCTTCTCTCGTCGATAGTGTAGTGAATAAAGCGTCCGCCTAGACTGGCCGTTACGTTAGGCTGGCCCGGAGGCAGCAACTTCGAATCGCGCACGGGGCACATTTTTTTTTTTGCTTGAGCGGTCTTGGGCCATTTCATACAAAAAAGATAAGATTCCGAAGAGAATTCGGCAAAAGAACGTGAAATTCGGCCGGGAAACTGGCTACAAACTGTACAAACACCCAGTACGTCTTTGTTCTGCTGCAATGGTTGCCAGACAACTGAAGCTGTCACGGCACAACTCACGCGGACAGAAAACTGTTTTTTGGCAACGAATAAAGGATGCATTATTTTTCAAATATCGGGTTTGTAGCTTTGCAGAACATTATACACAAAGAACATTGAACCACGTTGAACTCTGGACTGTACTTGACGTGACATCATTCTAGTTGCGCTGCCGACCGACGGTGCGCGCATGGTCGCTTGCGATGCGTCTCAAAACGAGAAATTCAACGGCGCCTCCTAAATTCCAGAAGCAATGAATTGTGAAAATATTTGGGATTTATGTTCTTAAAAGGTCGTTCAAGCAGACAAAATTAAGCAAAGACAAATGCATTTTCTCTTCACGACCCCTTTAAGAGCGCTGGCTTTTAGAAGGGGTGGACAGCTTAGCGAAAACAGTTCACAGGCCACGAAACAACTAAGAAGCGACCCTTGAAAGGGGTTTTGCACTTTTTTTAGAGATAAGAACCTCCGGCTTTTGCAGGCAGACACAGGCAATAAGTAAGAACTTTAGACAGGTTAAGAAGGGTGCCATGAGAATTAAAAGTAAGGCCATTAGGTTAGTTATGCAATGACTTGGGACAGGCGAAGGTAGCACCTGGTATAAAGAAATGAGTAGGTAACTCGTTGGAGGTATTTTTCTTGGCTAAGACACATAAAGCAGATTTGTCGTTTAGTACAGTGGTTAGTGAAAGAGGCTCTTGGCAGAATCAGGTAAGAAGGTTTCATCAGGAACATTTACATGCTTTAGAGCTGTGTTATCCTTTCGTATGAGAAATTCAAAGCATGTAACTTGCTTTCTTGAACTACACCAGAACATAGGGTTTATGTTTTCTGTCGATGTTAACGACCTCTTTTATTCCGTGCCTCATGCTGAACTGTTCAAGTCTGTTAGGTTCTCTATAGAGGAGAACGGTGATGTTTCGTTAAGAATTGAACAGGGAGAACTGTAGATAATTCTATAACTTTACTTGAATTTTATCGCAATATCACTTTTATAACATTTGACAATAGTTTTTACTTACAACGTCTTGGTATATCTTTTGGTTTGTGTGTAGCCACTGTCCTGTGCAATATTTTTTTGTCGTATATTGACCGCACCCTAGTGGATGTTTTTAGTGGGAACAAGGCACGAAAGTTTTTAGGTATATGGATTATTTTTATTCTTTAAAAGAAGCAGAATCATTTCAGCTACCAAGACCTTATGAATGGGATTTTAGATGGTTTAAGACAACATGCTAAGCGGCTGACGTTTACCCATGAGGTTCCGAAAGAAGAAACTGTACAGTTCCTGGACATAGCAATGCCTGTTTCTGAAACACCCGTTTGCTGGAAGTATCATCCAGGAGTTGCAAGGGATCGTTTACCTTATCAGTCGGCGCATTCAAAGACCGTGAAAAGAGGTATTGCTGCAATGTGCCTTGAGTATTCTATTATGAAGTTGTGCTCGCACAGAACGGAGGAAAGTTTTAAAAACCAAGTGTCCCGGTTGGACGATGCTGGCTTCCGCTTTACGATCCTGGCGGCAGTGAGGGAAACACTCCTTCAAAAGACAAAAGTTAAAACGCGCAAAATTGTTTCAAATGATGGTGCGAAGCCAGTGGTGGTACTGTACATGCACAAGGTAGTCCACAATTTGAAAGAAGTGGCTAAGAGGCACGGCAAACCTGTAATGTTCTCTGCTCCTGTGAAGCTGGGAACGCTCTGTTCTCTAACTGCAAAGCAGAAAACCAAAAAAGCTTTTCTGCAAAAAACATTCCAAGCCCTCTGTTGAATGCCCGAATGGCATCGTTTACGAAATTCCACTGATATGTGGAAAGGCCTAATTGGACAAACTGGGCGCTGTGTGAACGATCGTGCAGGGGAGCATGAGCACACATTGGGAGACGTAGATGCTAGAACTTACTCGACAGAGATTAGAAGAAATTGCGAAAAAAGTGGGTGCAGGCCGCGACTGAATGACATAAGGATTCTTGGCCAGGGAAGCAGCAATATCGTGCGTGAGATAATGCAAGCGTTCTTGATACATATTGCGCATAATTGCGTGAGTGGTACATCTTTGGCCTTGCACAAAAAGTCTGAATGGTTAAATTATTGTCTGTAAGATTAACAATGGACATGTTCTTCCTTGGCGTTTTGCACATGTATGTTCGGTGCATGCAGCCACTTTTCTTATATTTGGGGCCGTAAGCCATAGTATAAATCATTTGTTAGTTGCGCACGTCCTGTTGCCTCCTCTTTGTGTCGTCGTTCCGCGCAATCCTCATGGCTTTTCAAGTATCAGACCAACTAGTCCGTCAACATATCTTGCTGAACCGCAATGGCGAAGAGTCGTTATTCCAGGACCTCTCGAGACCACCATGCTTCTTAGGCCCTGTTCACCAGTCACAGCTGGTCGTCAGTGTCCGAGCTATACAGTGTTCTCTTGCAGTGCTCAGGGGAAGGAAGGGCAGGGGGGGAACGTTTGTGTTCTAATCGCAGCCCCACACAATTAGCTAAAGCGTGCCCGGATCCTCACAGAAGCGGCATTGCGAGGAGTACAGGGTGCGGGCCGGGATGTGGGTTCTAATTGGGTGGGGAAAAGTGTTTGTTTGAATGCGTCGAAGCTGACGTTCTTGTTCTTTTGTGAGGCATTTGTTTGGAGGAGGGTACATTGTGTGCTGCAGGCGGTAGTGCTGCGTGATTTCTTTGTAGGACAAGAGGGGACCGACACGCCACTGCTCGCCGAACTCCTGACTAGCCCGGTGTGGGAGATCTCGGACATGCTGGTGGACAGCTTCATTGCCAGGCCCGTGGGCATGTGCGAAGCCTAAATAATACTTATGCAGTGTTGCGGAGGATGCTGCAGTGGAATGTTTGTGGCGGGGAGTGGTACGCAGCCGCCCAAAAAACTTCTGCATGCCTGTTGGCAGTCCGTAATAATGATGACTGCAGAGGTTTGAAAAATTGCTAGGGCTATTGCCACTTCTTCTTCATGTAGTGCATGGGTGGTAGGAATTGATGCACTTGTGAGGAGGGCTTGAGCTGTAGTCACAACAGCTGTAATAGCTCTCCTCCCCGGATAGGAGTCTGCGTCTGTGTATACTGTGGTGGATATGCTGTATTGCTTGAAGATAGCTTTCGCTCTCGCGTCTTTGCGATCCTGGTGGAATGTTAGATGCATGTTGCGGGGAAGTGTGGCCCAATCAATCGTTGGCGAAATTCATGCAGAAGCTGTGTCGCGTCCAACTAGGGGTGTTGAAGCGGCGACCGGAGGCACAGCCGGTTCAGAATTGTTCTGCCGGTGGAGGTGGAGCTCAGAAGTAATAATTGTTTCATAGGATGAGCCAACTGTCACCCTTAGCGCGGGTTGACCGCCCCAAACAAGTAAACGTTTTTTTTTTCGTTTTGATGGAGGTTGGAGCAGATATTCCTAAAAAACAATTGATGCATTCACCTTTTAAGGAGGGCGGAGGTGTTCATGGCTTTTTCAAAGCTTGAACTCCGTGCCGTTGTCCACGTTGCAGTATTACCCGCCAAGAATCTTGTCTTGCTCAGTGGCCGATTGCACCATTCGTGTTCGTCGACCTCCCTGGACAGGTGAAACCTTGCTTTCTATTTTGTTCCAGGTGGGGGCGGTTATCTGTAACAACCGGAAGATGCGTTGACATTTTGATGAGGTAATCTGTGTTCCTAGCTTTTTAAAGGCCGCACTTCTTTAGCTTTCTTCAAAATATAGTAATTCCTACCTGGAATCTTCGGTTGCTTAAGTGGTAATTGCCGCTCGTTGCGCTCGCCAATGGCCCCAAACAGTTGAAACCTTCTTTTTCTCGTCCTTCCAGTTAGGGGTGGTAAAACATTGCAATAGGCTGATGCGTTCAGGTATAGACTAAGGCGCAGATGTTCCTAGCATTTTCAAAGGTCGAACGCCATGCCATTTTTACGTATTCGCTGATAGCGGTCCTGCACTCTCGTTGAGCCCCCAAACAGGTTACCCTTCCTTTTCATTTTTTTCAACCTGGGTGAGAATATCTGTACTATCTCAGCAGACGCAGCTACACTCTGAGTAGGACGTACATGCTCCCAGCTTTTTGAAGTCTGAAAGCTCTACGGTTGTTCGCGCTGCAGAATTGCCCTCCAAGAATCTTATCTTGCATAGTCGCCAATGCCTCTCTGCCTGATCGTTCCCGGCCCCGAACAGGGGAAGTCTTTTTTTTATTTTGTTCGAGATTGGTGCGTATACTCGTAAAAATAAGCGGATGCATGTTGATTTCGAGAAGGATGTAGGTGTCCAAGTTTTTTTAAGGCCCGAACGCCGTATGGTTGTAACGGGGTAGAATTACTCTCCAATAGCCTGGTCTTGCTTAGTTGCCCATCGCCGCCCTCCGTATTCGTTCATCGCCCTGAGGAGGTGAGAGATTTTTTTCATTCTGTTCGAGCTGGGCGCGGATATTCGTATCAATGGGCGCATGCGTTTAGGATTTCATTAGGTCGTAGGTGTTCCTAGCTTTTCAAAACCCTGACCACCGTACCTTTCTTTAAAAACCCGTAGCGAATGTGTCTTCCTTAATCGTCTATCGATCTCCATCGTGCTTGCTCATGGCCCCAAGCAGTTCAAACTTTCTTTTTCTGTTTGTTCGAGCTGCGGGCGGTAATTCGTTACAATCGGCGGGCCTGGCGAGAGCATGGCTCGTTTTAAGCCGTTTTTCTACCTCATGCAGGGCTTGCTAAGCTGCAGTGCTGCGCTGGCCAACCCGTTGGCTGCGCAGTTCTGCTCGCCCTCGGACACTTTCCCGCCACCCTTGCACCAGCCTCTCGCCCAAGCCTTAACCCTTGCTACCCGTCAAAGAGCCGCATCACCTGCACGTGCCACATCTGGATGACGTCATCGTCTCCCTGCTGCCCCCTGTGCAATTCGGGGCCGTGACGTCTACCGATGCGGTTCCTATAAAACATCGTCTCCAACACTTCGTCTTCAGTGGGCACGGCGGACCTGGCGGGAGCATGGCTCGTTTTAAGCCGTTTTTCTACCTCATGCAGGTTGGTTCAGTTTAAACCAGTCTAAAAAGCGACAATCCTTTTCTGCTCGTCCTGCCGTGCCCAGGACAGTGCTACAAATGTGTTTATGAATGCTTTGTTGTTCTCGAAATGCTTATTTGTGGAGACGTTGAAACCAATCCTGGTCCTAAAACCCAAGAATTATTGTTGCAAATTTTGGAATGGCAAGAGGCACTTCGAGGTGAGGTGGCAGACCTAACAGTGAAAACTGAAAGCCTTTTAGGGGACTTGACGAGCCCTTTTCTAGACGTTGATATTCACATTAACGAGCTTAAATAAAAAACTTATAGATTAAACGACATATTCAACGCCATAAGCTCCTTTTCTACCTCGGTGGATCCCAAAGGCGTAAACTTGTCGACCTTGAAGACCGAAGCAGATGGTCGAACTTGGTGGTTTTTGGCATACCTGAAGACCGCGACGAAACAGAAGATGATCTTAAGCGAAAAGTCATTGGGGAAATACTTCAACGAAAACTGGGAGTTAAGTGCGAATCCGTGGATCGAATTCATAGGCTAGGCAAAGGTCCTGTCAAAAGGCCAGTTATTTTATTTTTCCAGGACTTCAATGAAAAGGCTACTGTCCTCAAAAATGCAAAAAAACTGAAGGGCACAAAAATTTGCATTCAGAAAGACTACTCAACTCATACCCTAAAGAAAGGAAAAATGATCTGGGAAAGTGCCAAAAGTGAGAAAGCTGCTGCTAAAAAAGTTTATCTCGTCCATGATAAACTGCACGTCGACGGCGATACTTTTATCTGGAACACAAACTCTAATCAGCGGCAAATAATGTCCACTCATTCTGATCAACGGCACACGCCTTCACAGTCCAGTGGAGGGATTAGCAGCGACACGCTCGCGGTAAATATCTTAGACACGTCACCTGATGGTAGTGGAAACAATTCTGAGTCGTCTGCTCTGTGACAGCCATCTGAAAATACAATCAGGGTCGTTAACCTAAATTGCCGATGTCTCGCTAACAAAACTGGACAGCTTGAAGCCCTTTTGTTATGTCACAGCCCAGACTTGACCGTTGTTACGGAAACGTGGCTTCACAGCGAGATACCAGATGACAACTTAGTGCCGCCAGGTTACAAAATATTTCGAAAGGACCGGCCAACTAGAGGTGGCGGTGTTGCAGTAATCTTAAAGACTGGTATTAAAGCCTCCCTTCTTGCGCAATCGCCAGACACTGAAAGCATATGCTTAAGGGTTTCTTTCGGGAACAGAGTTATCATTGTTATCGCTGTGTACAGACCACCTGATTCTGGTCCCGATTTTCTTGTGAACCTGCGATCCCATATGGCCTCTTTTAGTAACAATAAGCTTCTCGTCAATAAGCTTCTAGCCCAACTGGGACTGGGACCGCTTGAGAACAAAACCCGATTCTTGTCACAGTGATGATATTCTTGACATAATGCTTACACACAACCTTGTCCAAGTAGTTAAGCAACCAACACGAGTTTGGGGAAAATCATCTTTTATACTTGACCTCGTTTTTCTGCCCACATCTTTTGAAAAGTACGACGTCTCTGTCGAACACGGTTTCTCAGATCACAAAATGGTCTTTGTGTCAATTTTTCTTTTTTATAAAAATGTAACAAGTTCCCCAGTTCTCAGAAATGTGAAAAACTTCGCGAAAGCTAATGACACAGCACTTATTGAGTATTTCGAAAATATCTGGTCTAATTTCGCTGATTATGATGTTGAGGTCCTTTGGAATAAATTTAAACATATGTGTTTATTGTGCTTGCGAAAATTTGTACCCGATAAAGATAAGAAGACCGCCAAATATACGCCCTGGGAATCTAGATTCATAATTCACCTTAAACGCAAAGCCATGCGCTTGCGAAAAAAACGTACAGCACCTCAACAGCTCTCCGAGATTCGTACTGCCCTCTCCAATGCTATTACTCGTGCCAAGAGTTTCTACATTAACACTACTTTACCGAACTTCATACGAGAGGAACCACAAAAATTCTGGAACTTTATTAGACAGCGCAAAGAAAACGTCACTGAGATTTCATTCAACGGCTCTAAATTAACCAATCCTCGAGTCATCGCGAATCACTTTAATTTGTATTTTCATAGCGTATTTTCGCAGTCTGAGTTGAAAGAGAGTAATACGGTAGCTTCCTATCCTGATGTTAATATAGTTTCGCACAATGGTGTCTTAAATATGTTACTCCGATTAAAATACAAATCGATGCCAGGGCCCGATTGCATACCGAACGCATTCTGCGGCGTTATGCGGAAACTGTGACGAAATTCCTTGTCCTTATTTTTGAATCTTCTCTTCATTCGGCCACGCTACCTTCTGATTTTAAAATAGCCCCTATCGTACCTATTCCCAAAAAAGGAGACCCACTCCTAATTCCTAGCTACAGACCCATATCTATGGTATAATCTGCCTGTAAGCTACTTGAGCCCGTCGTTGCTACGTTCATAACGAAATTTTAGATGCCCATCAAATCCTCTCGCCATTTCAGCACGGGTTTCGCAAGGGATTCTCGACCATCACTCAATTACTTGCAGTTGTTCACCACGCTTCTTCAATTCTAGATAAGTGAGGACAGGTTGACCTCATTCTCTTAGACTTCAGTAAGGCATTTGATCGCGTTCCACCCGACAAATTAATCGACAAATTACTTCAAATCGGGCTTCCACCGTTTATAGTTTCTTGGGTAACTGCCTATTTAACTAACCGCAGCCAGTACGTCGACATAAATGGAAGCACCTCTGACGCTCTCCCTGTTACATCTGGCGTACTGCAAGGAAGTGTGCTAGGGCCTTTACTTTTTCTTATTTTTTGTAACGACATTGTTAATGTCATAAATAATCCGGTCCAAATACGTCTTTTTACAGACGATTGCATCCTTTTTAACGAAATTAATATCATCGAGGATCAACTTGCGTTAAACTCAGCGTGAGAAAATGTTGCTTCTTGGAGCAAAACTTTTAACATGCAGCTAAACCATGACAAAACAGTATACCTCCGAATGACTAGAAAAAAACACCCGTTGGAATTTACCTATTGTATTTGTGACCAACCGCTAAAGCAAGTATATGAACACAAATACCTCGGCGTAACATTAACCAGTACCTTAACTTGGAACTCTCACATTACTAACATATGCGCCTCAGCTTTCCGTAAACTTTGTTTATTACGACACAAACTCAAGGATGCTCCATATCAAGTTAAATACTTAGCGTATACTTCAATAATTAGACCGCAACTCGAATATGCTTGCGTGTTTTGGAATCCTCACACGAAAACCAATATCGATCGCCTCGAGAGAATTCAACAAAGACCCACCCGCTTTATTATGGCATGTACGGGCGAACAGACTCCGTTTCTGCCCTCATGAAAAGACATGGTATCCCAACATTAGAATCCCGACGTAAATTAGTTCGCTAAAATTACTCTATCAATTAGTTAACCGGAAGTTCTTATTTGATTCCAGCTCCTACATTAGTCTCCTGGCAACACGGCGCGGTCGTAATTTACATGCTCTCGCCTTATCTCCATTATTCGCCAAAACTAATCTTTTCAAATTTTCGTTTTTTCCACGCACGATCAGTGAGTGGAACAAGCTACCACTTGCCGCCCTTCTTTCTACAGATTCTATTGACGCGCATGTCTTCCTGGTGACGTGAAAATGATTTGCTGTTGTGTTATCCACTGTTTGATTGTGTTGTTGCATTGCTTTACTTCAGTACCATGTTTCTCTTCCCCCCCCCCTTTTTTTTGCAAAATGTAAGTCATGTAATCCCGCTTAATTGGCTGTTGAATGTATGTGATGTTAGGCTTGATGCCTTTTCATATTATTTTTTTCCTGTTTATTGCCTGTACCATTCCTGCTTGGGCTTCATACCTGCAGTATCTTGTAAATAAAAATAAATAAAAATAAAATACGGTCACCTTATTTGGACGCAATTGTTCCTTGCTTTTTAAAAAGTTGAAAACCATGCCGTTGTTGACAGTATAATAATAGACTGCTAGAAATTTGTCTGCTCTCGTCGCCGATTGCGGCACAGCTCTCTAGTTGAGTTACACCGACAGGAGAACCCTTTCTTTCCATTTTGTTCGATCGCACAGGATAATCGTTATATTCGACGGCTGCACCCACCTTCGAAGTAAGACGTAGCTGTTCCCAGCTTGTTATAAACACGAACACCGGAATGTTCTTCACGGTGTAGTATTAGCTACCAAGTATCGCGTTTGATTAGTCATCGATCACCGCCCGCGCCCTCGTTCATCACCCAGCAAGTGAGAGTTTTCTTTGCACTTTGTTGGTGCAGGGGCACAAATATTCGTATCAATCAGTGGCTGCATTTGCCTTTTCAAAAGGACGTATAGGTGTTCCTAAATTTTTAAATGCCTGAACAACCCACTGCTGTTCATGGTGTAGTACTAGTTGCCAAGAACGTAGTCCTGCATAGTCACTAGTCGCATCCCAGCGCGCTCGTTCACAGCCGAAAACAGGTGAAACCTTTGTGTTCTCTATGTTTGAGCTGGTGCGGATATTCCTAACAAACGGATGATGCATTAACTTCCTGAGTAAGACGTAGCCGTCCCTAGCTTTTTAAAAGCCTTAAAAGTGCACAGTTGTTCAATGAGTAGGATTAGCCTTCGAGAATATTGCCTCGCATAGTCGCCAATAGCCGTTCTGCGCGCTCGTTTATCGCCCCAAACAGGTGAAACCTTCCCTGTAATTTTGGTAGATCTGGGGGAGAAGATTTGTAAGAATCGGGGGATGCATTCTTCTTTTCAGTAGAGCATAGGCATTCGTAGCTTTTTATCAGCTCGAAAGCCCTATCGCTGTTGGCTGTGTAGAATTTGGCTCCAACAATAATTTTCTCCTAATCGCAAATTAGCCCCCTGCGCGCTAGTCTATCACCCCCAAACAGAAAAAAAAACATTCATTTTCGTTTGAAACACGTGGAAGCGGTTAATTGTAACAATTGGCAGATGCCTTCACCTTGTGAGTAGGATGTAAGACCAAACGTCATACCGTTGTTCACAGTGTATAATAGCGGCCAAGGACCTAATCTTACTATTTGTTGGTCACCGCCCAGTGCGCTGGTTGGTCGCCTTCCTTTTTTTCCCTTTCATTTTGTTGCAGGTTGGGGCAGATATTCGTTACAATGGGTGGATGAATTCACTTATTAAAAACAACGTAGATATTCCTAGCTTTTTAAAAGCCCCACCGACGCACCGCGTTGTTAACAATTTAAGTATTACCCTGAAAACACCTGGAATTGCTTAGCAGCCGAACGCTGCCCTCCGCACTCGCTCTTGGTTCCAAACAGGTAAGACCTTTCTTTAATTTTTTTCGAGCTCGGGTCCAATATTCCTAACAATCGGGGGTAGCATTCAGCTTTTCCTTAGGGCGTAGGTGTTCCTAGCTTTTTTAAAAACTCGAACTGCGTACCGTTGTTTACGTTGAAGTATTACCCGCTTTAGTCGCCCATTGCCACCTTGCGCACTCCTTCGTAGCACTACACCGGTGAACCCTTTCCTTTATCTGGTTCGAACTGGGAGCGGATATTTTTAGCGATCGGCGGATACCTTCACCCACCGAGTAGAACGTACGTGTTCATAGCTTTTTAAAAGTTCAAAGGTTGTACGTTCACGGTGAAGGATTACTCGCCGAGAATCTTGTGTTGCATATTTGCGAATGCCGCCCTGCGCAAGCATTCTTTGCCCACAACTGATGAAACTTTTCTGTTCTTTTTGTTCGACATTGGGATGATATTTGTAACAAACAGCGGATGACTTCACCTTTTGAGTAGGACATACCCGCTCGTAGATTTTTGAAGGACCCAGCACGGGGCACCTTGAGCAATTTGGTGACGGTATTGCCGACACCGTGGACCCCAGCAAGCCAACATAAGCTGTCTCCTTCCGTGGTGATGCGGTGAAAGATGAAGGGTAAGAAACCACAAACTGTGGCCATGGGAGCCCAGGTCGAGCTCCGGCAGATGGGCTCCCTGCCTGGTAAACAGGCAGAGAGCTCCGGGACATCTTCAGGTATTACTGTAAAGCTGAAGAAGAAAGTACCCCTGTTGTCTGCTTTCCACTATGTCAAATGGCATTTTCTAAACAGCTTCTAGATGTGATCTCTCCCTGAAAAGCAGCCGCAACAAAATATCCTCTTCTCATTTGCCAATCTTAAGCTTTCCTGAACCGGAAAATTGCCCTCTATATATTGTTATCGAACCTCATTACACAGCCAATTCTCTTGCAATGACTTCAGCTTTCCTGATTGCTAAATATCTTCCGTGCATAATTAGAGCCTCTAAAAAGCCTAAAAAACAAACGACTGGTGACGTTTCTGTCAAGGTAAACAACAAGCAGCAGGGCACAAAGCGTTTAGCTCAGACTCAAATGGGTGTTCTGGACATCAGGGTCATCTTCCACCGGAGCCTCAACGACTCGCAGGGTGTGATATCTGAACCAGATTTGCTGAACGAAAAAGATGCAGACCTCCTGGCGGGCCTAAATAATGAGGGTGTCACTGCCATGAGACGCATCAACTTCTGCAGAGACGACAAGGAGATTGCCACAAGCACATCATCTTGACTTTTGGCCGTGGAGTACTTCCACAACATAAAAATGCATGATTTATCCGGCGTCTCCAGCCGTCTCTACATCCCGAACGCACGGCGCTGTTTTTAAGTGCCAGTGCATCGGGCACGTACCAATTCCGGCCGCGCCAAAACAACCTGTGCCAAATGCGCCGCACAGGACCACCAGAATGGCAATTGCAACTCTTCTACCCTTACTTGTACTCACTGCGGAGGCCCACGCGCGGCTTACTCCAGAAAAGGCGAGAAGGAAGGAAGAAAAATTTATTAAGAAAGGATGGCCCGAAGCCGCAGGGGAAGGGGGAGGGCAGGAAGGACGCTAGTAATGTCCAGCCATCGACGCCGCACAGACGCAAAATGCGAGAAATTTCAACTTTATGAGAAAGTTTTGAACATAAAAGTGACAGAGAATATCTCCTTCGCCGAGGCGCCAAAGTGATTTGCCTCTTTTCCGATGCGGAAGCACGCGGACGCTGCTCCCCGTGTGGTGGAGTGGCGTCTGGTTTCCACATGAACCGAGTTCAGCCAGTCTGACAAGGTCCCCCCCCCCCCCCCCGTCCCCGCTTGGTTGCCTCAGGCAGACAAGCCCGTCACCACACCGCTTGCTCAGGCAGCAGCGGTTGTGGTGCCAACCGTTTCCGTCGGTACCGGCACCGCTCCCGCCCCTGCCTCCACGTCCACCTGTGCGTTGGAGGATGCCAAAAGGATGGAGACCGGGGGCCCCGCATCGGCTCCCGCCCCCAACGCCCTGGCCTTGGTGGGTCAAACGAAGGGCCCCCAAAGATAGGCCAACTCCAGGCGGCCCGGTCTATCGGGCAGCCTTCTGACATCTTACGAGGAGATGGATGTCGGGTCGTTCCTTCCCGCAACGCAGCGCAAGGAGCGGGCGCCGACGTCCAAGCCAACACAGGGTCCGAAAAACCCCTCCCGAGAGTACAAGCCCCGAAAGATGCCAGATGAACCACACACACACTTCAGTCATCCTAAATTGTAAATAATGTGAACAGAAAACATCATTCACTGGAACTGCAGAACCGTCCCTAAAAATCTTGATGATAATTACGAAATCCTGCATGCTAATCAGCAAAGCGTCTGGTGTATCGAAGAAACGCACCTCAATCCCAAACAAACAATTTTCTTACAGGTATTGGCTGCACACACTCTTTGGTCATGTGGTCATTGTCGCCCGGAAATCATTAGAATGCCACCTTCTGTCTTTCAACACTGTACTTGAGGCTGTAGCCATCCACACGATAAAATATATTAGGTTGATAATGGTATGGTCCCTCTACATCTCCCCTGACATCCAGCTTCTGAGCTCTGATTTCGAGGGCCTTGTATATCAGCTTCCCGAGCCACTCATTCTCATGGGCGACCTCAATGCAAATATTCCACTCTGGGGCACTTCCCGCGTTGATGCCTGTGGTCGCCTCATTGAAAATTTCTAACATCTTTAAGAGCATGCCCTTTAACAAAAACAAGCCCGCATACCATATTATAGGAGACAAAACGTACTCATACTTCGTCTTTACTATTGGCTCTGCAGTGCTCTTTCCATCTCGTGAGTGGGACATTGGCACTACCTATATTGTAGTGACCACTTCCACACCACATTAACAAACATAGGTAATGGCCCGAACCTTTCCCTTTCCATATAATGTTCAGTGAAGCTCGAGAAAACTTAAGTACATTTACAGAAACTTCCATACTACACAGCCATTACACACCTATACATGGAAAAAGCTGCCCAACTACTGACGGCACACAGTCTCGACGCTGCTGAAGAGTCCATTCCCCTGGTGTCCGGTGTCCCGCGAAACCCAAGGAGGCCCTGGTGGAACGAGCACTGCAGGCGAGCCCGGGTTGCAAAGAACAAGGCGTAGGGTGTGCTTCGTCGGTACCCCACGTCGGGTTACCTTCTCTCCTTTAAACGGGAAAAATCACTTGTGAAGCGCGTGTGCCGTGAGGCGAAAAGGGTGTTGGCGCACCTTTTTATATTATTTTAAAATTCCGTGTTCCCGCCTCCCCCTAAGAATAAAGAAAAATCAAGTGGGGAACAATACCCGCTCGACCAAGGCTATGGCAGGTTGAAAGGCAATATAAAATAAATGAACAGGGCCAGAAGCTGTTTTTTACTGAGGAAAAGCCACTTTGCTGGGTAGAAATAACTACTTTCCACGTCTCATATGCTTTGGCAGCAGTTACATAAAACGTGAGAACAGAGTCGGCAATCAAGGATGTGATTGAATGTAAACAAAGAAAACGGATAGGAAAATGTCCTAATTGTGAAGTGCAGTAGAAAAAATGCACTTAGAAGTCCGGAAAAAAGAACCGGATAGGCTGCAGAGATAAAAAAACAAATAAAAGGACAAATACATCTGATGCTTTAATTATAAAGTTTGACACAAATGTCCGTCTAGAAGCAGCTGTTTTAAAATGAGAGTCCAGTTGGGGTATTTCCGTTCACGGGAATATGTAACTGCGAGTCCATGCTGAAACACCACACACAATATGTACAGTATTCACAAAATACAAAACGAAGCACCACCGAGGCACTCTAAAGGTAATAAATAGAAAGTCACTGTGTCTAGCGTAAACAATGTAGCTATCACTTCCACTCACTGTCACATGGCATACACGATAAAAAAACGACACGATGCTAAAGAAAAGTCATGAATTGTCCAAGGCAACCGGACTCCAGAGGGAACACTTGTTTCCTGTCATGTGCACACAAAACACAACTTGGGGAAACCAGAAAAAAAAACGCGCACTGGCGAGCCTAACAGATCACATGTGACATGTTCGTCCGAAGGAATGCCCACGCTTGTAGGTGGCACGGCGCCGATGAAAGGCCATTAGAAACACACCGGCATCACACGTCCGGTAAGGAACGTAAATGAAGTCGACGAGCTCGATTAGCCTCTCGATGGCTTCAGAATTACCCAAAAAATGCCGAAGGTTTGGCGGTTCAAGCGGTGGCCGCACAATGCGAAGCAGACGTTGAATGTACGATGACATTTTCTAACAGTGCGTCAGATAGTGAGAAATGGAAGTGGCGGCCGCACCGCAAAAACACAGGCAGTCCGGCGTAAGTTCGATACGGAAGAAATAGTGAGGGAATAGGCCATGTCCAGTTATAAGGTGGGTAAGTTTTTTAGACGGCGGAAAAAAGCAGGGAGATTGAGAACACTCGGCGTTCAGCAGAATAATTCTGTGTCACTGTTGTTTCTTGACAACGTCTCCAGCAACAATAGGCGACCAGCTTTCAGTAGCGATGAGCGGACCATATGTTTGAAAATTGCCCGCCCACATCCTGCCCTCTCGGAGCAGCACATTGCGCGACTATGTCCGCGATTGCCTTCCCCCACACGTTACAGTGTGCTTGCACGTGGTATAAGTCCACAGAGAGCGAGCTCGAGAGTAAGATAATGTCATTTTCAATTGGTGAATTTGGGACTGATTGAAAGGATTGTTGAGTGAAAAAAGTACAGAAAGGCTGTCAGAGTATATATTGACAGGAGAGGAAGGCCTATTGCCCAGGAGGAAGTAGATGATTTTTTGCTGGGCTATCACTTCGGCACCAATGGATCTAGTGGAAGAAACTAAATGGAACCTTCTTACGGCGTGCACGCGGTCCGGCTCGTTCAGAATGACAAAGGCTGCTCCAGCCGCATGTGGGAACCGTCTGTGAAAGCGTGGAGAGTGAAGAGATGAAGTCGCTGGTTCGCCTCCGTACTGGTCAGGCGGCCACTTCAGACACGAAGATGTCGCGCAGGGTCAGTGGCGAGGCCGATGGGAATGTCTACGTTGGTAGGTCTGAAAGAAACCAAGTGGAATGTGATTGATTGTCGATGATGAAACAGTAAAAAGATGCGCCCAGCGATGTAAAGGTGAATGTGTAACGGAAGTGCTTTGGCGATAACCTCAAGGGCCTGCTCTCCTCGTCGTGGTGTATGCCCCTCCGTGATCGCGAACAATGATGACATAAGCAATGAGTGACCTCAAGATTGTAGAAAATGGTGTTGATTTCAGTGCCACGAAGCGGGCGCGGCGTAGGACATTGTAGGGAGTACGACCAGACGATGCAGTTGACGCAGATGAGAACGTTTGACGAGGGTATGCATGCGTGCAAATCTAGTGATCGAAGCAGCCATTTTCTCAACAATTGATTTGAAATGGTTGGTGTGGACCACAAAGATCAAGTGGTTGTCAAATAGAACTCGTAGCAGTTTCGCGTCGGTGACTTGCTTGAGGGTTACACCGTGAAGTCTGGTGGTAGGATTCCGTATCGCACCTCACTCACCTTTTAAAAGGATGAGGCAACAACATTTGAAGCCTTAGCTTCGCCTTCTCTGCTTATGTAGTAATCTTGGCAAGCGGTTCATGGGCCATGACTTCTAGTTGACGGCGCGTGGGCGCGTGAATGACGATAACAGTGTAATCTGCGTAGGCTTGTAAATACGTGTCTTCCGGCATGGGAATGCCTAGAATATAAAAACACAGGCGTTCCACATAAGGGGGCTAATGGGAGAACCCTGAGGAGACCCCTTTGATGTGACGTGGGTAATGTTTCCTGAGAACGCCTCGTAACGAACGGTGCGCCCCTCAAGGAAAGATTTTTAGCAGCTCATAGATGTTTCGATGGCAGTTGTGTGAGCGGGAAAAATACAAACGTCGGGGATGCCAAATAGTGCCAAATGCATCAAGGGATATAACAAGAGACAGATCACCATGGTATCGATGGTGTTGCAGACGGCTACGCAAATCAAACAAAGCGGTTGTTGTGTTGCGTCCCAAGGTAAAGCCATACTGATGTGGATGAATTAGTCCGGAATGGCGTAGAAAATAGTAAAAACGTGAATTTAGCATTCGTTCGAGCAGCTTCCCAATCATCGACGTAATGCATATTGTCGTGTATGAAGAAGGCTCCGTCGGCGGACGTCCAGGTTTCAATAAAAATTCAACGTGGGCTGGCTTCCAGAGAGGAGGAAAATAGCCAAGAAGAAGGCAAGAGTTGAACACGTGAAGCAGGAAAGAGGAGATGTAGTGAACAAGAAGATGAACCATGGGAGTGGTGAAGCCATCAGGTAATGGAGCAGAACCCAAATTCAGTTTTCTGGAGGCCAATCGCAACTTATCAAGAGTAAAGTTGTGGTCTTGGGCTTCTATGTGGTATATAGCTGTGGCAATGGCGGCCCTCATTGCTTTGTGGGGGAGGGTGTCCTCGTCATGGCAATCACAAGGGAAGCGAGTTTTCAGGAGGAGACCAGCTGACTCTAATGTGCTTGTTGTGGACGTATCATCCGGCAAGTGCAGAAGGAAGAAAAGAGAAGGCACTCGGTGCTTTCGAAACGCGGCTTTGAATGGTTGCCCGAACAAGCTCTTGCGGGACGCATCTGCGGACGCCTGTATTAGGGCCTTTTCCTTTGCGATCTGTATGTGCTCTCTGTAGGCGGTGAGACTCCTCCAATAAGCAACACGATGATCTGCCCGGAAGAGTGGATCCGGGCAATGCTGGTACCACGTCCGCAATACTAGCACCGCCGATCTTTCCCTCGCCAGAGCGTCACTCTACCACGCGCTCCCCTGTGTTCCTTCAGCGGTCGTTAAAACTTCGTTTTATACTGTCAAATTTGTAAGAAAAAACGTCAAGAACTGTGTTGACGGCGGACTTTGTAGAGGCATCTTGTGGGTTAAAATTTTGAATTCAATCATCTCCCTCGAATTCCTCAACCAAATATTTTAATGATGCTTTGGTAAGTCGTCCTTTCAAGGGCAGTTAAAACGGTTGCAGGCCGAGTACTACTTGCGAGCTGATAAAGTTGGCGTGTTATGTACATTCCACAAACAATCACATTCCCAATTGGGACCGGAAACAAGGGTAACATCGATCCCAGACTCCGAGTAGCCATTTTGAAAGGTCGCTAACGAAGTTGGGTCGTTCAGCATTTTGAGTGTGGTTGCGTGGATGAAGTGGCGAGATGGACGCCGCGGGAGTTCAAAATATTGCCTCCGCAAATGGAATTCTGGGCGTTGAAATCTCCTGCACATATCACATTCGCAGCATCGTGCCGTTCGAGGACGTCACCAATTCGACACAAAATAACGAATATCGGCACTGATGGAGCATCATAGGTAGCGATGAGAAGCATGCTGGACTGCTCATTTTGAAGTCGCAGAGCCACATTATAGGGAGACACGGTGAGGGGAAAGACATCGCATTTACGCTGGGGTGTGTGGACCATGCATTGGGAAGTGTCTTGGTGCAAAAAAACGAATCCAATTGGGTGGCAATCCAAGCACGGTTGATCCGCTACCGTATGGGTTACAAACAAAAGCCACATGAATGTTCCCTGCTCCGACGAAATCAACAAGGTGTGGAGTTGCCACAGGAGTGTGGTCTAGAGTTGTTTGAAGAAACTTTAAAGAATCCTTGTTGAATTTTGAGTGTTCGGTTGGAGCTGTTGTGCTAGGCGGTAACGGTAGAGGGCGAGATAGATATTGGAGGGGTGTCATAAATAGTTTTTTGACGCATGTGAGCCACCCTCTATTCTGCTGTTAAACAGCACAGTGCGTTGAAGGTGTGGTTAACAAGTCGCCCTGCGGCGCAACACTTCCGGCACACAACGTTCTCTGTGAAGGCAAAGGTGCAGTTTTCTGCGAGGTGATCACCCGCACAGTACAAGCAGCAGACAGTCTCCGAGTTGCATCGTAAAGCGACGTGGCCGCATGTACAACGACTGCAGGCCACCACGTAGCAATTTTCTTTAATGGGACAGGACGTTCAGCCGATCAATAAGCGATCTTTCGATTTCAGGATGTGGTAGACGGACGGCGAAACCTCCACAATAAGGACGCTGTTACCAATACGATCTTTGAAGTACATCCTGTGTTTAAACTCTTCTCCGATCACATTGAACCCATTGCGAGCATTGATGTTCGTGCACAATATATCGGGAACGATGCTGGGGTCTACACCAGTGATTTTAAATTGTGGCAAACGGCGTGACGGACGGATGACTTTGATGGGTGTTTTAAGCTGAGTGTTTTCTTCAATGGCTTTTTCGAGCTTTTCAGTCGAATCTCGTTCCACAGACACTACTGTCAACCGGTTGCGATAGTGAATGAGTTTAAGTTGTTTCACTCCAATGGATCGTCCCCAAAAGTTGATTTGAGCGGGGTAATAGTTTCGGGGCCTGGATGAACAGGTGGAAGAAGAGGCCTAATGGGCAGAACGTTGTTTGGGTCAGTTTCAAAAGGCCTAATTTCTTTGTCTGGGTGGTGCCGCACAGGCTGAAGTGGAGAATAGAGTGACGGTTCGGGGACGCGTGCATTGCAGGCAGATTCCCTGGGGTTGCGCAGAGCATTCGCGAAAGAGTGCCGGGGCACAGGTGGTGGATTAAGTGGGGCGACTTCTTAATTGCGGCACCCAGCTAACCGTGATCGTAGCTCGTCGTTCGTACCTTCGGCGCGGGATAACTTCGTACGTAGGGACATGAACATTGTCTGTAAGTCGAAGAAGATGTCCTTAATCCCTTCGCAGACTCCTTAATCCTTCCGCACACTGTGTGCAATACTTGGTTTCTGCTATCCCTGAGAATATTCAGGAGCTGGTTCCATTTGTCGCAGAGGAGGGAGGTATCTTCGTCTCTTTCGACTGGGAATCCTTCAAAAGGATGCATCGGACGCGCCAGAGGGCTGGATGCGCGGACACTGTCACTGTGAGCATGATCCCGCGGGGATTGTAGCCCTCTGCATGATCATGACTACCTTGGATATTGACAGCTAGTAACGGCTCTTGATCTCGAATATCTCGTAGAACGTCTCCGTTCGTACCGTTACCACGGCTGCGATTGATCCACGAGATGTTTGGCGGAGCGCGACGGGTGGCTGATCTTCCATTGTGTACCTGAACCGAGATCGCACCAGGCGCGTCAATGCAGGTTTCCCACAGGCCTATACACGATGGCTTGCAACGAACACTAAGCCTAATCAGCTCACTGGGCTCCTACAATCAAACCCATCGCCTTGGGAAAAACGTGCAGGCTCACCGGCACCGCTGGAGACGCTCAGACGAAGGAACGTGCCGCTGAATAATCACCTCGAGGTTTGTTGACTGAAAAAACACGCGGAGAACACAGAGCAGAAAAAATCGTAGCTTCAACTTTCTCTGCGTCGGGCAGACACTCGAAAAGTCTGGACAAACATACAAAAACTGAAGAACCACGAACACACGCCCTGCCCCTGGTTAGTATAACAGGGTACACACTCGAAGAGCAGGCTAACACACTCGCACAACACTTCTAACATGAGTCCATTTCAGCACACCACACCATCACTTTAATGAAACACAAAACACCCTGTTCGAAGAAGTCCATGCGAGCCCACATTCTCTTACCTCACCCCCTTATCACTTTATGAGCTAAAGATTGCACTCAGTACTTGAAGCCGTCAGCTACATGTGGAGACAACATTGCATACCCTATGACGCAACACTTACATGTGGACACACATGAAACACTTTTTCACCTATATTAAAAATATTGTGAGATCAAGTCACTAGCTCCCAGTACTTTGAGTTATGTTACCGGCGCTTCTTCGTAATCACCCACTATCATCAGTGCTAGCCCTGATGGGCTCGGCATCATCATCACCTGTAAATAATCATCATCACCGCTTGATCTTCTTCCTTGTCCCGAGCGCTGGAATGAACGGCCGCGCCAACCGTCGTCTCTAAAGTGGTGGAGCGTGCGTCTTGACCCCTCGTCCTCCATCTCTGAGTGCACCCCTGGAGCTCCGTTCGGGTCGTCCCTTTCCGCGAGACGCCATGCCTATAACAGCGGAACGTGCCACAGGAACCGGCAGCAGTACCGGCAGCGGAACCGGCAGCGGAACCGGTGGGGCGGGCTCAGCCGCCGTCCCACCGTACTTCGTCACCAGCCGCCAGCGGGATCCACCGATGTTCGCTGGCCTTCGTAATGAGGACGTTGACGAGTGGCTTGACACCTTCGAACGCGTCAGCGCCTTTAACAGGTGGGACGACCGCGCGAAGCTCGACAACGTCTCGTGGTCCCTGGACGAAGTGGCCAAAACGTGGTTCCGGAACAATGCGCACCGTATTGATGACTGGAACGATTTCACCACGCAGCTGCGCCAGATTTTTGGCTCTTCCGCGGCCTGCTCAGACATCGCGAAAAATAAGCTGGAGGGACGATTCCAACATTCTTGTGAGACGTACACGTCGTACATTGAAGATGTTGTGGCCCTGTGCCGAAAGGTCAACAAAGACATGACGGAGGCTGATCACCTGCGCCACACCTTGAAAGGGATCGGCCAGTTCGCCTTTAATGCCCTGGCCCTTCAGAATCCGACTACCGTTTCGGATGTGAGGACAACGTGCCAACGCCTGGACGACCTTCAGTCGCTCCGTCTCCAGCAGGGTACCGTGGCCAGGAACAGCGGCGATGAGGACCTCCGAGTTCTAATACGCGAACTGATCCGGGAAGAACTTGACGGCCGCACCTTTGTGCACGTTTCTTCTACCAGTCCCTACTCGGCTGCACCTAACCTGCGAGAGATCATTAGAGAGGAGCTTGCAGCGTGTACTCACGGAAGACTTCCCGCTGATCTTACCCCCCCTCAAGTCACGCCATCCTATTCCTAAGTGGCTGGCAGGCCGCCTCTGTCCGTGGCAGGCGTCGCCGCCCAACCAGTTCCTGGCTATGTGGCAGCGGTCAACCCGGTCCCTGGGCCGCCGGTTTACTATCCAGCATGGCGACCGCAGCGCCCTCAGTCCTCTTTCAACCGGCCGGTGTGTTTCTACTGCGGAATTCGCGGGCACATTTCGCGGTTCTGTAGGAGGCGTTTAATTGATGAGCGACGTGGCTACGACACGTACGAACGTGACCGTCCAAACCTTCGTTACGGCTTCCGCCAGAGGGGTTACCCCTCTCCACCATGGCGGTCCTCTCCTCCTGCCACTTCCGAGTCCCCAACCAATTGTCGTGCGTCGCGACGTCGTTCCCCATCACCATTTCGACGATCTGTGTCTCCGCTTCGCCCTGTCGTGCATGACCCCACCAACCTCTCGGAAAACTAAGTCATGCAGTTTTTGGAGGGGAAACTGCATCTATCGGTACATTAGCAACTCCTCCAGAACACCCATCGAACTTGTTGTTAGTATCAGTTTAAGGTAACGATATCGGAGCTTTGGTGGACAATGGAGCAAGTATTTCTATTATTCGAGCTGACCTGTGTAAGAGACTACGAAAGGTAAAAACCCCATACAGTGGCCATTTACTACGTGGTGCGAACGACACATCGATCCAACCTTCTGCCTTCTGAACGGTACGCGTTTCTATCGACGAGCTGTGTCATCACATTCAGTGTGTGGTGATCTCGGAGTGCCCCTATAACCTTAGTCTCGGTTGGGATTTTCTTTCGTCGACTTCTGCTGTTATTTGTTGCCGCACTCCTGCTATTAGCATCACAGACGTTGATCACTCAGCTGTCCCGGAAAAAAGTACGCCTCGTCTGGTGCTACGTACCGATCACGTTGTGCCCGCCCGCCAAGAGCACATTCTTTCAGTTTCCGCTGACAAAATTGTTGACGGCGATGTGCTGGCCATTCCGTGCGGCCGCCTCCTTTCACGAGGTCTTGCTATAGCCGCTTGTCTGGTAGTCTGGTACGATTTTGCCGAGGGCGCGCGTTTATCCCTGTGTGTAATACGACCTGCGAAGCGGTTCTGCTCCCGCAGGGCTGTGCGATTACTTCTGTTTCTGCCGACGACGTGTCCATCCTTCTGTCTGGTACTCTTTCCCCTGGCAGTGCACCTTCCACGACCGTTTCCTCTACGTCGCCTCTTGCGGTCACCATCGGTCCGGACCTTACCCCATCACAGAAATCCTCAGTACTGAAACTTTCACACAAGCACCGTGCCTCGTTCGACACCCATTCAAAGTTCCTTCCTCGCACCCCTGCAGCTCCGCATCGCAGCAAAACTGATGGATCAGCTATTGTTCACCGCCGCCCGTACCGAATCTCCCCATCAGAACGGCAAGTAATTGAGGAAAACGTGAACGACATGCTGCAGCGTAACGTTATTCGGCCCTCGTTCAGTCCTTGGTCTTCCCCAGTCGTCCTGGTGGAGAAAAAGGATGGGTCCGTGCGTTTTTGTGTAGATTATCGGGCCCTCAACAAAATTACCCAAAAGGATGTGTATCCTATGCCCCGGATCGACGACGCCCTGGACTGCCTTCAAGGAGCCGAATACTTTTCGAGCCTTGACTTGCGTTCTGGTTACTGGCAGATACCGATGCACGAGTCCGACAAGGAAAAAAAGGCGTTTGCTGCTCCCGACGGCCTATATGAATTTAATGTCATGCCGTTCGGCTTGTGCAATGCCCCGGCAACTTTTGAGCGGATGATGGACTCAGTGCTCAGAGGAATAAAATGGAAGACCTGTTTATGCTATCTTGACGACGTGGTTCTCTTTTCCTCGACATTTGCTGAGCATCTCCAACGCTTGGAAGAAGTGCTTACGTGCATCTCCAATGCTGGACTTCAGCTCAACTCAAAAAAATGTCGTTTTGTGAACAAAACTACCAAGTTACTCGGCCATGTCGTTAGCAAGGACGGGATACGACCCGACCCCGACTAAATCGCTGCCGTTGTCGGATTTCCGCTTCCATGCCAACAAAAAGATCTGCGTAGTTTTCTCAAGTTGGCCTCGTATTTCTGCGCTTTGTCCGGAACTTTGCCACCATTGCGGCCCCCCTTAACCAGCTCCTACAGTCCGGCGCAGCTTACGTTTGGTCGAATGAGTGCCAACACGCCTTTGAGGCATTGAAAGCCGCCTTATCGTCTAGCCCGGTACTCTGCCACTTTGATGAAAGCAAGCCCGCTATCCTCCACACAGACGCAAGTGGCCATGGAATCGGCGCTGTTCTCCTTCAAAATAATGCTCAGCTCCGGGAGAGGGTCGTTTACTCTGCTAGTCGTTCGTTGACAGCAGCCGAGAAGAATTACTCCATTACAGAACAGGAATGCCTTGCCATCGTTTGGTCTGTTCGAAAATTCCGGCCTTACCTCCATGGCCGTCACTTTACAGTGGTCACAGATCACCATGCACTATGCTGGTTATCCTCCATGAAAAACTTGTCTGGGCGCCTTGGTCGCTGGGTTCTCCGCCTCCAACAATATGATTTTTCCGTGACGTATAAGTCCGGAAAGAAGCATACGGACGCAGACGCTCTGTCTCGTTGCCCATTGTCTTCTCCGTCGACTGCTCTCCAGGAAAGCCTCGACCACGATGTCCCTTTGGCACCCATAACTTTCCCTAGCGCTGCTGGACACGGTGACTTGCCCTCGCTACAGCGAGAAGACGCATACTGCCGCCCCATCATGGACTACCTCGACGGTCATGTGCCACCTCCGACCAGCCGTGCACGTCGTCAACTCGCCAAGTTTCAACTCCTCCATGGTGTCCTTTACCGCCAAAATTACCATCCTCATGGCAACAAATAGGTCCCTGTAGTACCTGGTCCACTTCGACGTCGTATCATCGAAGAATTTCACGATGCGGCAACCGCTGGGCACCTTGGCGTCGCAAAAACATACGAGCGAATACGTAGCCGCTACTTTTGGCCTGGCCTCTCTGCAGCTGTGGCCAAGTACGTCCGCTCGTGCGCCTCTTGCAAGCGCCGCAAACGTTCGACTACTCCTCCGACCGGACTACTTCAGCCTCTTCCTTGTCCTTCGGCTCCCTTTGCAAGCGTGGGCATCGACTTGTATGGACCGCTACCTGCGACCCAATGTGGGTACCGATGGATAGTTACGACCGTAGATCATTTGGCTAGGTACGCCGAAACTGCGCCTTTTCGCTCTGGCACCACCGCAGATGTGGCAGACTTCATCCTGCACAACATTATTTGCGCCATGCACCTCCACGCGTCCTTCTGAGCGACCGCGGCAGGGTTTTTCTCTCAACCGTTGTTGAAGAGCTTCTGCGTTCTTCGAACACGGCCCACAAAACAACGTCCAGCTACCATCCCCAGACGAACGGTCTGACCGAGCGATTTCATCGAACACTATCGGACATGGTCTCAATGTATATTAGTCCTGATCATCGCAACTGGAACGTTATCCTACCCTTTGTAACCTACGCTTACAACACCGCAAAGCAAAAGACTACCGGCTATTCACCATTCTTTCTCGTCTTTGGCCGCTCCCCATCGAATATTTTCGAATCCAGTTTTTCTACGCTCCTGTCGCCTCTGATGCACCATCGCGTGAGCAGTACGTTTCGCGGCTCGCCCACTGCCGAGACCTCGCGCGACGTTGAACAGAAATTCAGCAGCACGAACGGAAAACCCGCTACGACGTGAACCATCGCGCTGTGCGGTTCCGGCCCGGGGATTAAGTATTGCTATGGACACCCGTTCGCGTACCCGGACTATGCGAGAAGGTCACTACGTCATGAGTCACTACGCTCCCAGTACTTTGAGTTATGTTACCGGCGCTTCTTCGTGATCACCCACTATCATCAGGGCTAGCCCCGATGGGCTCGGCATCCTCCACCGTTTTCTTGAACCATACCAAATCTTGGAAGAGGCTTCTCCTGTCAATTATCGCATCACGCCGCTAACTCCACCTACAGACCGCCGCCGCCGTGGTACTGAAATCGTTCATGTATCCCGGATGAAGCCATTCCACCGCCGTACCACCGACTGACTCGCGGCCAGGAGGTCGCTTCCGCTCGCGCAGGGGAAATTATGTGAGACCAAGTCACTACGCTCCCAGTACTTTGAGTTATGTTACCGGCGCTTCTTCGTGATCACCCACTATCATCAGTGCTAGCCCCGATGGGCTCGGCATCATCATCACCTGTAAATAATCATCACCGCTTGATCTTCTTCCTTGCCCCGAGCGCTGGAATAAACGGCCACGCCAACCGTCGTATCTCAATTTTGGGGAGCCTTCCATGCTCTTGGAGGCGCCCATCGCAGTGGCTTTTTCGAAGGAGGGGAAGGACCCTTTCACTCCCGCATGTTATCGTCCCATTGCCCTGACATGCTTACTGTGTAAGCTCTTCGAGAAGATGGTAAACAGGACACAGATGTACTTCCATCAGCACAAAGGTCTGCTCGAGCGCTGCCAGGCAGGCTTCAGGGCGGGACGTTCTACCGACGATCAGTTAGTTGTATTGGAGTCGTATGTCAGAGATGCTTTCCTCCACAAGCAGTATTGTATAACAGTATTCTTTGATCTGGAGCAAGCGTACGATACCGCCTGGCGGTACCGTATCCCCAGCGACCTGAAGTCCATTGCCATTTCGGGTTACATAATGAACACGCTTGCCAGTTTCATGTCTGAAAGTACATTTCGTGTAAGAGTTAGAAGTGCACTCCTTAAGGTTCATGTGAAGGGAAACGGTGTGCCGTAAGGAGGAGTTTTGAATGCACTTTGTTTATTGTAAAAATGAATTCACTCGGAAAGGCATTGCTGCCATCAGGTTTCTGTTCAGTCTATGAAGACGACATACAATTAACCGTAAAGTCTTGTAACATGTCTATCAGCGAGTGCCAAGTCCAGCTTCCTGTCAACAAGCTAGCTGCCTGGGCAGATAGCAGGAGTTTTAAACCTAATCCAGGAAAGTGTACTTGTGATATGTTTTCGAAAATCGTGGCATGCGGCCGGATCCAGACTTCAAACTCAATGGTGTCTCGATTCTAGTCAGAAATGAGCACATGCTCCTGGGTGTAGTCCTTGACACGAAGCTCAAATTCATCCCACATATCAAGCAACCAAAACATAAATGCTTAAAGGCTATGACTATACTCAGGGTTCTCTCACACACTTAAAAGGTGCTGACAAACAACTTCTTTTATGTGTATTTACGGCGCTAATAGATTCACGATTGGACTATGGCAGTGTTGTTTATGGGTCAGCAAGAAACATCCCTCAAAATGCTGGACCCAGCGCTTTATCTCGCGCTGCATCTGGCATGTGGCGCCTTCCTCACTAGCCTGATTTTAAGACTTTATGCTAAGAGTAATAAATGGAACCTACAACGTCAGCGAGCGTACACAGAACTGCTTTACGCCTTTAAAATTTCATCAATGCCTCACCATTCTGTAAAGTGAGATTTTTACGATACATCTATAACTGAACTCCTAAATCGACCGACATTTTACGCACACTTTTCGTAGGGTTAAAGAGGAAGTGTCGGAGCTTCCTGTCTCATGTTTAGATACCGTCGAAACTTTTGTAACCAATTTTAAAGCACGTGGAATTTCCGCCCTGTATCATGCTCCCCATATATTACACATATTAAAAAACGAGCGCCCACATGTGCAATCTTGCAGAACTTGTGGTATCTGCAGCCTCCAAAACTGGCACTTCTGTGTCATGCGCTGCGCATGAGCACGGCCTTAATGCCAGTACAAGTCTCAATAGTAATACTAGTATCCTTACAGCAGAGGCCTATGGTATACTTCTTGTTGATAATAATATCCTTCGAAGTCATAGTCCGAAACCCATTTTTATACAGATTTCCAAAGTGTTGTGCCTGCATTGGCGTCACCAAATTCTTCCAAAAACATGTACTCAATGCTGTATTCAATGTCATTGTCTTTTTATGCTCCCAAATTAGAACTAGTTCTTCCGTGGGCTCCTCGCCACTGTGGTATAGCTGGGGACGAAGCCGCGGATCAGATGGCCGCTGGTGCTGCACTCTTGAATAGAGTAGACGTAACAACATTATTCCATACCGACATCAAGCCATACATCAGACAGGAACGCAAAAAATGGGAAACACACTGGGGCGCACAGACACAAAACAAAGTGCACATAATAAAGCCACACTTAGGGTATTGCAACACTGACACACGCAATTGATACACAGAAGTCGCCTTGGCTAGATTACGAGTAGGGCACACCTACAACACACTCCTACCTGCTCACTGGATCTCCAAGACCTCTGTGTAGCAGGTGTGAAGACGGCCTATCCGTGATCCACATCCCTATACATTGAAATGCACTAGAAACAACACGACACCGACACTTCTCACAACTATAGAGACAATATATTCCACTACGCCCATCGTACTTTTTCGGGGATGGCCCCATAATTACCCACAAGCGTACTTTTAAGTTTCTTAGCGATGTCCCGTTCTTACACCTCCACACTTAGTATGTATGTTGACACCATGGCCAGTTACACCAGTCATAAACATTGTCTTTCATGCCATTTCACGTATAGTTGCAGCTAAACGTTCTGCATTTACTATCCATGCGTCGTCATAAAATAACTCTTCCTTTGAGATGTTTGCCCTGAGTTGGCCTTGCGCCATAAAAACCCAATCATCATCCGCATTATCGTTTTTGAAAGCCGGAAAGTCGAACCATTGTTCTTTGCGTAGAATGAGACTCTAAGAATACTGTCTAGTTGGCGATCGTCGCCCTGCGTGATCGTGCATCGCATCAAAGACGTGAAACCCCCTTAAATTTTATTGCAGCTTGGGCGGATATATGTAACAATCTACGGATACATTCACCGTTTGAGTAGGAGGTATGCGTTCCCACCTTATTCAAAGCGAGAATAACGTATTGCTGTTAACTGTGTCGAATTCGCCTCAAAGAATGCTGTGTCCCTTAGTCACCGATTTTCGCCCTGCCGGATTTTTCATTACCATAAACAGGTGAAATCTCCCTTTTCATTTTGTTCGAGCAGTCGTGGATAGCCGTACCAATCGGCGGAGGCATTTGCCTTCTGAGCAGGATGTGGCGGATCCAAGGTTTTTAAAAGGCGGAACCCCGCACCATTGTTCACGGAGTAAAATTATCCGCCAAGAATCTCGTATTGATTACCCATTAATTGTAGGAAACATCAGTTGTGCGGTGACAACTGCGCCTCAAATATGGTGACGAAAGACGGATGTTTATTTCCTGGTGTTTACAAGTCGCTCTACCGTTGGAAACACACACTAGTTTTTTTCTTTCTTCGAGTTTAGTTGTAGACAACAACAAATGAAGCCCACAAGGATGGCCCGTACTAGGCTTAAATCGTGAAAACAGGTAGTCCTAAATATTTCAAGGTTCTGCACTGTGCTTTTAATCTTCCCCCGGAACATTCAACCATTTTATGCATACCACACATGGTGTGGTGTAATGGCAAGCGTTAATTTCAATGCTATACACTTGAGTTCATTTTTTTTTTATTTTTTTGAAAGAGCTCATGTTGGGCCTAAGAAATGACCTTCAGGCTGTATGCTCTGAAGATATTCCATTAAACCAGGAAAGTGGCAATAGGATGCGCCCAACTCATTATTTTTTAATAATGAGGTGCGTTGATTTGAGCTTATCTCCAGTTTTTTTACACTTCTGTTGCGAGGATCTGAACCCATTCAAGATTTACAAAAAAGTCACCGCATTCACAACGGCCTGGGATGCATCGTGTTCCAACTGCTTAACTGCCCTCGCCTTGCACACCCTCTAATGTGAATACTCCTCCGTTTAGGGATAATAAACATACGCATTATAGCCACTGGCTCTATATTGGTAGATTCTCGACGTTCTCCAAGTGTTCTCGACGTCCCGCGCCTGCTCTGGACGTCCCAACCCGAGTCACTGTGCACTGTAAAAGCCACACAACCCTATTGAAAATGTGGAGTTGATGGAATCCATCAAACATCAACATGGTGGATTATGGTAATGGCATTAATGATGGCATGACGGCAGATGACTGCATGCTGGCAGGGTGATGGATGACGGCATGCAGGTAGACGCCGGTACGGCGGTAGCTGACGGCATGCGTCGTTAGCTGACGGCAATGGTAGCGTCGATGCTGGCAGTTTAAGTGACGGTATGACGGCAGATATGCGAAATTGCACGAAAATGATGACGACATGAAAAGGAAAGGTGCTATGCAATGCCAATTAAAAACTGGTTTCATTTCTTGCGAATAAATTTATAAAATAGGATTTGCAGCAAATAAGTAAGCTTGCGTATGCGTTTTGCTCTCTCCATTCATGTCGTGATCATTTTTCTGCTATCGGGCTACAATGCTCTGAAAACTTATTAACCATTTTATGAGAGCTTAGAGGTGTGTGCAGGGGTACTTAAAAATATTACACAAAACAAACTCGGTTTTAACGTTGAATATATTATCATTAAATATCAAATATGGTGACTATCTTCGAACAGGTGGGCAGCTGAAAAGAAAAAAAAACTGAGTTACACACTAAAGCTTATACAATCCAGATAAACTCAAAACAAATGTATATTCACATTTCACATACCTCCTTAAACATTCTGAGATGGTCCCTCCGATGTGGTCCCTTGCTTCTGCCATTCCTCTTTGCCATAAAAATCGAAATCCTGCAGAAAAAGAACATTTTCACCAAATTAAGTGGAAACCACCCTGCTAGGACTCCCTTCAGGTCAGTGAAGGGTGCTCTTGACCGGCACTGCTCTAAAAGCCACCGCATGGTGGCAATGCCTTTCTCGGGAAAGGATTTTAGTAAGATGCAAGTGTGCATGCATGCAAGCGAGAATTTCAAAAGAACATGCGTTAGCAGCAGGTGGGAAAGAAGCAAAACACCCTCGTCTAGAAGAATTCGACGCTCAAAGTGCAGCCAGCAAATACCAGGCGCAAGAAAATGTAGCTTCAGGCGAGTGTGTTGAAGGTTAGGAACACGTTAAATTGAAAGGTGAAGAATGCCAGATGACATTTAACCTGGCTGGATGCATTGAAGCGACAATGCATCCCCTACAATAATGCCCGTGAGGGCGATGTAGGTACCTGTATAAATAAATAAAAAAAAAAGAAACGCACACAGTCTTGAGATGAAAGTGCAGACTAAACGAACGCTTGCAAAAACTTCAGCAAACTTGTGATGAATTTAGAGAAAGTTCAATACTATGAGGACAACCGAGCTGTGCAAGCACTAAAGACCTTTTCGAAAGCCGCTGGAGAAGGAGAACGGGTGTGCCAAATTTGCCATGGAACAGATTATCAAGAGTGATCAGGCGCGCTGACTAGGCAGGAACCCACGTTGCGGAAAAGTGTTGTGGAAGGCGACTTCTTGTAAAGGATACGAGCATGTGAGGGGCAAAAAACTGCTGAAGCTGCCGTGTCAAAGCACACTAAAAATCTTCTCGGACCTTCTGCAAGAGACTCGAGTAACAAACCTAATAAAGGAACGGCTTCAAGTGGAGGGACAAAGCTTGCGGTCACTAAAAGAACCATACTGCAGCCTCATTACTGACGAAATTTCAATGCAGGAAAAAGTAAGTTATGGCTGCCAAGTCGACAAATTTTCGGCCTTGATATAAGCTGTGAGCCTTGAACCGGCGGTGCCACTGAAATAGCCTGCAGGCTCCTTTGGTTTGTCCTGCGGGGGCTTTCCACGGCTGACGTTACCCCCTTAGGGTATTTTTTTACCGGGAACATGAAGCATGACCGGCTCCGTAACCTGAATTTTAGTGTGCTCAACTCTGTGTAAGAGGTGGGGTTCTTCCTTATCCGTATTGTCACAGACAGCCACCAGACAAACAGCGCCATGTTTCTAGGCATGTCGGTTGACAACACACTACAGCATGTTTTGCTACATCCAGCGCGGCAAATTGACCCATCGTTCCTTTTATTTCACCAAACCACCTCATTAAGAACCTTAGAACAAATTTTCTAGAGAGAGAGAGGGATGTTTGATGGAATGCAGAAAGTTAGGGAATGTTTTGTTCTCAAGGCCCTCTTTAAGATCCAACAAAACTAGTCAATTGTGAACCCAGTTTGGCTCCTAAGCTGATCGCACATTGAGTTGAACCTGTAAAAAATTAAGCTGTCCCATGTCACCTTGATATTTTCGCCTGTCGTCATCAGCATGCCCCAAACTTCCTTCAGAAAAAGCCCAAAGGTCACGAACACGCTACAGAATCGAAAATTCCAGTAAAACAAGCTGAACAGTGCAATGCCATGTTAAGGACCATGCATCTACTCCACGTAAATATGTGATTGCAGCCTGTTCAGCAAGGTGTCTCAAGTGAAGCATGACAAAGCGCAATAACACTACAGCCGAACCAAGAACTGCTAGCGCGGATGGCTGATTGTGTGGCTGCTTTCCGAATTGACGCCACCGCATCACCGATAGCGTGCACCACAGGCGACGCGGCGGAGGGAAAGAGAGCTATCGTTCTAACAGGCGGAGAGGAGCATTCGGCGGGCTGCACCAAAAGGGGGATATCAAGCGGCTGTGTCACTTCTAAATGTTGCATCATGTGCATCCCAGTTCTCTTTTTTACTAAGAACTCTCCCCTTCGTGCTTGTGTTTCAGCAGTCCAATGTACAATGGCAGCAAAGATTCATGTTAAACAATACATAAAGACGTTAAACACAATACATCCAAATTCACTGATTCCAAACTCAAAGAGCAATGAATTGCTGAAATGAAGACGCCGACATGCATATATATACAGTGCTATTGGAAGACTAAAGCACTGCACTTTCGGTCAAATTAGGCAAGTTATGGCAACTGAATTTCACAGTGCACGCCATAGCATTGCACTACAATTGTATAGAACTAGGTGCTAACCTATTGTAACCAACCTGAAAAGCAGCCAGTGACATCTGATGAGAGGTTCATCCAGATAACCAAGTAGGGCATGCCAGCTGATCTCTACTGCAAGGTGTAACAGTCAGTAGCCTGCAAGATAGAAGTGAGTGGCAAACAACAAGCAAGTTGCATTAGCCTTAATCCTTCAAAGTTCTAAATGCGATATTAAGGTGTCGAGCAAGGTGTTCTTCACACTCCAAGCGAGAATAAAAGAACGTTAAAATACCACATTAACTGGATGTAAGGATGGCCGAAGCGACTATCACAGCATAGTGACAATGTCAACGATCAAGTTTCTAACTCAATTCTCTCTTTGGAAGTAGATGCCGTTCATTATGACCAGTTCATGTATGCGTAAAAAGGTGCCGAGATGAGATCTCTCATTGCTACTACGGCAAATTGCCTCCACGATTCTGTGACAAAGCGCAGACCTAAATGATGATAACGTTGCCTTAACAATTATGGAGTGCCTAGCGTTCCGTCCAGACGGAATACTAAAAACTGCTAAAGTTCCGTCCAGACTGAACGCCAAATCAAAACCAGCCGATTAGCCGCCATTTCTCATTCTGGGATTTGGTGTAGTGGTTCCGCGACTGACTACGGACGTTGTAGTCCCTGGTTCGATTCTCGCGCCGTTTTTTTTTGTGTGTGTGTGGCCGTGGTTAGCATTTTGTAATAGCAAAACTTCACGCCCGCTTTACAATTCACGCGATGAGAGCAGTCGGCCTTGGTTTTTTAGTCAAGCGGCCGAGGCGCTCCCGCTCGCTGGAGCCAAGGCCGACTTAGCGATCGCCAGTTACGCCCGATCTCCTCTAATTATTACCAGTGATTAATAATTAACAGTGACTCTGGCTAGTCAGTGAGCGGAAGCGGTTCGGCCGGTTAGGTAAAAATCAAGACCGACTGCTCTCGTTGAAGCATTGTGAAGCGGGTGTCGGGTGGCGGCTTGGAGATCCGTCCAGATTGAGCTAGAGTGTGTCCGATCATCTGTAATTATTAATAATTATCAGTGATTCTGGCTAGTCAGTGAGCGGTAGCGGTTTGGCCGGATGGGTAAAAATCAAGAGAGACTGCTCTCAACGCGAGTTGTGTTTCCTCTGGACGGAACTTTAGTGACAGTTGCCGTTCCGTCTGGACGGAACGCTAGACACACCCTAACAATGCTGCCAAAAGAGGCTGGAAAGACTGTGATGAACTGGTGAACAAAAATACAAGTGAAGCAATTTTTTTTTGTTTCTGAAGTCTCTTCTAGGTGATTGCAGCTTAAATCAGGTTCAATTCTCCTTCCCACGCAGTGCTTGAAGCCCACATGTGGTGTCGGTGCATGTTTTCAACTGGTACCGTCAATATCATGGCAACAATTTTTTTCCTCCAAAACATGAATCGAATTAGTCCTTAATAATGGCTGCGATGTCTTAGGGAAGCATAGGAAACGAGATTTAAGGTTGTGCTCACATTGACATCAAACCCATTGAAACGATTTTTAAAAATTTGAAACATGACAATAATGCATTACTGCCAATAATGACAATAGCCAGTGCTTAAAAAATTATTGCGACGAGTAAGAGGTTATCCTCTTCTGAAAAATAAAAAAAAACTTTCAGGGTGATATAACCATCTAGAAAAGGCTGTTCACCCATCTATTCTCTAGCGGTACATTTTCTAGAACTATATTTATTTACATCAAGTCTTGCGTTTTTAACAAAGAGTGTATTCTTTGCTGTGCAATTATGTACACAAGCTACTAGAAAGAGACCCTCGGCCTTAACCAGTCCAGAGGAGACCCACTTTTTTTTTAAGCATTTGCTCTTGTGCGGGGTGCCCTCATCCACAGAATGAGAGCCCAATAGAAAATTTAACTGAGCAACACGCGTGGCCGCGAATTATTCGGAGACGGTAGTGAATGTTGCAGTGCTTAAACGCTCCCAATGCGCGGCCAGCATTGCTTATGCCTCTGCACCAGAGGCACAATACGCATGTAGTTTCGACGTGATAGCAAATTCGGGTTGAATGAACGTTTTTGGTGCTACTGATACACATGCACAAACATATATGCGATTATCGAACGATTGGAACACTCAAACATTCACTGCACATGCGGGGTTTGCGAGTGACGCCAATTTCAGACATCGTACCCTCAATCTGAACGCAGAGAGCCTTGTTTGTACTAGTGCACTTTACTGAGTGACCCCTTTGAAAAATGACAATCCCTGCAGTGTAGTGTAGACTGCTATGTGCCTCGGCTAAAAGTTACCTAAAGCGTACCACTCCAGTCCAGGTACGAAAAATGATGCGAAGAAGTACAATATTGCAATTCCTTAAAAAGAACTAGCCACAAAAAAAAAACTTGCGAACTCAACCTGGAGCGGTCGACCGCGCGTATTGGCGATCGGTCGTTGCGAGTAACAAACCGTTTAGCCAACGTAGCAGTATGATCCTACTTCGCTCAACAAAAATCCTACATACGGCACAAACATAGGGCTCTTCGATTTACAGACTCGAATTCACCGCGGCTATTCCGCGGGAGTCCGAGGATTCCCCGAAGCCACAAGGATACACAAGAAAATCGAATGCCTCACTGCTTTCAGGGAATCGGCTGTGAGTCCGGGACTGTAAATCGAACAGCCCTACTGTTGCTACTCCCGCACGCAATATCCGCGGTCGAAAGGCAGATCTACGTAAAGACGTAACCCTCACAATCAGTCGCTGTCAAAAAACATTAGGGCTAACCGACGACGCAGACATCTAACACGGAACGGAAGAGCCCTGCCCTTTTATATACACAAGTAAAGTGCGAAAAGTTGTCTAGTCACTTACCTTAAATCACAGGCGAGATATCTTCGTCAAAACAATAATCCAATGTCTTCAAAACAACCACAACAAAGCCACTCGACAAGCGCGTACGACTCCAACGACTCGGCGGCCAGGAAGAAGGGAATGCGACGGCGGCGACGGCGTGATGGCGTGGCGATGTTGCTGGATGGAGCAGTGGAGTACTGAGGCCGGGGTTTCGGTTTCGGCTGTGCCTTTGTTTTTTTCGTAACGCAGTTTATACAAGGCGCGAAGTAAACAAAATGCGTCGAAACATATTCTGGCTTGAACATAGACACATAAAGCAATGTAACTAGAAAGATCAGGTTGCCATACCCAGCAAAAAGTTGAGTTTGTTGGGCTATCCTGTATATGAGCAATTAAGTTGTGGAATAAACCTGCGACATCATTTGGGGGGAACTCACTTTTGGTTAAAATCTACCAAGAACAGGCACATTTTGCGTTTAGAAAAAATTATATCGTGCTGTCAGCGAAAAAAAAAACAGACCAACGGAGGATCGAACCACCAACGTTTGCAACAAAAAGCGAGTGCGTTACCACTGCACCACCACCACTTTTTTTTTCTTTAATGCCGGTCTTCGACACAACACAGAAACACAAAACAAACTTATTCACATGAGCAACACGAGCGACAAGCCACCAACCTATATGAAGGCTGATGTCTCTAAAATTCCCTAAGCGTAGTCAAGGGTTCTATCCTTGACAGCCACTCAGGAGTGCATGCCTTGCGCTTCTGGACTTCTACGTACTGGGAAATAGACTCACGAAAACACTGCCGCGTAGGGCGGGCGTTCACATCAACGTGGAGCCAGGCCATGCGCGAGCGCCATATGCTATGCAAGGCTACCAACATAACGAGGTCCAAGGGTGCCCCCTCCTCGTTTTCCACCGCTAAATAGCGTATGCCATGGGGGCTCAGCGGGAAATCTTTATGAAGGGTCCTCTGGAGGACATCCCACAAAAATACCGCAGCCCAACAATGCAGAAAAACGTGCTCTATCGTTTCTGGTTGTTTACAAATTGAACACTGAGTTCCCCATGGCACAGATATCCCTCTATCCTGCATCCAGGTTCCAACAGACAAGGTGCCTGTGTGTAATTTGAAGAAAAATGTTTTCACACCAGGGTGAACCTCCATTCTTTTGACGCGCTTTAGCACATTTTGGCCTGGCCCAGCACGGTAATTATGTCTATACATAGGGACGGGGATAACAACATCGCAAATGCCCTTATACAGCTTTTTGCGTGTCACAGAGGACAGGTACTCGCCAGAAAAACGTGCGAATAGAAAACGGGCTGTCATAACTATTTCCTTAAAATACCCATACACGCCACCTGGCATGCACCATGTTGATACTACATATTCCGGCATAGCACGCGCCAGCCGTACTTGCATGACACTCTGCAAGAACGGGTCCCGAACATCTCGCCAAAAGAAAAACCGGTTTACCAGCTGTCGCACATAAAGGTGCGCAAGCCCCAAGCCACCATCTCGGACTCTCCGAAACAGGTTTGTTCTGCTGCACCTCTCCCATGTTGAGCCCAAACGAACACCGCAAATACCCAGTGAAGCCTTTGGACATTGATTCGCGAACAATGCAGTACCTGCATGATATACCAGATCTTCGTTACAAAGAATAAGTTACATGCCGTGGCCCTTGCGAAAATTGACAACCTTGCCCCCTTCCATTTCTCGGCCGTCTCCCTCACCGCCTGTGTCTGGCTACGCCAGTATGGTTCACTATCCCTGTAATATTCCAGTTCAACGCCCAAATACTTCACTGGAGTGGTGACCCAACTAATATTAGCGAAGGTTGGCGGTGTTGATGACCATTTCCCATGCCGAAATCCTAGGCACTTTGCCCAGTTCACAAAACTACCCGTCACCATGCCAAACTTTTTCACAGTGTCAACTACCAACTGAACGCTTTCTTCGTTCATACAAAAAACGGCCACGTCGTCTGCGTAAGCCAAAAGTTTACCTTCCGACTCATGCAGTCGGAAGCTTTCGATGGCACTATTTCTGATTATACTCATACACAGGGCTTCGATGTATATGCCAAACAATAGGGGGCTGAGGGGCCAGCCTTGCGCACCGAACGCTGCACTTTAATTGGGGCTCCCAACTTTTTGTTCACGATCAGCCGCGTAGTGCAATTGCGGTATGTCAGGGCGACTCCCTCTTTAATTACAAACCCAACGTTCACATGGTCCAAAATACAAAACAATATCTCGTGTGACACACAATCAAACGCTTTTTCCAAGTCAACACCGTAGCGTGCGGACGCGGAATCATGAGCTCCGTCGGAGCGGCGACAGCGGCCCAGGCTGGCCGCGGAAACAGGGTAGATGCTAAGGGAGATAGTGAGTATCAAGTTATCTTGCCTCAGTTGCCTACAGGACGTATTGTTTCCAATACGGTGTTTCTTCACGGCGACGTGAAAGCCCGACCGTTTCGTGTAGAGGACTTCCGAGACATGCTCGCCCGTGTTGGTATGCTCCCCGACGTGATTGCGCCGGGGGCGTACCAAATCAACCACGTGTGGGCGGTGACCTTCAAGAGTGCCGAGGCCACAAAGAAAATGCTAGCGGCCGGCGAGCAGGAGGTGAAGGGACGCCGGTGTCTTGTCATCGACCCGCAAGACCACCAAGTGAGGCTTAAGCTACACTGGTTGCTGCACGGCGTTGATGACGAGGACGTCCGGGCAGCACTCGCTACCTTCGGCAAGGTCATCGAGATCACCAAAGAAAGATGGCGAGTACAAACAAGGTGTCCTTGCCAAAGGGTCTACGACGAGGGTGGTGACGCTGAAGCTAAAATCTGGCGTGACTTTGGAAGATTTGCCCATCAAATTCGGGTGGCTGGGGAGCTGGCCCTCCTCGTCGCACCGGGCCGGCCGATGCAATGCCTTCGCTGCCAGGGAACGGGTCACGTCCGCAGAGACTGCAAAGTGCCACGCTGCTCCCGGTGCCGGCGTTTCGGCCACTCGGAAGCGCAGTGCGTTCGCACTTACGCGGCGGTCACGGGGCCTGTGCAACGCGAGGAACTTGACGAGCACCTCATGGATGTGGTCGAGGCAGAAGCAGCCGCGGAAGGGACGGGACACCAGTCGACTGCGGAGGAGACTACCAGCACAACGGACTTCTCTCAGAGCTCGGAGCCTAGGACGCAGGAGGACCAAGCCGCACCGGCGTCTCAGCCACCAACGGGGGACGCCGAGCAATCGGCCGCACCGGCGTCTCAGCCACCAACGGGAGACGCCGAGCAACCGGCCGCAGCGGCGTCTCAGCCGCCAACGGGGGACGCCGAGCACCAGCCCGCGGATACGCTAGGTGGTACAGGAGGCACAGTCAAGCGCAGCCTTGACAAGTCGGGTGAAGGGAGCGGCCACGAAACCACAACCAGCAGCGAGGAGCCGCCACTGAAAACGAACCAGGGGCGACGGCTGTTATCCAAGCCTCGAACGAACGTCCATCATGGTCGGGGGCCTCCATAGACGCAGCCGGTGCAGCAACGTCCGCCAGATGCTTTGGCGCCGTTTAAGAACGCGTAGCGTAGTCCTCACGTGTCAGGTAAGCACCATGCGCCTGGTCTGTAGCCTTCATAAGTGAACGGTAATGAGTGGGTCCCTGAGCGTAGCAACAATAAATGTCCGGGGGCTGTCGACTCGTCGAAAGCAAAGTCAGGTTTACCGTCTGTTACAGAGCAGGACATTGACGTTGTAGCCGTTCAGGAGACGAAAGTCGAGGGGGAGGAGGAGACCGAGGCCATGGTGCGTCGTTTCACGTCGAGGTACTATGCTTGCGTAAGTCATGCTGTGGGGATTTCCGCGGGATGTCTATTGTTGCTGAAGAAACTGCCGGGTCTGGTTGTGGAGGGTGTCACGTGGTGTCGTTCGGGCAGGCTTGTTGTGTGCGATTGCAGCCTTGATAATGTGAACTTTAGAATTGTCTGTGTATACGCTCCAAATGCTGTAATAGAGAGGGAAAAATTTTTTGGGACTCTCAGGCAACACGTCGATACAGACAGAATGCTCATTATAACAGGTGATTTCAACTGCGTACTTTCGGGCCGGGATAAAACAAGTAACAACGCGTATAGAAATGCTAGTACTAATTTGTTATCCAAAATTGTTGCGGATTATGGACTCGTTGATGTCGGGCAATGTCTAGACGGGGAAAAAGACGTCCGATTCACCCACTTTCAAGGTTTCAGCCACGCGAGGCTGGATAGCATTTACGTTTCGCTGGATTTAATACAGAAATGCCAAAGCTATGATGTGCACGCGGTTTCCTTTTCCGATCATTGTTTGGTTAAGTGCAGGATTGGGGGCAAGACAGAAGAGTCCCCCTTTACATGGGACCTATAGAAATTAAACTCTAAACTTTTGGAGGACGAAACATTTACGACGTTTGTTAGAAAGAAAACTGCCGAACTAGAAGGAACACATAGTGACATCGGGGCGCTGTGGGAGTTAAGCAAGCAAGAGATAAAAATAGAAGCCATACAACGGTGTAGCTGTATTAAATATGAAGAAACCAAAAAACTGCACCACCGCCACAAACGGAAGGGATGCCCCAACAAGAGGCATTTATTGGTTTCTCAAACTGAATCGCCAATGAATGCACAAATATTGTGAGTAATGTTTACTGCTTCTCGTATATAACCCATTCCGGCAGTCATACCGCTTCTTGGGCACGCAACGGTCTCCAACACGAGGCTCACCTTGAGCCGTGTAGCCACCAATCTCAACCTAAAAGAGATATCGCACATCCCCGTTCTCCCCGACGATTGCCAACGTAGCTATGAGTGAAATGGCATGCGCGCAGGGAATGAAAATTATGTTGTGTAATAATACCGTGGTTGGATCTGTCTCAAGGCAGCTGAATACAACTAAGGCGGATCGGCGAAGCGCTAGACCCGTAGTCTGCCGAGTACAATTTAAGCCATGCCACGGACGGTTCTGTCCGCGGGCTCAGCACAGCGAAAATGAACACGTACGGTTTGACCCTGTCGCAGCGAAAAAAAGCTGCCCATGTTTTCAACTTAAGGATCGGCACTGCCCCCCTTACACCAAAAACGGTGAATAAAGGGCATACAGTTTCATACCAGCCCTTCAAGTTCTGGCTTAAAAACAAGAAGCACTAATCAAAGTAGCTTTTCTCTAATATGCCAAGTTTTCAGCAGCACCTTATCAAAAAGGCAGTTATTGTTTTTTTTCTCGATATTCCTAATGCCACCGCTATGTTTCTGTTATTATAGCAGTCCTTCGCTATCAAATGAAGCTTGGCTTGCTGCCAGCTTTCGTCCAGAAAATGCATTTCCATCATCAATTCAGCAGTCAAGCTTGCCGTCACGCCAACATCTGCCGCCATTGCGCCGCAAGCATGGAGGGAGGTGGTGGAAGACGATGGAAAGTGCTGGCAGGCATGCCACCATGCCTGCCAGCACCTTCCAGCGTCCCCTTCCAGCAGTGCCATTACAGTTTCTTACGTACATCAAGCTTTCCAAGGCGACCATCAAACGCAATCAACCTTTCCAGCAATGAATATTGATGGTTGGTTGATGGAATTTTCAACAGGGGTGACGCGCTACGCAAAAACAGCCGCTCTTTCATAGGGGATTGCAAAAGAAGCCGCCAAGTTTTTCTTTCACCAAGATTTGTTGTTTCATTGAGCCCCTGAAATCATTATTGAATCCCGCTTATGGCATTCAAACCGCTGTTTGTGTTGAGTCTTGCCCTATAGCAATGCTCAAGAAGACCGTGCAATGATCAAAGATGATCAAAGAGCGCGCACAAGCAATAACGTGACGTCATAGCATTGTTAGCAGACGCCATTTTAATAACCCTATCTCGGCAGACATCCTATCTTTGATTCCTTATTGTTGGGTGGAGAAACCCGGCAGGCCAGAAAAACGCCTTTTGAGTAGCATTTGGACAACTTTCTTGGTAGCAGTTTCCTAGCCAGCCCGCACCTATAGATAGAAGTGACAATCGCCGCAAAATAAAACAGGAAATACAGTGTTGTCATTATATTAACTTAAAATCTGACGCAACTTTATGGGATCATTTTTGTTAGGACACTCTAAATCTGTCCTTATTCGCAGCCTTTAACTCAACGGTATACGAATAGAACGCAAATTTCTATATAATTGCTCTGTTAACATTTATCGTTTCGAAGGATAATACGAAGCAAGTAAGTAGGGTGTACATTAATAACTGTATATCCCCTACTTCAAGCCCTGCTTACTTCCGGATCGTTCTTTCATAAGTGAAACTCCCCTAGAACCATACACTGCCAAATTTAGTTATTCAAGCCTTGTGCATACTCTGCAATTGCCGTTCTCACGCTCTGCTTGAAGTAGAGCATACCCGCCATGTTTTGGTAGGTAGGTAGGCTTGGTTGGTAGGCACCTTAATTCTGTAGTTAAATTAGATGTTCCCAGAACGGTTGGCCGCAGACCAGTGTACGATGAGTATAAATGCTGCCTATAGCATAAAAACAAGCCAACGGCTTAAGTTACATGCAGGTGCCGGCAACGTCGACATACACAGGTTACTTTTGAAAACACATTTGCTATCGTAAATGCAAGATTCTTTCGTCATTTTCAGTTTCATTGAAAGTACTGCAACTATTCGTAGTTTTCGAAAAAAGACGCAGAGTAAATTCATAATTGGTATAGTTACCTTGCAGTTATCACAATACAAGTAATGCTTGCATAAAAATAAATTTGCAGATACTTTATATAGATATAGGAGCGTAAATTTTGAATTTTTATGAGCTGTTAGTAACAAATTTTAATAAATGAGGAACAAAGTGCAAGTAAACAGAATAGGCCTTACAAAACCACACTTACATTTCGCATGACCTGTAGATAAATAATTGCACGAATATGTAGTATAAAATATAAACATTTCTTGCTTTCACAACACAATACATGTTACAGGTTAACTCAAGAAGAAATTAGAGCAGGTTTTAATTATTTGAATAGAAATATACTGCTGACAAGATTAAGGCCTTTCCTAAAAACAAAATTATTTTAATAACGGCACTCAAATTGAACGACCTTCTGCTTTTAGTTTTCAAGCGGTGGGAATTGTTTTATATGTGACTTTATCAGTACGAGCTAAGGTAGGTTTACTCTCAACATGACTTGCAATTTTGAGTAAAGCTACAGCGTGAAAGTGAAATTAATGAAGAGGCAAAATGGCGCTTAACCAAATATCAATAAAAACCTTGTACCAGCTTTTGAACATATATAGTTGCCCCTTGTTAGTAACAATATTATTCGTGCAGCTACAATTGAATTGTTAAGTGAAATAAAAGCCTACGGTAAACACTGTGGAAGAAAATGTTAAGGGAAGTAATTTTTTAAAGAACCTAAATGGAGAAATTGGCTTTATGTTGAAGGTTGGGGTGCGGTTTGTACCCTAACTACAAACTTTTGAACGTTGGACGGAGGCCTTAACAAACTTACTAAATTGAACTGTGCTCCTAATACTTTTCATGGGCACTTGAACGTCAATGTATTCTACGCATTAAATTGGTTGCCTTGTAAAATTCGTATATTTTAGGTCGAGAAAATATTTGTTTTAAATCCACCAGATGTGAGTGGAATGTCTTCGACACCAGTATATGCTCATAGCTTCCTTTGCAAAACACTCTACGAGAGGAACCTGAGAGTACGCCATTGCTGCGCTTGCACGGAACCGAAATTTGGAATGAAGGCTGGTTAAATGAGCACTAGAAGGAAAGCCACCCATCCGGAATGCAAACGAAGGGAAAGGGAAGAAGTTCCTTTGACGCTCTGTAAAATATGTTTTTCGAAAGTAAAAAAATTTGAGGAAACGTATTTATTGTATGTTTTCTAAACTATATAAGTGACTACCATCCGGTACCCTTCACTTTCTTCGTTTTCTACGTCAACATAAATATACGCTATGCATTTGGCAGGTGGTCAGCTCGGGCTGTACCATTCGGCGTGAAGCTGCCCATCGTATGAACAACGAACCAATGATTCGTGTGTCTTCGATGTAAGCTAGCAGTTACTACAGATATATCTCTGAAGAAGATGTCATGGAAAATTCCCTGCAGCTGAATCTTGTAGGTATAGGGACGAAATCCACAGCTCGTTTCGGCATGTCATATTACTTTCACATCTTTGCTTGCAAAGTGACACAAGCTGCTGTTCATTGGTTTGCATCTTACTGCCGCACTAATTATGAATGGTTTTTGTAGAAATGGCGTGTTTCCACCAAACTAATCGCGCAGCACTCGTCCAAACACTAACCACGCATCGAATGCACAATATTCTCGTTTCAAAATCCTGAGGAAAAACGCAAAAGAAAAGGATAAAGTAGGGTAGGCATGTTATGCCATCTGCGAAAATACCAATTTAGGAATATATAATATCGCACTTTGTGAAAAAAAGCTTGTCATGCTGATAATGAAGACGGGCTACAAATGAAAGAGACACCCAACTCGGCATATGCAAATAATTACGGGAAGATTGTCTCAATAAATAATTTTCAAGAGCAGTCCTTAGGCACGATCAAGGCCTAATACTGCCGGCATAAAAACCTCAAGATGCCGAGGAAACATTCTTGAGAATTATTTATTCCTTGCGATGGTTTCAGGAAGCTCTTCATATACTCGTGGTATCTCTTGCATATGTCCTACCTCAAAACTTGTTCGAGTATTGTCGAGTGGCTTACGATATCAAAACCTGCTTGTAGGTCGAGCACCAATACAGCCCTGGTGCCTGGGGTGTCTCTGTCGATGGTTAGGTGTTTCAATTGCAGCATGGCGTCTTGCGTGCAGAGATTTCTTCGGAACCCAATCATCGTTACAGGTCAGAGGTCGTTGTCTTCGATGTAAACTTGCCACCGCGCCATCAGGACTGGCTCTAACACCTTCCGCATACAGGACTGATTGATTGTGGGGTTTAAGGCGCCGACGCAACGCACGCGATGAGGCACGCCGTAGTGGAGGGCTCCGGATTAATTTTGACCACCTGGGGATCCGTATCGTGCGCCGAAAGCTCGTACACACGGGCGTTTTAGCTTTTCGCCTCCATCAGAAAATCGCCCGCACGGCCGGGAATCGAACCCGCGACCTTGTGCTCAGCCGCGCAACGCCTTAGCCCCTGAGCCACCGCGGCGGCTTGCGCACACAGGACGTCAGCAAGGTTGGTCGGACTTCGTCTATGCTTGTTAGTTTGCCCGGCTTGGGGATCAGGAGCAACCGTGTGCTCTTTCATTCTTTCGGAACCATTCCCGTTTTCCTAAAGTATGGTAATTCTTGGTCACTGCTACTACCGACGCGTCGCCAAGGTTTTTGCGCGCCCTATTAGGCACCCTGTCGGGGCCCGGCGACGACCTGCTATAAGGCCCTTGCAATGCCGCTCGTACTTCCTCCACACTGATTTCTCTTTCTAGTTTCTCGTGCGTTCTGTCAGGGTAGCTGCTCTGCGTCACCTTCGCCGAGTCGGGAATGTATTTCTGGAGTAGCAGCTTCTCCACCGCAATCGCTCCTTTTTTGTTGATTTTTGATCACTAATTTTCGCGTCCTGCCCCCTTGATGAAGTTTTGTATTTGTATCGTTCGGGAGGGGGGGGGGGGGGCGGAACAGACTTCATGTCGTTTCTTTATACATTTGGCTGTCTTCGGCGTTGCAAGTTTTGTTCCTTTTTGGTTGCTGAGCGCGCGGCTTTGCGTATAGGTTTTGCAATTGACCTCATCCCCCTTTTTCCGCAGTCTGTTGTTAAGCCTTCACCTTTTCCACCCTTCGCGCAATGAGCGCTTGGTTTCCAGACGCTGGCCTAGCCGGCTGTCGACTCTATCGAGCCGTCTTCCTCCATTGTGATCTCCCTCGTGACCGCCTTGACGTCAACTGTGGCGCTCTCCATCCAGGCGCTTATGTACGTGATTTCTTCTTCTGCTCGTTCGGCCCTCTCCATTTGGAATGCTTCGCAGTCGACCCGGTGGCATAATGGAAAAACACGATAAAATATCTGACCTAATACAGACTTCGGAATGCGACATCTTAAGATGCAAGGGAAGGAACAGCGCACATTCTAACAAAGGACGACAGAGTAACACACCACAAGCGCTGACTATCAAGTGATGGCTTTATTGCAAGCTGCGGAAAATAAATACCACAGTTACAGGGGAAAAATGCAACAAGTGCGTACAAAGAGATAAGAGAAGGATGCCCAGCTTGTCAAACTATTATTGCGTCATTGTATTTATCACCACATCCACTTTTCTCTGGCCTCCAAGAATGCGATTTTCTTTGGCGTGATAGCTAACGAGAGCACACTAACACATTTATCGCCAGCTCTTTCAATCATTGCAGCTTCAACAAGTTCCCTCGTGGTCTGGTGTCTGCTCTTAAAGATAACTGTTGTGTTATCGAACACGGGGATTCGACCAGCACAAAGCAGGCAGTCACGTACGTGCTGCCACACGTGGCCTCGTGAAGAACGACGGACATTGTAGTCATTTTCTTTCAGCCGTTCATTCAAGCATCGGCCTGTCTGGCCTATATATTCCTTGCCACAGACCATATATTCACGGCGAAACGTCTGGGACCATGTCGCTTGCACGAAATTATTCACTGTACAGGTCCTCCTGACAGTGATCGCCGGATCATCAACCGCAAGCGATGCGTGCCGAGGACCAGCAGCCCGCCCCCTTCGACACGTGTCCGTCCGCACCGCTATCGTTCCCCGACAAGCTCTTCCCCACCCCTCTGCATAGTCTGCGCATGTTAGTGACGTCACGAATCGTCAACCCTATAAAGGACCCGCTCCAGTGCTTCTTCGGCAGTGGGCACGGCGAAACGGTTGGGACCATGTCGCTTACCACGAAATTCTTCACTGTACAGGTTAGTTATTCCAACTGTAACATCAGAACGAAAAATAAAATTTTCCTTTTGGTTTTGCCCTGCCCACGCACACTTGCTTGTATATGTTACGATTGTTATGTTGTATGCAAATTGCTGCTTTGCGGCGAAATCGAGGAAAACCTGGTCCAACTGTTGAGGAAATATGTGAAAAACATTTAAGTGGTCAGGCTACGATACAGGATGAACTCTCGGAAATGAAAACGCGTCTTATCGACACTGAACGAGTATTGCGTGATTACGGCTCGCAAATCCAGTCTATAAATAAGATCTTACAGGAACTTAACTTGAAGGCACCTGCCGTTAGATCTCTCGAAACGTCGACTGCTTCTCTACAGACCATGATGGCATGGCAGAACAGCAAGCTAGTAGACTTGGAGGACCGCAGCCGACGGTCGAACCTTGTTGTATATGGCATCGCGGAAACAGCTTGTGAAGAGGAAGAGTTACTGAAAACAAAGGTTATAGGCAATGTTTTTAAGAAAAAACTCGGCGTTGAGTGCAAATCAATTGCTCGCATCCACCGCCTTGGGCGAAAAGAAGGCCAGAGGCCAGTTATTGCCTACTTTCAGGATTTTGCAGAAAAGCAGGCTGTGTGGAAAAATGCGCAGAAACTAAAGGGAACAAATATTTTTGTACAGAATGATTACAGCCAAAGCACTTTGTACAAACGCACGCTTCTCTGGGAAAGCGCGAAACCCGAGCGCGATAGTAAACAACGCGTCCTGCTAGTTCACGATAAGCTTAAAATCGGTGAAGACTTGTGTATATGGGACAACGAACAGAAACAAAGAGTCCTGCTGCCCTCACAGCCTGCCTCATCAGCACAGAAAAACCAGCGTGCGCCAGAAACTGCAGCAGCGGCAACTGCAGCAGCGGCACAAAATGAGTCAAATGGCAGCACAGCAAATTGACGGGAATTACGGAGCGTCCACAAAGAACTGAGAATATTAAGCCTAAACGCTCAAAGCCTTGTCAACAAAACTGATAAACTTGAATATTTGCTTCTAGAATATAACCCACACATAACAGTTATAACAGAAACATGGTTGCATGATGACATCCCCGATTCTATTATAGCTCCTGCATCCTATCAAATCATACGCCGCGACCGCCCTTCTCGAGGGGGCGGTGTAGCTATTGTCTTAAAAAGCTCTATTCCGCATGTTATCTTACCGCAGATACCAGACCACGAGAGCCTATTTTTGAATGTAAACTGCTGGGGTCATAATGTCACAATATGTGCGGTGTATAGGCCTCCAAATGCTCCGTCCAGCTATTTGCAAGTACTTCACGATGAATTATGTATGTATAAAGACAACCGGCTGATTCTATCTGGTGACTTTAATCTTCCCCAAATTTATTGGCTTAACACGAAATCAGTGTTTGATGCTGTTACTAACCCTCTTCTCGATGTTATGCTCATGTGTGACCTAGTTCAGACAGTTCTCGAGTACACAAGAGTTGCCGGAAATGCCTGTTCAATACTAGACCTTGTTTTTGTTAATTCAAGCACACCTGAACATAGTGTCTCTATCAATAGTGGCATCTCTGACCACATGAGTGTGCTATTGTGTTTTCCTTTAGGGGTCGTTAAGGAACACCGAAAACAAGTAAATAGGGTAGTGAAAAATTATTCTAATGCCGATGATCAATCCATCTTAGACACACTTTGGAATTTTTGTGACAACGTGCCCAGTTCCGTTGAAACATTGTGAAATACCCTGAAGTCTACCATCCACTATTTCATTGACAGATATATTCCTAGCAGGAGTGTCCGTAGTAACCAAAACAACCCATGGATATCAAGAGAAATCATTCACCTTCATCGCAGGCTTAAGCGTGCTAAACGGCGCCACTCACCTCCCAGCAAGTTAAACTCATTGAAAACTCTTCTTGCCTCCAAGCTTTCTGATGCAAAGGCTAAATATTTCTCGAAAATCCTTCCAAGTTTTATAAAAAGCTGTCCGGAGAAATTCTGGCGGTACTTAGGTGATCGTCCTAAAGACGTCCAACAGATATCAATTAACGGTTCTGTTACCGGTGACTCGGTCGCTATCGCTAACCATTTTAACCAATACTTTCACTCCGTATTCTCTCCAATCCAATACAGTACACCGTACAACATGCCCCTTCCAAATCTGTCCTCAGAATTTATAATCGCTGAGGGTGTTATTAACATGTTACTCAACCTAAAAATTAGATCTTCCGTTGGCCCCGACAACATACCCAATGCCTTTTTGCACCGATACGCTGAGCCGCTAGGGCATATTCTTACTCACCTTTTTAGGTTATCATTTGACTGTACCGAAATTCCTGACGACTGGCGCATGACATGTGTCATTCCAATCTTCGAAAAAGGAGACCGCCTCTTTGCAGACAATTACCGCCCTATCTCCCTGACTTCTAGCATCTGTAAACTCTTCGAACATGTAGTATCAAATTTTATTGTCTCGTTCTTAGAAGCCAACAATATTCTAACGCCTTTTCAGCACGGGTTCAGAAAACGCTTATCTACGCTAACCCAGTTAGTAACCACTATTCATGAACTTGCGTCTTCACTCGATAAGGCTGAACAAATCGACGTCATTTTTTTTAGATTTCAGTAAAGCATTTGACCGTGTTCCTCACAGTAAACGGATCCTAAAGCTTCAAAAAATTGGCTTACCAATACCACTCATAAAATGGATCCAGTGCTATCTGTCTAACCGCAAGCAGTTTGTTAAAATAAATAGCTCTTTTTCCAATACTCTCCCTGTAACTTCCGGTGTTCCTCAGGGCAGTGTGCTGGGACCTGTACTCTTCTTAATTTATATCAATGATATTTCTGACGTTATCCACGCATCGGCGATTGGTCTAAAGTTGTTTGCGGATGACTGTGTACTCTTCAAACGAATTTTATCCTCAAGTGACCAAGCTAACCTGCAATGTAACCTTGATGCTGTCTCTGAATGGTGTGCGAAATGGTCCATGGAACTGAACTGTGACAAATCTGTATTGCTCCAAGTAACTAACAAAAAAAATGCATTCACGTCTTCTTACAGGCTCAATAACCACACGCTAAAACAAGTAGACGAATATAAATATCTAGGAGTTACTATAACAAGCCGACTAACTTGGTCCAGTCACATTAACAAAATTTGCGCATTGGCCTCCAGAAAACTCGGGTTCCTCAGGCACAAACTAAAAGCCGCTCCTTCACATGTTAAACTGCTAGCTTATAATTCCATTGTTAGGCCGCAACTTGAGTACGCAAGCGCAGCATGGGACCCATTCCTTAAAAAAGACATTCACAAATTAGAAATGGTGCAAAGAAAGGCGGTCCGGTTCATTTTTAACAGCTATCATAGCCGAGCTTCTCCATCGCTTCTCATGGCCAACAACAATATAATGACCCTGGAAAACAGGAGGCAGGTTGCACGACTAAGGTTTCTGTTTTTGCTTAATTCCCAACAATTTAATGTTAATCCAGAACTTTATATTCAGCCCCGCTTATCTCGTTCAACTCGAAGCACCCATGAGCACAATCTAACTCCAATTTTTGCACGCACTAATCTTTTTAAGCACTCCTTCTTTCCCCGCACAATCGAGCAGTGGAATAGATTGCCTGTTGATGTGTTTTCGGCGCGTGACGTGTCGGATTTTGAAAAGCGTGTACTTTCTGCAATATTTTAAACATTCACTGTGCCACTACTTTTCTTTGTGTACTGCTATCATTCCTGTTTTTTGTCAGTTTCTTATTTTTTCTTTCTGTTTTTTCACACTTGTTTGACTGTTTTCACAAATATGTACCAATTTACCATGCGGATTGATGCTTTTTTTATGTAATTAATTTGTGCCCACCTGCTTGGTCTTCGGACTGCAGTATGTCTTAAATAAATAAATAATAGGGATCCGGTACACAACGTCACTTTCGCATTCAGTGAATTTTTTCTTATGACTGGTACTACACTTGGTTTTTTCTTTGCGGACAGGGTTGCTTCTTTTACTTAGCTGAGATAATTTCTTAGCTAAGTAAAAGAAGCAACCCTGTCCGCAAAGAAAAAAACAAGTGTAGTACCAGTCATAAGAAAAAATTCACTGAATGCGAAAGTGGCGTTGTGTACCGGATCTCTATGGTCTGTGGCAAGGAATATATAGGCCAGACAGGCCGATGCTTGAATGAACGGCTGAAAGAACATGACTACAATGTCCGTCGTTCTTCACGAGGCCACGTGTGGCAGCGCGTACGTGACTGCCTGCTTTGTGCTGGTCGAATCCCCGTGTTCGATAACACAACAGTTATCTTTAGGAGCAGGAACCAGACCACGAGGGAACTTGTTGAAGCTGCAATGATTGAAAGAGCTGGCGATAAATGTGTTAGTGTGCCCTCGTTAGCTATCACGCCAAAGGAAATCGCATTCTTGGAGGCCAGAGAAAAGTGGATGTGGTGATAAATACAGTGACGCAATAATAGTTTGACAAGCTGGGCATCCTTCTCTTATCTTTTTGTACGCACTTGTTGCATTTTCCCCCCTGTAACTGTGCTATTTATTTTACGCAGCTTGCAATAAAGCCATCAGTTGATAGTCAGCGCTTGTGGTGTGTTACTCTGTCGTCCTTTGTTCGAATGTGCGCTGTTCCTTCCCTTGCTTCGGAAAACCACCAACTAGCCCAACATGCCACCCTTTTGGACTTCTTAAGTCTGAGCAAGACTTGGTTTTCCCCGGCTAACATAGACTCTGAAATCTCTCCAACGCTCCCGTACTATCTCGTCTATCATGAACGATCACTGCAACGTGGTGGGCGTGTGTTAATAGGAGTAAATACTTCCGTCCGTCACGCAAAAATCTAATGAAACTGCCCCCATGAAGAAGTCTGGATAACGCGCGAAAGCCCTCGAGGTGTTACGATATCTGGCGTGTGCTATCGCTCTGTAAGCCAGATTACGATTTTTCCACCCACCTTAACAAACCTTGACTTGCTGCACAAAATATTTCCAAAAGGTAGCTTTGTTCTGGTCGCTGATTTCAACTATCCAACCGTTATTGGCGTAATATCTGCGCCATCTACAAAACATCTGAAGGAAATGAAATTTTTAAGCCGTTAGAGAACTATCCGCCAACTCAAGTAATATAAACAGGCTACCAGAAAAATAGCACCCACCTCCAACATTGTGTACCTAAAACTTGCGTTGAATCCTAGCAGCCTGCAATCTCCGTTATACCCACAAGAATTACGCGACCACGAAGAGTTTCTAGCAACCTTTACAGGAAGCCTTACAGTTGAGAAGTCCACAAGCAGAGAAATCAAACCCTATGACCACAAAAATTATCAAGCTATTAACACGGAACTGGATGAGTTCTACCACACCTTCGAAGAAACACTCGTTGACTGACCTGTGCAGGAGTACTGACGTCTTTTTTCACTTAAAATACCCGAACTGACTGAAAAATGTATACCAAAAATCCCAATAAAAAAACAATTGCCTCCTTGGTACAATCAAACAGTTAAGAGAATGATAGAAAAAAACACGTGTTTAAAACAGCAAAGATTAATAAGTTAAAGTCAGCATGGGAAGCTCACCACTGCGTGGAAATAGAATTAAAAAGTCTAGCACTGCCAAATATCAGTGTTTTCATGTCAACTGACCTAACATGATGAAGACTAACCCCAAGCAGTTTTGGCGAACAATAATTCCGTCCATTTCTTCTTGAATCATTATTTTTTACTTCTCTTACTTACACTAAGATATAGGGGTTGTCCGAATGTACTTAATGACGCATTCTGTTTCGTGTTTACGAAAGAACGCACCTTACCTTCCCAGCAAACAGTATTGTCATTTTGAAAAATCTGCCCCCGATTAGAGTTGTCGCCACCAGAATCACCTGCCTAATTAAAACGTCAAACATTCTTCAGCATCGCGGACAGATAACATCGTGTCAAAAATACATAAAAAGACAACGAATGTGCCCGCGCAATATTGACAATGCTGTTCTTCCAATCACTCTCTTCTGGTCCCATACCCTCCTTTGGAAAATATTCACAACCTTAAAAGTGGAAACAAATCATCGCCATGTAACTAGCGTCCAATATCTCTAACATGCATAACCACAAAGAGTATGGAACATATCATTTTCACAAATGTGATAAACCATCTGGAAAACAACAACGTCATAAATCAGTCACAGCACGGCCTCCGGAAAGGGTATCGTGTTAAACACACCTAGGTACATTCATTCACGATTTGTTCCGCAATCCTTACAATAACATTCAAACTGATGCAATATTCCTTGAATTCAAAAAGGCATTCAAAAAGGCATTCGATAAAGTGCCTCATATTCGTTTAATGCATTAATTGAAACAGCTGAATCTTGATTAGTTTCTATTACCCCGTATACATAACTTACTTTCTGGTGGAAAACAATATTTAGTCGTAAACAACACACTTGCAATACTACCCAAGTATACTACTCAACTCGGAGTGGGTGTGTTCGTAATATGTATAAATGACCCGCCTTCTCAAATCACTTATCAAATTCGGGTTTTTGCAGACATTGTTTAATATATACTAGAAAATAGCCGCGATGATAAATTAACCATAAAAGCAGATCATTTACCTATTAAAAATTGGTGTAGCGAATGACGAATGACGCAAAATGTGCTCCAATACAAAACCGTATCTTTCCATAGACGCGCTAACCCACATAATAACAGTTACTATCTCCATAGATTGTTACTCCAACCTAATAACTCGTACAAATACATAGGTGTACATCCAACAAATGATCGGACTTGGTCCGTTCATGTTTATTTGGCTGTTTCTGCAGAAACCAAACTCTCGGTATTTTCCAAAACAATTTAAAAATCGCCCCTCCTAAACTGAAATTGCTCCCCTAAACAACACTGGTACGCCCGAAATTTGAATATTCAGCCGCTATCTGGGATACCCATTAAAAGTACCTTGATCAAGCATTGAAAACTGTGCAAAATCGAGCGGTCAGGTTTGCATATTCAGATTATTCATCTTTTACGAGGGAGACTGAGCTGCTTCCTGCTGCTCAGTCATCCTGCTTCTCTTCTACATTTAGGTCACCGAAGAACACTTGCCCGATTTTCACTCTTTTGTAAATATCGTTGCACACTGTCACCCAGGAAATACCCCATCAGTGGCGCACGTTTTTAGATTAGAAGCAAAAACAAATTTTAGGTATCGCATAGCCGTCCCAACAGAGTTTCATTTGCAGACTCTTTTTTTTATTCGCGCAGCCAAAGTTTCGAACGATCTTCCACAGGAACTGCCGCAGATTAGGGACTCGCTGCAATTGAGAAAATCGCAGTAAGAAATACAAACCGATTGACTTAGCTTATTTGCGTGCATTCTTGATTCAACGCTTTCTCCCCGACGACATCTCGCAGGTTTTTCGATAAGCTGCATGTCTTTAAAATTGATTGGACCCTTCCTTTAATGTGTTAAACGTACTCTTAATTCTTATGTCCTTTGTATTTTCTCCTTGTGACCCGCTGCCCCACTTTTTCAAAACGATTATTTGTCAAGTTCGCTCATATCTTGCGTGCGTTTTTACCGGTGACTTTTTTGTGTTAAACGTTTTGTCATTCCGTCCGCTTTTTTTTTCCCTTGTTATCCACCCTCTCGTGCACTTCCTCAAATCAATTTTTGTAAATGTTTTTGGTAATATGGCACGTGGTTTTGGCCGGTCTTTTTTTTAGGTCAACTTTCATGTAATTGCTGCTGTCCAAGCCATTAAGATAATAAAATAAATGAATAAATTCGTGGGTAGAAAATACGCTTGAGGCGGAGATAAAAATGCTGGCTCTGCACCCTGCTGGCACAACTGGCAGAACGTCAAAATATGCGCTCGAATGCCAGGGCATTTGCACGTTAGGCTACGCGGTCGCCACGAAAAGCATGGTGGCTGCAACAATAAAGCAGATATCACAAAATATTATAGCGGTTTTACTTTCGGTAACCCCTACGCTTACCTTGTTCGCAATGAGCATCTGCTTTTGGAAACGGTACTATAACTTGGGCTTTAGCCGGCGCAGTGAGTTTTCAGTGTTGGTATAGTGCCAAGTTTTCGTTGGATGGGGAGAGACTCGAGGAGCAATCGAGATTATAGTTTGCACTTGGATGTCAACATTCCCTTCTCTGCTCAGTCGACCAGTTTGCCATCCTGTCAGAAAGCTCCGAAGTGCTGTTGTTCTTGTGTGGCTCCTCTTCACGCCATTTCGGTACTGTGTAAAACTTCGGTGTATATTACGAGTTCTGCCGTTGTCACTGATTTGCGCTTAGCGCACATAATCTTCTAAATAAGTGCCACAATCTCTAAGCATGAGTAACAGTCTTCCACGTAGACATGGTCAGCAAGCAGCTTGCTAAAGGGCATGTGCGAGTGTTCTCACAGCAGTCCTTGCGACACTTCGTGACAGGGCTTCACCACTTTTTGGTACATGAAGAATCGCTGAGCGTTTTACGTAGTCATTTGTCACATTTGTGGCTCCATTTCTCGATGCAGAATTTTGCTTATCGACCTGTCTGCTTCATTTCATTTGATTTCATTTTTTCCACCTTAAAGGAGCCATGAAGAGAAAACACAAGTTTGGTTCATTCGAAAGATTGCCTCGTTAGAACTATAACGACACCACTTATAACGCAAACTTCGCTCAAATAAGCTACATAATTAGGAAAAACGGGAATGGTCATGCGACCCACCAGCTCATTTCCCGCAACAGAACCTATGCCGTCACATGGGCTAAGCTCTGCGATTGGCGGAGGCCGGCAAAAGCAAACGCATGTTAGGCAGGGCTTACAGCTTGCATAGCGAGCTAAATGCCCGTGAAACATACTGCACATTCTTTTTATGACAAAGAACGGTGGAGTAAACGGTTGAAGGTCCGAACGAACTCGCAAGCGTGTGCGCCAATGCGTACGAAACTAGCGCGCCGGCCGAGCTCGACATCTCGCCGTCGCGCAGACGAATTTTCGGGTTCGAGGCTCTTCGGGGCCAACGAACCGTTCCAGCACGCACAGCCGCGACCTTGCTTCGTATCGTAAGCCCTTCACAGGAGGTTGGCCGTCATATCGCCAACCAGCACAGGTAAAAATAGAAACGAGGGGAGTAAGGAACAGCAAGAAGCGGCGAGATAGTGCCAGTCGTCGCGTAAGTTTCGAATGGTGTTGGTTTGCTGCTGTCGTTACGAGCTCGTTTCCAGTTTACAACCACTGAAAACTTCAGTTTGTACAGTTACGGCAGGGACCCTTACGTTAGCTCACTCCTGGAACATGCTGGCGCTCGTTGCCGACTTCGTCAAATCGCTCTGACCTTGGGGAAAAAATGCCGTAAACACCGCGCATTGACGCTCGTATCTTTCTGGTCGAAGCAGAGAGCTCGCGCGAACGGCTTTCCATACACGACACCGGCCAACTGGCATAAGTGATACTGCTACTGAAATTGAACTATTATTAACCGTAATCAAAATACGGCACATACGTACCAGTCTATATTCGTCCGTCGCGACGGGGCTGACGAGGCAGCGGTGCCGACGGCTGGGCGTTCGTCTGTTGTGGCTATCGCGGAATGGTCGTGTTCCCGTCCACCGCGTATCCCACAACTCTTGCCGCTCGTGCACTTAGAAGCATTGAGCGTTTTTGTGGTGTGAGGTTGTTAAATGCAAGCCCGAGCTCCTCGGCGAGAGTTTTGTTCTCCGGATCAGGCGATTCCATGACTAGGGCTGCGGGTGCACTAGGTTTTACTAGTATTTTTAAAATGGCCGCCGTCTCGATCGACTCCCGCGTGTGGGTGCTATATGGAGTCGACATACTAAGTATCTGTTTCATGGACCGGCTCTATGACGCTATTGTACACGTCACGGAATGTTCAATTTTAGCGGGAGATTTAAAATTTTGGCTTAAATTGCCTTATTTATCAGTGAATAAAGCATCATTTGCTTCCGGGAAAGCGCTTGGGGTACTATGAAACACCTAATCTTTCGAATAAAACAAACTTTTGTTTTCTCTTCATGGCTCCTTTAAAGACTCGAAGGCTATATATACAGGGGGGGGGGGGGGACGGGGGGCTTACGCTAAGGAACAAGAATGCACAAGTGGAAACATAATCAACAGCAAGAACAAAATAGAAAAGAACACCTGTAAGGAAGAGCGAAACTATTGCGACAATCACGAACTGGGGAGAATAAAACATAAAAATGTAAAATGCAATTGTCACTATTCATTTCGCGCGAGTATCACGTCAAGGCTGAAAGGTTCGTTGTTCCAAGTTTTTGGAGGTACGACAGCTATTCATTGATAATGTACAACACTTTATTCCAGAGATTGAGTGACTGTGGTTAAGACCGGCAGAGGCTCTTGTTGATGCCGTTTATGAATAAATGAAAGAATTATCGCGACGGCGACAGAGAGATGAGAAGACACACGTCTGCACGCTACAGCGCCGTGGAGCCAAACTGGGGTCCCCGCTTTATTCCACGCTCGTGCCCAGCGCGCACCGCAAGCGCGTGGTCAGCACTCGCCACTCGTGGCTCAGCCCCAGCGTCATCGTTCCTGGAGCGTGCCCGTTTGCGGCAGCAGACGACGCAAGCTGCTGGGGCGCCGCCACATAGCCCCCCCCCCACCCTTTTCAGACGGAGTGTCGGCAAAACAGACAGTCTTTGCGCTGGGATGTTCACGGGTGGGGCTGCGAACGGAGGGGAGAGTGTTGGTGTTCAGGGTGGAGTGGTGGATGGTGGTGTCGAAGGCAGGCGGTTCGGCCTCGGTGAAAGCGGGCTTGAGGCCATCGATGGAAACGACAGTGTCGCGACCGTTAACGCGAACTGTAACCGTCTTTCCGCCGCGTGAAATGACGAGATGGGGGCCGGTGTAGGGCGGTTGAAGTGGCCGGCGGGCACTGTCGACACGGATGAAAACGTATTGGCTGACAGAAAGACTTAGGTGAATAAAAGTGGGTTTTGTGGAACACGGCCGTGGCGGTTGGGGACGGATATAGCTGAAAAACCGGGTTAAATCCTTTACGTAGGATGGGCCAGGAGAGGAAGGGTTATATTGAGGCTGCGGAGAGACCAGGAAGTCTGCCGGTAATCGCAAAGACGTGCCGTAGACCATTTGGGATGCGGCACAACCAAGGTCATCTTTGATGACAGTGCGTAATCCTAGCAGCACAAGAGGAAGTTGAACTGCCCACTGCTCAGGTGATTCGTGAGCCATCAGCGAGGCCTTGAGCTGACGATGAAACCTCTCGACCATGCCGTTGGCTTGAGGATGATAGGCCGTTGTTTTTAGGTGAGTAACACCGAGTAGGCATGTCAAGCGGCGAAAGAGTGTGGACTCAAATTGGCGGCCATGGTCCGTGATAATCTCCGACGGCACGCCAAAACGGGCGATCCACGTCGACATAAGCGTGGAAGCAACAGTCTCAGCCGTAATATCGCCGATTGGAGAAGCCTCCGGCCAGGGGGTAAAACGGTCGATCACTGTCAAGATGTAGCGGCAGCCCTTAGATGGTGGTAGTGGGCCAACAAGGTCCACGTGAACTGTGGAGAACCTTGAGTCCGGTAGTGGGAAAGTAGCCAGAGGTGATGTGGTATGCCGAGAGACCTTGCATTGTTGGCAGGCGAGGCAGGAACGGGCCCAGGCGCGTACGTCAGTATTCATGCCCGGCCAGACGTATCTCTCGGCAATCAAGCGCCGTGAGGCACGAACTCCAGGATGAGAGAGACGGTGAATAGAGTTGAAGGCAATGCGCCTGAGAGACGCAGGAAGGTACGGCCGTCTGCGGCCTGAGACCGGGTCAATGTCGCAAACGATGCTGATTCCCGAATCAGGGCATAGAACGTCCTCGAGTTGCAGAGAGGAGCTGTTTGAAGAACGTAGAGTTCGGAGCTCCTCGTCATCGCTTTGGGCTTGGGCCAACTCCTGAGAACTGAAACCGGAGCGCTGTATGGCGGAAATACGGCTAAGGGCGTCGGCTGGAATGTTGTTAACTCCCTTGACATGCCGAATGTCCGTCGTAAACTGTGCAAGATAAGCCAAATGTCGCGTCTCACGGGGAGAATATGTAGTCTTCGATGACTTGAAGGCTTTCGTAAGAGGCTTGTGATCGGTGAAGATCACGAAGCTGCGGCCTTCGAGGAAAAAGCGGAAATGCTTCACAGCGAGGTATGCCGCCAGGAGTTCCCGTCCGAAAGTGCTGTACCGTTGCTCAGTGGGAGAAAGCTTCTTCGAAAAGAAACCGAGCGGGTGCCAGCTGCCGCGGATGTGCTGCTGAAGTACACCTCCAATCGCACAGTGGGAAGCATCTACCATCAGGCTTGTGGGAGCGTTGTGGCACGGGTGCACGAGGAGGGTAGAAGAGGCCAGGCGCTCCTTGATGGTAGTGAATGCGCGATCAGCGGCTTCAGACCATTCAAGACTGCACTCGGGAGACTTGGGAGTTTGAAGGAAAGTTTCGAGAGGTTGAACAATGGCCGCACATACCGGGATGAACCGTCGGTAATAATTCACCAGCCCTAGGAAACGGCGCAGTTGGCGCAAGGACTCAGGTCGGGGAAAGTCGATTATGGCCTTCACTTTGTCTGGCAGAGGGCGAATTCCATTGCAGTCAACGAAATGACCGAGAAACTCCAACGACGGCAACCCGAACGCACACATGTCGCTATTAAGGATGAGGCCATGCTCTGCTAGGCGTTCGAAAACTATCCGCAGATGGTGCAGGTGCTCAGATAGCGATGAACTGGCGACAAGAACGTCATCTATGTAGGCGAAAACAAAAGGTAGACCACGGAGGACGACGTCTATGAAGCGCTGAAAAGTCTGAGCTGCGTTGCGTAACCCGAAAGGCATCCGAGTGAATTCGAAAAGGCCAAACGGTGTAATGATGGCAGTTTTCTTGACGTCATCCGGGGCTACAGGGATTTGGTGGTAGGCTTTTTGGAGGTCAAGCTTTGAAAAGATGGTACATCCACTGAGGTTATTGGTGAAGTCCTGTATATTAGGTAGGGGGTACCTGTCGGGTACAGTGGCCACGTTCAAGGAGCGGTAATCACCACAGGGTCGCCAGTCTCCTGATTTCTTTGGGACCATGTGTAACGACGAGGACCAGTTGCTCGATGACGGGCGAGCAATGCCGATTTCAACCATGTGGTGAAATTCCTGTTCCGCGATTTTATGTTTCTCTGGAGCCAGTCGACGCGCCACGGCGTGCGTAGGTGGACCGGTGGTGATGATCTGATGAACGACGTCGTGCTTCACTGGCTTTGTCCAGTTTGGAGGAGCAGTCAGGGAAGAATACTCGTTCAGCAATTCCCGGTACGGAGAAGGTAGGTCGCAAAGAAGCGTGAATGCGAACGGATGGACTGGAGACGATTTGCCGATGACAGAAAGGCCGGTTGTGGCGTCCAGGATTCTTTTTCGGGCCATGTCAACCAGGAGGCCGAAGTGCGAAAGGAAATCGGCTCCTAGAATGGCGTGACTCACGTTGGCCACGAGGAAAATCCAGCGGAACGCACGGCGTAAGCCGATGTTTACCATCAGGGATTTTTTTCGGTACACGGGAATGCTGGACTTGTTAATAGCTTGGAGATGGCACAGTGGTACTTGAGTGCGGTCACAGGAATTAGCGGGGAGCACACTCACTTCAGCACCAGTGTCAACTAGGAAACGTTGACCACTGGTTGCATCTGTGATGTAGAAAAGGAGACTGTCGCTGGCTTGGGAACCGGTCGCCGCCGTTAACGATCCCTCGTCCCGTTTCCCGGCCAGCCGCAAGGATGGGTGCAACGTTGCGCCGCTGCACCGAAGCGGCGATGGTACCAGCACAATGAATCAGGGTGTTGAGGTGGCTGGCGCGCAAAGCCTTGGGTCCTAGGCCCGACGTGAACTCTTAGGACTATAAGAGTAGCGTAAGGTAGGGTGACCCCCGCGCCCTGCGCGGCCGGTGGGGATCCCGCATGCCGGACGTGTGACAATAAAGTCTTTTCTCTCTCTCTCTCTTGTGCCTTCCTGGCGAAATACTTGCGGAGACGGGGTACGGCGAGAAGGGCAAAACCGGCGAGCTCGAGGGTTGCGCGGCGGCGGCGAGCTGTAACCAGCCGAGGCGACAAGCTCCTCCAAGTTTTGCATGCGCTCTCGGAGAGCGGCGAGGTCGTCGGATAGCGGTGAGGGCAAAGGAGTAGCAGGCGCCGCCACGGTGGTATGGTCGGAAGATTGAGCGGATGCCACCGTGGACAAAGGCGGATGCAACGTGGCGACTTCCATTATCTTGTCAGCATGCGCGGCCAACGCGGATAAGGAAAGGTCAGAAGCAGTCGCGAGGATCATCTGCACAGAAGAGGGGAGCCGTCGCAGGAAAAGTTCTTTCAACAAACGGGAGTCCGTGGCAGAAGGTGCGTCGCCGAGCAGGGTTTGCAGTTCGTGAAGGAGCTGCGAAGGTCGACGGTCACCCAACTCCTCTGCAGAAAGAAGCCCCTGGAAACGCTGCCGTTCCGAAGGGCTCGTGGGGCTCAAGATGGCAGCCTTCAACGTGTAGTAAGGGTTCGTGGTAGGCGGGTTGGCAAGGATGTCACGAACCTCAACCGCGATCTCAATAGGCAGTGACTGTTGTAGATGGTTGAAGCGGGTCTCTTGCGACGTGATGTGACTCACTCGGAAGCTTGCCTCGGCCTGAAGGAACCACACGTCGGGGTGCTTAGCGCTGAAGGGGGGCAAACGGCAAGCGACGGCGGAGATGCCAGGTGAAGAGGCAGCGGAGGACACAGAAGAACCGCTGGCGTCGCGGGGAGGGTCCATTCTGAGTACGTGGCTCCGCTGCAACGTCCGGGTCACCAATGTCGCGACGGCGACAGAGAGATGAGAAGACACACGTCTGCACGCTACAGCGCCGTGGACCCAAACTGGGGTCCCCGCTTTATTCCACGCTCGTGCCCAGCGCGCACCGCAAGCGCGTGGTCAGCACTCGCCACTCGTGGCTCAGCCCCAGCGTCATCGTTCCTGGAGCGTGCCCGTTTGCGGCAGCAGACGACGCAAGCTGCTGGGGCGCCGCCACAGAATAAATATATTTCGAAGGCACAAGCCGAACACCTCGTGTGGGGGAAGGGGATGAAAAAGAGGGGAAATAAGCCAGCGGAAAAATGGGGTTTGATCGCAACGCGTGTCCGCCGTGCGCACGGACCACATGATTTAGGTCATTTTCACTATACCTGTACGTCCAGCAAATCTCCAAAGGTTCAGTAAAGTTTCTTTCACGTCGTTCGAAGGCGTTATTCATTCTTGAAGGGACATGACGTGAGGAGGTGGACACCTACGGCGGTGTTCCTCGGAGAGTCCGCCACAGTCCAAGAGAAGGTGGTGTATTTATTTATTTATTTATCATAGTACCCACAGCGCCTTTCCAAGGCATTACAGTGGGGGGGGAAGAAGTAGAAATTCGTACAAAATACAGGCATAACAGAAATATCACTTAAAGCACAATGACAAGCCAAAACCCGGCATGTTCAACGAAGATACACTACAAAGAACAAGAAAATACATCATTAGACATGATTGTCACAACATTTTTGGGTAACTTATTCCATTCGCTAATAGTTTTGGGGAAAAAAGAATGCTTAAACAATTCGGTTCTACAACTTATTTCTTTTATTTTACAGGAGTGATCTGTCCTTAGTGAAACGTAGTCTGGGCTCATTAAATAACAACTTTTGTCTATCCCTGTTTTGTCATGAAATATATTGTGAAAAAATTTTAATCGAAGTACTCTCCTACGATGCTGAAGCGAATCCCAACCTAGGCTGCGTTTAGCTGTAGACACACTGAAATTCCTGGAGTAGTCTTTAAGAACAAAACGAATAGCCAAGTTTTGAACTCTTTCTAGTTTCCCGATATCAGATTTGATACGTGGATCCCATACCGTACAAGCAAACTCGAGTATGGGGCGAACATTGGTCTTATACAACAACTCTTTAGTCTTCACTGGAAAACGTTTCGCGTTGCGACGTAGGAAGCCCAAAACACGACATGCCTTCGCACATACATAATTTACATGATGGCGCCAAGACAGGTCCGAGGTAAGATATACACCAAGATATTTATGTTCGAACGTTTGGTGAAGACATGTACCATTAATGGTATAGGAATAAACATGAGGCGTCTTCTTTCTCGTGAAGCACATGTACACCGATTTCTGTAGATTTATCTGCATTCCCCAAGTTTTACACCAATCAACTAGCCTATTCAGATCATGTTGAAGCGCAGTGCAGTCGTCTAAGTGATTACTAATTCTATATAATACACAGTCGTCCGCAAACAATCTTATTGTAGAAGAAATATCATTACAAATATCATTCATAAAAATTAAAAATAATAGTGGGCCCAAAACAGAACCCTGCGGTACTCCCGAACTTACATCGACATCTTCAGACTGCTGACCATTTACGACAACACGCTGCTTCCGGCAGTTCAAGTACTCTTGTATCCAACGAAGAATTTCAGGGTTTATGTTATACCACGCCAATTTTTCTAGGAGGAGTGAATGAGGAACAACGTCAAACGCCTTTGCTAAATCAAGACAAATACAGTCCACAGAGAAACCTTGATCCAATGAACCAGCAATATCATGAGGTAATTCTGTTAATTGTGTCACACAAGAAAATCCAGCTGGAAAACCATGCTGTTGGGGGCAAAGCAGCGAGAATGAATTTAAGTGATTAATAATGCGAGTGAAAAGCACGTGATCGAATACCTTACATACTACAGTCGTCAAAGAAACAGGCCTATAATTGGGTACGAGGCTGCGTAGTCCCGATTTGTGCAACGGCGCAACGTTTGCAAGTTTCCAGTCATGTGGTAGAACTCCTTCTTTCAGTGATCTCGAAAAAAGAATTCGAAAATATTTTGATATCACGGCTGCACATGACGATAGCAACGCAGTAGGTAATTCATCGGGTCCCATGGCACTGGAAGGTTTCAAACGTAAAAGCAGCTGCTCGATTCCGCGTATATCAAACTCAGTATTACCCATGGGTTCAGCACAAAGGGAGCCAAATCTAAAGTTATCAGTACCATGCCGCCGTTCGGCAAAAACGGAACTAAAAAACGCATTGAAGCATGTAGCTTTCTCGCGACTATCAGACACCAATGCACCATTACATTCCAGAGTAGGAATCGACACTTGGTCCTTTCTATTTGATTTAATATATCGCCATAGTTCCTTCGGACGGTTCACAACACGCTCGTGAAAAGAATTAAAGAACGAGTTTTTGGCTTTCCTAACGGCTTCTTTAAACTCATTCGTAACAGCTTCCAATTTTACTTTATTACACGAGTTAGGATTTCTTTTGAAAGCCGCATAAATATTCTTCTTTTTATTACTGACTTGACGAACTGCTTTAGTGAACCATGGTTTATTCTTATTACGGCGCGATGTCAATACCCACGATGGTACGTACTGATCACGCAGTTCAAAAATTTTACTTTTGAGAACTTCCCACAACTCTTGAACACCACAACTTTCGGAAAGTGTTTCGAAAACGTCATAATACCTGTCAAGGGAAAGGGAAATCTCAGCAGTATTAGCTTTCTGATAGTTATAAATGCGTCGATTACCGGAGTCCGAGAATCGCGCGTACTCAAGTAACATCCCACAAAAAACTGCTTTGTGATCGCTTATACCAGGCAGCACCTGCGGCAAGCAATCTCCTGCCGAAATATTTGTCAAAAATAAATCTACAATATTCTCGCCATGCGTCGGTTGGGACACCAGTTGAGAGAGCGTAAACGAGCTGCACATTTTAAACACCTCAATACCCAGTGCGGTTCGCCCTTCCTGCAAAGCAGCTATGTGGGACCAATTTATAGCAGGTAAGTTAGAGTCGCCTGCTATAACCAAGTTATCTGCATGAATGAGTTCAATTCCCTTTACGAAGTCTCGAAGCATTTCATCTGAACTACCTGGGGGACGGTAGAAACAAGACACCGATAAACTCACACCAATTCTGAGGTTAATTTGGGCCCACACAGCTTCACATAATCCCACGTTAACTTCCAGCCGACGACAGTTGATTTCGTTTTTTACAAGAATGAACACGCCCCCACCATGGCCGTTCCGGTCCTTCCCATAACAGACATAATTTGGAGGAAATATTTCGTTATCGTTAACATCAGCATCTAACCATGACTCTGTACCAAGTACTACTGACGGATCTGTCATGTTATTAAGGCTGGCAAGCTCATCGACTTTATTTTTGACGCTTCGGCAATTGACGACCAAAAATGACAGGTTGCATTTTTTTTGTTTCTCTTGTCAGGTAGCTCGCAGTACTTCGCCGCTTCATTCATCATAAATATACTTAGTTTTGTTGATATAAAGTGCGTCGTATCTAAGGTTTACTTTGTCGGTTTCCTTCCGTACTTTCTTAGCATATTCCCAAAGCTGTTTTCTTTTCAATCTAATGGGTTCCGAGAAGTCTTCCGAAATGCTAATGGGACTGCCTTTCAACTTTTTGGCGTTGGATAGAACGCATTCCTTGCCTTTGTAGGTCGCAAAATTAACAATTATGGGGCGGCAATTACCCGGCCTAAATATACCCAGGCGGTGTGCGCGTTCAATATGTACATCGTCAACAGATAAGACTGTCTTGCAGAGATCTAGTACGCGTTGCTCAGTCGACTCGTAGGTTTCGCGCTCCTCAGTGTCTTCTATACCGTAGAAAATCAGGTTGCATCGTGTACTTCGGTTTTCTAAATCATCTAGTTCTAAATCATCTAAATCATGGTGGGTCTGCCGGCATTCCACAGGGGGCAGGTAAGGATAGGAGAGGGAACAGGTGAGGAGCCGTCTGGGCCCTTTCTCCCGAAACGCTGGTACCAGGTCCATCGGTCGCGGACGTCAGGAGGGATCGTTGTGCCGGAGCGGGCCTTGTGTAGAAGGACCTGAAGGCATCGCGGGATGTCCTCGGGAACTGGAGCGTCTGGCCTTGGGGACATTTCCTTGAGGAGTTGCCGCATCGGATACGGCGTTCAAAGAGGGGGTTGTTGAGGGTAGGTTCGTCGCATGAGAGTTCAGGGCATCGCATGAGAGTTCTGGGAGGTACGAAGTGACACAGATGTGATGCGATGGGCCGTCTCGTTCCCTGGGTTGGACTGGTGGCCGGGGGTTCATTCTATAACAATTGTGGTGTCATTTATTTAGGTGAGGTTGTCGATGGTTCGTCTAATTGCACTGGAGACGTAGTCATGAGGATCTGGAGAGTGCATTGTGCTGATTACATCTGCATTGTCCGTATATTTGATGACTTTAGAGGGATTGTGTTTTTTCTTGATGGATGGGTGATCCCTCTTAAGCAGGGCGGTGGCTAGTAGAATGGCTTTATTTTCTGGTGTAAACGGATCGATTTCTGATTTCGTAGAGAACGTCATGTACTCTGTCAAGCTGCGATCGTTTGCGTGGTGTACGCCGCACGTAAATCGGTAAGATGCTAGTGCGGCATCAGGGTAGATGGCATATGTGCCTTGTTCTAACAGGCTTTGGAAGCGAGACAGGCTGTTTCTTTGATGTTTGTGCCGTTTGCGCTCTTTTGTCGGCCTTGCTTTGTGATTTACGGGGTTGCGTCCATTGCCAAGGCGGGTTTCGGGGCAAAGAAGGGTCTGCTGGTGGGCCAGGTGCAAACGTTCGTGTCTCCTCGTAGGCAAAGATATGGTGGCCCCGAACGGTGAGTTCGCGACGGTCGGAATGGTTTTCTCGCGCCGCTTCTAGTGTCGCTTCAATTGGTCGAACTTTATTTTGTTGGGATTGCGTCCGGTTGAAGCAGGTCCCGCCATATGTTAGCCGGCAAGTTAGAATGGCTTTACTGATGCTGTGGATGAGGGCGGTGCCTGTGGCACCGAATTTTGTACCGATTCTGTGGATAAGGTGGGCTGTAGCACTCCAGCCTTGTCGGACCTGCTTGAGCCATTCTGTGGCGTTGCCGTTTTGACTGATAGGAACGTGGAGTAGGTGGATTCGACCGTGCGAGAATAGCGGAATCTCTTTATTTTCAAGGTAAAGAACTTTTTGCCTGTTGTGTTTTTTGCCACACAAGAGTAGTAGAGTAGACTTGTCCGGTGAGGGATGCATTCCTACTGCCTGGATGGCGTTTTCTAGGGCAAAAAGGGCTGCTTGAAAGTCTATGCACACCCCCACGGTGGTAGGATGATCGTCTCGCTCCGTCCACAGCGTAATATTATCGGCAGAAACGGTGAGGTGTGCTCCGCTGGTTTTGTGTACGTCAATTGCCACCATTCTCATCACCAAATTGAATAGAAAAGGTGATAGAAGATGAAGCTTTGTGGTACTCCGCGGTCGGAGTAGTGGGTGTTCGGATGGTCGTTGCCCGTTCGAATTTCGAAAGTTCTATGTTCCAGAAAACTGCCAGTATGGTTTCGTGTGACACCGTGTCGAAGGCCTTCTGCAGATCAACTGCAACCAGAATGTTTGGTTGTCCTGACGGCGGGGCTGGTCGAGCTGAATTTACGTGCCGTCTGAGAAGACACAGCCTGTCATCAGTCCCCATGTTGGGGCAGGAACCACTCTTTCCAGGGGGCGTTAATAAAGCATGTCGTGATTGTGACGTGTAGTAAAAAGCGTTTAGAAGGCACAAACTAGGGATAATGCGGCGTATAGTGATGATGGTGAGGTTGATGGATGCTTCAGTGACGTCACACTGACTGTTTGCAATGTACTGTGACGTTATAAAGCGGGTGGAATGGTTTTGATTCGATTCGAAATTGTGGAAAATTATGATTACGAGGGCTGCCATATTGATAATGCATATTATAGCCTTGGTCAAACTAACGTTAGATATGGAAGTTTTTTAATATTGGCGGATGCGGATTTAAGGTTGCGACTGAGGTAGCTAAGTGTACATGAAACATCTGAGCAGATGGGTTCTACGTGGGACACCCATCAAAACGATGACGTCAGATGAGTAGCAAGCTATTTTTACGTTGATTTAATTGCCTACATGTGTTGAATATTAGTGTGTTTTGGGAAAATGACAAGATGAATTTTTCGAGGTTTAAGGCATCAGGGATATTTCGCACCATGTAGAAATTGTGTTGAGATCATGTTGCAAGGACTTGTCGGATGGAGGGCGGATGGGGTTTTAGATGAGGCAGTCATCAGCTAATAATCGTACTTTTGTTGTAATATGAGTACGCAAATCGTTTATGTTAATGGGGAACTACAATGGTCATAAGCTTACGCCTTGCGAGACTCCCGATGTTACACTGGTGAGGGATGAGCTTTGGTTGTTAGCAGTAGTATATTGCATGCGGCCTTGTCAATAGAGTTCGATGCAGCGTAGTATATTAATAGTAATTGCAAGAGAACCGAGCATAAGTAGGATTTTATAGAACCCGCTGAAAAATCCAGAAATATTGCATCTATTTGAAGTCTGTCTTTTATGCAAGAAAAGATGCCATGTTTAAATCGTGCTAACTGTGTGTTGCAGAAAAACAACTTTCGAAAACCGTGTTGATGCGTATAAAAGAAGCTAACTGTTTCCAGGCAATACATGAGGGCAGATGCTATTACATGTTCGAGCAATTTGCAAGAGACCCTTCTGAGCGAAATGGGAAGGTGGTTGAACGGTTTGCTAGATCCTGCAATTCCAGATTAACTTTTTTGACGGTGATGTTTTCTGTAGCGGCTATGCAATGTAAATACGATTAAGATTGTGGTTGCTCAAGCCTCCAAGAATCGTAACGGTTTGGGCGTTATCAGGCAGGGTGTTAGCAGTAGGTCGAGCGTATTATCTTATCTTTAGAGGAATTTATCCTTTCTTTATAGTGTAAAGGTCAAAATTCAGTTTATAAACAGTTTTGATTCGCTGCGCGGCGAACTGTTGGTCGTTGCCAGCAAAGGCCATAAAATTTCCGCAAAGTTAACAATCCTCATACAAAAAAAAGGGGCTTGTGGAGACTTCTCTCGAACGCAAGTAAGTGAGGAACGGAGAGAGGAACAGAAACAGGGGCCAAAAACTGACTTCACATTCTTGTTGTACACCAGCACTCATGTTAGTTCCATGCCACCCTGATGAAAGATAAGGGCAGAAGAGAAACCATTAAATAACGCGAACAGTATGCCGCCACCACGTCGATAGCTGCGGTCACGACAATAAAGCGTGAAATTTAGATTGCCAGTAAATGTTTAGATCACAATGTCCTCATGAGGCCAAGTTTCTGTTAAAGGAATTATGTCTGGTGACACATCTTGAATGAAGCTGCAAAATGCGTTGCCTTTCGAATGATACTGCGCACGTTAGTAAAGGCGATGTTAGGAGCGAGAGATGATAGGGTCCGCTTGCGGAATGGAGGCTGTAAAGATATGTCTTAGCGCGTCATTGGTCATCAGCTGAAGCAGTTTCTGGTGAACTAGATGAAGACGAAAGTGTACTTTGATTCGAGCTTTTGATGACTGTGTCGGAAACAGGGCGATTAGAATTACACATCGAGCCAACGAGGAACTTTTTGCGCGCGAATATATTTCATTAGCTTAGCACGTGCGAGTCGTGTGAAGTCTACTCTGTTTCCGGTCTTTTCCCTGTCCGGTCTATAAAGTCTGTTCCCTTAGGTTTCCAGTCACAAGCAGGAATACTTCCCTTTATTTTTAAATGAGCAAGCATTATAATAACAGGGAGCTTTATGTTATCGGAATATATGGCCTGGCGATGAGCCCGTTGAATGTCATTTGGGTTCAGCAGAATTTCAAACGCGTTAGCACAAAATTCTAGAACCTTTTCATCTGACTCCTTCTTGGTTTCTTTTTCGCAGTCGTTAAGGCCTACGAAAAGAAGGTTATTGCGGCGAATAGAGTTATGTGAGTCGATGTGAGCGGCTTTCAAAACCTCGAGTTCGTGTTTAATTTCGGAAGTTGCAGTTAGTTGATTAGTGGACGTTGGCTCGGCTAGCTTTATTTCTAGCATATTGATCTGGTTACTCGGTATGATATCAGCTGTTCGTGAGAAGCTTGAGCTGCCCTGACTTGAAGTAGTTCTGCGCGAATATCTGCTTGCCCGTCTTGAAGTTTTTTTACTGTAGCAACCAGCGAGCCGATGTCAGGCGTATGAAGCCGAGGGTTGACACCTACGTATCATGATAGCAGTAGCAACAACTCTAACAGCAGGTGGCATGCAAGCGCATCGTTTATTAGGCGAATTACGATTCTGCACTGTAGGTCGCTGGGGCACTACACCGTGACAAGAAAACGGTTGCTGCTTCGGTACACTTTAGAACAAATAAGGTAACAATCCAGGAACAATATAAGAGTGGTGAACATGTTTTGGCGAACGATGTCGTGCCCGCGTCGGCATGCGGGGCTGTGCGGCATAAATATATATATATATATATATATCGGGGTGAAGGGGACCTTCTTTTTAACCCCCGGGCCGTGACTCGAGCGTCTACAACATGTCGAGAGTGGTCGACCAGCATTGAACCCTCTTAAGCTCCCTATGGCACCAAGACTAAAAGAACAGAGGCCCTCGCTATGCGTGTAGCGAATCAGAATAGGAAATGAGGGGCTCGTTGAATAAGACAGAAATAAGAATTGGCAGTCAAGGAAACCGCGGAAAGCAATGGTGAGGATGTGATTGAAACAGATAATGAATTTGGAAAAAATAAGCAAGTGAAGAAAATATGCCCGCAAGGTGGGATCCAAACCCACGACCTCCAGAATAGCGACCTCTACAATATATATATATATATATATATATATTTATATATTTGCACTATGATGAGGTCCCGTGCCAGGCGACGTAGACAAAGAAACATGTTGCCAGATGGTGACTGCCGGGGTGTCTGAGTCCTCCTGGGTTGGGAGTGGTCCACGGAAAAGGCAGGCTGCCATGGAAACCCAGTGGGGCAGGTCCTGGAACAATACAAGGGCGTGAGCATGTTGCGGCGAACGATGTCGTGCCCCAAATAAAATGCGTCGTCTACCTGTTCAGTTGTCGCGGTCTCTAGATCGCTTTAGTTTCTTTTTCCCTCCTTCGAGGGAAGCATTTATGCAAACATGCACTCACACGCAAGAAGAATGGCGACGTCATTGAAGATGACCATGGCCCGACACACAGTTCCGTTTTGCGATCATTGTTTATTTAATAGTTGTGGTCCCAAGGATTGTCATCATCTATATCGAAGAGGTGTCATATTGCTCGCAGGATTGTAGCGGATGCGAAATCATCCCCAGCATTGTAAGCTTACACCAGCTCTTCATCACCTATTTAGGGCAGTGGTCACTGGTTCTGCAAGGCGTCTCGTGAAAAAGTGGCAAAACCATAGGCATCTTTCCAGTCAAGCTATTGGCTTCCAGGGATAGTGGCGGCCGTGGTGTCATCTCCCAAGCAGGGTGTCGTTTAGACTTCAACGGCACGAAGGCTCTTCCACGGTACTGAGCGCATTCGCACGACCACACCAGTGCGAACGAACGCGGGGCGTACTCGGTGATGTGCATATCTCGTTCCGACCAAGTGTTGCCAAGAGAACTGCGAATGCTGGCGAATGCTCCAGCGAACGCTGGAGGGAACGCGCTCACGAGCGCTCGACAATTTCTAGCTCATCGAGCTTTTTGCCAGCTTTTTTTGCTATAGCCCCCGCGCGGGCCGCGATGCTAGGTGATTGCCGCGACGCACGCGTTCACGTGCGTTCGGCGGTTTTTGGTAATCTTTCCTGGAACACCAATATCACACCCAGCAACAGCCCTATCCCTGTTATAAAGCCGATAGCATCATCTTCGTTGCAAGAACCAGTCTGTTCTTGCAACGTACAGACACCTACGGCTCTGTCGTTTCATAATAAGGGGCGAGGTGGAGATATTTTTAAACATGTGTAATTAGGTAAAGTTAAAGTTAGAAGAAGCCCAACTGCAGCTGAAATAGGCAAAAAAAAAGATGGTGATATTACTTTCTGTATTATACCAAAGAAGGTGGAGTTGCTATAGTGAAGAGCGAAATGAAAGCATGCTTTCTATTGTTTCCATTTTAGCCCGCACTGACAAAATCGCCAGCCGCCCCCTGTTATCTCTTAACGACAAGCTGCGTACGGTAGATGGTACCAAAACAAGTGTGCGCGTTGTTAAATTGCAATGGGCCCATTCGGCACACGCAATATAGAAGCAGGAGAGTAATACCACGTAAATGCAGTAAAAGAGCGAAGGGGAGGTCACGAGAAGAGAAAGTTACAAGATTGCGAACTGTGTGGTTTCGCTTTCTGGGCGCACAGACAATACAGAGCACTCCGCCCCTCAAAACTGGTAACGATGAGGTGCATGCTTTAGATATTCTCAAGACATGAGGGCGCGGTATTATCATAAAATGGCGCGACCAAACCCAGAAAAGATAACAAAGAACTAGTAATGAACGGTAGTTGTAAGAGGCCTGTTAATGTTAATTTGCGGCACTGAAGAGTGAGAAGAAAACACCCGCGGTTTAGGTTAAGTTTTAGAAGCGCCAGCTATATAGGCAGTTGCACCCCTATCACCACTAAGCGAAGAGTGCATGCTCTTGATGCCATCTAATCATAAGTGTTTGTGTCTCAGATGTGAACGTCTTGGTGTGCACAATACGGCAGAAGAGCTTATAGAAAGAAGCCCACTCTTCCACCAGGTCGTCCGCTTGATAAAAACTTCCAATGGAACCCAAATTATCAGGCTGCCAGGTATAGGCCAAACTGACTGCCGTAAATCTAAAATTCCCCTCTCTTCTGAAACCCATGCAAAGCTTAAAATTAAACCAATACCCCAAAACATGAATCCCATATAACACGCGAGCTGCAGCGAACAGAGGGCACACGCTCTCCTAAACCGACTCCCGGCTCGTTATGACGTGGTCTGTGTTGATGCTGCAGACAGAGTACAGACACCGCGCCGCATTCGTCGTTGCAGTTTTAAACGACCCGGGTAATCCCCTTTTGTCACTCTAACCTTAAGTACCCCCCATCGCGCCACGGCGGAAGAGGCCGCAATAGCTTTACCCTTCTCCGAAAGGCCGACCCTCTCGATGAGAATCTCCGATTCCAAAGCGACTATTCAAAATTTTGCCAACGGCCATGTTTTGCCAGAGGCATCCAAAATTTTCAAAAAGCCATCAACCCAACACCCAGGTAGAAATTGCCCGGAGTCCGGCGTACGCTAGCCTCACTGGTAACGAGGCTGCCATATACGGCTGGAGGGCTCACAATCCGAGCTGAAGCAAGCCTCGAACCCTATCAAGGGGGCAGATCCGCAAGAGATCGACTCCTTACGTACAAAGAAATAACCGTTCATTACCGCCTCGACCGCCGTAGGTACCCCCCGGCTCACGTCAACCTTGACAATTCCGAAGAACACACGTGGCGTCTCCTTTAGACGAACACGTTCACTAATCCCGCTATACTCCAACGAATCCACCCTTCATTATACCCTTCCTCAGAATCCCTTGCACGTGGTTGCCACGTCACCCTTCCCCACATCTTCTGCGAGTTCCCTAATGATTCCTTCCTCTAATTTCCTGTGATGATCAGTAGGAGGAGGCGCTGGGAGCTCATACCTACAGGTGCAAACCTCCTTGGCCACCAGAGCTGCCGATGTCGCAACCCGGCCCGAACCAGTGGCCACAACCGCCACTTAAGCCACATAACGATCAATATATTGTTTTATCTCTCTCTCTCTCTCTCTCTCTCTCTCTCCCGAGGCTATTGGGCATTACTTTAGTTTTCTGTATAATATGTTAGGCCCACGATTGCACTCCGCTGGTCCTGCGTGGTAACCTTGCTTTGCAGTTCATCCCCTCATTTACATAGAAAGGCAACGTCATCAGCAGATGTGAGGTTACTGAGGTATTCCCTACTAACCCTTACGCCCCCTGTTCTGAATACAATGTTCGGAATACCTTTTCTATAAATGCTTTCAATAAAATCGGAGACACTGTGTTTCCTTGACTGACTCCATTCCTTATAGGTACTTTGCTCCCCTTATGGAGGACTAGTGTAGCTGTCAATTCATTGTAGATATACTGAAGTATTCCTACGTAATGCTCGTGTACACCATGATCCCGTAATGCCTACATAGCTGCTGATGGTTCCACCAAGTCATATTTTTCCACCACTCATATTTTTGTGAGCTATATAAAGGGGCTCAGAATACTCCGCGCGTTTCCGTGTCACCATTTATTGTGTGATATGGTATATTGTTGAATGGTGCACTCGAGAAGGTATAAATCACTCCCGGAGTAACAGACAAATTTACGCGTTACATATGCGTTGTTGTTGGAAGCTGTGCTGGCGGCGCGACGTGATGGCAGTTTTTGGGCTTATTATTAGAAAGAATTACAACAAACAAGGGTGGCAGTAGATTGCCTTTCGCTGATACAAGAGGTAGATAGAAAGTCGCCATGGTTTGTGTCCCATTGGCCGAAAAACCGTGGTGGTTCGGCGATGTGTAAGACATTTACTTTGAACAACGATATTGTGGCGTTTTCTTAGTAAGGTCGACTGTCGTGGAGTGGAGGCAGAACTGATTAGCAGGTTTGTTGGTGAATATGAGTTGCAGCTTTGTGAGGTATTTCAACTTGGCCTTATTCGATTGCTCGCATATAGTAGAGGTATTTTTATACACTTACACTTCTACAGGACACGGTATGACTCGAATAAAATTTCGACTACCAAAGTGCATACGGTATAAAAAATCACAATGACTACGGCTTGGTACGGCAAACAACCCCATGTAAACACATTTGTACAACGAGCAGAAAGTCTATTAACAGAAAAGCATGCACGTAGCAATGCAGCAACTTGAGAGTCAGGAGCTTCCCAGTTGCAACGTAAACTGAAGACGTGAGTTTACTCAGGACATGACATGCATGCACCACGTTTGGATAATTTTTTCCGATCAGGCGCAGATTCCACGAAAAACATATTTCAAGCGATCCTTCTACAGTACTTCGGCAAAGTGTCTACAATGTTCTTTTCTTTTTATCTTGGACATGTCCTCCTTTCTATAGTGATGCTTTGTGGGGATCGCGACTTTCACGCGAACCCCTTTTCTGGCTAGCTTCCCCTCGCGGCCGGTGTTGCACAGTTGCGCGCCTCGCTCACGCGACGGGAACGATACGGGAGGGCGCCAGCGACCGGACGGTTTGGTTGTCGCCCTGGTGGAAGCGTTGACCCTTTTCCCCTCTGCCTTACCCGAGAACCAGTTCTTCCTCGATACTAGCGCCACCGTAAGGCGAAGTCTGGTGGGACGTAGCATGACGAGGGGACGCTCTCTTGTCTTCGGGATCCGGTAGCGCGCGGACGTCTCGGCGCGCTGGTCCTGACCTGGGGAACGTGCTACAAAGGACGCGTCCGGGCGAGCTGTGAGACTGCAACCGCGCTCGCACTGCGCAGCGTTCCGCTGCTCCGGTAGGCCATCGGTGAGTCGAAACATCTCGATCTCTAGCGTTGTTTAATGCCTCGCTCCCAGTGTTACCGTTATGGCCTACGATTAGTCTGTATGCAGTGTATTTGATTTGCACTTTGCAATAAATGCTGCCATTGATGTTTTGCCCTCGCCGCCTCCTGCCTTTGTCTGTCTCCGCAAACAACGGACCCGTCCGCAGCCGGCGCTCGCAAGGCATGTTTGCTGAGCGCGGATGGCTGCGGTGTGGGAAATCACTAGTGTGTGAAATGTAGAATCCCACATCTGGCGCCCCAACGTGAGGCCTTGTTTGCGGAGACGAGCAGGAGGCACGGCAGCATCCTTTGTTCTGGCGTCGGACGATCCGAGCACAGACAACAGACTTCAGGCCTAACTGATTGGAGCGAGTTATTAGCAGAGGCGAACTTTCCTGAGAGTGAGGCGAATTATTTATTGCTGCGGCGTTTTTAATTTGTTAAGCGCCGAGTTTGCAGCAATCGTGTATATGGCAGGACATCGCTGCCAATTAACACGTGGTCTCCGAATTTTTGTCGGGACGTTGTTGTTTATGGAAACGAGGGTTTCCGAGTTTGCATCCACGCGAGGCCGGGAGCCCACGCCGTTGTGTCAGCCCGAAGTGAGTGTGTACGGAAGCTGCAATTTGGGTCCGAGTTTTTCATTTTGTTTTGTCGACTCCGGGAGTCGAGGCTCTGGGAGCCGTGTGGCTGGGCCACGTGTGCCGCAAAAGGCTAGCTGGTATTGCAGCCTGGCATGGGCGCTCCGATACCGCGGAATGCGGTAGGCGCCGCTCGCTCATAAGCTGCTTGTGTTGCAGCGAGCGTGTAGGACCCTAAAAAGCAGATGTCTCCTCACGGCTGCACGTACGGGCACGTTCAGGGTTTCTTTCGTTTGGTCTGTTTTATTTTGTTGTGTTTTTGGATGCGGGTGGTTTGCCGAAGTGAGTGACCCGAAGGCTTTCACAGCCGGTCCTCCCGGAGAAGGCACGACCTAGGGAACAATGCGAGGGCGTATGGAGCGCTCCCCCTCTTTTGTTGATCGCCTCGCGCGAGAGAAAGGAATCTCTCCCGCCTCAGGAAAGACTTGCTTTGACCCCTGGCTGCTTGAAAAACTGCTTTCCGCAGCATAGTTGTTTTTGTTGTCGCGCCACGCGGGCGACGGGACTGAAGGGGGGCCTCATCCCTCTTCCACTGACGGGGAGAATTACGCGAGGCAAACTTTGCGCTCGCTGATTGTAACGTCGCAGGAGCCCTCTTGTTCGGCTCGAGAGACCAAGCTCTGTTCACGTAAACTAAGCGCCAGTGTGTTGAAACGTATTTCAGCATTTTTACGCAAGCGGTGTTCATGTGTGTGAACATAGGGCTGTCGTTGGGAGCAAATACTGTTTCCGCATTCATGTGTATGAATGAAGTGTTAAAGATGCGAGCAAATACTGCTTTCGCATTTGTGTGGTTAAGCATCGCGCCGGGCGGTCGATGCGACCGTGTGTGTTCTTTGTGCCCTGTACCGTATAGGGTTAGAACAGGTTCTAGCTCTGTGGCCATTTCCAGAGCGATTGCATTGCTGACAAACTTAGCAGTTGAACCGTCAGATTGTGTCACGTTGTTGATGCAATCGAGTTGATATTCTCCCTACCCTGCACGCTGCAGCGTTAGGACACTTTGGCGTGCTTTGTTGACGTTAACAAGCAGGTAGTTATGCCGATGCCATGGCAATTGTGATATTCGACATCGAACCACATGATCGATGGGATCAAAGGGCTACTGCAGCCTGTTTTTTCCTGCCCTATACATTGTAGGGTTTGGACTATTTATTGGGCTTTGTTGACATTAACAGAGCGATGGCAATGCTGACAACTCGGCAGTTGTCGTTAGGATCGCGCCACAAAGGCGGTGCGATCGGAGAGCTATTTTTTTCTGCCGTACACTGAAGGTGCGGGGAGTTTCTTTGTGCAGCTAAGCCACCCCGGCTTGGACCACATGACGGAGCGTGTTTATGCTGCTGTCTACTGTTCCGGGCAAGCTGCCGAGCCTGCTGAAGGGGCGCGGTGCGGCATGCCGTCACCAGCCTGGCTGAGAGAGTCGGCAGTCTGGTCGCTCGGCGGCCACGGGCCATCACGGATGTGCCGCCACTTGAGCAACGCTTGCTTGGGTTGGCTGGTGCGATTCTTCCCGGAGCTACCCGCCTGCAGACATCAGCGGGCGACGACCGGGCCTGCTGGTACACTACCAGCGGTGGCATTGGACGAGTGGAAGCCGGCGTAGGCAACACGATGCAGTGACTAACAATTTAATCGACGAACGAACTTTTCGTCGCCTCTAGTCCTGTAGTCAGCTCTCAACGGCGTACGCAAGGAATTTAGGAGGGAGGGATGTGGGGATCGCGACTTTCACGCGAACCCCTTTTCTGGCTAGCTTCCCCTCGCGGCCGGTGTTGCACAGTTGCGCGCCTCGCTCACGCGACGGGAACGATACGGGAGGGCGCCAGCGACCGGACGGTTTGGTTGTCGCCCTGGTGGAAGCGTTGACCCTTTTCCCCTCTGCCTTACCCGAGAACCAGTTCTTCCTCGATACTAGCGCCACCGTAAGGCGAAGTCTGGTGGGACGTAGCATGACGAGGGGACGCTCTCTTGTCTTCGGGATCCGGTAGCGCGCGGACGTCTCGGCGCGCTGGTCCTGACCTGGGGAACGTGCTACAAAGGACGCGTCCGGGCGAGCTGTGAGACTGCAACCGCGCTCGCACTGCGCAGCGTTCCGCTGCTCCGGTATGCCATCGGTGAGTCGAAACATCTCGATCTCTAGCGTTGTTTAATGCCTCGCTCCCAGTGTTACCGTTATGGCCTACGATTAGTCTGTATGCAGTGTATTTGATTTGCACTTTGCAATAAATGCTGCCATTGATGTTTTGCCCTCGCCGCCTCCTGCCTTTGTCTGTCTCCGCAAACAACGGACCCGTCCGCAGCCGGCGCTCGCAAGGCATGTTTGCTGAGCGCGGATGGCTGCGGTGTGGGAAATCACTAGTGTGTGAAATGTAGAATCCCACAGCTTTTGAACAAGTACCCCAATATATTATAATAATTTATACTGCAATATCTTAAAATAATATAATACAATACTACAATATAATACAATATACTATTACAATACAATACGATATACAATATAATAATACAATATAAATGATACGGTAAAAAAGCGTTAGCCTCCTGTTTTTTATAGAAGCTGTAGGAAATCTAGGTTATCTTCGTCATACCGTCGTCAATAGCCTGTTCTGTTTATGTTTACTCAAGGAAGCGGTATTACATTCCCGACAGATTGAGTTAAACTACCTTTCATCCCTGTCATCCCTGTCATCATCTTCCTTATCCTAAAACATCAGCCGACTTAGGGCACTGCAGGGCGAAGCCTGTCTCCTTCACCTCCAACCGCTCCTGTCCTGTGCTCCTCGAGTTAATTTTTTGTCTATGAATGTTCTTATTTTTTTCCCATCGCGTCTTTGGTCTTTCCTTTGTTCTAGTACCACCACACGGCATCCATTAATAAGTTGCCCGGCAGTCCACCGTTTGTCATTTTGTCACACTACATATTCCACAAAAAAACCTGCGTCTTTTTAAAATAAAATGTCATCCACTGGAATTGCCTCCCTCATCCAGGAAGCTCGTTTTCTGACCCTAAGAGGTCATCCGCTCATTATTAGTTCCATCACCCGTTCAGGCAACCTCAGTTTGCTTTGTATATGTTTACTCAGGCGCCAAGTTCTAGCTCCGTATGTCATCACCGGGAGTATTCATTGGCTTTATATACCCCTTTTGAGTCAACGCGGTAGCTTGCATTTCATAAATTTGGGAGTGTTTGCAGAATTGGCCCCATTCCATACCTAGTCTGCGCCAAATTTGCTTCTCATGATGGGGGTAAACCCTGATAGCCATTCCGAGATAGATATGCTCTTCCAGTGGTGCTTGCATTTTGTTAAACTAGCTGACGACGGCGCTTTCGGAATGTTTAATATCCTCCCCTTGGATGTAAAATTATTTTCTTTAGTACCGCCGCCATGTTGTCTTACTTACGCTCCTCAGCTTTATATGCAGGTGCTCCGCAGGCTCACTTAGAAACACTAAGTCGTCTGGAAATCTGAAATAGATGAAGCATACCCATTTATCCGTAGTGCTAAGTTTTCCCAGCTAGGCATCCTGAATACCCCTTTCAGACATCCTTTGAATGGTTTCGGTGAAATGGTATCGCCCTGTATAAAACACCTGTATAAGTTGGTTATGACATATTATTCTCCCCGCACAGCTTTGATAAAGGTCGCTTAGAAGTCTTATGTCGGTCTCCTCTATTTAATTGTCTTTAATTGCTTCCGCTACTGCGGCGCTTTCTATTTCATGAAATGCGTCTTCAAATCACTAAGTACCTCGTAATGGGGTTTGGTGTACTTTGCGGATATTTATAATAATTGATGGATTTCACACATATGACGTACTAATAAGTATGCCTTCATAAACCCAGTCTGATCTCTGGGTTGTTTGGAGATTTAGGCTGTCGGTGATGCAGTTAACTATTACTTCGGTAAAAAGCTTGTATGGCACTAAGAGTGGGTAGTTGGGCCTGTAGTACTTATGGTCCTTGTTTTGTCTTTTTTTGCGAATCGAAATTATCATGCTGTACTTCAGGCTATGACCACTTTTTAGTCTTTCACCATTCCGAGTATGGTGCAGCAGGATTTTTCACTGCCCTAACATCTCCCGCCTTTGAAAGATTCGTAATTACGCCACCTTCGCCTGCAGATTTCCAACTTTTCGTGCCCCTGAGTGCCTATTAACCTTCTTCTTTAGTTATTAGTAGCTTTTCAAGGTAAGCCTTACACTGAATAGTTGCCCTTAGCCGAGCGTTGCTGGCGTACATCCTGATGTAGAATCGTTATAGCATATATCCTGCGCGCGTGTCCAGACCATCGCAGAGGCTCTCCCTGCATACTGCCGCATCTTCTTCCCACCGACTAGAAAGACGTGTTGTGGTGACCCCGCTTCACAAATTTGTTTTGGCTCTATTAGGTACGTGTGATTATATGCGATCAAAAACCACATCATTATCGATCGTTCTTTGTAATAACGAAATGCAAGCACCTAAACAAGCATGAGTGTATAAAAAAAAGAAGGAGGCGGGCATTTTTACCGTATACGGTTACGCGTGAAGGCACGTTACCCCGCCGGCGCTCCAATTAGCCGCCCCTGTAACGACCCTTTTGCTTGATCACCGTGACAAACAAATTTACTACCTCCCTATGCCCCATTCTGCGCTCTTATAGCTAATTCCAAAACGCTGCCCAAGCCAGTTCGCTTTGTCCCTGTACATCACTCTCAACAGTGCCGTACTTCCCCGCACTCACTACTATTTATGCACGGAGGCCGCTTAAAATCCTAAAATAATACCGTAAAAGTAGTCTTCATGCTTTTCCTTATACATCACGACGCTACCTTTATACCAGCAGTAAAAAACATCGCCTTATATTTCAACTACCCCATTGGAGGCAACCGTACTTTGAAGATACACACGACACAGTCTTTTTCAAGACTGTAATAACTGAGGAAGACCCGTGTTTTTGAAATAAGTCTGAATAATGCAACAGTAGGTTACGAATACCGGCCTTCGCTCCTGCGGAGTGATATGTAAAGTTAACACTGCAGGCCAGCGCCGCTCAATATTTCTTTGTTTTGTTTTCGTGTTAGCGTACGCTCTATACCCTTACGCAACTTTTTACAGACATTCTGCATGTACCTCCGGCGTGTCGCTTTAATATTAGGGGCAACGGCTAGTTAAGCTTTAGCGAAACCACTTGTTTAGGCATACATACCTGTGTAGCGGCTCCAACAACATAGAGTTTCATCTTCCAAGATCACCGCACTAGCGGGTACCCAACATGGTAATCTTGAGATGTTCATTGTTTTGCTCAAGGTGGGCTTTAGCTTGGAAAAGGATGCAAAAGGCACACCTTTGGTGGATTTTTTAAACAACTCTTTCCCGAAATCGCAGCAGGCACAATGCTTTGTTGTATTTTGATTTTTTTATTATCTATCCCTTTCCTCCCTTTTTTTCTTCTTCTTCGTTGCTCTTCCTTTCTTTGTCTTCTCTCTGCGTACATCTCCCGGTTCACAGAGCCCAGATCATGCAGGTAAGAAGTGCTGCCTGCTCCTGAAGGAACCGTCATCCCGTACACCTAAGAGAAAATAGGTGCAACCAAGCTACGACAGCTCTTTTCTACACAAGCAGCAGCTTCAAACCAGAGAAGGATCTGACCACCTTGGTGTAGTGTTTGGACACCACTTTCTACGATTTACATATTCCACTAATTGCCCTCAGTCCCCAGAAACTGTAGAACAACGAAGCACGGCGTCGTTCAGGCTGGGGATAAAGCAGAGGGTGCTAAGAATATCTCAGTCCGGAGAGGCTGCCTTTGCAAATTTATTTATACACGTATAGTTTACTAAACCTTACAGACACATAAATAGCATAGGGTAAGGTTGGTTACGATTCTGCAAAAGCTTACAAAATATGGGGAAGAGGGAAACAGAACTAAGTACACCGTAAAACCTTTGCATAATCATTTTACAAGAAGTCAATAACACATACCTTACATGTCTCTAACACACTAGTACGAGCAAAATGGGTTTTGGGGTAGAGAAGCTTGGCGCCGCTTCAGGGGTGTCGCCGAGGCAGAGGCAAGAGGGCGGTGTCTGAGTAACCGAACCAGCGAACAAGCCACCACAGCAAAATAACGCAGGTGCAGCACCAGCGAAAGCGTGAAGGGGAGGTTGGCCCGCGCTCTTAACGCGGCGCCAAGACTCCGTGTGACTCACTGCATCCGCCGGCCACTTTTGCCATGAGCAGCCGCCAGGGAGCGCCCTCCCCTTCACACACTCTCCGGACACTCTTCCCAGGTTTTCGGCTCATACAAAACATGAATATTCGCGCGATAGGATCAAACACAACTAGCAACAACGTATTCGGATGCGGAGACGCCGTGCGGGATAACAGCAAATAGCGCGCACCACCTCCCTTTCGCTGAATAGGTGACTCTCCTCCTCAGACGCAGCAGATATGCGCTGTGACAGAGGAGACTACATTTGGCGCAGCGCGAAAGTTTTCCATTATGTAGTGTACCAATATTCATATAATTTTTTTACAGTTTAAAGAACCACAAGCAGTGAAATGCTACAATATAATCTTGCCAATTCATCATTATACAATGATGTAAAATATGTCGGCGCGAAAATCGGGTAAAACTATCACGACTTTTTATGAATGTCATTCGTAAGAAAGATCAATCCAGTGCTGAATTGCTCGAGGCAATTTCGATTAATTGCAGGCAATCGTATTGCCAAAAATGTGCATCAAGCCGTGAGTATTCCGGAGGCATGGCGAAGTACGTAATGGAGCGTTAAGACGGGGCTGGTTTGCCTTGATCTAACTATGTATTTATAAAAATAGATTAAAAGCGTAATAGCGCAGCGGGTACCCAGCAGTTGAAGTGATAAATATGCTTTGATTTTGATAATGCTATGATGACAAACGTACTTGTATGTAATAAATCTAGCAGCTGTGTGCCTAATCGATTCGAGCGTGATTAGGATTAGGATTAGGAAAAACTTTATTTGTGCCTGCAAAACGACTAAGCGTCGTAACGCGCGCCTGGCGTCGTCCTAGGTATTGCCGTTACTAGGCGCAGCACCAACGCTTCCCGTCGCCGGGTCGCCTGGTCTGTGCTTTTCGAGCGCACCCCGGACTTGCTGGAGGGCCAAGAGTTGAGTGTCCTTGTCGCTACTGCGTGCAGCTTCCTGGAGCTGCGGCGGATAAGTTCTTGATTGAGCTTCGTTTGGAAACCGAGCACAGTCCCAGAAGATGTGCCACTGGTCTGCCAGACCCACACTGCACACTTTACACACGCCCATCCAATAAAGTTCTGGATGAAACCTGTGCAGCGTTGCCGGAGCGAGGATGGACCCGGTCTGGATCTGTCGTAGTAGAACTGCCACCTCTCGGCTCAGGCCCCGTCGAGCCAGGCGGGAAGCCTTGGCGATCTTGTTGTAGCTCACGAGGCGATCTTTGTTCGCGAACCACAACGGACGGTCGGTCTCGGACGAGCGGAGGGTAAGTGCTCGTGCCTCCCAGTGTGCCGTCTCGGTGTGGTTCGTTGCAGTTGCGCATTCGCCCATGTGCGCCGGAAACCACTAGACCCGAACTTCTCTGCCCTGGAGCCTTGCCTTGCCGATGATGGCGGCCGCCTTGGCGCAAACGCGACCTTTCGCGTAGTTGCGTACGGCCATTCTCGAGTCACAGAGCACTGTGCGGCACTCAACCTCAGCGATGGCCAGGGCGATGGCGACCTCCTCGGCGTCCGGGGCTTCGGTGCACCGCACACTCGCAGTCATTGTCTTAGTGACCGTGGAGGCCTAATCTGCGACCGGGACGTAGTCTTCGTGCTGGTACTCTGCTGCGTCGACGTAACGCGCGTGCCCGTCTTGGGAGTGCATCTTGATCAGGGCTTTGGCCCGCGCTGCACGCCTCTCCTTGTTGTGCTCCGGGTGCACGTTCCTATGTACTGGGTCAATGCATATGTGTACCATCGGTTCCTCGTTTACGTCGCGCTGTTGCCGGTCCAGCGTGCGGGGGTTGTAGCCAAGGTTCTCGAGGATTTGGCGTCCCGTCTTTGTCGTGGAGAGACGTTCCAGCTGTGCCGCCATCGGCGCCTCCGTGGTTTCTTCCAGGGTATTGTGCACTCCTGGCTGTAGTAAGCGCGCAGTGCTCGTGGTTTCCATGAGGCCAGTGCCGGTTTGTAAGCCTTACGTATGAGTGTATTGATCTTGGCCTGTTCCATGACCCTCCAGTTATGGTACGCGGCCACGTACGTAATGTGGCAGATGACAAAGGACTCGATGAGTCTCATCAGGTTGCCCTCCTTCATGCCCGTTCTTCTCGAAGAAATGCGGCGAAGGAGACGAATTGCCTCGGCCGTCTTGCGGTTGAGCTTGGCAGGGGTTTCACCGTTGCTGTTGGTCTTGTCAATGATCATGCCCAAAACCTTGAGTCTTGTTTCTTCGGGGATGCATTGCCCTGATGCGGCGACTATTTTGATACTGTTGGCTTCGCGCTGCGGCGTATTGTCCCTGCGTTTCGGTGCGAGCACGAGTAGTTCAGACTTGCTAGGCGAACAGAGCAGGCCGGTACCAACGAGATGCTGCTCGATGGCGGTGACTACCGCATGCAGTTGACTCTCGATGTATGCGTCGCTGCCGCCGGCGACCCACAGCGTGATGTCATCGGCGTATATGGTATGCCGGACGCCCGTTCGCGCTAGCGCCTCCGCAACCACAGTCATGACGAGGTTGAAGAGGAACGGTGAGACGACCGATCCTTGCGGCGTGCCTGTGCTTCCGAGCATCTCCTCTTTAAGCTGTAGGTCACCCGCGTGGAGTTCTACCGTGCGATTCATAAGGAAGTCCTTGATGTAGTTATCGCTGGTTTCGCCCATGTTCAACTTGGAGACTCTTGCCAAGATCGCCGAATGCTTTCCCTTGTCGAAAGCACTCTGGAGATCCATGCCAAGGATTACTGTGTTATCCCTCGTGCCTTCCTTCTCGATTATTTCCGCCTTAAGCTGAAGCATGGCGTCTTGCGTTCTCAGCTTGTGTCGAAACCCTATCATGGAGTCGTGATATAGGCCTTCCTTTTCGAGGTAGTCTTGCTATCGGCGGGCGAGCATGCGCTCCAGCACCTTGCCCACACAGGACGTGAGCGCGATTGGACGGAGGTTGTTTGTGTCTGGCGGCCTGCCCGGTTTAAGGATCAGGATTGTCTTGGAACATTTCCACTGGCACGGCAGCCTGCCCGATCGCCAGCACTCATTGTAGTATTGGGTAAGGGCCTCTATCGATGGGTCGTCTAGGTTTTTAAGCATCTTGTTCGTGACCAGATCCGGGCCGGCTGCACAGAGGGTGTTTAGCTCGTGCAGTGCAGCTCGCACCTCCGCCATCGTGACGTCCCGGTCTAGCCACGCATTGGGTGACCCTGCGTACGGTGCATGGGACTCCGTGGGGGTAGAGGTAGGTATTTGTCCACCAGCTTCTTGAGCACAGCGTCTTTACCTTCCTGCTGCACCGCTGTGTGCATGAGCCTAGCGAGGCGGTCTCGTTGGTCTGACTTGGTTTTAGCCGCATAAAGCAGGTGTTGTAAAAGGTTCCACGTCCTGCCACGATGCAATTGTCCGTCAGCCTTGTTACAGATCTCGTTCCACTGCTGTCTGCACAGGACTTTGCAGTGAATGTCGATGGCGCGATTTAACTCGGCCACTTTCTTGCGCAGTTTACGGTTCAGTCTCTGTTTCTACCAGCGTTCCATGATGGAGTGTTTGGCCTCGATGAGGTGGGCAAGGCGGCTATCCACGCTTAATTTGTCTTCGTCGGTCACCACAGTTTTGGTAGCTGATCGCACGGCTTTGCGAAGCGCGGTGGACCACTCACCTATGTCTCGGATGACCGGACAATCCTTCGGTTGGTTCTGCCAGTCCCAATCTGTTCATTTGTGCGGCACAGTATTTATTACCCCCGATCGGGCCGGGTATCGTGATCTCGAGAATGTAGTGGTCACTGCCAAGATCAACTCCGGTATTTGCCCACGCGATCTTGCCCGTCCGATTGTTCTTGACAAAAGTGACGTCTGGTGTGGTGTCCCTTGCCACGGAGTTGCCTATCCTGGTGGAGCTGGTGGGGTCCATGATGAGTACGTAGTCGTTGTCCAGGGCGCTTTGCAGGAGGCCGCAGCCCTTGATCGTGTCTCGGAGGTAGCCCCATGCTGTGTGCGACGCGTTATAGTCGCCACCGATCACGAGCGTGCTGTCCCTGGCCTTTGTGCTGGCCTGGTGGAGGAGGGAGCGACATTTCTGGTGTATGTGCTTGGGATTGCTGTAAACGTTGAGCAGGAAGAGGCTGCCATTGCGTTGCTTGCCGGGTATGATCTCCGTAAACGTGTACTGAGTCTTAATGGAGTAGAAGCGGAGACACCGACCAAAAGAAACTTAAAAACTTGGTCGGTGTCTCCGCTTCTACTCCAACATGTTTCCCGACCAGACGGGTTTCCTTCAAACCCTCGACTTCACTGAGTCCTAATGTTTCCTTGTTTGATCGTGTGGTCCACAAAGGGGAGACCCTTACGAACGAAAGTACACACGCCACGGCCTTGGGCGGGGCTAACATGTGCTTTGTACCCTGGGAGGGACGGGGCCGCCGAGACCGTCTCTTGGAGCATGATCACGTCTGGTTTCCTGTTAATCATCGGTATGTGCTGTTGTATTACCGCCTTCTTGTGATCAAAGCTGTGGCAATTCCACTGCCAGATCGTGTGATCCCACCGCGGTTTTACTTCTGCTGTTGGGTTGGCGGCCATGATTGCGTTAGGGTGAAGGGTTGCTGTTGTTCTTGGTTATAAGGGTGGTTCATGAACATTGGTGCAAAGGTCGGGTGGTGTACGATTGGGCGTAAGGTCTGCTCGATGAACTCGAACTTTGCTTCGGTTTTCTTGAAAGACGTGGTAATGAGCTCCTCCAGCTTGTTGAATCTTGCGTCAAACTTGGCTTCTAGCTTGGCCTCAAGCGTTGCTTGGAGTTGTTCCGCTGCTTTGCGGGATCTCCGCGACTCGAGTGCGCGTTTCTTGGTTACGGGCTCAGTCTCCATTTCATCTTGGGGTTCGGTCGTTGACATTTCCTCCTTGGGCATAATCTGCGGTCTCTACTCTGTGACCGGCGGTGGGGTTGGTGGCGACTGAGTCGGGGATGGCGTCGGTGCGGGGGTGGGGTCCGTAGCGGTGGGCTTTGATATACGCAGTAACTTGCGTATCTCGGCGATTTCCTTGGTCAGGTTGCTAACTGAGTCTTCCAGTTGGATGTTTTGTTTTCGTAGCGAGTCATTTTCTGCCTTGAGACGGTCCATTGCTTCGTCATGTCGCCTCGGTGGCGGCGTGGCCGGCTGGCTTCCGCCGCTACCGCTCTTAGTTACATCGTGAACGACCGCGAGGGGGTTTCGGTTGTTCACGATGTTCCTGTCTAATTCGGCGGCGCCGTCATCCGTCCGAATGCCGTGTATGACGCCCTTGAGGGTGTCGTGGGGCGCTGTGCGATAAGCGCCAACTTCGTGGAGCTTGCCTTGTACTTGTATAGCTTGAATTCGGGCGTATTTTGCTGCGTTTTCCTAGCTGAGAGTACTCACTACCATAATGTTTTGGTGGACGTTTGGGCATATAGTGTCCCTGGTCCCCGCCGCGCTCTCGATGGCTGCCGCTGCCAAAATCGCCGCGGCCACGTTCGTGGTGCCGGTCTTGAGAATGTCGAGACCGCCCCTTGGCTTTACCACTATCTTCATTTCCTCCGTAGGCATGGCTGGCATACTTGCCGCACGAATCGCCGATACACGGGCGCTGGTGGAGAACTTCGATTTCGAGCTCGTATGGCCGTCTCGATGGTTAGGCTTACCGTTCGAAGCGCGTTGCCAAAGTCCTTACATGCGATCGCAGGCCTGGGCCCAGCCAGCTTCATCGCGAAATATCCTCGCTTGCACTTGCACGCACATTTCGGAGTCCGAAGGCCCCGCTAATTGAGCGGAATTGAGCTAATTGAGCGTTTAATTTGAACTTGCTGTGGTTGGGTTATGATATTGATGCAGACACATAATCTTCTTTCCCGTCGTTGTCGGGCGCCACAGTGCATGTGGAATCTACTACGAGAAGAAATTATGTCATTGCCTTTGGAAAAAAAGTTTGCAGAATGTAAAATAATTGTGTCATGTCAGTTATGCATAATTTTAATGTCTTGCTGTACTTATTATCTATTATGTCCAAACTTTATGAATAAGTGAATTTAAATTTGTTGTGTTGTTATCTATTATTATCTGCAGAAAAGTGTTTTGCATTCCATTTTCCAACCAACTCATGCGATAGCCCAATTGGGCTGCAGTATGTATAAATACATAAATAAAATATACCCCTAAATCAGGAACACAGTCAACTGTTACCTGCCTCTGTATTTTACACAAAAACGTTCAGCTAGACACCTTGCGATAGACTCAACATTAAGCCAGCGGCCAACAAAAGATCACTGAAATTAGGTTAAGAAACCCTTGTAACGTCCTCGTGTCGGGCCAAATTCGTATATTAGAGGCACAGACCACAAATGTTTTGATCTCACGCTTACATTATTTTCTTGGTAAGTGCCTCAAGTTTGGCTATTGCCTACGATGACAAGTTGATGACATCCCATCAAAAAAAGATTATCGTGTGCGTTTCCCTCTTGGATTTGCGAACGCTGAAACGGGAACACGCTGAAATGTGTCATAAAAAATAGAAAGATGTGGCAGTAACTTGAAACAATAAAATTCCTCACCTTAATCTTTTCCTAAATAGATTATGAAAAGTTATGGCTTAGTTGCTTGCAGTGTGGAAGGAATATTTTTGCGTAAGAGAGGTGCGCCACAATTCTCCGCAGAATTTTCAGAGATGCTCACTTATTCAAAAACTACCTTTCACGGCCGTCGCGTTCGACAATGGAGGGATTCTCCAATCCCATCGACAATGCGTAGTGACCCTGCACGAATTGGTCAGTACCACACGTTTTCCCAAGATCTCGCTCATGCTTTGATTTGTTTCTAAAACATTATTTCTCTTAGAGGCGACATTGCGTTTTCATAGTCGAGGCGCGGGTAAAAGCAGTTATGCAAAGTTTCAAAATTAGCCAAGTAAAGTTTTATATTCTCACCGCGTGCTAAGAAACGGAATGTTCGGCAGCCAGCTTCCGCAGAGACTTACAGCGTAGGGTATCCCTGACGGAAGGTTTATAGCTGCTAATAAAATTTCGGTTTCTATGGCTTTCACGAGCTGCAATGACAGTTACATGAGTACTGCGGTCATGGATACTGAATCTTCAGAGATATTTTTGGGGTCCTGTGCGCGGACACGATTTCAGTTTCAGGGCAACCATTTAAAGAAATCAGTTTTTCTTTACGAATATTGTGATGTCATTGACACCTGGCAATACAAAACAAAAAATAGTATGTTTGCAGGAAAAACTGAGACATTCGGAAACTTTTATAAAAGCAAGAACTTTTGCTAAACACGAACCTGACCCCTATGATACAATAACTTGCAAGGTTATGGAGTAAGAAAACAATCTATTAACGCTGGCACTTACCTTTAGGTTGGACGTTGTGCTGGAATCTCCAACGCTAATCTACACGAACAGGAGCAGCGATAAAAGGTAATCAAAGTGCGCTTTACAACTCAAGGCTGTGTGGAGGCAGCTAAAATATTGTCAATAATGACACTTATGGGAAGCAATCTAAGATTTAGGATAGTTGACCGATTTCTGCAGAAAAAACAGCGGCGCGCGTTTTTACCATCATGGAAAAATTTTTTCGCATCAGTAGGATGCCATCTGCAACGCCTAAAAGGTCCTCGAGGGTCACTACTTTCGCCGTGGGGATGGACACTACCTGCAATTGCCGTCTTCGAAGTTCATGGTTTGATTGATGTGCACGCACAGATCACCATGACACCGGGGCGGGGCGCAATTTTGATCTTCGTAGCGCACCAGATCTACGGTATCAGCTTCTGTTACCACTTTCCCGTGCACAGCCACGGTCTTCTCATCTCCATAGCTGCGTATGGCACACACAAGTACACCTATTAGACGGACCTCGTTTGTTGGATCCAAATAAATCAGCTTATGATAAACTCGTCGACCCAGAAGTCTAGTTCGATATCTATTTTCCCATTTTAGTAGCAATGCGACGCGATTTCCATCTGCCGCAATTGTGACGGTCCGAGGCAACGCCGGTCGTTCTTTTTCCTTAGTACATTATACGCACCCTGCACTACGTACGAGCGCTTCCGCTGTGATCTAGACATAACAAAATCCCGTAGGAAGAGAAAATAAATGGTCTCTCTAAGATTTTTGTTTCATATTACGATGCCAGCTTCACACATCAACGATATAGCATACCAGTTGTTACACTGATTTATCAATTCCCGGATTATTCCATCTAAGAATTATGTTTTCTGGCAGTACCCACTCGACAGTGGCTATATTTTCAGGATCCTGCTTTGGAGTGTGTGTTGGCTAGTCGTTGTGAGATGTTCTGAGTTGTTATGTTCCAAAAATACGGCAAGTTGTTGGGCTAGTTTGTCGATCATAATTAAACGCTTTATCCTCGTGCATCCTTTCTGCCGTGGGTCTTTTTTTCGCTCAGGGCTTTGTCCTAGTGCATTCTTTCTATCATTCTTTTTTGCGATCCACATCCCTTTTTGTTTGGTTCCAAAGGGCAGCGCGAATAGGTACTTACTTTGACGCTCTACCCCAATCTCCGTAATCAAGCAGACCCTTGAATAAACACAAACTTTTGGAAAACACTCGTGGCCAATAAAAACGTACGGCACAGTATTGATTGCGACTCACTTTCTACGACGAAATTACGAAAAAAAGGTATAGCTTGGTGCTGCTACACTTCGCTCATTATAATTCTTAAATGTTTCATTCAGTAAGATTCTTACAAATTATTCCACGGCAAGCTATAAAGCGCCAAATCTGCTTTTATTACCTTTTCCGACGGAAGTACATTGTCGGGAACATTTCGGTCTCCTTGTTAACATCCTAAAAAAGCAACCAACACTCCTTTAAATAGTCCTCGCTCTTACAACGTGTAAAAGATTATTGCCGGGAAGTTTAATAAAGAAAGCTCTGACGCTAACATGGATGAGACGTCACCTTGACTGCCTCAGAAGTTGCATTTTCTATCGTTTCCACCTGAATGGTCTATGTTTTATAACAGGTACGTTAAGTCGGTAGTCGAAGGCAGTATACAGTCAAACCCGTTTATAGCGAACTGCAATATGCACCGCGATTAGTTCGATATATCCAATAGTTCGATATAGCCGAACCCACCTATAACGAGCTTGTTGTTACGAGTTCGCAATCCGCGGGAGCACCCCCTCCCCGCCCCTTCCGTATCAACTCCGCCATCCGCGTATGCAGAAACGAACACAGTAAAGTAGCCATTACCATACCAAAATAATCCATGTATTGCAAATAATAAAGCTACTTTCCGCCTTAACTGCCCCCGTTGCAATAAAAAAAAGCGGTGATTTTTGTTTTCACTTTCGTTTTGGCGGCTTCAACTAGAATAGCATTCTCTACACGAAACATTGTTTGCACCAGTTCGAGTCCGCGTCCTCAAAAATCTAAGACGCTTTGGCGGAGCACATCGACTGCCGAAAGCGCTTCATTATAAGCGTCGGACGGATTTCACTCGCGACATCATCGGGAACGCTGGCGAGCTCTTCCCATAGTTCACCGATGCTGCTGTCTTGGTCTGGACTCGCTGACTGGGCGGGTTTCGTCGTGAGCCCTGCGCGTCTGAAACAGTTACGGAAAGTATTGGGCGTGACGTCGCTCCGTGCGAGGCGCAATGTCTCAGTCGCGGCTCTTGCTCCATGGTAGCGGCCAATCCACATCTCAATCACCGCTCCGAGATGATGCATTTCGGCGGCCATTCTAGGCGCCCAGAGTTCGATATATCGGATGTGAACTTTGTTGTAAGGAATATGTTTCCCATGCATTTCCGTAACTGAATTATTTTTGTTCGATATATAGCCTAATTTGCTCTATCCGGGTTCGTTATAGCCGGGTTTGACTGTAGTAATCGCTCGGTAATTTTAACTCTGATATCTCGGAGAATCGGTTAGGCCGAAAGTTTTTTCGCCTTGCATATACCTCCTATAGGCACGCTATATTTGCCAACCTTGATTTCAAAACCTTTTTTTCTGTGGTTTGGGGATATCTGGAATTCTTGACCCACAGGACCCAAGGCAAAGTCCGCTACAGAAATCTGATAAGGTCTTTTCTGCAATAATTAGCTCCTACTACGACGAGGACACTGTCGTTAACGGCAAATTTACGCTGTTTGAAGCCGATGTTCCCGTTTCCAGACTTCTGTCCGATGCCTAAGTCGTTGAGAGAGCTTTTTACGATGGAGGTGCTCAAGAGAATGCAACGGAGCACCGAGTAGTGCCCACAACAACAGACACAACGAAAACGCTGCAACTCCTCCGCAAAAAGCTAGAACGTGGCGGTGGCGACCAACACTTCATGCGATTCATCGAGCCGCTCGATAGCTTTTCTGAGAACGAAACACAGGCCAGTATTGTTCTCTCTTCGGCAATATTAAAACTTTGTTTTTCCTGCGAACTTTGTTGCCTGTATTAAGAAGCGTCCTTTGCACGGGAGCTTAAGTTACCAGCGTTATGCCTTATTTTTGTGGATCGGCCAAACATTTACGGCATTTAGGTTTAATGAAAACTCCGGTTATCTGGAAAATTTCACAGGATTGTAGGACTTATATATGGTTTCCAAGGTTTGTGTTGACGTAACCACCATTTCTTTCAACGAAAACGATGTTTGAGCTGACGTCTTTTAAACCAATCTTGGAAGTTAAAATTCCCCCTACATTCACTCTGACGTTAATTTCTTACTAAGTTCAGTGATAAATCTACTCCATTTTGCCCATAAATGTGCACTCGTTAGAAAACATAAGAAGCACTTGTTTTTCTAAGAATGGGGTAAGCAGTTTTTACGCAAGTGAAGGATGCGTTTCAGCCCAGGTTACTTTAGGAAGTATTAAGCTTTGGGTAGGATATTTAGCGAATTCGAGAATGGTGATGTTTGTGCGTTGTCTACCGAAAGTTTTTTGCTTGAAATGGTCTAATATAATCTACGGCGTTTGAATTCTCTGAGCCTACAACAATATTGCGGGAAAATATTTTTTCTTTCCACAGCCTATGGCTCACTCGATAGGCAAAGAAAGAACAATTACGCAATATTTTCTATTTTCCCAGCAAGAGCAAGCGAACGAATATCTACTATGGTATTTGAAGAATACTTTCAATCGGCTTTTCTCATTTCCGCTGTTTTCATGTGAGACACTGCATTCTGCGTGTGCCGCACGGTAACAGCAGTCTAGTTGTATTGATATATCTCAGTATCTGAAAGATTCCCAAATAGCGAACGCAGCTTCGAAGTCGATAAGTGTTTGAAGAAACTGAAATAAATTTAGTAAGAGGACCATCGGGCCTCAGAAGATGTTTTCCCCATTCCCAATGCTTTCACATCGACGCAGAAATGTTTGCTGTAGGGTGGTGATCTTGATATTCTCACGGCAAGATAAGCACCTAATATAAATAAATTAACACGACATGACGCTGCAGTTTACAGTTGTAAACATTTATTTGATACTTGCAGAAACTGCATTTGCCAAAATGAACAAAGAGTACTCAAGTATTGAAGTAATCAGAAGCCAGTGATTCTCAGAACCTTTTCAAAGCATCAGATTTACCGATCTCTGACCACACAATTCATTCCCAAAAAGGTGCATAGAACTTGTTTTAGAAACAGTTTCTCTGAAGAAAAAAATCCTGCTTGTCCCAGCTCAAGTGACACACTAAAAGGTGGCACCCACCCATCAGCACGGCGCGCACCCGTGCTTATGCGTGGCAAAAAATAACGTAAACGAAGCGTCTCGCATTGCCGCTCTTCTGACTCCAGCTGCTCCGCCCACTGGCGCCAGGCTCCTCTCCCTCGGGCACACCGCCTCAGGGGCACACCTGAAGACCTCCGCAATGGACAATGGCGCCGTGGGCCCCCGATCCGCTACAGCCCAGGACCTCCTTTCTTCCTTTTTGATACCCTTAGGTGTTGTTCTTTTTTTTTCATTTCACAGCTGCCCCCCAGGGGCAATTTAAGTGAAATAAAGACGTGAAACAACAACACCAACTGCGTTTGCGTTGCGCAGTGTACACCGCGTCGGAATGCCACACCATTCGACAACTCTGCATGGAACTTGATCGCCGCCTTGCCACCCTTCGCAATCGCATGTTGGTCAACATCCTGCCTGTTTTTACACAAGGCCGACGCTGCGTAGTGTTAATTTTATTTAATGTTAAAATAACATGGCAAGCCTTATTTTTAAACTGAAATATTTTTAACCTGAAGCTTTGATTACTACACTAAACACCTTCGATGAACCAAGTTTTTTAGTAAAATGCTTAGGAGCGGCAAGCCACACTTCAAAATACTACTTATGTTATTTTTTTAAGCCCCATCTGCATTCTCACGGGAAATTATATATCCGAAATAAAGTTTAAATAAAGTGGCCTTTTTTTGGGAGGGGGTTGGGGATCCATTGTATTAAGGTGATATTACCACTTAGTCATACACTACGCAGCTGTCTTGAATAAACAACAAGTTTATTGGAGGGAACAAGTGCTCCCCTAACAACTCAAAGAATACACAGGCGGCGACGCAGCAGTCAACAAAGTAACGTGCGTAGACTGGTGTCGGCAATTCGAATACCGCGGCGTTGCTCTGCAAGTTTTTATCTTTCGGCGTCAGTGTTGCTCCAAACGTCGATTTACATCTAGAACATTGTAGATCAAAGAAGATTATTCGAGGCTAGAGATGTTGGCGCGAAACGCTCTCCGTATCAGAATTAGATAACCCGTGCGGCATAAAAATAAAGAATGGAACATGCCCTTGGCTTGGGACAATGATAACACAGCCGGGCACGGACGGGCACAAATACCAATACATAAATAAGCCATCTTATTGCCTAGTTCGCGGGATTTTCCCCCCTTAAAGAGTGCATCGAACCGATGCTAAAATAAAACGGCAGTCCGTACAAACAACAACAAAAAAGTCCGTCAGCTTGCCCAGTAAGGTCTGAGGTGAACCACGTGGACGACTTCGGGTCGTGTGCGTCGTCGTGATGTGCCGTTAACACCCCTCGGGGATCACTTTGTAGGCAAGTTGGCCAACACGTCGTATATTCCGGTATGGTCCGAAATACCGTTGCAGAAGCTTCTCACAGAGTTCGCCTCGTCTGATGGGAATCTAAACCCGCAAACAATCCCCTGTTTGGTACTCGGCGTATCGGCGTCGGAGCTTGTAGCGGCCGGCATCCACCAGCTAATGGTCCGCTGTGCGAACTAGACCGAGCTGGCGGGCCTCCTCCGCACGCTGAAGGTATCCTTGGACGTTGGGGTTGAGGTCGTCGTCTTGTACATGTGAAAACATGTCGTCAAGCATCCCGGTCGGCTCTTTTCCGTACAAAAGCTCGAAGTGCGTCATCTGCGCAGTTTCCTGAATAGCCGCGTTGTACACAAACGTTAAATACGGGAGCACTTCGTCCAAAGTCTTATGTTCAATGTCTTCGTACATTGACAGCATATCTGCGATTGCGTTGTTTAGACTTTCTGTTATTCCGATCGTTTGGGTTGGTATGCCGTCGTTCTTCGGTGATCCCTGTTGCCGTAGCGCAATATTTCTTGCATCAGCACCGCAGTAAAGGCCGTTCTGCAGTCCGTGATTAAGACTTCCGGGTCTCCATATCGCAGCACAAGTTCGCTTATGAAAATCTTCCCCCTCGTAAGCGCTGCAGTGTCTGCGTAGCGCGTCATATAGACTGTCGCTACGACAATCCACTTGTTCTAGGGTCGGAATGTAGAGGATGGGTCTAGAAGGTTCATTCCAATCTGTTGGAAGGGCCTCAATGGGACGGCGATCGGCTGCAGAAGTCCGGCGGGTCTGGTCGGTGGCTTTTTTCGTTGCTGGCAGTCACGGCAGCTCCGGAGGTAGTGGGTGACGTCGGATGTAGAACGGGGCCAGTAGTACTTCGCTTAGATTTTTAAAATTGTGCGGGCTGTGCCAAGATGTCCGTAAGACGGTCGCCGTGGCACGCTTCCAAAATTTCGTAACGAAGGCCTGCAGGGATGACAAGAAGATAATTCGTTCTCGTAGCGGGGCTGAAATTGTTGTTCACGAGAACGGAGTTTTTCAGGATGGATGCCGGTAGGTTGCGTTTGCAGGTCCTAGGCACGGCGACATTGCATCCTTCGGGGCTGTTTGGTATTTATTTTTTTAAAAAAGTTTTGTTCACATCATTAGGAGATCCGATCTAGGATTTTATTTGCCCTGTATATTAAGCTATCTTGATCTACCCCACGCAACAGTACTTATGTATCATCCACATAGCCTATCCAAAATGTGTCATCTAAAGGTTCAAAAATGTTTAGATATATAAGCAACAGAAGAGGGCCAAGAGTGCTCTCCTGAGGTGCACCTGTGGTTACTCGTTACTTGTCAGGTTGTGCACCTTCGTGGCTTATATACTGGCACTGGTATTTCAAATAGGATTCCAGAAGTTCGTTTGCCTTTTCACGTACGCCATATTGGTCTAATTTATATAGTAGTTTTATTTATGATTCACGCAATTGAATGCTTTAGAGAAATTAATATACAACCCCAGTACGACTGCCTTTCGTTCAAATGAATCTAAAATGTACTCTTTTTTATGAGAAGCGCTAGTTCGGTAGATATGCATTTTTGAAAACCGTTTTGATCAGTGGAAAGAAGTGAATGCTTCGCCAAAAACTCGCTCAAACGAGAATGTAATATTATATCGAAACCTTTAGACAGTATGGGCAAAATAGATATTGGTGTAAAGTTACTGCTGTTATTTATATCACCGCCTTTATGTATTGCTATACCTTCTGTTATTTGCATTTCAGAATGAAAACAGCCAGTTTCTAGAGCTAAATTGTACAATATTTTCAGGATCGGAGCTAGAAGGTCAATAATATACTTAACTGGGCCCATGTGCATATCATTAAATCTTTTGATTTGGAATTTTCGAATCCGTTTTAAGCTTCTTTTATCTCAGCCTTTTTGTTGTGAAAAAATACCATAGTACTAGTAAAATGTGCTGTTCTATGCAGATGCGGGTAATTTCTGATACGACAGCCGTCCTGATCGCCTACTGAGACAAAATATGTTTTGTCTCAGTAGACGATCAGGGCGGCTGTCAAAATAAATACAAACAAAATAGGTAGAAAAGTAGATAGGTGTTGTCAAACAAAATAGGTAGAAAAGTAGATAGGTGTTGCTGCTCTTAGTTTAGCATTCAGTTTGTTTCGGCATTGTTTGAAAACATGCCTTTTTTCTGAGGCCTTTGTTGGTTCAAACACTGCGTATAATTCTTCTTTATTTTAATAGAAAAGTGATTTCGTTATCCAAGGCTTGCAACATTTTTTTGGGGCTTAAGGACAGTTACGCTTGGAAAATGCGTTCTATAAATGTTAATATCGGACATTAATGTACTATACATTGCGTCTGCATTGAGTTTTAAAATGACATCATTCCAGTTATGATTCAGGATATCCGTGCAAAATGGGTTACGTTTTACACTAGTTATGCTTTGATAACATGCTGGAGGCCTTCTTTCCGCTATATTTTCTTTATCGTCAAGAATGATCGCAAAGATAGCTAGGTTGTCGCTAATTTCATAAGCTAGAGTACCACTGTTTCCAACGAAATTACCAGTATTTGTGATAATAAGGTCGACAAGACTTTCCGATGATGGTGTTATGCGAGTAGGTACATTAATGACATTCTTACAACCATACGATTCAAATATAGAAAACAATCCGTTTATCTTTAGATGTTTAATGTGGTCAATGTTCAAATCACTTTCAAGAGAAAGAGAGTTTTGTTAATAGACGAAAAATTTAGAAATGTTTCCAAGAACAGAAAAAAGCATGCGGATCCGCATTTGGCGGACGACAAATCACTGAAAACATTTTTGAGCCATATACAACAGTTAATATTTCCTTATTTATGTTGGAAACGGTAAATTCATCGACACTCTGAGGATTCTGCATCTTCTTGATTAATAACAATACACCGGCACCTCACCTATCTGGACGACTCAGAACAGAACTTTTGTAATTTGCGTACGAATAAGGAATGGAGTGTCTGGCATACCAAGTTTACGAAACCATGATTGTGTCAAACGAGATGCCACAGCTTTCCATTCGGAGATCGAGACTTCCGTGCTTGTTTTCTAATGAACACGCATTGACGCGAAGAATGCACATACTCTTTTTTGGGTTACTGGTTTGCAAATCAGTAGGTCCACTGCCCTAGTGAAACAGCTTTAACTGTCTATAAAGTAAAAAAAACTCCCAAGCATTTCCCCGAGGGTGAACATGGTAAAGTGCGAATGCACGGGGTGATGCTATGAGGGGGAGTAAAGTTAAAATCCGTTGGCATTCGCCCGTGAGCGCGCGCGAGCCGACCCACGGAGGTCTGGCAGTTCATCGCTGCATATATAGGGGGGTACGCCGCGCCGAGTGCGCCGAGCCAGGTGGCTGAGAGAGGAGGCGAGCGCAAGGGGAGAGGAACAGCGGCGCACGGCAGCTGCAGCCGAGCGAGGGGGAGAGGAGAGAGTGTGACGTAAAGGTGGAGAGAGAGGCGCGCGGCAGCTGCTGGGGAGAGGAGGCGCGCTGTCACGTCATACCATGACGTCACGGCGCGAGGAGCTGTGCGGGGAGAGGCGCGCTCCCGCGCAGCCACGGCAAGGAGGCGGAGCGACCGCGGTCACGTGGTGAAGTGACGTCACCGCGCCGTTGCTACCGACGCTCCTCTCCGCTCCACGCCGTTGCTAGGGAGAGGAGGACTGTGGACGCCACCGCCGCCGCCGGCGGTGGAAGGTTTGGGGTAGCTTATAAAGTGCATCGCACTTAAAAATCCAGCAGCTCTTGTCGTTGAAGTTGCCTAGTCGACATCGCTTAGGGCACGTATCCTGAGCATCGGCGTCTTATCTTGTCTGCGCGCGAAGATTTTGCCGTCGTTCGCCCATGCATACTTCCAACTGGCTTGTGTCTTTTTAAAGCAAAGCTTTCTACCTCTACCCCCCAAGGGTTCTTTCGCGACCGTTGGTGCACCAGAAAACTCCAGCGAACAAATAAAAGAATTTACTGGCACCGCCGGGAATCGAACCTGCAACTAATAGACTAACAAAGCGAGAGCCCGTTGTCTTACCGATTCAGCTACGAGACCACGTGAACACGGGAAGACAAATGGTGTACTCACCAAGCACATCTACGGGTTTACCCCCTGCCTTCTCGCTGAATGTCACGTGAAAGCGTCACAAGACCACTGACGCCCGTCTAGCGGCCCTGTGCGCACCTTGCTCATGTACTAAGAGTTACAAAAATTAAACGAAGCTCACACCAATCCATGGCATCTCTCTTCTAGTACGCCAATGTGCTAAAGCCTGTGGCCTCCAGTGTTCACGTAAAAAATCACAGCTCCTTGTCGTCCGCCCTCACGCCAAATCAAGGAATACATTCAAATACTCCTTGATGACCAGGCCATCACTCCAAACCCCAGCATCAAGATCCTGGGCCTACATTTCCAGGCCAACACCAAGAGTGACGTCTCCTTGCAGCGCCTCAAAAACAGCATTATTCCAATCATACACATGATCAGGCGAGTTGCCACCAAGAAGCGAGGGCTAAAAGAATCCGGTACCTTTCGATTAATTGAAGCTTTTGTCGTCTCGAGTGTTACTTACGACAAACCCCTATCTTCTTCACGACGAGGAAGACATAGAGATGCTTTATATAATGATTAGAAAGGCGGTTGAGCAGGCCATTGGTCTTCTCATGAATGCGTCCACACTGAGGCTGCTTAGCATGGGCTCCAAAACACGGTGGAAGAGCTGATAGAAGGCCATCTTTCTAACCAGAAGGTCCGACTCAGAACTGCGGTGGGTACCGCATGCTTCACCAGATTGGCTGGGCAGCCCAGAATGTCACTCCGCTTGACGTACTCCCAGACTCTTGGCGACTAAAACTAAAGATGCTCCCTTTGCTTAGAAATATGAACCCCTCACATGACCAGGGTCAACAAAAAGCACGGGCTCAAGCGCTAAACACCACCCTCGATGGGGCTCATACAGTTATCTACACAGACTTCTCCTAACAGCGAGGGCAGCAACACGCCATCATCGTGGCTACCTCCAGAACCAACCTCCTTGTGTGTACCTCGCCTAGGACCCAATAAATGACGAGAGCAGAAGAGGCAGCCATGGCCTTGGCTCTCACTCAACCAGGGGTTCGGAGGGTAGTCACCGATTCCCAGCAAGCCTACTGGAATTACCAGTCGGGTTGGGTGTCCTGACCTGCACTGTGCGTGCTAAAAAACCACTCCCTAAACGGTTCCATTCAGCTCATCTGGACACCGCCTCACGCTTCAATGGAGGGCAACAAATACGCCCACCCAACAAGCCTGCGCTTTTACCTCCCGTGCTATGGAGCTGCACGAGGACAGTCACCCGCTTGTCATGTCCAGGGAGATAATCCAGCATTATCGCCTTCTGAGACAGACCGTACCTTCGCCTTACCCTGACCTTTCCAGAGAACAACAAACTACCCTACGGCTCATACAATCCGGGCTCCTTCCCACAGCGTACGCGTCTTCACGTAATGCATCCGAATCGCTACGACGCTGAATGTAAATTTTTCTCAGAAGTAGAAATACTCCGCCCCGTAATCGGGGTGTGCGACTTTAGCCCTGAGCACCCTCCTCTCTTTCCGTCAACTACCCAACAAGAGAAATGGGAGATGCTGCTGTCCAGGCCCTTTCTACCTACCCAGCTTCAGTGGGTGGACAGAACACAGGCCGCGCGTACTGCATATGGGCCCCACAGAAGAAGGAACCACTCCCCAAGGCTGCACTCCTGGGCCGTTCAGAAATCTGAACAGAAGTATTTCTTCCTCCTCCTTCTCAGCCGCAAGTCCCGTCGCCTCCGTCCGCGGCGCAGAGACGGAGAAGTCAGATCGTCTAACACCGGGTAGGAGCTTACTTAGATTTTATAAAAAAGAGTTTCTTGCTACACCATTACAACTCAACCAAACACCGTTCAAGCATCATGCATTGATGTAACCTTACCAAGAATATCTCTTTGAAGTAATAAATGGTGTGGTTCAGTGCATTTCACTTCTCTCTGGTTTTCCTATTTGTAGAGCGATGTGAGTGATTTTAAGTGACGTCGCATGAGTAATCGTTATGGGTGCCGCTTACAGCTTTGCTTTCCAACCACATTCACTGGGTGGATTGGCGCGATTTTTTTTGCAACTGCAAACACCGGAAGCTGTTTATTTTGCATAGTCAAATGCTCATTTACGTAAACGTGTTCCTTAACGGTGTAGCCAAGTTCATTTGTCGTGATCCGCATGTTTTTTGGCCTTGGAAAGAAAAGAGTTGCGCTTCTCTAGACGCAAAAAGCCTACAATTATATTCGACCCGTTTTGTTTACCGGTAAGAGCCCGGTGGCACACATCAGTGTCGTCTTTAGTGACTTGCTCACCGACTATTTTACACACTTTGACAATCATTTCTTTGGGCATCCTCGTCGCCTGGTACACTTTTTACTTCCAAATTGTTAGATCTCCCGTACCGCTCGAGTTCTACTCACTGCGTAAGCCTGTGGTTTAATTCTGTCAATGCTCGATGGCTGTCTGTTAGTCCTTTTATTTTCTTCATCATAGCTTGCACATCTTTGTTCTTCCTTTTCACCTCATCACAAGTGTCACTGCAATATTTTACACTATCTCTCAGCTTACGGAACTCATCAACCATTTCCTTTCGGAAATAATCAAACTCTTGCTTAAGGTTAGCATAAGAACCATCAGTAGCTTTTTTCCCACTGCGAGTACTCATAGTCATTGAATCGCAGTGAAGGAACCCAGCACAACGAATCACACTAGGCAAACACGAGACAAACTGTGTTCGGCAGCGGTACAGAAAACGCGAATGTGTGCCAAGAGCGTAGCTCTTACCTGCACATACAGAAGTGTTTAGCCTGTGCGCTCTTGTTGCACCGCTGCCGAAGAAAGTTGCCGGCCGCGGCTTCTGGGTTAATGAGGGAGACGGGGGTGTCGCTGCCTAGTCCGCATGCGCCGTAGGAGTCGGCCCAAGCTCTCCTTTCACGCGCCTCCCGATAGCCTTGTGCACCCCGCTGTTGCGGCAGTTGCGTCCTCCACGTTCCACCTTTCAGTTAGCTCATGATGTTCGCGATCTGCAGAGACGAAAGTATTTAGCCTAAGCGCACTTGGTGCACCGTTGCCGAACAAAGCTGCCGGCCACGGTTTCGGGCTTTTTGAAGGAGATAGGGGGCGTCGCTGCCTGGTCCGCATGCGCCGTATGAGTCGGACCAAGATGTCCATCTGTCACGCGGCTCCCGATAGCCTTGTGCAGCTACGTCGTCCAGGTTCCACCTTTCAGTCAGCTCATGATTTTCGCAATCTGCAGAGACACAAGTATTTAGTCTGTGCGCACTTGATGCACCGCTGCCCATCGCCCATATAAAATCGCCCGTATGTTACAAAGGCACTCTTTTTCACACCTGAGTAGTTTTTCTCCTCCTTCGACAGACCACGGCTGGTAAAGGCGATTACTTTTTCACAACCGCTTTGTTTTTGGACGAAGACGGAACCCAAGCTGGGCGTCCGTGTGCATTTCCGTTCCGATGTCTTCGTCGAAATAAGCAAGCACGGGCGGGCTTTGCAGGCGTTTTGCAAGCTCGCCGGATGCTTTTTCTTAGTCGTTTTCCCGTCTAAAAGGCGTGCCATCGTTTGTCAAGCGTGTGAGTTGCACTGCGATGCGTGAGAAGTTTGCGACAAAGCGCCGGTAGTGTGCGCGCAGTCCGAGAAATCCTCGCACCTCCTTCTTGTCATTCGGCCTCGGGAATTTCGCAATGGCTGATGTTTTTTGCTGGTTCAGGTAGGACGCCTGTCGTGGTGACGACGTGGCCCAAAAACTTCAGCTGCTCGAACGCGAAACGTAAATTTTGAGGATTCAGCGTTAACCCCAGCGTACAAAAGGCCTCGAGCACAGACTCCAACCTTGCAAGGTGTTCGTCGAAAGTCCGGGCGAATACCACATCGTCGAGGCATACGAGACGGATGTGCCACTTTAGGCCAGCTAGCACAGTGTCCATGACTTTTTGGAACGTTGCTGGCACCGTGCACAGCCCAAACGACATCACCTGGAACTCCTATAGGCCATCCGGTGTTATAAATGCGGTCTTCTCTCGGTCTCTCTCGTACACCTCAATTTGCCAGTATCCGGTCTTCAGATCCATCGATGAGAACTACTTCGCATGGCATAGGTGGTAGAGGGCGTCGTCGGTTCGTGGCAGGTGGTACATGTCCTTGGTAAACTTGTTCAGTCGCCGATTTTCAACGTAAAACCTAATGTGCCGTCTTTTTTCTTCACCACTACGACCAGCGCAGCCCAGGGGCTTTTTGATGGCTGTATAGTGTCACCGCTGAGAATGTCGTCGACTTTATTCCTAATGTCTTCCCGCTCGTGTGAAAAGATGTGGTACGGTGACTGTCTGGTATGTAGGGCTCCATTTTCAGTTATTATTCCTTGCTTCGCTATAGGTGTTTGACGTAGTTTTGAGTTCGACGAAAACCACTCCCTGTAGCGACGCAGCAAAGCCAATAATTTGCTACGTTCTGCTTGCAATAACGGCAGATTAACGTCAAAAGGTTCGGAAGCTTGTAGGTATCTTTTGGTGCGTGTTCAAATTCGGCAACTGCGATCTCTTGACTTGTTTCTTGTGTTTCTTCGAGGAACGCAACTGCAGCGCCCTTGTTTAGATGCTGGTACTCGTCGGTTAAATTAGTGACAGAAATGTGAAATTGGCGTTGCCTAAAGCTCCAAATGCCTATTGCGACAGAGACACCGCGGCCGAGACGCAACCTTTGGTGACTCGCTACGATAGCGTCGGCGTCAGGAACGGCCTCTTCACAGCAGAAGCTGATCATCAAGCTTGCGCGGTGTGGTAGGGGGACATGAACGTCGGTGATCCTTACAGCAGCACGGTTTTCGGGGTCGGTTCAGGCGTCATGCAGTGATCAAAGCAAAACATTATAGGCTTGGCCTGTACATCAATTGTTGCGCCGTTGTCTGTGAAAAAGTGAGTTCCGAGTATCACGTCACGGGAGCCGTTATGCAAAATGACGAACGCCACAGGGTACGTTGCGCTGTCTATGGTGACGGGCGATGTGCTTGTTCCACTTGGCGCCACGAGGTGGCCTCCAGCTTTGCGTATGTGCGGACCGTCCCATCTTGTCATAGCTTTCTTCAGCTGAGACGCAAATGGTCCGCTCATTACTGAGTAGTTGGCTTCAGTGTCTATGAGGGCGACTACTTAAAAGCCGTCGATGTACAGCGGAACATCGGTGGCCGCCTTCCTCCAGTTTCTGGTACGTCGTGGCGTCTTGGATAGGTATTTTTCGATCTCCGATGGATGGTGGCCGGGTCGGAGGGGATTGCGTCGACGGAGAACCCTCGCAAACCGAGCGTATCGTAGGGGCAGCGCGGCAGAGGTGGTTGGCCTCTCTGCAATGGTAGCACAGCGGACGACTATCCGGGGTTCACCAGCCGTACGTCTTCCTCGGGTTCTGGTTTTGGGCTGCATGGGGGTCGTGGGCGCGACAGCAGAAGGCAGTACGGCTGGGCTTCTTGACGACGGGTTGGTTCATGGTGGGATCGATGAACAGCCGTGGAGTATGTCATGGCTTGTGGTTCTCGGGGTGCTTCTTACGGCGTAGAAGCTGCTGGTGCGTTTGGGACTTCTTGGATTACGTCGGTGAGGGAAGCCACTTGAGGTTGCGGCGTCATAGACAAAAGCTACCGAAGCTCCCCCCTGACCACTGCTGGGATGGTCTCGCACAATGTATCCGAGCTTCCGGTTGTGGCACCGATGGACTCCGAGAACAGTGCATTTGCAGGGTGGTCGTACTGCCTCCTTCGAATATCTAGCGTCTTGTCCATCGCGGAACCTTCAGACGCGAATTCATCCACCGTTTTAGGGGGTTGCGAAGAACGCAAGCAGAGAGGTTTTGCTTTACTACTCGCACCAGAAAAATAATTTTTTTTCCTCCGTCATTTCTGGGTCCTCAAGCGAAAAAGTCGCTTCATTGTTTCGACGAAGATTATGACCCCTTAGTTTGGGTGCTGCGTCCGAGTTTCAAGCAAAAGCTCTGCTCGTCCTTTTCTTAACACGGTAGTAAGTCTTAAGGAGCTCGCTTTTCAAGTGAGCCCATTTGGTCAAGCAGCTCTCGTGGTTGTCGAACCAAGTGCGAGCTGAATCTTCCAAGTAAAAGAAAACATGCAGGAACGTTTCTGCGTTGTCTCACCTGTTGAAGATCCGGACGACTCCACGTTTTTTCAACCATTCTTCTGAGTTTTCTGCGGGGGCTCCTAGGAATGATGTCGGTTCCCGTGGCTGCTACAGGACGATTGGCGTTGTTGCTTCTTGCACCATGGTGGTGGTTGCAGGGGTCGTTTTTTTGGGTACGGCTGGCAGGAACCCAAACTCGGGTGGGAGGCCTCGCAGTCGGCGGCTGGCTCTAGTTGGACTGGCTTGGTGGCTTCCAGAGGTTGTTAGTAGCATAAAGGGTGCGTACCCAGCACATGTACCAGATGTCACGTAGCCAAAGACGGCGCAGCTCTCTTGAAGAAACAACAGGTTTATTGGAGCGAACTTGTGCGCCCCGTAATAACTCAAAGAATACACAGGCGGCGAAACAGCAGTCAACAAAGTAACCGCGTAGACTGGTGTCGGCAATTCGAATACCGCGGCGTCTCCTCTGCAGGCTTTTATCTTTCGGCGCGAGTGTTTCTGGAACCGTCGATTTGCATCTAGGACATTGTATATCATAGAAGATTGTTCCAGGCTCGTGAGGTCAGCGCGAAGCGTTCTCCGTATCAGAATGAGGTAACCCGTACGGCAAAAAAATAACGGATGGAACACGCTTGAGCCACAGATAACACTGCTGGGCGCGGCCGCGCACTAATAACAAAACATAAACAAACAAACGCAATGCATGGTTCGCGGCAATATTTGAAAATTACCTGAAGATCCATTGAATGTTCCAGGGAATTTGTTCTGTAAATTACAAAATAAACCTTCGCTTTGTCCTGCTTATCTCCATAAAATGTGAGAGCCATTTTTTGATTTGTTGCATAGGCGTGAAGTTAAATTTTTCGAAGTAATTTTTTCCACATCTTGGTGGCTTTTATCTATCTGATGCTGTGCTGCTCTGTGGTTATCCTAGAATATACTCCTAAGATTACTGGACATTGTCCCTTATTTTGATTGATTGATTGTAGGGTTTAACGCGCCGACGCAACGCAGCCGATGAGGCGCGCCGTAGTGGAGGGCTCCGGATTAATTTTGACCACCTGGGGATCTTTATCGTGCGCCGAAATCTCGTACACACGGGCGTTTTTGCTTTTCGCCTCCATCAGAAAAGCGGCCGCCGCGGCCGGGAATCGAACCCGCGAACTCGTGCTCAGCAGCGCAACGCCTTAGCCTGTCCCTTATTTTGAACATATTACGACATATATCCGGTATAGGGCATGCTGTGCCTGAGGAGCACATAAAAAACCACGATAAGGATCGACAAAAGACGAGAATTACAACATCCATCAATGACATTTTATTTTAAATAGCATGTGTTGACAGTACCCCATTTTGCATTCTACATACCCCCTCGCACTAAACTCGCCAATAATGACGCACCATCCTAATATAAAAACATAAGCACTTGTGTAATCCAAAGGAGCCTTTGTACAAATTAGCTTTGCAGGCTCCTAGTTCTGTTCGGTGGGCCGCCCACAAGGCGTCTTCAAAAGATAACGTGAATGCCCGTGACATTGCCAAACCAATTTTTTTTTAATTATACCATTCCCATCGATGCTAGGACTGACAAGAAACGTTTTGGCGCGTTTAAAACCCTCCTAAAGATAGCGACTCTTCAACACCTTCTGATGAGAGTAACACTTCTAATCCATCCAGTACTGATATTTTGAACAACGTATTTGCGTCTAACATTTCTCCTAAACTACTAATGTCCTACTACCCTTACTTTGCAAATATAGTCAAAACCGGATGCCACTAATTACAACCGATTTGTATGGTGTAGAAAAACTTGTCAGATCTTTAGAACCATGAACTGGTCCGAGTTACTACCTGATACGTTGAAACTTTTTAATCAGTTTTTGTTCAAATTCTTCAACAATACAAACAAAAATTTATCAACAGTCGCTTGATCGTGCCGTCCTAGCAGCTCAGTTTAAAATCAGGAAGGTGTTTCCACTCTACGAGTAGAGCGAGACTTACGCGCAGAAATTAGGGCTCTTCGAACTGAAGTCTCTCAGCTAAACTCTCTCCGAACTGAACTTCAAACTGAACTCTCTGAGCATACCCGAAGCATGGAATTCATGAACGGCGTTTTTGAAGAAATGCGTAAAAACTACGTCACTGCCAAAATAGAAAATGCCGCCCTGAAAAATGAAAACAGGGAGTTACAGGCAGAACTACAGGTCACCCAAAACCGCCTCCCTGACGCTGAGTCCCACCTACTGCTTTCGGAGCAATACTCGGAAAATAAAAATATAGAAATCAAGGGAATTGAGGAAAGCCCGGATGAAAAGGTAACTGACATTGTTTGTAAGCTGGGCACACTCACCCGAGTACCCGTCACTGCCGAGGAAATAGAAGCATGCCATCGTGTTCCGTCAAAATCTAAGCCCTACAACATAGTTGTGCAGTTCAGTAGACGGCAAAAAGAGATGTGTTGCTCGAAAAGGCGAAGAAACTGCAACTAAGCAACACAGACTTTTGAAATACATCTAATTCACCAGTCTTCGTTAATGATCACCTTTGTCCTGTTCTGTGGCGCCTGTTGGGCTTGGTCGTTTTCAAGAAAAAGGCTGCTGGTTGTAAGTACGTCTGGAGTAGAGGTGGAAAGATCTATGTCAAGCGATGCGACTATTCAGGAACAATTGTGATAAAGAACGAGAACGATATTAGCAAGATCCAGTAGACCTCGTGAAGTAGCTGCGTCGCCCACAAGGTACACCACTCGGTAAAAAATGGATTGCCGCCAGTGCTGGAAAGCAAAAAACAGTCCCCGAATTAGGAAACTTTCTATTGAGTGCCAAATGCTCGCACTGAAGTTAAGAAACAGCGAAAATTACCCGAACAAACGTTGGCCGATTAGCACAACTGATAGTGATGGTAGGCGCTTCGTTCAATTGCCTAGTAAAGATATACGTGGTAATACGAATGCCTGCTTGTCGGCAGCACAGCTTCGTCCGTTATGGGTGGCTATCAATGACTGTGTCAATCAAAATATCTTTACTTCAACGAGCTAACCAACACACGTTCGAAAACTGGAATATATTTTCTACTCTTTTTGTTCTCGTCATCATGGCTTCTTTGTATGGTAATAATAATAATAATAATAATGTTTATTCACATATCAAAATGCAGAACATTATCCAGCCCGCATAAGCCGCATGGCTTGTGTGCGCCGCTGGGCAGTGACAGGAGGGCGCAAATTGGGACACAACGGGAGTAGAAAGCTCAAGGAGCCCAACAATCGCAAGGAAAATATCTTGAGCAACTGCCATGCCCAGGAAAAAAAAGGAAAAAAGAAACGCCAAGGTACTTTTTACTTACATACACAGGAAAGGCATTTAGCAGTCAGTCGCACTTCAAATTGTTACAATGGTTTTTTAGGTACATCCAAAACAGCGCAATGCATTCATTCAATGTCCGCATTAAATGACATCAAAAATGATTTTACCTGCTTCATATTATTAACCACTGGCTCGGTTTTAATTCTGTTAAATAAATGTGGGACATAAAAGGCACGGGTTCTTTTAGCATAATAAGTGTACACACGTGGTAATACAAACTTTTCAACGTTTCTCAAAGGCCTAGCTTTAACATTCACAACTTTGAATTCATTTTTATAAAAGGGCTTGCACAAACCATCAAACATAAATTGCTTTTGAAAAGGTAAAATATGAAATTGTTTCATGACATCTTCCATTGGTTCACCATGGTGCTTTGTACTATAAGCGAGGTTGTATGCAATTTTATGGAGAATGGTGTTCAGGATATTCAGCTTATAGGATGATGCGAGACCATATATTGTAATTCCGTATTTGATAATGGACTCTCCTATACTTTTATATACAAGCTTTTTAACTGAAGTGTTGCAAAGAGAACGCAGCGCATACAAAGAAGCGCACACTGCTCCAAGACGTTTGGCAACGTATTCAAGGTGAAGGCTGCTCCAATTAAGTGTGTCGTCAAAATATAACCCCAAGTATTTTACGTTATGTTGAAGTGTTAGCACGGAACAAGAACAGTTATTGCGTCTACTGCCGTGCAAGTGTAATGGGTAAGCTGATTGAAAAGACTTATAAGGGCTATGGAAGCAAATAAGATTTGTCTTCGATTTATTTATATAGATATGATTATCGGTCAGCCAGTCTAAAATGGTACAAATGTCTCTCTGAAAGACACGGGCACCATCATTGTAGACTGTGCAAGGGAAAACTACGGCAGTATCATCGGCATACATATAGAAATGGGATTCAAGGGAAAGACTGGCCAGATCATTAACATAAATATTGAATAACAGTGGCCCGAGGATTGACCCTTGGGGTACCCAGGTTTTCATTAATACCGGCTTACTATAACAATCACCTACCCGGACGCGTTGAAAACGTCTAGAAAAGTAATCTGTAAAAAAGGCAAGATAAGGACCCCTAAACACAAAATCATTTAATTTATTAAGTAATATACAGTGGTCTATTGTGTCAAATGCTTTTTGCAAGCCTCTGAATAATGTTATCACGAGGTTATTTTTATCAATGTCACTACATAAACGGTCATTGAATTCTTCAAGCAGATGAATAGTACTTAACCCGCTGCGAAACCCAAACTGATAAGAGCTGAAAAGATCGTATTTCTGACAAAAGGAATTCACATTGTTGTAAACTATATTCTCAAGTACACAAGCTAAAGAATTCAGAATGGCTATAGGCCGGTAATTTGCAAAATTTTTTCTTGAGCCGTTTTTTAATAGGGGCCGTATCACCGTGATCTTCATCCCTTCGGGTATTCTACCCGTTCTGAAGGTTTCATTAATGATAAAAAGTAGTACTAATTTAATATGACTGAAATTGCACACAAGATCTCGTAATCGTATTCCATCCAGGCCAGGAGACTTGGTAATGGGCATGCTTCGCATGGCCTGCCATAAGTCAAACTCGGTGGCCATTGCTAAATAGGCAGAATTACAACATGATGAAGTCTCTAGAACAGATACAGGCTGTAGGGTATTTTGATGCAGTTTTTGAAGTGCTCCTGAAAACTGGTCACTAAAGTTTTAGCTAATACTTCTGGAGTTTGGCATGGGAAAGCTTCCGCGATAACTTTATCAATATTAGCCTTTGGCGGTCGCCCAATTATTTTGTTCACCAGTTGACAGGTTTGCTTTGTGTTCTTTCTACAAAGGGAAAATTCAGTGATTTGATATTTCTTTTTTGCAAGCCTTAATTTTGCAGTAAATTTATTTCTTACTTGTTTAAATTCCTCTCTCGCGAGTAAATCAGTTGGGTTTCTTTGACATTTTCTAAAAAGTTGGCTCTTTACGTGCGAGAGAGCAATTATATCATTGTCAATCCATGGACTTCCGGTATTTTTTCGTTTAAGTTTTAACTTAGTCCTTGAAACATGATAAATTCCTTGAAATTTTGCTACCAGAAGTTCGTAAGCTTGAAGGTGGTTGTGATTCAGGAAAGAATTCTAATCAAAAGAACGTATGCATTGGTCTACATTACTTGCGTTTATAACAAATTTCTCTTTTTTAAAAGGCTCATGCATATTATTCGCTTCACCTATGAAATAATGGTCAGCAACCTTTTCCTTAATAACACACCCCAAAACATTATGTTTATTTAGCCTAGTGGAAATATGGTCGATGCATGTTTTCGTTACCCTATCGCCTGTTATCTCCTCTCTGGTGTAATCTAGAATCTGATTTTCTATCCCATGACTCGCTAATAACGTAAGGTATTTAGTAGCAGTGGTTTTTAGCTTGCCTGAAATGTCGATATTCATGTCTCCCACTAGTATAATGTGCCGGTTAGTACCATGCTTCTTTAGAAAGCTGGAGAGCTCTTCAAAGAACGCCTCAGAGTTGCTGTTAGGAGGCCGAAACGCTGCACATACTAGGAATTCTTCTTGCGACTTAGTCAGGGACAAAACAAGTATTTCGGCCTCATCAAAAGACACTGGGATTTGTTCGCATAACCAGCCCTGCTTAACAAACCCCATTACGCCTCCCCCCTTTCTTTTTTTTTCTGCAAAGCGAGAAGGATTGAAAATTTTCGATTGTAAATTGAGGACATTCCGGTTCCGTGATGTTAATCTCCGTAAGAACGAGTATTTGTAGTATTACAAGTGTTTCTTTTAAATATAACTGCAGCAGATCCCAGTGCTTGCGCAAACTCCTCACCTTGATATGGATTAGTTCTAAAGTCGCGTGATTGGATTGTTCAGTTTGCCAATCTCGCCTTCTTTCAAGCCAGTCTTGAAAGGAACTTAATGTGTCATCCATACTAAACAAGTTTCCTTAGGTAATTTTCGTTGTCAATGTAGATAATCGGAGCGCCTTCAAATTTTTTCACCAGTACTAGACCACCTCGGATCCAGACAACTTTGTACCCTTTGATCTCGGCTTCCGCCTTCGCTAGCCAAAGGAGTCTCCTTGCTTTGGCTGTAATGTTTTCGTTCACGTAGATTTTTTAGCCTTTTAGAGCTAGTCTTTGCTCCAACCATTTATCCCTCGTTTCTCGACTTGAGAAACGTACCAGTATGGGGGGAGCCGTAGTTGGTTTACCTTTAGTTTTGTGAACAGCTTCTATAGCATCAGGCCCAGGAACGGGAAGGCCAAGCTTGCTAGCGAGTGTTGCAATTGTTTCCCTTAGGTTTTCATTTGTCCTGAACTGTATGCCATGTATTTATAAATTGTTCTTACACGAGTAAATTTCAAGCTTTTCGGCATCGTTTTCCAGCTGGCTGAGGCGTGAATTCTTTTCTGCTAGCTGAACTTCCAGAGCGGTCGTCCTCTTTTGCAGCTCGTTTATATCTTCTTTTTGTGTTTCTATCTTGACGCCAAGATCTTTCATGCTCGATGATACGAATTCAATGCTTTTTTCGATTTCTTGTATGAGCTTTGACTGGTTTTCTGTCTTGGTATCAGTAACACTGTGTTTTTCAAGTTGTTGTTGCTGTTTCCTTTCCAGCGCGTCCATCCGGCTGAGAACTAGATCCAGTTTAGACATCAGTTCTTCTAGCAATGCGTTATCGGAGCGGCTATGTCCCCTGTCCCGCAACGGCACCGCCACCGCCGCGAGCGCATGCGCAGATACCTCATGCTCGTCAGAGGAAGACGATTGTTGAAAAGAACAGGTTGCGCATGACCAGGCTTTCACCTCGTTTTGCGATAGCTGCTTTAAACGTTTCTTAGTAAGGCCAGCACACTTTCCGGAATGGTAAAGATTATCACACTTTGAGCATGCAAGGCTTTGAACATCAGTCGTAATCGCTTTCTTGCACGCAACACACAAGTTTTCACTGGACATCATGTGAACAAGACTTGTGCAGTCCGGCGGAGCAAAAGGCCGTGCAACCACTTATCCGAAATAGGCAAACTGAGTCTAACCTAAAACAACACAATATGGAATGAGTGATCCCGCCTCGCGTACTCCGCCGGACTGCAGTCGGTGTCCGTGAGCGCTCGCTTTTATACTCTTGGGTAAGAGTTGTCAAGTTCTGGTTGGCTGTGGTGAAGGTGACGTCGAACCATGTTAAGTCCAGGCTTAGTAGCAGATCGCTGAAGGCAGCATCCGAGTTGTCATCGAAGCATCCAGAAGGAAACCATCGCATGCGCAGTTGCGTCCCAGGGTGACCTGACCGACTGGTTTCCTAAAACAACAAGATGGAATGAGTGATCCTGCCTCGCGTACTCCGCCGGACTGGATGTATCAGAACTGGATGTCTGAACAATTATCTGGATGTACCAAAACTGAGCCGATACGCCCCCACCCACTCTAAGGCAAGGTTAAACTGCATTCATTTTAATCTGCAGTCTGGAAGAAATAAACCCGACAGTCTAGAATGTTTTTTTCGCGAAGTAGCGGTAATACTCGATGTGGTAATGCTTTCTGAGACGTGGTTCAGTTGTGAACATGATGTGTTTCGCATGCCTAGATACCGATCCTATTTTATGAATCGCACTGACCGCCGTGGAGGCGGCGTTTCTGCCCTGACTTCGGACAACTGCAACCAGAATTCAGTATTGTCACGCCTGATTACGAAACACTGGTCCTGAAGTCTAGTTCAACCATATGTTGTGTTTCCTACCGTCCACCCTCTGGAGATACTAGCCAGTTTTTTTTCATTTCTGTATTTCTTTCTTGAGTTCGTAAATAAGAACAAATATCAGTTGGTTCTGGGTGGGGACCTCAATATAAACTTGCTGGCTGATAACAGCGTAAACATAAATCGGGAAGTACTGTTAAACACTCACCTGTGTAAGAATGTTATAGCATCACCCACACGCATAACAGAAACATCACAGACTTTATTAGACCTGTTCATCACCAATATTAACACATATTGTGTGAAGTGTGGAGTCACTAATTACGCGCTAAGCGATCCCCTTCCCATTTTCTTCTGTGCTGAACATATTGTCACGGGCTTTGGCAGATTGGCAATCCAAGTTGTTAAGCTATGGCCAACCTCTCCTTCAGGTACATGCGCCACTGCCAAGCTGGTACACAGCCTTGGGAGACGACAATGACGCTGCTTGCCTGCGGACGTGCGCGCTGTAACGGGGACATTCGAGCTGCTTTGCCCACCGGCTTGTATTTGATTGTTAATACATCTTATTACGAGCAGTGCCTTCATTAACAGAGGCAAACTCGCAGAACGATCATTTCATTACCGCACAATTAACCCAGAGACGCTGTCGTCTTTTTACGATCTTTTATCCAGCTTGAGTTGGGTCGACGTACTTGAATTGACAAACCCTGAAAAAGCTTATGATAAGCTAATGGAAGAAATTTCTCGCGCCTACCATGAGTGTTTTCCACTGGTTTTATTAAAACGACCTAAAAAAGCTCGTAAGCCATGGGTTACCTCTAACATGCTAAGGCTTATTAAAAAGCGAGATAAACTCTACGCCAAGTTCTTTCAAACAAAACAAACTGACACATTAAAAAGGTAAAAGAATGCCGAAATTTCGTAAATAAGGAATTTCGTAAAGCCAAGAGGCCTTACCACAATAAACTTTTTAATTCATCTGCAGGACGATCGCAGGACGTGTGGAAGGTAGTCAATCGTCTAACCAGGCAGCCACCCGAAACTCTCTCAAAAGTTACTGTAAATAACGTGGAAATAGGCGGGATCGAACTGGCCGATGCCTTTAACAATTACTTTCTTTCCGTTGCACAACCGCAAAACAAAACTGCCAATTACTCTTACATGGAACCAAATAGGGGTCACACTATGTTTTTAAAGCCAGTCACTAAAGAGGGAGTTATTGCAGCGTTCGTTTCGCTCAGCCACAGCAAGACAGAAGATGCTTTTGGCCTTCAAATCGAACCAAATAAATACGCCATCGATGTAATAGCACAATTTTTGGCGCATATATTTAATGCTTGCTTGTCGTCCGCTGTGTTTTCGCGAAACATGCAGTCCGCAAGAGTGACCGTAATCTATAAAAAAGGCAGCAAAGACGATCTGTCAAATTATCTCCCGATTTCTATCTTGCCCGTCTTTACCAAGGGTTTCGAAAAATTGATTCTTCAACGTCTGCTAGACTTCTCCCACAAGCACAGACTGATAACGCCTGCGCAGTACGGCTTTCAAAAAAATAAATCGACCGAACTAGCCTTACCTGCTCAAAAGGAACTGATACTAGACAATTTAAAAAAAAACAAAATATGGGGTTAGGCTTTTTTTAGATTTCACAAAAGCTTTCGACGTCATCAACCACCATATCCTCATTCAGAAGCTCGAATACTATGGCTTCCGTGATAAAGCGCTTTCTTTGATAATTTCTTACAATATCGGACACAATACGTCGACATTCACGGACATTGCTCAGCCGTAAAGCAAGTAACTTCTGGAGTTCCTCAGGGGAGTATTTTAGGGCCGTTCTTGGTTTTAATTTATATGAGACAAATATTGACAATAATATGATATAATATTGACAAATCTGCTGACTATATTTTATACGCAGACGACACAAGTGTGTTTTTCGCAGGGCAGGCGAGCGTCGCTTTAGGTGAACGAGCGAATAGGCCATTGGAGCAAATAAGCAACTGGGCAAGGGAAAATTATCTAAAATCAACGTTAATAAGACTAAGGCTGTGTTGTTTCACCCTCGTCAAGAAGTGTTTGATCTTCCGTCGCTTGTAATGAATAACAGTGCAATTGAAGTCGTTCAGCCACATCTTTTCAGCCACATCTTGCCTTTCCCGAACACTTTTCAATTCACTGAGTATTCTGGCCTGCCCAGCTCAGCCACGTTTGGACGGAAACAGTTCCCTCGTCTGGCTACCGGGATCGTCAACTGATATCGTCACCGCCGCCGGTTATAAGCGCCCGCCTACAACTTTTTCCTTTGGGCACGACACCGCATCTGGAATGGGTCGCTTACCACTGCTGTATTTACAGGTTAGTTACCTTGAGTGCGCTGTTTGTGTGAAGAGCGACAATTGTTTTTTGATTGCGGTGTCGTGCCCACCGGCATTTTTAGATTCTGTGAGGCGAGCATGCTGCCTTCCGGCACGCCCGTGCCATGCTCTGTTTGAACTGTTGCTAATTGTTTGTGGCGATATCGAGACCAACCCTGGGCCTACTCTGGAAAAAAAAGTCGCCACAGTTTTGGAGGTTGTCGGCAGGCTAGAAGCTGGGCAGGCCAGAATACTCAGTGAATTGAAAAGTGTTCGGGAAAGGCAAGATGTGGCTGAAAAGCAGATTAAGCAATTGACGGAATGAGTTACCGCCTTGGAAACCGCAAAGACTGCAGTTGATTCCACTGTAGTCGATTCTGTACATAATGAGTCGTTGCGCAATATTACTGATAGGATACAGTCGATAACGATGAGATGTGATGACGCGGAAAACAGGCAACGGCGGGACAATGTGCTCTTTTTTGGTAGAGATGACATAGACAAAGAAGACTGGGCAACATCCGAGCAAAAAATAATAACTTTTTGTTCTGAAAAACTTAGCATCTCCCTAACAAATGACCACTTTGAACGGGTACATAGACTGGGAAAGTAAAACACGGATAAGCAGCGGCCAATCATTGCTAAAATGAGTTCCTTTAAAGACAAACAAAAAGTTCTTTCTGCCGCGCATAAACTAAAGGGTACCGACTTTTCGATTGGTGAGGACTTCTCACCATCTACACGTTATTGCAGGAAAAAATAATTGAATTCGCCAAACGCTTAAACAAGCCGATAAAGTTGTCAGTGGACAAACTGCGCATTGACAACGAGACCTACATGTATGATCACGCAACGGATTCCGTTATTCTTCACAAAACATAGCAAAGAAAGCATGCACACGCAACAGAACCTAAGCGTTCAGACTACTTTAACAAGTCACCATTCATGCAGTTATGCTTTACTAACATACGCAGCCTTATACCCAAACGCGATCAGCTTTGCTCGTTCTTAGAAGATAGTACCCCTGACATTTTAGCAATAACAGAGACTTAGCTTCATTCTGATATACCCGATCACGAGCTTCTCCCCGATAACAGCACTTACAACATATTTAGGCATGACCGCGATAAAAAAAGAGGTGGTGGCGTTCTACTAGCTATTAAAAAAACACTGTCATCCTTTGGCGTCAACACAGACTCCACTATGGAAATTGTATGGACCGCATGCATCACATCAGCAACAAAAATATTGATAGCTGTATGCTATCGCCCTCCCGACTCGGATAACTTGTTTGTAGAAGAGCTGCGCAAAAGCGTTGATTCAGTAATTGAGCAATGCTCTCCTGATAATATTGTTACGTGTGTAACCAGCAACAGAGCGCAGACGCCAATCGTCCAGAGCCGGTGTGCGCCGTTCTGGCGTGTCTCCATCATCCTCATCCTCATCATGGAAATCACAAGCATGATCATCACCGCCTAAGCCGCGAGGAAGACGAGAACGTGCCCCCTTCGTGAGCGCGTGTTCTTGGTGCTACTGCTACCAGGCATCAGGCACAAGTTTTCCAATATATACCCTCTTTTCTCTCTCCTGCTGGCCCTCATCAATTGTTGCACCGTGACACTGGTGGAGGAGCTGGGTACCGGAGCATCTGATGCCCAGGTCGCCCTCTGAAAGCCCTGAGCGACCTCCTAGCGTCTGCACGCCCGTACATCGCTGCAGCCGCCGCAAGCTAGGCCTACCTCCAGAACACGGCCTCCTGCTTGACACCGCACCAAGGCGCCAGGTTTGTGAACCAGAGGTAATGGCTCAAACATCGCTGCCGTCTCAGCTGATGCTTCAGCAGCCCCGTACTCCCAGCAGCTTTTACGGAACCGATTCCGAGGACGTAGATGAGTGGCTTGACCAATTCGAGCGCGTCGCCAGTTTCAACAAGTGGACACCTGAACAGAAGCTTGAGAATGTCTACTACTCGCTAGAAGACGGGGCATGGATTTGGTTTGAAAATCGCGAACGAAGGTTAGAGACATGGGACGACTTCCGCCGGGAAGTGCGCGACAGCTTCGCCAGCAGCGACCGTCGAGACCGTGCGCAAAGCCTTATGGAAATACGGATACAAAAGCCAAATGAAAGCGTCGGGATGTTTGTCGAGGACATGGCCCGTCTGTTCCGGAGCGCGGATCCCGATATGTCCGAGCCCAAAAAGCTTCGGTATCTCATGCACGGCGTCAAAGAACAGCTCTTCGCAGGCCTTGTGCGCAACCCACCGCGTACTGTGCAAGAATTTATTAAGGAGGCAACTGCCATTGAGCGAGCTGTGCAGGAGCGGTGCCGCCAGTATGCCCGAACATCGATCAAAACTCCGAGCCCGTCCGCGGCATCGCTGTCCACCACTATGGGCGACAACAACCTGCGCGAACTTGTCCGCTCGGTTGTTCATGAGGAGTTGGCAAAGTGCGGAATAGGAATAGCGCCGTCGGAGCCAGCTGTCATCTCGGTTGCGGATGTTGTGCGGCAAAAAATTCGCCAAGCAATTTCTGCTCCTGAGCCGCCCCGAACCCCCCAGCTTATGCCCCAAATGGATTACGCGACTGCTCTTCGCTGTCACATGGCCACAGCGCCGACCGCGGCGACTATGCCACCCCCGACGTACTCCCGACCGCAACCTCCTGGATCTTGGCCACAAAGGGAATTCCCGGCTCGTCCGCAAATCCGCAAGACCGAAGTGTGGCGCACGGAGGACCGCCAGCCATTGTGCTACCACTGTGGCGAGCCAGGGCATGTTTATCGACGCTGCCCCTACCGCGAGATCGGGCTACCAGGATTCCCGCCGACCGCCCACCGTCGTCGTTTTGGCGAACGGCCCGTCGCCATTTCTGAGTACCTCGCCACGCGTCAGTCTTCCGAGGAGAGTCGTCCGTCACGTTCGCCGTCGCCAGCCCGCTATGCTTCGCCCATCCGTCGCAATTACAGAGGCTCCCCGACAAGGCGGTCTCCAAGTCCGCGGCGGGGAAACTAAAGGGAGCAACCTTGGGAGGCAAGGTTGCTAGCGGCGGAAGCACTGAAGACCTCCCAGTACCATCGACGGCTGACGATGTTACGGCGGCAAACAAGGACGTCGACGCTATCACGAGTGCCGATGTTTTAGTCGCCATCGACGGACACGAGGTAACGGCACTTGTGGATACTGGAGCAAGTTATTCAAGAGTGAGCCAGCAGCTCGTGGACCGACTAAGAAAAGTGAAGACACCATGAGACGGACCCCAAATTCGAACGGCCGGCGGCCACTTGATGACACCCGTGGGCACATGCACCGCCAGAGTTAGAATAGGGGACCGTGATTACGTCGCGACCTTCGTAATCCTTCCTCAGTGCTGTAAGGACGTGATCCTGGGGATGGACTTCCTTCAGGAGCACGATGCTGTTATAAACATCCGCGAACAGTTCGTCAGCTTTTCAAGGAAGGAGACCACCCCGGAAGGTCATGAACAACGCATACCTCTGCGCACCATCGGCGACACTAGCGTGCCCCCACGGTCATGCGTGCTTGTTCGCGTTAAGCGCGACAACCTCTCCAGTGGCGATTGAATCGTGGAAGCTATCGGCCCGCTTCTACTTCAGCATGGAATCGCTATCGCTCGGGGATCGGTCACCATTACGCGCGGTGTTACAGAGGTTCTACTCACGAATTTCTGGAACGAGCGTCGCGAAATCGCCGAAGGAACTACCGTGGCAGTATTTGAGGACGTCCCCGACACGACGGATTGCTTTGTGCTTCAGACCGACCCGACTCCCAAGGCGACGAGCAAGCTTTCACTTAACGTTAACCCGCGCTTACCGCAAACAAAGCGAGAAAAGCTCTTGGAACTGTTGCACAGCTTCACCGACTGTTTCTCGTCAACGTCACGCGTCCGACAAACTCCGCTCACAAAACACCACATCATCACGGACGAATCTGAGCGCCCCGTTTACCAGCATCCCTACCGCGTGTCACCAAAGGAGCGCGACGCGATACGGCGGTAGGTGCAAGAGATGCTCGCTGATGACGTCATTCAGCCTTCGAAAAGCCCCTGGGCGTCGCCAGTCGTTCTGGTGAAAAAAAAAGATGGCACCTTGCGATTCTGCGTCGACTATCGCAAACTCAATCAGGTGACGAAAAAGGACGTATATCCGTTGCCTCGGATAGATGACTCCCTTGACCGCCTGCGGCACGCTCATTACTTTTCGTCCATGGATTTGAAGAGCGGTTATTGGCAGATAGAGGTCGACGAGCGGGATCGTGAGAAGGCCGCCTTCGTAACTCCCGATGGGCTGTACGAGTTTAAGGTTCTTCCTTTTGGCTTGAGCTCCGCACCCGCAACTTTTCAGCGTATGATGGACACTGTTCTATCTGGCCTGAAGTGGCAAACGTGCCTTGTTTACCTAGATGACGTCGTCGTATTCTCAAATACATTCGAAGAACACCTAGAGCGACTGTCATCCGTCCTCCAGGCCATACGATCTGCTTCGCTCACACTCAAGCCGGAAAAGTGTCATTTCGGCTATGAGGAGCTTCTCTTTCTCGGCCACGTCGTTAGCAGCGCTGGAATTCGCGCCGACCCTGACAAGCTTTCAGCTGTTTCTCGTTTCGAAACACCTACTGACAAAAAGTCCGTCCGGCGTTTCCTTGGCCTCTGCTCATACTATCGGCGATTCATTGCCAATTTCGCCCACATTGCAGCCCCTCTCACGCGCCTTACTCGCAATGACGTCACTTTTGTCTGGTCCGCTGAACAGCAAGAAGCTTTCGAGCAGCTACGGCGTTGCCTGCAGACCCCACCTGTTTTAGGCCACTTCGACGAGGAGGCCGCCACTATGGTGCACACTGATGCCAGCAATGTGGGGCTAGGCGCTGTCCTCGTCCAATGGCAAGATGGTGCCGAACGAGCCATTGCCTACGCAAGCCGAACGCTGTCACGGGCCGAAAGAAATTACTCGGCCACCGAAAAGGAGTGCTTAGCGGTTGTGTGGGCCGTCCTAAAATTTCGACCGTACCTGTATGGCCGTGCGTTCAAAGTTGTAAGCGACCATCACTCGCTGTGCTGGCTTACAAACCTGAGAAACCCGACTGGCCGCTTGGCACGATGGAGCCTCAGACTCCAAGAGTTTGATATGACCGTCGTCTACAAATCTGGTAAGCGACATTCAGATGCCGACTGCCTCTCGAGAGCGCCGGTCGGTAACGCGCCCGCTGATGACGATGACGTCGACGATGGACCATTGGTTGGAATATATACTTACTCGGCGACTTTAATTTTCCCCAGATTGATTGGTCCCTCTTAACATCTACCTGCCATGAAGCAATGAAATTTGTAAGTCTAACCCAAGATTATAACCTGTTTCAAGTTGTCAAGGAACCGACTCGGGGTACAAACATTTTAGACTTAATTTTAACTAACGCTCCTGAGACTGTTAGTGCTATTCTGCACATAGATGGTTTCAGTGACGATGAGCTACTTCAAATAACACTTAGCCTCCCAACCCACGTATTACATAGTACTAATAAACACATTCGGGACTATAACCAAGGTAATTACGAAGATATGAATGATGAATTGGAAGTTTTTTACAATCAGGTTTTCCTTCCATCTTTCCCGTACCGATCAGCCAACGAAAACTGGGTTCTCTTCAGAAACAAAATTATTACTTTGGTTGACAAATATATTCCCCTAATTTCTATCTCTAACGACAATAAAAATCCCTGGTTTAACAAAACGCTTAAGTCTCATAGATCAAAGAAGAAGCGGCTCTACAAAATTGCAAAGCGCACTTTGAGCCCTTCAGATTGGGAAAAATACAAGGATTCTTTGAAAGAGTACTGCTCCGAGGTAAGCAAAGAGAAATCTGAATATTTTACTCACGACTTGCCATCCATGTTAAATACTAATCCGAAAAAATTCTGGCAAGTAATTTCCCCTCGCAATGCTACCAGTTCTGTCAGCATACAAGATGCTAACCATATGCCTCTATCAGATGTAGATAGCGCTTCAGTGTTGAACTCATTTTTTTCATCTGTGTTCACGTGCGAAGATCATTCCAGAGTGCCCGAAGTTTCCGAGTTGGATTACACATTCATGGCACCTATTGCCATCAGCGCTGAAGGGATTGTGATTCTTATTGGAAAACTTAAATTATCAACTTCTCCAGGCATTGATAACATTTTTTGTAAGGTGCTCAAAAACACGTCATTATGCTCAAGTAAAATCCTGTACCATATCTTCACGCAATCTTTATCAACAGGACAACTGCCGGCTGATTGGAAAATAGGTAAAGTAGTTCCCTTATTTAAAAGTGGCAATAGATATTCACCGGAAAATTATCGCCCCATATCACTAACATGCATTTGCTGCAAGATGCTTGAGCATATAATTTCTTCGCACATTTATTGTCATTTAGAAACCAATAACTTCTTTTTTGAGAATCAACATGGATTTAGGCGAGGTTTTTCATGCGCCACCCAGTTACTCGAATTTACCACTTGAATTTACTCGAATTTACTTCAATATGGATAATAATTTACAAACTAACTGCATTTTCCTGGACTTTTCTAAAGCATTCGACCGCGTACCTCATTCCCGTCTGATTTCAAAATTAACAGAACTTCGTTTAGATTCGCTAACCTTATCGTGGATCCGTAACTTTTTGTCCTTTCGACAGCAGTTCACTCTGGTTAATAACTCTTCCTCTCCAATTTCCGATGTCACCTCCAGAGAGCCTCAGGGTAGCGTCTTGGGGCCACTACTTTTTCTAATCTACATTAATGATCTTCCAACTAATATTTTTTCGTCAATACGGCTTTTTGCTGATGATTGCATTCTATACCGTTGTATCACTAGTACCGATGACCACCTTGCTCTCCAGAAAGACCTTAACCGCATTACAACTGGTGTGGTGCATGGCAAATGACTTTAAATTTATCTAAATGAAAAGTAATATCTTTTAGTCAAAAAACATTAACTGTTGCATTTGATTACTACATAAACAATTCCAACGTATCACGGTCATCTTCGTATAAATACCTCGGCGTCCATCTCACTTCTAATCTTACTTGGGCGGCACATGTAACCTACATATCTGCAAACGCATCAAGAACACTAGGATACTTACGTCGAAACCTACGAAACGCGCCAAATAACGTCCGCAAACAAGCTTACTTAACCTTTGTTCGCCTACAGCTGGAATTCGCATCACCCATATGGTCCCCCTTCCAAGCCTACCTCATTAACCAGCTAGAAGCTGTGCAGAACAGAGCGTCACGGTTCATTTCACGCATTTACAGTCGCCCCTCGAGCGTCACACAAATAAAGCATGACCTTTCATTACAGCATCTAAAAATACGGCGGACAGTTGCCCTCCTGTCTTTGCTTCATAAATATATTCACGCGTCCAGGCCACCACCCTTCCCACTAACGGCACCATTGCGCATGTCTAAACGACTACACAATCAGCGAAGCATCACACGCATCTTTGGAAAAACAAATTCTTTCAATTCATCGGCTTTGCCTCGTGCCATAGCACTCTGGAATGACCTACCCGACGTCATTGTCAATTTAACTAATCATGAAATTTTTCGCGAGCAATAATGATACATCTATCTCAATAGCATCGTTTAACCCCCTTCAATTCTGTTTTTGTTCTTTGTGCTTTTTTTTGCGACTGCGAAATTCTTGTTGTTGCTTGAAACCCCTCGTTGTCATTTGCGCAACCACTGTTATTAGTTCCAATGTATTGACTTGTATTGTGGAAGAAGTGTCACCCACTAGCATTCTTTCCTGTGTACCCCCCTTACTCTATGTTCCATAATAGAGCCTGTAAGGTATTTTTATATAAAAATTAAAAAAATAAATTACGCAAAAACTTTCGCGTGTGGCTGGGTACTTGCGTCGCTATTGTTCATCTTTTCCCGTTTCAGTGAATACTCTTCTCTACAATTCTCTGTTTTCCTCGATCATGAATTATGGCGCCCTGGTTTGGGCAACGACAACAGCTGGAAACATTGATAAACTATCACGTTTACATAAACGTGTAATCAGCATAATAGCCAAGGCACATTACTATTCTCACACAGCAGAACTGTTTACAAAATTTAACATCATCCGTGTGCACTCTTTATACACCTATAGAATGACCCGTTATTACAAGTCGGAAATAGTTAAGCACGACAATACCTTAGCTGAATCAGCCGGGCTTACGACGCACAATCCTGCTTATTGTACGAAAAATCCCGAACATTGGAAAGTTAATGTTTGCCGCACTAATTACGGAACACAGATGTTAAAATTTTGCTTGCCATCAACTCTGAACGAACTGTACGAAAAACATACTCCAGATGTGATAAATAAATCATTTAAAAATTTACGCAAAATATTTCTGTAAACCGAAACAAAGTGCAGGTAGCAATATCTTGAGTTCGTTTTCCGTTTTGCGTAATCTGAATCGGGCCAGTGCTCCTTATCGCGCACATTTTGTACTCGCGCATACTATGGTTTGGTGTAACGCGCATTGTCCTAGCGTTTTATTTTATGCTTCTTTTAATCCTACGCATATTATGTACATCAGATTATTCTTGTTCTCTGATCAGGATATTGTTTAACTCTGTTATTTATATCACAAACTTTGTGTGTACATTTGTGAACACAAGCAGCTGCGTCTGCAAATTCATATCCACTAAGTGTTTTTTTTTTGTGCTCTGCTTTTTACTGTATATCCTTGTAGGGGGCGCGGACCCCCGTCAAGCCTTTTTGGGGCTTTTTTCCGTGCCCTAAGCATCCTAGGATGTTTGAATTAAGTGATTTGATTGATTTGAGTTCCATAACAGGCAATCATCCCTTCATTATCGCCGTATTTCATTTACTAGATTTCGTGTAAAATAGCTGAACATATATTGTTTCCACTCTAGTTAAATTTATTGAATCTAATTCCTGTTTTTCTGTATCAGAACATCGCATCAGAAAAAACGTATTGCTTTGAAACGCACCTTGCATCGTTCACCCATAAACTGCATACTTTCCGTGACCAGTCCTCTTTCGGCGATGGTATTTTCTTCATTTTTCCAAAGCATTTGATAGGTAGTGTCGCAGATTATTGTTGGTGAAACTGCATCAGCTTAACCTTGATTCCAAACATTTATTTTGGATTGAGTTCTTTTTAACTAACCATTAGCAATTTGTATCCGCTATTAATTATAACTCTTAGCTAACATGAGTACACTCCGGTGTGCTGCAAGGCTCAGTGATGGGTCCTCTTCTGTTTTTTTTTCTACAATAACAATTTGCCAGTATGCGTTTCTTCTAACATTCATTTACTTACCGATAACTGGGTTGCGTACCGAAAAATAACACGTTACAATGACATAAGCACGTTGAAATCTGGTCTTAACGCTATTTCTTCATGGCGCGAAACTTGGCTCATTGAACTTTGCGCTAACAAATGTAAGCCCTTACATGTCGCCAGAAGAGCTCACCAGTTGCCTTCTTACTTTATTGATAACTCCAGTTTAGATCATGTGTCTTTTAACAAATACCTGGGTGTTCACATTTCAACCAATTTAAGGTGGACCAATCACACCGAGTATGTAATTGCCAATGCTAACCGCACGTTAGGTTATCTCCGACTTAAACGTTTTAAAGAACCTCTCATCGCATAAATTACTAATGTACAAAACACTAGTTTGTTGTAAGCTCGATTATGCCGCGTCAATGTGGGAACAAAGTTTCATAACCTTAACACAATCGCTATAAATGGTACAAAACAATTCTGTCCGTCTCCTCTCACAATATAATGACGCTGCTAGGATATCTTTGATAAAAGGTAACCCTCATCTGACAACGTTATATAGTCCCCGCAAGTTTTCTGTATGTGTTTTTTCCATAAATGTTTGATCAGCCACACGTACGTCATCAGCTTATTTCACATTCCCATTTTATCTCGTCTCGTATGGATCACGCTAGCAAAGTTGAAATACCATCGTGAAGAACCAATGCATTTTTTCAGTCCTTCATGCCGAGGACTTTTGTAGAATGCAACCATCTTCCTTCATCAACAGCTGCCGTTATTCATTAAACGTTATTCAAAATTGCTATAGCTAATATTGTATAATTATAGGTTTCTTTCATGTCCTTTTTCGTCATGCCGCATTTCTCTACTTGCCTTCTTATTCGTCAGCTATATTTGTATATTTAGAATCAGTTTTTGTAACCTTTTTATGCCATTTACTACTTTTGTCTTTACTGTATTGTATCTAAACCGCTCCCCTCTCCAGTGCCTTGTTGGCTTCAGAGTAATGTAAATAAATAAATGAACTGTGCTGATTTTAAGAGCAGGAGAGTTTAAACTATATAGGCTCTTAAAATAGTTCTGATTTTCAGCCCTCTTTCAGAAATTGATAACAGTTCTAATCCGATTGTCACAATTTTACCTTGAGTACATTTGTACTATTGGGTACACTGCGCTTTCTAGAACTTATAAACTATTACGCAGGCGAGGTTCTTGCATACAAATTATGGTTGAAGAGGTAGTACTCTGAATCAGAGCACATAAAATATAAATTATACGAAAGATATTACAATTGTGTATTCGTTTCGCCATTCCTTTGCTCTTCGAGTTGAACAAATTTTATGTCCAGAAAATTCTGTGTTGATAATAGGTTTTTCAGGAGCAATGAACTATACTTATTTTATAAAGGTGCTCGAATGACATGTACTGCATTAAAATAAAGTGACAAAGAGGTCTACTTGCCCTCATTTGGTTCTACAAGAGTAGTACAAATTTCTGATCAGCACAATGAAGGTCAGAAAAAACATGCAATGGGACAAATGTGGTAACCTTCATTTAGTTTATAAGAAAAACCGAAGTGAAGTATAAATTCCTTAAAATTCAGACTGGTTTTGAACTCAATAGAAGTATATATTATATGTATATATATATATATATATATATATATATATATATATATATATATATATATATATATATATATATATATATATATATATATATATATATATATGTATATATATATATATATATATGTATATATATATATATAGCGAATCAGTAAAAGGGAAATGAGGGGCTCCGTGAAATAAGACAGAAAATAAGAGTTGGCAGTCAAGAAAACCTCAGAAAGCAAAGGGGAGGTTGTGGTGGGTCATAAAAAGAGATGAAGAATTTTTTTAGTCGAAAAGAAAGTGGTGAAAAAATGCCCGCCGGGTGGGATCCGAACCCACAACCTCCAGAATACCGGTCTGGTGCAATAATTTGGAAAATAAGAAAGTGGAGATAAAATGCCCGCCAGGTGGGATCCGTAAAAGAAGGTCCCCTTCACCTCGAGTAGTCCGAGTGGCGCTGGCTACCACCCCCAAGCGCAGGAAACAAAAACACCTGAACATAAATACCCCAGAAAGTGGAGACTAAAGTAGCCCCGCCGGTAGCGTAGTGTTTATCGCACCAGACCGGTATTCTGGAGGTCGTGGGTTCGGATCCCACCTGGCGGGCATTTTTTCTCCACTTTCTTATTTTCAAAATTCTTTACCTTGAGCTACTACATCCTCCCCTTTGCTTTCCGAGGTCTTCTTGACTGCCAATTCTTATTTCTGTCTTATTTTCAACGAGCCCCTCATTTCCTATTCTGATTCGCTACATGCATAGCGAGGGCCTGTGTTCTGGCAGTCTTGGTGCCATAGGAAGCTTAAGAGGGTTCAACGCTGGTCGATCACTCTCGACATGTCGTAGACGCTCGAGTCACGGCCCGGGGGTTAAAAAGAAGGTCCCCTTCACCCCAAGTAGTCAGAGTGGCGCTGGCTAACACCCCCAAGCGCAGGAAACAAAAACACCTAAACATAAATACCACAGAAAGTAGAGGCTAAAGTAGCCCTGCCGGTGGCGTAGTGGTTATCGCACCAGACCGGAATTCTGGAGGTCGTGGGTTCGGATCCCACCTGGCGGGCATTTTTTCTCCACTTTCTTGTTTTCCAAATTCTTTGTCTTGAGCTACAACATCCTCCCCTTTGCTTTCCGAGGTCTTCTCGACTGCCAATTCTTATTGCTGTCTTATATATATATATATATATATAACACAGAAATAAGGGTTGGCAGTCGAGAAAACCTCGGAAAGCAAAGGGGAGGATGTGGTAGATCATTGAAACAGATTAAGAATTTGGAAAGAAAGAAAGAAAGTGAAGAAAAAATGCCCGCCAGGTGGGATCCGAACCCACCTCGGATCCCACCTGGCGGGCATTTTTTCTTCACTTTCTTTCTTTCTTTCCAAATTCTTAATCTGTTTCAATGATCTACCACATCCTCCCCTTTGCTTTCCGAGGTTTTCTCGACTGCCAACCCTTATTTCTGTGTTATTTTCAACGAGCCCCTCATTTCCTATTCTGATTCGCTATATATATATATATATATATATATATATATATATATATATATATATATATAAGAGAAGAAAAACTTCGAACAAGGTAAAAGCACGATTGTGGCCTACGTTTCAGCAAAGAGAACTTGCTTTCCTCAGAACTTGCTTTATATATATATATATATATATATATATATATATATATATATATATATATATATATTGTAACGAGGGTAATGAACATATGCAATAGACGCAACATGTCATCAAGACATCGGGGTATGTGCCTCACCAGCATAGCCCATATAGGATTATGCCCAATCCACACACGGGGATATGCGCCAAAGAGGTGTAAGGGAAGACGATGAACCACAGGACGTGCATGCGCCAGAAGCGAGCTTGGTGAACGCAAGCTCAGACCTGCGTTATCCATCGGCTTCGCTCCTGAAAATAAACAACGTCAACCGGCTACCGGCGTGTCGGCTGTCTTCTTAACAAGTGGTGGAGGTGCTGGGAGGTAGACCGCTTTGGGATCGATCTATATGGACCACTGCCTTCTACAGCTTCCGGTAACAGGTGGATAATTGTTGCCGTTGACCACCTGACGAGGTATGTTGAAACTGCTGCACTGCCCGCATCCACGGCTCGTGACGTCGCCACTTTCCTACTACGTCATTTTATACTTCGCCACGGGGCGCCTCGGGAGCTCCTGAGTGATCAAGGACGGGTCTTCTTGTCGGAAGTCGTGAAAGCGCTACTCGCCGAATGTCACATAGTTCATCGGACAAGCTCATCATACCACCCACAGACGAATGGGCTCACGGAGCGATTCAACCGCACCCTGGGCGACATGCTTTCAATGTATTTGTCATCCGACCACTCCAATTGGGACCTCGTGCTCCCATTTATAACGTACGCCTACAATACGGCCACACAGGCGACGACGGGATTTTCCCCGTTTTTCTTGCTTTACGGACGTGAGCCGACATGCGCCCTGGATACCATACTACCTTACAACCGCGATGCCACAGAATACACACCGGTATCACAAATGGCTCAGCACGCCGAAGAATGTCGACAACTAGCCCGTTTTTTTACAACTGCTGACCAACAGCGCCAGAAGCATCGTCATGACGACTCCACCGTTCCTACGACGTTTGATCCTGGTTCGCATGTGTGGCTTTGGGTGCCCTGCCCAACACCCGGTCTCTCTCAAAAATTGGTGGCCAAATATCACGGTCCATACAAGGTCATTGCTCGCACTTCGCCAGTGAACTACCTTGTTGAGCCCTTTACTCCGTCCTCGGATCTTCGTCGCCGTGGCCGTGAAACAGTCCACGTTGATAGGCTCAAGCCTTACTACGACCCGCTCGTGTCGACATCACCCTAAGTCGCCAGGTTTGCTCCTTCTGCACCGGGGGGTGATTGTAAGGAGGGCAATGAACATATGCAATAGACGCAACATGCCATCAAGACATCGGGGAATGTGCCTCACCAGCATAGCCCATATAGGATTATGCCCAATCCACACACGGGGATATGCGCCAAAGTTGTGTCAGGGAAGACGATGAACCACAGAACGTGCATGCGCCAGAAACGAGCTTGGTGAACGCAACGCTCAGACCTGCCTTATCCATCGGCTTCGCTCCTGCAATTAAACAACGTCAACCTGCTACCGGCGTGTCGGCTGTCTTCTTAACAATATATATATAAATATATATATATATATATATATATATATATAAAACACAGAAATAAGGGTTGGCAGTCAAGAAAACCTCTGAATGCAAAGGGGAGGATGTGGTAGGTCATTGAAACAGATAAAGAATTTGGAAAGAAAGAAAGAAAGCGAGAAAAAATGCCCGCCAGGTGGGATCCGAACCCACCGCACCAGACCAGTATTCTGGAGGTCGTGGGTTCGAATCCCACGTGGGGGGCATTTTTTATCCCGCTTTCTTTCTTTCTTTCCAAATTCTTTATCAGTTTCAATGACCTACCACATCCTCCCCTTTGCATTCCGAGGTTGTCTTGACTGCCAACCCTTATTTCTGGGTTATTTCTACGAGCCCCTCATTTCCTATGATTCGCTATATATATATATATATATATATATATATATATATATATATATATATATATATATATAGCGAATTTATTCACGCTAAAGTTAGCTATATTGATGTACCCCCTCATTTATCATCGTCTATGTATTTCATTTCATATCATTGCGATACCCTATTTCATTTCATATGCGATACCCCTGGCGTCGTGCAGGATGTGGAAGTGCTCGGAAGGGTAAGGTGTAGTGACCACCGCATGGTAAAATCTCGAATTAGGCTAGATTTGAGGAGGGACCGCAACAAGCTAGTACGAAAGAAGCCAATAAATGAGCTAACAGTAAGACGTAAAATAGAAGAATTCAGGATCGCGCTGCAGAACCGATATTCCGCCCTTAACGAGGAAGCTGAGCCTACGACACAGGAAGCCAGCGACAACCTTACACGCATTATCACGGAGTGTGCAGTAGAAGTCGGGGGCACAATGGCTAGAGAGGATACTGGTAAACTCTCACAGGAGACGAAAGATCTAATCAGGAAACGGCAAACCATGAGAATCTCCACCGCAGCTGACAGAATAGAACTAGCCGAGCTCTCGAAGTTAATCAATAAGCGTAAGACAGCTGACATACGGAAGTATAATATGGAGAGGATCGAATACGCTGTAAAGAACGGAGGTAGCCTGAAAGCAGTGAAGAGACGTCTTGGCGTGCGGAAAAATCAGATGTATACACTTAAGGATAAGCAAGGCAATGTCATCACAAATAGGGACAAAATAGTCACAGTGGCCGAGGAGTTATATAGGGATCTGTACAGTAGCCGGGACATACAGGATAATGCCGAACGAGACAGTAGTTCAGAGGAGATAGACATCCCACCAGTAACGACCGAAGAAGTAAGGAAGGCTTTGAAAGAAATGAAAGGGGGCAAAGCACCTGGTGAGGATCAGATAACAGCAGACCTCTTGAAGGATGGCGGAGAAATTGTACTTGAAAAACTGGCAAACCTGTATACGCAATGCCTAATGACCATAATGGGACCGAAATCTTGGAAGAACGCGAACATCATCCTAATCCATAAGAAAGGCGACATGAAGGACTTGAAAAATTACAGGCCGATCAGCTTACTGTCAGTCGTCTACAAGGTATTTACCAAGGTAATCGCTAACCGAATCTCTGCAACCTTAGATTTCAGTCAACCTAAAGAACAAGCAGGGTTCCGTAAAGGTTATTCAACAATGGACCATATTCACACGATCAATCAGGTGATAGAGAAGTGCGCTGAGTATACTGAACCCCTATATATAGTCTTCATAGATTATGAGAAAGCATTTGACTCGGTCGAAACCCTAGCAGCCATTCAGGCATAACGGAACCAGGGGTAGATGAGCATTATGTAAGAATACTAGAGGATATGTACAATGGGTCTACAGCTACCATCATCCTCCATAGGGAGAGCAGTAAAATACCTATAAGGAAGTGTGTTAGACAAGGAGACACAATCTCTCCAATGTTATTCACAGCATGCTTACAAGAAGTATTCAGAACGTTGGATTGGGAACAGGTGGGAGTAAGGGTTAAGGGAGAATACCTCAGTAACCTCAGATTTGCTGATGACATTGCCTTGCTAAGTAACTCGGGTGACGAATTGCAAAGCATGCTTTCCGCACTGGGCGAACAGAGTAGAACCGTGGGCCTGAAAATTAATATACAGAAAATTAAAGTAATGATCAATAACCTCGGGACAGCACAGCAGTTTGAGATAGGTGGCGAGGCAGTGGAAGTGGTAAGCGAATATATCTACTTAGGCCAAGTTGTGACCCCAAATCCCAACCATGAGGCAGAGATAATTAGAAGGATCAGAATGGGGTGGGGTGCATATGGCAGACATTCTAAGATAATGAATAGCAGCCTACCATTGTCGCTGAAAAGAAAGTGTATGACAGCTGCATCTTACCGGTACTCACCTACGGGGCAGAAACTTAAAGGCTCACTAAGAGGGTGCAACTTAAATTGAGAACGACTCAGCGGTCAATGGAGCGGAAAATGATAGGTGTAACATTAAGGGACAAGAAGAGAGCGGAGTGGGTCAGGGAGCAAACTGGTGTTAAAGACATATTAGTAGAAATTAAGAAGAAGAAATGGACGTGGGCAGGGCATGTAATGCGAAGGCAAGATAACAGCTGGTCATTAAGGGTAACAGAGTGGATCCCTAGAGAAGGCAAGCGTTGCAGGGGGCGGCAGAAAGTTAGATGGGCAGATGAGATCAAAAAGTTTGCGGGGATAAATTGGTCACAGTTGGCTCAGGACCGAGGTAATTGGAGAATAATGGGACAGGCCTTTGCCCTGCAGTGGGCGTAGATAGGCTGGTGATGATGATGATGATGATGTATTTCAGAGCTATCCACACAACATCTTGTCAATCCTAATAACACTAGATTTATCAGCGTGTCACAATTTCCTTCTCCCTAAAGTACGTAGTTATTATGTAAAACTAACTCTTAAATTTACAGGTCTATCCGCCTGGAACTACATACCACTTGAAATGAAGTTATATCCCACGTTCTATTCGTTTCGCAAACTCTTTAAAGAGTACCTAATCACAAATCATGTTGTTTGCAAAACTCTACCATCGTGCCATGCTTCTAATTTATACCATGTTAGTATTTCTTTTACTCACTATACCATGTTCTGTTACACAGACATTTTCTCGCTTTGTTGTTATGAAATTTTACGGATTCTTTGAATAATTCATAAAAAGTGTTTTCACTGCTTGATGCGTTTTTATTACACTTGACTTATTCTCGACGGAGGTCCCCCCGACAGTTTTCTAACTTCGGGACCTCCTTTGTTTTGTAACAACTTATTCATGTAAATGTTTACATTCCTGAAATAAAGTTTGATTGATTGATTTGATTAATTGGGATGTGGTAAATGAGGGGCTCGGTGATTTAAGACAGGATAAGGGTTGGCAGTCAAGAAAACCTCGGAAAGCAAGGGGGGGAATGCGGTAGGTCATAGAAACAGATCAAGAATTTTTTGAGCCAGAAGGAGCGTGGTGAAATTTTTTGATGGCAGTTTTTCACCACTTTCTACCTGACAAAAAATTCTTCATCTGTTTCTATGGCCTACCGCATTCCCCCCTCTGCTTCCCGTGGTTTCCTTGACTGCCAACCCCTATTCTGTTTTAATTCACCGAGCCTTTCAATTCCAACATCTGATTCGCTACATGCATAGCGAGGGACTCTCTTCTGGCAGTCTTGGTCCCATAGGTAACTTAAGAGGGTGCAACGCTGGTCGACCACTCTCGAAATGTCGTAGACACTCGAGTCACGGCCCGGAGGTTAAAAAGAAGGCCTCCTTCACCCCGAGTAATCCCAGTGGTGCTGGCTACCACACCCAAGTGGAGGAAACAAAAAATACCGTAACATAAATACTCGAGATAGTGTTGGGAAAGAGCCCCGCCGGTAGCGAAGTGGTCTTCAAACCAGACTGGTATTCTGGAGGGCGCGGGTTCGGATTCCACCCGCCGGGCATTTTTTCACAACGTTCTTTCTGACTGAAAACATAATTCATCTGTTCCTGTGACCTTCCGGATTCGCCCCTTTGCTTTCCGAGGTTTTCTTGACTGCCAACCCCTATTCTGCATATATATTTTTATATAAATATTGTAACGGGGAAGACTAGCCACCATTGACGTAACGCTACCAGCGCAGCTACAAAGCGGTGAAGTGGAAAGAACAGCCCGCGGAGCGTATTACCTCAAGCGACCTGCATCATTCTCATGGCAAGACTCAAGACCATCAACACCAGTCTGTTGGCACGAGAGCTGAGCGCACACGGCAGAACCCCTTCGGACACAGCTGAGCCTCTCAGAGCCTCTCAGCGTTTCAACGCCTTGCGGCCGTCCTGCCAATAAACCTCGCCATAATATATATATATATATATATATATATATATATATATATATATATATATTTTAGAACAGAGACGGACGGGACGAGGGATTCCGTGAGGACACATATCAGTTGGCAGCAGCAGTTGGCAGCAGCGGCAGCGGAAGGAGCACACCACTCAATTTCTTCGCTTCTGTCTCGCAGGTTTGTGTTTCAATTCAAACAACTGTTGTAAATTTTTAGTCATGCATTTTTTACCGCTGCCCTAACTGCTGCCCTGTGTTTTTCTTGTATGTTTCTTGCCTTGCCATGTTTTAAAGTAGCCTGTTGTTTCTTGCTCTCTTTAGTCGTAACGGCGAAGGAACTTACGGAGCTGTTTAAGGAGCTGAAACGTGATATTTTGCTCGAGTTCAAGGAACTACGAGAGAGTTTGGAAAGGGATGTGCTAAAGGACATCAGGGAAATTAACCAGAGCATGAAGTTCTTCAATGATACTTTTGAAGAAATGAAGGGATCAGTGAGCACTGTAATAAAAGAAAATGTTGAACTAAAGCAGACTGTGGCTACCTTGAAAGTGAATGCAAAGCCTTACGCGCAAAACTAAAAGACCAGGAAATCAGGCTCATGCAAAGTGAGCAGTACACGCGCCGCTACAATGTAGAGGTAAAAGGCGTCCCAAAACAGCCTAAGGAAAGTGTCTTAGACATAACAAAAGAACTGGCAAAAGCGCTGGATGGACCTCTCGAAGACGAGGATGCGGAAGTATGTCACCGTGTTACGACTGCCGGCAACGCTACTGCGCCGAACATTGTAGTGCAATTTGCAAGCAGGAAAAAACGTGAACTTTTCCTCGAGAAAGCCAAACAGAAAAAGCTAACGTCGGAAGACCTCGGGTATGCATCGGATCTCTCAATCTTTGTAAACGAACATCTTTGTCCGGCTATAAAGCGGTTATTCGGTGCGGCAAACGCAAAAAGAAAGGAAGCAAATTGGAAACACTGCTGTGTCAAGAACGGAAAAATTCTTGTGCGCAAGGAAGATAAATCGCCCACTGCTACCATCACTCATCTGGATGACCTGGCTGTTATCGTGTAAGAATGCTGTGCCCATGTTTCGTGCGTTCCTAGCTTGAATCGTATTATGGGGATTCAACAATCGGAAATCCAACAGTTAGTAAGCCCCAGAACACCAGCGATGTCGTTTTTTCATTTGAACGTGCGTTCTTTGGCGAATAAAACAGTCGATATGACAACACTACTTGAAACATTTGGCATGCGTTTTACCGCAATACTGTTAACAGAGACGTGGTATACTTCAGCATCACAAGTGTATTGTCCGGATGGCTATCAATATTTCTTTCGTAACAGGCATGGTAAACGGGGTGGTGGCGTCTTACTTCTTGTTTAGGATTGCGTCGCCTGTGACATAGTCGAAGAATACAGTTTAATTACACCTCATTATGTGTTAGTCACCGTGCGTTCTAAAAACAGCCTAATCTCAGTTATTTACAGGCCGCCTTCAGGGGATTTAAACCAATTCTTCTCTTTCATTGACAATTTTTTTGATTATGCATTGGAGCAGAACGTTGACCTCTATTTAGGTGACGATACAAATATTGACATGCTTGCCAATACAAGTGCACAAAAAGACTTTCAGTCTGTTATAAATGAGCATGGTCTAAGTAATGTAATAAAAAACCCTACACGAGTTACAGTAGATAGCGCTTCCTTACTTGATGTGTTTATTACGAATATCCCTAACGACTTACTTATGACCGATGTTGTATATACTGATATTAGTGATCACCTCGGGATAATGCTGCTTACTGAAAAAAATATTACCCTGAAAAAAAATGCCATGCCAAAAAATTATGTACAGAATATGACCCCAGCAAATTTTGACAGGTTCCGTCGTTTAGTTGCTCTACAAAATTGGAATGCGGCCTACGAGTCAACCAGCAGTTATGCAGCATACTCCACTTTTATTGCAATTTTCGAGCAGGTATACGAGTGTTTCCCCATGAAAAAAATTAGTAAACCACCGAAGGCGAGGAAACCTTGGCTCACGTACGAACTACTTGCCATGATTAAACATAAAAATGAATTGTACACGAAGTTTGTAAAGTCAAGAGATCCAAATGTGCTTAAACAATTTAGGCTGTATCGTAATAAGCTTAACTCAAACCTTCGAGCTGCTAGGAATTCGTACTTTATAAATGTTTTCTGGAATGTTGATCAACGACGATCTGATATAATTTGGAGGAAAGTAAATACCCTATTGCATCCAAGTAATCGAGCCAGCGTCCCTGACATCGTCGAATATAACGGTGAGAAAGTGAGCGGCGTTGCTTTAGCTAATGCATTTAACAGTTTCTTTATTGCACAATCTGACATTGGTAATGTCCTAGCAGTCTCAAGTTTTGAAAATACTTACCTGAAATCAATGCCCCTCATTCTCTGTTTTTTGCCCCCACTACTGATGTAGAAGTAGTTTCCTGCATCAATAGTCTAAAGAACACGCACTCAATAGACACTAATAGATTTCAGATCAGACCTATAAAGTATGTTTTAGATTTAATATGCCCAGGTATTACGCACATATATAATTTGATATTGCTGACTGGCGAGTTCCCTAAGGCGATGCAAGCAGCACGTGTAGCACCAGTGTTCAAGACTGGAGAAAGAAACGTTATTAATAATTATCGCCCTATTTCAATATTGCCAATCTTTTCAAAAGGCATAGAGAAAATATTACATATTAGGGTTACGTCTTATGTTAGTAAGCATGAGTTCCTTTGTGATTTTCAAAATGGATTCAGAAAGCACCGTTCCACTGAAACTGCACTTCTGAAGCAAAAAGAAACCATTATTGATGCTTTTAATCGTAAACAATTAGCAATAGGCATTTATATAGACTTTTCAAAAGCATTCGACCTCATAAATCACTCAATCCTTCTGACCAAATTATATATGTATGGGGTGAGAGGAATAGCCTACAATGTGTTTAAAACCTATCTTGCGCAGAGAACACAATATGTAGATGTAAACGGGTTTAAATCTTCTATACATGCTATTAAACTGGTGTACCTCAAGGGAGTAGTTTAAGGCCACTTTTGTTCTGTATTTATATTAATGATATTGTCAACTATACTAATAATGCAACTTTTGTGTCTTACGCCGACGATACTGCAGTTTTTGCTATAGGCAAATCGGAAAAAGAATTAGAAGTACAAAGCAAGAAAATACTGCTTGACTTAGAGAGTTGGGCAGGCGCGAACCACCTTCCCATATATACGAAAAAAACTAATGTTGTCGTGTATTCCCCCAAAGGAAAACAAGTAGCGCCAATAAGTGTAAAGTTAGGCAGTACGCCGATAGAGATTGTCGATTCTGTAAAAATCCTCGGAGTGATTTTTTCAAAACATTTAACGTGGAACGAGCATATTCAGTATGTACAATCAAAAGCGTCATCTGCTGTTGGCATTATTGCTCGAATTAGGCATATTTGTCCTGTAAAAGTGAAGATTCTATTGTACAACTCCTTGGTATTCTCGTTGTTTTCTTACTGCAGCCTTGTGTGGTGCAAGACGGGCGTGTCCAATTTGACAAAGCTACATCTATTACAAAAAAAAAGCTGTTCGCTACATAGCTAACGTTCACTTCCTGTATCCCACTAAGAACCTTTTTTTGAAGTACGACATTCTTTCAGCGTACTCCTTGTATAATTATAGGCTGTTGGTAATCTACAAACGATTTGTACAGTGTAATGAAAACATCCTAACCGTGCTAGCTCAACTGGGACAAAACACCCATGTTCGACAAACACGTCACATGGAGAGATGGATAGTGCCGACACCACACGCTTACATGTCCAACAATCTTTACGGTACACATTGCCTGTTCTGTTAAATAGGCTAGTTAAAGAAAACTTTGACCCCATATGTAATGCAAACGGTAACATTAGATGGTTTTGTGAGCGCAAGTTGTGTTTTTTTTCTTTTTTTGTGTTGTTGTTGTTGTATTTGTGGTTTATGCGGTTGTTGTTGTTGTTGTTTTCTTTTAAGTGAAAGAACCTCACTTTCTGTGTTATTGCATGAAGTGGTAGTATGCAATATGTTTTTCAAATTGTGCGTGTAACCTAAGCTCTCTCCGCTAAGCTGTTAACAAAAAGGGGGTCGGGGCCCCGTCAAGCTGTTCAAACAGCTTTTTGTCTCGCCTCCTCCTGTAAAAAAGAAAATAAAAGAATGAATGAATGAAGTTGCAGTCCTTATTGCCAGTGCTGTATGGCGTTTTAACAGTGTTTTTATAGTGCCGAATGAGGTATGATTGCCTTTTTTTATGCAGGAATAAATACTTGAAAATTCAAGTCGAGAAAAAATGTGCCGTTTTTTTCCGAAAGCGGGAATCGAACCCACAACCTCCGCATAACGCGTGCGGTGCACCGCACTCGTTATGCGGAGGTTGTGGGTTCGATTCCCGCTTTCGGAAAAAAACGACACATTTTTTCTCGACTTGAATTTTCAATTATTTATTCGTGCATAAAAAAAAGGCAATCATACTTCATTCGGCACTATAAAAACACTGTTAAAACGCCAAACAGCACTGACAATAAGGACTGCAACTTTGATATATATATATATATATATATATATATATATATATATATATATATATATATATATATATATATATATATATATATATATATTGTAGCGTTATGTAGGGGTTCGCTACTCGTAAGCAATTAGTTTAATGCCAGAATTAGGCTTAAATCACAGAGCTAATGGCGAAGCCAGTACCGAGCGGGACACAAACAAAAACGAGTTTCGTCTTCTTTCACTTCCATGCGCCAGAACACGCGCATCTGGTTTCATGCTGTGGTGGGATTGGCGGCATTGATAGTCTTCAGTGTAGAGCTCCTTTCTAGGCTGTCGCTGAATCGATGGGCCATGGCATTGCCCCCTCTTCTAAGATAGCATCGTCTCGATGCTAGGCTGTGGCTGTAGACGATCATAGCAAAACGAGATGGCGCAGCGGGTTGCCGTCAAACTGGTAACACGACAGTTTTGGCGTCAGCCAACATTTCTCGGTCTTGTTGATGAGGGTGAGGTCAGTTTCTGTCATAGTAAGGCTTCATTCGCACGACGTGTACGACCTCGGAAGTTGTCCTGCGTCGCGAGGAAGAAGCGCTACTGTCCGGTATAACTTCGTAATTGACGTCACTTAGGCGGCGCACGACCTTATATGGGCCAAAGTACCGACGCAGTAGTTTTTCTGAACGCCCGCGCGCGCGCACTGGTGTTCAAACCCAGACAGCGTCTCCGGGCTCATAAAACACCAACCGCCTGTGCTGATTGTAGCGAGCTGCGTCGGCGCACTGCTGACGTTGGATCTGCTGGCGTGCTAGCTGGCGTGCTTCCTCCGCTTTTTGCACGAAGTTATCAATGTCCATGTTCTCTTCGTCTTCATGAACCGGTAGCATGGAATCTAAGGTAGTAGTAATGGTGCGGCCGTAAACTAATTGGAAAGGAGTAATTGCTGTGGTCTCCTGAACTGCCGTGTTGTTGGCGAACGTGGCGTATGGCAAAATGTCGTCCCAGGTTTTGTGCTCCACGTCTACATACATGGAAAGCATGTCGGCGAGGGTCATGTTTAGTCTCTCCGTCATGCCGTTGGTCTGCGGATGGTATGCAGTAGTCCGCCTGTGGGTGGTGTGCGTCAGCATCATAACGGACTGCATGAGGTCCGCCGTGAAAGCTGTACCTCGGTCTGTTAAGACGACCTGTGGTGCCCCATGCCTCAAAACGACGTTGTGCACAAAAAACTGTGCTACCTCAGCCGAGGTTGCTCGTACGAAAGCCGCTGTCTCCGCATACCGTGTGAGGTAGTTAGTCGCGACCACGATCCATCGATTACCCTTCGTCGACGTTGGAAATGGCCCCAGCAAGTCTATGCCGACTTGTTGAAAAGGCGCATTAGGTGGCTTGATCGGTTGAAGTAGCCCTGCCAGTTCCAGAGGTGGAGTCTTCCTTCTCTGGCAGTCGCGGCAGGTCTTTACATAGTGCTGAACTGTATGCAACAATTTGGGCCAATAGTACTTCCGACGAATCCTCGCTAGAGTACAGCTAACACCCAGATGCCCTGCCGAGGTTTCGTCGTGACAGGCGTACAAAATTTCGGGCCGCATGACTGTTGGTATGACCAGTAGGAACGAGTTCTTCGTATCCCCAAAATTCCGTTTGTAGAGTACGCCGTTCCGAAGACGGAATGACGAGATGTTCCGGGTAAATGCACGTGGAACACGGACATCGAGGCCTTCTAAATGCTGTATAAGCAGCAGCAGGTCAGGGTCGGCGCGTTGGAGTTGGGCTATTTGGGAGTCGGTAACGGCCCCAAGGAAGGGAACGTCGTCGTCGGCTTCTGGGCTCTCTGAATCGATGGGCGCCCGGGACAAGCAGTCAGCGTCACTGTGCTTACGTCCCGACTTGTACACTACTGTCATGTCATAGTCTTGCAACCGCAGGCTCCATCGAGCGAGGCGTCCAGATGGGTCCTTCAGGTTTGCAAGCCAGCACAACGAGTGGTGATCGCTGACAACTTTAAACGGCCTGCCATAAAGATACGGTCGGAACTTGATGATGGCCCAGACGACGGCAAGGCACTCCTTTTCAGTCGTGGAGTAATTCAACTCCGCTTTCGAAAGAGTTCGACTGGCGTAGGCTAGAACTCTTTCAGCTCCGTCTTGCCATTGAACGAGGACGGCGCCGAGTCCGACGTTACTGGCGTCCATGTGGATTTCCGTATCCGCATTTTCGTCGACATGGGCAAGTATTGGCGCTGTTTGTAACCGGTCTCGCAGGTCATTGAAGGCCACTTCTTGTTCCTCTTGCCACGCAAATGGGACGTAATCCTTGGTCAGTCGCGTCAGTGGTTCCGCAATATCCGAGAAATTTTCGACGAAGCGCCTGTAATACGCAGCAAGGCCCAGAAAGCGCCTGACGGCCTTTTTATCAGCTGGTCTCGGAAAACCTGCAACAGCTGCCGTCTTTTCAGGATCTGGGGAGACTCCTTCGGAGCTAATAACATGCCCTAGAAACCGCAGCTGCTTGTAGCCAAAGTTGCATTTTCCAGGTTTTATAGTTAATTTAGCCGATTTGACGGCTTCGAGCACCAGTCGCAACCTGTTTAGATGTTCTTCGAATGTTGCGCAGAACACTATGACATCGTCAAGGTAAACGAGGCATGAGTGCCACTTGAGACCGGCCAAGACAGAATCCATCATTCGCTGGAACGTAGCGGGTGCTGAGCATAGACCGAATGGGAGGACTGAACTCGTATAGCCCATCGGGTGTGACAAACGCGGTCTTCTCGCGGTCTCTCTCGTCAACCTCGATCTGCCAGTATCCGCTTTTAAGATCTAAGGACGATAAATATTTTGCAGTGCGCAACCGGTCCAAGGCATCGTCTATGCGCGGGAGCGGATAGACGTCTTTTTTTGTAACACGATTCAGTTTCCTGTAATCGACACAGAAGCGCAGAGTTTTGTCTTTCTTCTCGACTAGCACCACAGTGGATGCCCACGGACTTTTCGATGGTTGGATGTCATCGTCTTGTAGCATTTCTTTTACTTGATTCTGGATGGTTTCACGCTCCTTGTAGGATACGCGGTATGGGTGTTGGCATACCGGCTTTGTTGCTTCGTCTACAATGATGCGGTGCTTGGCAACAGGGGTTTGTCCGACCTTTGAAGCAGTTGAGAAACACTCACGGAAATCCCAGAGGAGGTCTGTCAGCTGCTTTTTCTGTTCCGGCGAGAGGTCTGGGTTAATGTTAATTAATCCCACGACGTCTTTCGGGGCCGATACATCGGTCCGGTCTGTCCCCTCTGCATGCAGTTCTGTCAACTGAACAAACTCGTACAGCGAGGCGATGGCGGTTCCTTTTGCGACGTGTTGGCGCCTGTTTCCAAAGTTTGTTAGCACAACACTGTTGCAGCCGTCACACAAGTGGACAAGGCTCCTTGCAACACAGATTTCTTTTTCTAAAAGCAAGTTCGTCTTGCCTTCCACTAATCGTTCGCCACATTCGGGCACGTCCCCTTTCACGACGACGACGACACTACTGCGGGGTGGCACCACTACGTTGTCGTCGACTACGCGGAGGACGCGGACTTCCCCTTCTGCGTCGTTTGTAGCGATGGCTCCTGCTGTCGAGAATGTCACTGTAGATGTTTGCAGGTCAATGACGGCGCCGTTTGCTTGTAGGAAGTCGATGCCTAGTATAACATCCCTGGAACACTCTGGAAGTACGATGAAGTCAGCGACGTAGGTGTAGCCACGGATGCCGACCCTAGCTGTGCAACGACCTGTAGGCGCGATCAGATGACCACCCGCGGTGCGAATGTGGGGTCTGTTCCAGTGCGTGAGAACCTTCTTGAGCTCCTCGGCCAGGTTGCTGCTGATTACCGAGTAGTCGGCACCTGTGTCCACTAGCGCGGTAACGTCATAACCATCAATAGTCACGGCAAGATTCGATGTGGCTCGTTTTTGTTTTCGGTCGGTTTCTGTTTGCGTCGGTTCTATAGCGGTACGTCGTCGAGAGCATCGTGGAGGATCTTCACAGGCTTCCCGTTCAGGGACCCCACCTCCAGAGGCCGCTGGTCTCAGTTTTCCCGACGCGGGCTCTGCGAGCGGCGCCCGGGTGAGCTGGAGGGGCGACGAGGGCTTGGCGACCGGTAACGATAAGGTGACGACGACGGCCTTGCTTCCTCACGACTAGACGACGACCAATTATGCTGTGCAAGCAGGTACTCCTGAATTTCAGGTGGCCGTTCACCGTTTCGCGGGCAGGGTGCGTTGGGATGAAAACCGCGGAGACCGGCACGGCGGTACGGGCAGGACCTGTACAGATGGCTGGCTTCACCACAATGAAAACACAGTGGCCGGCTATCCGGTGCACGCCACAAATCCGTCTTCCGAATGGTCGCCGGTGTGCGTCGATATCCCGGCTGGCGAGGGGCCATGGCGCTGTCACCAGACGCGGCATAGGTGGCGGCAGGCGTTGGGGCGGCGAAGTTCCGAGTGGCGCACGGAGAAGGCGTTGCGACGGCGACGTTCGGAGCGGCGTACGGGGAGGTTTCCTGGAGAGCGGCTGCGTATGTAGCGGAGCTGCGAGATGCCGGCATGTCGAGTTCAGCTGGTTCCTGAACCGCTTGCCGCACTTCTTCTCGAAGTACTTGTGATAGCGAGTCATATGTCTGCAAAGCCGGTGGCAGCTGCGGTCGGCGAAGTTCTTCCCGAACTACCTAACGAATGAGCTCACGCAATGCGTCTGGGCTGGTGGCCAAGGCAGCGGAGAGTACGGCCACCGACGTGCAGCTTTGACTGCGGCCATACTGTCTGGAGCGCTGCTCCAGCGTAATTTCCATGGTCGACGCTTCATTGATAAACTCGATAACGGTACGCGGAGGGTTGCGCACTAGCCCGGGAAACAGCTCCTGCTTAACGCCTTGCATAAGGTGACGGAGCTTCTTGTCCTCGGCCATGTTTGGGTCAGCACGCCCGAAAAGGCGGGACATGTCTTCGTAATACATGGTCACGCTCTCATTGGGACGCTGATTTCTTGTGTATAGCGCAGCTTCGGCCTTTTCCCTGCGGTCGCCTCTGGCATAGGCTGCCAGAAACCGAGTGCGAAATTCGTCCCAGGTTGGGAACTCCCTTTCGTGGTTCTCGAACCACGTCCTCGCGTGGTGGTCGAGCGAGAAATACACTTGTCGCCGTTTCATCAGTGCATCCCATCCATTAAAGCTCGCGACGCGCTCATAGAGGTCAAGCCAGTCTTCTGCGTCCTCAAAGACATTGCCGTTAAATATTGGCGGCGTTCGCGGCTGATGGATGACAAACTGACCTGGGACGGCATAGTCGGTCTGCGTCGTAGTTGAGGTCATGATGTGTGTTTTCGCTGCCCTGGTTGTCGCCGGCAGCAGTCCGAATTCAGGTGAAGCACCTTGGAGTCGACGACTGCTGCGTTGGTGAACAGGAGTCAGCTCCGTGCGAGGCGCTTCGTCTCCAGCAACGCTGTCGTCTTGTGGCATACGGGGTCACAACCCGCACCCTCCACCAAAAATGTAGCGTTATGTAGGGGTTCGCTACTCGTAAGCAATTAGTTTAATGCCAGAATTAGGCTTAAATCACAGAGCTAATGGCGATGCCAGTACCGAGCGGGACACACACAAAAACGAGTTTCGTCTTCTTTCACTTCCATGCGCCAGAACACGCGCATCTGGTTTCGTGCTGTGGTGGGATTGGCGGCATTGATAGTCTTCAGTGTAGAGCTCTTTTCTAGGCTGTCGCTGAATTGATGGGCCGTGGGAATATATATATATATATATATATATATATATATATATATATATATATATATATATATATATATATATATATATATATATATATATATATATATATAGTTGACGTTCCGTCAACTATATTCCGCTAGTTCACGTCCGTCAACTAGCGTATCAAACCTTCGTCCGCCAACAGCTACAATTTGCCGCTTCTATATGGCCCCCTCCCCACAACTACTTAATATGCTAGAAGCGATTCAGAATAGGGCGGCCCGTTTCATTTCACGCAATCATGACTACCACAGCAGCGTAACTCAAATTAAGCACAACCTTTCACTTCAACCGCTCAGCACTCGCCGCGACATTTCCCTTCTCTGCCTCTTTAACAAATATGTATACAGCAATAGACAAACCCCACTTCACCTTGATGTTCCTTCCGTTACTTCACGTAGGTTGCATAATCACCTCAGTCTCACGCGGTTATATGGCTCAACTGATTCGTTCAACTCATCTGCTCTCCCTCGCGCCATACGTTTGTGGAATGATCTTCCAGACAGCATCGCATCAGTATCAGACAACAATACTTTCCGTCAATTACTGCTCACTCACTTTTTACAATAAGGTCTTGCCACTGTTTTCGCTTTTTTTCTGCCATGTCCTGTATCCCTTTTTTAATCTTCCAATCTTTTTTTCTCTGCTGGAAGACTAAAACAATCTGTCTTAGCTTGGGCTTTCTATTTTTCTTTCTTTCTGTTTTTTTTGCCAGTGTCGCACTTTGTGCCTGAGTACAAACATTTCATGCCGACAATGTCTCGTTACGTGCGCAAGTATTGTTCTGCGTTTTTTTTCCTGTTATCTTTCCGTTGTGCATACTCGAGACTGCAGAAACTGATTGGTGCAATTCGTCTGCGCATATTTGGGTATCTTTGGTTGTTCTCCTGTTTACCTACTAGCGTGTTAGCGTTCAGTATACTTGCAATGTTTGTGCGCAGTTTACGTGTGTGCGATATGATATTGACTTTTCCTTATCTTGTTATCGTTTTCGAACTTGCACGTGTATTGCGAACCTTGTCATAAGTTGTTATGTTTTTTTAACTCGTTATTTTGTGATGATTGATCTGTAACTTTTTCCTTTGTTACCCCCCTTACTCAATGCCCTGAACAGGGGCCTGTAAGGTATTTTAAATAAATAAATATATATATATATATATATATATATATATATATATATATATATATATATATATATATATATATATATATACGGAGAAAAAACGGTTGGCCGCCACGAAAACCTCGAAAGCAAAAGGGAAGGATGTGGTAGGTCACTGAAACAGATAAAGACGGTGGAAAAAAATGAAATTAAGAAAAAATGCCCGCCGGCTGGGGTCCGAAATTACGACCTGGTAGGGTTGTGGTAGTTCATTTGTTCGGAACCTATCCGGTAGGCATTTTGTCTCCACATTTGTTCTTTCCAAATTCTTTACCTATTTCAATCACAGACCACATCCTTCCCTCTGCTTTCCGAGGTTTCTTGAAACGAGCCCCTCATTTCGAATTTTTATTCGCTATATATATATATATATATATATATATATATATATATAAGACAGAAATAAAGTTTCGCAGTCAAGAAAACCTCGCAAAGCAAAGGGGAGGATATGGTTGAAACAGATAAAGAATTTAGAAAGAAAGAAAGTGGACAAAAAATGCCCGCCAAGTGGGATCCCAACCCACGACCTCCAGAATACCGGTCTAGAATATCGCACCAGACCGGTATTGTGGAGGTCGTGGGCTCGGATCTCACTTGGCGGGCATTTTTTCTTGGCGGGCACCATGACGGGTCAACGTATGCCGCGCGGGCTGCAAGTTCAGACAATGGAGGAAACTGGACAACCGCGGCTTGAAAAGAAAGGGAAGAGTATACAGTAAGGTATTCAGTGGCTGGGGAGACTGGTTCGGGGGGAAGCGAAGATGGGTGTGCCCCCCCGCGGATGAAGAGAATAGATAGGGGGCACAATAGAGCATTTCACAGAAGCTAGCAATTGAACAGGAAATAGGTAGGGTCACAAAAGGTTAAACATGAATAGATCACAAAGAGTTAAACATTCTTAAGGGGTGGTGGGAACGAGGCCTCCTTCCCCAGGACAAATGGCATTGTTGAGCCGCATTAGGCTAATAAATCTGCGGTATTAGGAGAGTTTTTGCGAATTCTGATGGCAAACTCGAGGGTAGGAATAATGAACATAGTTATAAAAATTATGAAGCGGCTAATTTTAATCGAGGAATAATCACGTTAGTTTTCCGTAACTTTCATTAATTCCAAGTGTGGCTGACCCAAACTTATAAATGAGATAAGATTCCCGAACCTCGCGGTCGTGGTGCGTTCTGAAGGCGGATTCTAAAATCGTTGCTTTAAGATGTTCAAATGCATGCCAGGAACTGTTCACATGTCTTGACAGGGGCAAATAAGGGCAGCTTTTTGCACGAGACCGGTGATTATTGAACCGTATTCGGAAGGGCGTTTCAGTTTGGCCGATATATGGTTGCCTACAAACAGTGCACTCTAGAAGATATACGACATTAGCGGAGTCACAGTTAAAGTTACCTTTTATATTTACGTAGTAGTCTGAAGCCGTGCTGGTGGCGCGCTGTGTAGTGGTCATGTGTGGACATACTTTACATCGGGGTTTATTGCAGGGCATGCAGCCAGTAGTTGCCGGTCGGTTGATACGAGAGTTAATAAGAAAGTCACCTAAATTGTTATTTCGCCGGTACACAACGCGTGGTGGTTCGGGGAATATGCTTTTTAAGCGGTCACTTTGCATTAGGATATTGTGATGTTTTTTTAGCACGGTTGACACTCATGGAGCGGAGGATGAGTGGGTTAAAACTAAGTTAGTTTGCGGGTTCCCGTTCGGGGCTTTTTTCTTACAGATTTAGTTACAGTCTAATTGGTTGGCTCGCACAATAGCGTCGTCGATAACTTTTTCCGGGTATTTTTTTATTCAGGAGGGCGGTCTTGAGTTCTCGACAGTTTGAGTCAAAGTCGGCTTGGTTTGAGCAAATTCTCCTAACTCGGTGGGCTTGGATGTAGGGTATTGCAGTCTTGCAGTGTCTGACATGGCTACTTCGGAAGTGCAAATACTGCCGCGTGTTAGTTGGTTTTCTATACAGTTTAGTTTGAAGCCGACCTTGGAAGGTAGTAACGGTGACGTCCAGAAAGTTTACACTGTGTTCCGAATAGGAATGAGCAAGGGAAATACTAGGATGGGCTAGGTTAAATGCCTCAATGAAGGTGAGGAGATCCGCCTCACCGTGTTGCCAGATCATGAATATGTCATCAATATACCTTTTATAGTACATTGCTTTAAATTTTGGGTGTCAAGAAAGTTTGATTCGAGGTGAGCCATAAAGATATTAGCATAGTTAGGTCCTATTCGAGTTCCCATTGACGTTCCGCTGACTTGCACGTAATGAACTACGTCGAACTCAAAATTGTTAAGTTCAAGAATAAGACTAAGGAATGTTTGGAGAGCAGAAGAATCGATAGGTTTGTCGCACGATGACTGCTCATACGCAAGGGATACAGCGGCGATGCCATCTTCATGGGGGATGTTTGTATACAGTGACGCAACAGCAAGGGTGACTAGAAGGCAGTTATCAGGAATTTCAATTTTTGAGATGTCTGAGAGAAAGTCATTGGTATGCATAATGAAGGAGGGAAAGCTGGGCGGAATGTCGCAAATGAGGTTATCCACATAGCGCGAGAGGTTTTCTATAACAGTGCCAATGCCAGAAACAATGGGGCGCCCTGGATTGTTCACCTTGTGAATCTTTGGGAGAAGATAGAATTTACCGGCTACTGGGCTTAAGGGGATCAGGGAACGAGCCGTGGTTTCATTTATTGTTTTATTTTTAACAAGCTCAGCAAGTTTATCTTTGACAATTTGCTTATAATATTGAGTGGGATCATTGGGTAGTGCTTTATAGAACGTCGATACTGATAGTTGCTTATTGGCCTCGTTAACATAGTCGGTTTTGTCAAGGATTACGATTGCGCCTCCCTTGTCGGCAGGTTTAATAATTATGTCGGGACAACTTGCGAGTTCCTCTAGGGCTTTCTTTTCGTTGGTAGTCATGTTGTGGTGGAAAGAAATTTGTGTTTGGTATGCTTTTTGCACATCGCGTTGGACAGCTTTGATGTACATGTCGAGGCAACTATAACGCTGTGTGGGAGGGGTCCAGTGCTTATAGCTAGGTAGGGTTCTGCGGTCTTTTTCCGTCGCGGGGTGATCGTAGAAGTATTCTCGTAGCCTCATGTTTATGGCGAAGTTATCTAAGTCCTTAAAAAGTTGAAATTCATCAAAACCTCCAGTAGCTTCAACAAGGTGGAAATTTGGGCTGGTTGGTACATTTTTGATGAGCGAAAAAAACAGCGCGAAGAACGGGACAAGGAAGGACAAACGGACGAAGCGCTGACTAACAACCAAATGCTTTATTTCCGCGCACGGCTATAAAGGCATCGAAGAAAAGGGGGGGGGGGGCGACACAAACACACACAAGCTTGAAGATTACTAGGCGAGGGGTTCAGATAGATAACTTATTTCTTTTGATAGTAAGGCCAATGATGGGGCACTCACGCACGTATCACCGAGCTTCTGAATTCTGTGCGCCTCGCTAATCTCACGAGTTCGTTGGTCCCTGTACTTTTTTATTATTTCGCACTTTTCAAATAAGGGCTTGCACCCGCATTGTCGACAATGGTCAGAAAGATGACTGGTGGGAACGCCTTTTAACGTGTTCGCATGTTCGCGCAGGCGGTCATTAATGCATCTGCCTGTTTGGCCTACATAGCATCGACCACACGGAGAAAAAGGGATTTCGTACACAACGTTGACACAGCATTTGACAAACTTTCGGGCGTGATTCTTCGTACACGATGGCTTTTTGTTGCCTTCGGCATTTACCCGCTTACAAAGACCAGATAATTTGTTCGGAGCTGAAAAAACCACCTTCACACCCGCTTTTTTCGCTACTGTTTTTACATTGTGTGAGACTCGGTGAATGTAGGGTATAACGGCAAGTTTTTCTTTTTCTTTCTTTTTAGGCTGGTCACTATCTACATTGGGCTTCTTTTTTAGGTCACGAACCAGCCGTTCTGCAACACTCATGATGAAGGCATTAGGAAACCCCGCATCAATTAGACGGTCGACTTGCCTCAAAAAACTAGACTCGACCACATGCTTACAAGAGCGCGTAAGGGCTGATTTTAAGCAGGAATTTGCTATGCCTTGTTTCACAAGTTTAGAGTGCGCCGAAGAGTAGGGTAAAAGCGCCTTCTTCGACCGCGGCTCATACGACCAGCAAACGTGATTAGGGGTGAACGAAAAATGCATGTCTAAAAACCTAATTTTGCAATCTACCGGAAGTTCGTTAGTCAGGTTAAGTGGTTGAAGTTGAGTTTTAAAAACGTCAAATATTAGTTCCGAAAGTTTGCGCGGGTGACGTTTGTCAAGGTTAAAAATTATCAGATAATCGTCAACATATCGGAACACCTTAAGTGTTAACGTCTGGTCAAGGTTATCCATTAGGCTTCTGTCAAAGCGGGCCATTAAAAGATCGCTAAGTACCGGTGCAAGACAGGAGCCTATGCAAATTCCTTCTTTCTGAACCATTAGCCGGTTGTCGTGGGAGATAAAAGTAGACTGCAAGTAAAAGCGCAATATTTCTAAAAAATGGCTCACATTCACTCCACACGAGTTCTGGAACTTCACGGCGCCGTGGCGGTCAATGCACTCTGACACTTCTTCACAGAGGAGGTTCTTTGGCAGGGAATAGTATAAGTCCCTGACATCGACGGAAAAGGCGCTAACATTTCTTGGGCATTCACTCTCGAAGTACGACGAAACTTCATGTGGTCTCCTGATGAGGTAGGGGTCGTCTAGGCGCAGAAGTGCCAGGGATTTTTGAAGGTAGCCACCCAGAAGGCGTTGCCAAATTCCCCGCTCAGATACGATGACGCGAAACGGGCATTCCTGCTTGTGAGTTTTTGCAGAGAAGAAGACAGACAGCGTGTTCAACTTGCTCGCCTTCACCGAAGATGCCAGCTTGGACAGACCCAGCCCCTGGCAAAGGTTTGCCGCCCTGGTTTTTTCTTTCGCGGGGTTAACATGCGGTACTTCTTCGAAATGCCCGCTAAGGGCAAGCTGGGCTTTTTCGCTATAGACACTCCTTGTGGCTATCACGAAGCCCCCCTCCTTGTCGGACTGAAGCAAATTCAATTCTGCTTCTTTCAGGGACGATACGACGTGGTCCAGTTTGCGGTGGCTCGGCCCACATTTCTTGTCATCCCGAATTAGAAATAACTATCAAAAGAAATAAGTTATCTATCTGAACCCCTCGCCTAGTAATCTTCAAGCTTGTGTGTGTTTGTGTCGCCCCCCCCCCTTTTCTTCGATGCCTTTATAGCCGTGCGCGGAAATAAAGCATTTGGTTGTTAGTCAGCGCTTCGTCCGTTTGTCCTTCCTTGTCCCGTTCTTCGCGCTGTTTTTTTCGCCCTCCAGTAGCAGGGCGAAAGTTTAGGCCCTTTGACAAGACGTTCATCTGAGCTGGGGAGAGGGTTACACTTGAAAGGTTCATTACATTCCCGGTAAGGTTTTCTTTTGTGACGGCAGGCGAGGGAAAAATATTAGTACAGGTGTTTACCTGAACTGTTTGGGGTGCAGTAGTCGAAGCATTTATTACAGTCGTAGTGACATTATCGGCCGTATTGTCAGAGGTGGGGCAGTTACTAGTGCCGGAGCTTGTTAGGTTCTTACGCATGCGGCCAGTGTTAGAAATCTTATCTCGGTTAAACTTTCGGTCTTTTGTTCGGGATATGGCGGAGGCCGTCTTCGATTCGTAGTTGCTTAAAAGGTTCTACTCCCTTTTGCTTAGTTCCTGACTAAGTAGTTCCTCTTTCTTTCGGAGAGAATGGGCCGTAGTTTCGTAGTGATCTAGGATTATTTCAGTTAATTGTAAAGATGCTTTATCAGTACCTGTTTCCACTTATTCATGTTGGACGGGGAGAGTTCGGCAGTAGCAGGTTTTATTCTAATCCTAAGACCCCTGGGAGCGACCGCGGCAGTCAAGTACTGTGCAAGAGCGGAAACGTGCAATTCGGAACGTATGCACTTTTCGGTGATTTTTCTTAGCTTTAAAAACTGTCTTGAAACGGGGAAGGAGGCCGCGTTACTTGTTTTTTTGGGTTGTAGTCAGTTGCTGCTATGCCGATTCTTTCGAAGGTAGTAAGGGCATGTGGCATGGAGGGCTAGATTTTGGATCCCGGAACGTCCGGCGGACGCGCTGCTGTTGGTTTTCGTGAGCTCGGCGGTCGCTGAAGATACGGAGGTTGGGCGTGGCATGCTGTTGGTGCGGCGCCGGTCAGGTAGCTTCTTATGGTGAATTCCATTGGGCGAACAGGAGCAAGTTGAGCGAGCAGCCAGAGCAGCACACGGGAGTAACGGGGACGTGTGCTTTCGTTCCGCGAATGAAACATTCGCGCTGCTCCGGGAGCAGTGAAAAGAGGGGGAGGGCGAGATGTCAAGAGTCATGTGACCAAACGTTTCCCGCGCTCGCTTCCCGGAGCATTTCGCGCGCTCGCGATGTCCGTACGCAGTTATTCCTCGCCAGTTTTGCCAGATACGTGCCGGTGGTTTTGTGTCTGCCTTCCGCATGGCGACGAATGAAGAAGCCGAGCGGATGTTCATGTTCATGATAAAGGGGTCACCATCGTGTCTCCCAAAAATTAGCTGCGAACGATAACAGCGTCCACCGTCTTTTCCAGATACATACGACTCTACCTTCGGTCACCGCTCCGGCGGGGTGAACAAGTGCTCGAACATAAACTCATGCAATCTCAAATCGTCGCCGTCGTCGCTGCTGCTGCTGTCCAATGATGAGCTTGCGCTTCCTTGTCCAGACGGCCGCGCTTCGCTGCTGCCGTACGCACGGAGCGACTACCGCGGCTGCTGGGTTCCGCCATTTTTCCTCCGCCACCCGGGGATAAAACCAGAGGTATGGTCCCTAGAAATATGTGCTAGTCTGCCGTCCGCCGGCCGCGAAGGGGGCTCCTCCGTGATGCATGCAGCGGCGGCGCTGCAGTCAATCGGAGCGCGGTGGCCGGCCGGCGCGATGGGCAGCGGCGGACGGCGCTCTGCCGTGCCGCTGCTGCCTTCGTATTTCTGCCCTGTTTCTGGGCGGGTTCAGCCCATTTTAATTGCCCCTTTTCGAACCGTATCCGCTTCTGTGGACAAACCAGATTAGCCAAATAAGTTGGTTCTTACCAGTACGAAGAGTTTTAACCGAAGCGTGAAGTGACAGGAGTACGTTTTCGCGTATTATGAAGGATCGAGTTTCCTAAAAACCGCGGAATCGTGTCGCTACGCTATTTCGATTTCGGCACATACTCGGGAGCTTCGGGAACACTGCCGGCACGGCATCGTTTTCCAGCTTGGAAACATCATGCGGGGCTTCAGCTAGCAAACAACCGTTCTTTGTGGATACCCCCGCCGCTGTTAACTGATGGATTAGTCAGCGCGTGAAAATACGTGTGTGTGTCGGCGCTCCGCTTTTTTGTATGGCTCTTTGGAACCGTCTTTCTTTGCAAGTTTCCCAAGATGTTGTCCCCTGTACATGTATGTAACTAAAGCAGCTCGAACCGGTGCCTTCTGACCTTTCGCATCGTTGATCTGGAGGCCCTTAAGCGCGACTGGGAATCTGGTAAATGTAAATTCCGAATAAAAAAACAAGACGTGTGCACATGCATACGAAGTTTAATCACCTTCAGTCATCAGATACAGTGATTTCTCCATAACTCTAACTCGGATATCTCGAAATACCGGTTAAGTCGAAACCTTTGTTTGCCGTGCATATACCTGCCATAGGCGACATTTTCCACCCTTTGTCTCGAAACGTCCATTCGGGGATCACGGATATCTCGAAATGTTGACAAAGAGGACGCAATGCAACATCCGCTGCAGGCAGCTGATAAGCTCTCGGTTAAAGCTTAAGCCCCCATTACCCGCCGAACACCGTCGCGAACGGCCAATTTGTGCGGGGTACGCACTGTGCGCGGCCGATGTCCCGTTAGCGGAGTGCTGTCCGACGCCTACATTGTTGATATAGCTGGGGAAGACGCTTCTGATCATGTGGACGACGACGGGTCTCAAGAAGTGCCAAAAACTGCAGGAACAAGAAAAACATTAGCTTTGCCTGCTTCACAGCAAGATAGAATATAGCGTTGGCGACCAACAGTTGATGCGGCATTGAGAAGCTCGAAAACACTTTTTTTGGGACCAGATGCGAAGGCGAAACAGGCGTGCATCACGCAGTTCTTTTTCCGCAATACCTAAAAAAAAATTTTTTTCTGCAAATTATTTTGCCTGTATTCCGGAAGCGTCCCGGTGCATTGGAGCGTTTGTTACCAGGACTAGCTATTATTCCAGTGATCTGGCCATACATTTTTCGCATTTCGCTTAAAACACTCCGCTTCCTCAAAATTTTCAAAAATTTGGGTACTATCAAACCTCTTCTGCGTGCCTGTAATTTTCGTGAATACCACGTGTACGTGAAACTGATTTTTAATAACACCCGGCTGCAAATCAGTAACTTCGCTTGCATTCCTCATTGCACAGGTTCTTTTTGGTCACCCACACACTCGGAGGGAATTGCGAGACGCACGCGGGGAAAGAAAAACGGGAGAATATTTGTGTTATGGCCAATCATTATAATCGCGGCTGTTTGAAACCAAGGAGTAAAAATATTGAGGTTGATTTATACTGTCATGACCATATATACCTTGCTTTATCCCCCCTCCCCCCTCCCCCCGCACTCTGCCCAAAGTATATAGGAACAAGTTTTTGCTGGCAAAACATTTTACTCAAGCTTTCGCTTTTCTTTTTGTCAGCCTACCAGCCGTCTGCGTGCTTGTCACCATCAATGACGTTCGGGAATGACCCGGTAGTTTCCATGTGGAACAAACGCAGCTTCTGGTGCCGCAGGGAGCTCTTTTTGAACGGGATTCACTGTCTGAACATTGATGGTTGAACGCGAAGCTTTCTTGTGAGGGATTCCTTGTCGTCTGAGTTTTGAATTTGACTCATTGAGCTTTCGATTGATTGATTGATTGATTGATTGATTGTAGGGTTTAACGCGCCGACGCAACGCAGGCGATGAGGCGCGCCGTAGTGGAGGGCTCCGGATTAATTTTGACCACCTGGGGATCTTTTACGTGCGCCGAAATCTCGTACACACGGGCGTTTTTCTTTTCGCCTCCATCAGAAAAGCGGCCGCCGCGGCCGGCAATCGAACCCGCGACCTCGTGCTCAGCAGCGCAACGCCTTAGCCACTGAGCCACCGCGGCGGGTCGACTCATTGAGCTTTCACTTTGACTCGAACGCATTTTGGACTTATGATCGCGTCGGATTTGACATCGACCCTTTGCCATTTGATTTCACGCGAAGAAAGCTTCGTGTTCAACCATCGTTGCGGAGTGGAAGAGTGGATAATTTTTCTGGCTGCACTCCTCTCCAAATCCAAACTGCTTTGACCATGTTGGAAATGCGCATTGAGATAGACGTCGGCTTCAAAACGCGATGGAGCCAGCTTCGATTCTGACCACGGGAAGCGTTTTTTTTCCCTCTCACTTTACTCACAGATATCACCGTCATCAGAGACAGTTGGCTTTCCTGCAATGCTTTTTCGAGGCGACATACGCCACCAGTGAGACATAGAAAGCTTCACTTTAATAATGGTTCAAGCGGTGGTAGTGAAACGGCTACGCTGGTTGTTGCGGTTTCATCCTTCGGTCTCACTCGCGAAATTCAGCGGCCGCAAATAGGCTCCAATTCGCGAAAAACTTGGGGCGTGAAACTAAAAGGTCTTATAGTACTATCGTACCTTCAATTGTGAGCTGATGTACCTCGTACCATTCGATTTCACCGCTCTAAGCGGCCGACAAACCCCGATGCGCGCTCGCGCTCCGCGGCAGTAGCGCGCGGCACAGGCATAGGCCGGCCGCTCTCGCTCCGGCCGCTCGGGCGCTCCGATTGCTCGCAGCGCCCTCTGCGCAGCGCTGTGCGTGCATCAGCGGCGAGGACACGCCTTCCCATAGAGAAAGCGCGCGGACGGCAGACTAGCACAATTTCTAGGGACCATACCAGAGGTGACGCAAAAGAGGTCATGTGACTTCCCCGGCGTTCCCTGTTACTCCGCCGCCGGCGACGGAGCACCGAGAACTGCTCTCGGCTGCTCTCGGCGCCAAAAAAGTGCTCCTCATCGACCAATGAAACACAACGTCCCTGCTCCTGCCCGACCACTGGAAGACGCCAGAACTCGCGAGAGCACTTTGGGTGCAGTTAGAAGTGCTCCTGTTCGCCCAATGGAAAGCGCTATTACTGTCGCCGCGAGAGTTCCCTCGGGGCGTTGTGGCCGCTGCAGGTTTGCCAGTAGGGGTTGGCATGTCGCTGGCGCGACGCTCGTCCGTGGACTTCGGGGTTGGGAAGCTGGCGCTCGCCCGGGGGCGGTGGCGGTGGGCTGCTGGCACGACACTGCTCCGGGGTCCTTACACTGGATAGAATTGGAGGCAGTGGTTGAAAGTCGCTGTCATTTGGCAATATAGCCGGGGCTGCAACTGGGTCGGCGGTGCATGCGAAGTCGTGCCAGCCCAGAGGATTGCAGCGCTGTTGCATGAAGCAGAGTGCACGAATGTGGCCGGCCAGCAAGGCCACACCCTCGAAGCTCGGGTGTAAGCCGTCCGCAGCGAGTACTCGGGAGGCTGGAAGGTGCTGAAAGCCATGATCGACGAAGCGCACAAAGCGTGAGTGGCGGCAAAATTTGCGGAGAAGTGAGTTGAAACGGCGCGCCTTTTCGTTGCAGCAGCGAGCGAAGCGAGAGATGCGGTAGTCGTGGCGGTGGTTAGCGGAGCGGGGAAGAATGAGACTGGCGTTAATAGTGGAAATGTTCGGTCGAGATTCCAGAATGAGGTCAGTCAGTGAGCGGTAGTCAGAGAAAGCATGTTCAGCGGAAGTAGAGCTGAGATCATTAGTACCGACATGCAGAAAAACTGTAGTGGCAGAGGCAGGGATAAAGTCGATCAGTGAGCGTGCGTCAGCAATGCATGCGCCAGGCTGAGAAACAAAAGCGGGGGTTCCAGGGCAGAGGGGATTGAAGTGCTGATACAGATACTTGGTCTGGGAGTCCCCGATCACAACTGTTGTGGTTTCGGTCTGCGGAAATTTTGAGATGATGCTCTTTGCTGTGGTCCTGTCAGCGCTCATGGTAGAATGAAATGTAGAGAAAGATAAACTCACAAAGCGCGCAGAAACAGTATAAGTAAAGAGTCGGATACACAGCAAGAACAATAACAAACAATGTTTACTTACGTAGCGGCAACGGGACTTGCCTCCATCAGAGTAAAGTTACATGATTTTGCTGTCGCAAACATTTTGAACACATTTCTTATATAGGTTTCCATAAAACTGTGAGAAGGAGCGGAAAATGTTTCGGAAAAGGAGAGTGGGCATACAGTCAGGCTACGCCTATGTTACAACATCAACAAAGAAGCAAACAAAAAAAAATGGTGGGGGGGAGCGAGAGAGAGAAAAACGGGTCGTGTTAACAATGCAGCGTTCAAGGTTGCACCATGACGGGTCAACGTATGCCGCGCGGGCTGCAAGTTCAGACAATGGGGGAAACTGGACAACCACGGCTTGAAAAGAAAGGGAAGAGTATACAGCAAAGTATTCAGTGGCTGGGGAGACTGGTTCGGGGGGAAGCGAAGATGGGTTTGCCCCCCGCGGATGAAGAGAATAGATAGGGGGCACAAAAGAGCATTTCACAGACGCTAGCAATTGAACAGGAAATAGGTAGGGTCACAAAAGGTTAAACATGAATAGATCACAGGAGTTAAACATTCTTAAGTGGTGGTGGGAACGAGGCCTCCTTCCCCAGGACAAATGGCATTGTTGAGCCGCATTAGGCTAATAAATCTGCTGTATAAGGAGAGTTTATGCGAATTCTGATGGCAAACTCGAGGGTAGGAATAATGAACATAGGTATAAAAATTATGAAGCCGCTAATTTTAGTCGAGGGATAAGCACGTTAGTTTTCCGTAACTTTCATTAATTCCAAGTGTGGCTGACCCAAACTTATAAAGGAGATAAGATTCCCGAACCTCGCGGTCGTGGTGCGTTTTGAAGGCGGATTCTAAAATCGTTGATTAAAGATGTTCAAATGCATGCCCGGGACTGTTCACATGTCTTGGCAGGGGCAAATAAGGGCAGCTTTTTGCATGAGAGCGGGGATTATTGAAACGTATTCGGAAGGGCGTTTCAGTTTGGCCGATACATTGTTGCCTACAAACAGTGCACTCTAGAAGATATACGACATTAGCTAGAAGATACGACATTAGCCCGCAGAACCCTACCTAGCTATAAGCACTGGACCCCTCCCACACAGCGTGATAGTTGCCTCGACATGTACATCAAAGCTGTCCAACGCGATGTGCGAAAAGCATACCAAACACAAATTTCTTTCCACCACAACATGACTACCAACGAAAACAAAAGCCCTAGCGGAACTCGCAAGCTTTCCCGACATAATTATTAAACCTGCCGACAAGGGAGGCGCAATCCTAATCCTTGACAAAACCGGGTATGTTAACGAGGCCAATAAGCAACTATCAGTATCGACGTTCTATAAAGCACTACCCAATGATCCCACTCAAGATTATAAGCAAATTGTCAAAGATAAACTTGCTGAGCTTGTTAAAAACAAAACAATAAATGAAACCACGGCTCGTTCCCTGATCCCCTTAAGCCCAGTAGCCGGTAAATTCGATCTTCTCCCAAAGATTCACAAGGTGAACAACACAGGGCACCCCATTGTTTCTGGCATTGGCACTGTTATAGAAAACCTCTCGCGCTATGTGGATAACCTCATTTGCGACATTCCGCCCAGCTTTCCCTCCTTCATTAAGGATACCAATGACATTCTCTCAGACATCTCAAAAATTGAAATTCCTAATAACTGCCTTCTAGTCACCCTTGATGGTTCGTCACAGTATACTAACATCCCTTGCTGTATCCTTGCATCCTTGTATACTGTATCCCTTGCGTATGAGCAGTCATCGTGCGACAAACCCATCGATTCTTCTGCTCTCCAAACATTCCTTAGGCTTATTCTTGAACTTAACAATTTTGAGTTCGACGGAGTTCATTACGTGCAAGTCAGCGGAACGTCAATGGGAACTCGAATCGGACCTAACTACGCTAATATTGCCGCGAACCATACATTGAGTTTGTTTATTTTGTGTTTTCCTTTTACCGTTGGCTGCGCCGGTCTGTGTCATCTCTGCGCCAAGGGAAGCGCGTGTTCCATTCTTTCTTTCTGTGCCGCATGTGTTATCTGTTGTGATAGGGAGAGCATTCCGATCTAACGTGAACAGCCCAGAATAATCTTCTTGGATCTACTATGTTCTCGATGCGAATCGACGTTTCGAGAACCACGCGTGCCAAAAGATAAAAAGCCTGCAGTGCGGTCGCCGGGGCATTCGATTCGACGCCACTCGCCTGTGCAAGTCACTTTGTTGACCGCTGCTTCGCCGCCTCTGTATTCTTTTGAGTTGTTAGGGGAGCACAAGTTCGCTCCAATAAACGTGTTTCCTATTCAAGACAACTGCATCGTCCTTGTCTTCGTGACATCTGGTGGAGGTGCGGGGTAGCAGGGTGATGTGATCGTCGGCGATCCGGACAGCAGCACGGTGATCGGGGTTCGGCTGGGGCGTCGTGCAGTGATCGGAGGAAAATGTTATCGACTTGGTCTGCAGGTCAATTATTGCGCCGTTGTCCGTCAAAAAGTCCATTCCGAGGATCACGTCGCGGGAGCAGTTAGGCAGAACGACGAACGCCGCAGGGTACGTTGTGCCGGCTATGGTGACGCGCGATGTGCACGTTCCACTTGGCGTCACGAGGTGGCCTCCTGCTGTGCGTATGTGCGGACCGTCCCATCTGGTCATAACCTTCTTCAGTTTAGACGCAAATGGTCCGCTCATTACCGAATAGTCAGCTCCCGTGTCTACGAGGGCGACTACGTCAAAGCCGTCGATGGACACCTTGACGTCAGATGCAGTCTTCCTCGAGTTCCGGGTTCGTCGGGGCGTCGTATCTCTGTTTGTACGTGTTGACGGTCGGGCAGTGTGTATCGTCGTTGTCGTCGTCTTCTCAACGGACGTCTCGGTCAGGTCGGGTACGCGTCGCGCCATGTAGCTGTCGTCGCGTTCGGGAGTCTCGTCAGGGTTAGGTCGGGTCGTCGGGATGAGGGCATGTCGTGAATCACTGTCTTCAGCGCGTCCTTGCGTCGTTGGAGGGTTTCCAGTTTTTCGCCGTAGAGCAACTTCACCTCCAGAAGTTGCCGCCTTTAGTTTCTCCCGCGTGGGCTGGGAGACCTTCCACGTGCGAAGTCAGCACTGCTACGGCGGTCCGGCGACTTGTACTTGTAGGGCGACGGCGAACGGTTGAAACGGGCTGGTCCACGGCTGGTGTTCGACAGGTATTCTTCAATCTCAGATGGGTGCTGGCCGAGTCGGGGGCGTGGTGCGTCGACGGAGAAACCACGTAGTCCGAGTCTCTTGTATGGGCAGCGACGTTAGATGTGGTCGGCCTCTCCGCAGTGGTAGCACAGAGGACGATTATCCTGTGTTCGCCATACGTCAGTCTTCCTTGGCGTCTGGGTTTGTGCTACCGGGGGTCGGGCGGGCGACAGTGGGCGGCGGTAGGGCGGGGCCTCTTGACGACGTACTTCTTGACGACGTGTTGGAGCAGGGCGGAGTCGGTGAACAGCCGCGGAGTACGTCATAGCTTGGGGCTCGCAGTGTACTTCGGATGCCACAGAAGTTCCCAAAGCGTTTTGAACTTCTTCCCGGATCACGTCAGTTAGGCAAGCGACTTGGGGTTGCGGCGTCGTCGGAAAAAGTTTCCGCAGCTCCTCTTTCACTACTGCGCGGAAGGTCTCGCGTAGGCTATCAGCCGGAATCCGCATGTTGTCGATGTAGTTCGCACTGGCCGCGCCAACAAGGTTCCGGTCATACTGCTTAGCCCGCATTTCGAGAGCCTTCTCAGTCGTGCTGGCTTCGGTCACGAATTCAGCGATGGTTTTGGGCGGGTTGCGGACAAGTCCAGCAAACAGCTCCTCCTTCACACCGCGCATCAAGAAGCGTAACTTCTTTTCTTCCGTCATTTCGGGGTGCGCGCGGCGAAATAGTTGCTTCATCTCCTCAACGAAGATCACGACCCCTCCGTTGGGGTGTTGTGTCCGAGTTTCAAGCAAAAGCGCAGCTCGCTCTTTTCTCACAACGGTAGTGAATGTCTTCAGGAACTCCCTTTTGAAGTGAGTCCAGTCGGTCAAAGAATTCTCATGGTTCTCGAACCAAGTTCGAGCAGCATCTTCTAAGTAAAAGAAGACATGCCGGAATGTTTCTTTGTCGTCCCACCTGCTCCAGCTTCTCCAACCATTTCTTCGGGGTCTTCAGCGGGGGCTCACCGGAACGATGGCGGTTCCCGGGGCTGCTGCAGGACGATTCATGACGTTGTTTCTTGCAACATGGTGTTGGTTGCAGCGTTCCTTTTCTTGGGCCCTTCTGGCATCAAACCGAACTCGGGTGGTAAATCTTGCAGGCGGGGGCTGGCTCTTGTTGGACTGGCTTGGCGGTTTTCCCGAGGTTGTAGTGGGCATGAAGGGTGCGTACCCAGCACCTTCACCAGAAAAGACTACATGACGCGCTACGCAGAGACCGCCGCTCTTCCGAGGGGGACTGCACAAGAAGTGGCGAAGTTCTTTATAAGCCAAAGTTGTGCTGCGACATGGAGCCCCGGAAGTCCTAATCACAGACCGTGGAACGGCATTTACTGCGGAGCTGATGCAAGGAGTATTACGCTACAGCAACACGGATCACCGAAGAACGACGGCGTACCACCCCCAAACGAACGGACTAACAGAACGTCTGAACAAGACAATCGCAGATATGCTGTCAATGTACGTTGACGTTGAACATAAGACTTGGGACGAAGTGCTCCCGTATGTCACGTTTGCGTACAACACGGCTATCCAGGAGACGACGCAGCTGACGCCGTTCGAGCTTGTCTACGGTAGAAGGCCGACTACGATAATCGACGCCATGCTTCCGCACGTAGAAGACGACGACATCAACGCCGACGTCCACGGATATCTTCAACGTGCGGAGGAGGCCCGCCAGCTCTCTCGAGTTCGTATAACGGACCAGCAGCTGGTGGATGCGGGCCGCTACAACCTCCGACGCCGAGACGCCGAGTACCAACCAGGGGATCGTGTGTCGGTTTGGACTCCCATCCGACGACGCGGACTCAGTGAGAAGCTCCTGCAACGGTATTTCGGACCCTACCAGATTTTACGACGTGTTGGCCAACTTACCTACGAAGTGATCCCCGATGGTGACTCCGGCACATAACGACAACGCACGCGGCCTGAAGTCGTCCACGTGGTTCGCTTAAAACCTTTCTACGGACGATGACGAACTTTTATTTTCATTTGTTCGGACTGTCGCTTATGTTAGCATCGGGTCGATGCACTCTTAGAGGGGGGGGAGTAATGCCGCGAACCATACATTGGGTTTGTTTATTTTGTGTTTTGCTTTTACCGCCGGCTGCACCGGTCTGTGTCATCTCTGCGCCAAGGGAAGCGCGTGTTCCATTCTTTCTTTCTGTGCCGCATGTGTTATCTGTTGTGATAGGGAGAGCATTCCGATCTAACGTGAACAGCCCAGAATAATCTTCTTGGATCTACTATGTTCTCGATGCGAATCGGCGTTTCGAGAACCACGCGCGCCAAAAGATAAAAAGCCTGCAGTGCGGTCGCCGGGGCATTCGTTTCGACGCCACTCGCCTGTGCAAGTCACTTTGTTGACCGCTGCTTCGGCGCCTCTGTATTCTTTTGAGTTGTTAGGGGAGCACAAGTTCGCTCCAATAAACGTGTTTCCTATTCAAGACAACTGCATCGTCCTTGTCTTCGTGACAATATCTTTATGGCTCACCTCGAATCAAACTTTCTTGACACCCAAAGTTTAAAGCCAATGTACTATAAAAGGTATACTGATGACATATTCATGATCTGGCAACACGGTGAGGCGGAGCTCCTCACCTTCATTGAGGCATTTAACCTAGCCCATCCTAGTATTTCCCTTGCTCATTCCTATTCGGAACACAGTGTAAACTTTCTGGACGTCACCGTTACTACCTTCCAAGGTCGGCTTCAAACTAAACTGTATAGAAAACCGACAGACACGCGGCAGTATTTGCACTTCCGAAGTAGCCATGTCAGACACTGCAAGACAGCAATACCTTACAGCCAAGCCCACCGATTTAGGAGAATTTGCTCAAACCAAGCCAACTTTGACTCAAACTGTCGAGAACTCAAGACCGCCCTCCTGAATAAAAAATACCCGGAAAAAGTTATCGACGACGCTATTGTGCGAGCTAACCAATTAGACCGTAACGAAATCTGTAAGAAAAAAGCCCCGAATGGGAACCCGCAAACTAACTTAGTTTTAACCCACTCATCCTCCGCTCCAAGAGTGTCACCCGTGCTAAAAAAACATCACAATATCCCAATGCAAAGTGACCGCTTAAAAAGCATATTCCCCGAACCACCACGCGTTGTCTACCGGCGTAATAAGAATTTAGGTGACTTTCTTACTAACTCTCGTATCAACCGACCGGCAACTACTGGCTGCATGCCCTGCAATAAACCCCGATGTAAAGTATGCCCACTCGTGACCACTACACAGCGCACCACCAGCACGGCTTCAGACTACTACGTAAATATAAAAGGTAACTTTAACTGTGACTCCGCTAATGTCGTATATCTTCTAGAGTGCACTGTTTGTAGGCAACAATATATCGGCCAAACTGAAATGCCCTTTCGAATACGGTCCAATAATCACCGCTCTCATGCAAAAAGCTGCCCTTATTTGCCCCTGTCAAGACATGTGAACAGTCCCGGGCATGCATTTGAACATATTAAAGCAATGATTTTAGAATCCGCCTTCAAAACGCACCACGACCGCGAGGTTCGGAATCGTATCTCATTTATAAGTTTGGGTCAGCCACACTTGGAATTAATGAAAGTTACGGAAAACTAACGTGCTTATCCCTCGATTAAAATTAGCGGCTTCATTATTTTTGTATCTATGTTCATTATTCCTACCCTCGAGTTTGCCATCAGAATTCGCATAAACTGTCCTAATACAGCAGATTTATTAGCCTAATGCGGCTCAACAATGCCATTTGTCCTGGGGAAGGAGGCCTCGTTCCCACCACCACTTAAGAATGTTTACCTCTTGGTGATCCCCCCGCACGGGGCACCTTGAGTATTCATGGTGATGGTGAGCAGCGACACCGCGGACCCCGAGCTCCCAACATAAGCCGTGTCCAACCGAGGCGAGGTGTTTAAAGGTGAAGGGTAGAAGCCGTAAACGGTGGCCGTCGGAGCCTTGGTCAAGCTCCGGCCGATAGGCTCCCTGCCTGTCTACCAGGCAGGGAGCTCCGGGACCTCTTTGACTACCAGGGTAAGGTCAAAGGAGAAAGTACCCCAGTCTCCCTGCTTTTATACTATGCTTTATGGTATTGTCTAACCCCCCCCCCCCCAACCGTGATCGGCCCCCTAAAAGGGGCCGCACCGAAGTATCGTTTCCTCCATTGCCATCTTTGACATTTCCTGAACCAGATCATTACTCTCGATTTCTTGTCATGGAGTCCCTGAATCCAACCCACCCTCTTGCATCTCAGTCAGTCTTCTTGATCGCCAAGTATCTTGAAGCAATAATAGGAAAATCGTATAAATGAGAAAAACAAAGGTCTGGTGAACTACTAATCGAAATAAATGACAAGCAGCAGTCTGCAAAGCTTCTAGCTGAGACGAAACTGGCTAATCTCGACATCAGGATCACACGCCATCGGAGCCTCAACAGCTCGCTGGGTGTGATATCCGAAACAGATCTCCTGAACGAAATGGATCCGGATCTCCTTGCCGGCTTGAAGGATCAGGGCGTCACTGCCGTGAGACACATCACCATCCGCAGAGACGACAAGGAGATTCCCACCAAGCACATTATCTTGACGTTTGACCGCGCAGTTCTTCCACAACATATACATGCAGGTTTTATCCGTTGCTCCATCCGTCCGTACACCGCGAATCCGCGGCGCTGTTTTAAGTGCCAGCGGTTCGGGCACGGTACAAACTTTTGCCGTGGCCGAACGACGTGTGCAAAATGCGCGGCGCACGATCATCCGACTGACAACAGTCCATCCGAAACCCTCACTTGTGTGAACTGCGGCGGTCCCCATGCAGCGTACTCCTGCAAGTGCGAAAAATTCCAACTGGAAAAAAAGATAATCAACATTAAGGTAACCGAGAACATCACCTTCCCAGAGGCGCGAAAGAGGTTCGCCTCTTTCCCTCTGGGGAGTTGCGCCGACGCAGCTCGCCGGGGGGCGGAGCGGCGTCTGGTGTCCACAGGGACGCAGTTTAGCGAGGCTGACCTGGTCCCTCCGCCGCCCCCCTCTGGGTTGCCTCTGGTAGCCCAACCCGCCACCACGCCGCTTGCTGAGGCAGCAGCGGTTGTGGTGGCAACCTCTTTCTTCTGGACCGGTGCCGCTCCCGCCTCTGTCTCCCCATCCTCCAGTGCGTTGGAGGGTACCGAGGTGATGGACACCACGGGCCCCGCACCGGTTCCCACCGCCACCGCACCGCCCGTGCCACCTCTGGCGCCCCGGACGCCCTCGGCGGTGGCGGCTCAAACGAAGGGCTCCCGAGGGGGGGCCAAGTCCGGGGGGCCCGGTCCGTCGGGCGCCCCTTGGACATCCGACGACGACATGGATGTCGCGCCGTTCCTGCCTGCAACGCAGCGCAAGGAACGCGTACCGACGCCAAAGCCTCCCGACAAGCCAAAAAAGGCGAGAGTCACAGCCCCGAAAGACGACACATAAACAAACACACACACTCCAGTAGCTCTCACACTAAATAATGGGAAGAGAAAACATAATTCAATGGAACTGTAGAGGCCTTCTTAAAAATCTTGACGATGTATACGAGCTACTGCATGCTAATCAGCCAAGTGAAATGTGTGTTCAGGAAACACATTTGAATTCCAAGCACACAAATTTCTTGAATAGTTACATGGTCTTCAGAAAGGACAGGGATGGCTGCACACACTCTTCTGGCGGTGTGGCCATAATTGCCCGAAAATCCTTAGCCTGCCACCCTGTCACTCTGAACACTGTCCTCGAGGCTGTAGCAATCCGTACGATAATATTTAATAGGTTGATAACGGTATGCTCCATTTACATTCCTCCTGATTTTGAACTTCTGAGCTCCGATTTCGAGGCACTGGTCGACCAGCTGCCCGAACCATACATACTAACAGGCGACCTTAATGCGCACAACTCTCTTTGGGGCTCCTCCAGAACGGATGCCCGCGGTCGCCTGATAGAGAAGTTTCTTACATCCTCTGGAGCATGCCTTTTCAACAAAAACAGCCTACATACCATAACTTAGGACACAATACATACTCGCATCTTGACTTGGCGATTGGTTCCGCAGTTCTCTTTCCATGTCTTGAGTGGGGTGTGGGCACATACCCATATGGTAGTGACCATTTTCCCACTTCCCTAACGTACATAGATAAAGGCCCTTGCAGTCCATCTTCCCATAACAGGTTTAATGAATCAAAAGCAAACTGGAGCACATTCACAGAAACATCTAAACTACACCACACAACCGCAAAACACCTACACGTGGAGGAGGCAGCCCAACTCGTCACGGCACGCATACTCGACGCCGCCGAAATGTGTATGCCGCAGGCCTCCAGTGCATCCCGCAACCCAAGGAGGCCCTGGTGGAACGAGGACTGTAGGCGGGCGCGAGAGGCCCAGAACAAGGAGTGGGGTGTCCTTCGCCGGTACCTTACGTCAGATAACCTCATTTCTTTTAAACGGGCAAAGGCTTTTGGGAAGCGAGTGCGTCGTGAGTCGAAAAGGGAGAGTTGGCGCACCTTCCTCACTTCCATCAACTCATACACTGACACACACAAAGTCTGGACACGAATACGAAAACTAAAAGGACAACAGACACACAGCCTGCCCCTGGTTAGTACAACAGGGGACACACTGGAAGACCAGTCTAACACACTTGGACAACACTTCGAACACGTGTCCAGTTCAGCACACTACAAAAACACTTTCATGAAACACAAGGCATCTGTAGAAAAGAAGTCCCTGCGTGATAACAACAAGTCGCACACTTCTTACAATTCTCCTTTTTCAATTTATGAGCTGAAGGCTGATTTGACCACATGTAAACCTTCAGCTCCAGGTGCAGATAAGATTACTTACACAATGATACAATTATTACACTCCGACACCCTTGAAACACTCCTACACCTGTACAACAAAATATGGCTTTCGGGGCACATTCCACGCTCTTGGAGGGAGGCCATTGTAGTGGCTGTCCTAAAGGAAGGGAAGGACTCTTCCTCTCCTACCAGTTATCGTCCCATTGCCCTGACAAGCTGCCTGTGTAATCTCTTTGAGAAGATGATAAACAGGAGACTCGTGTACTTCTTAGAGTACAATGGTCTTCTCGAGAGTTGCCAGGCAGGCTTCAGGGCGGGGCGATCTACCAACGACCAACTCGTTGCATTAGAGGCGTATATAAAAGATGCTTTCCTCCATAAGCAGTACTGTATGACAGTATTCTTTGATCTAGAAAAGGCGTATGATACTGCTTGGAGGTATGGTATCCTCATCGACCTGAAGTCCTTTGGCATAACGGGTAACATGATAAACACGCTTTCTAGTTACATGTCCGAAAGGACGTTTGGCGTGCGACTTGGAACTGCACTCTCTGGGGTGCATGTGCAGGAAAATGGAGTGCCACAAGGTGGAGTTTTAAGTTGCACCCTTTTTATTGTAAAAATGAATTCCCTCAGGAAGGCATTGCCACCGTCGATTTCCTGCTCCGTTTATGTAGACGACGTACAATTATCCTTTAAGTCTTGTAACCTGTCTGTCTCCGAGCGCCAAGTCCAGCTTGGTGTTAACAAGCTAGCTGGTTGGGCAGATAGCAACGGTTTTAAATTTATTCCAGGGAAGTGCACTTGTGTTTTGTTTTCCAAGAGGCGTGGAACCCGGCCGGATCCAGACATTCATCTCAATGGTGTCTCAATTCCTGTCAAGAAAGAACACAAGTTTTTAGGTATAATCTTTGACGAAAAGCTCACGTTTACCCCACACATAAAACAACTAAAACATAAATGCTTGAAAACAATGAATATCCTGAAGGTTCTGTCGCACATTTCTTTTGGTGCTGACAAACAACTTCTTTTACGTGTTTTTACCAGCTTGAGAGGCTCACGACTGGAATATGGTAGCGTTGTCTATGGGTCATCCACTAAAACATCCCTCAGAATGCTGGACCCTGTGCTTCATCTAGGGCTCCGCTTGTCGTGTGGTGCCTTTCGGACTAGTCCAGTCGAAAGTCTGTATGTAGAGTGCAACAAATGGAGCCTAGAACGTCACCGAGTCTACACAGACCTGCTTTATGCTTTTAAAATCTCATCAATGCCTCACCATCCTTTTACGTCAGTTTTTTATGATACATCCATATCTCAACTTCTTACTAATCGCCCATCAGTCTCTGCTCCCTTCGCTTTCAGAGTAACAGAAGAAGCGTCACAACTTGATGTCATGTTCTCAGACACCATCAAAACCTCCGCTACTGAACTTCTAGTACCGTGGCAGCTTCGCCCGATATCATGTGATGTATCTTTTACAAGTGTCGAGAAAAACAGAGTGCCTAGAAGCGCGATCGTGGAACATTTCTTGTCCCTGCAGCACAAATACAAGTGTGCTGAATTTTACACAGATGCTTCAAAAACTGCCACAACTGTTTCCTGTGCTGCACATGGTGGTGGTACCTTTAATGTCTGTAGAACTATGAATAGAAATACAAGTATCTTTACGGCAGAGGCCTATGGCATACTTCTTGTAGTTAAACATATTGTTCTAAGTCGAATTCCAAAATCTGTAATTTATACTGATTCTTTAAGTGTTGTCCGTACGTTATCCTCACAGAAGTCTAAAAACCATGTGGTCAATGCTCTCATTAGTACTATTATGTCTGTGCATGCGTTAAACCTTGAGGTGACCGTGTGCTGGGTGCCAGGGCACTCTGGAATTCCAGGTAATGAGACCGCAGACCGAATGGCGGCCGCTGCTGCCCTTACAACTACAGTTGACATAACAACAATACCCTACACCGACCTCAAATCACACATCAGACAACACCTTCGCACAACATGGCAAGCGCACTGGATTCAACAGACTGACAACAAACTACACATTATAAAGCCACTCTTGGGAGCATACACCACTGATACTCACAACAGACACAACGAAGTTACCCTGGCTCGATTACGGATAGGCCACACGCATGCAACACATTCCCACCTGCTCATGGGATCTCCAAGACCACTGTGTAGCAGGTGCGGGGAGGGCCTATCCGTAGTCCACATACTAATAACATGCAAGGCACTTCACACAACACGACACAAACACTTCAGAGAACTCTACAGACAACATCTCCCACTACACCCATCGCTGTTTCTAGGTGACGATGCCAGTGTTTCTATGAAACGTGTGTTTGAATATTTGTCAGATGTTAAGTTTTTAAACCTTATCTCATATCACGCATAATCAAATCTGGTCCTATACACCAGCCATCACCATTACCTTTAATCGATTTTACTATGTCCGATTTACATGTTTTTATACCTACCTTTTTAAGGTAATCACTTCGCTTCATTATATAACTTCTTTTCTGGCGCTCTTTGCCCTCGCTGGCCTTGCGCCATGAAACACCAACCATCATCATCATCATCTCTTTGTGATCTATTCATGTTTAACCTTTTGTGACCCTACCTATTTCCTGTTAAATTGCTAGCTTCTGTGAAATACTCTTTTCCCTATCTATTCTCTTCATCCGCGGGGGGCACACCCATCTTCGCTTCCCCCCGAACCAGTCTCCCAAGCCACTAAATACCTTACTGTATACTCTTCCCTTTCTTTTCAAGCCGCGGTTGTCCAGTTTCCCCCATTGTCTGAACTTGCAGCCCGCGCGGCATACGTTGACCCGTCATGGTGCAACCTTGAACGCTGCATTGTTAACACGACCCCTTTTTCTCTCTCTCTCTCTCTCTCCCCCATTTTTTTTTGCTTGTTTGTTGATGTTGTAACATAGGCGTAGCCTGACTGTATGCCCACTCTCCTTTTCCAAAACATTTTCCGCTCCTTCTCACAGTTTTATGCGAACCTATATAAGAAATGTGTTCAAAATGTTTGCGAACGCAAAATCATTAACTTTACTCTGATGAAGGCGAGTCCCGTTGCCGCTACGTAAGTAAACATTGTTTGTTATTGTTCTTGCTGTGTATCCGACTCTTTACTTATACTATTTCTGTGCGCTTTCTGAGTTTATCTTTATATATATATATAAATATATATATATATATATAAATATATATATATATATATATATATATATATATATATATATATATATAAATATATATATATATATATATATATATATATATATATATATAAGGTTAGTAGAGCACAAACACACGAGAAAGACGTAGAAAATAAAAATAAGTTGACTGAGGTTTCAGGAAAAGAACTTCCTTTCTTCAGAGGTACTCTTCAGAGGGGGGAAAATCGCCCCGCCGGTAGCGTAGTGGTTATCGCACCAGACCGGTATTCTGGAGGTCGTGGGTTCGGATCCCACCTGGCGGGCATTTTTTCTCCGCTTTCTTTCTTTCCAAATTCTTTATCTGTTTCAATGACCTATCACAACCTCCCATTTGCTTTCCGAAGTTTTCTTGACTTCCAACCCTTATTTCTGTGTTATTTTCAACGAGCCCCTCATTTCCTACTGATTCGCTACATGCATAGCGAGGGCCTCTGTTCTGGCACTCTTGCTGCCATAGGGAGCTTAAGAGGGTTCAACGCTGGTCGACCATTCTCGACATGTCGTAGACACTCGAGTCACGGCCCGGGGGTTAAAAAGAAGGTCCCCTTCACCCCGAGTAGTCCGAGTGGCGCTGGCTACCACCCCCAAGCGCAGGAAACTAAAACACCTGAACATAAATACCACAGAAAGTGGAGGCTAAAGTAGCCCCGCCGGTAGCGTAGTGGGCATCGCACCCGACCGGTATTCTGGAGGTCGTGGGTTCGGATCCCACCTGGCGGGCATTTTCACTCCACTTTCTTATTTTCCAAATTCTTTATCTTGAGCTACTACAACCTCCCCTTTGCTTTCCGAGGTTTTCTTGACTGCCAACCCTTATTTCTGTGTTACTTCTACGAGCCCCTCATTTCCCATTCTCATTCGCTATACATATATATATATATATATATATATATATATATAAATACATATATATATATATATATATATATATATATATATATATATATACATATCAAGGTTGCAGTCGTCATTGCCAGTGCTATTCGGCTTTTTTTCGAAATATATAATAGGGCCGAATGACGTGTGCTTGTCACGTTTCTTTGATTCATTGATAAATAAGCGAAAATATAAGTCGAGAAAAAATCCGCCGTTTTCCGGGAGCGGCGGATTTTTTTCCGCCGTTTTCCGGGAAAAAATCCGCCGTCCCGCTCCCGGAAAACGGCGGATTTTTTCTCGACTTATATTTTCGCTTATTTATCAATGAATCAAAGAAACGTGACAAGCACACGTCATTCGGCCCTATTATATATTTCGAAAAAAAGCCGAATAGCACTGGCAATGACGACTGCAACCTTGATATGTATCTTTACCGAGTCCCTCGTCCCGTATCTATATATATATATATATATATATATATATATAAATACATATATATATATATATATATATATATATATATATATATATATATATATATAAATATATATATATATATATATATATATATATATATATATATATATATATATATATATATATATATATATATATCGCGATTTTATTCACGCTAAAATTAGCTATATTGATGTACCGCCTCATTTATCATCGTCTATGTATTTCAGGGCTATCCACACAACATCTTGTTAATAACACTAGATTATCAGCGCGTCACATTTACCTTCTCCCTAGTGTACGTAGCAATTATGTAAAACTAACTCTTAAATTTACAGGTCTATCCGCCTGGAACAACATACCACTTGAAATGAAGTTATGTCCCACGTTCTATTCGTTTCGCAAACTCTTTAAAGAGTACCTAATCACAAAACATGTTGTTTGCAAAACTCTACCATCGTGCCATGCTTCTAATTTATACCATGTTAGTATTTCTTTTACTCACTATACCACGTGCTGTTACACGGAAATTTTCTCGCCTTGTTGTTATGAAATTTTACCCATTCTTTGATTAATTCATAAAAAGTGTTTTCACTGCTTGATGTGTTTTTATTACACTTGACTTATTCTCTACGGAGGTCCCCCCGACAGTTTCCTAACTTCGGGACCTCCTTTGTACTTTAACAACTTATTCATATAAATGTTTACATTCCTGAAATAAAGTTTCATTGATTGATTTGATTAATTGGGATGTGGGAAATGAGGGGCTCGGTGATTTGAGACAGAATAAGGGTTGGCAGTCAAGAAAACTTCGGAAAGCAAAGGGGGGAATGCGGTAGGTCATAGAAACAGATGAATTTCTTGAGCCAGAACGACCGTGGTGAAATTTTTGGTGACAGTTTTTCACCACTTTCTCTCTGACCAAAAATTCTTCATCTGTTTCTATGGCCTACCGCATTCCCCCCTCTGCTTCCCGTGGTTTCCTTGACTGCCAACCCCTATTCTGTTTTAATTCACCGAGCCCCTCAATTCCAGTATCTGATTCGCTACATGCATAGTGAGGGACTCTCTTCTGTCAGTCTTGGTCCCATAGGTAGCTTAAGAGGGTGCAACGCTGGGCGACCACTCTCGACATGTCGTATACACTCGAGTCACGGCCCGGAGGTTAAAAAGAAGGCCCCCTTCACCCTGAGTAATCCCAGTGGTGCTGGCTACCACACCCAAGTGGAGGAAACAAAAAATACCTTAACATAAATACTCGAGATAGTGGTGGGAAAGAGCCCCGCCAGTAACGAAGTGGTCTTCAAACCAGACTGGTATTCTGGAGGGCGCGGGTTCGGATTCCACCCGCCGGGCATTTTTTCACAATGTTCTTTCTGACTGAAAACATAATTCATCTGTTCCTGTGACCTACCGGATTCGCCCCTTTGCTTTCCGAGGTTTTCTTGACTGCCAACCCCTATTCTGCATATATATATATATATATATATATATATATATATATATATATATATATATATATATATATATAAATATTGTAACGGGGAAGACTAGCCACCATTGACGTAACGCTACCAGCGCAGCTACCCAGCGGTGAAGTGGAAAGAACAGCCCGCGGAGCGTTTTACCTCAAGCGACCTGCATCATTCTCATGGCAAGACTCAATATCATCAACACCAGTCTGTTGGCACGAGAGCTGAGCGCACACGGCAAAACCCCTTCGGTCACAGCTGAGGCTCTGTGCGTTTCAACGCCTTGCGGCCGTCCTGCCAATAAACCTCTCCATAATAAATAAATATATATATATATATATATATATATGCAGAAATAACGGTTGGCCGCCACGAAAACCTCGAAAGCAAAAGGGAAGGATGTGGTAGGTCACTGAAACAGATAAAGACGGCGGAAAAAAGTGAAATGAAGGAAAAATGCCCGTCGGTTGGGGTCCGAACTTACGACCTGGTAGGATTGTGGTAGTTCATTTGTTTGGATACTGTCCGGCAAGCATTTTTTTCTCCACATTTGTTCTTTCCAAATTCTTTATATATTTCAATCACAGACCACATCCTTCCCTCTGCTTTCCGAGGTTTCTCGAAACGAGTTCTCATTTCCAATTTTTATTCGCTATATATATATATATATATATATATATATATATATATATATATATATATATATATATATATATTGTTACGGTGACACTCAGGCGTTGAGGGGTGAGCGTAGGGTTTATTTAAAAAACCTGGGTGAGGACCATTGCTGAGCGTCGAGTCCGAGCCCTGGATACGCGAAAAGCCCCTCGTTCTTCTCTTCGTCGCCCCGGCATTTTCGCCGGGGGGATTGGCCTCTGCCATAGTCAATGCCATCTACTGTGCACAACATTCAACAAGTTATGTGGGATTGGCCTGTGACATAGTCAATGCCATCTACTGTGCACAACATTCAACAAGTTATGTAGCGTTACATTTCCCCCCTCTGCAGACGAAACCCGCCTTGTGAGTCACTCAGCAGAACGAGGGTGATAAGTCTTTAGCCGGGCGACGTGCACAAGTTGGGTCTTGCTGGACCGGCGACCATGTGTTGTGAGGCGCGAAATGACTTAGGTCACGTCGCTTACACGGTGGAGAATAACGAATGGGCCAGTGTAACGCGACAAAAACTTGCTACACAGTCCACGTTTCCTAAAGGGAGTCCATAACCACACCAAATCACATTTACAGAATGATACACTGCGGTGGCGAACGTCGTCTCTCTGTTTAGACCGGGTCTGTGATGCAAGGGTGCGCAGGCGAGCTAATTGGCGGGACTCTTCGGCCAGGCACAGAGTCTTGGCAACTGAGTGCTCGTCGTGCAACGAGAATGGCAGGATGGTGTCCAGAGGAGTGCGAGGATTGCGTGCTTAGACGAGGTAGAAGGGACTGTAGCCGGTTGTTTCGTGCTTGGCCGAGTTGTACGGTAATTTATGAAAGGCAATATTTCCTCCCAGTTTTTGTGGTCTGAGGCCACGTACATTGAAATCATGTTGAGAAGTTTTCGATTTGTGCGTTCAACAAGTCCGTTGGTCTGCGGATGATACGGTGTAGCATGGCGAAACTGTGAGGTGCAAAGGCGAAGTAGCTCCTCTACAACATCCGCAATAAATTGGCGGCCACGATCACTTATAAGCACACGCGGAGCGCCATGCCTCAGAATCATAAAATTTAGCAGGAACATAGAAACCAAGGCTGCTGAAGCTGTTGGTACAGCCGCAGTTTCTGCGGAACGCGTCAGGTAGTCAACGCAGACGATAACCCAGCGGTTTCGAGCTGGCGTCCGTGGAAGTGGGCCAACGAAATCAATCCCGACTTTCTCAAATGGAGCAGTGGGTGGATTCACAGGATGGAGGAGGCCGGGCGGTGTGGTTGCAGGACGCTTGTAGCGCTGACACTCCACACAACTGGCGACGTATTTTTCAGTCGTGCGCCGCATGTGGGGCCAGTAAAAGCGTTCTTGTACGCGGTTTAATGTGCGAGCGAAGCCAAGGTGCCCAGACGTCATGTCATCATGCGTAGCACGAAGCACGCAAGGGCGCAGCCGCTCGGGTACAAGGAGAAGGAACCGCGCTCCAGTCGCATTGTAGTTTGCTTTGTAGAGCAGACCATCCCGAATAGAAAAGCGGTTGGGAGGGGTGGAGTCACGAGCAGTGGCGAAGAAGGACGCTAGCTTGGGGTCACCTTCCTGTTCTCGCCGGAAGGTTTCTATGTCAGGGAATGTCTCAACGACTGCTGCAAGATAGTCGTCGAAATTTTCAGCTTCGCAGGCGGTAGATGAAACTGGGAGCCGGGAAAGGCAGTCAGCGTCGGTGTGTCAGCGGCCGCTTTCGTAGGAAACAACGAAATCGTATTCTTGGAGTCTGAGGGCCCAGCGGGCGAGCCGTCCAGATGGATCACGTAGTCCAACGAGCCAACATAAGGAGTGGTGGTCCGTAACAATTGTAAAAGGCCGTCCATAGATGTAAGGGCGAAACTTGTGCACAGCAAAGATGACAGCCAAACATTCTTGCTCAGTCACTGTATAATTTTTCTCAGGTTTGCTGAGCGTGCGGCTGGCGTAGGCAATCACATGCTCAGTGCCGCGAAGTCTCTGCACAAGGATTGCTCCGATTCCGATGCCGCTGGCGTCCGTATGCACTTCTGTAAGAGCAGCCGGATCGAAATGGCGTAGTATTGGCCCCGACGTGAGAAGAAATTTCAGTTGAGAAAAGGAGGCTTCGCACTCAGATGTCCAGTAGAAAGGAGCATTTTTGCGTAACAGAGAAGTCAGAGGAGAAGCCCGCTCTGCAAAGTTTGGTACAAACCGACGAAAGTAGGAGCATAGCCCCAGGAAACTTCGTAGGTCGCGCACAGACTTTGGCTGCTTAAACTGACTCACGGTTTCAATGTTTTGTGAATCAGGTCTAACGCCATCTTTGTCGACTAGATGCCCCAACACTAAGGTCTGTCGCTCGCCGAAGCGGCATTTTTTTAATTTAGCACAAGGCCGGCTTTTTCCAGGCAGTTCAGGACCATGTCAAGGCGGGTGTTGTGCTCTTCAAAAGTGCGTCCAAAAATGCTACGTCGTCGAGGTAGCACAGACAAATCTCCCACTTTAAACCACGCAAAATTGTGTCCATGAACCTTTCAAATGTAGCTGGGGCGTTACAAAGGCCAAACGGCATGACGTTAAATTCAAATAGCCCGTCAGGAGTCACAAAAGCCGTCTTCTCTTTGTGGGCCGGATCCATCGGAACTTGCCAGTAACCAGATCTTAAGTCAACTGACGAAAAGTAGGAGGCGGAGTGCAGACAGTCAATAACATCATCTATGCGAGGAAGAGGGTACACGTCCTTCTTTGTAATTGCGTTCAGGCGTCTGTAGTCAACACAGAATCGCCAGGAACCATCCTTCTTCTTCACCAGGATTACCGGCGCTGCCCAAGGGCTAGCTGATTCCTGTACCACTCCCTTCTGTAGCATCTCGTTGACCTGGTCTGCGATGACCTTCCTCTCGCCAGGAGAAACCCGATACGGTTTTTGCCGGAGCGGGCGGGCGGTTCCGGTGTCTATGCTGTGGCGCGAGCGAGAAGGCGGGATTTCGGTCTTGTTGCCGGGGTTGGTGGAAAAGTCAAATACTGTCGCATGCCTTGAAAGGACAAGGGCTACAATATATATATATATATATATATATATATATATATATATATATATATATATATATATATATATATATATATATATATATATATATATATATATATATATATATATATATATATATATATATATATATATATATATATATATATATACACAGTCTTGGGCAGTAACTATTTACTAGTAACGCGTTACCGGTAACTCGTTACTTTTTTCAGTAACTTGTAAATATAACTAGTTACTTTTATGTTAAAGGAACTTGTAACTGTAACACTGTTACTTTTTTGTGGAGTAACTGTAAGGAGAAATATCGTTACAGTTACTTTATTTTTATAAAAATGAACCAACAGCAACACTCATTAACGGCCGATGTACAGTTTGCGCGTTTCACTTTTTCGGCCTTTCTTCTGCAGTACCTTCGTCTACTTCATCTATGCCAGCTCACTCCCTTCTTATGGGTGAAAAACATCTGGACTAGAAATCTTTAGGCGTGCGCGTGTGAGTGGTGTCCCACGCGGTCTCCTAAGGGCTTGAAGTTTCTAAGTGTAAGCTGCAGTATATTTCTGAGCAGCGCGACATCGCTCTCACCCAGGCTATAAATAACGCTGCGACACGCTCCTAAGCGCATGTGAATGCATGTTGATGTGCCACAGCCTGTAGTCCGACACGCGGCTGCACCATTTTCGCCACATCTGGAATGCAGTAAAAGTGTTTTACACAATGGCGAACAGGAAAACAAACACCCACAAACACCGCAGAACGCACTGAAACCTTTTCACTTTGGCGGAAGCCTGGAAAACTCCGGTGAGGGCGTCGCTTTCTCATTAGCGACGTGCAGCCCCGTTTGCAGGGTCATAAAACGCCGCGGGGAGTCTCTCGGAGGCCTCACGGTCGTTCAGCCCTCTGGTCACTGTAGAGTGTTCGATTCACAAGTCGCAGTTGCTTGCGACCATTGTTCGCTTTAGAGACCCCTGGCCGTATTTGGGACCACGTGTTTCGGACCCCTGGTCTAGCGGCTTCATCGAGATGTACCAAGTACTCGAACGAGGTAGAGGAAGTAATCAATTTCATGCCCCTCCACACATACGACGACCCCAACGATGGTGGCCCCCGAGTGCCCTCACCCCAGCCAGCACCTTGGCCGGCACACGTCTGACCACACTGCCACTGCACGAAGAAATGTTCGTGGAAAGCCTCGCGACTTCGTTTCGAGGGCTGTGGCCGAAACGAAAACAGTAGCTACATCTGCTTCTGAATGTTGTGTGCAAGGAATACTTGGGCGAGCTTCGTTCGGCCTACGCCTCAAAGCAAACGAAGGGAGGGGTTCCTGGGATCGGCGCAGTGATTGCTGTGGAAGGCTGCGATTGCGAGAGCAGTTCTTTCCGGTCGAGATGGCAAAATCCGCCCTTGTGAGGACGGGGGAGGGGAAGGAAAGAAGGGGACCGCAGAACAGTAAAGCGTTCATTTAGGTTTCTATTCCCTTTGGAAATATCTTGTCACATTCCGGGGATGGAGGTGGCTGAAGGTTGGGGCGGGAGAACGACTCCGAGGGCCCACGGACAAATGTAGCTTCGGCAATGGCTCAAATTGGTCTCCGTCTCCGACTACAAGTACGAAATAAAATGTTAACGAAGCACTTTTTCTAATATCTTTCAAAAACACCTCGACAACCGATGTACTCCCACGTCCGTTTACCCTTTCATCCAAGGGCCTTCCGTCCATCCGCCACCTCCGCCCCCTTTTTCCCATCCTCTCTCACTACGCGGGGTGGTCAAGCGACGGCATTGTAGGCGAAAATAAATTAAGTTGACATTGAAAGATTCTTTCGGCTGTGTTGTCCTCCAGCTCGGTATAGGATACCTTGACAAACAACTAATTCTATGCTACAATGATGTTTGCAAATAAATTTCTTGCAGTGAGAGTGCAGCAACCAAAAAATAAAGTTCCTTGTAATAGATAGCAAAACTTCCGTAATAAAAAAAATGAGGCGTACAGAACGATTCTTGGTTTGGGTATGGGAGTGCATCATTTTACGTTCCCCTCGTGTAGGCTTTACTACGAATATTTTTACTACCTGCATGCCTTCGTACGTTTCTATTAAATGAGGCAAATATTTTTAGCTATTACTTAGTGTTATACAGTAACGGAAAAGTAACGACGTTACGTTTTTGCAGTAACTGTAACTGTAACTAGTCACTTTAGGAAAATTCGTAACTGTAACTGTAACAGAGTTACTTTTTTTCGGTAACGTGCCAAAGACTGTATATATAAGACAGAAATACAGTTTGGCAGTCAAGAAAACCACGGAAAGCAAAGGGGAGGATATGGTTGAAACAGATAAAGAATTTAGAAAGACAGAAAGTACACAAAAAATGCCCGCCAAGTGGGATCCCAACCCACGACCTCCAGAATACCGGTCCAGAACATCGCACCAGACCGATATTCTGGAGGTCGTGGGTTCGGATGCCACTTGACGGGGATTTTTTCTCGACTTTGTTTCTTTCTAAAGTCTTTATCTGTTTCAACCATATCCTCCCCTTTGCTTTCCGAGGTTTTCTTGACTACAAACTTTATTTCTATCTTATTTTCAACGAGCCCCTCATTCGCTATTCTGATTCGCTACACACATTGATATATATATATATATATATATATATATATTTATATATATATATATGTATATATATATATATATTTATATATATATATATATATGTAAGGTTAGTAGAGACACAGACACACTAGAAAGACGTAGAAAATAAATATAGGTTGACTGACGTTTCAGGAAAAGAACTTCCTTTCTTCAGAGGTACTCTTCAGAGGGGGGAAAATCGGCTCGCCGGTAGCGTAGTGGTTATTGCACCAGACCGTTATTCTGGAGGTCGGGGGTTCGGATCCCACCTGGCGGGCATTTTTTCTCCGCTTTCTTTCTTTCCAAATTCTTTATCTGTTTCAATGACCTATCACAACCTCCCCTTTGCTTTCCGATGTTTTCTTGACTTCCAGCCCTTATTTCTGTGTTATTTTCTACGAGCCCCTCATTGCCTATTCTGATTCGCTACATACATAGTGAGGGCCTCTGTTCTGGCAGTCTCGGTGCCATCGGGAGCTTAAGAGGGTTCAACGCTGGTTGACCACTCTCGGCATGTTGTAGACACTCGAGTCACTGCGCGGGGATTAAAAAGAAGGTCCCCTTCACCCCGAGAAGTCAGAGTGGCGCTGGCTACCACCCCCAAGCACAGGAAAAAATTACATTGACATAAATACCCCAGAAAGCGGGGGGGAAAATCGCCCCGCCGGTAGCGTAGTGGTTATCGCAGCAGACCGGTATTCTGGAGGTCGTGGGTGGGGATCCCACCTGGCGGGCATTTTTTTTTCCGCTTTCTTTCTTTCTTTCCAAATTCTTTATCTGTTGCTGTTTCAATGACCTACCACAACCTCCCCTTTGCTTTACGATGTTTTCTGTACTGCCAACCCTTATTTCTGTGGTATTAATATATATATATATATATATATATATATATATAAATATATATTTATATATATATATATATATATATATATATATATATATATATATATATATATATATATATATATATATATATATATATATATATATATATATATATATATATATATATATTTATATATATATATATATATATGGGGTTAGTAGAGACAGAGACAAACTAGAAAGACTTAGAAAATTGAAATAAGTTTACTGACGTTTCAGGGAGAGGACTCCATTTCTTCAGAGGACTCGCTTTCTTCAGTGTACTCTGAAGAAAGGGAGTCGTCTGCCTGAAACGTCGGTAAGCCTATTTCTATTTTCTACGTCTTTCTCGTTTGTCTCTCTCTACTAACCTTATTTTTTTCGCGCTCTGTTTGAGTTTTTATCTTTTCAGACTATATATATAAATAAATAAATAAATATATATATATATATATATATATATATATATATATATATATATATATATATATATATATATATATATATATATATATATATATATATATATATATATTGTAGTGGGGTTTATTTAGACAGCCAAGGCACCGAGGGGATCAAGCGACGGAGGCAGAAGAAGCTCAAGCAGCCGAAGAAGCAGAGCAGCCAACCCCGAACACGATCACGCTGCGAATGCTGTGCGCTTGATGCGTGGGGATTGTCCTTGGGGATTATCCTGCTTCAGCTTGGATTTCGGCCGGAGCTTTAATCCCTTGACCCGGACCTCGCTTCTTCGTTACAATAACCGCCGGTTGCAAGGAGCCATCCTGGTGACTTCATGGCGAGGGCGAGACGAAGGGCTCGTGGTAGGGCTTCAAACGGTTGGCGTGTACAGTCTCGCGGCCACGGCGACGAAGATCGTCAGATGGTGTGAGCGGCTGGCCGACGTAGTTTACTGGTGATACGTGCTCTATGATGCGATACGGGCCATGATATTTGCTGGGGAACTTAAAAGACAGGCCAGGCGTTGTCAGCAGTATCCATAGCCAAACAAGAGATCCAGGGGGGAAAGAAGGTGGAGATTACCCACCTAGGTCGTGTTGGTACTTTTGGCGACTTTGTTCACTGGACGTGAACGAACGTGCGAACTGGCGACATTCTTCAGCGTATCGCGCTTTATCGGAGACGGGTTTGCCTTCCGAGGCATCGGGGCTGTATGGGAGGATGGTGTGCATGGTGCATGAGGGCTCGCGTCCGTAAAGAAGGAAAAAGGGAGAGAACCCGGGGGTGGTTTGCGTTGCGGTATTATACGCGACAGTAACGAATGGAAGATCCACGTCCCAGTTAGAGTGGTCCGATGCTATTTACATGGAAAGCATGTCACCAAGCCTGCGATTGAATCGTTCCGTCAAACCATTTGTCTGCGGGTGGTAGGAAGTACAGGTCCGGTGAACAATCTTGTATTCACTGAGGAGAGCTTCCAGAACTTCGGAGAGAAAGACGCGTCCTCTGTCGCTGAGAACTTCTTGGGGGAAACATGACGTAGGATGAAGTGATGAAGAAGGAATAGGGCGACGTCGCGTGCCGTAGCACTTGGAAGCCCGGACGTTTCTGCGTAGCGCGTAAGATGGTCTACGGCGACGATAATCCACCTGTTCCCAGAAGGCGTGAATGGTAAGGGTCCGTAAAGGTCAATTCCAACCCGGTCAAAGGGGCGCGAAGGGCACGGTAGAGGTTGCAAGTCTGCTTCAGGCTTTGGATGGGGTAGGTTGCGTCATTGCCAGGCCTCACAGCCACGGATGTACTTGCGCACAAAACTATACATTCCCTTCCAGTAATACCACTGACGAAGCCTAGCGTAAGTTTTCAAGACGCCAGCGTGGGCGGATTCGGTGTCAGCATGGAAAGCTGCACATATTTCGGCTCGTCGATGGCGTGGTATTACGAGCAGCCATTTCCTTCTGTCGGACATATAGTTGCGACGGTATAGAAGACCCTCCCGCATAGTGAAATGAGCTGCTTGCCGCCGTAGTGCTCGAGGTTGGGAGGTGGCCGTCGGGGCGGTAAGGTACGTTATAATAGAAGAGACCCAAGGGTCTTGTTGCTGGTGAAGGGTCAGGTCAGTAATTGTGAGCGCAGAGACGATGGACTCCGGTGAATCGGGGCACGTCGTCGAATCTTGCAGAGGCGAGCGAGAGAGGGCATCGGCGTCAGAGTGTTTGCGCCCTGATCTGTAAACGACACGAATGTCATATTCTTGAATACGTAGGGCCCAACGCGCAAGCCATCCCGTGGGGTCTTTGAGAGACGACAACCTACCTAGGGCGTGGTGGTCGGTGACAACGTCGAATGTGCGGCCATATAAGTAAGGTCGGAACTTTCCCAAGGCCCAAACAATCGCCAAGCACTCTTTTTCCATTACGGAATAATTGGACTCCGCTTTCGTAAGGGTCCGGCTGGCATATGCAATGACGTATTCCGGGTAACCAGACTTTCGCTGTGCGAGAACAGCACCGAGGCCGACACCACAGGCGCCCGTGTGCGCTTCGGTTGGGGCGCTGGGGTCGTAGTGGCGCAAAATGGGTGGTGATGTTAACAAGCGCCGTAAAATAGAAAAAGCCTCGTCACACTCTGGCGACCACAAAGTTATTCCATTGTCGCTCCCCAGTAGTCTTGTTAGGGGCGCTATGATGGAAGCGAAATTTCGGACAAACCGACGGAAATAACAGCAGAGGCCAATCAGGCTGGGGAGGGCCTTGAGTGACGTCGGCTTGGGAAACTCCGCGACTGCCTGCAGCTTGTTCGGATCAGGTAGAACACCCTCCTTGGACAACACATGGCCTAAGATTGTCAATTTTCGGGCCCCGAAGTGACACTTTTTCAAGTTTAGCTGTAGACCAGCGGCCGTCAGGCAGGTCAGAATTTGTTTGAGCCGGATGAGGTGTCTCTCGAAATCTGGAGAAAACACGACAACATCGTCTAAATACCACAGATACGTGTTCCACTTGAGACCTCTTAAGATGTTGTCCATCATCCGTTCAAATGTTGCTGGCGCGTTGCAAAGGCCAAATGCCATTACATTAAACTCATATAAGCCGTCGGGAGTAACAAAGGCTGTTTTCGGTCGGTCAGATTCGGCCATCGGAACCTGCCAATAGCCGGATCAGAAATCTAATGAAGAGAAAAATTCCGCACCATGCAAACAGTCAAGGGCATCGTCAATGCGGGGCAATGGGTAGACATCTTTGCGGGTCACCTTGTTAAGCCTCCGATAGTCAACGCAAAAACGTATGGAGCCGTCTTTTTTAGTGACGAGCACTACCGGCGATGACCACGGGCTTTGCGACGGTCGGATGACACCTCGCCGAAGCATGTCTTCCACTTGCTCACCAATGACGCGGCGTTCAGATGGTCATACTCGATATGGACGCTGGCGCAAAGGTGGCTGTGCGCCGGTGTCGATGTGATTGGCGAAAGTTTACGTACGGCCCAAGGCAGTTTGGTTCGAGTCAAAGGAATAATGGAAGGCGCTTAGCAGTGCGAGCAATTGTGTGCGCTGCGTTAAGGTCAAGCTGCTGTCCAATGAAGAGGGAAAGTGTCGGCCGGTAGCGGATGGGCATGGGAGGACGGAGTGGTGAGAGCGTTGATGTCCAGGGCAGATGTAATTTCGTTATCGTCGAAGTAGAGAATGGAGGCTATGGGTTCAAGATTACGGAGGGATTCGCCGCACAGCAAACTGAAAGAGCATGGGGTCAGATTCGTAATCCACATTGATGTGCAGCCAGACTGGAGCTCCAAAACAGCGAAAGGAAGGGGTAGGTTTTTCCGGCGGAGGAATACTTCGGATGGAGTAAACAGAACCATGTCATCGGAGGTAGAGTAGCATGACATAGGTACAAGGATAGAGCTGTACGGCGGGATATGAGCGTCTTCGGAGATGATGATTTTGTCACTGGAAGACGACGAACCAGGAACATCGCACAAAGTCTCATAATATTGAGCAGATAACTCGACCTCAGCACGGGCACAATCAATGATCGCGTGATGGCGAGACAGGAAATTCCAGCCCAGGATAATGTCGTGGAAACACGAGGCCAGGACGACGAGCTCAATGGGGTAAATGGCATCTTGAATAACTACACGCGCTGTACACGACGCAAAGGGTTCGACTTGTTCAGTGCTTGCGGTACGAAGCGAAATGCCTGTGAGGGGTGTGGTAACTTTTTTCAATGAGCGACAAAGTTTTTCACTTATCACAGAAATAGCGGCTCCTGTATCTACGAGGGCGACTTTGCGCATACCGTCGATTGTTGCTTCGATGACATTTCTTGGGGACGATCGAGGTCTTGTGCATTTCGATGGGTGCGCAGTTCGTGCCTCGTGAACTGCGCACGTTAGTTTCCCTCTTGGACATCTTCGGGGCGGCGACTCATGGGCGACAGTGAGCGGCGGCGTGGTGACTGTGAACGATGGCTGGCGTCAACGGCACGAGTGGGCAGAAACTGATCAGGAGTTGGACCAGGATGTGCGCCACGATGAAGCGGCTGCTTTCAACCGTTTTGATGACGCGGCGAAGCTGCAGCAGGTTTTCTTTTCTTTCCTTGGACGAGGTCGCAAAAGCATGGTTTCTGAACAATGCGCACCGCATCGACGACTGCGCCAGCTCTTGCCAGGAGCTGCGCAAGATATTCGGCACGACAGCCGCTCCGTCGGACGAGGCGAAACGGAAGCTAGCCACTCGGCTTCAGGTCTCTGACGAGACGTATACCGCATACATAGAGGGCGTCGTTGCTCCTTGCCGCCGCGTGGATGCAACATGCCAGAGGCCGAAAAGGTTCGCCACATCCTGAAAGTTATCGCTTCTTTCGCGTTCAACACCCTCGCGGTGCAAAATCCGATGAGTCTCAGCGATGTGCGCACAACCTGCCAGCGCCGGGACGAATTGCAGGCTGTTCGTTTTCAACCGGCTGCTCCTGCTACGCCGTCACAAGGGGACACGGACTTACGGTTTCTCATACGCCAAATCATTCGCGAAGAGCTGCAGCTCAGCGACACGCTTTCTGCTCCACGACACCCCTTACGCACGGAAGCTCCTCAGCTGCGCGACCTGGTGAAAGAGGAGCTGGCATCTATTGTGGGTGTGACTCCCTCGACGTCTCCTGCTGCTACAACGCCCACGCCGTCCTACTCGGCCATCGCATCCAAACCGCCCTTACCAATGGCAGACCCTTTGGCCCACGGACACTTAACAGCGATATCCGCAGCAAGCATGCCACGGGGATACTACACGAACATGCACCCTGGCCGCCAGCCCTTCCCGGGTGACTACCCCGTCTGCTATTATTGCGGTATTCGCGGGCATATATCTCGTTTCTGTCGACGACGGCAGCAAGGTGAACGACGCGGGTACGCACCGTTCGAACGTGACATTGGCTTTTCTTACGGGTCCCGACGTGGCAAATGTGGTTCACCCCCGCGTCGCCTATCGCCGCCCCCAACCTCGTCCGGCCCGCCTCGGCCGGAGCGTCCATCACGGCGACGCTCACCCTAACCCTATCGCCGCTCTCTGTCACCTTCGACCCGCGACCCGCTCTAATGACGACCAATCGGAAAATTAGCGCCTGCTGTTTCTGGAGGGGAAACTGCACTCGTCAAAAAGCCAAAAACTCCTCAATTATGACCATAAAATACATTGTCTGTGGAAGTTGAAGGTTTTCGTGTTGATGCCCTTGTTGATGCCGGAGCAAGTATACCAGTGATTAATGAGAAGTTGTGTTCGCGCCTCCGAAAAGTGACTATCCCGTACATTGGACCATCGTTGTGCGGTGCTAATCGAGAGGTGCTCAAGCCACCCGGTTACTGTACAATACATGTTTTGGTAGAGGGAATTCGGCACCATGTTCACTGCGCGGTGTTACCTAGCTGCTCTAATGAATTCATTCTGGGATGGGATTTTCTATCATCGGCATCGGCGGTCGTCTCCTGCCGATACCCCGACATCGAGATCACCGCTACGGACTATACGGTTGTTCCTGACGTCAAGCAACAGTGCTTTGTGGTAAGTGCCGATTTCGTCCTCAAACCTGGCAGTGAGACCACAATTTCCGTTCCCGGTGGCAACTGTCGTGATGGGGACGTACTCATTGTTCCCTGTGCTCGGTTTCTCCCAAGAGGCATCGTGATGGCCATCTGTCTTGTGCGCTTTTTCCGCTTGGCGGCCATACTCGTTGCCGCGAACGTTACTCCGGAACCGATTCTGCATCGCCAAGGCACCACTGTGGCTACCGCTGCTGACTCCGACGCTGTCTGTGTTGTTCCCCTCTCCCCTATTTCCTCCTGCCCAAGTTCGCCCTCTAAGCCGTTGCACCCGGCTCTATCTGCCGCAATCAGCTCTGACCTTTCCCCCACGCAAACTGGCTCTCTAGTAGACCTCCTGTTTTAGTCTTATTTCTGTGTTCATCATCATCATCATCATCACCAGCCTATCTACGCCCACTGCAGGACAAAGGCCTCTCCCATTATTTATAGGTGCAGCGGTGGCGTAGAGGTAGAACACCCGCCTCGAGTGCAGAAGGACCGTGGTTCGAATCCCGGTGCCGGACAATTCCCACCGGATTAAAAAAAAGAAAAAAAAAAATCCGCGTATTGATGGAATTGCACAAAGGGGCTTGGGGTGCGGCCTGACCCCGGCGACCATTGCCGGTAATGCACTCCCTCACCAGAGCAAGATTGGCCACCCTGGTGTAGTAACGGCCACAACCTCCCCTTTGCTTTTCGAGGTTTTATTGACTGCCAACCCTTATTTTCTGTCTTATTTCGCGGAGCGCCTCATTTCCCATTTTCTGATTCGCTACACGCTTAGCGAGGGCCTCTGTTCTGGCAGTCTTGGAGCCAAAGGGAGCTTAAGAGGGTTCAACGCTGGCGGACCACTCTCGACATGTCGTAGACACTCGAGGCACGGCCCGGGGGTTAAAAAGAAGGTCCTCTTCATCCCGAGTAGTCCGAGTGGCGCTGGCTACCACCCCCAAGCGCAGAAACAAAAAAAAACCACCTGAACATGAATACCCCAGAAAGTGGAGGCTAAAGTATCTACGCCGGTAGCGTAGTGGCTATCGCACCCGAACGGTATTCTGGAGGTCGTGGTTTCGGATCCCACCTGGCGGGCGTTTTTTCTCCACTTTCTTATTTTCCAAATTCTTTATCTTGAGCTACTACATCCTCCCCTTTGCTTTCCGAGGTCTTCTTGACTACCAATTCTTATATATATATATATATATATATATACTAGCGGTAGTACCCGGCGGTGCCCGGGTGGGCCATTATATTAAGGACAGCAATTGGTATTTGTTAGTCGCCATATTAGGCTACTTCATTTGGAAGTGGTACACAGTCGGAAGCGCCTGCCTGCTGTCAGTACATAGGCTCCTACTTCAGGCGCGTCGTGGTAATGTGAAACGACTGGTGTTCATGTTTTACTCCAACTGTCGCTAAACAAATTGCACAAAGATGGCGCGTTTGAGCGAATGAGTCAGTGAGTGAAAAAGGTTTTATTGAGCCGGCGAAGTGGGAGTGGTTCCCTATTTCAGAAAGTCATGTGATGAGTGGGCAGCCTTCACTCTGGAGGAAGTATTGTCAGGACATCCAGATCGCTGATTGTCACCAGGTTCTCCCACAGCTCAAGGTTTGGAAAAGTGGATGAAAGAAGGAGGAGCTTGGTTTGCTTTCGCTCTTAATATATGAGGAAGAGTGCCAGGTTGCAGCCACAACTTGAATTCGGCAGGAGATTGCGCTGCGAACACATGATGGAGGCCGGCTGGGTGAGGGTATTCTTCCTCGTAGGAAGTGCTATCTCAGAAGATATGAACGATGCTCATTGGGACAGTATTATCATAAGTAACATGGGCTTCCTGTGGGAGGCGCGAGGTTGCAGAAAGTCCCAGCAGATGCCGAGGGCTAACCTTTGCGCTTTTTACTGGTACATCTTCTCTTTTACATTTATGATATATGACACCTGCTCCTACTGGAGACGCATAGTTGCAGAAGGTGTCAACAGATGGCGTCCGCTATGCGAACGCGGGAAAACTCAACTGAATTTTACGTCCAAAAGGATGCAGATTAAAAAATCTCGCTGGCCTTCTAATCCGCATCTTAGGACAAAATCCTGAAAGTGGTTTGCGGGCAATTAAATGGGCAGAATTTTCAAGAAAAAACGAATGGGTGATATCAACTGGCTGGGTGATTATTTGTGAAAGTGTAAAAGCACAGTGTTTTCCCGAAATCCCGCTTGCCTCTATTGGGAGGGTGTCATTGGAAAATGTTCTATAACAGTGTTGAGATAAGTGAGTAAGTTGCCTATTTCAACAAAACCCAGTTCGATATCTCCGATGGCGGGCGGTAAAAAAATAATATGTGAAAAACAATTTTACCGCTTTTCACTCTCTCTATGGTGGAATTTTTTTAAATTTTAAGAAATGTGGACCTCCAACACCGTAATCAGAACGTGCCCTTGCAATCTGTAGCCGTTTGAAAGAGCAGTTTGGCTAGACGTGTACATAACCTGTCGGGCCTTTTTGGCTCATCAGCCGTGTAATTTGTAAAAAACAATTTGACCCTTTTAGCGCCGTCGCAGAGCGAAATCCTTAAAAACGGTTCTGTGCATTTATATGAGTAACATATTCTAGCAAAAATCAGTTGGATTACTGAATCGGTGAAAGATTTATTTGAGAATCTTTAGGAACACTGTTTTAGATCGGGAATGCGGAATCACCTCGCTGGCGTAGGTTAGGGCGAAATCCAAAAACTACTTTTTAGGTATTCTTAAGGGCTACGTAAATCAGCAAAAAGCGCTTCAATATGTGAATGGGTGACCGAGAAAATCACGAATTCGCAAAACCATAATTTCGCCCTTTTCTTCGGTTAGGAGGGCAATTTCTGGAAAACCCGCCTTAGTGAGCACCTACTGAATGACGCAAATAAACTCGTGAAATTTCAAGTCTCTAGGTCGAACAGATTTGGCTGTGTGTTGATGAGTCAGTCAGTCAGTCAGTCGGGCACTTCTTTTTATAGGTATATATATATATATATATATATATATATATATATATATATATATATATATATATATATATATATATATATATATATATATATATATATATATATATATATTATATGTATATATATATTTATATATATATATATTTATTATATATACTCGGACTTGCCTTGACATGTACCGTAAAAACCCGCGTATAATACGGACCCGCATATAATACGAGGTGTAATTCGGGGACATCAAAATCAGAAAAAAAATTTTCATCCGCATATAATGCGAGGTAAAGAGCACAGAAACCATTTATTTGCACTGCTGTTACCATTCAGTCATTGTCAGTTTTTGCTGGCACTGTCTCCCGACGTCCGTTCAGTCATCGTCAGGTTCGCTGCCGCTGTCTCCTGAAGTCGCCTTGTCGGAAATGTCTTCCCACAGAAAGTGGTCCTCAGTGCCATCAAGCGCGTTCGAGATGTCGCATTTCTTAAAAGAGCGACTGACGAGCTCCTCTGGGATGCTGGCCCACGCATCCGCGATCCAGCCACAATGCACCGCTGGAGAAGCCCGCGCCAGCCATCCGGCAGCTGTCACTTACGGGTCTCCTGACCTCATCCACTCTTGGTAGCAGGACCTGATGCAGTCTTTGAAAGGCTTGTTGATGCAAACGTCTAGCGGTTGCAGCTGGGATGTCATTCCTCCTGGAATGACAATGAGTTCGGCGCGGGGTTCGCGCAACAACTTCTCCATGGAATCAGCCAGGTGGCAGCGAAACGCGTCCAACACGAGCACTGACGGGAACCCCCAACAGTGCTCCAGGCCGCCGACACCACACAGATTTTATCCAGTCAAGCACCAGTTGCTTTCTCCACCCGCGAATGCTGCCTTGGTGACGCCTAACTGCCGTCCTGCGGCGCAATTCCTGATGGTCTCGGCACACAAAATAACTTATTGCAGCCGAATACTGCCTTCGTGCACCCGAAATCGTGATAGACTTGCGGTGAACGTGCCGATCCTTCGAGTGGTCAAAACAATCAAAATAGCGCCGGCTGAGAGAAGCAGCAGCCAGCTAACGCCACCCAACAAAATGGCGCACCCTCCGCTGAAACCGAAACCGAAAGTGCAAATTTTCGGCGGAAAACTTTGGGATCCACATATAATACGAGGCACAAATTTTACATAGTAAAAGTTGGAAAAAAACCTCGTATTATACGCGGGTTTTTACGGTACTTACAGCCATTCATCCTGATGTATGAGCAGCATACCCAAAGAAAATGTCGTGTTCCACATTAACATCCCTAACAAGGAAAAGCAAGACCTGAGGAAACTCGCAAGTTCCTCCAAAATATTAATCAAACCGGCAGATAAATTAGGCGCCATTGTGATTCTCAATAAAGCTGACTATGTCAACGAGCATCATAGAAAAACTGTCAGAATCTACTTTTAACGAAGTACTTCCTAGTGATCCAACTAATGATTATAACGTGCTTGTCAAAAATAAACTAACTCGCTTGTTCCAAATGAGGAAGATAAGGAAATAACTGCTCCTTCTATCCTTTTAACCCCAGTAGCCAGTAGATACTACCCCCTACCTAAGATTAATTGTGATAACTGCTCAGGTCGCCCCAATATTTCTGGCCTTGCTACTGTCACCGAGAACCTCTCGCGTTATGCCGATTTCTTATTCGCGATATACCCAACAGCTTTCCATGGTCCATGAGGAGGCAAATGGTTTTCTCTCGTATATCATGAAGGTTTAAATTCCTAACTGTTGACTTGTTACCATGGATGTTGTGTTTCTATACACTATAATTCTGCACACGGATGGTATCAGCGCTGTGACATGCGCGTATGAGTGGTTTGGGGGTGACAAACCTATCGATTCTCTCACCCTTAAACCTTTCCTTCACTTTATCCTTGAGATTACCAATTTTGAGTTTGACGGTGTCAATTACGTGCAAGTCAGCGGAACGTAAACGGGATCCAAAAGCCGGGCCAACTTGGCGAATAAATTTATGGGATGTCTACAGTCAAACTTCCTCGCAACCCAAAATTTTAAGCCACTGTGTACAAAAGGTATATAAACGATACATTAATGACATTGCAGTGTGGTGAAATGGAAGTTTTTTACGTTTGGGATGCTTTTAAACTTGCGGCTTAGTATCTGCTTCTCTCATTCCTACTCTACGCACAGCATAATTTTTCCGGATGTTACAATCACAGTTTCTGAGGGAAGGCTTCAGACTTATCTCTCTAGGAAACCTACGGACACGCGCCAGTATTTGCACTTCCACAGAAGCCATGTCAGGCACTGCAAAACTGCAATACCCTATAGCTAATCTCACCGTTTTCGCTGAATCTGCACAAGCAAAGCGGATTTTTATTCTGATTGCAGATAGCTTGAAACCACGGTCTCGCATCAAACGTACCCAGAGCAGGTGACCGACGACGCGGTAACCCGAGCAATACAGTTGAGCCACACCGAAATTCTCCATAAACAAGCTCCGAAACCATATCCACAAAAAACATCGCTTTGACCCATTCGTGTTCTTCCCCGAAAGTTGCATCCACACTAAGGAAACGTCACAATATGTTCATTTAAAGTGGTCGACTAAACAGATTACTTACTAACCCGCCAGCATTGTTTATAGATGGAGCAAACATTTGGGCGACGTTCTCGCCAACTCCAGCATCAACAAACCACAGACTACGGGTTGCATGCCCTATAACAAACCATGGTGGAAGGCACACCCACAAATGACCACCAACCAGCGCGCCACCAGCAAGGCTGCAAACTAATATGTTATTGTAAAGGGAACGTTAACTGTTACTCCACCGACGTTGTATACCTTCTCGAATGTGAATCTCCGTGGCAAACATATCGGAAACACCCTTCCGTTTGAGGATTAACAATCTCCGCTATCATGCAAAAACCTGTCCTTTTTTGCCTCTATCAAGGCATGCTAACATTCCTAGACATTTTTTGAACAACTGAAGCTCGCAATGGTCGAATCTAGTTTTAAAACGCATCGCGATCGTGAGGTTCAAGAGTCCCACCTTATCTGTAAGTTACGTCAGCCCCTTTTGGTATCAATGAAAGTCGTAGGAATCTGACGTGCCTTTCCTCCGATGAAAAGTTTGGCTTTCACGTTCTCCTCCTTTCTCTCCTTTTTATTGATATTCTGGAATTCTGCATTTCTCAGGATAGTGCTATGAATGTTCATTTTATTCCCTCGATAATATACTCCCATCATTTGGCGACCCTAGTAGACGGGTATAGCCGCGTATTAGCACCACATAATGGCTCCATTGGGCTCTAAAGCGAATCTGAGCAGCACGTATGGACATTTTCTTGGTAGAAGACGGTGGTACCACTGTTAGCTTTGATACTCCCGCCTTTGGAACACATCTCTTGTGTTTCAAATGTTTGATAGCAAAATTTGTAACTCTACTCAAATGAAGGCAAGTTCCGTTGCCGCTAAGTGAGCAAATCTTCTTCGTTATTGTTCTTGCTGTATAGCCGACTCATTACTTATATTTTTATTTTTTGTTTACACAATACTGTCAATCACCCAAGGGGATTACCACAGGGGTCGGCAAAATGTCACAGCTCATCAACGTCCCATTTTCAAAAAAATTCTACACAAAAAGAGCACCTAATGTACACAATACAGTCGTTGCAGTAGTATATTCTTACATATTTCATATTTACGTGAACCATCAGGTAAACTCAAAATAGGAAAAACAACACGCGGTGTAGACAGCATCAAGCTGTATTAAAAAACACAAAGAAAAAGTGTAGGCGCATGCTTTCCGGGGACAAACGGAACCGGTTGGATTGCCTTGTGAAAAGAGTTTAATTACTTTTAATGATATCTTATTCTAGGCTAATACACCACGTTAAATTAGTTCCATAATTTATACTAGTGTTGGCTGCTGTGTTACCACTGCATTCAGTGTATTCAATTCATAAATTGCGCACGCGAAGAAAGAATAGAGAAAAGTATTATTATAAATGCACATTCAACAAGTTCCCATGTATGCCTTTTTCTAGTCAGCCTGGTATCACGAAATGTCAAGTAAAGGTCGGGGTTTATGAGCAACGATCTGTGCAGTATTTGGTATAAAAATTTGAGCCTAAAAAGCTTCGCGCGACTTTCTAGAGTAGCTAGACCAGCACGCTGTAGTCGAGCGATAGGAGAGTCAGTGCGTCCGTATCTATTGATGCTAAAGCGGACGGCTTTGCGCTGCACCCTTCCCAATATTGCGATGTTGTTCGCAGTGTGCGGGAACCACACAATACTGGCATATTCTAACACTGCACGGACAAAAGTGTCGTATGCGAGAAGCTTCTTCTCATGCGCAGAATATGACAAGTCCCGTTTATTAAAGAATAGTTTGTTCATTGCTTTATTTGACACTTTATGCATGTTTCTGTCAAGCTGAGGTCAGAAGATATTATGAGGCCCAAGTAAGTATTTATAATGGTTGATACTTCGAAGCGGCACATTGTTAAAATGGCATAGAAAGTCTAGCTTAGACGCTTTATTTCTAACGGACATGAATACGGTTTGTCAATGTTTATTGTCCCCGCACGGGGCACCTTGAGTATTCATGGTGACGGTGAGCAGCTACACCGCGGACCCCGAGCTCCCAACATAAGCTGTGTCCAACTGTGGCGAGGTGTTTTTAAGGTGAAGGGTAGAAGCCGTAAACGGTGGCCGTCTGAACCTTGGTCAAGCTCCGGCCGATGGGCTCCCTGCCTGTCTACCAGGCAGGGAGCTCCGGGACCTCTTTGACTACCAGGGTAAGGTCAAAGGAGAAAGTACCCCCGTCTCCCTGCTTTCCAATGTATCATATGGAATTTTCAAACCCCCCCCCCCCCCCAGACGTGATCGGCCCCCGAAAGGGGGCCGCACCGAAGTTTCCTTTCCACCCCTACCAACTATTAACGTTCCGAAACATGACAACTATCCCCGTTTTTTGGTCCTTGAATCAATAGACAAAAAACACGTCTCCTCCCAATCTGTATTCCTCGTCTCCAAGTTCCTTGAAGGAATTGTTGGCAAATCTTTCGAGGCAAAAAAACTACGAACAGGCGAAGTGTTGGTTGAAGTCAAGACGCAGCAGCAAGCCACAAATCTCCTGACCCAAACCCGCATGGCAGATCTGGACATCACTGTCACACACCACCGCAGCCTCAACAGCTCGCAGGGGGTGATATCTCAACCAGATCTGCTAAGTGAAACAGAGGCCGATCTTCTAGAAGGTCTGAAGGATCAGGGCGTAACAGCTGTCAGGAGAATCACCATCCGTCGCGACAATGTAGAAATATCCACAAAGCACATAATCTTAACATTCAGCAGTTCAAAACTTCCGGATCACATCAATGCTGGTTTCATTAGGTGTGGTGTACGTCCGTACATACCTAACCCGCGCCACTGCTACACGTGCCAGCGGTTCGGGCACGCTACCACTTCTTGCCGCGGCAAACAGACCTGCGCAAAATGCGCCGCACACGACCACGCCACTGAAAAATCTGATTCCACCACCTTCACCTGCGCAAACTGTCAGGGGCCGCACGCGGCATACTCCCGTAGCTGTGAGAAGTTTCACCAAGAAAAAAAGATCATCCACGTGGAAGTAACTGAGAACATCTCCTTCCCCGAGGCGCGAAAGAGGTTCGCCTCTTTCCCCTTGGGGAGGTACGCCGACGCAGCTCGCCGGGGGGCTGAGCGGCGTCTTGTTTCGGCGGGGACCCAGTACCACGAGTCGGACTTGGTCCCGCCGCCGCCCCCCCCCCTGGGTTGCCTCTGGCGACCACTACCCGCCACCGCACCGCCTGCTAAGTCAGCAGCGGCTGTGGTGGCATCCACGTCCGTTGGGGATGCTGCTGCACCCTCTGTTTCCTCCTCTCCACTGGCCCGAAGCACGTGCGAGGGCCCGGAGGAGATGGAGCTGGAGGAAACCGCAGCAGTTCCCACCTCCGCCGCACCGCCTGTGCCACTTGGGGCGCTCCTGACGCCCTCGGCGGTCGCGGCCAAAACGAAGGGCACCGCAAAGGGTGCCAGGTCCGGGGGGTCCGGTACGCCGGGTACCCCTTCCAAATCAGATGATGACTTGGATGTGGGACCCTTCCTGTCTGCGTCGCAGCGGAAGGAACGGGTCCCTCCATCTAAACCTCCAGAGGAGGTAAAGAAACCCCGTCCAAGAGTCCAAGCCCCGAAAGACCCTACATAAATAGTCACACTCCAGTAGCTCTAATGCATAATAATGGGAAGAGAAAATATCGTTCAATGGAACTGCAGAGGCCTTCTAAGTAATCTTGACGACGTCTATGAGATCCTGCATGCTAATCAGCCAAGTGTAATGTGTGTTCAGGAAACACACCTGAATTCCAAGAACACAAATTTCTTGAATAGTTACCTGGTATACAGAAAGGACAGGGTTGGCTTCACACACTCTTCTGGCAGTGTGGCCATAATCGCCCGCAAATCCTTAGCATGCCACCCTGTCACCTTGAACACTATCCTTGAGGCTGTGGCAATTCGAAATAATATTTAATAGGTTGATAACGGTATGCTCCATATACATTCCTCCTGATGTTTCACTTTTAAACTCTGACTTCGAGGCGCTGGTTGACCAGCTGCCCGAACCATACATCCTGACAGGCGACCTTAATGCTCACAACACTCTTTGGGGCTCTTCTCGCACGGATGCCCGAGGTCGCCTTATAGAGAAATTCCTTACATCTTCAGGAGCATGCCTTTTCAACAGTAAACAGCCTACATACCATAACATAGGACACAACACATACTCAAGTCTTGAATTGGCGATTGGCTCCGCAGTTCTCTTTCCTCTCCTCGAGTGGGGTGTGGGCACTGACCCATACGGTAGTGACCACTTCCCCACCTCACTCACATACATAGGTAAAGGCCCATGCAGTCCATCTTCCCATAATAGGTTCAATGGAGCACGAGCTAACTGGAATACATTTACACAGACATCCAAACTACACCATACATCCATAGGACACCTACACGTCGAAGAAGCTACCCAACTCCTCACGGCGCACACCCTCGACGCCGCCGAAAAGTCCATTCCCCATGCCTCTGGTGCCCCGCGGAACCAGCGGAGGCCATGGTGGAATGAGGACTGTAGGCGGGCGCGAGAGGCCCAGAACAAGGCGTGGGGTATCCTTCGTCGGTACCCCACGTCGGGAAACCTCCTCTTGTTCAAACGGGCCAAGGCGTTAGGAAAACGTGTGCGCCGTGAGGCAAAACGAGAGAGTTGGCGTACATTCATAACATCAATAAACTCCTACACAGACACAAGGAAAGTATGGACACGAATACGCAAACTCAAGGGACAACAAATACACAGCCTGCCTCTGGTCAGCCCTACAGGGGACACACTCGAAGACCAGGCTGACACACTCGCACAACACTTCCAACACGTGTCCAGTTCAGCACACTACACAAACACTTTCCTAAAACATAAAGCCTGTTGTGAAAAGAAGTCCCTACGCGACAACAACAAATCACAGACTTCTTACAACTCCCTGTTTTCACTACATGAACTGAGGGCTGCTCTGAGCACGTGTAAACCCTCAGCTCCCGGCCCAGACAACATTACATACACAATGATACAACACCTACACGCAGACACACTTGAAGCACTTCTACATCTATATAATAAAATATGGCTTTCGGGGCACATTCCACACTCTTCGAGGGAGGCCATTGTAGTGGCTTTCTTGAAGGAGGGAAAGGACCCGTCGTCCCCCTCAAGTTATCGTCCAATAGCCCTGACGAGCTGCCTGTGCAAGCTCTTCGAGAAGATGATCAATCGCAGGCTCGTGTACTTCCTTGAGTACAATGGTCTTCTCGAGAGCTGCCAGGCAGGCTTTAGGGTGGGGCGATCGACAAACGATGAACTGGTTGCACTTGATTCATACATCAAGGATGCCTTCGTGCATAAGCAGTATTGCGTAACTCTCTTTTTCGATCTCGAGAAGGCCTACGACACCGTTTGGCGTTATGGGATCCTTAGTGACCTCAGGTCATTCGGTCTTTTGGGTAATATGTTGAACACCCTTGTAAGTTATTTGGCGGAGAGAACGTTCAGAGTAAGAGTTGGTTGTGCACTCTCAAAGGTTCACGTCCAAGAAAACGGTGTGCCGCAAGGTGGCGTGTTGAGTTGCACCCTCTTCATAGTAAAGAAGAACTCTCTTGGAAAGGCACTGCCCCCAACAATCTCTTATTCCATGTATGTAGACGACGTGCAAATATCTTTTAAATCATGTAATATGTCAATATGCGAAAGTCAAGTTCAGCTCGGTGTCAAGAAGCTTGCCGGCTGGCAGACAGGAATGGGTTTAAATTGAATCCTGCAAAAAGTTCCTGCGTTGTGTTCTCCAGGAAGCGCGGGGTCCATCCGGACCCAGACATTACCCTCAATGGCGTGTCGCTTCCTGTGAACAAGGAGCACAAGTTCTTAGATGTTGTGTTTGACCAGAAACACATTCATTCCACACATCAAGGAACTTAAACATAAATGTCTGAAAACAATGAATATACTTAAGGTTCTCTCCCATCAATCATATGGATCCAACAAGGAACTACTACTACGGCTTTATACTGCTTTGGTTGGGTCTCGTTTAGACTATGGCAGTGTGGTATTTGGGTCGGCGAGTAAAACAGCGTTGCGAATGCTTGACCCAGTGCTACACTTGGGGCTACGGCTTGCGTCGGATGCTTTTCGTACTAGCCCTGTTGAGAGTCTGTATGCCGAGTGTAATAAGTGGAGCCTTGAGAACCAACGGACGTACATGGACTTACTTTATGCTTTTAAAATTTCATCGCTGTATAACCATCCTTTTTATCCTGTCTTTAACGACACATCCACATCTGTGCTTTTTGTAAATCGCCCATCCGTTCCTCTGCCCTTTTCACTTCGAGTGAGAGAGCGAGCCTCGGATCTGAGCGCTTCGTTTTTAGACGTGTACAGATCATCCTTTTCAGACATTTTACCTCCTTGGAAAGTTCGTCCTGTTTCTTCCGACCTTTCTTTTATGAAACTTGACAAAAATCGGGTACCGCGAACTGCTATACTGCAGCACTTTCTGTCTCTGCAGTTTAAATACCCACTTGCAGAATTTTACAGTGACGCGTCTAAAACCTCGACTATGGTCTCCTGCGCTGCTCATAGTCCGAATTTCAGTGCAGCCAGAACCATGAGCGTCCACACAACAATTTTCTCAGCAGAAGCATATGGAATTTTATTGATTGTACGACACATACTTGAAAATCAAATTCCAAAGTCTATCACCTACACAGATTCCTTGAGTGTTGTTCGCGCACTGTCATCGCATACACCCCCCAAAAATCACATAGTTAATCTTGTATTTAAATCTATCATGTCTGTGTATGCGCAGAAGCATCAGCTGCTCCTCTGCTGGGTCCCAGGACACGCTGGGATCGCTGGAAACGAGTTGGCAGACGAGAGGGCAGCAGCTGCTGCACTAAGGAACACTGTAGACATAACAACCGTACCATATACAGACCTCAAGCCACACATAAGACAACACTTGCGTAGAACATGGCAAACACACTGAGTGAACAGACAGATAACAAGTTACACGCTATAAAACCACGCTTGGGACCATACACCACTGACACACGCAACAGACACACAGAAGTCGCCTTGGGTAGGCTGCGGATAGGGCACACCCATGCAACTCACTCGTATCTGCTGACGGGATCTTCTAGACCCCAGTGCAGCAGGTGCGGAGAGGCCCTATCCGTAGTGCACATACTAATCACATGCAAGGCACTTCACACAACACGACACAAACACTTCAGAGAACTCTACAGACAACATATTCCCCTACATCCATCGTTTTTCCTAGGTGATGATGCCATTGTTTCCGTGAAACGTGTGTTTGAGTATTTGTCCGACGTCAAGTTTTTAAACGTCATTTCCTATCACGCATCATGAAATCTGGCCCTATACACCAGCTATGCTCATTGTAGTTTTGTGACTTTACTTTTGTTTTTGCTGATTTTACTTAGCGTTTAAGGTTTCACCCCTATCATCGACTATTGTTTTGGCGCTCTTTGCCCCAGTTGGCCTTGCGCCATAAACATCCAACGATCATCATCATCAATGTTTATTGTCATTTGCCAACCTGCGCCCCAATGACCTTTTTTATTTAAGGCAATATTTAATTTCACCTGATCATCGGAGTATATATTGTTACGAGATATCCCCATCAAGTCAGGATCATGATAAAGGAGGGAAGAGGAAGAATACGCTGAGAGGAACGTGCGTGGATTTCGGCCCCTTGCTTGGAAGGTTCTTAGTCTTACGGTGCCCTCTGTAAACACCGGACTACCGCGTATCATTTGGTGGAGAGTGCTGTTTCGGCCCCGTCCTGCTCTACCCACTTCTTCCGTGGCCCTTGAGAACTGGACACGGCTGGCTCACAGGTCCTGATCACGAATCTTCGAAGCGGGCGTCATCTGCAAGGCGCCACCATGGCACCGCCTTCTGCACCGCCCAGTGCCACTACGCCGGTTGTCATCCTGAGCCATCCTCGAGACCCACGTTTCTTCTACGGCACCAACGATGTCGGCGTGGAGGACTGGGTCAGTCTGTACGAGCGTGTGAGTGCCCACAATCGCTGGGATCCACTTTTTTGCTGGCTAACATTCCGTTCCACCGGAAAGGTGCAGCTGAGACGTGGTACAATACCGACGGAGCAACTCTTACTAGTTGGGACTGCTGCAAGGCAGAGCCGATTAAGCTCTTTGGCAAGTCATCCGATCGCCAGCTCGCTTCCAAAAATGAGCTTGCGTCGCGAGCGCAGACGTCAACTGAGCCGTACATCGCCGTACATGCAAAGACTGCTCCATGCGTACATGCAAAGACTGCTCCATGAGCCATCCTGTCGGTCGCCAATTTCCCGCCAACGCCGCTTCCTGAAATCATTATGGGCCAGCTCAGTCGTCCCCGACCCCTTTCCGCCAAGAGTGTTGGACACGGTCTTACAGGAACCAGGCTCAAAGGAGAACACCCGAAGATCGGCCCACATGCTTTTACTGCAGGTGTGTTGGTCATGTTGCCCGGTATTGCCAGAGCCGCTGGTCTTGTTCCGCTCGAAATACTTGGAACGACCGTTTCTCGCAGTCTGCGACGAACCGCACTTCTGCCAGCTACTAGCAATGCAGTGCCGCCGATGCCGTGTACTCCGCCCCATGAGGTGGCCGTTCCACGTCACCCCAGCGCCGACAGTCTCGCTCTCCGCAGCCCCGCCACTCTACCTCGCCGACCCACTACGGAAGCCTCGACCCGGAAAACTAGCGAGTGCAGCTCCCAGAGGTGATGCTGCATTCCCCACCCCGACCGAAAATCCTCTTTTGACGCTGCCGACGAGAGACAATTTGCTAGATGGGAAAGTTTATGGCGTGCATGTTCGGGCATTAATTTATACAGGGGCGTATATTTCCGTTATGAGTGCTAATCTACGGACCCGCTTGCGAAAAGTCCTCACACCTGCCCTTTCGCATGTTGAAGTTTCCGACGGTGGCACACCTGCGATCGCCGGTATGTGCAACTGTCGCGTCACCATCGCCGCCCACGATACTATTGTGTTTTTCTCTGTTTTAGAGATATGTTCTCACGACGTGACCCTTGGCCGCGATTTCTTGACGGAACATGCAGCACTTATCGATTGCTCTACGGGCTTTCTTCGTCTTGAGTTGCCGCCTACTGCCGATTCCTCCCCGCAGCGCCTGTGCTCGTCCAAGCACATTCGCTTACCCAGTCAAGCCGCCACTTATGTCCCCCTCACTACGTCTGCCGCCATTCCTGACGGCGACTACCTTGCTACTCCCGTCGTGGACGTTCTATCGACGAAAAATGTTTCATTGCCCCACACTGGGGTCACCATCAAACAGAACCGTGTTTGCTTGCCTCTCCTCAACTTTTCACTCCATACTCAAGCACTTCCAGAAGGTATAACCGTCGCCGCTCTCACCCATCTAGCGGCAGCTGAAATTTCGGCATGTGCTTTAGAACGTGACCCAAAGCAACAACATGGATCGAACCATCGACCTACCACGCCATATAAATTTGCACCCCTGATCAACCCAGACCTATCTCAAGCTCAATCAAGCAAACTGCGCTGCCTTTTGTGATCATTTGAAGACGTTTTCGACTTGGGTGACAGATCTTTGGGGCGAAGCAGAACTGTGATTCACCGTATCGATACCGGTTGCCCTAGGACATCACCATAAACTCGGGATCATGATCAATCAGGGAAGAGGAAGAAGACGCTGAGAGGAACGTGCGTGGATTTGGGGGCCCCTTGCTTGGAAGGTGCTTAGTCTTACGGTGCCTTCTGTAGAGACAGAGAGAGAGAAAATTCTTTAATGAGACCGAAGAGGTCAGCCCTGCATAATGCTGGGATTGCTACTTCAGATGGTTAGTAAACATGTTATGAGGGTATATGCTTACATGACTAATACAAATAAGAAAAAGAAAAAAAAACGAAAGAAACTCCACCAGACAGACACATGAACACACATAAAAAAAACAAAAAGTCACAGACAGTCACATCGTACCTTCTGTAAACACAGGACTACCGCGTATCATTATATATATATATATATATATATATATATATATATATAAATATATGTATATATATATTTATACATATATAAATATATATATAGATATATATATTGTCACAGACTTCGGACAGATTCCCGAGAAACGTACACGGGGCATAACCGCATATCCATGTGGCCAATCTCTCCCTATCGGGGTATGTGCTCCAGTGGAAAGACGCTCGGCGATGTCCAACAGAATGAAGAGGAGGTAGACGAAGCCCGAGCTCCCGCTGGGTTTGCGCCATCCCTGGCCATACGGACATCAGAGGCAAAGAGCAAGCGGACCATTTAGCTAATCTCGCCGTCACAGCTCCCATTCAATTCGGAATTCCTTATCTGGCTCTATTTGCATCTGCGAGACTAAGACGATATTGGCATTTAGACGCCACCCGTTCCGATTCACTCTTATCATTTGAAGAGTTCCAGCATTTAAAGTACGGGTGGAATGTTCATTTTTGTGGCTCTCGGCAATGCGAGGTGACCTTCACCGAGCTGCGCTGCAGGGTACCGAGGCTTAATTTCTATCTGTTCAGATCAGAACTTTCACCTACAGAACTATGTGTGCGGTGCCAGGACCCCGAAACAATCGACCATTTTTTCCTCGACTGTCGCCGTTTCTCAACAGCTAGACAACTGTTTTTGAAGGAGCCGATTGAGAGGTTGGGGTTGACTTTATCGATAACACTTATATTATCTATTGGCCCATCAAAGCTGGGGTTTGCAAGAAGGGATATATATAATTGCATTCAAACTTTTCTTTCTGCCTCGGGTCGTTTGAATTGCTAAGCGGTGCTGATTAATGGGTAATTTGGGTTTCATTAACAACTAAGTTTCCTTTTACAGCCTCTTTCCGGAAATAAGTATATTGAAGTCCCCACGTTTTTAACCGATTTAGCCCTGGCCAATCCCCCCTTGTGGGTACGTGCCAAAAAAATTGAGGACATCATCATCATCATCATCGCCATCAACCCGTCTTTTCGCCCGGTGGCTACGGTGTCCTTTGTAAATACACTTCCTTCCTGACTACCCATCTCCGCGTTGTCACGTGACATCTTTGGTAGAGGTGCTGGATTTCCGGTTTCCTGTACCTCTTGCCAGCGCGGCTTCTTAACAACACGGAACTTCGGAGTGGGCGCATCGGTCGCGGCCCCGCGATGCCTACCAATGAGCCCGGATCCCCTTCGTCGTTCATCGTTGTGTCCCACCCTCGGGACCCCGGCGACTTCACTCGGACGGACGACATTGATGTAGAAGATTGGCTCCATAGATTCGAACGTGTGAGTGCTCACAACAGATGGGACGACACCCTTAAGCTCGCCAACGCTGCTTTGTGCGTCCAGAAAGCTGCTGAGACATGGTTTGACACTAATGAGGCACGGCTAACCAGTTGGGATGTTTTCAAAGAAGAGCTTCGAAAGGTGTTCGGGAAGCCCGTTGGTCGCCTGCCTGCGGCAAAGCAAGAGCTCTCAACACGGGCTCAAACATCCACTGAAAGGTACGTCGCCCACATCCACGATGTTCTGGCCCTATGCTCCAAAGTTGACCCAGGAATGTCAGAAATGGAGAAGGTTGGTCATATCCTTAAGGGCATCGCCGACGACGCCTTTCACCTGCTCATTTGTAAGGACTGCGCCACCGTTGATTCCATCATCAAAGAGTGCCGGCGATTTGAGCAGGCCAAGGGACGCCGTATAGCTCAACTATTTGCCCGAATCCCGCACACTGCTGCGACATCTTCCTGTGATGACGTCCATCTACCCGCTCCTGCTCCACGCAGGCCGGACCCTGTCGCCCCGTCTGCGGATATTACCAGAATCGTGCGCCCCGAAATCGAAGCTATGGTCCCGACCCCCACACTACCATATGCAGATGATCGCTGCCAACTCCCTACGATCGCTGCAATCCAGGCCGTCATTCGCAATGAAATGGCAAGCATGGGCATCCATCAAGAGTGCAGTATCCGGCATCCCCATCCTCATTTTACCCAACAGTTTTCGCCGATCACGCACATGGGCCCCAAGCGCCTTTTGGTAACCACCGCCGCAATCCAGCTGAATGGCGAACGCCTGACGACAGACCAATATGCTTCAACTGCTCCCGTATTGGCCACATCGCTCGTTACTGTAGGAGCCGCTGGACTCCACCCCCGCCCAATGCGTCACCTCGTTACGGCTCTCGGCCTTTCTACTACGGCTACACTCCCGATGCGCAGCGCCGTACTTCGCCAACCTCGGATACCCAGCACTTGAATGCAGACCCTGTGCACACCCGGTTCAACCGCTCACCCTCGCCCCAACGCCGCCAGTCCCGATCGCCGCAACCTCGCCGCTCGTCTCCGATTCCAGACCGTGCCGCCCGATACTCTCCGGAAAACTAGGCAGTGGAGCTCCCAGAGGCGATGCTGCATTCCCGACCCGGCCCGAAAATCCTCTACCTCCTCGTTCTGGAAAGCACAACTTATTAGCCCTTCATGTCCCGGTAACTGCTTTAGTCGATACAGGTTAGCAGTTGTCCGTCATGAGCTCGTCCCTTCGCCGCTGCATACGGAAAGTCCTCACGCCTGCCCCGTCCCGTGTTTTTGAGATTTGCCGATGGTGGGATCACCACCGTAGCCGGAAGGTGCACTGCGCGTGTTGGACTGGCTGGCCACCAAATCCCTCTTATGTTTGCTGTCCTGGACACGTGCCCTCATGATGTTATTATCGACCTGGACTTTCTGGTGGACCACGCAGCCTTAATCGACTGTGCCTCAGGTGTTCTTCGGCTCGAGCTACCGAGCCCCCTTGCTACTGATGTCGAACCTCAGTCCCGGCTTCGTTCCACTGAGCACATTTGCCTGGCCCCAAAGACAGTGACCAACCTTCCGCTGACCTCGTCTCCGCCCGTGCCGGAAGGTGATTACATCGTTTCTCCGGTTACAGCCGTGTTGCTCGACCGACACGTGGCTCTCTCATTTTCGGTCGTAACAGTTGCCCAGAATCGGATCACACTGCCGTTACTAAATTTCGGACTTTCGACACAAGTCCTTCCTCAAGGAATAGCGCTTGCCCAGCTTTCACCATTGGATAACTGCGAGATTTCTGCCATGGCCCTTGACTCAGCCAAAGTTGACAAAGAACACCACCACAACCTCGCAAAATCCGAGGAGTTTGTACGAATGATTTCCCCGGACCTTCCAGCGCACCATGCTCACTAGCTTCGCTGTCTTCTTGCCAGCCATAGTGACATTTTTTACTTCGACGACTGGCCCTTCGGTCAGACATCCGTTGTGACGCATCACATAAACACAGGGGATGCAAGTCCGATACGTCGACGCCCATATCGCGTGTCTTAGACCGAGCGAGGTGTCATTCAGCGGGAAGTTGACGAAATGCTCAGAAGGGATGTTATTGAACCCTCATCTAGCCCATGAGCATCACCGGTTGTTTTGGTGGAAGGACGGCTCATGGCGCTTCTGTGTTGATTACAGGCACTTGAACAAAATTACCAAGAAAGATGTATACCCGCTCCCTAGAATTGATGACGCCCTCGACTGCCTACATGGTGCCTCCTACTTTTCATCCATCGATTTGCGGTCCGGATACTGGCAAATAGCTGTTGACGAAAAAGACAGAAAAAACGCTTTCGTAACACCTGACGGTTGTACCAATTCAAAGTCATGCCATTCGGACTGTGTAATGCGCCGGCCGCATTCGAAAGGATGATGGACTCTCTTCTTCGCGGGTTCAAGTGGACAACTTGCCTTTGTTACCTGGACGACATCGTTGTGTATTCGCCCACATTTAAGACTCACCTGCAACGTCTCTCGGACATTCTGGGTGTTTTTCGTAGAGCCGGTCTGCAACTGAACTCCAAAAAGTGCCATTTCGGTTGCCGCCAAATCAAGATTTTCGGCCACCTAGTCGACTCCACCGGTGTTCAACCCTATCCTGAGAAGATATGCGCCGTTAAAGACTTCCCCATTCCACGTTCAGTGCACGACGTGCGCAGCTTTATAAAGCTGTGCTCGTACTTCCGCCGTTTTGTCAAGGATTTCGCGGCCATGGCTCGCCCACTCACTGATCTTCTTAAGAAGGATGCAGCGTTCTCTTGGTGCCAAGCGCACGATCCGGCTTTTTCCGCGCTCATCGGCCACCTATCGAAGCCGCCCGTCCTGGCTCACTTTGACAGCTCTGCTCCGACTGAAATCCGCACGGACGCCAGCGGCCAAGGAATAGGGGCAGTGCTAGCCCAAACACAGGCGGGCCTCGACCGGGTGACAGCTTACGCAAGCCGCCTCTTGTCTCCATCCGAGCGCAACTACTCAATAACCGAGCGTGAATGCCTTGCTCTGGTGTGGGCCGTCGGCAAATTTATACCATATCTGTACGGCAGGCCGTTGACCGTTGTAACCGACCACCACGCCTTATGCTGGCTTTCTTCTCTGAAAGATCCCACAGGTCGGGTTGCTCGCTGGGCTCTATACCTCCAAGACTTTGATTATTCAGTTGTGTACAAGTCCGGTAAACTGCACAGAGATGCCGACTGTTTATCTCGTTATCCCGTCAGCGAGCCTCCCATATATGAGCTCGACACGGATATTTGAGTCTATTCTTTGTCGGACTTGAAAGACATCGGGGACCACCAGCGCCGTGATCCGACGTTTCGGCCTATTATCGACCGTCTCCAATCACAGCCAACGCAGCCTTCTCTGAACGCGTTCGTGCTGCGGGATGGTAACCTATACCGCCGCAACTACCGGGCTGAAGGACCTGACCTGCTTCTGGCGGTACCCGAGCAACTTCGCTCGGATGTCCTCCGCCAGCTCCACGACATCCCGATGGCTGGCCACCTTGGCGCTGCTCGCACTTATGACTGCGTCCGCAGACGATTTTACTGGCCAGGGCTCTACCGGACTGTGCGTCGCTATGTCGCGGCGCGCCATCCTTGCCAACGTCGAAAAACGCCTCCATTACGTCGCGCCGGCCAGTTGCACCCTTTGGACATTCCCACCGAACCATTTTATCGTGTTGGTTTAGACCTTTTAGGCCCCTTTCCGTTGTCCTCCTCCGAGAATCGTTCGATTGCGGTAGCCACAGACTATACTACCCCCTACGCTATCACCCGTGCGCTCCCAACGAGTTGTGCTACAGATGTAGCCGATTTCCTCCTGGAGGACGTCACCCGGCGTCATGGTGCTCCGCGACAGTTGCTCACGGACCGTGGCCGGTACTTTTTGTCACAGGTTGTCGAGGACCTTCTCCGCTCTTGTGAAACAAAGCACAAACTGACGACTGCATACCATCCTCAAACAAATGGCCTTACTGAGCGGCTCAACAAAACGCTCACTGACATGCTTGCAATGTACGTTTCCACAGACCATCGAGATTGGGACGTTACACTATCGTATGTCACATTTGCTTATGATTCCTCCCGGCACGACACGGCTGGATATTCTCCTTTCTTCCTTCTTTTTGGTCGTGAGCCTACTTTACCGTTCGACACCACCCTACCGACTTCAAGTGAGCCGACCACTGCATATGCTCGTGACATCATCGCCCACGCTGAACTGGCGCGCCAGGATGCCCGAGAACGACTATTGGCCTCACAAGCATCCCAGAAGTCTCGATACGATGAGTGTCACCGCCCTGCACACTTTGCTCCTGGCTCCTTGGTTCTTTTGTGGACCTCTTCTCGCCGAGTTGGACTGTCTGAGAAGCTCATGTCCCCCTTCACTGGCCCCTACCGCGTCGAGCGGGCCGTCACCCCCGTCACCTATGAAATCATGCCTGTTTTGCCTCTGACCTCGTCTGGGCACTCAGTACCTCAGCTCGTTCACGTGAGCCGCCTCAAGCCGTACCACCGACGGAGTCTACCTGCTACTGCTCCTCCTGATAACAGGCACCGGGACGGTGCTTCCGCGGCGGGGGAGTTGTGTCACAGACTTCGGACAGATTACTGAGAAACGTACACGGGGCATAACCGCATATCCATTTGGCCAATCTCTCCCTATCGGGGTATGTGCTCCAGTGGAAAGACGCTGGGCGATGTCCAACGGAATGAAGAGGAGGTAGACGAAGCCCGAGCTCCCGGTGGGTTTGCGCCATCAACCCGTCTTTTCGCCCGGTGGCTACGGTGTCCTTTGTAAATACACCTCCTTCCTGACTACTCATCTCCGCGTTGTCACGTGACAATATGTATATATGTATGTATATATATATATATATATATATATATATATATATATATATATATATATATATATATATATATATGTATATATATATATATATATATTTATATATATATATATATTTATATTTTGTATATATATATATATATATATATATATATATATATATATATATATATATATATATATATAACGAACGTTATATTATATAACTAACCTGACATTAACGAACGCACCCTACACCCTCCTAGCACGTGGACTCCAGATGTAGATCAATCTCCAGAATTGGATGTGTACTTAAAATCACTATCAAGAGAAATATTGGCAACAACTAAGCGATCAAACAAGCGCAAGAACCTAACTCCGTCGGAAGAAGTTACCCTGAATTGCCTATAAGCCAGAACCGACATAGTCATAAAGCCAGCCGACAAAGGTGGCAGTGTAGTAGTTTTACCTAAGGGAAAATACAAAGATGAAGCTTATAGGCAGCTCAATAACCCTCGCCACTACAAGCCCTTAGATAACGATCCGAGCCAGGAATACAGCCTAAAAATCCTTCAGAGCCTCACAGATCTATGATCTAGAGAATTAATAACGACTACTGACTTAAATTTCATGAAACCGAGTAATAAGCATGCAGGACGTTTTACGTCCTCCCAAAAGTCCATAAAGTCCCCATAGAATTATTGTTCACTGCCGTCATTCCTGGCAGACCCATAGTTTTGAATAACAATACCCCAACCGAAGCACTATCTCTGTTTCTGAATCATCACCTATCCGACATTCCGGCTCTTCTTCCTTCATTCGTTCAGGACACCCCCCACTTCTTCCGCATAATAGAAGAGATAAATATGGGCGGGCGCCTACCCAGTGGAACCATCCTTGTTACTCTTGACGTTGCTGCATTGTATACTAACATTCCGTTAGCCGAAGAAATTGAAGCGATTTCAAAATCTCTATCAGTGAACCCACACCAACATGCACCAGAAGTGTACATAACTTTGTTAAAACTAGTTCTAATTCTCAATTATTTTGAATTTGACTCTTCTTACTTTTTGCAAGTTTTTGGAACTAGCATGGGTACTCCATTCGCACCGACCTATGCCAACATTTTCATGGGGCAACTTGAAGCTACCCTATTAAGCTCTTTTCCGCATAAACCTCAGGTTTACCTCCGCTACATTGACAACATCTTCATGATTTGGGAACACGGTCGCGCGCCTCTAGAAACGTTTATATCCCATCTCAATTCTTCGCATCCGACTATTAAATTCTCCTGTCAGTATTCTGAAAAAGAAGTGAACTTCCTAGATACTACCGTCATTCTAGACAACGCTAAACTTAAAACCACGCTTTTTAGAAAGCCAACAGCGGCTGCTACCGCGGGCTGCGGACGGGACCGACGGGCGGCCAGCCACAGCAATGACGCCAGGACAGCGACGAGCAGCCAGCGTCCGCGGCGGACGCTCTTTACCCTTCGTCGGCCCAAGTGACTGAAGACGTCGTCGTAAGTGTACAGCACCATGCTGTAACTTCCTGGACAAGCAGTGCGTCAACCGCCGCAGTGTTTTCTTTACGCGCTTTCCGTGCTTGCTTGCTGTACTCTTTTTATATTGATCCCAACTGGCTTTGTTTGTTTTTTCCTACCTTAATTTTCCCGGAATAAACCGGTGATTTGTTCTCATGCAGATAGGCGTTACTTCGTCGGGCGGGTTGGGGCTCGCGAACCCTTTATGCTCGAAGGGGGATCCTTCACTGGCGCCCAACGTGATTTCTTTCTTTTTTTTCCTGTTCTCGTCTTCGAGCCTTGACTCGCCCCGCGAGCTACACTGCCGCCTGCATGTGGGAATGCTTGCAGAAAGCTTCCGAAATGTGTATGCTTTGTTCGGGCCGCTAACCTTTTTCACGCAGCGGTGACCGGAGGATTAAGCACCCCCAAAAGCCGGCCGTGCCTACTTTGCGAGCATCACTTGGCCAGCGGAGGATGCTTCCAATCGTCTACCACAAGCCAACGCTCAACGACAAAGCTGGCGTGAAAAAAAGAGCGGCCAAAAGCTGCGCACCAATCCTGTGAGTGACCCGGCACAGAATTTGCGCTTATCGACAAAGGGTAACCGCTGATTATCCGGGCGCGCCTACTTCGAAGCATTTTATTTCTGTGCCGGTCAGAAAGGCTGTATTTCAGGCGGGGTTGACAGTATTTTACAGCTACAACTATGTCGACGGACGAGAATGCTGTTCCTCGGTTAAGCGAAAATGCCTCCGCACTTCTCTTGGGTAGTACTGCACAGACTGACCCGCTATCAGTAAACACAAAGACAATTCTTGACTTGATGGCCCAACTGATAGCATCGAAGGCCGAGTTTGAAAAGCAACTGTTGTCGCTTCAGGCTAGCAAGCTTAACACTGAGGCATTATACAGTGATCGGGCGCCACAAGATAATCAATGCAACTGTTACTGCAATGCGTCGTTGCGGTTAAACTTAGCCGTGCCAAACTACAGAGGCTATACAGACAAGAAGTCTGGTTTCGACTTTCTTTATGAATTGTCGGACTAACAACAAGCCATGGCAATTTCAGATAGCGTGCTGATAAGCAGGATATTGCCAGTTGCTTTGCGGTCGGCAGCTGGTGTTTGGAGACGCCACCAGAAGCCATTTGAGCATATGATGGACTTTAAGGAGCGCTTTAAGCTGGAGTTTCGGCCTCCCGGGTATGAGTACCGCATCAAAGACGAACGTCGCGCATGGACACAGGGAGACGGTGAAAGCCTTCGCGAATATGTGCGTTGTATGCAGGACCTGTACGAGCGAGCGGAACCGGCGGCACCCGAGGCAAAAAGGTTTTCCGGGTCGTCCGACAGTGCCACCCGAGGTTCCAGGTGTACTTGCGATCCCGGCGCTTCTCCGACTTCGATGACCTGGCAAAGGAGGCCACAGCCATACAAGCTTCGCTGATGGCCACGAAATCCTACCACCCACCACCGCCTAAAGAGGTGTGCTTAGAGCCTTCCTGTGCGTGCATACCGCAGGCCCCCTCCGGACGAGACCACCCGAGATCACACTGGAAGAGAGCCACGCAGCGAGCCAGGAAGGCAGCGCTGTTCGCAGGCGTGGGGTCCGTCAACCGGCAACCACGAGGGAATGGCCAGAGGCAAACAGCAGAGGGCAGCCACGGCGGGGAGGGCTGCAGCGCTGACTCACCCCAGCGGTGCGGCGCCACCGTGGGAAGCTGTTGCAGCGCTCACTCACCCCAGCGGTGCGGCGCCACCGTGGGAAGCTGTTGCACCGCTGACTCACCCCAGCAGTGCGGCACCACCGTGGGAAGCTGTTGCAGCGTCACCCCAGTGGTCCGGCGCCACCGTGGGAGATGGGTGCAGCGTCAACTCACCCCAGCGGTGCGGCGCCACCGTGAGCAGCGTCAACTCACCCCAGCGGTGCGGCGCCACCGTGGGAGATGGTTGCAGCGTCAACTCACCCCAGCGGTGCGGCGCCACCGTGGGAGATGGCTGCAGCGCTGACTCACCCCAGCGGTGCGGCGCCACCATGGGAGATGGCTGCAGCGCTGACTCACTCTGGTGGTGTCGCGCCCCCCTGGGAGATGGTTTTCAAGCGCCGACTCACCCCAGTGGTGCGGCGCTGTCGTGGGAGCGCTGTTCGGCCGGAATGACAAGAGGCAAGTACCTCACAGTACGGAGACATTTCCTAACCATCGAAAATCCATCTGTGCAGACATCTGCAAGGAAGTCGTGCCCAAATCAACCTAGTCGAGCAACATGGAAAGGTGGCTAGCGGCTTTCCACCAGACCGTGTACTCAAGCTGTGCGAGCTGGGAGGCGCCACCCCGCCTGGACACAGTGCAGCCGACCGGCGCAAGCGCCAATGCACTGGTATTCTGGTCATCCTACCACCCAGCGGCACGCTGTGCACACCCCCTCGCGCAACCAATCGAGATACGTCACTCGAAACTGCGGCGAGACTCTCCGCATCGCGACAGGCAGCAGTGCACAAACCCGCAGATGCACAAGTGCAAAGACCCACCGCCGCCAAAGCGGCCAAAACGGCCGCCGAAAGCTCGGAGCGGACGGCGGGTGCAGGAGCAGAGCCAAAATTCCACACCAACTGTCTTCGAGCATGCCGCACCCTACATGAACGACATGGAAGGCGGGAACTTGGTGCGAAAGGCACACGAAGAGCCTCCAGCGAGCAACAATCAGCGCATGGCGAGCTGTTGGCCTTTGGCCCTTGGCGGACAGGCTGCAAGCGTGGACAATGCACCTTTCATTACAATCAAGGTAGCCGGCCTGATTATACCTGCCCTACTGGACACTGGAGCAACGGTTTCTGTGTTTGGAGACGCTGTCGGAGAATCGTGCTCTCTGAGGAAGATCAAATTGCGGCACGTGAGCACCAGTATCAGAACAGCTTCAGACCAGGTTGTGCCGAGTACAGCGGCAGCGAGACTGACGGTATTCGTTGATGGCCGCAAACACAGGCAGCGGTTTTTGTACCTTCACGGTCTTTCCTGTCCAGCCATTCTGGGCCGTGATTTTATGGCCAGAACAGGGCTAGTGCTTAACGTCAAGGCCCGAAACTACCACTATGGACCTGGAACGCCGCTAAACAGCTTTGCGGCAGGACCATCAGAATCGCTGTCAAGGTTGCTGACAGCGGAGACCACTGTGGGAAAGGTTGAAACTGGTTTGCGAACAATCTTGATGTCATTCGCAGGACCACCAAAGGAACAATCGCGGTTCGCAGCAGTACTACAACCCTTCACAGCGATGTTCACGGAAGCTCCGGGTACTGTGAAGATTTTTGAGCACCACATCGAGACTGGAGATGCGCGTCCCCTACGGTTCAACCCGAGGCCCTTGAGCGTCCACAAGCAACCACAGCTGGACGGAGCCCTGCAGGATATCGTAAATACAGGAGCGGTGAGGCCATCAAAAAGCCCTTGGGCATTTCCGATTGTGTTGACCGATAAGAAAGACGGTAGTGTCCGTATGTGCGTAGACTACAGACGCCTAAACGCGATCACCGCGAGAGATTCGTATCCCTTTCCATCCATCGATGCGGTTATGTATGCGCTAGGTTCAGCAAAGGTTTTTACCACCCTTGACTGTAGTAGAGATTTCCTACAGATCCCTGTAGCGGAAAAGGGTATCGAGAAAACAGCGTTCACTTGTACCCGAGGGTTGTTTGAAGTCGTGAAGCTGCCTTTCGGTTTGTCGAATTCCCCAGCAACTTTCCAGCGCGTGATGGACATCGGGCTGTGGGACGCGAAGTTCAACTACGTGATGGCGTACATGGATGATGTGGTTGTATTTTTAGACAACCTTGACGATCATGTTGTTCATTTGCAGACTGTGTTGGAGCGCATGCAGAACGCAGGCCTCACAGTAAACCCCCGCAAGGTACAACTGGCTGCCAGCAGGATCGAGCTCCTGGGCTTCGTTGTGGACCAAGGTTCAGTCCGGCCAAACGAGGAGAAGCTCAAGGCGATCTTGCAGTTTCCGAAACCAGAGAACGTCAAAAGTCTACAGCGCTTCCTGGGTATGGTAGGCTTCTACAGGCACTTCATTCCGAACTGTGCGGACTTGGCACGGCCCCTCCATCAGCTGATAAGGAAGGGCGCCAGGTGGTCATGGACGGCTTCGGAGGAGCAGGCGTTTAAGGCCCTATCAAGAGCCATCGCCGACACCACGAGCCTGCGGTTGCCAAATACCAACCGCCCCTTTGTTGTCCAAACCGATGCAAGTGAGTACGGCATAAGGGCTGTTTTGCTACAGGAGCATAGCGGTGAACGGTACCCTCTGGCATTCGCCAGCCGCACTCTCTCAGTGGCCGAACAGAAACATTCAGTGACAGAAAAAGAGTGTCTTGCCATAGTGTTCGCCCTCAAAAAGTTTAACATGTACTTGGATGGAGCAGATTTCACGATACAGACTGACCACCAAGCACTGTCATGGTTGTCACCGCTTCAGAACCCTGCGGGTCGCCTCGCACGCTGGGCGCTAAACCTGCAGAAGTATCACTACAAAGTGGAATACAAGAAGGGCACCAGCAACAAAGCTGCGGACGCCTTGTCTCGCGCACCCCTACCAGCACAACAGCAACCTGAACCCCAGGTCTTCGCGGTTACAACGCCTGCAGAAACCTGGGGAACCCTGGTAATTCGCCAGAAGATGCTTGAAGCGCAGCAGGCCGACGAACAGTGCAAGAGCATTCGGGAGTCCATTACGGCCGCGGAGAACGACGATTCATACAGCGGCACAGGCCCCAGACTACGACTACTACATCCAAAGCCAAGACGGCTTGCTACTGCGGTACATCCCAAGTTCAGATACGGACAGTGGTGGGTATCCCTTTCGGGTATTCGTACCAAAGCGCCTAAGGCGGTCTTTTCTGGAATATTACCACGACACCGCCCTCGCATGTCATAGTGACGGATAGAAAACATACGAAAAGCTATGCCGCGTTGTCACATGGCCTCGCATGAGAAAGGAGGTAATGAAGTACGCCCAGACATGACTAGTTTGCCAGTCTGTAAAGCCAAGAGGAGGTAAACCACCTGGCCTCACGAAGTCAGTCGAGAGCCGCTTCTCTTGGCAGATCGCGGCTTGCGACGTGATGGGTCCATACCCACGATCGGTAAAAGGCACTCGCTACCTCCTTGTGGTCACAGATCATTTCTCCAAGTGGGTCGAGCTTTATGCGTTACGTAAACTTGATTCCAAGTTGATCGGGGACAAGTTGTTGGATACGTTCACCCGCTTTGGATTTCCGGAACAACTCATAACGGACAATGCGACGTACTTCACCAGCAAGAACTTCGTGGACACTTGTTCGGTTCTTGGCATAGTACATAAGAAGACTACTCCGTACCATCCACAAGCAAACATTACGGAACGTGTCAACAGGAAGTTGAAGATGATGTTGGTGGCCTTCACTGAACGCGACAAAGACTGGGATGGTCGCCTCTCGGAAATGGCGTTTGCAACTAGGACTACGGTCAATCGCTCGACCGGCTTTACACCGGCAGCCCTGCTATTTGGCCGCGACCTGTGTATTCCTTTTGAAAATTCATTCAGTGACCAGGTTGAGGTGCGCCCTCGCACTTATGTTAAATATTCGCAGGATCTTAGCAGCAGCCTGAACGAGACCATCCAGGAGGCCAGGCAACACCTGGATTTGGTACGACTCGAACACAGCTGGCAGTACGACAAGGGACGGTGCCGGGTTGAGTTTTCTGTAGGGGACCTTGTAATGCGCCGCACACATCCGTTGAGCGATGCAGCAAAAGGGTTTGCTGCTTCCCTGGCTGACCGATGGGAAGGTCCTTATCAGGTAACAAAGCGCCAATCTCGGCTGACGTATCGCCTTCGCAACCTAAACGGAGGACGGCATACGGGTCCTATACACATTGACGACCTTAAGAGATATAACGAACGGCACTCGAAAGAAGAAATATATTCTTGTTCATTATCTTCCAGGATGCCCTACCCGCTGAACGATACAGCAACATGGCTGGAGCGGGGAGACCCTCCTAAATATGCATTCATCTCAAACCCACTGGAGAAGTCTTCCTCTACGGCAGCCCCAGCACTTCTCGGACAACTCGGGAGTTGTCCGGTCTTGGGGGACGGGGAGTGTACGGACGCAGCCCCTACGAGCGCCCGCGCAGGGTGATTACGGTGTAGTGCGCGCGTCGAACAGCGATAGTGGCGTCAGTGCGTCATGAGCCCGTGCGCGCGCATGTGATCAACAGTGAGACGGGACAAATACGTGTAGTGCGCATACAACCCGGAACACGCGCACAACCAACGGAGTGTCGTAAAAAAAAAATTCCCGCGCCTTCCCGCGAGGGGAACACGAGTAAATACAGAGCATTGGGGCCTCAGTACTGATTGAAGGCAGTGTTGCTTCCATCGCTTCTTCCGTGATGCTGGAGTAGCAGACACGAGTAAACGTGGGCACGAGCGTCAACCAAGGAAGGAAGGAGCAACGCAGTGACTGAAACACGAGCGCCCGCTAGCCGCTATATTTGCAGCGCACGCAGTAGAGGGAGAGCAGTACGGGGGGGAGAGCGCGCATGCGCAAGCAGCGCGCACCCTTCCACGCCCCACCGCGCTGCTATCACGCACCTGTTACGCCGAGACCACGACGGAGCGAACGGGCTGACTACGACGCATGCGCGCGCCAGCTGCTGTTGAGAGAGAGGAGGGAAGGAGAGGCGCACCTGCTGCGGACGCGAAACTGTTGACACCGTCCGACGCAGGAACAGGCGAGGCAAAGAAATGCTCTATGCACATTTAAAACGGCGCTCACATGAGCGCCGGGGGGGGGGGGGGTGCGCACCGGGGCACACGAGAGAGCGGCTGCTACCGCGGGCTGCGGACGGGACCGACGGGCGGCCAGCCACAGCAATGACGCCCGGACAGCGACGAGCAGCCAGGATCCGCGGCGGACGCTCTTTACCCGTCGTCGGCCCAAGTGACTGAAGACGTCGCCATGAGTGTACAGCACCATGCTGCAACTTTCTGGACAAGCAGGGCGTCAACCGCCGCAGTGTTTTTTTTACGCGCTTTCCGTGCTTGCTTACTGTACTCTTTTTATATTGCTCCCGACTTGCTTTGTTTGTTTTTTCCTACCTTGGTTTTCCCGGAATAAACCGGTGATTCGTTCTCATGCGGATCGGCGTTACTTCGTCGGGCGGACTGGGGCTCTCGAACCCTTTATGCTTGAAGGGGGATCCTTCAAGCTTTGTCGTGAGTTCACCGTCTTCAATTTTCACGGTCACATCCAGGAAGTTTATGCTCTCTTGAGAGTAGGTGTGAGTAAAATTGATGTTCGGGTGTGCAGAATTGTAACCGTTGATGAAGTGGAGGAGCTCATCCTCGTTGTAGGTCCAAAAAAAAGATATCGTCAATGTACCTTTTGTACAGGAGAGGTTTTAGTGGGATTCAGACAGGAATGTAGCCTCTAACCTCCCCATAAACAGATTGGCGTAGCTTGGTACCATTTTGGTTCCCATGGCGGTTTCACTAACTTGCCCAAAGTACTCATTGTTGAATACAAATGAATTTAGTTCTAAGACGAGGGCCGCTAACCTCGCAACTACATGGCAGTCTGGGTATCTGGCTGTTTATGGAGCGCATACATGCTAGTTAGTGCGGCTATCCCTTCGTCATGGGGGGTGTTGTAAAGGGAAGATACGTCAAGGGTTACTAGGTACGAATCCTTTGGTACACGACGATCCGAAATAACTTTGAGGAAATCTGTGGTATCTTTTGTGTACGAGTCCAGGACGCTGGGAATGTGCCTTATTAGCTTGTCCACAAACCCCGATATGGGTTCGGTTATTGTGCCAATGCCGGATATAATTGGGCGCCCTGGGTTGCCAGTTTTATGGATCTTAGGAAGCATGTAAAATCGATCCGGACGGTGTTTCACTGGTCGCATTAAACTGTGCTCACTGGAGGTTATTTTTCCCCCGTCCAAGATATCTTTTAATACCGAAGTTACGATTTTGGTGTGCTCAATCGCGGGGTCCTCCGCAAGGCGCTCATAAAAGTTTGAATCATCAAGATGCCGGTGCCCTTCTCGAATGTAATCTACAGTATTCATGATTACAATTGCTCCTCTTTTACCGGATGCTTAATTGTTATGTCAGTTCTATTTTCCAAACGCTTCAAGCACGCTTTCTAAGACTTTGTTAAATTTTGACGTTTACCTTTGTGAATTTCATATTCCCGCATGACATCTTTTTGCACAGCGGCGACGTACAGATTCAGGCAATCGTCACGTTGAGAGTGCTTGGCGTCCAATCCCTGTTTGGGCGTGTCTGCGCATCTTGAATGTTAGGAGGCTTATCTAAAAAGTATTCTCTTAGTCTTAAATTTCTTGCGAAGTTATCTAGGTTTTGCAGTAACTTGAATTCATTAAAGCAGCCTGTTGTGGGGTAGAAGTTCAGCCCCTTCGAGAGTAGTTTTGTTTCATCAGGTGACAGGGCAGTACTAGATAAGTTTACGATAGCGGTGCCGCGTGGTTCTGTAGTAGGTTGGTTGTCCACCATGCAAGAAAGTGGTTGAGGGTCGGGGATATAGTTGAAAGGCGAGATTTCAGGCAAAGTAGGGTTGGGAACCCTATCTCGTCTCAGTTTGCCAATTTTTGTGTCTACGAGGTCACGGTGCTTAGCTTTTTCAAACTCCACTAAGGAGGTTATTTCGTCTGGTGAAAGGGGCCCGTTTGAGCGGATAAGATCTATGGTTTTGGCAGTTAGCTGTTTCACCTGTTTTTCGCTATGATTGATGGCCATTTTTACAAGTTCGAGAGAAGCACTTAAGAGAACGTTCTGCCATGCTAGTTGGTCGTGATGATCAAGGTTCGTTATGGAAGGCGCGTGAGAGAGCGTGATACCTTTAGGGGTTACTCCAGCTTTTAGGTACACTTGAAGCGTTGATTTATGAGGATCATGTTTAATTCGTTTGTCAGAAAGTTTTCTTATTTTTAGGAGTGTGGCGCTGTAGAATGTAGGCACAGAACCGGACTCACCATTTACATATCGGTCGGTACTAATCGGGAAGCAGGTGTGTGCGGCTGGCGGAGGTTATCGGTCGTCAATGTGGAGAGGCGTTGTTGCACAGGTGTTCCGGGCGTCATGCTCTGGGCGATTGTCGGAAACTCCATGTCGATGTTTTCAGCCAGAACTCCGGGAAAGAGCACTTGAACCGTGTCCACAATGGGGGGGGGGGGGGTAGCGGCGGTCTTCGGGGTTCTCCGCTGTGGCGGCCGGGCTTGCTGCATTGATGTTCTCCTGGTTGGCATGATGATCGGGGATGCGTGGCTCACTTCACGCGGCGTCGCCAACCGAAACTCTGTTGGTCTGGGTTGCAGGTTGGTAATGCGAGAGACTGCTGGCAGTGGCCGCTTTTGATGACAACCCGGGTGCCATCGTTGTTGCATCCCGTATGAGAAGACCCCTCGAAGTTTGCGCCATCACAGCGACTCCTAGGAAGCTGGGGTGAAGCCCATCCGCAGCCAGGAAACGACGGGGTGGGAGGGAGTCCAACTGATAGTCCACGTACGTCACTTTGGTTGGGCGACGACAGTAGCTCCGGGTAGTTTCGTTGAATTAGCGGGCTTCCCAATTAACCTTTGGTCGGTAAGCCGGCGGTTCGTGGGACGTGGCAACACACATGACACGACCAAATTCTGGAGCTCCGGTCTGGTTCGAAGGGTGTCGTTTACCAGTCGGCGAGACGGCGAAGGGTCTCATCGCAGCCGTAATGCTCCAGCTCGCTTGTACCGACGTGGAACACCAGTGTTCTCACAGCTCTTGGAATACTTGGAAGCTCACTTTCTATCTCGAACGTGGTCGCTCCTCGGGTGGTGGTAAAGGCAGGGGCCTCTTTGTCATACGGATTGAAGTGCTGGTGGAGGTAACGACTTTGGGAATTTCCGATCACTGCAGAGGTAGGCGGATGTTTGGGGAACCTCCGCGTGAGTTGCTGCTCCGAGGGTGCGCCGGGGGCCGGTCTGGAAACAACTGGCATACTGGCGATGGGGCCGAAGGCGTGGTGAACACAAAGCAAGAAACCTCGGTAACTGCAACAGCGGAGGGTTTATTTCGACGTTTCGACTTCGAGAATCACACTCAGAAAATTCTATGGAGACAAGAAACCAGCGGTCCGCTACACAGATGCTATCCGGTACCCTCGAAAGTCTGCGCATGCCATCAGCGTTGTCAACAACCATGGCACAGAACTTACGTCGGCCACAATCCCAGTCCCTGACACAGAGTCTGCAGAGGAAATTGCCATCGCCCTCGCTGCTACCACGGGCTCAGACTACCTCACTGTGATCACAGACTCCAAAACCGCCTGCCGCAATTACCAACTGGGTCGTGTTTCTGGTCAAGCCATCCGCATCCTGAACAATCTACAAAGCTAACCCGAACTCCGCATAGTGTGTACCCCAGGCCACACATCCCTCGATGGGAATGAAGCGGCACACGCCGCTGCCCGCGAGCATACCTTCCGGGCCTTCCCCTCGTTGGCAGACAGATCGATGACCTCCAGCGATGACATTCCAAGAAGATACCCGGATGTCCTCGCCCATTACCGACTGCAGCGCCGCATTTACCCCCCACCACACCCCAACATGACCAGAGAGGACGCCATTACCCTCAGACAGCTGCAAACTAACACCTATCCCACGGAACACTACTCCATGCCATCTACCCAACAACATACACTCTGACTCGTCAATACTGCCCCACACCCAACACTCTCTACCATATGGTCTGGGAGTGCCAACAATCGCCATCATTAACCCCCCAACCAAACCCAACCCTGGAGCAGTGGGAGGACCAGCTGACGAGCTCACGCCCTCAAGACGAGCAACGAGTGGTGGACAGGGCCCGCCGGGCAGCGAAGGACCAAGGCTTCCTGGACTAAGGAGGCCTCCCACAACGGAACTAATACAGCTGAATAAATGTTTATTCCTCCTCCTCCTCGACTTCGAGACAAGTCTTCTACGGGAATGATGGCTTCGGTTGCTTGGGAAGAGAGCATATATGTCGAAAATGGATAGCGGGTTTACGAATGGCCAACGATACCACACACAAACACACCTGAATAACACAAACACGAAGCGGGAATCTTCCTTATTAGAAGAATGAACAAAAAATGAACAACGAAGAGAGAGACGAAGAGATAGTTGGGGGGGGGGAAAGAAGAAAGGGGGAAGAAAGAGCACTGAACAGGAATTCAAGGGGTGGCGGAAACGTGAAAAGCTCAACAGCGTCCGAAAGTGGGGTTGTAGAACAAAGGAGACAAGGCAATTTATCTTCCGCGGCTAGCCGTCACTATGCAAACGCCCAGACGCTCGGAGGGATTGCGTTTCCGTTGATTGAAAGCGAGTGTCCCGCCATATTTTCGGAAAGTGTGAACAAGGAATTTTACAGCCCTTTTATAGGCCCGTTCCCGGAGCTGAGACAATTAAAGGACGTTTTGGGGTTGCGCAGAAGGAAACGGTCCGCCACCATTCCACCGTTCCCTCGCCGGACGGACGAATTCCGAGAACGGGGCGATAGGCCGAGTTTCCAGGTCTTTGTTAAGAGCTGCCACCTTGCAGCTCAGCGACAACCCGTGCGTCGTCGGTGTCTCCCCTCCGCTGAGCGGGGGATGGGGGGGAAACAGCCAAACCAGAACGCAAGCTGCTCAACGGGATGGAGGGGAAATCGGACAAAATAAACCCCGATGGTTCACTAGCCGGGCTTAGAAGACGACTGTAGGTGCAAGATAGGGAAAATACGTTTGCAAGCCGTCAAAAATGTAACGAGTCCGCGGGGGCGAATAGTGATAACAGCGGCAAAAAGATGTGCGCTCGAATAATAACGCAGACCCCAGAATTGTATTGCTTATTTTCCGGGTTATGCGCCATATCCAAGCGTTCAAATCTTCAACCAATTTTTGAACACGTGTTTTGGGGAGAAGATAAGCAGAAGTTATTGCTGAAACAGCACTGGCACTAAGCAACATTACTTAAATGTAAGATTGTGACGGAGATTTAGAAAAGGTTTCCAAAGTTATAACATAATATTATAAAAGAGAGAATTAAAAAAACGATAAAAGGATAGTAGTGAACACGAAGAGCGGAAAAGGAGAGAAGGAAGAAGAATGAAAACAAAAATGGAAAGATCAGCAATGTGGGAAACATCCACTGAACAAACGCTCACGTGCTTGTGATTTCGAGAATCCGGTTCCGGCTACATACACAGTGCCACTGATACGGTTAGGTAGATGACAATGTTTAATTCGCTGCAAGTGTACCTAGGTCCTCATTTATACCTTTTTTCATTGTATTGAATCGGTATATGAGGTATGATTCACGTTGTTCTCATTCCCGGTTTGACCTGAACCCCGTCTCTTAGAGCGTGACGCTTAGTTAATCGAAAAAATGATCTGGAAGGCTGAGGTGTCTGGAGAGGGGCAGGGTCGGTCGCGTTTTGGCGTGCGCTTTGTGATTATTGAACCGGAGCCTGAAAGAGGTCCCTCTTTGCCCTATATATTGCATTCAACACACATTGCATTCAATCAAATAAATCACATTGAAAGTGTCACACGCCATGTTCCCGCGAATTTTTAAAGAGTACTCTGAGTGGGAGCTTTGAGCAGTGCTTGTCTGTTGCATTGTGCAATATCCATGCATGGAAGGCAGAACCGCAAGTCTGGGCATTAGAAACAGATTTGTTAAGGTACGAGTAAAAACACTTTGAGGCATGAAGAAATCAATATCTGTTGACATACGATTGCACAGAATTAGCAGGCGTTCAGCAGGTGATTAGCTATGTGGCATACTGGGGGCAAATATTGCACAATGGCGTGTGAATCGCTGAGGGTCATGTAAATTGACGCTGTGCAGTAACTCGGGAGGGTCAAAATGACCATTTAGTATCTTATAGAAAAGCATGGCGTCACGATAACATCGGCGACTTTCTAGATCGGTGATTCCTATTATATTCAAAAGAGAATAGTATTCATAATAAACTTCACGTTCGAAATATCTGTCATAGATAATTCGAACCAGGCGCTTCCGGACTGATTCTGTTAGGTGGGAATACGTTTTTGGCAGCTGGTTCCAAACAACAGAACCAAATTCCAAACGCGATCTCACCAAAGAATAAAACAAGTGGATGATGGTATCCGGGCATTTAAACTTGCGTGAGACGCGCGAAATTACACCCAGTAGTTTAAAACCGGTGTTACGAAGGGATGCAACATAGGGTTTGAAATTAATATGACTCTCAATGAGTACTCCTAAATCTTTGATAACGTTTACGCGAAAATAGCTTCGTTGCCCCACTTTGTAAGAAAACAACACTTGCACCTTCTGCCTCGACAGAGTAATGATTTTGGTTTTAGACGCGTTTAGAGAAACAATTTTTTATACACCACTGCGAAATGGCAAAAATATCCTTCTGCAGGTTTACACAGTCCTCTGTTGACTGAATTTTTGAAAACGGCTTCATATCATCCGCGCACAGAAGAACTTTTCCATAATTTACTCAATTGACAACATCATTTATAAAAACAAGAAACAACAGTGGGCCCAATACCGACCCTTGTGGCACTCCGGAGGTCGGAAAAAGGGTATGGACAAAATGTCATCAACACGGACATAATTCTGGCGCGTTGATAAATAACTGAGCATCCATTTACGGAGCTCGGGACAGAAGTCATAGCCTTTTAGCTTTCGTATGAGTAATTCATGATGGACTCTGTCGAATGCCTTTGATAGATCAAAGTAAATGCAGTCCACCTGACCTCTGTTTGAGACCACAGGGGACACGTGGGTCAGGAAGGAACAGAGGTTAGTTTCAACAGATCGCCCTCTCACAAAGCCGTGCTGTTGAGTTGTTAACAGCTTGGACAGATAAGCAGAGAAGCGCCTGCACACAATTCTTTCAAAAACCTTGGAAAAGCCACAAAGCAAAGAAATCGGGCGGTAGTTGGACGGGTTACAATCATCACCTGTTTTAAAAATTTCCCCGCATTTCCCCGAGGGGAAGAATGTGAAAGTGCGAATGCAGGAGTAGAATTTGCGCGGTTCGGTAATGTTCGCGAAAGAGAGATCACACACACACACACAACTACAAAGAAAGAAAGATGCATTTATTCACAGACACCTATTTGTTTTGTCGTTGTACTTGATTGCTAGAGCGGATCTCAGCTTTGAAATTTCGTGTCAGTACTCCTTTAAGCGGGTGCATTAGCCCTTCTCCCGCCCGATTCTTGGCCAATCGCCCTAAGTGGGTATGTGCTAAAGAAATTAGGAACTCTTCTTGGCCAATCGCCCTAAGTGGGTATGTGGTGCGGACGGACGGACGGCGGTGGACGCGTGATTCAGATTACTTGGCCAATCGCGCTAAGTGGGTATGTGCTAAAGAAATTAGGAACTCTTCTTGGCCAATCGCCCTAAGTGGGTATGTGGTGCGGACGGACGGACGGCGGTGGACGCGTGATTCAGATTACTTGGCCAATCGCGCTAAGTGGGTATGTGCTAAAGAAATTAGGAACTCTTCTTGGCCAATCGCCCTAAGTGGGTATGTGGTGCGGACGGACGGACGGCGGTGGACGCGTGATTCAGATTACTTGGGCAACATGCCCTAAGTGGGTATGTGGTGCGGACGGACGGACGGCGGTGGACGCGTGATTCAGGGTCGCTTAAGAAGTGCATTCGCACTTAAAAAATGGGGTGACCATGCCTTTTTTTTAATGTACTAGAAAGACACCAGTGTTGAGCTAGAGATTAAAAACAGGCCAATGCAGGGGCGATGAGCGAGCAACATCCTTTGATGATGAACAGCGGGATTTGATCAGCTCCCGCAGACCATTTAGGTCTGAACTTGTTTATCGCCGCTATGACGTCAGAGACGGTAATAGAGAAAAGGGAGCAGGTATCAGTACTGGCGTTTTGATCTGTATCTCCTGCACGCAAATCAGGGCAACCTCATGCGCTAAGTGGCAAATAACATTCGCTAAAAAAGGAGGAAAATGTGTCCGCGACTTCCTTCGGTGAGGACAGATGATGGGTTCCAGAATCAGTGCGCACGCGCAAAGAGATGTTGTGCAAAGATTGGCGCGTGTGGTCGTGCACATATTTCCAAAAAGACTTCGGATCGGAGCGCAAGCTATGCTCCGCTCGTCTTTCGTTCATAGCTTTATCACGTTGTGTTAGCTTTTTTACCAGAGAACGAAACGCCCTGAACTTTGCGTACCAAATGGTCAACCCAGTTTTCTTGAAACGACGGTGAAACATTTCCTTCTTGCGCAATGCTGTTTTTAATTCTTTATAGAACCATGTGGGAAAATGGCCGGAAATAAATTGCCTTTTCGGGATGTGCTGATCAATTGCCTCCTTAATTGGCGTGGAGAGTTCGGTCGCTGCTTTGTCTGCATCGCTCGTAGCATAAACTTCAGACAAAATGTACGACTCAACGTGTTTGTAGAGATTAAAATAATTGCCCTTTGTGTAACAATAGACAAGCCTGGAGGTTAGTACACGTTGATAAAAAGTTGCGTTAAAGGTTACCACGAAAGGCGGGTGGAAGGAATCAATGTTGACAAGAGATTTCGTTACAGCTTCCAAACTGCCGATACAAAAATTTGATAGCATAATGTCAAGGGTGTTACCAGCCACGTTTTTCAAATTATTCTATTGAATTAAGCCACTAAAATTGATAAAAGTCAAGAACCAAGAGACCTTGCTGGCCGTCACACAATCACATCCATCTGTAGTACCAAGCAACCAGTCAACCTTGGGAAGGTTGAAATCACCATAGAGTTGCACATGATGTTTACTGAAATCAACTTTATCAGATAGTGTGCTAAAATGTGCAATAAAAGATGAGCTGTTGAATTTGGGGGGAAAATAATCGTTACCTATAAGGTAACTGCACCGGTTAGCCTGGATCTCGACCCAAACACACTCATCATAGGTTTCAAGATCATGCCTACGTGTAGCCTTTACCGCGCCTGACACAGCTATAAGGACACCTCCTCCGAACATCTGTCTTGTAGCTTCATAGTTACGATCACGACGGAACACAGTATAGCGATCTGTAAAATATAGGGAGTCGGAGAGGTCTTGGCATAGCCATATCTCCGTTAGGGCAAATTATGTCAAAGGAGGAAGCTACAACATTGGCAAAAAATTCACTGGCCTTAGTACGTAGGCCTCTGAGATTTTGATAATAGACCGATGTGGCTGATCTAGTGTCCATGACTGTCATTTTGGGCTTCTACAACACGGGACTCATCAAGTTTAACCAAGAATTGGTGGAATATAGAGCCCTCGGGCCAAACATCGGGGGAGTTCAAAGCGGCAAATGCCTCGTCATCACCAGAAAGGTGAAACGAGGCGTAAGAGTCATACTTCGTACGCAGCTTCACGCACTGGACTGTTTTGTCACCCAGGACAGGTTTTAGCAAGTCTTTAACGTCTTCAATCGACGTTCTGGGATCAAGCCTAGCGACGAAGAGAGTTTTGGAAATGGGTTTTCGTGGTACAGCCTTTACCATGGACAACTTCAAAGTTCCAGATGACGCAGTTGCTCGACGTCGGTACTTCACCACCTTGAAACCGTCTTCCGTAATGTCCATCGGCGAAGTGCCACCACCACAACCGCTGGCAAAATCACTGCTTGAACAACCGTTAGCACCGTCGATGACGACATCCGGACGGTCACTATCGACGCTGGCGTTCTTTGATGGTGGTGCCTGACGGTGCTTGTTGACGTTATGTTGGCTTATTCGATTCGAAGCACCAGCGCTGTCTACGTTGGAGGGGTGTAGGCACGATGCAGTCATTCTACCAGCCGCAACTACTTCAGATAAGCGGCGTGAAGCCGGTGGAGGCAAAGGTGGAAAGTTACCGCGAAGTTGCAGCAGCTCCGAGCGCAGGTGGCTGTTTTCAGCTTTCAAGCATTTAACTTCAGTTTCCAACAAATCCAGCCTGTTTAGGATGGTCGAGAGCTCACTGATGTGGTCGAGGGTACTTAGCTTCCTAATGTCAGCCGAGTTGCTTGTTGGGTGCACTTTCGATGAATGAAATTCGGTCCCATTGTCCACTGAAGGCGATACGGACGAACGCCTTGCGCACGATGAACACTTGTACGAGCTTTGGCCGGACTCCATGAAGAAATTGTAATCTTCCGTGCGAACGTTTATACATTTGCAGTGAAAGCGTCGTTCGCAACTCAAACACTGCAAGAATTGCTGCTTGGCGTAAAAGCGAGCGGCGCAAGAGCCACACCCATCCTTCGGAGAAGCGTTGCGTGAGTCCGTGTTATCTTCCTCTGTAGCCGTCGATTCTTTAGCCATGATGGCAAGCGAGCGCGTGAGCATGCGTCCGCTCTCATTCAGCGCTGAATGAGAATGTACCTAATTGCTTTTTTCTGAAGCATGAAAAGATGATTGAGGTTGGTATTTCGGGTCGATCCCCACACCAAAAAACAATAATTCAAATGAGGCAAGAACAGTGTGTTGTAAATTAGTAGTTTGATTGGCACTGGAAGGAAGGAACGCATTTTGGCAGGAACACCAACACATTTACCCAGATTGCTTGCAACAGAATCTACGTGAACATCCCATGACATATTCTTGTGAAAGTTCACACCAAGGGTTTTTACACAATCCGCAAGCGCAATACCAGTGTTACCCAAGTATAGCAGGCAGTCAAAACAAATAGGAAGTTGTCGCGTATGGAACACAATCGCATTTGTCTTATTAGTATTATTAAGACAGGAGTTCATTTCACTCCACGCTTGAAGGCCCTGGAATGTATTGTTCACAAGTGGAGTTAAGCTCTGCAAATTACTACCACAGTAAAAAATATGCTTGTGTCATCAGCATACATAATGTAAATGGGTTTATCATTATTCATTGTGATGTCGTTTATGTACAGGATAAATATCAATGGCCCTAAAATGCTACCTTGTGGGACACCAGTGGGGATTGACTGAAATGAAGAAATAAAGTTGTCTATTTTTACGCACTGTTCACGATACCGGAAATATGATTGCATAAGTGGGGTGCCACGAATTCCATATATATTAAGTTTCTTAAAAAGCGTGTTGTGGCTGAGGCGATCAAACGCTTTTGAGAAATCCACGAAGACACCAATACACAAGTCTTTTTTTTTCAAAGCACTTGAGAATTATTTCTTTTTGAGCGAGCAGTGCTGTCTCCGTGGATCTACCTTGAAGGAAACCATACTGCGATGAGGAGATTAAATTATATTTGGAACAATAATTCACGATTCGCTTATTGATTTTTTTTTCTAAGCATTCGGAAAACGCGGGCAGTATTGAAATGGGCCTGTAATTGTTCATATCGTTCCTATTCCCTTTTTTGTACAATACTTTCAATATAGACTTTTGCATCATTTTTGGAAAGCATCCGGTTGATAAGGCTAAGTTATATATGTATGCCCGCACAGGAGCTATGATGCCAATAACATTTTTGATAGGTACAATTTGAATGTTGTCTACATCCCGTACAGTACTGTTTTTAAGAGCTGAAAAAATTAAACAAACTTCATGTTCATCCGTAGGCTGCAGGAATATATTATGAGGGTTTGTGGGTAACGATTGTCCCGTATAATTTGGGTTGAGTGAAGTGTGCAAAGTTTTTTTAAAGAATTGGCTAAATTTCTCGGCAAGTTCTAAGCCTTTAATAACGCGCCCTTCAATGTTCATTTCTTTAGTGTCATGTGCACTATACCCTCTGTTTAGTAAAAAGTTAAGCTTTTTCCAAACCTGAGCGCTTCCCGGGTAGCAATCACGGCGAAATTGATTGTGCAGATATCTTTGTTTTTCAGATTGAAGGAAAGAGTTTAATTTATTACGATACCGCTTGAAAGCAGCGAAATCTGAAGGATTTTTAGTCCTTGGAAACTTTTTAAACATTGTTGTTTTCTTTTTTATCATTTTTATGCAATCTTGGTTTATCCAAGGCTTGCGTGCATTGCGGTCTTACTGATGTCATTGCCCAATACACCAGCTGATAATCTGTCTAGGTTTATATTTGTAACAAACATATCAATGAGCGTTGCCGAGTTCGGTGTTACGCGTGTGGCTGATTCTGTTACAATAGCATGGCCGTTTGATTCAATGGTCGAAACAAGCGAAGTTTGAACTGGCGGTTGCTTTAGAAGGTCGATTATAAAATCACCACCCAGAATTAATTTTAGGTTATTGTCATTCACTTAATTCAGTAGCCTGTCAAGATATGGGAAAAAATTGTTTGCGGAGGAGTCCGGAGGTCGGTACATAACCGAATAAACACAATCATTGGCTGTCACTGTCAAACATTCGATGTCAGTGGAAATAAAAGTGAATGCAGGGACAATGCAGCAATCTAAGTGGCCCTTTGTTAAAAGAACAAGACCACCTCCTTTTTTGCTGTTTCGATTTAGGAAAAAGGTTTGATAGCCAGGGCGTTTGTACACGTCACATTCAGGCGCGTACCAAGTTTCTGTCAACATAATAATGTCAAAGGAAAAAGAAAAATTGTCTAGAAAAATCGACAAATCGTTTTCTTTATGGTGAGCTGAGCGAATGTTTAAATGAAAACAGCATAGCCTATCGTTGGGAAAACTACTCACGAGGTTATTAACGTCGTTGGATGTTGACGCCATTGTAAGAAACGGTCAGCAATGGCGCAGCGGCTGGTGTTCTTACGCGAACTTGTCAATGTCATGCGCGTTACGAATGTGGACAATCGGGGCGGATTCATCTTTCCTAGCAAGAAACCAGATTTCGTCCAAACGAACTTCCAGTTCACCACCTTCTTTTATGCTACGGCCATTCCAAGTAGTCGCTTCAAGGCAGGACACAGATGTTCGTTTATGTAGACGGGCAGGTCGCGGGTTCGATTCCCGGCCGTGGCGGCCGCTTTTCTGATGGAGTCGAAAAGCAAAAACACCCGTGTGCAAGAGATTTCGGCGCACGTTAAAGATCCCCAGGTGGTCAAAATTAATCCGGAGCCCTTCACTACGGCGCGCCTCATCGCCTGAGCTGCGTCGTCGCGTTAAACCCTACAATCAACATCGATATGTAGACGGGCATGTTGCACGAATGGCCAAGATCTCGAGCGGAAATTCTAGCCTTCCTTGCTTTATCGAGCACTGTGTCCCGCTTACGGCGGCTTTTAAATTTTATGACAATATTTGGGACGTTGTCTGGTTTCCTTTTCGGAACCCGATGGCCCACTTCAATGTCAGCCTCAACAATAGGCTCATCAAGAAGTTCACCGATCCTGTAAAGAGTGTCAGGGAGGCTCTCTCCTTCTACTACTGGAATACCCTTCACCTCGAGGTTCGCCAGCGTGGAATACTGCTCGGATGCCGTAATCCTTTGCTCATGATCCAAAGCTTGGCTCTTCAAGCTTTGGCAGTCTGTCATTAAACCTACATTGAACTTCTTCACAGCCTCGTTCTCAGTCGCAAGGTCGGCGTTCTTACGTTTCATTTCTTCAAACACAGCATTAAAAAATTCAAAGCTAGCTTTTAGCTCTTCGTTCTCAGTCACAAGGTCGGCGTTCTTTCTTTTTGATTGTTCAAACTCAGTATTGAACAATTTGAAGCTAGCTTTCAGCTCCCTAAGCTCTTTCCGAAAGTCACGTTCGATTTTTGCCTTGAATTGGCGTACATCTTTGCGCATTTACTCGCGAAATTTATCAAAATTAGACATGTTGTGCACAAAAGATAATCACTACACTGATATTTGGTGGCAGCAGCAGGGAAAAAAAGGGAGGGGCAGCAACAGTAGCGCTACAAGCGTGCTAACCTGCAATCAGTAAAGACAGGCGTGTTAGCGCTGTTCAGGCTGCTTTCGCTGCTGCCAAGTGGTCGACGATCACCGGAATATCCCGCTTTATAGGAGTGGCTTTCGCCTGGTGGCGGCGAGCAGTCACTTGCTCCTTCTTCCTGTTTCGTCAAAGCCGGTCTGTCGTCGCCGGTAGGCGATAACAGCGTGGCGCCAGGCAGGCACGGGGAGTTTTAGGCAACGCAGGCTTTAAGGCCAATAACCACAGCTTCGCTGTTAAAAAACACTCGAAGTGTCAAGCAAGAATTATTTACCTTCATGAGAGGTTAACATTCTCGGCATGGCTCGTCCTATGCAACAGGAGGCACATTGGCCGCGGCGGCGGTGGCGAAAAGACGCCCCCTAAATTTTCCTTCTTCGTTTCAGAGGACAAGAGATGACTCACCAGCTGCCTTTGGACTTGTGCGAGTTTTGAACTGGGAACGCTGTCGTCGCGTCGTTTTATCGGGCTCCAGGTTGAGGAATGACTAACGAGGCACATTGGCAGCGGGGGCGGTGGCGAGACGACGCCCGTAAATTTTCCTTCTTGGTTTCCCAGGTTGGTTCCGGCTGCTGTATCTTCGAGTATCCTGGCTTTACTGTGGTTACTGGCCTCTCCCTCGTGTCACAAAACAAAGCGTTCCCGTTTTTGTCTTCCTGCGTCAGGACAAAAGATGCCTCACCAGCTGCCTCTGGACGTGGGCGAGTATTGAACTGACAACGCTGTCTTCGCGTCGTTTTATCGGGCTCCTGGTGGTGGAACGAATAACGAGGCACATTGGCAGCCGCGGCAGTGGCGAGAAGACGCCCCCTAAATTTTTCTTCTTCGTTTCCCAGGTTGGTAGCAATGCTCGCGTTTCATGCTGACTTTTTGTCGTACTTGCTACCGCCGCTGCAGCCAGTGTCGTGCTGCCTTAGTACGGTTATTTGCTCTTTTCCTCCAGTTCACTATCATTCATTTTGTGCTTAATTGAACGACGTGTACCTCCCCGTTATGGACAACCGGTGCCACTCCTGTGAAGAGAATCTACCGTCTGACGGCCGCCAAATCAAGTGCTTCGAATGTGAGTACGCTTAACATTTGGAAAACTGTTGGGGTTGGTCAGAATCCGCGTAAAAGCAAAGGCTAAGCGGGCTGAAAAAGTTGGAGATGCCCCGGATGCCGCAATTCCAAGGGTAAAGCTGGAGGAAAGGGTGGTATGGAACCGGACCTTGTTTCTTGTCTCGCAGCACTAACGAAGAGGCCGGATGCACTCACTGCCTTGCCTTCTCAGGTAGCTGAGATAAAGCAGTCAATAGAAATGATGTCTAAAAAATACGACGAAATACTGAGTAAGCAAGCCCATCACGATAAGGAAATAAGTTTCTTAAAGAAGCGTGTTCTTGAACTGGAGAATAAAGCATGTGACTCTGAAGACCTACAACAAATGAAAACTACGCCTAATGCATCGAGTGGCGCAGCACAAAGTACAAAATCGAAGTTCGTGGCATCGCTGTGTCCGAAGACGAGAACTTGTTGAATAAGCTAAACTGGGTGGGTACACCATTGGTCTACCAGAATTGGTTGCTTACGACATTGAGGCTATTCACCTGCTTTCTTCTAAGGTTTGCAAAATACCAGTAAATATTGTCCGTTTCGCAAGGCTGTCACTTTGTGACAAATGGCACGAAGCACTGAAAGCCCTCAAAAGTGCGAAATCTCCAATATCGATCACTGAAAACACGACGAAACAGAACAGAGACTTTCTTCGCCTCACCCGTGAATGGGCAATGGCAAACCGCTACAGCTTCTCTTGGCATGCGAATGGCGAGGTCTTTGTCCGAAGATCGGAGGGTGACCCTGCCATTGTATTCTTTGTCAGGATGATCTCTTCCAAATGACTGACCGCTGAATATGTTTCTACGCTCTAGCTTTGCTTCTTGTTACTTTATTTTTCATGAAATTATTTCAATGTGCGAACTGTTAAGATGGCGATAGCGAATTGCAACTGTCGTGTTTCCGGTTTATTTTGGTGCGTGCATTCTTTTATGCAATTTCCCTGCTGCATTTTTAATTGTGTGAGAAAAAACATTTACTTTCGCTGAGGGAATATTCTACCTGTCACTTGCGTCTTGATTGACTTTTGTGTTACCAGTGGTTATCTATTTACATACCGCATACACACTTGTGCGTGTACGTTGTTCGAAGTGTTTAACGGCGCTCCACATAGCATCTGATAAGGTTCTAGCAATCTGTGCTCGTCACTGCTGTTCTGTGCGTGACTTCACACTGACTCTTACTAGGATGCTTTCGCGCTATCTATGTCCTGCGCTGTGCAACTGCGCTTTCATTGTTTTGTCCAGACAAGGCTTTGTTAACGAGTATGCACGTCTCGCTACCTTACGTTTCATGCTGCACAAGCGGCTCAACCAAGACACTAATCCGCAGATGATATCTGATGCGTTAGGGCACCCTAAAGAACAAGACTTTGATGTTCATTCAACCAAAAACAAATTTGTTTTGCGTGTGCAGGTTTTCATCTTTTTGAGAACAGTGTGTAATAACACAGAGATGGTTAAAATTTAATGTTTCCCTTCTGCCCCAAAACTGAAGGCTCTGCAATTTTTAGTTAAAGCTTGTTTTTTTTTTCAATTTTCAGCATTTGTAGAAAACATGGCATCTTATGATCTGATCTCCCCAGCTGAATTTATCCGCTTCACGGGATCCCACCATGCCAGATCAACTAATATATGTCATTTAAATTGTCAGTCATATACAAATAAGGTTGGCGACATTGATGCGTTCTTTTGCAGTTTTGACCGTGAGTTTCATTTATTCTTGTTTTCGGAGACATGGTACGATATTAACTCGGTAGCTAGGTATCCACCAAACTACCTATGTTTCACTGCATCACGTACCAGTTGTCGAGGTGGGCGAATATCAATGCTTCTTCAGAGGAATATGTTGGCCGACCGCATTTATCAATTTTGCTCATAAGTGATGATTTCGGAATATTCCCTGTACTTTCTACCCGAAGAGTATATTATGTTTTCTACCGGCCACCAAATGGCAGCCTGGTACCTTTCTCTTGCTTCCTTGAAAACCTGTTTGGTTTTACATCAGATAATCAATAAAAGCGATTTTCGGAGGGGACTTTAACATCGACATGTTCGCAACAACTTGTGTCACAAGGAATTTCAATCTCTTGTAAGCCCGCACGGCTTTTCAAATGTATTTCGACTCCAACGCGGATAACAAGTTATACATCGTCGTGCATTCATTAATTTCTTACGAATTTAAACCCTGCCTATAAAAGGGCGTTTTCTCCTGCGGTATAAGTGACCACATGACTATATTTCTTAGTCTAAATAGGAGAAACGATAAGCTAAACACACGTACCAGGTCAGGTCAATGTATCACGGAAAACCGACTCGAGAAATTTCGTAATCAGTTATGTCAACTCGACTAGACCAAACTTTACTGCCCTGTAGATAGTAACACAGCACACGAATCATTCTTGAAGATTTTTAAAACAGCATATGACGCTAACTTTCCTTTGCTTACCACTCATGCTTATCGGCGTAACATACGAAAGCCCTGGATCCCGAGGGAATTACTTGGTAAAATGAAAACCAAGTAAAAATTGTAGAGAAAATTTCTAAATTCACGTGAGCTGCCTGATTTTAAAGTGTTGAAGTCTTTCCGTTACCAACTTACAAAAAAGAACGTAAATCCAGAAAAAATTATTGTAATGTCTCGTTTTATGCCTGCAAGAATGATACGATGAAAGTTTGAAATAAACGTAACTCAATTTTGAATCATAAAACTGACTACCACATACTGTGCAAATTCCTAAAGATGGACTTAAAATTGCCGAACAATTAGTCCTTGATAGCTTTAACAAGCAATTCACCCGCATAGGCAGCAGTAACTGCGATCTTAATGCTTCCGGTTTTATGACGTCCAACTCTGTTGACACTATGTTTCTTTATCTTACCAGTGGATCGGAAGTAATTCCAGGAGATTAACAATAGCACTACCTCTCATGCCGACGGCCTGCAAATTAAACCAGCGAAGTTTGTCATTAATGTTATTTCTCCAGTATTAGTTTGTTTATAATCTATGCCTGTCATCAGGAACCTTTCCTCATAAATTGCATGTGGCGAAGGTTCTTGCATTGTTCAAAAAAGGAAATAGAGCATCGGTATCTATCTACAGGGCGATTTCAATACCTCCTATCTTTTCTAAAGCTTTGGAAAAAATTATCTTCAATCGCCTATCCAACTTTTTTTAAAAAACTTAATGTTATCAAATTGTCTAATGCCTTCAGAAAACAAAGGTTCACACGTCTATCGTTACTTGAGCAAAAAGAATTCATTCTGAAAAACATTGAAAAACTACAACTTCCATTAGGTGTTTTAATTGTCTACAGCAGAGCCTTCGATGGTATAAATCCTAAACTACTGCTCGATAAAATGCGTTACTATCGTGTCCGCGGCATAGCTCTAGAACTTATAACGACATACTTAGGTCACAGAAGCCAATTTGTTCAGGTAAATATTCTCCGCTCTAAAATCAGACAACTGCATTTAGGTGTACCACAAGGCAGTACTTTAGGGCCCTTCTCTTCAACATCTACATTAATGACATTGTGAACGTTAACGCCGATACAAAATGCACAATTTACGCTGATGATGTTATCCTCGTTGTTTCATCTTGTGATGTCATGCAGTTCGTAAAACCGCTAATGAAGTGCTTGGAGAAATACGCAGGTTTCCAGCGAGCAACGGCTTAAGAATTAACGTAGATAAACCCAAAGCGATGCTTCATCAATCCAAAAACAGAAATAACTTTTACCGGCTGATATCAGGTTAAACAACTCCAAAATTGAACTAGTGATGTCTGCAAAAACGCCAGGTGTTTTTTTTTCGACCAAGACATGTCTTGAAATATACAAACCCAGTTTCTATCAGTGCAACTTTCGCGCCTTGTTGGGATGGTGTATTCGTTACGTGATGTTCAGAATAAAGTCAAGTATGTGGTCTCTCTACCTCACAATATGCATAACCCTAGCATTGCACAAGGTATGCACTCATGCACACTGCGAGGAACCACCGCGGGTTCGAGCTATTTGAGCACGCTCACGATACTGAAACGCCATCGCGCCAACATAACACCGCCTCTGTTGGCAAGGTGGAGAAAGGGGCGACAAAGGAATATGCCCAGGGTACGGAGGGAAAACGTTTATTTTACATTAACGTTCTAGTCACATATTTTACAGTCCCAATTACATAATTTACAGTACAGGTACGTACTTCCCGTTAAGTGAAAGGGGCGATGGGGCGGCAAGCGCAAGTGTGCGCGTCGTCGGCGCAAAGCCAGTGGGCTCTTCGGTCAGGGTAAATTCCGGGGTGCGCGCACGTTGTGTGCGCGCGCATTGCTGGGCTGGCCAGATCGGCTCGCAGCAGCGAGGCAGACGGGGCCCATTCGCTCACAGGCGCGTACCGCACGGCGTGTTCGTCGAGTGGTACGTACGGCCTTACTATATGCAAGCGTAGGGGCAACAGGAGCAGCCTTAGGCACGGGCCGCAGCCGGAAGGGCTGGTGGGCTTTCGCCGGTGCAACAGAGTTGCAGCCGGCTGGTAAAGAAAGCGTCACATACCTTCGGCCAACGCCTTCGGCGTCCTGGAAGCGTCTCCCCGAACGGTCCCCCGCGCAGGGCGCGCGTTCGCTTCCCGGCGAGAGTCGGGTTCGGGCATCGTTCAAACGGACCAATGAGGTGAGGTTAGCTCCGCTACCAGGGCGGAGCGCCCGCTGCATGACAGTGTTTTATCGCAGCAACGGTCGCTGGAGCCTTCACCTCAGGCAGGAACTTGAGAGGACTGCTCGGCTCTACACAGTGGCGCCGAGACGAGCCGGCATTTCGGGGAGAGAGGGGAAGAGCGCCGCGCAAGGGCACAAACCTAGCGATCACGCAATGGCTCGGGTGCCAGGATCCAAACACTCCCCTCTCCTTAAATGCCCTCGCCGGTATGAGAAGAGTTGACGGGCCATCGCCCATGCATGCAAAAGACGGCGAAGAGTAGAAAAGTATGCATGCACAGGGCAGTCTCAGTCCCCAGCCCATACAAAATATTTACAAACTACACTACCAACACTACCCCCCTCCAGCACGAATGATACACAAAGGAAACTACACGCGACACTGAGATACATAATACATAGTAATTGGTTCCACATGCATGCACAAAATGAAGCTATTGAAATATACAATTATAATGAACGCGACACTATTAAAAACAATAATGGTAATATTATATACATGCAGGGCGAGACTATGCTACATAGGGTTACAAAAGGAGCACACACTAAGACTATAAAGAATTAGGGCAAAAGAGAAGACACAGGCATTCTACAAACTACTCTGAGCTACGAAAATATTTCTACAAATTCAGGAGACGCGCTTCCGCGGGGCTTGTGCAAAGTTCGGAGGTTGGGAGCACGAAAGTTTTTTAGGAGAAACGTCCGTTGTGGTCAATCAAGAAAGGAAGATGGTGGGCACCAGTGCCGGAACGACCTCACCGTAGCGTCGAGACTACAGCTCCGTGAAGGAGGGTACCAGCCAGGAGGAAATGCGGCTTGAGCAGTCAGCCGGCAGGTATGATGACCGCGAGGGCGCTGCTCAGGTGTGGACCTCGCGTGGCACCCGATGAGTGCCCCGCCAAAGAGCGATGACCCGTCGCTGGTGGTGGCTGCCGCCAAGCGCGAGCGAGGCAGCTGCCGGACGACAGCCGTGGTGCCGATGACGCATGGTGCGGTTTCGATATGACACCACATTGTCCTCATCTGGAGATGGCACCTCTTCCGCAGCTCGCAACTGGCCTCCAGTCCCGTTCTCGTCGGTGCAGGGCAGCCCGGCTACGTTCGCCCGCCGCAGGCGGTGCACAGGTGGGGTACCTATTGTTGGTCCCCGAATCACCGCAGCTGTCCAGGGTCCGGTCAAGTTCACGAACCGCAGAGTCCAAGAAGCGGGCACCTGCGGACCCTCCACCACACCGACGAGACACCATGTGACGGCGGGCGCACCGGGCGAAGCAAAAACCACTCGCGGAAGGCACCTTGGGTTCGCTGAAACCGGCAGAAGCACACACCAGACGCACTCACGAACGCCCTCACAACGCGTCACAGCGTTTTTGCCACGGGGGCCAAGTTCCTTCGCCACAACCCGGTGCGCCCCACTCGTAGCGTACGCCCGGCCCGCGTTTTCCAGGAAAACGCCACTTTGCTGTTGACATTGAATATACGGTCCCCGACGGTCTGGCCCGTTCTCCCAACTTCGCACAGTTCACGCAACGGCCTCAATACGCGCTGCTCGCCCGAACACCGGGGCCGCCGCCGGCCGAAATCGGACACTTTCAAAACAAGCCCATTACTTTTCGAACCCCGCACGCGAAGAGCAGGGATATGTCCTCGAAGACCGACCGAGCTTCCACCCTCTCACCCTCGCTCTCCAGCCAACACCGTACGCCCCGAAAGAAGCAACTCCAAAATAATGCTAGCCTTTCTCGCTACGTAAAAGTAAATAAAAAGAACCATAGTACATGCTTCGTCATACATGCACAGACTAAGGAGGGTTCCTGTACCCAAACAAATAACTAAAAAAAATGCATAAAAGAGACACTACTTTAACATCGTGAGAAAAAAAAGGTAACACTTAACGCCTTCAGCAAGGCCAAACACTCGGACCATACAGAACCATGTAACAAAAAAAAAACAAAAAAACATGCCTTCACGCTACACGCTATGGTACGAATGGTCAATCCTGCAGTGCACTGCGCCAAAGCGAGCTCACAAAATATTCACCCAAACAAATGGGTACTAAATACACCATTCGCCCTCAGCAGGCATAAAATGGAACACGATAATACAAACACAGCCCCGCAACATGCACACTTTTACAAACCGAACAAAAAGAGAAACATTTGCTTACAACTTGCTGGAGGGTAGCGGAAACTGACCACACACAATGGGCTGGGGCGGCCAGGGCGGCCGCGCTGACTGAGACTGAAATAAGTGGTCAGCACGGGCGGCTAAAGTACCTGCCCTTTTGTGTGCTATGATCACTGAGGTGACCTCTTCGTGACGTTATATTGATGAGCTGGCCGAGAGAAGCCTGGATAAGCCTGGGTGCCTTGTCATCACCGCGCGAGCCACTATGCTCTAGCGCCAAATAGTCAGCCCGTGACACCGTATAAGTAATAGCTCTGCTTGCTTCTCGGCAAAGGTTCCTTCAACTCGCAAGCAACTACCTGCCATGGACGCACACTGTCAAATGGCTTCACAATTCAAGGCGGCTTCCCACCATGCGCCCTCACCGTTTGACAGACATGGCAGGATCGGCAACCGCGAAAATATCTCGCTTCGTGCCGGGCCAGGCAACGGAGCGACTCAGTTTCCCAAAACTTTGGAGCCGCCTAATTGCCCGGCGAATGGTTCGATATGAGTTTAGCGCAGCAGTGCGCAACTCAGACTTAGGGGGTTACCACATTGAATGGTTCAATTGCCTCATCATCGGTGGCTACGTAGTTAGGCACGAGTCCTTCACCGTCCTGCAGAAATGAGTCCCCCGGGGCGTCGGCGACACACGCTGACTTCAGCCCCCCTCCCGCGCCTGCTACAAGACAAGTAGCATCTCGGCGCACGCCCGCAGCAGGACAAGCTACGTCTCGGCGTCTAAAAAAAACCAAACAAAAAAAATTGTCTCCCAGAGACCGTCGCAAATCCGGCGACAAAACGGGTCATTCTGCTAGCCGGCTACTGCCTCTTTTCGGCTCAATACAACCGCCTTGCAACGGGCATCGCTTTCCCTTGGTTTTACAGCCGAGGCCCGTCCGCTTTCCGGCGGCATGGAGTTCGCGAAAAGCGCCTGCTCCTCTCTGCAGGGTGTCCGCGCGCGCTTTCTCAACTCTGGGCCCTCTTCCTCCCCTCAACGGCTGTCAATTTTGCCTCCTTTACGGGCGCACGCTTTTGCGCCGCCGCCTAAAGTCACACTTGGACAATGAATCTCGATGGATTACGAAGCACGAGATAGCGCGTCAACTACCACGTTCGTGCTCTACTCTGAGGGGCCACAACAAGCATAAATGTCGCGTGCACTACTCCGAGAGGCGGCTGTGGCCTTTCTCCCGGAATACGTATACCGCCGCTCCAGTAAGGCGCGGTTGCACCGTCGCACTCCCCCGTGGGTCTGCGTTAACGAGGGGTGCAAGCACACTCGCGTACGGAGGGGCAGTCGCCTCGTCCCCGTAGCAGCTACCGCTAGCGGATAAGCATTAAGACTGATTCCGGTTGCGTACTCTGCTTAATTAGCGGCCAGAGGCTAATGAGCCAATGACCCCACGTTGGGCGCCAGTTTGTGGTCTCTCTACCTCACAATATGCATAACCCTAGCATTGCACAAGGTATGCACTCATGCACACTGCGAGGAACCACCGCGGGTTCGAGCTATTTGAGCACGCTCACAATACTGAAACGCCATCGTGCCAACATAACACCGCCTCTGTTGGGCAGGTGGAGAAAGGGGCGACAAAGGAATATGCCTAGGGTACGGAGGGAAGACGTTTATTTTACATTAACGTTCTAGTCACATACTTTACAGTCCCAATTACATAATTTACAGTACAGGTACGTACTTCCCGTTAAGTGAAAGAGGCGATGGGGCGCCACGCGCAAGTGTGCGCGTCGTCGGCACAAAGCCAGTGGGCTCTTCGGTCAGGGTAAATTCCGGGGTGCGCGCACGTTTTGTGCGCGCGCATCGCTGTGCTGGCCAGATCGGCTCGCAGCAGCGAGGGAGGCGGGGCCCATTCGCTCACAGGCGCGTACCGCACGGCGTGTTCGTCGAGTGCTAGGTACGGCCTTACTATATGCAAGCGTAGGGGCCACAGGAGCAGCCTTAGGCACGGGCCGCAGCCGGAAGGGCTGGTTGGCTTTCGCCGGCGCAACAGAGTTGCAGCCGGCTGGTAAAGAAAGCGTCACATACCTTCGGCCAAAGCCTTCGGCGTCCTGGAAGCGTCTCCCCGAACGGACCCCCGCGCAGGGCGCGCGTTCGCGTCCCGGTGAGAGTCGGGTTCGGGCATCGTTCAAACGGACCAAAGAGGTGAGGTTAGCTCCGCTACCAGGGCGGAGCGCCCGCTGCATGACAGTGTTTTATCGCAGCAACGGTCGCTGGAGCCTTCACCTCAGGCAGGAACTTGAGAGGACTGTTCGGCTCTACACAGTGGCGCCGAGACGAGCCAGCATTTCGGGGAGAGAGGGGAAGAGCGCCGCGCAAGGGCACAAACCTAGCGATCACGCAATGGCTCGGGCGCCAGGATACCCACAAGTTACTGTTGTACAATTCACTATTTTTTAGCACTTTTAACTATTTTTGTCTCGTGTGGAGCACAACTTCTGCAACTAATATAAATATGTTATTTTATGCTCCAGAAACAAAATTATTCGGCTTCTATGTAATGCACGTTACGATGGTCCTACTGCCCCTTTGTTTAGTAAACTATGTCTACCTAAGATTCAGGACCTGCTTAAGTACCGCTTAGCCTACACATACACTCTAGAACGCAACAACAATTCTAAGAACATTGCATTGATAGCTAATTTCCAAATTAATCATACGCCCTATCTTAACAGACTGTCTGCACGTTGGCACGTGCCTTGCCTACGCACAAACTACTTTGCAGATGATTGCGTATATCCTTCCGAAGTTTGTGAATGGCTTTGCATTTATTGGCTTTGATATTAACTTGTGTACAAAATCTATGGTGTATAACTTGGTGGTTTCGGAAAAGCTATAAAGTTTGGGAATAGTTCCTTGCTGTTTTTGTGTGGTTTGTTTTGTATATTTCTTTTTTTATTACTATTGCCTTCACGTCCTTATACCGACATTTTGATGCGCCATCTATTGTAGTCTTTGATATACTTTATTTTCCGTGCTAAATTTGTTTGACGCCCACAAGCGGTGTCTTTATCGCGTGTTTTGTTTTTGTTTTCCCCGCTGCTGTTGTTCCTGTTGTTTCTGTTGTTTCTGACCATGAAGTGTGCAGGGCTCCGTCAAGTTGCTGAGTGCAACTTTTTACCCTATTTTCCGCCATACCGGTGTACGTTTATGGAAATATACTTCAACTTCAACCGATTTCGCTTTTTGTGGTAGTGGTGGAATACAAAAATAGGACGCCAGCATGACCGTGAGACCAGACGAAGAAGATGACAGCGGGGTACACGCGATAACCGAAAATATCTCAAAATAAAAATGAGGCTCAGAGAAACGAGTTCTTCCCTTGTGTCTGACATTTTTCTCTACCAAGCGAGTACATAGAATTAAACCTCCTCCAAAGCGCTCAAGATTATGCGCTTACTCTACGTTTAGGGGAGTATTTAGTCGAAAAACATTGCAGGGAGAAGCCAAACATTTTTTCGCCACCAATCACCACTTCACCCTTAGTACTCAAAGGAAAGTGGGGCGGAGAATTTTTATTTATATCATCCAGGGAGACGTTTTTCAGTTATAGCATTACCGCATAACACATTATCATACCACTAAAAATCAAAAAGGCGCTCCTAATGCATCGAGTCATCGACAGGGCATTGAAATAAACCAGATTCTGATGGACGGGCTATCGTAAAACTTGCCAGAGCTAATATTGTGAAGAGAGAGAGAAAGCTCTTTATTAAAGAAGAAAGCCGAGAGGTTTGCCAGAATCTCTACACTGACATGCTACTCGGCGGGGAATGAGTAGGAGAAGGTAGAAAAGGCCCTATAGATAACACGTCGGAAGAACGAGAAGAAAAGAAGTAGGAATAAAAGGACACATCGTGGAGTTTGTGGGAACAGTTCGATGAACATCACAATCTCCGTTGTATGTCAAACCAATTCAGTGACACCGATTTTGTCTAGGTATTCAAATACCGCCACTAGTGCTTAGCGTTTAGTTGAAGGAGAGGGCCATGGACGAAGGAGTACTTTTAAGCTGATTGGTCCTGGGCGTATAGGTGCTCGATCTCCTGCTCCAAACGGCATCTTGCGACTATGTAAGCGGGGCCCTCTAACAGCAGGTGTTCTACGGTTTGCGGTGATCCGCAGTTATCACAGTAAGGGTTGGAGGTGGCACAGAGTCGAAACAGGTATGTGTTCATGAGCGCTGCATTGAGGCGTAAGCTGTGGTATAAAGTTTCTAGTCGGCGCGGAAGTCGCTCTGGCAGCTTCATCCTGAGCTCGTGGTCTACGTCGTGCAAGAAGGCATATTGGTGCTCTGGAAGAGACCAGAGACGGTTCCGCCTCGTTAAGACAACTGCCTTCGTCATAGCTGAGACATCATGGTTGCTGAAGAAGACCTTTCTCCTTGTATGCATTTGAAGGCTCCTGCGATCTGCTTCATCGGCCTTGTCGTTCCCTGGAACAGCACAGTGACCTGGAATCCACTGAAATGTCACTTGGTGCCCAATGTCTTCGGCCAGGTGGTGCAAGTAAGTTAATTCATGAGAGGCGTGTTGCCGAATGCTCAAGCAGTCGTTGTGCAGTAGACTTTGGAGGGCTGCCTTGGAATTGGTGACGAAGGTCCAATATTGGATTGACAGTTAGGTGACCGAAATTCTACGATCTCATCGCGAAGGATCTAAAAAAATATTATCCCCCCGAATTTTGCGAACGCCTTCAAAGCGTTGGTAAAGTTCCCATGCAAAATACATGAAATTCTATACTCCCTTGCGGTTTTCAAATGCTGCGAAAGCTGGACAAAATTGGACCTCCAGTGTACTCATCCTATAGAACATTGGCGCCACTCCTCAGCCAATTTACATTTACACAGAATAACTCATTCGCGATATAATTCCCCAATTTGCGTCGTACTTACGAGACACGAAATATTTTCAAAAAGAAATAGAGGTTATAGCCCTGTGGGATGGTGCACTTCGAAAAAGATTCTCCTTTCTTATTGCATAAAAATAGGAGAGGTTTACCCATCTATGAGCGCAGACTAATCCTACTCACGTGAGGTAAATGCTCTTAAGTAGACATTGCAACGTGCTTATAGACAGTACACACTTCTGTAACAATGAGCGGTACTAATGAATCCTTTGCAAACTTTATTTTGAACAATCTTACACAGGCGAGAAAGCTCCAGCAAAGCACGCACAATACACTGAAGACACAAATTTTTCCCTTCAAGCATGTCAGTGGATCGAATATGGAATTTAAAGAGTAAGAAACGGGTCAGTGTGAGTTCGTATAAGAACAACAGTTACCGAATTGGATTAAAGTACACAGTAGCCCCAAGAGAAGAAACGATATACAATACACATTGCAGAGGGAAAGAAACTACAATGACAATCCCAATAAAAAGTAATAGTAGCTAGTATCGTTTGTATAATTTAGGTGTAATGGCCAAAGGTAGACTTACATTTCCAATATTATCAATTCCTTTAATATGAACCGACTGTAGAAACATACTGAGAGCGAGAAACGTTAGCCCTTGCTGATTAAATGTTGGCCATGGTCTGACAACTTTGGCAAGGTTGCCATTTTCTTCTTAGAACTTGAAGGTTACGACTGGTGAGGGAGTGAATAGCTTGTTACTGAATGTATGCCTCGATAGTCCCAGTTAGGTGATAATATCAGCCCGCGCTACTTCTAACAGCACGCAGTAGGTAACATTTGCTATCAACAGCAGCGTAATTGTCTGGAACGTTAACTGCACGTGTGCGCATCCGCATGGTCATATGTAACAAGTGTGTGAAAATTTCAATATCCACATTGGTACCAAGATTCGCTGTGATATTACGATAGAAAAGCTGCCACATTATAAGCTTAGCAAACCGCTTCAGCGCAGTAGCGCACAGCTGGGAATGCTTGTCTTGAATAGATAAGTGATCACTCCCTCGTGTTTCCACATTTATTGTCCAGCTCATTTTGTTGAAGATATCCTGGGAACGCAAAGATATATCGAAGGAGCTCGAGTATTGAAAACCCGAGTGAAGGTCCGGGACCCGTCATTTAGAACTGCCAAAATACACCTGTAAACAGCACACTCAATGATCAATCCAAGGACATCACCGTGAACCCTTCCCCAGATTGTAATGTGAGCAATGTATTCTCCGCATATTATTACATTAGCCATCTATAACCGAGGTATCTGCTTCAATGTATCCACAGCAACATGGCCGAATTGCGAATGAGCTTTATTGTTGTCGCGACGGCGACAGAGAGATGAGAAGACACACGTCTGCACGCTACAGCGCCGTGGACCCAAAACTGGGGTCCCCGCTTTATTCCACGCTCGTGCCCAGCGCACACCGCAAGCGCGTGGTCAGCACTCGCCACTCGTGGCTCAGCCCCAGCGTCATCGTTCCTGGAGCGTGCCCGTTTGCGGCAGCAGACGACGCAAGCTGCTGGGGCACCGCCACATAGCCCCCCCCCCCTCTTCAGACGGAGTGTCGGCAAAACGGACAGTCTTTGCGCTGGGATGTTCACGGGTGGGGCTGCGAAGGGAGGGGAGAGTGGTGGGGTTCAGGGTGGAGTGGTGGATGGTGGTGTCGAAGGCAGGCGGTTCGGCCTCGGTGAAAGCGGGCTTGAGGCGATCGATGGAAACGACAGTGTCGCGGCCGTTAACGCGAACTGTAAACGCCTTTTCGCCGCGTGAAATGACGAGATGAGGGCCGGTGTAGGGCGGTTGAAGTGGCCGGCGCGCACAGTCGACACGGAGGAAAACGTATTGGCTGACAGAAAGACTTGGGTGAATAAAAGTGGGTTTTGTGGAACACGGCCGTGGCGGTTGAGGGCGGATATAGCTGAAAACCGGGTTAAATCCTTTACGTAGGTTGGGCCAGGAGAGGAAGGGTTATCTCGATGCTGTGGACGGACCAGGAAGTCTGCCGGTAATCGCAAAGACGTGCCGTAGACCATTTGGGATGCGGCACAACCAAGATCATCTTCGATGACAGTGCGTAATCCTAGCAGCACCAGAGGAAGCTGAACTGCCCACTGCTCAGGTGATTGGTGAGCCATCAGCGAGGCCTTGAGCTGACGATGAAACCTCTCGACCATGCCGTTGGCTTGAGGATGATAGGCCGTTGTTTTTAGGTGAGTAACACCGAGTAGGCATGTCAAGCGGGGAAAGAGTGTGGACTCAAATTGGCGGCCACGGTCTGTGATAATCTCCGACGGCACGCCAAAACGGGCGATCCACGTGGACATAAGCGTGGAAGGAACAGTCTCAGCCGTAATATCGTCGATTGGAGAAGCCTCCGGCAAGCGGGTAAAACGGTCGATTACTGTCAAGATGTAGCGGCAGCACTTAAATGGTGGTAGTCGGCCAACAAGGTCCACGTGAATTGTGGAGAACCTTGAGTCCGCGGTAGTTGGAAAGTAGCCAGAGGCGATGTGGTATGCCGAGAGACCTTGCATTGTTGGCAGACGAGGCAGGAACGGGCCCAGGCGCGTACGTCAGTATTCATGCCCGGCCAGACGTATCTCTCGGCAATCAAACGCCGTGAGGCACGAACTCCAGGATGAGCGAGACGGTGAATAGAGTTGAAGGTAATGCGCCTGAGAGACGCAGGAAGGTACGGCCGTCTGCGGCCTGAGACCGGGTCAATGTCGCAAACGATGCTGATTCCCGAATCAGGGCATAGAATGTCCTCGAGGTGCAGAGAGGAGCTGTTTGAAGAACGTAGAGTTCGGAGCTCCTCGTCATCGCTTTGGGCTTGGGCCAACTCCTGAGAACTGAAAGCGGAACGCTGTATGGCGGAAATACGGCTAAGGGCGTCGGCTGGAATGTTGTTAACTCCCTTGACATGCCGAATGTCCGTCGTAAACTCTGCAAGATAAGCCAAATGTCGCGTCTCTCGGGGAGAATATGTAGTCTTCGATGACTTGAAGGCGTTCGTAAGAGGCTTGTGATCGGTGAAGATCACGAAGCTGCGGCCTTCGAGGAAAAAGCGGAAATGCTTCACAGCGAGGTATGCCGCCAGGAGTTCCCGTCCGAAAGTGCTGTACCGTTGCTCAGTGGGAGAAAGCTTCTTCGAAAAGAAACCGAGCGGGTGCCAGCTGCCGCGGATGTGCTGCTGAAGTACACCTCCAATCGCACAGTTGGAAGTATCTACCATCAGGCTTGTGGGAGCGTTGTGGCGCGGGTGCACGAGGAGGGTAGAAGAGGCCAGGCGCTCCTTGGTGGTAGTGAATGCGCGATGAGCAGCTTCAGACCATTCGAGACTGCAATCGGGAGACTTGGAAGTTTGAAGGAAAGTTTCGAGAGGTTGAACAATGGCCGCACAGTCCGGGATGAACCGTCGGTAATAATTCACCAGCCCTAGGAAACGGCGCAGTTGGTGCAAGGACTCAGGTCAGGGAAAGTCGATTATGGCCTTCACTTTGCCTGGCAGAGGGCAAATTCCATTGCAGTCAACAAAATGACCGAGAAACTCCAACGACGGCAACCCGAACGCACACTTTTCGCTATTAAGGATGAGGCCATGCTCTGCTAGGCGTTCGAAAACTATCCGCAGATGGTGCAGGTGCTCAGATAGCGATGAACTGGCGACAAGAACGTCATCTATGTAGGCGAAAACAAAAGGTAGACCACGGAGGACGACGTCTATGAAGCGCTGAAAAGTCTGAGCTGCGTTGCGTAACCCGAAAGGCATCCGAGTGAATTCGAAGAGGCCAAACGGTGTAATGATGGCAGTTTTCTTGACGTCATCCGGGGCTACGGAGATTTGGTGGTAGGCTTTTTGGAGGTCAAGCTTTGAAGAGATGGTACATCCACTGAGGTTATTGGTGAAGTCCTGTATATTAGGTAGGGGGTACCTGTCGGGTACAGTGGCCACGTTCAAGGAGCGGTAATCACCACAGGGTCGCCAGTCTCCTGATTTCTTCGGGACCATGTGTAACGACGAGGACCAGTTGCTCGATGACGGGCGAGCAATGCCGATTTCAACGATGTGGTGAAATTCCTGTTTCGCGATTTTATGTTTCTCTGGAGCCAGTCGACGCGCCACGGCGTGCGTAGGTGGACCGGTGGTGACGATCTGATGAACGATGTCATGCTTCACTGGCTTTGTCCAGTCTGGAGGGGCAGTCAGGGAAGGAAACTCGTTCAGCAATTCCCGGTACGGAGAAGGTAGGTCGCAAAGAAGCGTAAATGCGAGCGGATGGACTGGAGACGATTTGTCGATGACAGAAAGGCCGGTTGTGGCGTCCAGGATTCTTTTTCGGGCCATGTCAACCAGGAGGCCGAAGTGCGAAAGAAAATTGGCTCCTAGAATGGCGTGACTCACGTTGGCCACGAGGAAAATCCAGCGGAACGCACGGCGTAGGCCGGTGTTTACCATCAGGGATTTTTTTTCGGTACACGGGAATGCTGGACTTATTAATAGCTTGGAGATGGCACAGTGGTGCTTGAGTGCGGTCACAGGAATTAGCGGGGAGCAAACTCACTTCAGCACCAGTGTCAACAAGGAAACGTTGACCACTGGTAGCATCCGTGATGTAGAAGAGGCGACTGTCGCTGGCTTGGGAATCGGTCGCCGCCGCTAACGATCCCTCGTCCCGTTTCCCGGCCAGCCGCAAGGACGGGTGCAACGTTGCGCCGCTGCACCGAAGCGGCGAAGGTACCAGCACAATGAATCAGGGTGTTGAGATGGCTGGCGTGTTGTGCCTTCCTGGCGAAATACTTGCGGAGACGGGGTACGGCGAGAAGGGCAAAACCGGCGAGCTCGAGGGTTGCGAGGCGGCGTCGAGCTGTAACCAGCCGAGGCGACAAGCTCCTCCAAGTTTTACATGCGCTCTCGGAGAGCGGCGAGGTCGTCGGATAGCGGTGAGGGCAAAGGAGTAGCAGGCGCCGCCACGGTGGTATGGTCGGAAGATAGAGCGGAGGCCACCGTGGACAAAGGCGGATGCAACGTGGCGACTTCCATTATCTTGTCAGCATGCACGGCCAACGCGGATAAGGGAAGGTCAGAAGCAGTCGCGAGGATCATCTGCACAGAAAAGGGAAGCCGTCGCAGGAAAAGTTCCTTCAACAAACGGGAGTCCGTGGCAGAAGGTGCGTCGCCGAGCAGGGTTTGCAGTTCGTGAAGGAGCTGCGAAGGTCGACGGTCACCCAACTCCTCTGCAGAAAGCAGCCCCTGGAAACGCTGCCGTTCCTAAGGGCTCGTGCGGCTCAAGATGGCAGCCTTCAACGTGTCGTAAGGGTTCGTGGTAGGCGGGTTGGCAAGGATGTCACGAACCTCAACCGCGATCTCAATAGGCAGTGACTGCTGTAGATGGTTGAAGCGGGTCTCTTGCGACGTGATGTGACTCATTCGGAAGCTTGCCTCGGCTTGAAGGAACCACACGTCGGGGTGCTTAGCGCTGAAGGAGGGAAAACGGCAAGCGACGGCGGAGATGCCAGGTGAAGAGGCAGCGGAGGACACAGAAGGACCGCGGCGTCGCGGGGAGGGTCCATTCTGAGTACGTGGCTCCGCTGCAACATCCGGGTCACCAATGTCGCGACGGCGACAGAGAGATGAGAAGACACACGTCTGCACGCTACAGCGCCGTGGACCCAAAACTGGGGTCCCCGCTTTATTCCACGCTTGTGCCCAGCGCGCACCGCAAGCGCGTGGTCAGCACTCGCCACTCGTGGCTCAGCGCCAGCGTCATCGTTCCTGGAGCGTGCCCGTTTGCCGCAGCAGACGACGCAAGCTGCTGGGGCGCCACCACATTGTAAATTGCGAATGTGCTTTACTCTGAGGGCATAGAGAAAGCGAAACAGCGTGACCTCTTCCACAATTGGCACAGTCATGCTGTTGAAGCAGATTACACTGCTTGTGTTCGTGATCTAGGGCGCAGACCCTGTATAGACGCGTTTGGAGACAACTGCTTGCTATATAGCCAAATGTCGGAGAATTGTAACATCGCATTTCTGGCCTAATGTATTCCTCCACAGAGTGACAAGTAAATCTCAAGAATACTCTTTCTGTCGTTTGATGGTAACGCCAGGACTGTAGAGTCAATATTGTCCCTGAGTGGGTGCCAACAAAACCATCCTGTTTGCGCGTAAGCCACTTTTGTCGACTAACATTCAGCATACCGAAGTCTTTCAAGCAAACACGGAGTTGATGAACGGTGTATTGGGGAGGTCTCAGAACATTGCTAGTGCCATCCGGTAGAAGTAGCTGTTCACTGAGCGATTGCACGCATAGCGGAAGAACGACATAATCGAGACCGCGGCCACAGCTGCGCTAAGCGAGGACGATCACTTTACTCGCACGGTCTACACGATGATGGTGATTAATTGGCACATACCCATCGGGTGATGCAACATCCTCCTGTCCCGCAACGTTCGTATATGGCCTCAAACAAATGCTGTCCACATCCCCAAACTTCTAGCTGTTCAATAGCTTCTGCTGCTGGCGCTGTAGCTCAAAAACGTTCTTGCGATGCAGTTCCTTGTAGCTCTGCTTCAGTGCGTTGGCCTAGGGACAATTCTCTCGCAATGAGTCCCACAGTACAACCAAAATCGTCAGCCGCACGGGGGGCTCTTCGTAGCAGTATGCACGGAGGGGCCGCTTTGCCATGTCTGGGACACCACTGAGCTGCGGCACAAGTTAAACATGCGTATCCGACACACGCCGTCGTCAAGTAAGGGGAGTTTTCTTCTTTCGCGTGTTAAGAAACTGCAGGTTTGCACTGCCACTCTACGCTTCTGCTGCCTCGTACGGCGTCCGGAACCAAACGGCGGTGAGGTAGGTGACTGCCTGGTAGACCTTCAGCTTATTTCGGAGCTTGCTCTCACCCTCAATGTGTATGGCGACGCCTTCTTATGTGGCGGCTCAGCAGCTGGGACCAACGAATGCTCTGTGGCGGCGTCCCAGCAGCTTGCGTCGTCTGCTGTCGCAAACGGGCACGCTCCAGGAACGATGACGTTGGGGCAGAGCCACAAGTGGCGAGGGCTGACCATGCGCTTGCGGTGCGCGCTGGGCACGAGCGTGGAATAAAGCGGTGACCCCAGTTTGGGTACACGGCGCTGTAGAGTGCAGACGTGTGTCTTCTCATCTCTCTGTCGCCGTCACGACATTGGAGACCCGGACGTTGCAGCGGAGCCACGTACTCCGAATTGACCCTCCCCGCGACGCCAGTGGTCCTTCTGTGTCCTCCGCTGCCTCTTCACCTGGCATCTCCACCGTCGCTTGCCGTTTGCCCCCCTTCAGCGCTAAGCACCCCGATGTGTGGTTCCTTCAAGCCGAGGCAAGCTTCCGAGTGAGTCACATCACGTCGCAAGAGACCCGCTTCAACCATCTACAGCAGTCACTGCCTATTGAGATCGCGGTTGAGGTTCGTGACATCCTTGCCAACCCGCCTACCACGAACCCTTACGACACGTTGAAGGCTGCCATCTTGAGCCGCACGAGCCCTTCGGAACGGCAGCGTTTCCAGGGGCTGCTTTCTGCAGAGGAGTTGGGTGACCGTCGACCTTCGCAGCTCCTTCACGAACTGCAAACCCTGCTCGGCGACGCACCTTCGGCCACGGACTCCCGTTTGTTGAAGGAACTTTTCCTGCGACGGCTTCCCTCTTCTGTGCAGATGATCGACGCGACTGCTTCTGACCTTCCCTTATCCGCGTTGGCCGCGCATGCTGACAAGATAATGGAAGTCGCCACGTTGCATCCGCCTTTGTCCACGGTGGCATCCGCTCAATCTTCCGACCATACCACCGTGGCGGCGCCTGCTACTCCTTTTCCCTCACCGCTATACGACAACCTCGCCGCTCTCCGAGAGCGCATGCAAAACTTGGAGGAGCTTGTCGCCTCGGCTGGTTACAGCTCGATGCCGCCTCGCAACCCTCGAGCTCGCCGGTTTTGCCCTTCTCGCCGTACCCCGTCTCCGCAAGTATTTCGCCAGGAAGGCACAACGCGCCAGCCACCTCGACACCCTGATTCATTGCGGTGGTACCATCGCCGCTTCGGTGCAGCGGCGCAACGTTGCACCCGTCCTTGCGGCTGGCCGGGAAACGGGACGAGGGATCGTTAGCGGCGGCGACCGATTCCCAAGCCAGCGACAGTCGCCTCTTCTACATCACGGATGCAACCAGTGGTCAACGTTTCCTAGTTGACACTGGTGCTGAAGTGAGTGTACTCCCCGCTAATTCCTGTGACCGCACTCAAGCACCACTGTGCCATCTCCAAGCTATTAATAAGTCCAGCATTCCCGTGTACCGAAAAAAATCCCTGATGGTAAACATCGGCCTACGCCGTGCGTTCCGCTGGATTTTCATCGTGGCCAACGTGAGTCACGCCATTCTAGGAGCCGATTTCCTTTCGCACTTCGGCCTCCTGGTTGAAATGGCCCGAAAAAGAATCCTGGACGCCACAACCGGCCTTTCTGTCATCGGCAAGTCGTCTCCAGTCCATCCGTTCGCATTCACGCTTCTTTGCGACCTACCTTCTCCGTACCGGGAATTGCTGAACGAGTTTCCTTCCCTGACTGCTCCTCCAGACTGCACAAAGCCAGTGAAGCATGACGTCGTTCATCAGATCATCACCACCGGTCCACCTACGCACGCCGTGGCGCGTCGCCTGGCTCCAGAGAAACATAAAATCGCGGAACACGAATTTCCCCACATGGTTGAAATCGGCATTGCTGGCCCGTCATCGAGCAACTGGTCCCCTCGTCGTTACACATGGTCCCGAAGAAATCAGGAGACTGGCGACCCAGTGGTGATTACCGCTCCTTGAACGTGGCCACTGCACCCGATAGGTACCCCCTACCTAATATACAAGACTTCACCAAACACCTCAGTGGATGTACCATCTTTTCAAAGCTTGACCTCCAAAAAGCCTACCACCAAATCCCCGTAGCCCCGGATGACGTCAAGAAAACTGCCATCATTACACCGTTTGGCCTCTTCGAATTCACTCGGATGCCTTTCGGGTTACGCAACGCAGCTCAGACTTTTCAGCGCTTCATAGACGTCGTCCTCCGTGGTCTCCCTTTTGTTTTCACCTACATAGATGACGTTCTTGTCGCCAGTTTATCGCTATCTGAGCACCTGCACCATCTGCGAATAGTTTTCGAACGCCTAGCAGAGCATGGCCTCATCCTTAATACCGAAAAGTGTGCGTTCGGGTTGCCGTCATTGGAGTTTCTCGGTCATTTTGTTGACTGCAATGGAATTTGCCCTCATCCAGGCAAAGTGAAGGCCATAATCGACTTTCCCCGACCTGAGTCCTTGCGCCAACTGCGCCGTTTCCTAGGGCTGGTGAATTATTACCGACGGTTCATCCCGGACTGTGCGGCCATTGTTCAACCTCTAGAAACTTTCCTTCAAATTTCCAAGTCTCCCGAGTGCAGTCTTGAATGGTCTGAAGCTGCTGATCGCGCATTCACTACCACCAAGGAGCGCCTGGCCTCTTCTACCCTCCTCGTGCACCCGCGCCACAACGTTCCCACAAGCCTGATGGTAGATGCTTCCCACTGTGCGATTGGAGGTGTACTTCAGCAGCACATCCGCGGCAGCTGGCACCCGCTCGGTTTCTTTTCGAAGAAGCTTTCTCCCACTGAGCAACGGTACAGCACTTTCGGACGGGAACTCATGGCGGCATACCTCGCTGTGAAGCATTTCCGCTTTTTCCAGGAAGGCCGCAGCTTCGTGATCTTCACCGATCACAAGCCTCTTACGAACGCCATCAAGTCATCGAAGACTACATATTCTCCCCGAGAGACGCGACATTTGGCTTATCTTGCAGAGTTTACGACGGACATTCGGCATGTCAAGGGAGTTAACAACATTCCAGCCGACGTCCTTAGCCGTATTTCCGCCATACAGCGCTCCGGTTTCAGTTCTCAGGAGTTGGCCCAAGCCCAAAGCGATGACGAGGAGCTCCGAACTCTACGTTCTTCAAACAGCTCCTCTCTGCACCTCGAGGACATTCTATGCCCTGATTCGGGAATCAGCATCGTTTGCGACATTGACCCGGTCTCAGTCTGCAGACGGCCGTACTTTACTGCGTCTCTCAGGCGCATTGCCTTCAACTCTATTCACCGTCTCTCTCATCCTGGAGTTTGTGCCTCACGGCGTTTGATTGCCGAGAGATACGTCTGGCCGGGCATGAATACTGACGTACGCGCCTGGGCCCGTTCCTGCCTCGCCTGCCAACAATGCAAGGTCTCTCGGCATACCACATCGCCTCTGGCTACTTTCCCACTACCGCGGACTCAAGGTTCTCCACAATTCACGTGGACCTTCTTGGCCCACTACCACCATCTAAGGGCTGCCGCTACATCTTGACAGTGATCGACCGTTTTACCCGCTGGCCGGAGGCTTCTCCAATCGAAGATATTACGGCTGAGACTGTTGCTTCCACGCTTATGTCGACGTGGATCGCCCGTTTTGGCGTGCCGTCGGAGATTATCACAGACCGTGGCCGCCAATTTGAGTCCACACTCTTTCACCGCTTGACATGCCTACTCGGTGTTACTCTCCTAAAAACAACGGCCTATCATCCTCAAGCCAACGGCATGGTCGAGAGGTTTCATCGTCAGCTCAAGGCCTCGCTGATGGCTCACGAATCACCTGAGCAGTGGGCAGTTCAACTTCCTCTTGTGCTGCTAGGATTACGCACTGTCATCAAAGATGACCTTGGTTGTGCCGCATCCCAAATGGTCTACGGCACGTCTTTGCGATTACCGGCAGACTTCCTGGTCTCTCCGCAGCCTCAAGATAACCCTTCCTCTCCTGGCCCATCCTACGTCAAGGATTTAACCCGGTTTCTCAGCTATATCCGACCCCAACCGCCACGGCCGTGTTCCACAAAACCCACTTTTATTCACCCAAGTCTTTCTGTCAGCCAATACGTTTTCATCCGTGTCGACAGTGCCCGCCGGCCACTTCAACCGCCCTACGCCGGCCCTCATCTCGTCATTTCACGCGGCGAAAAGACGTTTACAGTTCGCGCTAACGGCCGCGACACTGTCGTTTCCATCGATCGCCTCAAGCCCGCTTTCACCGAGGCCGAACCGCCTGCCTTCGACACCACCATCCACCACTCCACCCTGAACACCACCACTCTCCCCTCCGTCCGCAGCCCCACCCGCGAACATCCCAGCGCAAAGACTGTCCGTTTTGCCGACACTCCGTCTGAAGAGGGGGGGGGGCTATGTGGCGGCGCCCCAGCAGCTTGCGTCGTCTGCTGTCGCAAACGGGCACGCTCCAGGAACGATGACGCTGGGGCTGAGCCACGAGTGGCGAGTGCTGACCACGCGCTTGCGGTGCGCGCTGGGCACGAGCGTGGAATAAAGCGGGGACCCAGTTTGGGTCCACGGCGCTGTAGCGTGCAGACGTGTGTCTTCTCATCTCTCTGTCGCCGTCGCGACAGCTCCTTCTGTCGGTGCGCACGAACGCGTGGATATGGCTCTGTTACTCCGCAGGACGCTGAATTTTACCAGGTCGAAGCGGCTAGTCCTAATCCAACTCCCACCTGGGAAAAAATTGTTTTGGGGTTTCACAATTCGTTCGTAAACATAGTGTATGGTTTTTCTTTCGAGAAGGTCATTTCTTGGAAAGCTACCCTGAATTGCTGTCACCTCTTTTGCTTCCAGCGGTGAATGCGGCATCTCGCAGCTTTGACGACAGCCAAGCGCCGCCAAGGTGAAGAGGTCGACAACCAAACTACTCCAAGCTCACGTTTCCTGTCCTTCGGTTCTGGACCTACTTTGGGGAAGCTGATGTCGGGAAAGTCCCAATGGTTCATGGTACCTCCAGTTCTCATGCAGCGAATGTGCCGGCATATTCAGATTCGTCTTGTAGCTGCATCGGGTGTTTATTTTGGTGGTTTCCGAAGCTGGCGAATTTGCTTTTGTGCGAGGTGTCAGCTCAATATGCGTTATTGATGTTTCTTGACAAGTCTTCGGTGTTTCTTTACATTGCCCCGAAATGGTCAGCAATAGTGGTTCAAACTTCCTAACCTGCGGAACGCAGAATGAACCAGACTCGAACCTGGGTGCAGCGTTCCACTCTAACTTGAATTTGGTGATAGCCGGGGCTTAGGAAGCTCCAGTAAGGGTTCCTCATTCATGGAGTCTGGAACGAAGATATACTCGAACGTTTACGGTGGTGGCTCTGTGCTTTCTTTCACGTTATTCATTTCACGTGTTGTGTCGTCTACTTGGACAGGAACCGCTGATTCGTCCTTCTCTGTGGCAGACATATCCCCGTGTTCTTCACGCTTGTCTTTCGCTGGGACGCGTGTCTCAACCTCGCAGCTGGCTCCCCCTTTGTCAATATCGGGAAAGTTCGGGTGGCTGCGGTCTGTTGCCTCGACACTGCACCGAAACTCGTTGCACCCACGTGGCTCACCGTCGAAAGTCGAAACCTGAAGTATCGGCAGGACAACTGGCGACGTCGACGTGTGCGAGGTGACGTAGGAGGTGTCGTGTGGACGGGGGGAAGTTCCCTTTCGGTTAAACCCAATTTCGGCTGCCCGTAGGTCATTCAAAGTCGCTTGAAGCCGACTGAGGGTCCCGCATATACTTTCCTGGAAGTGCAAAATCTCGTAGCAATCGTGTTCGAACTCTGTCTCCTTCCAGTAGCTCACCTACCTTATCGTTCAGCTTGTTGAGTTCAGCGTCCTTCTGTTCGAGCTCCTTGATAGCCAACTCCAAGTCCAATGCAATGGTGAGGGAGCTTGCCAGAGTGCGCTCGCTGCCTTAAGCAGCCTGCAGCCCGAAGAACCTTTCTCAGCGAACGCAAGGTGTCCAGACGTCACCAGCTTGGTAATCGGGGGACGTACAGTTGCTCACTAGCATGGTACCCTGGACATGACGGGGCGTATCTGCGTCACGTTGAACGTTCCAGTCAGTCTCACGTGGGCGATCAGGGCCAGCCATGTCGACCTCCGGCTGAGGGCGGGGCTGATCAGCGGAACAATAGGCGAAATTGCGGCGTTCCAGAAACCCCAAGCCGGGGGGACGTGTTGTATTGAACAGTTGTGTTTATGTAATCTAGATGGCGCTAGGCAAGCGCCTTGTGACGTCAGCTGGCACAAGCATTGTATATACTCATCACGGACTAATAAAAATTCAGTGTTGTTCGGGGCACGGCGAATGCGGTTTACTTCGAGGTGCCTCCGGCGTAGTCGGCAGGGCATGCAAGGCGATACAACAGGACGTAGGTGGTCTCCTTCGCCGTCGCGTGCGGTCATCCTCCCGGGTTTTACGGCACCATAAAATATAGCAGAAGAACCACACAATCAAGACCGCGGCCACGGCTGCCCTTACCGAGGACGATCCCTTTACTCGCACGGTCTACACGATGATGGTGATTGAGCGGCGCATACCCATGGGGAGATTCAACAGCACGAAAGCTCTAATTTGGTTGTACAATGAACATCGTGATGCCGACTATACCATCTCTTGCGCAACTGACGCACTAACGAACTTTCTACCAGATACAAAAATGCTTGAATTTGAAAACAAGTGTTTCTTCTCCGCACAAGTAAAGCTGTGATGACAATAAAAATGTCAACCATTTATCACAACATAATACGGCCCATTAGTAAAACGATTCCTTTCCTTTTCGAAGAATTCACAGGCATGGTACATATGATATTTCGAAGATGTTATTATTACATGGGCTGTCAGTCATGAAAGATGATTTTTATATAGAAGGATTTAACACTGTGTATTCCAATAATGTATTCACAAGCGGGTGCTATCGCAACGAAACTAATTTCATAGACATTCTGGGGGTTGTGCTGCCTGGCTTCCTAGAGGCGAGCGTGTGCAGCAAACTGACAGACCGCTTATAGTGCCTTCTCTTCTAGTTATTCCACACAAGACATTGAGAACAGCCATTCCTTATCGTGAGTCTCAAAAATTTGAGAGGATTTTCTGCTGAGCTTTCTAAGTTTACCAAATGCCAGCCAAACACGCGATATTTTCTGCGGACGAGAGAAGCGACTGGTCATTTCTCAAAATCCTATAAATAGGGCGGACGTTTCATATTGTTACGTGGTGGCAGAAGTAGTGAGGAGAGCCAGAGTAGGATGATGAACGACCTATTTAAACACGATTTATGTACAAGGTGGCCATGGGTGAGACCAATTCAGCCAACGTGTCTCACCCAGCCTTGTTGTCGTCGCAGATGCTGGTGCGCGACGCTACACGCCAGTTTCGTCTTTCTCCTATTTGATGGCGTAAGATGACTCCCTTCGCGTAGGAGACCGTCCCTGTGGGTTCCGCGTTAGCATGTTGAGCTTGGTGAAGAACGATGTGATGAGAATACACGGTGAAGAAGCTCTTGCCACCACAGATTTCAGTGATGGATTTGGTTAGCACATTCTCCCGCAGTAGAGACGTCCGCAAAGCGCCGACGATTGGTGAGAGCTTGTAAGCACGTCGACAAAAAGGCTGGGGACACAGAGTCGTCGTCTTGTCATATGTCGTTGCTTCTTGATCGGCTGCTTACGGGATGGGAACATGGTCGGGGGACTTGGTCGAATGCTGCTTGGTCACTGTTGTCTGGGGCTGGCCAACGCAGTTCACGCGCCCTCGATGATTGCACCGATGCTGATGAGGTGCGAACCTGAGACCAGGACGGGGATGTACCCCTCACCACTGCCAAAATGTAACGTGGAAGCCGGAAGGATGACAGTAACCATATTGAAGAATGGTGAACGATCTATTTACAGAATAAAAATGGCGGCCATAAGATAGCACGCACTCGGACCCAGCCAGTTCTTCGTAGTCCTCGCCATCTTCTGTCTTGAGCCATGACAGTATATGACATTGGCCGCCTATGTGTCCATAAAAATATCTCACACATGGCTGCGAGACAACCATCCCAGACAAGAACCATTCCCGTACTAATACAGTTTAATAATTTACTAGTAGCCAACCAAACACAACTCTAACAAAATTTTAAATTTTATCACTAACTACCAAAGCTAGCGACTTTCAACATTGTTATCGATCTTATGCTTGATCTGCAAAGGTATGCGAAAAGGGTCCGAGCTATCTACTGGCTCTGAAAATTGAAACCGGCTGTAGTAAGGTAGCCGTTCGTGTGGTATAAGCTAATGTCTTGTATGTGAACACATGCAACCCGCCAAATTAGCAATCCACCCAAATTCGGAATTTGGAAATGCATTGCCTGGCTAATTTGATTCTGACAGATTCCATAGTCGGTCTTACAGTGTAGCGTACTGCAGAGAGTTCACAGGGCCGAGTACGAGCAGAGTTAAATATTGCTTATTATCGAGGCTATCACATTGAAGCGGCGATTGAGCCTAACCTTCGTTTTGAGAACGGGATCTATGCGAAATCACGCTTTTAATTACAGTAAAGTCTCTTTCCGCAAGGCAATTTTTGAGGTACAGGGAGACATAATCCTGTGCGCCTAAGGTTATAGATTGCTTTATGGCCGTGGAGAGAGGCTTTATGACGATCTTTGAATAATGACAATATTGCGGGAACTAAATCAGTGCTCAAGCCTCTCCGACATCGGAAATGACAAGGACCTTGATGTTTCGCCATGTTTATACAAGCCACCTCTTTTGCGTCCACCTCTTCCGCGCCCGGTTTTTCACCGTCTGAAGAACATGGCCATATTTTTGCACCGGATTTGAGGTCATGTCTTCAGAGACAACAAAATACATCCGTGATCCCCGGTTACTTTGTGTGCCTTGTCCTTCCATCCAAGCTTTTTATTTGGCATTGCCTAGATAAAAACGCCACTCTTATGGCCAGGCCCTACACCCTGCTTTTCTTATCACCATATCTGCCATACCTATTTTAACCTTCAAGTGTGTAAATAAATAAACTTAGCTTTAGTTCGTAATAGAGGGTGAGTCTGTGTTTGATTTTGTAGCAGTTTCTGTAACCTCCACTGCACGCAAACGCGTGTTAAAATCCTGTTGTGTAGTGTTTCAACACGCTCAGGGATGTGTCCTTCCTCCCTTCTAGCTCATCAATTCTGCTTGTTTTTGTCTTCGCTCCTATTTTTTTGTCACTCCTAAAGACACGCACGCCGCCATTGTAGACTGGTTTCTTTCTTTTTATATTCGTGATCTTTGTGCTGTTTGTCATCGGTCTTCCAAATTGTTCACTCCCGTGCTTTGCAAATTCTACAGAAAGCAACGTCGGGGATTGGAGTGTCCGCGCTTCATGGCTAAGTGGTAAGAGTTAGCACTGGTCAGACAAAACTTTTATGACGAGGCCCCGCACCCGTTGTGGCACAGCTGCGGTGCGGGCGTTCATTTAGGCTCCCCTCCTGATTCTTCTACGACAAAAAAGGAAAAAAAAATCGCCCCCTGCTACATAGCTTCACCTACAATTCAGCGGTTTGCATTTATTGAATATGTAGCAGAAGACGGTCACTACAATAGCACGATACATTAAAATACTACTTTCGATTCTCTTGTCCAGTGATGAGCTGGTACAGTGACCGCTCGGGGCGGCATTTGATGGCTTGTGTTTCCCTAGTGTTCCAAGATATGCGTAATTTATTCCACTCTTGCGTGTTTACCCAAACAAATATTCGCTTGTTGTTTATCAGATTACATTCTCTGAACAGCACGCGAACTCGTTCAATTAATTCAATGCTGACGCGCTCAACAGGCTACCCTTCAAACAATACAGCTTGACTTCTCTGCAGTGAGACGGAACTGAACACGACCACATAAATCAAATGAAATGCGTTTGACCCTGGAATAGCTGTTTTTGCAACCTGAAAATTAATCATGGTTGTGGGTCTCTTATGTTGCTGCAGCCTCCCTTCAAATGGTTCACTTGGTTTAGGCAGCAAAGCTTAAAAATCGGCTACGCATACAGTAACGTTTGAATATTTCTTTAACGCTATTGTCACTTAAGGATTGGTGGGGAGAAAAGTTAGAAAGGCGGGTGTTCTTACCTTTTCCGAGTGATCACGGTCACATCATCCCCTTCGTCTTTGTAATACTCGAAAATAGACGTTCATTTTTACTGCAGATCACCATAAATGACGACGACATTATTAAGAATAATTGACCCGGAAACATATGACGTTCTCGTTGTTGGTACATGCTCACCACAAGTGCTATAAAAGTATGATTACTTCCATGGAACATCCACACTCTCTTCTTTCTCTCCACGCGCACCCTTCCATAGAAATCGTTGGCTTAGCGTCAGAATATTCCTTGCAGGACACTATGTTTCGGTCCCAAAGTTTCCCTCTTTGGTGAGAAATTCCCACAATAACTATTCTCCAAACACAGTGGCACTGCAGATTTTGTAAGTGTAATAAACGTTCACCATAGCTATTTAGAAGTTTGGTGGTGTGTTCTTTGTATCTGTTTCTTCTGCATCCGTGTTTTACTGCAAAGTAATTTTTAAGCGTAATGTAGCAACTCACCCACGTTAAGCTTTTCTTACAAATGAACGACACTCATTTCGCTAACAGCAGCAGCGTAGACTACACTCCTCCTCTTATCAGATGACTTTGCTGAAGCGATTGAACCGTCGGGTTGCGGTTAGTCCTATAGTTGAAACCCCATAATCAAGCTCTCTCCTCCCATGGAAATCGGTGTTTGGTAGCCTCATCATCATTTTGAGCAAGCCTGAGTATGCATTCTGCTGATATTTCATTCTTAACTGGTATGATTGAAAGTGATGAATGAGAGCGCTGCAACAATCTTTCTGCAATTAATATATAAGAAATGAGTCACAATTGTAAATTAGCAAACCATAATTTGAATTTGCATGCAAGGGTAGCAGTATGTTTAACGATTCAATACATTTTACTCACGTTTGCCTGCACAAAAACGAAACGATAATTACTACATTATATTACTACAAATGTTATATGTAACATTGGAGCCTTTTGCGACTGAGGAAATACCGTAAATATATTTAAACCAGAAGATATCCTTAAAAAGAATTTATTAGGACGACTTTTTTAGCCAATTGTTCTACGGGTTGCACACCATTGAACTGTGCTACTACGTGTAAATCAGTCCTTAGGGCAGAGGTTGTATTTACTACGTGTTGGTACTCTCTTTAATTCAATCGCAAAGAAACAAAGGTATAAATAGTGTACCGATTAAGTGGTAATATGTCTGCTGTCAGGGGTAGCTACGTACAACAAGCACAAGGGCCCAGTTTACTGATCCGAGAAAGGAGTATACATGAAAGAATTTTTGATACACCCAGCACATCTAATAATCATGAATCCCTGTAGTCTGTATAATACACAAATTTCGTCTCAGGTCGAGTTTAGAAAACTCAGACGTGATGAACACTGTTACAATACCGCCGATTTTGACAAACAATTATGCAAGACAGGCCGGCAATTTTCTCCGTAAGGAGGCGGATACTGCATTTGTGTTCTTATCGGAATGGAAATATTAAGGAGTTTTTATTGATGATTTGGTTGGAGCGCGTATAAAACAAGAAAACAGACTGTGAGTGGAGACACCGCGGGAAATGTTTGAAAAACGTTGCAATAATACACTTCGATTACAGATGCAAGCGAAGTTAAATTTTCAGGTTTTTGTAACTCCTCAATAATGGTGATAGAACAGTACTACCTTAATGAAGCTTTAAAAGTATTTTTACAAATAGTAAAGAACAGTATTACTTACGTAAACTGTCGCGGCCATGAGAAAAACGAGAAAAATTATAGCAGCACCCATGTTGATCGCCCAGGCGTCCTCGATCAGTTGAAACGAGTGACTCGTGCACACGCAATTATATCAGCGACTGGTGCTTTTGTGTTCGTTAGTATTACGTGGCATCAAACTTGTGGTTATAATTTCTGCATAGGAACGCCACAACATAAAGAAAAATCTATTTTTGTTGCTGAAGTTGTAATAGATGTTTTTAGCAGACGAATTGTTCTACAGTATTGCACTTCAGAAACGATTTAACGACAGAAAATGTTCTGTAAAGACAGCCGTTTTTGAAAGGATCTCCGCGCGATTCAAGTAAAAATTACTGCAGAACCAAAGCTTTTATTGCCTTTCTAACTTTCATTACCGTGAAATACATACCCCATAAGTTCAACAAAAAAGAAGTTACAGCTGCTATGTGCATAACAAAGTGTAAGTTCGTGATCTCAAATTTTATCAGCAAGGAAAGCTGGAATATTCAAACATCTGTATATTGATTTTTTGTATTAATGTGGCCGTAAAATTTAAAACAAACATATATACCACCACTTCTTGTGCCTGAGATTCTATCGTGGGATGAAGCAAACTAGCACTTTAGAAAAAACCTCCAAAAAGGGAGAATTCCTGTATGCAGAATGCCGACTAAAATAAGATGGGATAGCGGGGCATATTGCAAATGTGGCTATATTTGGTTTCTTTTTACTTCTTGGGTCAGGTTAGACAAAACCATTGTTAAAAACCTTATGTTTCTCAGGGTATATTCGGAGCCTGCACAACAATGACTCTAAGGTAAAGCTATATACCTCTACCAGCCAAGGGGTTTTTCGGGGCCGTGCGGGAAAATAAACTCTCAACGCTGTGGTGACGAGTTCGAGAGATTGGGGGGGGGGGGGGGGGGTGTTCACTCACAGAGCGCACCATTCACGCACAGAGGACACCCAGCATTCCCCGCGCACAGGTGCCTGCTCCACCGGACGGCCCGTGGGAGGGACGGCTTGGTCGTGTGATTTCACGACTGTTGTTTTGGTCCTGTTTTGGCGCAGATTGCGTCCACTGCACACTTTCTTCCCACGGCGTGATTAACTTGCTCGGGAGCACCTCCTCGGTAAACGGGAGCCGGCGGGATTAAGTATTCGTACAGCAAAAATACGTTAAGGATGGGTTTGCAGGGCGGTAAAACAAAATGTTGAGACCATATGCAGAGATCTGCCCGCTAGAGAAACCCTAACACTTCCGAAATGCTTGCCACAAATGGGACGCGATTTTCTAAACTGGTGAATACCAATTCGGCTGCGCATTAACAGGCATTAAAAAGGCGAAAGGAAAAACTGTTACCAATCAATAGCGATTGTAAAAGTTCCCTCATCTTTCTTGGAATTCTCAAACTTACTAAACTAACTAGTTTAAATCAGTTTAAATAGGATTCACTAAGCTCACAAGCCGAATTGTTTCGATGCCACCGCCTTTGTCGCGCGGTGGTGTAAACCTAAACTAGCGCATCAGGGTATCCAGGTTCCTCTGTCTCACCCTTGGAAAGACACTCCTCTCCGAATAGTTAATGAGGGGCTCGTTGAATTAATATAGAAGTAAGGCTTGGCAGTCCAAAAAACTTCGGAAAGCAAAGTGGAGGATGTGGCAGGTCGTTGACACAGATAAGGAACTTGGAAAGACTGAACGAAAGTGTAGAAAAAATTCCCGCCTGGTGAGATCCGTACCCACGACCTCAACAATACGCGTCTGGTGCGATGACCACTACGCTACCGCCGGTGCTATTTTGCCCTCCAGTGTTTGGGGTATTTATATTAGGTATTTTTGTTTCCTGCACTTGGGGCTTGTAGCCAGCGCCACTTGAACTAGTCGGGGTGAAGACGACCTTACAACATGTCGAGAGTGATCGACCAGCGTTGCACCCTCTTAAGCTCACAGCACCCATAGCGAATCAGAATGGAAGTGAGGGGCTCGTTGAATTAAGACAGAAATAAGGGTTGGTAGTCAAGAATACCTCTGAAAGCGAAGGGTAGGATGTGGTAGGTCATTGACACCGATAAGTAATGTGGAGAGGCAAAGGAAGTGCAGAAAAAAATATATACGCAAAAATAGAAGTCGACCAAAAATCCGCCGTTCTTTCCAAAAGCGAGAGTCGAACCCACATTTCCTCATAACGCGTGCGGTGCACTAGCCATTGGGCTATTCGGCAACGGCTCCTCGCTCGACTTTAGCTATGGGGTTAATATTTACAACTGCTGTGAGGCCGGTGATCTAGCGCCGCCCCTCGACCACCACGGAGACGTTAACGAGTTTTTCCAAGCGGCCGCAACGTAAGACGTGGTCGGAGGTACAGGTTGTGAATGGCCATTTCCGGACTGGTGGAGCCGGAGTCCTCGTAATGCATGTAGCAGAACAGAAAAATACGGGACGAGGGATTTGATAAGGACCTATATCGAGGTTGCAGTCGACATTTCCAGTGCTATTTGGCTTTTCCGAGATATTTATTACTGCTAATGACGTGTTTTTCACGTTTCTTTGATACAGTGATAGATAAGCGAAAATATAGGCCGAGAAAAATTCCGCCGTTTTTTTCTGGAACCGCGAGTCGAACCCACATCTCCACATAACGCATGCAGTGAAGGTCAATAAAGTTCACTTCTTTTTCAGAATACTGGCAGGAGAATATAATAGTCGGATGCGATACATTGAGATGAGATACAAATGTATCTAAAGTCGAAACCGTGTTCCCAAATCATGAAAATGTAGTTTGTGTACCCGAGGTAAATCCGAGGTTTATGCGGAAAACAACTGAATAGGGTGGCTTCAAACTGCCCCATGAAAAGTTTGGTATAGGTCGCTGCGAATGGAGTACCCCTGCTGGTTCCAAAAACTTGCAAAAGTAAGACGAGTGGAATTCATAATATTTGAGAGTTAAAACTAGTTTTACCATGTCATGTACACTTCTGCCGCATGTTGGTGCGGGTTCTCAGAGAAAGCTTTTCAAATACCTTCGATTCCTTCAGCGAAAGGGATGTTTGTATACAACACCTGGCAACACATGGCCACCAGGGAACACCTGGCAACACCAGGCCAAGGACGGACTACAGACTAACTTTCGAGGCGTCCGACTGATTTCCGAAAACATCAAGTTCAGGCTGAGGAACTCATTTAGGGTGACGCTCCCAAGTGCACGCAACAGCCTCCCGTCTTCGGCCAGCACAAAACAGAACCAACCCAACATCCCCAACTGTTGCGAAATGTTATGTCCACCTAAGAGCAGCACATGTGTCGCCAGCACACAAACCATGGACGTGGCCGCAACGCCAGCTGTACAGCACGCAAGCGAACAACCGGACCAACCAAAGACATTGGGGCCATGGTTCACGCAGATCCCAACACGCAGTATAACGCAAACAAGCACCCAAACAGGCATCGATGTGGACCTCACCCCCAGCAGCCCCCCTAACATCTGACTGCAAGCAAAAAGTGTCACCCCGGAGGTCTGCTCGCAACAAACACAAATTACTACCACCGAGTAGAGCGGATGCTCCAAGCCCTAAATCCCGCTTTTTTCTTAAAGCTCGAAAACTAGCCGGCAAACAAACCGCACTACAGATTTCATCTCAGAACGTACTCCTCGTATCTCCAAAGCAAAAAGATCCCCAGAGGCCTCCGCCTAAAAGTTGGTTGTTCCCTTGGTGCGCTCCCTCCTGAACTAGCTGCCAGGTGTCAAGGTATTCTTAATAACGCTTCGCTTTCCCTCCTAGAAATTCTTAAAGACCACTTTACTAGCCAACTCAGCCTCTTCAACGACCATATTCAAGTTCTTCGGCTAACTGAGCAGGCGAAAATGGATCTCAATACATTTATAAATTGCAAGGAAAATGATGTATAGCAATAGGCAAGCGGTTAAGTTTCAACGTGACCAGCTTCCCCCGCGAAATACAGCTTGCTCTGTGAAGAATCAGCCTTTGAAGAGCCCCGACTATGGAGTATTAGGTCATGCAATATTCGCCCTCAATACAGAGATTGCTTTAGTAGAACCTTTAGTAGAATCTCAAAAGGGATGACGTGATCCACAAACAGTGACAAAACAAAAGCGCAAGGCCGCCTGCCCTACTAACTAAATTTTCATACGCCCTTACAAACGTAAACAACATACTGCGGAAATATTACCCCATTTTAGCCAGTAACGACCGACTTAAAAAGACATTCCCGGAAGCACCAAGGTTTACCTACCGGAGAAACAGGAATCTAAAAGATATTTTAGTGCAAGCTAAAACAAGGACTTCAAAGCAACCAGTCATAGCCAGCTACTCCCGTCCCAGATTCAAAATTTGCAGGCACCTGCAGCCAGACTGCATTGGGAAAAGCACAGCCAGTTATTATGTCCGCAGGAATTATTGAAGTTTTACGTGCACTTCATCCAACATTGCGTATATGTTGGAATGCTCAATGTGCCCCAAACAGTGTATAGGTGAAGCTAGTCAACCTATGAACCTACGTTTTAACGGTGACCGGGCAGGTACTTTTAGCAAATACTCTATAACAGTAGTGCAGCATTTCCACCAACCAGGCCACAATTTTTATCTGCTTAAGTTGTATATACTTCAGTCAAAGTTTAAGTCCCCTATGAACAGGAAATGCCGAGAATCCTACTTAATTCACAAATTCAACTCCATGAAACCTGCTGGAATAATTCCGTCTAGGGGCAACTTGGAATCCTTGCGATATTCGCAGGGAATACAGCATGAAGCATTGTCTTGCTTATACGTTAGCAAGCTGTTCATCGCGATGTACGGGCAGCATACCAAAAGCAAATCTCTTTCTGCCGTAACATCACAAACAAGGAAACGAAGCCCTGGAGGAAATCGCAGGTTGCCCCGAAATAGTTACCAAACCAGCCGATAAAGGAGGAGCCATCGTGATCATCGACAACGCTGACTATGTCAACAAGGCTCATAAACAACTGTCAGAATCTACGCTCTACAGAGTACTCCTTAGTGATCCCACTAATGATTATAAGGTAATTTTCAAAGATAAACTCTGAAACCTTATTCAAAATCAGGAAATAACTGAAACAACTGCTCCTTCTCATATCCCCTTAAGCCTAGTAGCCGCTACATTCTACCTTTTCCTTAATATTCACAAAAATAACAACCCAGGTCGCCCTATAGTTTCTGGCATTGGTACTGTCACCCGGAACCTCTCGTGCTATGTCGACTCTATCATACGCGACATTTCCCCAGCGTTCCATCCGTTCATTAAGGATACAAATTATTTTCTCTCTGACATTATGAAGATAGAAATTCCTAACAACTGTTTACAGGTTAGCCTGGATGTCGTGTCGCTATACACTAACATTCCGCATGCGGACGGAATCACCGCTGTATCATGTGCGTATGACCGGTCGGCAGGTGACAAACCTATCGATTCTCTCACCCTCGAAACTTTCCTTCACCTTATACTTGAACTTAACAATTTAGAGTTTGATGGTTTCAATTACGTGCAAGTCAGCGGAACGTCAATGGGCACCAAAATCGGACCCAACTACGCGATTATCTTTATGGGATGTCTAGAGTCGAACTTCATCGAAACCCAAAATTTTAGGCCACTGTACTACAAAAGGTATATAGATGATATGTTCATGATATGGCAGCACGGTGAAATAGAAGTTCTTGTGTTTATTGAGTATTTTAACCTTGCGCATCGTACTATGTCCCTCTCTTATTCCTACTCTACGCACAGCATAAATTCCCTGTTTGTTATTGTCACAGTTTCTCAGGGCAGGCTTCTGACTAATCTCTATGGGAAACCTACGGACACGCGCCAGTATTTGCATTTCCACAACAGCCATGTCAGGCACTGCAAGACTGCAATACCTTACAGCCAATCTCACCGTTTTAGGGGAATCTGCACAAGCCAGGCGGATTTCGAATCTAACTGCAGGGAACACAAAACCGTGCTCTTGAATCAAACATATCCGTAGCAGGTGATGGATGACGCGATTACAGTACCTAACCAGATGAACCGCACCGAAATTCTCTGTAAAAAAGCTCCAAAACCCAATCCACGAACAAACCACGTTTTGCCCCATTTGGCCTCTTCTCCGAAAGTTGCATCCATACTAAGGAAACATCACAATATCCTTGCTCAAAGTGAACGCCTAAAAAGAATATTTTCCAGAGCCGCCACGCGTTGTTTAAAGACGCATCAAAAATTGGGGCGACGTTCTCACCAGATCCAGCATCAGCCGACCACAGACTACTGGTTGCATGCCCTGTAACAAACCACGGTGTAAGGTATGCCCACAAATCACCACCACACAGCGCGCCGCCAGCACAGCCTCAAACTATTATGTTAATGTAAAAGGAAACTTTAACTGTGATTCCGCCAACGTCGTATATCTGCTGGAATGCACCCTGTGCGGCAGACAATACATCGGCCAGACTGATGATGATGATGGTTTCATTTTATTGGCGCAAGGCCGACATGGGCAAAGAGCGCCAAACACAAAGTGATTTGATGAGGAGAGAACAAGAAATAAAATCAGTTAAAAGCTATGAGCATGGCTGGTGTAAAGGGCCAGGGTGAAGAACAAGAGTGGTTAAAAATAAATAAGGTGGCTGGTGTATAGGACCAGGGGTAAAAGCTATGGGTGGTATGAGATGAGTTGTAAAAAGTGAACTTCTGATAGGAACTGAAAGGTGCGTTGAACAGAAAACATGGCATCGTCTCCTAAGAAGTATGACGGGTGTGGTGGAATATGTCGTGTGTGTAGTTGAGGGAAGTGTTTGCGTCGTGTAGTGTCGAGTGCCTTACATTGTATGAGAATGTGCATCACGGATAGGGCCTCTCCGCACCTGCTGCAAAGAGGTCTTGGAGATCCAGTGAGCAGGTGCGAGTGCGTTGCATGAGTGTGCCCTATCCGTAATCTAGCCAAGGCGACTTCTGTGTATCTATTGCGTGTATCGGAGGTGTACGGTCCCAAGTGTGGTTTTATTACGTGTAACTTGTTGTCTGTCTGTTCGCTCCAATGTGTTTGCCATGTTTTGCGAAGTTGTTGTTTGATGTGTGGTTTCACGTCGGTGTAGGGTAATGTGGTGATGTCTACTGCATTCGAGAGTGTAGCAGCAGCGGCCATTCGATCCGCGGCTTCGTTCCCGGCTATACCACAGTGGCCAGGGACCCAGCAAAGGACGAGTTCAAATTTGTGGACATACACCGACATAATACCTTTGATGATAAGATTTACGACGTGATTTTTTGAAGACTTTGTAGAAGACAATGCCCGCACAACACTGAGGGAGTCTGTATAGATAATGGATCGTGGGATGTGACTTTGAAGGACATGATTAACAACAAGAAGTACACCATAAGCCTCTGCCGTAAAGATACTGGTATTACTGTTAAGAATTCTAGTGACACTAAGGCCGGGCCCATGCGCAGCGCAGGACACAGAGGTGGAAGTCTTAGAGGCATCCGTATAAAATTCAGAATAATGATACTTCTCCTGCAAATACAAGAAGTGCTGCTGAATTGCACATGCGGGAGCTCGGTTTTTATCTACATGTGTGAAAGATGTGTCGCATGACACAGGGCGGAGATGCCATGGTGCTATGAAATCTGTTACGGAACTTTGGATGGTGTCTAAAAAGGAGACAGCAAGCTCTGACGCTTCCTCTCTAACTCTGTAAGAGAAGGGCGCAGAGAACGATGGTCGGTTTAGGAGTAGTGCAGTCATGGAGGTATCATGAAAAACTGATTTGAAAGGATGGTGAGGCATGGATGAAATTTTAAAAGCATAAAGGAGGTCTGTGTATGCTCGCTGACGTTGTAGGTTCCATTTGTTGCACTCTACATACAGACTTTCGACTGGACTAGTCCGAAAGGCACCGCAGGACAAGCGGAGCCCTAGATGAAGCACAGGGTCCAGCATTCTGAGGGATGTTTTAGTGGCTGACCCATAGACAACGCTACCATAGTCCAGTCGTGAACCTATCAAGCTGGTAAAAACACGTAAAAGAAGTTGTTTGTCAGCACCAAAAGAGATGTGCGACAGAACCTTCAGGATATTCATTGTTTTTAAGCATTTATGTTTTAGTTGTTTTATGTGTGGGATGAATGTGAGCTTTTCGTCAAAGATTATACCTAAAAACTTGTGTTCCTTTTTGACAGGAATAGAGACACCGTGGAGTCGAATGTCTGGATCCGGCCGAATGCCACGCCTCTTGGAAAACAGAACACAAGTGCACTTTCCTGGATTAAATTTAAAACCGTTGCTATCTGCCCAGCCGGCTAGCTTGTTCACACCAAGCTGGACTTGGCGCTCGCAGACAGACAGGTTACAAGACTTAAAGGATAATTGAACGTCGTCTACATAAATGGAGGAGGCAATCGATGGTGGTAGCGCCTTACGAAGAGAATTCATTTTTACAATAAAAAGGGTGCAACTTAAAACTCCACCTTGCGGCACGCCGTTTTCCTGCACATGAACCCTAGAAAGTGCAGTTCCAACTCGCACGCGAAACATTCTTTCAGACAGGTAACTGGCAAGCGTGTTCATCATGTTACCCGACATGCCAAAGGACTTCAAGTCGCTAAGGATGCCGTACCGCCAAGCAGTATCGTACGCCTTTTCAAGATCAAAGAAGACCGTCATGCAGTACTGCTTGTGGAGGAAAGCATCTTTGATATAAGACTCTAACGCAACGAGTTGATCGTTGGTAGATCGCCCCGCCCTGAAGCCCGCCTGGCAGCTCTCGAGAAGACCATTGTACTCTAAGAAGTACACAAGTCTCCTGTTTATCATCTTCTCGAAGAGCTTACACAGGCAGCTTGTCAGGGCAATGGGGCGATAACTGGCAGGAGAGGAAGGGTCCTTCCCTTCCTTTAGGACAGCCACTACTATGGCCTCCTTCCAAGAGCGAGGAATGTGCCCCGAAAGCCATATTTTGTTGTATAGGTGTAGGAGTGTTTCAAGGGTGTCTGAGTGTAAGAATTGTATCATTGTGTAAGTAATCTTATCTGCACCTGGAGCTGAAGGTTTACATGTGGTCAAAGCAGCCTTCAGCTCATAAATTGAAAAAGGATAGTTGTAAGAAGTGTGCGACTTATTGCTATCACGCAGTGACTTCTTCTCCGCAGATGTTTTGTGTTTCATGAAAGTGTTCGTGTAGTGTGCTGAACTGGACATGTGTTCGAAGTGTTGTGCAAGCGTGTTAGCCTGGTCTTCCAGTGTGTCCCCTGTTGTACTAACCAGGGGCAGGCTGTGTGTCTGTTGTCCTTTGAGCTTGCGTATACGTGTCCAGACTTTGTGTGTGTCCGTGTATGAATTAATGGATGTCAAGAAGGTGTGCCAACTCTCTCGTTTCGCCTCACGGCGCACACGTTTTCCTAACGCCTTGGCCCGTTTGAACAAAATGAGGTTACCCGACGTGGGGTACCGACGAAGGACACCCCACGCCTTGTTCTGGGCCTCTCGCGCCCGCCTACAGTCCTCATTCCACCACGGCCTCCGCTGGTTGCGCAGGGCACCAGAGGCGTGGGGAATGCACTTTTCGGCGGCGTCGAGGATGTGCGCCGTGAGGAGTTGGGTAGCGTCTTCAACGTGTAGGTGTCCTATGGATGTGTGGTGTAGTTTGGATGTCTCTGTAAATGTATTCCAGTTAGCTCGTGCTTCATTGAACCTATTATGGGAAGATGGACTGCTTGGGCCTTTGCCTATGTATGTGAGTGAGGTGGGGAAGTGGTCACTGCCATATGGGTCAGTTCCCACTCCCCACTCGACAAGAGGAAAGAGAACTGCGGAGCCAATAGCCAAGTCAAGACATGAGTATGTGTTGTGACCTATGTTATGGTATGTAGGCTGTTTATTGTTGAAAAGGCATGCTCCAGAAGATGTAAGGAATTTTTCTATCAGGCGACCTCGGGCATCCGTTCTGGAAGAGCCCCAAAGAGAGTTGTGAGCATTAAGGTCGCCTGTCAGGATGTATGGTTCGGGCAGCTGGTCAACCAGCGCCTCGAAGTCGGAGCTCGTGAGTGAAACATCAGGAGGAATGTATATGGAGCATACCGTTATGAACCTATTAAATATTATTAAGCGTATTGCTACAGACTCAAGGATAGTGTTCAAGGTGACAGGGTGGCATGCTAAGGATTTCCGGACGATTATGGCCACACCGCCAGAAGAGTGTGTGCAGCCATCCCTGTCTTTCCTGTATACCTGGTAACTATTCAAGAAATTTGTGTTCTTGGAATTCAGGTGTGTTTCCTGAACACACATTACACTTGGCTGATTAGCATGCAGAATCTCATAGACGTCGTCAAGATTATTTAGAAGGCCTCTGCAGTTCCATTGTACTATGTTCTCTCTTCCCATTATGAAGTGTTCGGAGCTACTGGACTGTGTTGTTTATGTGTCGTCTTTCGGGGCTGTGACTCTCGTCTTTTTTGGCTTGTCGGGAGGCTTTGGCGTCGGGACGCGTTCCTTGCGGTGCACCGCAGACAAGAACGGACCGACGTCCATTTCATCCTCGGATGTCCTCGGAGCGCCTGAGGGATCAGGCTCCTTGGACCGCGAACCCTTTGGGGCGCGCTTTTCCTTGCCCGCAACCACCGAGGGGTTCAGGAACGCCTCGGATGGCACAGGCGGTGCGGTGGGGGTGGGAGCTGGCGCTGGCTCCCCCAAGTCCATCTCCTCTGCGCCCTCGCCTGTGGCTTGGGACGCTGGAGTGGAAGTGGAGGATGCAGCATCGCTTCCACCAGACGTGGTTGACCCCACAGCCGCTGCTGGCTCAGCGAGCGGTGCGGAGGCGGGTTGGGCTGCCCGAGGCAACCCAGGGGGGGGGCGGGGTCGGGACCAAGTCCGACTCGCGGTACTGGGTCCCCGCAGAAACCACACGCCGCTCCGCCCCCCGGCGAGCTGCGTCGGCGTACCTCCCCAGAGGGAAAGAGGCGAACCTCTTCCGCGCCTCTGGGAAGGTGATGTTTTCAGTGACCTTGATGTTAATGATTTGCTTTTCCAATTGGAACTTTTCACATTTTCTGGAGTAGGCCGCATGTGGGCCCTGGCAGTTTACGCAAAGGAGTTGTTGAACTTTACAGTTGTCAGACGGGTGGTCGTGCTGGGCGCATTTTGCGCAGGTAAGTCGGCCGCGACAGGAGTTTGTGCCGTGCCCGAACCGTTGGCACTTGAAACAGCGCCGCGGGTTCGGGATGTACGGCCGGACTGAACATCGGATGTAACCTGCGTTGATGAATTCTGGAAGGATGGACTTGTCAAAGGTTAGGATGAGGTGCTTTGTCGGTATTTGTTTATCGTCTCTGCGGATGGTTATGCGCCTGACCGCTGTTACGCCCTGACAAGGAAGGCCCTCCAGCAGGTCAGCTTCAGATTCATTTAGCAGGTCATACTCGGAAATCACGCCCTGGGAGCTGTTTAAGCTGCGGTGGGGCGTGACTCGGATTGGCAGATCGGCGATGCTGGTTTGAGCAAGAAGTTTATTGGCCTGATCCTGGCTACTGACCTCGACAAGAATTTCACCGGTTCGTTGTTTTTTGGCCTTATACGACCCTCCAACAATACCGTCAAGAAACTTTGAAATGAGAAATACAGACTGTGAAGCAAGAGGTTTTGATTGGTCTACAGATTCCATCACGATGAAGCGAGGATAGTTGTTCGGTTTCGGAGGACTCAAGTTAGGAAGTGGTGGAAAAGAAACTTCGGTGCGGCCCCTTTTCGGGGCCGATCACGTTTGGGGGGGGGTTTTGAAAATGCCATATAGCATAGTATAAAAGCAGGGAGACTGGGGTACTTTCTTCTTTGACCTTACCCTGGTAGCCAAAGAGGTCCCGGAGCTCCCTGCCTGGTAGACAGACAGGGAGCCCATCCGCCGGAGCTTGACCTGGGCTCCGACGGCCACCGTTCGTGGATTCTAACCCTCCACCTATAAACACATTGCCACGGTTGGATCCAGCGTATGTTTGGGGGCTCGGGGTCCGCGGTATCGCCAGTACCGTCACCAAGATTGCTCAAGGTGCCCCGTGCGGGGCATCGGCCAGACTGAAACACCCTTTCGTTTCAGGTTTAACAATCACCGCTCTCACGCAAAACCCTGCCCTTCCTTGCCTCTATCAAAGCATGTTAATACTCCTGGTCATTCTTGTGAACAACTGAAGGCCACAAGTCCTGAATCTAGTTTTAAAACGCATCACGATCGCGAGGTTCCTGAGTCCTACCTCACCTATAACGTCGTTTGGCATCAATGAAAGTTATGGGAAATTAACGTGTCTTTCCTCCGATTAAAATTTCGGCTGCATTTCTCAGGCTAGTGTTATGCCTGTTCATTTCTTTCCCTCAATAATGCTCTCCCACCAGGTGGCGAACTCCCGTAGATGGGTATAGTTCCGTGCTATCACCGCGTTTTTAGCACAATGGCTTCACTGAACTAAATTTGACAAACAAGTCTGGAAATTATGTTCTGGGTAGAAGGCTGCACTACCATTCTTAGGTTTGATATTCTCACCTTGTAATCAATTTGTTTACGCGAGCGTGTGTGATTGCTTTCGTGTCCTCTTTCTTTTTTGTATTGCTGTTTGCTAATATTCGTTCCTGACCGCCTCGGTATTTCCTGAACTGGTACCATGCGCCGGCCAGATGCATACCACCTGCTGACGCATCATACGCGTGCACCAGCCTGTTTTCTTTCTTTTCATGACTTGTTTGACCTTGTCTCCTTTCTTTTTTTCCCCGCTCTTTGTATACCAAAGTACACTCATTTCCTGTCGAAACTGCCTGGCCTACTGCTTTTGGGTGCGACCCTTGCTTCCCACCAACAGAAGCCAAGTGTCTCATGTTTCCATGACCTTACCCTGATTCTTAGATCGGGTGTGTATGGGCACCCGAGCAGCAAAGGGGAGGTTGTGGTGGGTCATAGAAAGAGATAAAGAATTTTTTGAGTCACGGCCCGCGGGTTAAAAAGAAGGCCCCCTTCACCCCGAGTAGTCTCAGTGGCACTGGCTACCACCCCCAAGTGCAGGAAACAAAAATACCTTAACATAAATACCCGAAAAAGTGCTGGCGAAACAGCCCCGCCGGTAGCGTAGTGGTTATCGCACCAGACCGGTATTCTGGAGGTGGTGGGTTCGGATCATACCCGGCGGGCATTTTTTCACCACTTTCTTTTTGACTTAAAAAATTCTTCATCTCTTTCTATGGCCCACCACAACCTCCCCTGTGCTTTCCGAGGTTTTTCTTGACTGCCAACCCTTATTTTCTGTCTTATTTTACGGAGCCCCTCGTTTCCCATTTTCTGATTCGCTATATATATATATATATATATATATGTGTGTGTGTGTGTGTGTGTGTGTGTGTGTACAGAAATAAGAGTTGGCAGACAAGAAAACCTCGGAAAGCAAAGGGGAGGGTGTGGTAAGTCAATGAAACAGATCAAGAATTTTGAAAGAAAGAAAGAAAGCGGAGAAAGAATGCCCGCCAGGTGGGTTCGGATCCCAGCAGGCGGGCATTTTTGGGGTCCGGGCAGACCCATAGTTTCTAACAACAACACCCCTACGGAAGCATTGTCTGTGTTTCTGAATCACCCTTTGGCAGAGATTCCGATTTCTATTCCTTCATTTGTGCAGGACACCCCACACTTCCTCCGCATTATAGAAGCAATAAACGATGATGGGCAAACCCACAATGACGCCCTTGTGGTCACGCTCGATGTCTCCGCCCTCTATACGAATTTTTTTATTTATTTATTTATTTGCATACCTACTTCGCCCGTTGGGCATTATAGTAGGGGGGACAAATAATCGATATAAAATACAACATTGCACACTCTTTGAGAGGTTGAAGAAAGAAAAAAAAAACAATTGTAAGAAAACATACAAGGTTTGCGTTAGTAAGCCACACACTGCAGACCGTGAGTACAATACTAATCACACATGTGGTACATTCTGAGGGAGCACATGAGACAGCATTAAAAACAAATATCTGCCAGGTAACAAGATACATTCATTTACACAGCACGCTGGCTAACATTGCAAAGCATAAATATCGGCCAGGTAACAAGATACATTCATTTACACAGCACGCTGGCTAACATTGCAAAGCATAAATATCAAAGAAAGTTTCAAATGGCGAGTACATTTTTATCCATAAATATATTCTTGAAGGGCAGTGGGGAACGTCACATCAGAAGCAACTTCGATTAGTTTAGGAGGCAGCAGGTTCCAATCGCGTATTGTACGGGGAAAAAAGGAGTTTTGGTATGTGGTTGTGCGCGCGCACATTTCTTTTATCTTGAGTAAGTGGTCGCGGCGCCCGGATATGTATGTTGGGGATTGTAGATAGGTCTCTTTGTTTAGTGGTGTGCGATTGAAGACGGCATCTCGAAGGAAAGAGAGGCGGGAAACAACACGGCGCAGTGAAAGATCTTCCAAACATATGTGCCGTTTTATTTCTGTGACACTGCTTTGGAATGAGTAAATGCCGGTTATGAATCGGGCTGCGCGTTTCTGTATCCTTTCTAAGCTATTGACAAGAATTTGTGTGTGCGGGTCCCACACAACGGACGCGTATTCCAGAATCGGGCGAACGTTGCTTAGGTAAAGTGTTCTCTTGACATCTATTGGCGCGTGCTTAAAGTTCCGTTTAATGAAATTTAGTACTCGTCCTGCTTTTAAAGTGATGCTTTGAACGTGACGATTCCATGTCAGATCGGCTGAAAACGTGACACCTAGGTATTTTGCTTCGCTTGTTTCTGATAATGGGGAGCCGTTCAAGCAGTACTGTGTACCGATTGGTTGACGCTTGCGCGTGAAGCAAATATGCTTGCATTTTGAGATGTTCAGGGACATAAGCCACCTGTCACACCATGAAGAAATTTTATTTAGGTCTGTCTGTAATGCTACTCGGTCAGAGTCGTTATTAATTTCTCTGTAAAGGACACAATCGTCTGCGTACAGCCGGATTTTCGAAGTGATTCCTGTGCCAATGTCATTTATATATATAAGAAATAAAAGTGGACCTAAGACGGAACCCTGCGGAACGCCAGAAGATACGCATGCATATTCTGATTCTGCGCCATTAATTACCACTCTTTGTAAACGACCTGTCAAATAGTTTTTGAGCCAAAAAAGGATGTTATCTGGTAAACCAAGAAGTGAAAGCTTATGGAGTAAGAGAACATGGGACACTTTGTCAAACGCTTTCTGGAAATCTAATAGTATGCAGTCTGTTCGTAAACCTTTATCAAATGATGTAAATATGTCATGGGTAAATTCCACTAACTGAGTTACGCATGAATGACCAGCTCTAAACCCGTGTTGGTAAGGAACAAAGAAACTGTTGTTTTGAAGGTGGGTAAAGATGTTAGTGTAAATTATGTGCTCCAGGGTTTTGCAGCACACACATGTTAAAGATATGGGTCTATAGTTCATGACACTGTCTCGGGGCCCACTTTTATGAATCGGAACAATGTCGCCCATCCCCCAGTCTTCAGGTAATTCTGAGGTTTCAAGAGATTTGTGATACAGTACTTCTAAATACTTTGAGATGGCATGTGCGCAGGATTTCAAAACAAGATTGGGTATCCTATCTGGACCTGGTGCCGAGTGTGGTTTTAATTTTTGGAGAAGGTTGACTATTCCAGAGTAGTGAATAGCAATATCCGGCATATCATCAAGTGCGTTGCTCAAGAAGACTGGAAGATGTTGAGGTACTAGCGTGGAATACACTGAGACAAAGTAATCATTAAAACAGCTTGATTTATCTCTATCATTGGTAGCAGCTGCACTATTGTGGATTAACGGAGGGATACCAACATCATCTTTGCTGTTAGATTTCACCAGTTTCCAGAGTTCCTTTGGATTTTCTTGAATTCTAGAACCAAGAGAGTCAAAATACCGCTTTTTTTCTTCTGTGATTTTGACCTTGATTTCGGAACCAAGCTGTCGAAGCTTAGAAAGTTGCAGTGGATCGGGATTTTTTCTATACCGTTTGAATATACGATTCCTCTTATTAAGTAGAACCTTAATGGGTTTATCAAACCAATGTTTATTTTGTCGGTGTTTCGCAGATAGAAGCTTAGAGGGGATGTGCAAGTCAATGAGCTTTAAAAGTTGTTCTTTAAACAGCAGCCATAACTCAGAGACAGATACAGTGCTGCTTTGTTCTGAGAAACTATCGAAGCTTGACTCAAGCGCTTCAGAAATACGAGAGTAATTTCCACTATCAAAGAAATAAACTTTCCTGGGTTTCGGAGGCGGTATGTACGGTTTGGAAGCAACGAGACGGGCAACCACTGCATAATGGTCGCTTATTCCGGGAACTATGGAAACAGATTGAAGCAATGAAGGAGAGTTTGATATCAGAAGATCTAAGGTGGAAGCGGCATTGCTATGACGCCGTGTTGGTTCCTCCACGAATTGATAAAGACCATGTGTTGCAAAAAGATCGTAAAAAGCCAACGACAGGGATGAGCGCGAAGGAAGTACTGGAAGTTTGTTAATCCACTGCGCATCCGGCATATTAAAGTCACCACCGACGAGAAAGTAATCAGTTGAAACCGTAAGTAATATTTGAGAGAGGGTATTAAAGGTATGGCTGCTGTTGTCATTAGGCGGACGGTAAAATGCTCCAACTGTAAGCTGTTTGTTTTGTTCGAGAACAACTTTACACCAAACAGATTCACAGCTGTTAGCCTCAAAGTTGACTACCAAACTTGGCAAGCTGTGCTTGACCAGAACAAAAACGCCCCCACCGTGCGTATTCCGGTCTTTGCGATAGGCCACATATTCCGCAGGAAATACTTCAGAGCTGGAAATCGATTCATCCAACCAAGATTCAGACCCGATAACAATGTCAGGGCCAAAAGATGATACGAGCCCAGTTAACTCGTCGGTTTTGTTCTTAACGCTTCGGCAATTGATAAGCATAATGTTTACAAGTGAAGGACGGCATGGCTCATACTTAATAAGGCTGCATCGAGAAACGCTGACGGTATCGCTAACTGCAGTAACAGGGATTGCTCGACTCCGTTTCAAGTTCACTTTTTTTGCAGCACGACAACATCCGTATCAGCGTCGTAAAGGAAGTCTCGTCCGTCCGTACGAAGCTTATCATGCCTTAATTTATAGGAGGAAGAGCGAGCCTTTGCAAATTCGGTAAGTTTCCTGCGGGCTAAGCGCACTGAACGAGAGAAGTCTTCCCTGATGGAAATGTCACTGGACTTCAGCTTCGGACCCGCCCCCAACACCGCATATTTATCTTTGAATCTAACAAAGCGAACTATTATGGGGCGGTTTTTATCTTCACTGTAAGAGCCCAGTCTATGCGCTCGATCAATATTCAGTGGGTCAAGCGATACACCTAGCTTAGTAGAGCAGAACGCAACAACGGTTTCTCCGGCTTGTTTCCAGGTTTCGGACGGGTTATCCTCAAAACCAAAAAAGAGAAGGTTGTTTCTTCGTAGCCTATTTTCGGAATCATCCGTGGAAGCTTTCAAAGCAGCTATTTCTGCAGACGGGGCTTTGGAATCGGCCGAAGAGTTACTGGACTGCGAGCGAGCTTGTTCTAGAAGATTGACACGTTCAGTCAAGCTCTTCACTTTTTCGTCAGTGGCGAATTGTCTAGTCCGTATGTCCGCTAAATCCGACAAAATTCTTTCTTGACCTGACGCGAGCCTGGTGAGCATCTGCATGACAGCAGAGATATCTCCGGCGTCGATCGGCGTACTAGATTCCTGAACGCTATCAGGGCCTGGGTTCGACTCCACGTCGCCTGATAGGGCTAGCAGCAATTGTGACAATGCAACATGGCACACCGCGGACGTACAACGGTTAACAAACCAAAATAGCCAGTCTCTGGTGTCACTGCGGCACAACCAGTTAAAGTCGTGGGGGCACGACACCGCCATAAGAAAACGATTGCCGCTCCTAAATTCTTTAGAAAGTTTGCAGTAACCAACATGGAATGTCAGGAGCGGCGTCAACATACTGCGGGTTGCGGCGTCGTGCCCCGGACTTTTGGCGGCTCTCCGGAGTTTAAGTAGGCCCGTGGAATACGCTGTCGTCACGGAGCTCGGAAGCCAAGAGGGGCTGGTCAGCGGAGGCAGGTGCACGGGTGGAGGAGGCGAGGTGCTGCGTTTCCGAGCGTCGGCAGGCAACCGCACGGAAGGGAGGCGCTCGGCAGGGGCGAGCACGAACGGGGCAGGTTGGAGTGCGGGCATGCCCGCGGGCAGCCAGCACGCCAGGACCTGGAATGTCAGGAGCGGCGTCAACATACTGCGGGTTGCGGCGTCGTGCCCCCGCACGACGCCGCAACCCATTATTCCCATTACCGAAGGAATAGAAGATACATCAAATGCCTTAGCAGAGAACCGGCACCAACATGCGTTGGAAGTCTACATTACTTTACTAAAATTAGTTCTAACTCTCAACTATTTAGAGTTCGACTCATCTGACTACTTGCAAGTTTTTGGAGCCAGCATGGGTACTCCTTTCGCACCCACCTACGCCAACATTTTTATGGGACAACTTGAAGCTTCCCTCTTAGAATCTTTCCCACTCAAACTGAAGGTTTACCTTCGATACATAGATGACATCTTTATAATGTGGGAGCACGGCCGCACAGCCCTAGAAATTTCATTTCGCTATAATTCTTCGAACCGGACCATTAAGTTCTCATGCCAGCACTCGGATAAACAAGTGACTTCTTAGACACCACTGTTGTTCTTGACAAGGGTAAACTGAAAACCACGTTTTATAGTAAAACCAACGGACAGGCAACAGTACCTGGACTACACTAGTCATCACCCACGACACTGCAAACAAGGTATCTTTGTAGGCCAGGCTGCCAGACTGAGAAGAGTATGCAGTGATAACACAGACTATATAAAACACCTTAATGAACTAAAGTCCACACTTGCAATCCGGAATCACCCGGTCAGCGCGCTGGATATGGCCTACGAAAGAGCATCCAATCTAGAAAGGGATGAAGTGCTCGAGCAACAACGTCGAAACGAAAGCGCCCGATCACCAGCCTTAATAACCAAATTCTCAAACGCGCTCCCTAACATAACCAACATCCTGCGGAAATACTACCCCATTATAGCCAATAATACCCTACTTAAAAAGACGTTCCCGGAAGCACCAAGAGTCACCTACAGAAGGAATAAGAACCTAAAAAACATTCTAGTGCATGCTAAAATTCCCGCTTCCCAGGAACCAGTCAACAGCCCTTGCCTCCGTCCTAGATGCAAGACCTGCAAACATCTGCAGATAGATTGCGTTGTCAATAGCACTGCCAGCCAATACGCTCACAAAATTTATTCAACCTTCACGTGCAATTCTTCTAACATTGAGTATATGCTGGAATGCTCACTCTGTCAAAAGCAGTACATCGGAGAAACGAGTCAACCTTGAACTTACGCCTGAATGGACATCGGGCCGACACCCGTAACAGTGCCTCCATGGCAGTCGCGCAACACTTCAACCAGCCGAACCACAATTTCGATGATATCAAGCTCTATACTCTGGAGTCAAACTTTAAGTTTCCAAGAGACCGGAAATACAGTGAATCGTACTTAATCCATCAATGCAATTGCCTGGAGGCGGCTGGAATCAATGCTTCGAAAGGGAGCTTATAAATCTTATGATACCTCAATGAAACAGAAAAATAATGCTCTTACAAAAAGAGGGCATCTCCCTTTTTACCAAACCTTTCTGCCAATCCCCAAATCTGCTACCTGAATAAAATTTCGGTCTTTCTTTTTTTTTTCCCGACGTGCTTCTAGCCGATTTATACATACCACGCGCTCTCGCCTCCCTGGACCTCCGGCATTTCGTCTTACCACCCCTTTACAGACACGCACGCAAAAGGAAAAAGGTAAGGGCGAAAGAACACAGAAAAGAAGTCCTTTAATCGACCGCAAAGCTCCCCGTGATGGTACCTGCGCATACCCCTTCGATTCTTCTACGAAAACTGACGTCGCCACTCGGAATTCTTCGGACTACACGCGCTGTTGTTTCTCACGAGTTTTCTCTCTTACACATAGTTCAGTAGCCTTGCAATTGCACCCCCCCCCCAGACGCTCCTTTCGAACCCAAACTTCCCGGAAGCCTCCTTGGAGGTCGCCCGGCACGACCACAGCCTAGCTTAAACCATTCCCCCCTGCTTCCCCCTACCCTCTCGTAGTTTTCCCTCTTTCTGTGTTGCGGGGCCCTGTTTCATTAACCACACCTCCGTTTCTCTCTCACTATTTCGTTCCTTACAACCGACCGTTGACCCACTTTCCTGTCCTCCTTCCAGCCCCGCTCTTAACAACCTCCCCCCTCTCTCTCCAACTCAATCTCTATCTATAAAACAGTGTGCCAGAGATGAACCCTGATGCCTTGAAAAAGACAAGTGTCCTTGTCGAAACGTTGGTTGAGGTCTGAGGCGATACCTTCTCCAAAGTATTATTTCTATCTGGTGACCATCTTCAAAGCCCCCTCGTTCCCTGGAATTTATCGACGAAGATGACGGGACCAGGTAAGCGACGCCTCCCCTCTCTGGCACACGTAGCTCTAATTGGAGACAGCCACTTCAAGTACATTCAACATAACTTTCCTTCTGGACAACATGAACCGTACATTAGATTCCAAAGCGGCGCCACAACCCACGACATTAGGAAGCTCATAGATGCCGCCCCAGGCAACATTACACACTTTATACTTAACTTCGGAACTAACGACTTAAAGGACAACAGCGCTGAAAACACTTTTGAAGCAATCAAATCTCTCGTACGAGATGTTCAGACCAAACTACCCAACGTGAAGATAAAACTGACAGCAGTGCTTCCCAGAATTGAAAACAATCACCAGCAACACACACCCCAGATACACAGACTCATATCTCACTACGAGCGAACAGTCAAGCTCAACAACGCCCTCCTTGACCTAGAACTCACCCAACAAAACGTGGACATCATCTACCGCACAGAAATCTATTATGACCCCCAGGGACATCTGGCGAAAGACGGTTTACACCCAAATTTCTGAGGTGTTTGGATAATGGCAGAAAACATTAAATACAGGCTGAGCAAGTTGTTTGAGGTGACATTCTCTTCTACCGCCACCACCGGCCCGTGAGTGGCCAGTACCGAGCAGCAGACCGAACCTGACTTTCCCAACAGTAGCGAACCACCCTGTCCCTCAAAGAACGCCACATGCGCAGCGAGCACACAAACGGCAGATGCAGCCACAGCACCAGCAGAACAGCACGTAGGAGAAGAACATCCCGACCCACCAAGGGCATCACGCTCATGGTACACGCAGACACCAACGCGCACTAAAACGCAAACATGCAGCCAAACAGACTTCGACGTGGACATCGCCCTCTTACAGGCCCCCTAAACAACAGACTCCGAACAAAAAAGAACCATCCCGTAGGTCCATAGGGAACAAACGAAAATTACCTGCACCGAGCGGACCGGACGCCTTGCCCCTCAAATCCCGCGCTTTCCTTAGGGTTAGAAAACTCGCCGGGAAACACACTACAGATTTCACCTCAACACCTATTCCTCTTACCTTCAAACCAGAAAAATCCCCAAAGGCCTCCGCCTTAAAGCCATTTGTTCCCTTGGAGTTCTCCTCCACCTCTCCCCGACTAGAAGCTAAACGGCAGGACACTTTGAAGCGTGCATCGCTTTTCCTTCTAGAAATTCTCAGAGAGCACTGTGACAAACAACTTCGTGTTTTAAATGAAGAGATTGAAATTATTCCACTCACTGAGCAAGAGAAAATTGATCTCCATGCATTTAGAGGCCGTAAGGAACATGAGCTGTACAGGAAACAAAGAGTTAAATTTGAACGTGACCAGCTCCTTTTGCCTGACACACATTGCACCATTGAACCTCCTATTCTCGCTAAGCCTGAAGACGAGGCACTTAGTCATCTGATGTCCCCCGCAGACACATCAGAATCTGCTACGGTGGAATTTTTCCCTTCCTCTAATAATCAAAATGTAGAATCTAGGTCCTACAGTACGAGTAATAGCAACATGACACCTGTTCCCGAGCAGAATTTTGTATCCGCCTCCCCTATCACGCGTAACACCAACGTTATAGATATTTCAGAAGCATTATCGACAACCGCAAAAATTATCCTACAACGAGGCCTCACTTTCTGCCCCACCAACAACCACGTGAATGAATACGAGTTACACAAGGATCTCACCGAATATTCCCGCAGAATGAGACTGAAGGAATTCATTTCCGATAAGCAAGACAATAGTGAAATCAATGACCGCGCACTGGATGCCAGATGCCGAGGAATCTCCAGAACTCAATTTGTATATAAAATCAGTATCAAAAGAAATTTTATTGACAACTAAGAAATCAAATAAACGCAAGCGCCCGATCACCAGCCTTAATACCCAAATTCTCAAACGCGCTCCCTATCATAAACAACATCCTGCGAAAATACTACCCCATTATAGCCAGTAAAGACCTACTTAAAAAGAAGTTCCCGGAAGCCGCAAGAGTCACCTACACAAGAAATAAGAACCTAAAAGACATTCTAGTGCATGCTAAAATTGGCGCTTCCCAGGAACCAGTCATCAGGCCTTGCCTCCGTCATAGATGCAAGACCTGCAAACATCTGCAGACGGATTGCATTGTCAATAGCACTGCCAGCCAATACGTTCACAAAATTAATTCAAGCTTCACGTGCAATTCTTCTAACATTGTGTATACGCTGGAATGCTCATTCTGTCAAAAGCATTACATTAGAGAAACGAGTCAACCTATTAACTTTCGCCTGAATGGTCATCGGGTCGACACCCGTAAAAGTGCCTCCATAGCAGTCGCGCAACACTTCAACCAGCCGAACCACAATTTAGATGATCTCAAGCTGTATATTCGGCAGTCAAACTTTAAGTCTTTAAGGGACCGGAAATAGAGAGAATCGTACTTAATTCATACATTCTATTGCCTGGAGCCGGCTGGAATCAATGCTTCGAAAGGAAGCTTAGAAACCTTACGATATCTCAATCGAACAGAAAAATAATGCTCTTACAAAAAGACGGCCTCTCCCTTTGTAGCAAGCCTTTCTGCCAATCCGCAAAGCTGCTACCTGAACGAAATTTCGGTCTTTTCTTTTTTTCTTTTCCAGCCGTGCTCCTAGCCGATTTAGACATACCACGCACATTCGCCTCCCTGGACCTTCGGGGACAGTTGGGCGCAGGGAACTCAGAGGAGTACGTCTTGTGGAGAAGGGATAGACGGCCGAGGGAGTTGGAAAGTAGTTGCCATAGGCGCTTCTGAGCGTTGGTAAGGAATGTATGGCCAGCGGGAAAACGGCTGGGGAGAGGCGATAATGCTCCGTGGCTTCTTGGTACGAGAGAAGACGATAGCTTACCAACCGAGCACTGTGTTAGAGGGCAGGGGCGAGCCCAGCGCGGCTGTTTAGTTCTCGTGCTGCTTTGTGGGCTGCCTCGTTGCCTCCCAACCCAGTGGGGGCCGGGGTCCAGATGATGTCGAGTGTTTGAGTATGGGGATTTTGGAGAATCTTGAGTGCTGTAGCCTAAACGCTACCACGAATGAAGTTTTGAATGGCCGCTTTCGAATAAGTGATTATATTGTGTGGTTCCAGCCTGGTGATGCGGGCCAGGGCTATCGGTACAAGCTGGGGAAATATTTTTGTTAGCATATGTGGCTGAACAGTGTCGCCAGCGATTTGCCAGGTCAGAATTTGTATTTTCATTAGGAAGGCAGAATGACCAAGTGAAATGGTCGCTTCACTGAATAAAAACTCCTATAGGCATAAGATTTTGTTCAGGCATAAGTTGAGTTTTACTTCCTTATTTTGTCCTCCACATTTATATTTCTGAAAAGGCAATATTGGTCGATTACAAAACTTGCAGAAAACCCCTCGGTACAAAACCCATACAAAACCGCTCGGTAACTTCAAACATAGATTGTAGGCGGGCCAGTTGGTACATAACTGAGTCACAAACAGCGCACGAACGAGACGTGTTTGTGTGATCTTCCTTTCGTCTCGTTCATGCGCTGTTTGTGACTCAACGTCAAACAGTATGCCTGCGGAGACTTGGGAAATAAAGTATAGCAGATAGAGCTAAAATAAATGTAACTGCGATAGACATGTACGAAGTAAAAAACGGACATACCTGCAACATCTGAGCAACGTTAGCAAAATGTGTATAAATACCGTCCACAAATGAAGCAGCAGCAACATCGAGAGTACATCTTTAGCAAAGTTGAAAGAACATCCGACATTAAGGTACCAGTAATGTTATCTCTACATCCAAAAATTTTCATAAAAATATGGCACGTTGTACGCATGTTAATGGAGATACTGCTGGTACATGGAAGTTCGGATCTTTTCACGACGTCGCAGAGATGTTAGTGGTTTGATGGGTCATGTGGCTAATATATTAGGTCGAGATTATTATGGGCAAGTTTTAAATAAGAATAGCTTGAGAAATTTGACATAGAATGTTACGCTGCTGAAATTTGTGTAAATGACATTTATTCCAATATTTTATATGTTAGAGTTCATGGGAGAATCAATCCTGGGCACAAGATCCTCCATAGGCCTTCCCCACAAAGCTCTCAGTTCGCAGGCAACCTGCTCTAGCCTCAAAAAGCAAAGCACTGCCCTGGAAATTATCGTAATCCTTTCTGATGTTCATCTTCTCAGCCCTGTACATCTCTAACAACATTTTAGCTTCCATTTTTTCCCTCCATTTATTCGTTTCAATCTCCTTGCCTCTTTTTTTGGTTACCTTGGCTGTTTTGGATTCCCCACTGTTCTTTCCGTATTTCATCGTTAGCCTTCTAGTCTTTCTTAACCACCGCGTGTCCACGCTTTTGAAGTATAGGTACCTAAAAACCTTAGCTGCCCACCTTCGTTGATCCATTGCCCTCAACCTCATCTCAAAGGATATTTTAATCTGAGCTTCTCTAACTTCAAACGACGCCCAGCCAATATCTACCTGAACTGCTTCGTTAGTTGTTTTGCCATGCGCGCCTAAGGCAAAACGTCCAACCGTTCTCTGGTTTACTTCAAGGCCTGATAGAACGTCTGATTTTAGGCAGAGTACAGCATTCGCAAACGTGAGACCCGGAACCATTACTCCTTTCCACATTCCTCTTACTACTTCATATTTGTTATACCCCCACAGAGCTCTATGCTTCATTATAGCTGCGTTTCGCTTTCTCTTAACCTTAAGTTGCTCCTCGTGAGTACTTAAGCAGTATTCCCCTTCGTTTATCCGCACTCCCAAATATTTATATTCCTCACTCTTGGTAATTCGCCTTGCTGGATAGACACTACGTCGGTGGTAGCGTCATTAAAAACCATTATTCCTGATTTTTCTGCACCGAAATATAACCCGAGGTCAGTGGCTTCCTGGCCGCAAATATTTATTACCCGCTGCATATAGGTTTGGTTATCAGCTAAAAGAACAATGTCGTCTGCGTATAACATTCCCGGAATATGCTGTTGTACCACTTCGCCTTGCAGCATATGGGTTAGGCTAAACCCTACTTGATTTTCTTCCAGTTTCTTTTCTAACCCTGCCATGTAAAGCATGAACAGTATTGGTCTCAAAGGGCATCCCTGTTTCAGTCCCCGATGGATGTTGACCTGCTGGGCGCATTTCTGTCCTTCCCAAGTAAGGTGCACTCTATTGTCTTTATAGATTGCTATAAGGAACCGTACTAACTCGTCATCTAATCCCTGGAGCTTCAACATTCTCCACAGCCGTTCTCTGTTTACGTTGTCATATGCCCCTTTAATGTCCAAGAACGTAATTCATAGTGGTCTATTCTGTGCTTTCGCAATTTCAATGCATTGCGTTATCACGAACATATTGTCATCTAGTCGCCTGTCTTGTCTAAATCCATTCTGCAGTTCCCCAAGTATTTCATTTTCTTCCATCCATGCTAGAATTTCTGATTTTATCGCCTGCATTACGAGTCTATACACCACTGACGTTACTGTGAGTGGTCTGTATGAATCAATACTGGCTTTGTCTCCTCTGCCTTTATATATTAAATTCATCCTACTTTCTAACCAGTCCTCTGGTACTTGTTTGGTTTCTATTACCTTATCTACTGCCCTCATAAACTATTCCTCACTTTTAGGTCCAAGTAGGTTTATCAGTTGCATTGGTATTCCGTCCGGGTACACTGCTGTCTGGGGGGAAACCTTTTGCTCTGCTTTTTTCCAATCAAGGTTGCTCAAACTTATTGCCCTTTCCGCAGTCTTTTCTGGCGCTGACGTTATCGGTGCAGGTTTCCCTACCACTATTATCCTAAACTTCTCACTAATCACTCGATGAATATGCGCCAACGCGTGCTCTCCTTCTAAATGTTCCCCCTCCTCATCAATCAGGAATTTTTGATGGTTATCGTTTTTTGAGCTTAGTGATTTTACATGGTTCCAAAACTTCTTGGATGCGCTTTTGTCCTTCTTCCGTATTTCTGCCCTCCATTGTTCGCTTTTCTGCTTGATCTTTGCTTGCACCATTTTCTGCACTTCTAGTTTTTTCCCACGGTAGACATCCCACTTTTCCTTCACTACCTCCGGTTCCATACCAGCTCTTTTTACTTCTCTATGTTCTCTCGACGCTTTTGTTCGCTGGTCGATAGCCTCTTTTATTTCCTTATTCCGCCAGCTTCTCGGCTTTCTCTTCCCTTTCCATCGGTTTCGTTCCTTTGCTTCATTAATCTTACCCTTTATGAACGCAATAATTTCGTCGTAATCCCAATTTTTGCCTGGTATTTATTGATTCCATCTTCCAATCTATCAGCGATGATCTTTAACTGCTCATTATTCAAATTACTTCCTCCTATTGTACCTATTTCCGCATTTGTCCGGGTTGCGCCTCCAAAGTGCAAGCTAAACCGCTTGTTGTCGCTTACTAAGCTGTCTGTTCCATTTTCATCTATCCTCATTTCCCGCAGCCTTCCGTATACTGTCTCGTATACTAAACTGTAGTCTATGCTGGACTGCCTGTTACCGCTTTCCCACGTTATTTGTCTGTCACACTTGCTTTCCGTGTTTACTATTACAAGCCGGTTTTCCTGGCATAGATCTATCACTAGAGAGCCGTTGTGGTCTGTGTATCCATCCAAACCTTCTATATGGGCATTCATATCTCCTACTATGATTATTTCGCCCGAATCTTTGAACTCGTTTATATCTCTTCTCAAACAGTTTACCATTTCCTCATTTTCCTCCCTAGCACTACTTCCGGTCCACAGATACACCACTCCGAACCATGTATTTTTCCCCTCTATGGTGCCTCTAACCCATAGATGCTCTTTACAACTTTCATGCACTCTCTGCCAGTCGGTCCCTTGTTTAATGAGCATGCCAACACCTCCCATGATGATGATGATGATGGTTTGATTTTATTGGCGCAAGGCCGACATGGGCAAAGAGCGCCAAACACAAAGTGATTTGATGAGGAGAACACGAAATAAAATCAGTTAAAAACTATGAGCACGGCTGGTGTAAAGGGCCAGGGTGAAGAATAAGAGTGGTTAAAAGATATATAAGGTGGCTGGGGTATAGCACCAGGGGTAAAGCTATGGGTGGTATGAGATTAGTTGTAAAAAGTGAACTTCTGATAGGAACTTAAAGGCGCGCTGAACAGAAAACATGGCATCATCTCCTAAGAAGTATGATGGTTGTGGTGGAATATGTCGTGTGTGTAGTTGAGGGAAGTGTTTGCGTCGTGTAGTGTCAAGTGCCTTACATTGTATGAGGATGTGCATCACGGATAGGGCCTCTCCGCACCTGCTGCACAGAGGTCTTGGAGACCCAGTGAGAAGGTGCGAGTGTGTTTCATGAGTGTGCCCTATCCGTAATCTAGCCAAGGCGACTTCAGTGTATCTATTGCGTGTGTCGGTGGTGTATGGTCCCAAGTGTGGTTTTATTACGTGTAACTTGTTGTCTGTTTGTTCGCTCCAGTGTGTTTGCCATGTTTTGCGAAGTTGTTGTCTGATGTGGGGTTTCACGTCGGTGTAGGGTAATGTGGTTATGTCTAGTGTATTCCAGAGTGTAGCAGCAGCAGCCATTCGATCCGCTGCTTCGTTCCCGACTATACCACAGTGGCCAGGGACCCAGCAAAGGACTAGTTCAAATTTGTGGACATATACAGACATAATACCTTTGACTATTAGATTTACAACGTGATTTCTTGAAGACTTTGTTGCCGACAATGCCCGCACGACACTGAGGGAGTCTGTATATATAATGGATTGTGGGATGTGACTTTGAAGGATATGATTAACAACAAGAAGTACACCATAAGCCTCTGCCGTAAAGATACTGGTATTACTATTAAGACTTCTAGTGACATTAAGGCCGGGCCCATGCGCCGCGCAGGACACAGAGGTGGCAGTTTTAGAGGCGTCCGTATAAAATTCAGAAAATTGATACTTCTGCTGCAAATACAAGTATTGCTGCAGAATTGCACATGTGGGAGCTCGGTTTTTATCTACATGTGTAAAAGATGTGTCGCATAATACAGGGCGGAGATGCCATGGGGCTATAAAATCTGTTTGAAAACTTTGTATGCTGTCTAAAAAGGAGACAGAAAGCTCTGACGCTTCCTCTCTAACTCTGTAAGAGCAGGGCGCAGAGAACGATGGTCGGTTTAGGAGTAGTGCAGTCTGAGACGTATCATAAAAAGCTGATTAAAATGAATGGTGTGGCATAGATGAAATTTTAAAAGCAAAAAGGAGATCTGTGTATGCTCGCTGACGTTGTAGGTTCCACTTATTACACTCCACATAGAGGCTTTCGACCGGGCTAGTCCGGAAAGCGCCACATGCCAACCGGAGCCCCAGATGAAGCACTGGGTCCAGCATTTTGAGGGATGTCTTATTTGCTGACCCATAAACAACACTTGCATAGTCTAATCGTGAACCTATCAGGCTAGTAAAAACTCGTAAAACAAGTTGTTTGTCAGCCCCATATAAAGAGTGGGAGAGAACCTTGAGTATATTCATGGCCTTTAAGCATTTATGCTTAAGTTGTTTTATATGTGGAATGAACGAGAGCTTTTCGTCAAGGACTACTCCTAAAAACTTGTGTTCATTTCTGACTGGAATTGAGACACCATTGAGTTTGATGTCTGGATCCCGCCGAATGCCACGCCTTTTCGAAAACAAAACACAAGTACACTCGACTGGATTAAGTTTAAAACCGTTGCTATCTGCCCAGCCAGCTAGCTTGTTAACACCAAGCTGGACTTGGCGCTCGCAGATAGACAGGTTACAAGACCTAAAGGATAATTGCACGTCGTCTACATAGATTGAGCAGGAAATGGTTGATGGCAGAGCCTTCCGAAGAGAGTTCATTTTTACAATAAACAACGTGCAACTCAAAACTCCACCTTGCGGAACACCGTTTTCCTGCACATGAACTCTAGAGAGTGCAGTTCCAACTCGCACGCGAAACGTTCTTTCAGAGAGGTAACTGGCAAGCGTGTTCCACATGTTACCCGACATACCAAAGGACCTCAAATCGCTGAGGATGCCGTACCGCCAAGCAGTGTCGTACGCCTTTTCAAGATCAAAGAATACGGTCATACAGTACTGCTTATGGAGGTAAGCATCTTTAATATATGACTCTAACGCGACGAGTTGATCGTTCGTAGATCGCCCCGCCCTAAAGCCCGCCTGGCAGCTCTCGAGAAGACTGTTGTACTCTAAGAAGTACACTAGTCTCCTGTTTATCATCTTCTCGAAGAGCTTACACAGGCAGCTTGTCAGGGCAATGGGGCGATAACTGGCGGGAGAGGAAGGGTCCTTCCCTACCTTTAGGAAAGCCACTACTATGGCCTTCCTCCAAGAGCGTGGGAAGTGCCCCGAAAGAAATATTTTATTGTAGAGGTAAAGAAGTGTTTCAAGTGTGTCTGCATGTAAGTGTTGTATCATTGTGTATGAAATCCTGTCTGCACCTGGAGCTGAAGGTTTACAAGTACCGAGTGCGACCTTCAGCTCATGAAGTGAAAAGGGGGTGTTATAGGCTGAGTTCGACTTATTAGTGTCCCGCAAGGACTTCTTCTCACATGATGCTTGGTGTTTAATGAAAGTGTTGGTGTAGTGTGCTGAACTGGACACGTGTTCTAAGTGTTGTGCAAGTGTGTTAGCCTGGTCTTCCAGTGTGTCCCCTGTTGTACTAACCAGGGGCAGGCTGTGTGTCTGTTGTCCTTTCAGTTTTCGTATTCGTGTCCAGACTTTGTGTGTGTCAGTGTATGAGTTGATGGAAATGAGGAAGGTGCGCCAACTCTCCCTTTTCGCCTCACGACGCATTCGCTTCCCAAAAGCCTTTGCCCGTTTAAAAGAAATCAGGTTATGTGTCGTGGGGTACCGGCGAAGGACACCCCACGCCTTGTTCTGGGCCTCTCGCGCCCGCCTGCAGTCCTCGTTCCACCAGGGCCTCCTTGGGGTGCGGGACCCACTGGAGGCCTGGGGAATGGACTTTTCGGCAGCGTCGAGGATGTGCGCCGTGACGAGTTGGGCGGCTTCCTCAACGTGTAGGTCTTTTATGGATGTGTGGTGTAGTTGAGATGTTTGTGTGAATGTGCTCCAGTTTGCTTTTGATTCATTAAACCTTTTATGGGAAGATGGACTGCTTGGGCCTGTACCTATATACGTTAATGAAGTGGGGAAATGGTCACTACCATATGGGTCCGTGCCCACACCCCACTCAAGACATGGAAAGAGAAATGCGCAACCAATAGCCAAGTCAAGATGCGAGTATGTATTGTGTCCTAAGTTATGGTATGTAGGCTGTTTTTTGTTGAAAAGGCATGCTCCGGAGGATGTAAGAAACTTCTCTATCAGGCGACCGCGGGCATTCGTTCTGGAGGAGCCCCAAAGAGAGTTGTGCGCATTAAGGTCGCCTGTTAGTATGTATGGTTCGGGCAGCTGGTCGACCAGCGCCTCGAAATCATAGCTCAGAAGTGCAAAATCAGGAGGAATGTAAATGGAGCATACCGTTATCACCCTAGTAAATATTATCGTACTGATTGCTACAGCCTCGAGGACAGTGTTCAGAGTGACAGGGTGGCAGGATAAGGATTTCCGGGCAATTATGGCGACACCGCCAGAAGAGTGCGTGCAGCCATCCCTGTCCTTTCTGAAGACCATGTAACTATTCAAGAAATTTGTGTGCTGGGAATTCAAATGTGTTTCCTGAACACACATTACACTTGGCTGATTAGCATGCAGTAGTTCGTATACATCGTCAAGATTTTTAAGAAGGCCTCTACAGTTCCATTGAATTATGTTTTCTCTTCCCATTATTTATTGTGAGAGCTACTGGAGTGTGTGTGTTTGTTTATGTGTCGTCTTTCGGGGCTGTGACTCTCGCCTTTTTTGGCTTGTCGGGAGGCTTTGGCGTCGGGACGCGTTCCTTGCGCGGCGTTGCAGGCAGGAATGGCGCGACATCCGTGTCGTCGTCGGATGTCCGAGGGGTGCCCGACGGACCGGGCCCCCCGGACTTGGCCCGCCTTTGGGAGCCCTTCGTTTGAGCCGCCACCGCCGAGGGCGTCCGAGGCGCCAGAGGTGGCAAGGGCGGTGCGGTGGCGGTGGGAACCGGTGCGGGGCCCGTGGTGTCCATCACCTCGGTGCCCTCCAACGCACTGTAGGATGGGGAGACAGAGGCGGGAGCGGCACCGGTCCCGACGGAAGAGGTTGCCCCCACAACCGCTGCTGCCTCAGCAAGCGGCGTAATGGCGGATTGGGCTGCCAGAGGCAACCCAGGGGGGGGGGCGCGAGAGGGACCAGGTCAGACTCGCTGAACTGGGTCTCTAAGGAAACGAGACGCCGCTCCGCCCCTCGGCGAGCTGCGTCGGCGTACCTCCCCAGGGGGAAAGAGGCGACCCTCTTTCGCGCCTCTGGGAAGGTAAGGTTCTCAGTGACTTTCACCTTGATGATCTCCTTCTCCTGTTTGAATTTCTCGCATGTTCTAGAGTAGGCCTTGTGGGGCCCCTGGCAGTTAGAACACATGAGGGTTTGCGATGGGCAGTTGTCTGATGGATGATCGTGTTGTGCGCACTTGGCTTATGTTAGTCGACCACGGCAGGCAGTAGTGCCATGCCCAAACCGCTGGCATTTAAAACACCGCCGGAAGTTGGGGATGTATGGCCTGAGGGGGAATGAATGAAACCTGCATTTACTGATTCAGGAACTTTGGAATGGTCAAAAGTCAATATTACATGTTTTGTTAGGATTTCCTTGTTATCTCTACGAATCATGATACGCCTCACTGCTGTCACACCTTGGTCCTTAAGGCCTTCCAACAGATCGGTGTCAGTTTCATTCATTAGATCTGACTCAGAGATCACACCCCGGGAGCTATTAAGGTTGCGGTGGGGTGTGACCCTGATGTCGAGATCTGCGATGTGAGTTTGAGTCAAAAGATTTGTAGCTTGTTGCTTGTTATTCACTTTTACAAGAACTTCTCCTGTTCTGAGTTTTTTGGCTTTGTAGGACTGACCAACATTGCCCTCAAGAAATTTGGAGATCAGGAAGACAGACTTTGTGGCAAGGGGGTTCGACGCATCAACAGATTCGATTACCAAAAACCTAGCATAGTGGTCCGGCTTTGGGAAACTCGTCGTTGGCAACGGAGGAAAGGATACTTTGGTGCGGCCCCTTTTAGGGGGCTGATCTTTGGATTTGGAAAATTTGGAAGCCATATATCATAGTATGAAAGCAGGGAGACGGGGGTACATTCTCCTTTTACCTTACCCTGGTAGTCAAAGAGGTCCCGGAGCTCCCTGCCTGGTAGACAGGCAGGGAGCCCATCGGCCGGAGCTTGACCAAGGCTCCGACGGCCACCGTTAGAGGTTTCTACCCTTCACCTTAAAAACACATCACCACGGTAGGGCACAGCTTATGTTGGGAGGCTCGGGGTCTGCGGTATCGCCAGTACCGTCACCAAGATTACTCAAGGTGCCCCGTGCGGGGGCCAACACCTCTCCCTTTCTTCATACCTCTGGTCCTGTTGCAAACTTCCCAGACATAATTGTCTATGATAGGTGGTGCTTCTAGGTCCCGGAGGTCAGTCTCGGCTAAAGCGTACACGTCTATTCCTTCCCGTTCATGTTGCTTTTGAATTTCTACCCACTTATCTGTCTTTCTGCCTCCCTGCAGATTTAAGTAGCTGATTAAATTTTTATTTTATTTGTTTTTCCCTTTCCGCTTACGGGGTCTGTTTTTGTCTTTTACAGAATTGTTTGCTCCATTGTTACCACTTAAATGGCTTCTGTCAACGCTCTGAGTTACGTCCGTAGGTTCCCCGTTTAGCTTTAGGCCTGGCTGCCTCCCAGCGTTGAGTGTGCATGTGTCTCTTGCTTCCCCTTTGTCTCCTAGTTGTAACGTCACAGTTAGTGACGTTACATTTTTTTGTTAATAATTACATGAGAAAGAAAGAAAGAAAGAAAGAAAGAAAGAAAAACACGCGCCCAGAGTGGGGACCAAACCCAGGCCTTTCGAGTAGATCTCGAATGCCTTACCAATATGTATATATATATATTGTAACGCCGATGGTAGGCGAAGGCAGACCAATACGCGCAAACCGCTTTATTCGCAGGCCGAGCTGCAAGGCGGCAAGATGGCGACCGAACCAGGTTACCGATGATGATAGTTCGAGAAGGCAGAAGAATCGGTGATGATGAGTATACACAGAGATGAAGAAGCCGTGGTCGCAACCGGGCGCCAGTGATGATTGCATTCCAGTGGGACATTCCATTCAGCGCTCCGAACTTCCACAAACGAGGCTACCACTGGTTTCATAATATATATATATATATATATTGTAAGGAGGATTTATTCCAAGGCCGAAGAACTGGTCAGCTCAAAGTCAGCTCTAGGAGTCAGGAGCACGAAGTCCACTCTGTAGTGTTGGCCAAGAGCAACAGCGAGAGGCAGCTTCTTCTTCCTTCCAAGCGTTCGCGATGCGGCTGCCGTCTATTGTTGTCACTTGACTGCGATGATGATGCTCTACTGTTCCGGCACGTACCCTCTCATGGCGAGTTGACAGTGCTTCCTATACTCGGGTTTCCTATAGCCTATAGTGCTTCCTATAGCCTCCGCCAAGGGGACCTGCTAATAACCTGAGCGTAAGTCAATTGAAGAAAAAAACTCTGCGCCTTGGAGACAATCGAGGGCGTCATCGATTCTTGGCAAAGGATATACGTCTTTGCGGGTTATCTTGTTAAGCCGTTGTTAATCGACGCAAAACCGAATAGAACCGTCCTTCTTCTTGACAAGCACTACCGGTGACGCCCATGGACTCGTGGATGGTCGAATCACACAACGTTGGAGCATGTCCTCGACTTGTTCGTCAATTACGCGGCGTTCAGTAGGAGAAACACGGTAGGGGCGTTGTCGTAAGGGTGCGTGACTCCCGGTGTCGATGGTGTGTTCAAAAGTGGTGGTACGCCCCAGGCCAGTCTGGACAGAATCAAAACACGTCCGAAATCGGTGCAGCAGTGCAAGAAGTTGGTCTCGTTCGGACGACGAAAGCTTGTCATCAACGGCGCGAAGAAAGACATCTGCAGACGGTGGGGGTGTTGCTGCTGCAGGAGCGCAGAGTCCACTGACGTCAAGGGTTGTTAAATCATCCGGAAAATGCACAGCCACAACAGAAGCTACGGTCACGACGTGGCCGACGCACTCTCCGCGTAGCAAGGTGCAGGGAAATGAGCCGTAGTTAAAAAGGAGAAGTGTAGCTTGGCTGTTGCGGATTGGAAGCAGGGAGAAAGGAAGGGAAGATTTCGGCGCTAGTAGAACAGGGTAAAGGCGTAAAGGGTACTGTCGCATTGGACAGAGATGGGCACGATGAAGAAGCAAGCACGGCGGAATGAGGAGGAATGCTAACTTCTTCCGTGAAGACCAGTTTTACGGCAGAACAAGCGGGCGGGTCATCAGCGGTAGGATCTATGGACGGTAAGAGCTCTACTTCGGCACGGCCACAGTCGATTACAGCTCCATGTTGGGAAAGGAAGTCCCACCCCAGTACTACATCGTGGGAGCACGAAGGCAGGACAACGAACTCGATAACGTATAGGACGTCTCGAATAACGGCACGGGCAGTGCACACGTCGAGTGGAATGGGATGAGCCGGAGCAGTCCGCAATAAGAACTCGAGGTGCGGCGTCGTGACCTTCTTTAAGCGGCGGCAGAGTTTGGCGTCCATGACAGAAACGGCGGCTCCAGTGTCGACAAGGGCTAAGATTTCGGCGCCATCTATAACAATACTAATGATGTTTGCGGGAGTGGAAGGAGGTCTTGGGCAGATCGACGACGACGCAGTTCTTGCCTCCGGAACTGCGGCTCCTAGTTTTCCGCTTGCGTTGGGGCAGGACGACGACGCATGGGCGACAGCGAGCGTCGTCGCGGAGACGAAGATCGGCGGCCGGCGAAGTCACGGCTTTCGGAGGGCATAGATGTCACCGGCGAATACGTGGCGCCCTCCTGAATGAGTTGCGATGGGGCGTAGGAATAAGCCGTGGGAGGGTTGCGTCCAGTTGTCATACTGCGGCAGCAATAGCGGGCGACATGTCCAGGCGCCCTGCATGCAAAGCAAATTGGACAATTGTCGAGCGTCCTCCAAGGGTTAGTGAGTTGCGGACCAGAGCATACCGGGGGGCGTACAGGTACGCGGGGCTGCAGAAAGACGGAGCTTTGATGTATGTACCTGGCTGCGACTTCAGCATAAGGTCGCCGTGGGACAGAGTCAAGAAAGGTCGGTGGAGCGGCCATCGGCATGGAGGGTATAGAATCAGCATAAGCCAGTGTTGTGGTGACTGGGGCTGTCGGCGTAGCGTCGGAATAGGGAACGGGGGCGACAACATCAGGAGTTGACTGCAGTGCAGTTGGAAGGGACTGAGCAACTTGTTGTTGGACAATGGTCCGCAGGTCAGGGCTGAGAGAAGATTTACACTCCGGAACGTTTGGCATTAGGGACAATTGACGAGCCACTTCCTCGCGCACAAACTGCTGGATTCGCTGAAATAATGCACCGTCACTGTCGTTAGCAGCCAAGCTGGACATAAACTGATCTTGTGCGACGGGTCGCCGAGTAAGAGCCCACTGCCTACGCAGCTCGTCGAAACTCTGGCCAATGGTAACGACCTCTGCCACAGTTTGGGGGTTTTTCGCGAGGAGCATTTGGAAGGCATCGTCTTCGATGCCTTTCAGGATGTGCTTGATCTTGTCCGTTTTGGGCATGGCGCTGTCGATCCTCCTGCACAGATCTACGACGTCCTCGATGTACGAAATGAAGTTTTCACCACTTTTCTGTGCACGTTCGCGCAAGCGCTGCTCCGACCGGAATTTTCGTACAGCGGGGCGTCCAAATACTGCTTGGAAGTCGGCTTTAAATTCTGGCCACCTTTCAAGACGGGATGCATTGTTCTGGAACCATTTCTCCGCGAACCTAGTCAAAGAATATTCCACGTTATTGAGCTTGAGGCGGTTGTCCCAATTGTTACGAGTGCTCACCCGTTCAAACGCGGCTTCCTGCTCATCGGTGCCGTTGTACTTGGGAGGGTCCCGCTCACGGATCGCACCAGAGCAGACGATGGGTGTTGGCGTAGGCGGCGGGTTATCGTCGCGAGGCATTGTAGGAGGTTGAAGTGTCCGATTGCGGAGCTCCAGGGTAAGAAAACGATTGCAGACGCGGGTCACGCCCTCTCGACGATTGTGCGAAGGCCGATGAGGTGGGAAGCTGGGGCCAGGACGGGGAGGGACCCGCACACTCCACCAAAACTGTAAGGAGGATTTATTCCAAGGCCGAAGGACTGGTCAGCTCAAAGTCAGCTCTAGGAGTCAGGAGCACGAAGTCCGCTATGTAGGGTTGGCCAAGAGCAACAGCGAGAGGCAGCTTCTTCTTCCTCTGCCACTACAACTCCTACAACTCCTCCTCACTTTCTACCTGTGAATAAAATATTATCTCTCTCTCTCTCTCTTCCTTCCAAGCGTTCGCGATGCGGCTGCCGTCTATTGTTGTCACTTGACTGCGATGATGATGCTCTACTGTTCCGGCACGTACCCTCTCATGGCGAGTGGACAGCTTCCTATACTCGGGTTGCTCCTTCATGAATTTCGCTGGCGACGGGCATCCTTACAATATATATATATATATATATATATATATATATATATATATATATATATATATTGTGAGCATTCGCGACCACACTCCCGTAGGTGGAGAACTCCAGAGGACAATTCCCGCACCTCGTCTTCATCTGTACATACTCATCAGCACCAGCCATGCGGTACTGTTACTTCATCTTCTACGGAAATGATCATCATCATCGTGTGTTCTGCGGTGCTTGCGGCTCGAACGCCTCAGTAAACGCCGTTCCTAGCCCTTGTCTCTCAAGTGGTGGAGGGTGCGTCTTGGTCCCGCTGTGTACCTCTCCGTTCAGACTCCTGGAGCTCCGCTCGGGTCGCCGTTTAGCACGCCTGGCCATGCCCATGACGCAGGAATCGGCCAACGCTTCGTCCCCCGTTCCGGTGCAGTGCTTCGTCACGAGCCAGCAGCGCGATCCCCCGAAGTTCGCAGGCCGTCGGAACGAAGATGTTGAAGACTGGCTAGACAGCTTCGCAAGGGTCAGTACGTTCAACGGTTGGGACGATAGGCTTAAGCTACGAAACGCCGCTTTTGCCCTCACGGAGGTAGCCGAAACATGGTATTTGAACAACGCAAGTACCATCACTGATTGGGACGGCTTCACTTCAGAGTTGCGCCTGATTTTCGGGTCCCCGGCTGCACGTGCCGCAGCTGCGAAGAAAAAACTTGCGGCCCGCGTGCAACGTCCGAATGAAACGTACACTTCATACATTGAAGACGTCCTTGCGCTCTGCCGCCGCGTTGACAAGGACATGATCGAGGCTGATCGAGTGCATCACATTCTGAAGGGTATCGAGCAGTTTGCATTCACCGCCCTGGCCCTTCAAAATCCTACGACCGTTTCGGCTGTGACTGCCACTTGCCAGCGCCTGGATGCCCTTCAGTCTTCGCGCATTCAGCCAGAAACACCAGTTCGGCACCTTGGAGATTAAGACCTTCGTTCTCTTATACGGGCCATAATCAGGGAAGAGCTCAACAACCACGTCCCCTCATGTGCACCCAACTCCTCCTACTCCGGTGAGACGCCAGGTCTGCGAGAAATCATTAAAGAAGAGCTCTCGTCGGTGACCAGTCAGGCACCACCCGGTTTTCTGGCTCCGTTGGCCATGCCCGCGTCCTACTCCGAAGTTGCTGGACGCCCTCCCGTCCCACTGGCACCGGTCAGCCCTCACCATTACCCGGGATATGTTTCTGCGTTCCCTTCCACTCCTGGGCCACGACCGTACTACTCCACATGGCGACAGACCCGTCCAGAGCCGCCGGCAAATCGCCCCGTGTGTTTTTACTCTGGAATACGGGGCCATATTGCCCGAGTCTGCCGCCGGCGCCAGCAGGATGAACGACGTGGCTATGACCTCTACGAGCGCGATGAAATGAGCCCCCGCTTCAGTTACCGACAACAAGCCTACCAGTCTCCGACACGTCGTTTCCGGCCTCCTGCTGATTCTGCTGATGTTCCTCGAAATACTCGCGAGTCTCGGCGCCGATCTCCCTCTCCGTTCCGCCGTTCGGTTTCACCCCTACGTCCCGTTGGGAACGATGATAACCGCCACTCGGAAAACTAGACCATGCAGTTTTGGGGGGGAAAACTGCATCGATTGGGACGACACAAATTCCTCCAGAGCATCCGTCAAACTTACTGTCAGTATCACTTGAAGGCATTTTGGTTAACGCGTTGGTAGACACTGGGGCAAGTGTCACGATTATCCATTCTGATTTGTGTGAAAGACTACGAAAAGTTAAAACTCCATACGAGGGCCCTCTATTGCATGGAGCTAACAAGGCGTCCATAGGACCGTCAGGACAGTGCACAGTTCGCGTTTCTATTGAAGGAGTTTGTCACCACATCCAGTGTGCCGTGCTTTCCCCGTGCCCTTACTTGCTTATTCTTGGCTGGGACTTCCTGTCGTCGACGTCTGCGATAATTTCTTGCCGCTCGCCCAGTATCAGCCTCACGGACACAGAACATTCTGCCCTCCCTGAAACTAGTTCCCTTCGTCTCGAGTTGACTGACGACTATGTTGTGCCTCCGCGCCACGAGCGCGTCCTGTCGGTTTCTGCTGGAACAGCTATTAACGGTGACATGCTAGCCATCCCTTCTGGCCGTCTCCTTTCTCGAGGCATCGCCGTTGCTACCTGCCTCATCCGGTTTTCCCGCGGCCGCGCACTAATTCCTGTACAGAACACTACACCAGACCCAGTTCTACTTCCGGAAGGCTGCACAATCGCTTCTGTGTCCGACAACGAAATGACCATTCTTCCCAGCAGTTCCGCCGCAGCTCGTCCCTGCCCTTTGCCGAAACCAACCTCTCCTCAGCCTTCTCTCGCCCACACTATCAGCTCCGACCTTACACAAGCTGAGACTCTCGCAGTATTGGAAATTTTAAACAAGCATCGGGGCTCCTTTGATTCCCATTCCAAGCCTTTCACCCAAACAACAACAGCCATGCATCGAATTCAAACGGATGGGGACACCATTGTTCGCCGCCGTCCGTTATCGTGTCTCTTCCTCGGAAAGGAAGATAATTGAGGAAAATGTGGCAGACATGCTCAAACGCAACGTTATTCGGCCATCATCCAGTCCATGGTCCTCTTCAGTTGTATTGGTAGAAAAAAAAGACGGCTCCGTGAGATTTTGCGTGGACTATCGGGGCTTAAACAAAATTACCCGCAAAGATGGGTATCCCATGCCGCGAATAGATGACGCACTAGACTGCTTACAAGGAGCCGAATACTTTTCAAGCCTGGACCTCCGTTCAGGCTATTGGCAAATTCCCATGCATGAGTCCGACAAGGAGAAGACAGCGTTTGCCACTCCCGACGGTCTATATGAATTTAATGTCATACCGTTCGGGCTCTGCAATGCTCCCGCCACTTTTGAGCGGATGATGGATACGGTTCTTCGAGGACTCAAATGGAAAATTTGCTTTTGTTATCTTGACGACATCGTTGTCTTTTCGTCGACGTTTCATGACCATCTAAGGCGTCTCGATGCAGTCCTCACGTGCCTCTCCAAAGCCGGACTTCAGCTGAACTCGAAAAAATGCCGCTTTGCTAGTAAAACGATCAAAGTGCTCGGTCACGTTGTCAGCAAAGAAGGCATACGACCCGACCCTGACAAAGTCTCTGCAGTGCTCCACTTTCCCCGACCGCTTCAAGTTAAGGAGCTTCGGAGTTTCCTGGGGCTAGCGTCGTATTTCCGTCGGTTCATCCGGAACTTTGCTACTATTGCATCCCCTCTGAACCAACTCCTACAGGCGGGAACACCTTACGTCTGGTCGAGTGAGTGCCAACATGCTTTTGAAGCGCTTAAATCCGCTCTCACTTCTGGACCAGTGCTCAGTCATTTCGACGATAGAAAGCCAATCATACTTCACACCGACGCAAGCGGGCATGGAATAGGTGCTGTCGTGCTTCAGAGCGATGCCCATCTTAAAGAGCGGCCTGTTGCTTACGCAAGCCGCTCACTCACACCGGCTGAGAGAAATTACACCATAACTGAGCAGGAGTGTCTTGCCGTCGTGTGGGCTATACAAACGTTTCGGCCATACCTGCATGGTCGCCACTTCACAGTGGTGACCGACCATCATGCACTTTGCTGGCTGTCCTCACTCAAAAACTTCTCTGGACGCCTGGGCCGCTGGATACTACGGCTCCAGCAGTATAACTTTACTGTCACCTACAAGTCAGGCAAGAAACACATTGACGCCGACGCCCTGTCTCGGTGTCCATTGGCCTCCCCTTCGTCTTCAGTTGTTCCGGAGCTCCCACCTGCAAAGTGTTCTCTCGCACCCATTACCTCTGAAAGCGTCGTCGGACTTTCTGATTTGCCATCTTTGCAACGTGCGGACCCCTATTATGGCCCCATCATTGATCGGTTGACCGGCCGCGTCCCACCTCTAAACAGCCGTGCTCGCCGTCAATTGCAAAATTTCCAGCTACACCAAAGCGTGCTTTACCGGCGCAATTATCACCCTAATGGACACAAGTGGGTCCCAGTCGTTCCTCGTTCTCTCCGCCAATCAATTTTGGAAGCGTATCACGACGCAGCAACCGCTGGGCATCTTGGCTTCGAAAAGACGTACGACCGCATTCGTGGTCGCTACTTTTGGCCTGGCCTCTCGGCGAGTGTGGCTAAATACGTTGGAACCTGCTCTTCTTGTCAGCACCGTAAGCGACTGACAACCACACCTGCCGGCTTGCTGCAGCCTCTGCCCTGTCCAGTTGCGCCCTTCGACACTATTGGGATTGACTTGTACGGGCCTTTGCCTTGGACACAGTCTGGATACCGGTGGATTGTTACGGCGGTGGACCACCTGACTCGGTACGCCGAAACAGCACCAATACGCTCCGGTACAGCCATAGAAGTGGCCGACTTTGTCTTGCGTCACATAATTTTGCGCTATGGAGCACCACGCGTCCTCCTCAGCGATCGCGGCAAGACTTTCCTCTCCAGCGTACTCCAAGAGCTTCTACGTGCTTCCGACACCGTTCACAAAACAACCTCTGGCTATCATCCCCAGACGAACGGATTAACCGAAAGATTTCATAGAACCCTCTCGGACATGATTTCTATGTACATCAGCCCTGACCATCGAAATTGGGACCTAATCCTCCCATTCGTCACCTTTGCCTACAATACTGCAGTACAACGAACAACTGGATTCTCTCCGTTCTTTCTCGTATTTGGTCGCTCACCTTCCTCAATATTCGACCCAACTTTCTTCTCTGCACCGGTTTCCCCTGATACACCACTTCACGAGCAGTATATTTCAAGGCTCGCCCATTGCCGCCAGCTGGCTCGGTCCCGCACAGCAGCTCATCAGGAACTCCGCAAAGTTCGGTACGACTCCTCCCATCGCCCTGTTCGCTTTCGACCGGGAGAAGAGGTGCTTCTTTGGACTCCTGTTCGAATTCCTGGCCTTTGCGAAAAATTTCTGCACCGCTTTATGGGCCCCTACGTAATCGTCGAAGAAACGTCCCCGGCGACTTACCGCGTCACTCCAGTGGACCCTTCCATAGATCGCCGCCGTCGTGGCACGGAAATTGTTCACGTCTCGCGACTGAAACCGTTCCAGCGCCGTTCCCCACAATAACTTGCGGCCCGGAGGCCGCTTCCGCCGGAGGGGGGGAAATTAGTGTGAGCATTCGCGACCACACTCCAGGAGGTGGAGAACTCCAGAGGACAATTCCCGCACCTCGTCTTCATCTGTACATACTCATCAGCACCAGCCATGCGGTACTGTTACTTCATCTTCTACGGACATGATCATCATCATCGTGTGTTCTGCGGTGCTTGCGGCTCGAACGCCTCAGTAAACGCCGTTCCTAGCCCTTGTCTCTCAATATATTTATATATATAAATATATATATTATAACAGGGTTTTCAGGCTTTATTCTTCAGCCGCACCAGCAGCAGCGGTAGCACCGAAGCACCAAGTCGCGCTGACCAGCAAGTCGAGACGGAGAGCCAACGAGACGAGACTTCTTCTTCGTCCCAGCGATGGCGATGGGACATCCACGAGTTGGTGCCTCTTCCATGTGTGGCTTCTGTGTCACATACCCACGCATTGCGAATGACCAGTGCTGTCCACGCTCCTACATTATTTAAACGAGTATGGTGTTGGCGATGGTCTTCCTTACAATTGCCCCCGGGAACGAAAGAGCCATCCTGGCGACTCAGGGAGATGAAACTACGACGGGGTCAATGTAAGGCTTGAGGCGCTGAACATGGACTATATCTTTGCCGCGGCAACGCTGATCGGGCGACGGAGTGAGAGGCTCAACCACATAATTTACTGGAGACGTCCGCTTGACGATGCGGTAGGGACCCTGGTAGCGCGAAAGCAGTTTACTGCGCAAGCCTGGCGACGACACTGGAACCCACAGCCAGACAAGCGACCCTGGTGAGTAGGTAGGAGCGGGAGTCGTTTCGTCGTGGTGCGACTTCTGACGCTGCTGATCTTCCGTAGTTAACGATCGGGCCAACTGACGACACTCTTCGGCGTGCTTGGCAACGTCGGAGATGGGCGTGCACTCTGACTCATCGGGCCGATATTGAAGTATGGTGTCCAGTGTGCATGAAGGCTCACGGCCATACAAAAGAAAAAACGGAGAGAAGCCGGTCGTGGCCTGCATGGCGGTGTTGTATGCGTAGGTCACGAATGGTAGTACTGCGTCCCAGTCGGAATGGTCCGCCGCGACGTACATAGCAAGCATGTCACTCAGAGTGCGGTTGAAACGTTCGGTAAGTCCATTGGTCTGAGGGTGATACGCCGTGGTGGTGCGATGGATCGTGCGGCAGGATTTAAGAAGGGCCTCTATAACTTCAGACAGAAAAACCCTTCCTCGATCACTGAGGAGTTCACGCGGCGCCCCATGCCGTAAAATGAAGTGCCGAAGTAGGAAGGAGGCTACTTCGCGTGCGGTAGCAGCAGGCAGGGCGGCAGTCTCGGCGTACCGGGTCAAGTAGTCGACAGCAACAACGACCCATCGGTTGCCATCTGCAGTGCAAGGAAGAGGTCCATAAAGGTCGATTCCTACACGGTCGAATGGTCTTGCTGGACACGGTAAGGGCTGCAAAGGCCCAGTTCCCTGGCGGGGAGGATATTTTCGGCGTTGGCATCGAACACACGAACGGACGTATTGACGAACGAAGCGGTACATGCCTCGCCAGTAGTACCGCAAGCGCAAACGCTGGTATGTTTTGGGGACACCAGCATGGGCGCAATGTGGCTCTTCGTGAAAATAGGCAAACATTTCAGAGCGTAGGTGGCGCGGAATTACTAAGAGCCACTTGCGACCTTCGGGTTGGTAGTTGCGACGGAAAAGCAGTCCGTCGCGAAGGGCAAAGTGCGACGCTTGCCGGCGTAGTGTCCGAGATGCAGCGTTCGTTGATGAGCCAGACAGAAAGTCCAACATGGAGGAAATCCAAGGGTCTTTCTTTTGCTCGGACGACATAGAGTGGATATCCAATGGCGACCCGTAGCAGTCGGAGCTCGAGACCCGGTCGAGACCCGGTCTTTGCAAGTTATCTTGTTGAGCCGGCGGTAATCGACGCAAAACCGAATAGAGCCGTCCTTCTTCTTGACAAGTACTACCGGCGATGCCCATGGACTGGTGGAGGGTCGAATCACACCGCGTTGGAGCATGTCCTCGACTTGTTCATCGATTACGCGGCGTTCAGTGGGGGAGACACGATAGGGACGTTGCCGTAAGGGTGCGTGACCACCGGTATCGATGGTGTGTGCGACTGTGGTGGTACGTCCCAGACCAGTCTGGACAGAATCAAAAGACGTCCGAAATCGGTTCAGCAGTGCGAGAAGCTGGTCTCGTTGGGACGGTGAAAGGTCGGCATCAATGGCGCGAAGGAAGACGTCTGCAGATGGGGAGGAGTTTGCTCCTGAAGGAGCACACAGTCCACTGATTTCAAGCGGGGTTGAATCGTCGGGCACAGCCACAGCCACAGCAGAATGAACGCTCTCGACATGGCCGACGCACTCTCCGCGTTGCAAGGTGCACGGACACGACCCGCAGTTGGAAAGGAGAAGTGTAGTTTGGCAGTTACGAATGGGAAGCAGGGAGAAAGGAAGCCGAAGACAACGTCGCTGGTGAAACAGGTCAGAAGGCGTAAAGAGTACTGTCGCATTGGACAGAAGTGGGCAGGATAAAGAAGCTAGCACGGCAGAATGAGGAGGAATGCTAACTTCTTCCGTGAGGACCAGTTTGATGGCAGAAGGAGCGGGCGGTTCACCGGTGGTTTGATCCATGAACGGGAAGAGCTCTACTTCGGCACGGCCACAGTCGATGACAGCTCTATGTTCAGAAAGGAAGTCCCACCCCAGTATGACATCGTGGGAACAGGAAGGCGGGACAACGAACTGAACAGCATACATAACGTCCTGAATAACGACACGGGCAGTGCACATGCCAGTTGGATCAATGGGATGAGCCGTAGCAGTCCGTAATGAGAATCCAAGATGCGGCGTCCTAACCTTCTTCAAGCGGCGGCATAGTTTGGCGTCCATGACAGAAACGGCGGCTCCAGTATCGACAAGGGCTAAGACTTCAGCGCCATCTATGGTAATACGAATGACGTTTGCGGGAGAGGGAGGAGGCCTTGGGCAGATCGACGACGGCGCATTTCTTGCCTCCGGAACTGCGGCGCCTAGTTTTCCGCTTCCGTTGGAACAGGACGACGACGCATGGGAGATAGTGAGCGGCGTCGCGGAGATGAAGACCGACGGCTTCCGAAGTCACGGCTATCGGGCGGCATAGACGTCATCGGCGAATACGCGGTGGCTTCCTGCATGAGTGGGGAATGGGCGTAGGAAGAAGCTGCGGCAGGGTTGCGTCCTGTCACCGTGGCGCGGCGGCAATAGCGTGCCACGTGTCCAGGAGCCCTACAGGCAAAGCAAATTGGGCGATTGTCCAGCGTCCTCCAAGGGTTGGTGAGCGAGGGACCAGACAACACCGGCGGACGTAAAGGCCGGGTGGTGGTGAAAACGACGGGGCTCCGAGGCATGTACCTGGCAGCGACTTCAGCGTAAGGTCGTTGAGGGATAGAGTCGGCAAAGTGTATTGGAGCGGCCATCGTCACGGGGTGCATAGAGTCTGCATAAGGCAGGGTTGAAGTCGCTGGAGCTTGGGGTATGGTGGCGGCATAGGGCACAGGGGCAACAACGGGGCTTGATGGCAGTGCAGCTGGGAGGGAGTCAGCGACTTGCTGCTGGATAACGGTCCTGAGTTCAGGGCTGAGAGAAGATTTTTGCTCGGGCACATAGTTGATGATGGACAACTGCCGAGCCACTTCCTCTCGCACAAACTGCTGGATCCGTTGCAACAAGGTACCGTCGCCGTCATCAGCGGCCAAGCTGGAGACAAACTGATTTTCTGCGAGGGGTCGCCGAGTGAGAGCCCTTTGCTTCCGCAACTCGTCGTAACTCTGACAAATAGTAACGACCTCGGCCACAGTTTGGGGGTTTTTCGCCAACAGCATATGGAAGGCATCGTCGTCTATGCCTTTCAGAATGTGTTTTATCCTTTCTGGTTCGGGCATGGCACTGTCAATCTTACGGCACAGGGCGACAACATCCTCAATGTAAGAAGTGAAGTTTTCACCCCTTTTCTGTGCCCGCTCACGCAAACGCTGCTCTGAGAGGAGTTTCCGAGCAGCGGGGCGACCGAATGATTTTATGAAGTCGTCTTTAAACTCAGGCCACGTGTTAAGACGTGCCGCGTTGTTCCAGAACCATTGCTCTGCGAGCCCAGTCAAGGAAAATTCGACATTATTCAGCTTGAGGCGGTCGTCCCAGTGGTTATGGATACTCACTCTTTCAAAAGTAGCAAGCCAGTCCTCTGCGTCTTTCTCGTCGGTGCCGTTGAATGAGGGAGGGTCCCGCTCACGAATTGCACCCGCGCAGACGATGGGTGTTGGGGCAGGCCGGGGGTCATCGTTGCGAGACATGCTGGGAGGGTCGAGTGTCCGGTTGCGGAGCTCCAGCGTAAGAGAACGACGATCGTTGCACCTCCACCAAAACAATAAGAGGGTTTTCAGGCTTTATTCTTCAGCCGCACCAGCAGCAGCGGTAGCACCGAAGCACCAAGTCGCGCTGACCAGCAAGTCGAGACGGAGAGCCAACGAGACGAGACTTCTTCTTCGTCCCAGCGATGGCGATGGGTCATCCACGAGTTGGTGCCTCTTCCATGTGTGGCTTCTGTGTCACATACCCACGCATTGCGAATGACCAGTGCTGTCCACGCTCCTACATTATATGGTGTTGGCGATGGTCTTCCTTACAATATATATATATATATATATATATATATATTGAAATAGGGTTTATTAACTGGTAGAGGCAGACGGTCGGAGAGGTCCAGAACCGCAGAGAGCGAGATAGCCGGCAAACGGTCACACCCAAAGCCGCGCAGACCGAGCTTCTTCGTTCACACGAGCAACGTGGCGATGTACGATGGCACATAGCCATTACAAGGGATTGTCCGCAGTTCCTAATAATAGCAGCCCGGGTTATCTAATTACAACTACCCCCCAGGGAATAAAGCGCCATCCTGATGCCTCACGGGGGACACGAAGCCGGGGATCATAATACGGCTTGAAACGCTGGGCATGAACAGTATCCTTCCCGCGGCGACGGAGGTCTGAGGAAGGTGTCACGGGCTCTATGACGTAGTTCACCGGTCACGTCAGTTCGAGGATACGGTAGGGTGCGTGAAACCGAGAAAGAAGCTTGCTACACAATTCTGGTGTGGTGGAGGGAATCCACAGCCACGCCAGAGATACTGGAGAATACGTCGGGTGGGTAGCTGTGTCGTCGTGCCGAGATTTTTGGTGCAGGTGATATTCGGTCGTAAAGGACCTTGCAAGCTGGCGGCATTCTTCCGCGTACTTGGCCGCTTCAGAAGCTGGGGAGCACTCGGAGCGATCTGGCCGGCAGGGGAGAACTGTATCAAGGGTGCATGACGGCTCGCGACCATACAGTTAGGAAAAAGGGCGAGAAACCTGTTGTGGCTTGAATGGCTGTATTGTACGCATAAGTCACGTAGGGCAGCACAAGGTCCCAGTCATCGTGATCCGCTGAGATGTACATCGACAACATGTCGCCGAGGGTGCGGTTAAAGCACTCAGTGAGGCCGTTTGTCTGCGGATGGGTACGCTGTACTTGTGCGATGGACAACACGACACTCAGCGAGGAGGGCAGGAATAACGTCTGACAGAAAAACACGTGCCCTGTCGCTGAGGAGCTCACGCGGCGCCCCATGCCGCAGAATGAAGCGCCGTATGATAAAAGAGGCGACGTCTCGTGCTGTGGCGGCAGGCAGAGCCGCCGTTTCGGCATAGCGTGTCAGGTGATCGACGGCGACGATAACATATCGGTTGCGGGAGGCTGTGTTGGGCAAAGGTACCTACAGGTCTATATCAACACGGTCAAATGGTTTCTCCGGTCAAGGAAGCGGCTGCAGTGGACCCACCGAGCTGGAAGGCGAAAACTTGCGACGCTGGCAGGTAGTGCATGACCTAACGTATTTGCGCACAAAGGATTACACGCGGCGCCAGTAATAGCGGACACGGACACGGTGGTATGTTTTTAACAAGCGAGCTTGGGCACACGTTGGATCGGCATGAAGCGATGCGCAAATGTCGGTGCGAAGGTGCCGAGGAATTACGAGCAGCCACTTTCGCCCTTCGTTGAGGTAATTCCGCCAGTAGAGCAGCCCGACACGAAGCGTGAAATGCATAGCTTGTCTGCGCAGGGCCCGAGGTTGTTGACTACGGGAGACGTCCGAGAGAAAGGTGATGAGCGAAGCAATCCATGGGTCTTTGAATTTTTCAGAGGGCATGTCTGTGAAAGAGAGAGGGGATACAACAGCGTCGTCAGGCAGGATGCAGGCGGACTATGGTGACGCTGGAGGACGGCATAAGGCATCAGCGTCGCAATGTTTGTGGCGAGACCAATATATCACACGTTTGTCGTACTCTAGTAGCCGTAAAGCCCAGCGAGCTAGCCGTCCGGATGGATCTTTTAGTGTGGACGACGTCTTGTGACGACGTCTTGACTTGGCAGCGGCAGCTACAGCGGGCACGCACTAATCTGCGCATTTCCCTAACTCAGGTACTGCCACAACAGTGCTGCCTGGCTCCTGGATATCATCGCTTGACGGTGGCTTCATCGCTGGAGCAGGCTTCCCTCGTCGAACGCGGACGATTATCTTGGCTGCTGACCCCCTCATCGGGACTTCATCGCCAAGGGAGGTGTCTCGCCACGCCCTGAGCACCTTATCACCGACCGAGGCTTCCGGAGGGTGACGCTTGCATCACCGCAGCTCCGATTGGTCGATCGACGAGGGCAGTAATACAGTCAAACCCGTTCATAGCGAATTGCAATATGCACCGCGATTAGTTCGAAATATCCAATAGTTCGATATAGCCGAACCCGCCTATAACGAACTTATCGTTACTAGTTCACAACCCGCAGAAACCCCCCTCCCCATCCCGAACTCCACCATTGCCGCATGCAGATACGAACACAGTTAAGTAGCCGTTACGATAACAAAAAAATCCTTTTATTGCAAGTACTCAAGCTACTTTCCACCTGAACTGCCTACTTTGCAAAAAAAAGCGGTGATTTTTGTTTTCACTTTCGTTTTGGCGGCTTCAACTAGCATAGAATTTATTATTTGCACCAGTTCGAGTCCGCGTCCTCCAAAATCTAAGAAGCATTGGCGGAGCACATTGTCTGCCAAAAGCGCTTCAATATAAGCGTCGGACGGCTTTCACTGGCGACATCATCGGGAATGTGGGGGAGCTCTTCACACTGTTCACTGATGTTGCTGTCTTGGTCCGGACTCGCTGACTGCTTGGGTTCCGTCGAGAGTCCCGCGCGCCGGAAACAGTTACGAAAACTGTCGGGCATCATGTCGCCCCGTGCGAGGCGCAATGTCTAAGTCGCAACTCTTGCTCCGTGGTCGCGGCCAATCCACATCTCGATCGCCGCTCCGAGACCAACCATTTCGGCGGCCATTCTAGTCGCGCAGAGTTCGATATATCGGATGTGAACTTCGTTATAAGGAATATGTTTCCCATGTATTTTCGTAATTGAATTATTTTTGTTCGATATATAGCATCATTCGCTCTAACCGGGTTCGTTATAGCCGGGTTTGACTGTACAAAGGGACTGCAAGAATCGGCCGCGCTTCACTTGGCAGCGGCAGCTACAGCGGGCACGCACTAATCTGCGCATTTTCCGAACTAAGGTTGGTTTTGTTTAGCTTGATTTCTTTTGTATTACTGCCGCTGCCAAGCTGAAAGTGCTTCATGTCTCCCCCCAAAATTCCAAACAAAGTTGTAAAGTTCTTAAAAGATATCAGGCAAGAAATGCGAGACATGCGTGCCGCAATAGGAAAAGAACTGAAGGAAGAATTTAACGAACTAAAGCAGTGTGTTGCTTTTTTCAGTACCCAGTTTGACGCCATGGCCACACAGTGTTCAGAAATTGAGATTGAAAACACAGCTTTAAAAAAAGAGAACGCTGTGCTTTTTACGGAATGCAACTCGCTAAAACAGGTGGTAACCGCGCATGAACAAAGAATGACAGACCTCGAGCAATACTCGCGTATCCGAAACGTTGAAGTGAAAGGCATAGCCCAAGTAGCGAACGAGAAGCTTCCAGATATCCTAAAAAAGCTCGGTGAAGTTGTCTCAGAGAACATCTCTGAGGACGACATCGACGCGTGCCATCGTGTGCCAAGGAGAGATGGTGGCTGCGCCAATATTGTAGTGCAGTTTAGCTCTCGTACCAAGCGAGACACCTTCATTGAGAAGGGGCGCAAAAAGCGCGTAGGCACCACTGATCTAGGTTTCCCAGAAAGCTCCAGCGTCTACATCAATGAGCATTTGTGCCCAACACTCAAGAAACTGTAGGGGCAGGTCATCGCCCGTAAGAATGAGAAGCAATGGAAGTATGCGTGGACGCGGGACGGCAAACGTTTTCCCAGGAAAACAGACACGTCGCGTGCGCTCCGGCTGACTTGCTCTCAGGATCTTGAGAAAATGATGTAGCCACAGCTGATAGCGCACGGTATTGCTCTTGCTGTCACACCAAAACACGAAGTACAATTTGCTGACTATAAATGACGTCACTAATCTTTACCGCTCTAAGCAAAGATGCACATCTTTTTTCCACTTAAACACACAATCTGCTTGCGGCAAAGTAGACGAGCTCGATGCGTTACTTTCATCGTTAGGTTTTTCATTTGATGTCATAATGCTAACCGAAACATGGTATCAAGAAGGACACGATATTCCTAAAATGCCCGGATATAACACTTTCCATAAGAACCGTATCGCCAAAAAGGGAGGTGGGTGGTTGATAATAGTCAAGCAGAGTCTAAACTGTGCAATCATTAAAGACTTCACTCGATCTACGGAAGATTTTGAAATACTAGCGCTTATATGTAAAGAAACCGTTTTCTGTGTATTGTATAGGCCACGTGCGGGGAGCGTATCGGTCTTTCTATCATTTATGGAAACGTTCTTTGGATGGATTAATGACAATCGTTTGAAACTTGTGTTAGGGGGGACGTCAATATCAACATGTTGAATGCAACCTCAGCCCAACATCAATTTCAAAACTTGCTAGATTCAATTGCCCTTATAAACACAATTGCTACACCTACTTGCTTTACGCCCGATTGTGCCTCGTTAACTGATGTTTTTGTTACAAATATGGAAGGCCGCAATCAAGTATCTTGGTGTGATTGGCGTTAATTTAAGCGATCATCTGTCCATATTTTTAATGACGGAGAACAAGACAACAATAAAAGCACCGAAGCATACTTCTGCAACATTTCAGGACATTAATCCGCTCACTTTAGACTCTTTTCGAAACGAGCTATCCACGATAACTTGGGAAACCGTTTTCAGTGCAACTGACCCCATTGAAGCCTATGATAACTTTTTGTCGTTGTTTAAATCAGTATACCAAAAATGTTTCATTCGCAAAGCTCTATACTTTAGAAAAGCCAGAAAACCATGGATCACACCACATTTATTAAAATTGATAAAAGAGAAAGACGCCATTTATACGCGATTCATCCGTACGAAAAACTTGGACGACCTACGCGCCTTTAAAAGATTCAGAAATACTGTGACCAGCTCCCTCAGGCAAGCTAAACGTGCTTACCTTTTTAATCTTTTCAACGCTGACGTCATGCGAAAAACTGATGTTTTGTGGAAAAGGCTCAGCAATGTACTTCGCCGACAGCAGGAACATGCGCAGGGTAGTGAACTAATTCTGAATGGCGCACCCACGCCTGGTGCGCAGCTGGCAAACGCATTTAACAATTTTTTTTATCTCTTGATAACAGCTCTTGCAATGCGGCTATTTTAAACTACTCGCCACCCAGTAACAGTAGTAGCGCGTTCCTATTCCTAACCGATGCCAATGAAATCTTCCGCACGTTCTTATCATTTCGTAACATTAAGGCATGTGATGCTGATGACATTCAAATCCTACCAATTAAGCACACACTGGATATCACCTGCCCTGTACTTCAGCACGTGTACAACATCGCTTTCGAAAACGGCATTTTTCCAACACGCATGCAAATGGCTAAAGTGAGCGGTATATTCAAAGGTGGTGATAGAAATGAACTGTCTAACTATAGAGCCAATATCAATCCTTCCCATGTTTTCAAAAGGGCTTGAAAAACTAATTAGTGAACGCATGTCCGCTTTTTGGGAGAAACACCTTATAATAACTAATTTGCAGTTGGGGATTCGAAAACATCTTTCAACCGAGTCTGCGCTTCTTACACAAAAAGAAATAATTCTGCAGGCAATTGAGAATAAACTGGTAACACTAGGAGTATGTGTAGATTTTTGGAAGGCGTTCGATTGAATTAACCATGCCATATTACTAAAAAAAACTCGAGCATTATGGGTTTAGAGGTGAATATCTCACTTTTCTAGAAAGCTACCTTATATTCCGATGGCAGGCTGTGGTGATAGACAATGAAATATCTGATTATAAGGCTGTTAAATTAGGGGTACCCCAGGGGAGTATCCTCGGGCCACTCTTATTCTTACTTTATATAAATGGCTTGGTAAATATCGACAACTCTTGCCGGGTCGTTATTTATGCAGACGACACCACCTTACTTATTTCTGGTAAAGATGCTACTAAATTACTGCATGATGCAAACAATGTGCTAAGTAAACTGGATAATTGGAGCACAGTTAATTCTTTAACGATAAACACTTCCAAAACAAAGGCAGTTCTCTTTAAACCAACAAATTCTAAAGCATGTATTAGCAACAGCCTATGCATTGGTTCTTCCAGCATCGAAACTGTCCCTTTAGTGAAAAACCTTGGCGTTTTTTTTGACGAACACTTCACATGGAGCAAACACGTCGATAATATTTCCAGCAAACTTGCACGCGTCATTGTTGTCCTCACAAGGTTACGGATCTTTCTCCCGCAGAAAATAAAATTGCTCATTTACCATTCTCTTTTTTTCTCTCACCTTAACTACTGCCTCTTAGTCTGGGGACGTACGACCGCTACTAATATTACTAAACTACATATACTACAAAAGAAAGCCGTGCGAGCCGTCTCTAATTCTGCTTATGATGCTGACACACAATTTTCGTAAGCCTCGGGGTTCGCCCCATTCAAGGTCTGCATGATGAAAAACTTTTTAAGAGCTACAATAGTGAAACAAGAAGAAATTGTAATTTTATAAAAAACTGTCGAACCTGACTCCACATCATAGCATTTATAACACACGTCATCCAGAAGCATGGTTTGTGCCACGCCCACGTACCAATTACGCAAAACAATTATTGTGCTACACGTTACCATGTCTGTTGAATTCACGTAATCAATAATCAATGAACAATGTTGTGTTTCTATTTTCGGTTTTCGTAGTTCGTAATTAGCTTTATTGATTCTGTGCAAGCATCTTGTGTCTGTGCATGTTAAGTTTCTATTTATTATATTGCTGCCAAGGAATGTGAATTATGTTTTACTACATTGAGTTATGTATGTATTTTTGTTTCCATAAGTATACACAATTGTTTTATAAATACATTAGGGTGCACGGACTCCGTCAAGCCGCTTCTGTTGGCTTTTTGTCCGCGCTCCTGAGATCTGAATTAATGGTCCGTAGTAATATCTGTATTTCGATGTCGAATAAACTTGACTTGACTTGACTTGACTTGAAAGGGCGGCCGTACAAGTAAGGTCGGAACTTGTCTAGTACCCAAACTATGGCTAAACGCTCCTTTTCCGTGACGGTGTAGATTGCCTCAGCCTTGGTACGGGTGCGGCTAGCGTAGGCGACAACGTACTCGTCAAAGCCCGATTTTCGATGAACAAGCACAGCCCCAAGACCAACGTCGCTGGCATCAGTATGAACCTCAGTGGGGGTGTTCGGGTCGAAATGCCGCAGGATAGGTGGCGATGTAAAAGCTTCCGCAATCTCGCGAACGCGTTTTCACAAGCAGGCTACCACGAAGTGAGGTCTTTAGAGGTACCAGAGAGAAGCTGCGTCAGTGGTGCACTGATGGTCGCAAAGTTGCGGACGAAGCACCTGAAGTAAGAACAGAGTCCGAGGAAGCTCTTGAGGGCCTCCATAGATGTCGGCTTCGGGAACTCCGCAACTGCCTTACGCTTAGACGTATCGGGTAGAACTCCATCCTTCGAAACAACGTGGCCCAAAATAGTCAGCTTGCGAGCGGCGAAGCGACATTTCTTAAGGTTGAGCTGCAGCTTTGCATCGGCAAGACAAGTTAAAACTTGTTCTAATCGGCGTAAATGTGTGTCGAAATCCGGAGAAAAAACGACGATGTCGTCAAGGTAGCACAGGCATACTTTCCATTTTAGTTTGGGCAAAATGCTGTCCATCATGCGCTTGAAAGTGGCAGGCGCATTACAAAGGCCGAACGGCGTCGCATTGAACTCACACAGGCCGTCAGGTGTTATGAAAGCCGTCTTTGCTCGATCAGCCTCGGCCATAGGTACCTGCCAGTACCCAGAGCGCAAGTCGAGCGACGAGAAATATTCGGCACCCTGCAAACTGTCGAGGGCGTCATCAATACGCGCGAGAGGGTAGACATCCTTTCTGGTTATCTTATTGAGGCACCGATAGTCGACGCAAAAGCGTATTGAACCGTCCTTCTTGGTCACAAGGACTACGGGAGACGCCCAGAGACTGTTGGAGGGCCTAATTACTCCTCGCGCAAGAATCTCGTCTACTTTGTCATCAATAGTATGTCGTTTTTTGTGGGAAACGCGATAAGGTTGTTGTCGTAGCGGTGCGTGCGAGCCAGTGTCAATCGTGTGTGCGACCGTTGATGTTTGACTTAGCGGAGCTTTCAAGCAGTCAAAAAACAAGCGAAACCGATGGAGGAGGGCCAGCAGTTGCTGTAGTTGTGTGGGCGTGAGATCTCCATCGATAGCCTCATTGAAAACGTCGGATGGTAAAACCTCTGCTTCGGATGTAGCACTCAATTCTGCGACATTAGTGATAATGGGAGTATCGCCGGGAACATCGATGACACCACTTGGCTCGACAGGCTCAATCCACCCAATAGTCTCGCCCTGAAGCAGCGAAATTTCATCCGAAGACCAGTTACTAACAAGCATGCGGCTCGTACCAGCATGGGGCGTTAACAGAGCGGACGGCAGCGGAAGACGTCTCCGTCGGTTGAAGAGGTCGGACGGCGTAAAAAGCACGGTTGTGACAGCAGTGCATGCACAGCACAGGGGCATGGAAACCGAGCAGTGCGGCGAAATTTTTGCATCATCGCTGACGACCAATTTAGCAGCAGTTTCCTCATTATGGTGCGCGTCGCAATCTGGTGCAAATTCAACTTCCCCGCGCGCGCAATCGAAAACGGCGTGGTGACGAGCGAGAAAATTGCAACCCAATATGAGGTCATGGGAAGAAGTAGGAAACACGACGAACTCTACAATGCACAAAACATCCTGGATTGTCACTAGCGCCGTGCACGCTGCAGACGCATGGACGTGCTATGCGTTTCCGGTGCGTAGCGCAAAGCCATGCAACGGCGTCGTCACTTTTCTAAGGACATCGCAAAGGTCGGCATGAATAACTGAAACGGCAGCGCCCGTGTCGACCAACGCCAATGCACGTCGATCTTCCATAAATACGTCTATAACATTTGAGGGCGAAAAATGAGGCCTTGGACAGTTCGCTGGTAACGCAGTTCTTGCCTCCTGAACTGCGTCAAGTAGTTTTCCTCTTCGGAAACGGCTGGTCAGTGGCGCATAGGGAAAAGGACGACGAGGGGAGAACGAGCGATGGGTAGTGAAAGTGCGGGCCGGCCACGCGGTTATGCTGGATCCGTGGTTGTTGAACCACACTTCGGCGAGACCGGTAAAAGAAAAGCGACGTTATTGAGTTTCATGGCGTCATCCCATCTGTTATGCGTTCTCACACGTTCAAAGGACGCCAACCAGTCCTCAACGTCTTGCTCCTCATTGCCGTTGAACTTGGCAGGTTCACGTTCACGGAGAGTGCCAGCGCAGATGATAGCTGGGCTCGGAGACACATGGGGCTTGTCGTTACCGCCAGGCATGGCCGTTGGTATGGTGCGGCTGCGTAGTTCCAGGGCTTGGTCAGGGACGCCTACAGACGGGGACCGACGCCATCCTTGAGCCTTGAGGGATTTGCTTCAGCAGCCCAGTAGAGCGTAGCTGAAGAACTGCAACCTCAACCAAAATGAAGGGAGGTTTATTGGTTGGTAGATGCAGACGGTTGCAGAGGTCCAGAACCACAGAGAGCGCGACAGCCGACAAACGGTCACACCCAAAGCCCCGCAGACCGAGCTTCTTCTTTCACACGAGCGGCTGGTTGTCTGCTAGCAACATGGTGATGTCCGATGGCACATAGCCATTAGAAGGAATTGTCCGCGGTTCCTAATTATTACAGCCCGCGTTACTAAATATATATATATATATATATATATATATATATAAGACAAGAAAACTTTCAACAAGGTAAAAGCACGATTGTTGCCAACGTTTCAGCAAAGAGACTTGCTTTCGTCACGGAAATCTCTCGCCTGTCTGGCGCGCTTTATATGGGGTAGGTCCCCAGGTGAGAAGGGAGAAGGAAAAAAGGATGTGAAATTGAGAAAGCGGATTGGTTTGGCATTATGTCGGGGGAGAGATTGAGGGGCAAAGAAGGTTGTATAGTTTAAGCCGCGAAGTAGGTCACACGGAAGTCAGCTGGTGGTTGATATTCCTGGAATTTTTGGAGAGAAAGGATGAGAGGGTGTTTGTTGACCCGCCGCGGGGCATGAGGAAAGGTTCTCAGAACCGCCGGAAGCAGACCAGGCGGTGAGAGTGGGGTCCTTATCAGAAACTATCTGCAAGCCTCAGGTCCAAAGAAAAGATAGAGTAGGGGGGGAAATAACTACATCAAGGAAAAAAAAGAAAAAAAGAGAAGAAAAAAATTAGGGAGGGAAACCACATAAACCCACACACAAAAGAAAAAGCAATGACCCCACAACTGAAATGGCACGTGTCACCCGCGGCAACACTCCTGGAACAGGCCTGTCCTGAAACTCAAAAACGAAAAGATAAAGTTAGAGTGCCGTACGCGGCACAAGACCAAGCGGAGTAAAAAAAAGAGAAATAAAAAAAATAAAAATAAAACTAAAATGGAATTCCAAAAGCAAAGGTTGGAGGGATGCGGGCGAGTATTAATCTAGACGCTAAGGAATGAAAAAAAGGAAATTAGGTGACCAGGTAAGGACCAGAGTGAGCGGTAATAGTTTTTGGATAGGGTATATGCAAGACATTGCCCATTTCTGTATTTCCGGTGAATATCGCAAGGATTCCAAGTTGCCCATATACGCAATAATTCCAGTAGTTTCCATGGAGTTGAATTTGTGAATTAAATAGGATTCGCTGTATTTGCTGTCCCTAGGAGAACTGAAGTTTGACTGAAGTATATACAACTTAAGGTCATCCAAATTGTGGCCTGGTTAGTTGAAATGCTGCGCTACAGCTATGGAGGATTTGCTAGGAGTATCTGCCCGGTGACCAATAAGACGTGGGCTCATAGGTTGACTCGTTTCGCCTATATACTGTTTGTGGCACATTGAGCATTCCAACATACACAGAATGTTGGATGAAGTGCACGTAAAACTTGAATTAATATTGTGGACATAATTACTGGCTGTGCTTTTTACAATGCAGTCGGTCTGCAGGTGGTGCCTGCATGTCTTGCATCTGGGGCGGGAGCAGCTTGCTATGACTGGTTGCTTTGAAGGCCCTGTTTTAGCATGCACTAAAATATCTTTTAGATTCATGTTCCTCCGGTAGGTTCCTCCCCTTGGGGCTTCCGGGAAAGTCTGTATAAGTCGGTCGTTACTGGCTAAAATGGGGTAGTACTTGCGCAGTATATATATATATATATATATATATATATATATATATATATATATTCTATATATATATATATATATATATATATATATATATATTTCTGCATTTCTTTCTATATATATATATATTGTGGTGACGTTTATTGACACCTGGGAACGGTCACGTCGTCAAGACAGGCAGAGTTCGAGCGGACGTAGGAAACCGGGGTTGAGGTTCGAGCTGTGCGAGGACACACTTTGTCTCCTTCCAAAAGCGCTGCATCGCACATAACCTTATCGGAAGATTGTCCACCGACAGGACATGACAGGACATAGCCAATAGAAAAGTGTCCATCTGCTAATGTTCAGGTTCTTCGCTACAATCACCCCCGGCGAGAAGAGGGAGCCATCCTGGCGACTCATGGTGACCACGGAACCAGCGGATCATAGTAGGGCTTGAGTCGCTGAACATGCACAGTCTCACGGCCGCGGCGCCGAAGATCCGATGAGGGCATAACTGGTTCGACGATATAATTCACTGGCGAAGTGCTTTTGATAACACGGTAAGGACCGTGGTATTTCGATGTAAGCTTCGGAGAGAGACCTGGAGTGGAACATGGCACCCAAAGCCAAACAAGGGAGCCGTGATGAACGGAAGGACCTGATCCCAGTTTGAATGGTCTGATGAAATATACATAGACAGCATGTCCCCCAGAGTGCGGTTGAATCGTTCGGTTAGGCCGTTGGTTTGCGGATGGTACGCTGTGGTAGTGCGGTGAACGATGTTACACTCGGCCAAGAGCGCTTTGATAACGTCCGATAAAAATACGCGACCTCTATCTCTCAGCAGCTCTCGGGGCGCTCCGTGTCGAAGGATGAAACGACGGAGGAGGAAGGACGCCACGTCACGGGCTGTGGCTGCTGAAAGGGCTGCTGTCTCAGCGTATCGCGTGAGATGATCTACCGCAACGATAATCCAGCGGTGCTCTCTGGAGGTGCACGGCAACGGCCCGTAGAGGTCGATACCCACTCTATCGAAGGGGCGGGCAGGACATGGCAGAGGCTGAAATTCGCTCGTTGTTGATCGCAGGGGAGACTTACAGCGCTGGCAGTCTGTGCAGGAACGAACATATTTTGTGACGAAGGTGTACATGCCTCGCCAGTAAAAGCGAAGGCGAAGTCTTCGGTATGTCTTCAGGACACCTCCGTGGGCACACTCCGCGTCACCGTGGAACGAAGAACAGATGTGCACGCGTAAATGACGAGGGATGACAAGGAGCCATTTGCGACCTTCGGACGAATAGTTTCGGCGGTAAAGGAGTTGGTCACGGACAGAGAAATGGGCAGCTTGGCGACGGAGAGAGCGAGGTGCGGCTGCTGACGATGGACGGGACAAAAATTCCACAATGGAAGCGATCCACGGATCCTTTCGCTGTTCAGCAGCCATGTCGGTGATATCAAGGGGGGCCAGAGTGCACTCCACAGAAGATAAATCTTCAGCGTTGGATGGTAGAGGAGACCTAGAAAGGGCATCTGCGTCTGTGTGCTTGCGGCCGGACCGGTAAATCACTCGTATGTCATGCTCTTGCAGCCGGAGGGCTCATCGACGGAGGCGGCCAGACGGATCCTTTAGCGACGAGAGCCAACAAAGGGCGTGGTGGTCCGTCACCACGTCGAATGGGCGCCCGTAGAGGTACAGGCGAAATTTCGTAATAGCCCAAACGATCGCTATGCATTCCTTTTCGGTCACGGAGTAGTTGACTTCGGCTTTTGTAAGGGTACGGCTGGCGTAAGCGACGACGTACTCCTCGAATCCGGTCTTGCGTTGTGCGAGTACTGCTCCCAGGCCCACACCGCTAGCATCGGTATGGATTTCCGTGGGAGCGCTGGGATCAAAATGTCGCAGTACAGGTGGGGAAACAAGAAGGCGGCGCAACATATTGAAGGCGTCCTCGCAGGCGGGTGACCAATCGCCGATCTCGTTGTTACCAACAAGGAGCTTCGTCAAAGGCGCAATGATGGTGGCGAAATTGCGAACAAAGCGCCGGAAGTAAGAACAAAGTCCTATAAAGCTGCGAAGTTGTTTCATTGTCGTCGGTTTGGGAAATTCCGCCACGGCGACAAGTTTTGCTGGGTTAGGAAGGACACCATCTTTTGACACCACGTGGCCTAGAATAGTAAGTTTTCGAGCTGCAAAGCGGCATTTCTTCAAGTTTAACTGCAGGCCGGCTGTGGCAAGGCAGGTTAACACTTGTTCGAGGCGGGTAAGATGCGTCGCAAAATCAGGAGAAAACACGACTATGTCATCTAAGTAACACAAGCATGTTTTCCACTTTAGGCCGCGCAATATGTTGTCCATCATCCTTTCAAAGGTTGCTGGCGCATTCCAAAGCCCGAAGGGCATGACATTAAATTCGTACAGCCCGTCAGGTGTGACAAAGGCTGTTTGGAGACGATCCGCTTCTGCCATAGGAACTTGCCAATAGCCGGACCGTAAATCCTGAGAAGAGAAGAACTCGGCTCCTTGCAAGCAATCGAGGGCGTCATCTATGCGAGGAAGCGGATAGACGTCTTTCCGCGTGATCTTGTTTAGGGGCCGGTAGTCCACGCAGAAGCGAATTGAGCCATCTTTTTTCGTCACAAGTACTACGGGAGAGGCCCAGGGGCTTGTCGAAGGGCGTACAACGTCGCGCTTGAGCAAGTCCGCGACGTGCTCATCAATGACTTGGCGCTCAGTGGGCGACACACGGTATGGCCCCTGTCTGAGGGGTGCGTGGAAACCGGTGTCAATATGGTGCGAAACACAGGATGCCCGGCCCAATTCGACGCGCTGGGCATCGAAAGAGTCTCGGAAACGATGCAGAAGGGCCAGAAGCTCGTCTCGTGGCACAGGAGCTAAAGCGTCGTCGAGGGAACGTAAAAAGACATCGGAGTCACAGTTCACACTAGGCCCAAGCGCGGCGAGGTGCAGTGATGCAGCGTTCTCGGATGCGTCGACGATGAGACGATCGTCAACTGGCTCGACGTGGCCAAGACATTCACTGCGAACCAATGTGGCGGGGCATGACGACGGGTTTGAAACGAGGATTGTACCGAGACCAGAGCGAATTTCAAGGACCGCGAAAGGTAGCGGCAAACATTTCCGGGAGCGAAAAGTGGTGGAAATCCAGAGGCGGGGAACTGGTAGGCGTCAACGGGAGATTGGGGTCGACGGCGACCGACATAAACGTGCAACATGTCCCGGAAGTCGACAAGCGAAACAGATTGGGCGGTTGTCGGGGGTGCGCCATGGATTCGGGGTCCGAGGCGCCATTCGAGGATACGGCGCTGCTGACTGCTCTGCGGGACATACAAAGGAAGGGAATGGTGCCAGCGGCGGTCTTGTGGCGATGGAAGAGTAGGTGAGCGGGGCTTCGACGTATTGTTCAATAGGCGACACGACAGGAGGTGCGACCGACGCGGCCACTGGTGAAAGGGTGGATGCCGGCGCAACTGACGGCTGGCGTACTGAAGGGATCGTCTCGGCAACACGCTCTCGGATCACCCGTTGGACCGAGTGAGGCAACGTGGAAGGGGGCTGTGGAGCGCAGGGAAGCAGGGACAGCTGACGCGAAACCTCTTCTCGCACGAACTGCTCGATATGAGGTAGAAGAGCCGAGAGGTCCGGAGAAGCAGCCAATGCCGACAGCGGCCCACGTTGCAGTTCTTCCCGCGAAGGGCGTTGGCGGGTGAAAATGCGCTGCTTGTGGAGCTCGTGATAGCTCTGACACCAGTTCACGACGTCGCTAATAGTTTGCGGGTTTTTATTCAGCAGCATTTGAAACGCATCGTCCTCGATGCCCTTGAGAATGTGTTTGATCTTATCGCTTTCGGCCATAGCTTGATTTGCACGCCTGCAGAGGTCGACGACGTCCTCTATGTAGGTCGTAAATGTTTCACCCGCCTGCTGCGCTCGCTCACGCAGCTGCTGCTCGGCCTGGAGTTTGCGAAGTGCCGGTCGGCCGAAAACTTTCGTAAATTCAGCTTTGAAGTCTGGCCAAGTAGTGAAGGTAGATCCATTGTTGTTAAACCACGTCTCAGCCAGCACCGTAAAATAGAATCCGACGTTATTGAGCTTCATCGTGTCATCCCATTTATTATAGGTGCTCACCCGTTCGAAGATTGAAAGCCAGTCCTCCGCATCACGGTCATCGGTGCCGGTAAAGAAAGGCGGGTCTCGTTGCCGGAGCGTACCGGAACAGACGATGGGCTGCTGGGGTGTAGGCGGCATGTCGTCGCTGACCGCGAGTCTTCTGCTTCGCAATTCCAGGCTGTCAGGCCTTGCGGGGATCGCGATGCGGCAACCCTCACCAAAAATGTGGTGACGTTTATTGACACCTGAGACCGGTCACGTCGTCAAGACAGGCAGAGTTCGAGCGGACGTAGGAAACCGGGGTTGAGGTTCGAGCTGTGCGAGGACACACTTCGTCTCCTTCCAAAAGCGCTGCATGGCACATAACCTTATCGGAAGATTGTCCACCGACAGGACATGACAGGACATAGCCAATGGAAAAGTCTCCATCGGCTAATGTTCAGGTTCTTTGCTACAATATATATATATATATATATATATATATATATATATATATAGAAATAATACTTTGGAGAAGGTAGCGGACTCAGACCTCTGCCAACGTTTAGAGATAGAGATTGAGTTGGAGAGAGAGGGGGGAGGTTGTTAAGAGCGGGGCTGGAAGGAGGACAGAAGAGTGGGTCAACAGTCGGTTGTGCGGAACGAAATAGTGAGAGAAACGGAGGTGTGGTTAATGGGACAGGGCCCCGCAACACAGAAAAAGGGAAAACTACGAGAGGGTAGGAGAAAGCAGGGGGGAATGGTATAAGCTGGGCAATGGTTGTGCCTGGCGGCCTCGAAGGAGGCTTCCGGGAAGTTTGGGTTCGAAAGGGGCGTCTGCGTGGTGCACTTGTAAGGTTACTGAACTTGCAAGGTTTAAGCTGTTCTGTGGTGACGCCGGGCGACCTCCAAGGAGGCTTCCGGGAAGTTCGGGTTCGAAAGGAGCGTCTGCGGGGTGCAATTCCAAGGTTACTGAACTATGTGTAAGAGAGAAAACTCGTGAGCAACAACAGCGCGTATAGTCCGAAGAATGCCGTGTGGCGACGTCAGTGTTCGTAGAAGAATAGAAGGGGTATGCGCAGGTACCATCACGGGGAGCTTTGCGGTAGAATAAAGGACTTATTTTCTGTTTTCTTTCTCCCTTACTTTTTCTTTTTTGCGTGCGTGTGTGTAAAGAGGTGGTAAGACGAAATGCCGAAGGTCCAGGGAGGCGAATGTGCGTGGTATGTCAAAATGGGCTAGGAGCACGGCTGGAAAAGAAAAAAAGAAAAGACCGAAATTTTATTCAGGTAGCAGCTTTGGGGATTGGAAGAAAGGCTTGTTACAAAGGGAGATGCCGTCTTTTTGTAAGAGAATTTTTTTTCTATTCGATTGAGATATCGTAAGGTTTCTAAGCCTCCTTTCGAAGCATTGATTCCAGCCGGCTCCAGGCAATAGAATGTATGAAATAAGTACGATTCTCTCTATTTCCGGTTCCTTGGAGACTTAAAGTTTGACTGCCGAATATACAGCTTGAGATCATCTAAATTGTGGTTCGGCTGGTTGAAGTGTAGCGCGACTGCTATGGAGGCACTTTTACGGGTGTCGACCCGATGACCATTCAGGCGAAAGTTCATAGGTTGACTCGTTTCTCCAATGTAATGCTTTTGACAGAATGAGCGTTCCAGCGTATACACAATGTTAGAAGAATTGCACGTGAAGCTTGAATTATTTTGTGAACGTATTGGCTGGCAGTGCTATTGACAATGCAATCCATCTGCAGATGTTTGCAGGTCTTGCATCTAGGACGGAGGAAAGGGTTAATGACTGGTTCCTGGGAAGCGCCAATTTTAGCATGCACTAGAATGTCTTTTAGGTTCTTATTTCATGTGTAGGTGACTCTTAAGGCTTCCAGGAACTTCTTTTTAAGTAGGTCTTTACTGGCTATAATGGGGTAGTATTTTCGCAGGATGTTGTTTATGATAGGGAGCGTGTTTGATAATTTGGGTATTAAGGCTGGTGATCGGGCGCTTGCATTTATTTGATTTCTTAGTTGTCAATAAAATTTCTTTTGATACTGATTTTATATACAAATTGAGTTCTGGGGATTCCTCGGCATCTGGCGTCCAAGTGCTTGGTGCACGGAGTGCGTGGTCATTGATTTCACTATTGTCTTGCTTATCGGAAAAGAATTCCTTCAGTCTCATTCTGCGGGAATATTCGGTGAGATCCTTGTGTAACTCGTATTCATTCACGTGGTTGTTCGTAGGGCAGAAAGTGAGGCCACGTTCTAGGATAATTTTTTCGGTTGTCGATAATGCTTCTGAAATATCTATAACGTTGGTGTTACACGTGATAGGGGAGGCGGATACAAAATCCTGTTCGGGAACAGGTGTCATGTTGCTATTACTCGTACTGTAGGAGCTAGATTCTACATTTTGATTATTAGAGGGAGGGAAAAATTCCACCGTAGCAGATTCTGATGTGTCAGCGGGGGACATCAGATGATTAAGTGCCTCGTCTTCAGGCTTTGCGAGAAGATTAGGTTCAATTGGTCAATGTGTGTCAGGCAAAAGGAGCTGGTCACGTTCAAATTTAACTCTTTGTTTCCTGTACAGCTCGTGTTCCTTACGGCCTCTAATTGCATAGAGATCATTTTTCACTTGCTCAGTGAGTGGAATAATTTCAATCTCTTCATTTAAAACACTAAGTTGTTTGTCACAGTGCTCTCTGAGAATTTCTTGAAGGAAAAGCGATGCACGCTTCAAAGTTTCCTGCCATTTAGCTTCTAGTCGGGGGGAGGTGGAGGAGAACTCCAAGGGAACAAATGGCTTTAAGGCGGAGGCCTTTGGGGATTTTCCTGGTTTGAAGGTAAGAGGAATAGGTGTTGAGGTGAAATCTGTAGTGTGTTTGTTTGCCGGCGAGTTTTCTAACCCTAAGGAAAGCGCGGGATTTGAGGGGCAAGGCGTCCGGTCCGCTCGGTGCAGGTAATTTTCGTTTGTTCCTAATGGACCTACGGGATGGTTCTTTTTTGTTCGGAGTCTGTTGTTTAGGGGGCCTGTCAGAGGGCGATGTCCACGTCGAAGTCTATTTGGCTGAAAGTTTGCGTTTTAGTGCGCGTTCGTGTCTGCGTGTACCATGAGCGTGATGCCCTTGGTGGGTCGGGATGTTCTTCTCCTACGTGCTGTTCTGCTGGTGCTGTGGCTGCATGTGCCGTTTGTGTGCTCGCGACGCATGTGGCATTCTTGGGGGGACAGGGTGGTTCGCTACTGTTGGGAAAGTCAGGTTCGGTCTGCTGCTCAGTGCTGGCCACTCACGGGCCGGTGGTGGCGGTAGAGGCGAGTGTCACCTCAAACAACTTGCTCAGCCTGTATTTAATGTTTTCTGCCATTTCCAAACACCTCGGAAGTTTGGGTGTAAACCGTCTTTCGCCAGATGTCCCTAGGGGTCATGATAGATTTCTGTGCGGTAGATGATGTCCACGTTTTGTTGGGTGAGTTCTAGGTCAAGGAGGGCATTGTTGAGCTTGACTGTTCGCTCGTAGTGAGATATGAGTCTGTGTATCTGGGGTGTGTGTGGCTGGTGATTGTTTTCATTTCTGGGAAGCACTGCTGTCAGTTTTATCTTCACGTTGGGTAGTTTGGTCTGAACATCTCGTACGAGAGATTTGATTGCTTCGAAAGTGTTTTCAGCGCTGTTGTCCTTTAAGTCGTTAGTTCCGTATTTAAGTATAAAGTGTGTAATGTTGCCTGGGGCGGCATCTATGAGCTTCTTAATGTGCTGGGTTGTGGCGCCGCTTTGGAATCTAATGTACGGTTCATGTTGTCCAGACGGAAAGTTATGTTGAATGTACTTGAAGTGGCTGTCTCCAATTAGAGCTGTGTGTGCCCGAGAGGGGAGGGGTCGCTTACCTTGTCCCGTCATCTTCGTCGATAAATTCCAGGGAACGAGGGGGCTTTGAAGATGGTCACCAGATAGAAATATACTTTGGAGAAGGTAGCGGCCTCAGACCTCAACCAACGTTTCGACAAGGACACTTGTCTTTTTCAAGGCATCAGGGTTCATCTCTGGCACACTGTTTTATAGATAGAGATTGAGTTGGAGAGAGAGGGGGGAGGTTGTTAAGAGCGGGGCTGGAAGGAGGACAGCAGAGTGGGTCAACGGTCGGTTGTAAGGAACGAAATAGTGAGAGAGAAACGGAGGTTGGGAACAGGGCCCCGAACACCGAAAGACGGAAAACTACGAGAGGATAGGGGGAAGCAGGGGGGAATGGTTTAAGCTGGGCTATGGTGGTGCCCGGCGACCTCGAAGGAGGCTTCTGGGCAGTTTGGGTTCGAAAGTGGCGTCTGCGGGTTCACTTGCAAGGTTACTGAACTTGCAAGGTTTAAGCTAGGCTGTGGTCGTGCCGGGTGACCTCCAAGGAGGCTTCCGGGAAGTTTGGGTTCGAAAGGAGCGTCTGGGGGGTGCAATTGCAAGGCTACTGAACTATGTGTAAGAGAGAAAACTCGTGAGCAACAACAGCGCCTGTAGTCCGAAGAATTCCGAGTGGCGACGTCAGTTTTCGTAGAAGAATAGAAGGGGTATGCGCAGGTACCATCACGGGGAGCTTTGCGGTCGAATAAAGGACTTCTTTACTGTGTTCTTTCGCCCTTACCTTTTTCCTTTTGCGTGCGTGTCTGTAAAGAGGTGGTAAGACGAAATGCCGGAGGTCCAGGGAGGGGAGACCGCGTGCTATGTATAAATCGGCTAGAAGCACGGCGGGGAAAAAAAAGAAAGACCGAAATTTTATTCAGGTAGCAGATTTGGGGATTGGCAGAAAGGTTGTTAAAAAGGTAGATGCCCCCTTTTTGTAAGAGCATTATTTTTCTGTTCGATTGAGATATCGTCAGATTTCTAAGCTCCCTTTCAAAGCATTGATTCCAGCCGCCTCCATGCAATTGAATTGATGGATTAAGTACGATTCTCTGTATTTCCGGTCTCTTGGAAACTAGGAAGTTTGACTGCAGAGTATGGAGCTTGATATCATCGAAATTGTGGTTCGGCTGGTTGAAGTGTTGCGCGACTTCTATGGAGGCACTGTTACGGGTGTCGGCCCGATGTCCATTCAGGCGTACGTTTGTAGGTTGACTCGTTTCTCAAGTGTACTGCTTTTGACAGAGTGAGCCTTCCAGCATTGTGGAAGAATTGTTAGAATCCAGCAATGTTAGAAGAATTGCACGTGGAGCTTGAATAAATTTTGTGAGCGTATTGGCTGGCAGTGCTATTGACAACGCAATCTATCTGCAGATTTTTGCAGGTCTTGCATCTAGGACGGAGGCAAGGGCTGTTGACTGGTTCCTGAGAAGCGGGAATATTAGCATGCACTAGAATGTCTTTTAGGTTCTTATTTCTTCTATAGATGACTCTTGGTGCTTCCGGGAACGTCTTTTTAAGTACGTCATTATTGGCTATAATGAGGTAGTATTTCTGCAAGATGTTGGTTATGTTAGGGAGCGCGTTTGAGAATTTGGTTATTAAGGCAGGTGACCGGGCGCTTTCGTTTCGACGTTGTTGCTCGAGCACTTCATCCTTTTCTAGCTTGGATGCTCTTTCGTAAGCCATATCCAGCGCGCTGACCGGGTGATTCCGGCTTGCAAGTGTGGACTTTAGTTCAATAAGGTGTTTTATATAGTCTGTGTTATCACTGCATACTCTTCTCAGTCTGGCAGCCTGGCCTAGAAAGATACCTTGTTTGCAGTGTCGTGGGTGATGACTAGTTTAGTCCAGGTACTGTTGCCTGTCCGTTGGTTTTGCTATAAAACGTGGTTTTCAATTTACCCTTGTCAAGAACAACAGTGGTGTCTAAGAAGTCCCTTGTTTATCCGAGTACAGGCATGAGAATTTAATGGTCCGGTTCGAAGAATAAAGAAGCGAAATGAAATTTCTAGGGCTGTGCGGCGGTGTTTCCAAATTATAAAGATGTCATCTATGTATCGAAGGTAAACCTTCGGTTTGAGTGAGAAAGATTTTAACAGAGAAGCTTCAAGTTGTGCCATAAAATGTTGGCGTAGGTGGGTGAAAAAGGAGTACCCATGCTGGCTCAAAAAACTTCTAAGTAGTCAGATGAGTCGAACTCTAAATAGTTGAGAGTTAGAACTAATTTTAGTAAAGTAATGTAGACTTCCAACGCATGTTGGTGCCGGTTTTCTGCTAAGGCATTTGATGTAGCTTCTATTCCTTCGGTAATGGGAATATTCGTATAGAGGGCGGAGACATCGAGCGTGACCAGAAGGGCGTCATTGGGCCCAGACCAGGTTAGGTTTATTGATTCTATAATGCAGAGTGTCCTGCAAGGAATAGAAATTGGAATGTCTGCCAAAGGGTGATTCAGAAATACAGACAATGCTTCCGTAGGGGTATTGTTGTTAAAAACTATGGGTCTGCTCGGACCCCAAAAATGCCCGCCTGCTGGATCCGAACCCAGCAGAATACCGCCAGAGTACTGCCAGAAGACCTCCAGAATACCGCTTTCTAGATCGCTATTCAGGTTAGGTTAGATTAGGTTAGGTTCGGTTCGGTTAGGTTAGGTTAGGTTGGGTTGGGTTGGGTTAGGTTAGGTTAGGTTAGGTTAGGTTAGGTTAGGTTGGGTTGGGTTGCGTTAGGTGGGGTAGGTTGGGTTAGGTTGGGTTGGGTTGGGTTGGGTTAGCTGAGGTTAGGTTAGGTTAGGTTAGGTTAGGTTAGTTTAGGTTAGGTTGGGTTGGGTTGGGTTGGGTTGGGTTGGGTTGGGTTGGGTTAGGTTAGGTTAGGTTACGTTAGGTTAGGCTAGGCAAGGCTAGGTTAGGTTAGGCTAGGTTAGGCTAGGTTAGGTTAGGTTAGGTTAGGTTGGGTTGGGTTGGGTTGGGTTGGGTTAGGTTAGGTTAGGTTAGGTTGGGTTGGGTTGGGTTAGGTTAGGTTAGGTTGTGTTGGGTTGGGTTGGGTTGGGTTGGGTTGGGTTAGGTTAGGTTTGGTTAGGTTGGGTTGGTTTGCGTTGGGTTGGGTCAGGTTAGGTTAGGTTAGATTGGGTTGGGTTGGGTTGGGTTGGGTTGTGTTGGGTTGGGTTGGGTTGGGTTGGGTTGGGTTGGGTTGGGTTGGGTTGGGTTGTGTTGGGTTAGGTTAGGTTAGGTTAGGTTAGGATTAGGTTAAATTAGGTTAGGTTAGGTTAGGTTAGGTTTAGGTTAAAGTAGGTTAGGTTAGGTTTGGTTAGGTAAGAAACTAAAAAGGCGCGGGTGAACGACGGGAGTAACTACAACTCTATCAGCGGCGTGGCCTAGCCCAGACCAGCGCCGGGACCTTACAGTGTAAAGCCACAGCTGTGCTTGTTTCTATTGGCTTAGCGCCTGGACGTTGTTGCTTCAGCCGGCAGCAAAATGCCGACTCATAATTGGCACGGACTGGGGTAATCTGACTGTCTAATTAAAACAAAGCATTGCGGTGGCCGCTATTCCGCACTGACGCAATGTGATTTCTGCCGAGTGCTGAACGTGAAGAAATTCAATGACTCTATAAGCGGTGCGGTTAGGATACGTTAGGTAAGGTTGGGTTAGGTTAGGTTAGGTTAGGTTAGTTTGGGTTGCGTTGGGTTGGGTTGGATTGGATTGGGTTAGATTAGGTTAGGTTAGGTTAGTTTAGGTTGGGTTGGGTTAGGTTAGCTTGGGTTTGGTTAGGTTAGGTTAGGTTGGGTTAGGTTAGGTTAGGTTAGGTTAGGTTTAATTAGGTTAGGTTAGGTTACGTTGGGTAAGGTTAGGTTTACGTTAGGTTAGGTTTAGGTTAGGTTAGGTTAGGTTAGAATCTAAAAAAAGCGCGGGTGAACGATGGGAGTAACTACAACTCTATCAGCGGCGCGGCCTAGCCCTGTTATTAAAACAAAGCGTTGCAAGGGCCGCTGGTCGGTGCTGACGCAATGTCATTTCTTCCTAGTGCTCTGAATGTCAACGTGAAAAAATTCAAAAAAGCGCAGGTAGACGGCGGGAGTAACTATGACTCTATAAGCAGTGCGGCCGATCCGGGACCAGCGTCGGGGCCTTCCGGAGGAAAGCCACAGCTGTGCTTGTTTCCACGGGCTTCGCGTCTGGAGGTTCTTGCTTCGGCTAGCAGAAAACAGCCGACTCCGAACTGAGTTGCATCGGGGGAATCTGACTGTCTAATAAAACAAAGCATTGCGAGGGCCGCTATTCGGTGCTGACGCAATGTGATTTCTGCCCAGTGCTCTGAATGTCAACGTGAAAAAACTCAAAAAAGCTCGCGTAAACGGCGGCAGTAACTATGACTCTATAAGCTGTGCGGCCTTGCCCGGACCAGCGTCGGGATCTTCCTGTGGAAAGCCATAGCTATGCTTGTTTCCATGGGCTTCGCGCCTGGAGGTTCTTGCTTCGGCCAGCAGAAAACAGCCGACTCAGAACTGAGTTGCACTGGGGGAATCTGACTGTCTAATTAAAACAAATCATTGCGACGGCCGCGATTCGGTACTGACGCAATATGATTTCTGTCCAGTGCTCTGAATGTCAACGTAAAAAAATTCAAAATAGACCGGGTAAACGGCGGCAGTAACTATGACTCTAGAGGTTGTGCTGCCGAGCTTGGACCAGCGTCGGGACCTTCCGGTGGAAAGCCACTGCTATGCTTGTTTCCACGGGCTTCGCGCCTGGAGGTTTTTGCTTCGGCCAGCAGAAAACAGCCGACTCAGAACAGAGACGCACCGGGGGAATCTGTCTCTCTAAATAAAACAAAGCATTGCGAGGGCCGCTATTCGGTGCTGACGCAATGTGATTTCTGCCCAGTGCTCTGAATGTCAACGTGAAGAAATTCCCAAAAGCACGGGTAAACGGCGGTAGTAACTAGGCCTCTATAAGCCGTGCGGCCGAGCTTGGACCAGCGTCAGGACCTTCCTGTGGAAAGCCACAGCTGTGCTTGTTTCCATGGGCTTCTCGCCTGGACGTTGTTGCTTCAGCCGGTAGAAAACAGCCGACTCAGAACTGGCATGGACCATGGGAGTCTGACTCTCTAATTAAAACAAAGCATTGCGAGGGCCGCTATTCGGTACCGACACAATGTGATTTCTGCCCAGTGCTCTGAATGTCAACGTGAAAATATTCAAAAAAAGAGCGGGTAAGTGGCAGCATTAACTATGACTCTATAAGGTCTGCGACCGAGCCCGGACCAGCGTCGGGATCTTCTGTGGAAAGCCACAGCTGTGCTTTTTTCCATGCGCTTCGCCCCTGGAGGTTCTCGCTTCGGCCGGCAGGAAACAGCCGACTCAGAACTGGCACGAACGAGGGAATCCGGCTGTCTTATTAAAACAAAGCATTGAGAGGGCCGCTGTTCGGTGCTGACGCAATGTGATTTCTGCCCAGTGCTCGGATTGTCAACGTGAAGAAATTGAAAAAAGCGCGGGTAGACGGCGGAGTAACTATGACTCTATAAGCTGTGCGGCTGAGCCCGGACCAGCGACGGGACCTTGCTGTGTAAAGCCACAGCTGTGCTTGTTTCTAAGGGCTTCGCGCCTGGAGGTTCTTGTATCGGCCAGCAGAAAACAGCCGACTCAGAACTGGCACGCACCGGGGGACTCTGACTGTGTAATTAACACAAAGCATTGCGAGGTCCGCTATACGGTGCTGACACCGTGTGATTTCTGCCCAGTGCTACACCTTCAACAAGAAGAATCCAAAAAAAGCGCGGGTAGACGGCAAGAGTAACTATGACTCTATATGCAGTGCGGCCGAGCTCGGACCAGCGTCGGCACCTTCATGTGGTAAGCCACAGCTGTGCTTGTTTCTATGGGCTTTGCGCCTTGAGGTTCTTGCTTCGGCCGGCAGAAAACAGCCGACTCAGAACTGGCATGAACCGGGGGAATCTGCCTGTCTAATTAAAACAAAGCATTGCGAGCGCCACAGGTCGATGCTGACGCAATGTGATTTCTGCCCAGTGCTCAACGTGAAGAAATTCAATGACTCTATAAGCGGTGCGGTTAGGTTAGGTTAGGTAAGGTTGGGTTAGGTTAGGTTAGGTTGGGTTGGGTTGGGTTGGGTTGTGTTAGGTTAGGATAGGGTAGGTTCGGTTGGGTTAGGTTAGGTTGGGTTAGGTAAGGTTAGGTTAGGTTAGGTTGGGTTTGGTTGGGTGAGATTAGGTTAGGTTGGGTTGGGTTAGGTTAGGTTAGGTTAGGTTAGGTTAACTTAGGTTAGGTAAGGTTTAGGTTGGGTAAGGTTAGGTTTTGGTGAGGTTTAGGTTAGGTTAGGTTAGGTAAAGTTAGGTTTAGGTTAGGTTAGGTTAGGTTAGATTTAGGTTAGGTGCGGTTAGGTTACGTTTAGGTAATTTAGGTTAGGTTAGGTTACGTTTAGGTAAGGCTAGGTTAGGTGAGGTTTGAATCTAAAAAAGCGCAGGTGAACGACTGGAGTAACTACAACTCTATCAGCGGCGCGGCCTAGCCCGGACCAGCGTCGGGGCCTTCCTGTGGAAAGCCACAGCTGTGCTTGTTTCGATGGGCTATGCGCCTTGAGGTTCTTGCTTCGGCCGGCAGAAAACAGCCGACTCAGAACTGGCATGGACCAGGGGAATCCGCCTGTCTAATTAAAATAAAGCATTGCGAGGGCCCCTGGTCGGTGCTGAGGCAATGTGATGTCTGCCCAGTGCTCTAAATGTCAACGTAAAAAAATTCAAAAAAGTGGGGGTAGATGGCGGGAGTAACTATGACTCTATAAGCAGAGCGGCCGAGCCAGGACCAGCGTCGGGACCTTCCTGTGGAAAGCCACAGCTGTGCTTGTTTCCATGGGCTTCGCGCCTTGAGGTTGTTGCTTCGGCCAGCAGAAAACAGCCGACTCAGAACTGAGTTGCACCAGGGGAATCTGATTGTCTAATTAAAA